>NC_089570.1:1455615-2911230 GCF_040115645.1 Euwallacea fornicatus
TCGGCAACAAAGTCATAAATAAACACAAAATAATGTTTTGGTTTCGACCCCAAATAGGTTTGTTTGGGAGGAAGTTGGGTTTTCGTGGAGAGGTCGAAATCGCACCGTTGAAGGACCCTTCTAGTTGAACCACAGCGCTCACTTACGACCTACTTACTACGACTTACTTACCTTTACTAATAACTTCACCTGTATTTTGCTATGAATAAAGCGGTACGAACGTTTCTCGAGGTACCCGAGTGGTACTTGTTATGTTTGTCCGGTCAGAGCTATGAATTGCATTAATCTCAAAACAAATAATGGTAATAGTGGGATGATATAAACAACGTTCAATGCTATTCATTGACTATGATGCAATCTGTAATTGACATAATTGACCAGAATTGATGTTTATTATGCAGTTGTATGCGGAGATGTGTGTTACTCAGAACTTACCTTTCTAGAAGCACGTATATAGTTTGCAAGCTTGTATTGAGGAGCTGTAATGATGATGGTTAGTTGAGATATGAGCGAATGCGTTATATACAAAATTTGATTTCTAATCCGTTAAGTAGGAGATAAGAGTGAGCAATTTTCACAAAAATTGAGTAAATTCTCAAGTTGATAAGCGGAAAATACTGTGGAAGGTTTTGGGACTTGGTGCTGGTACCGAAGGTGCCTACCAAGGACCCCTTCAGATCGGACACCAATCGACACCAAAAATTTGAATTCTGATTTTATCAGTAAAATCGCATAACATTGCGTGTGCCTGGGTAGGGATGTGGAAAATTCCACGGTGCAGCCGTATTCCCATCATCGACAGTACCGAGAGTGCAAAACACCAGGTGCTATTTACGTACATGGAAATTGAATACGATTGTCCTGTGCGTTCGGCATAAGTGCCGAATCTGAGCGTACTGCTGTCCCTCATTCCAGATCTGACTACCACGACAATTTCGCCTCGACTTTCCTAGCTAAAGTTAGAGCAGCGAGCGAAGGCCCATGTCAGTACCATCCTGCATATTGGTACAAAGAAGCAGTTTCATCTGCCGAGGCTCGTATATAAACATAAACACTGGGCAGATGGTCGTTCGATCAGTTCTGCCGTTTCGACCTAAAGCCCTGCTGAATTCGAAATTTTTGAGGTGTTTCAGAAAACACGATATTTCAGAGATTCCACTATGATTCTCATTTAAACCTTTCTTGCCTGCATGAGAATTTTTTTGTCATCATCGCCCTTTGTTATTTATTTGCTGAAGACGAGTGGCACGATAACTGCGAAATTATTAAAAGCATATCTGATACTTGTATATTTTTATCGATTTCTAAAATAGAAAATCCTTCAGTTTCTCTAAATAGCGCGCAACTTATGAAACATTTTGAAATTTTGAAAATTCCTACGATCCAGAATTGTACTAGGAACCGGCGGAGAACGCCTGAGTTACTTGGTTAATACCTGATTTTTCCGATCACGCTTTTCTGGATAATTACAGGAAGAATGCTTCCAGAAAACCTAGTGAAATACATGGAAACAATCCCTCTCGGACGTCCCCAAAACCCTTGAAACAGCAGTGAAAAATTTGTGAATTGGGACACTTCCATTCCTGGATGCCTCGAAATTCCGCCTCTTAGTTGAGCATCAAATCCGAAGAAATTCATTAAATTTTGGGTAGTTCTAAGCAATTTAATCGTACTAAAAAAAATTAAAATTGACCTTTAAAGCGCTCCTCTTTACTATAAATTCATTATTTATTATTTGTAGATTATCTTAAATTATCTTTGTTACAAAACACAAATATCATAATTCTAGGAATGCTTTCATGGATCCATCAGATAGTGCGTCTCGGTTACTGAGTAAAAAGTACTATTTATATTATCGAACTTATCGTCAAGTTTTCTCTGTACATAAACCACTTTAATCTGCAACAATATACAGGGCGGTCTAGAAAACCGACATCGACGATCAGGTGCCCTAATCGTCTTGCCGCATTACGGTATTCATTCACGATATACAGGGTGTAACTTAAGTGATGTCATCAATTTGAAGGGGCGATTCCTTGTCATATTTTATGACAAAATGTTCGTATAAACATGTGTCCTAACTTGCGTCATTTTCGAGATACAGGGTGTCAAAGTATTATTAAAGACTCGAGTTTTTATTAATAGCAATAATTTTATCATCCATCATTTCATCAAGTTTATAAACAATTTGCTGGTGACATCGTTACAATTATCATTGCGCGATACTGTCCAACTTCAGTGACTTTTTCAAGAATCATGATATGGCTCCTGATAACTGGCGCTGGTACTGTGGGCCAAGTACATTCACCCTTTGGGCCATTTTTCTTTTAGAAACATTAAGAAAATGACCTCCAGTAGTAATGATGGACAGAGTCTGCACCTAAGTCCTACACAACCGATCCAAAATACCCAGATGAGAAGCCTGTACCTTTGAAGGTGGGTGAGCTCGTGATTTTTCCAATAAAGGGCTTACACAGAGATCCCAAATACTTCCCCAATCCAGAGAAATTCGATCCGGATAGATTCTCTGATAAAAACAAGGACAAAATCGTCCCACACTCTTATATACCCTTCGGATCTGGACCGAGGAATTGCATTGGATACAGATTCGCTATGTTGGAAGCTAAGGTTTGTTTGTATTATTTACTCTTAAGTTTCCAAATAGTTTCCATTAAAAAGACAAAAATTCCATTGAAAATAAGCAAAGCGGCCTTGCAACATACGGCTGAATGAGGTTTCTGGTTGGGATTCAAACGTATAAGGCTATAGGGATACAGAACATGCTGTGTATTCCAAATTGAGTTCAATGTATACTTTATCAAGTAAACGATGTTTCAGTATGCTCTTGTGAAACATTGATTTCCTCGAAGCAGCCGACTTAAAGTTGTCTAAAAGCTGGACTTGAGATCCAGGACTGAGGTTCCATGAAAATCCGAACTGATCGTGAATAAGCTCTTTCAGAATCACTGGATAAATCGGCCCACCGGAGTTTTTGAGCGACCAGAACTGACCTTAATTAGGGATGCGAGTTGACCCGTATTTGTAAAATATTTATGAAGTTTTAATTAGAAGACCTTAAGGCCGTGGGGCTAAGATTCAGTTTCTGTCATCTTATTAGGGACAGTATAGCGGGGTTTTCAATCAGCATGATCATCTATGTTCTACATCTGTGGTTTGTTACAATTTCATAAGAAATTTTGGGAGATATTAAACAGTATTTTAATAGTTAGTTTCCTGGGGAAGCAGTGGCGTAGATGACTTCATTTAGGGATAAATAGATTGTCAAAACTTCAAAGTATGTGTGTGAGGCATTTATCCAACCGCGGGAAAAAGCCATGAGATCCATTTTCTCGTTTTCCAGGCATCGAATTCAACTTGGAACTGGCCCAGGTAACTGCCAAACTTCTGGATTGGCTTTGCTGAAAGTCGCGGGGGTTTCATCTAGATCGTTGATGAATTTTAGTGTTAGTTATGGTAAAAAAATCTTTGGCACCAGTGAAAATCGGTAGTTAAAGAGCGGACTTCGGGCGGGGATTGGTATTGATCCATAGAAACTGCAAAAGTACTAACTGATGTTTGAGATTAAACTTGAAATACAAGGAAATGAGATTATTGACGTCGGAAGGTTTTAGGTATCGTCTTCGCCCATAAAGCCTTTGCGTCTTCGTCCTGAAACCAATTACTCGTCTCTTCTTGTACTTTTCAGAGGCAGAGGATCCGTTTTTAGCTTCCTAAGTCCCTGAAAGTATCTAAAAAGTCAATAAAACGCTTCTTAGAGTATTCATACGTGTTTTAGTGAAATAAAGTCTCAAAGTACACAACAAAGCTCCCTTGAAAAATTATAAACTAATCAACATCTATTAATAAACTTACCTTATCAGTAAACTAAGTAATCTTATCAACTTGATTCTATGTATTCGCAAATTTTCAAAAACACGAGCAGAAGCACAATTTCTTTGTTAAAATTTAGACATTTTTTCCGAATTCTCCATGGGCAAATCTTTGAATAGCATAATACCAGCGGTTGGTATAGACTTGGGTACAACCTTTTCAGGGGTTGCAGTGTACCGCAACGGACATTGCTTTATGATCCCCAACGACCTGGGAGATATCCTGACTCCATCGTCCGTTTTCTATCAGCCAGAAAATGATAAAGTGTTGATTGGGGATATAGCTAATGATTTGGGTGTGGCTAGAGTTACTAACTTAATTTTCGGTAAGTAAATTCGACGATTTAAAGTTACTTAATTTCAAGTCACTGCTGGAATTTAGATAACAAAAGGATTATCGGACGGAAATATGAAGACGTCTATGTACAGGAAGTAAAAAATTCCTCTAAGTACGCATTTCAAATTAGAAAAGGAGAAAATGACGGCGTAGAAATAGAGCTGAGACACAATCAAGCAACTATACGAAAAACGCCTGAAGAAGTTAGCTCTGAGGTGCTCAAATATCTGAAAAACTCTGCCTCAATATTTCTTAGAGGTGAAGTCACCGAGGCAGTAATTTCAGTTCCTGCCTACTTCAGCAATGCTCAGAGGAAAGCTACAAGGAGAGCCGCAGAGCTGGCAGGTTTGAGAGTGTTGAAACTGATTACTGAGCCTGTAGCTGCAGCTGTTCACTACGCGCAAGACCGAATCGATACAGCAGCCACACTTCTTGTCTTCGATTTCGGAGGAGGAACTCTGGATGTTTCCATAATTGATATAGATGAGAGGAAATTTTGTGTAAAAAGCGTGGAAGGGAACACTTATTTGGGAGGTCAAGATATCGATGATGTGGTTTTCGATCATTTTCAGTCTAGCGTTCTGAAAGAGCTCAAGACTACAACCATTAATGAGGGATATTTAAGGAGAATCAGGAAGTTGAGCACAAAGATGAAAAAAAGGTTATCTTTTCTCCAAGAATTTTCTTTTGGTTTGGATTACATTGCAGGTCCTTCAACTCCAGATGTGATCCTATCGATGACTCGAGACCAATTGGAACATGCCACCAGGCACTTCCTATTGCAAGCTCAAAAACTCATAGAAAAATGCCTTGAAGGTGCTGGACTTACCAAAGACGACATCACTGATGTACTCCTCGTAGGAGGCTCCTCGAGAATCCCTAAAGTGCAGGAAATGATAAGAACCTTCTTCGATACAAGCCGGATACGTACTGATGTCAAACTGGATGAAGCTGTGACCCTAGGAGCAGCCCTGCAGGCAGCACTACTGAAAAGTAAGCACGAGGAACTGGAAAAATATCAAATTTCCGAAGTAACCCCATTGGATCTTGGTGTTGCCCAGGATATGGATTTGATGTTACCTCTGATAAAGAAAAACTCACCAATTCCTATAACTTCAGAACCATATTTATTCACTACCAATGGGAACAATCAGCATTCGGCAGTTATTGAAATTTACGAAGGGCAGAGGAAAAACTGCAAATTCAATAATTTGTTAGGAACTTTCGAGCTCCACAATCTGCCCCTTGCTACTGCTGGTAGTGTTGTTTGTGACATCAGGTTTAAAATGAATGAAGACGGAATTTTGGAAGTTGAAGCGAGGGAAATTTCAGGGGAGACAACGAGCAGATTAGTGCTCACTTTGGGCGAGTTCCGGCTCTGCGACAGAAAGATCAGAGATGCTGAAGAACAGGCTGAAGCATATAAAAAAGACGATGAATTATTCGAGAAGTTTGTTCATTATCTTTGGAGAGTCAGGGACATTTGCCTGCACATAGATTATAATTTGTCCATGATATATTGTTTATCCGACAAGGCCTTCGTGTCCTCGGAGTGTGATAGCTTCATGCATGCCTTGTATCAGTTCAAATTCCAGGACCTGGAAAAGCTCAAAGCACGGTATCAGGCATTCAAAAAGTCAGTGGAGCCTACTATTAAGATATTTTTTGAAATCGACATGTCAGACGACTTGTGATATTGTGATAGCTAATACTATTGACTAAATAAGGAAAGTTGTATAAGATTAAGTTTATTTGTTTGTTGTAAAAGATATAGAATAAAATAATAAAAAGAATTATAGAATAAAGGAGATGGCCCAGACAAACAAAAAAATTTGCCTTTTGAGAGTAGATTTTCTCTGTCTTTCAGGCGTTAAAAAATCATATTTTTCAGTGATATTTGAATATTTTCAAAATTCACATGAAATTTTAGTGAGTGTAAGCAAGAGGCAATTACGCGAAGGATCAGTGCGAGGGAGACAGGCTATCGTTTCCCCTTCCATTGTCAACGATCAGCTAGCGTCGTTGACTCGCACGCAGTACACCTTCATCCGTGGAGGGGTGTAGTTCTACTTGATTTTGGAGGATAAAAATTACGCGAGCACATTCAAATTTTAATGAGTTTTTCGAGAATAAACACCACGATAAATTTTAATATAGCTTTACTCCCACAAACGCCACAGTACAAATGGCATTTTTAGAACGCATCAATTGGAAAACAAGCCCTTTTTGACATGCCTCCCTCGCCGTTATCAATCACCCAATTGCTTCTTAGTTGCACTCATTAAAAGTCCATGTACGCAGCAGGTACTCTAAATCGACTTCTATTAATTTACGAGATACAGAGAACATGAGAAAGCAGCTGGTTAAGCCATTCCTCCGATGGACAGAAATCCGACGCTAGATTTTTCCAAATGGGAAATCCTGTATATTTAGACATTTGTGGATTACGCTGTTCCGAAGAAGCAACTTTCCAATAGTCCGGCTTCCTGCTTCTATATGTTTTTGCGATATTCAAGGCTTTATGGATAGAAGCGCTTAAAAACTAGTTTTCGGGTATTTACTGCCATTTTTCACATGAAAAGCGCCTCATATTTGGAATCTCCAATTTTTTCATCATTTACACAACCCATCCAGAGCGCTCTGCAATCAATCCTCAGTATCAAAGCAATTATTGTCCAATAAAACTTATCATTCCGGGATACAATTATCCAGCCATGAAATCAGACACGATGCACAAGAGTTTCATAATTCATCCAGGAAAATTCTCCTGATTGCGACCGCCCACCGTTTTCCAGAAGTGCCATCCACTCTGGATGCGCGCAAATACCGCAACTCTTCTTCGGCTCTCCATCATTCCACCATTTAGTCGCGACTCGAACTCTGGATTTTCCATCGCTTCCATCGGGAACAAGTTTCAAGTGGCGAAAGTTGGCGGCGCGACTTGATTAAACCAACGAAAGTCCCCTAATGACTTTCTAAACTTACATAGGTAAGTAAGAAAGCTTATTCACTGGTGAGGTAGAGTTTGGAATTTTTCTGGAAAAATTCGATGTCGCGGGAACTCGAAAGGTTCCTCAAACATCCAGAATGCTTTAACGGGAAGTTATCGGACGAGCTATCGACAGGAGTTTCAAGGGAAATAAAATTGTTTGATTTCTGGAGGAAAAACTCTGAAATTCGATTGTCAAGGAATTCAATGAAACGTGTGGCTTTTTACTCTCAATTCCGAGACAGTCAATTTCGAGCCGATAATGTACGTGCTTCACAAAAACACTACGTAATGTGGAGCTTCTTCAAGGGAATTTACAGGGAATAAGTTGAACGTTAAATTTTATTCTGTTAACAAGTCATTCGACGTATTCGGATCAAGGACAGCAATTAAGAAAGGGGGAAAAACGAGCCTAATTACTGTTGCTAATAATGACGAAAAAGTCTAATCTTGGACTGTGCAAATCATAAAAGTGCCTGGACTCCTCGCAAATTGTCTCTAAGGGTAATGGACATAAAACTGGAAATACATAAATAAAAACTGGATGATGGAGGCTGGAGAAAAAGACAATCTGGAGCAATTCAATTTAACTGGAAGAATGCAAGAATTGGCTGATGGATATCTCTAACTTCGACTTGAACGCTTACAAGCTCCCATAAATGCCAAATATTCGCTTTTAGGGGAAAAAATTTGACCTATCGATCAACTGTTTCAGAACTTTAACGTTTTCTATTATTTGTATTTCGCAGTCTTTGCTCGGGGTAAACTTTGAACTACAGCTATTAACCCAGTTTTCGTGTGTACCAACAATTTTAAAAACAAATAGAAAGATTTTTGCACAGCTGGAAGCAAATTTGCGCCCACTTTTTCATATGAAATCAAGCGAAATTTGTTAAATTTCCACGTAAACGGGCACGCGAACTTGAGAAAGGGGATTTATAGGTAGTTTTCTTGCGCTCGCTTTTTTTTCCGGTCTGCGAATTCTTTAAGTTTGTCAAATTATGTCATTTGTCTCATTAAAGATTCTTGAGACTTCCACGAAATATTCTCGAATTTCGTTTTTACCGAAAAATGCCTCAGTTCTCAAAGAAGTTTCTTAATAACCACCACGTAGGCCGAGTGCCCCATAAGGGTACGTCAAAAATTCTGGTGAATCTGTGGATGATTTTAAGAAAAAATGTTCATATCAACGCGGGTCTGTTCCGCTTCCTGTCTAAAATTTAGGGCCATAAAAAATTATTGTTTTTTTACTTTTTCCCTTAATAAGTCCGTTTTGACATTAAATATTTTTATGGAAATTGGGGAGTGTAAAATAGCTGTAGAGACACATTTTTTAAGGGCGAAACAACGTTTTTAACTTCACCAGCGGCGTCCCCATTGACGCGCCCCTGGACGTTTTAAACGGAAGATATAGTACGCCATTGGTTAAAGAAAAAAGAAAAATCCGAATGCCTCATGTTTCTGCAAAAAAGGGCCTCTTGGATATTTTTCAATAACGCTAATCGCTTTCATGGAAATCAAGAGAATTGCTACTGCAATGGTAAATTCAAAGACTCACCGAAAAAAATCGAAAAGATTTTCTCAGGTTAGTTTTAAAATTACTCAACATATCCATACCCAAATCTCAAGGTCTTTGGGATTGCTGTGTTGCCCATCCTTCTGGGTCTGGAAATATCTCCCGATTGTCTCGGAAATTTCTCAAATTGCGGACGAGTTCTCTAGTCGGTTTTCAACCTGCGCTAAAGTTTCCAAGAGCTTTCCGACATCACTCCCAGCTTTTTTTTTAACAAATCCTTAACTTATTTTCAAATTAATTAACATCGCAATTTGTATTTACATTTGTCTCTCAGCTGCTGCTTAAATTTCTCAAATAATGCCCAATTTCTTAAAGATTCCTATGAATTCCCACGAACGTGGCTCAAGTTGCACATTGCGTGCTACCTTGCCCACTTTCGCACACCAACCAGGAAGCTGTGAGGAAGACAAATTTATTAATTAAAATATCTTTATCTCGCTTTCGAAGTGGCCTCTTCATACAATCCGCTTCTTAGTGAGTGTTCACAAGCTTAGGGGTACTGTAAGTGTTGTTCCTGTAATTAGACCAACGCCTCACGCACATTCCCCGTTTAACTTAAGCAGAAAACCTTATTACATTTTCTTTTTTTTTTTTTTTATTTAGAATGTTGTCAGACGCCGTGGAAATGCAACAATTAACCACGAGGAAATTTACCACTTTTATGCTTTTTCTTAGGGCATGTCTGAAGATGGTGAGAGGGAATTGAATATTCTTTGGCTTAAAAGGCCTTTTATCTCTGTGCATTTTATCCTAGAAATATTTATGGCTGAAAAGTTATAAGCTTTAAGCCTTCGCTGTAAACTTAATATAATTTCAGATATTGAAATGTATTGAATCCCAGAAAATTCCCATTTTAGCGCTATTTTCCTTGCTACAATTGCTTTCGCTTCAATCGCCTTCAACGCGGCACTATTTCTGGATCTCAAGAACTGTCCATTCATAAAAAACAGTGTCATTCCTCTTACACGGGTTAAGCTTAATAATCCGTCATTATTTTATTATTTATTTTATATTATATGTTATTTTTATTTCGTTATATTATCATTTTCATTGAGCTATAATGCGTAAATACCAATGGTCTGATTACCATTACCTTCTATTTCTAAAATCGTATTTTCCGTATAAAAATGTTTATTATCCAATACCATAAACTAGTGTTATGGCCGTATTTAATAACATAAAGAATATACGAAATGTCCATAAACCCCAGTTCGCTGGGGTTTGTCTCTGGGCTTTTCATGATAATACAGCGGGATGCAATTATGTTAATTATTGCCTTTATGGAATGATTTTCAGCCCTATTTAACTGTTTTCGCCAGGAAGATCTTCTCTTTGGATGCGGGACCCGTAAGCCAGTATGAGGACGTTGACTGTTTGATCTGCTTATCACTAAAGTTTGAACCACTTGCCGGAATTTCCAGGGAGTTTCTTCAGCAAAAACCAGCGACGGCAGACTACTCAGTGAAGTCCCTTTAGCACGGCTCGATACACACGTGGACCCTGACTTAAAATCAATTAAAAAATATCCTTGGAACTAGAGACGCGTCAGTGGCATCTCAGCAATGACTTCCTAAGACATGCGATTTTTGCAAAAACGTGGCAATTTTCAGCAAATTATCGACACACCATTGAAGGCCTACGCTAATGGCCTCTCGGGAGTAGCTTATGCCTGCAACTACTAAAAAATACCTTGGAAACGGGAGAAAATCCAGAGGCGTATCGCCCGGACTCAGTCGACTCAAAACGGGAACTTCCAGTTTTTTTTTAAGCAGAGATAAGCAATTATTTCCACGGAAAACTTCCCAATAATTCCTGCACGGATTGAAAATGATCTCAATATCAAAAAATAGTTCGTTCGATCAGGCATAAGATATTTGGCCGAACTGAAATTTTCAGCAATTTTTCGAAGCCTAAATCGATCAGCTACGCCAGTGATGCTCCGTGGAAGGGCTTGTTTTTTGAACCTTTATAAAAAAATTCCAACACACAAACGTGTAGGTACCCAGAAACTCTAATTTTCTTATCTAGGTCGACGGCACGTAACGAGCCCTTTGCACCGATTTCATCGTTGGTTCTCGTGAATACTCGAGAGAGAAACTTATTAAATAAACATTCGATGCTTTATATTTTATATGAAAATTGTTGCCAAATTCCAACAGTAACGAGAAAATCACGAAATTGGCGATAAGTGCCAAGCAGGATCTTACAATTAAAAATTTTAATCAGTATCTCTTAATGCCAGTTCATTTTCCCTAAAAATAAACGGTAATGAATATTCATGATCCAGAATAATAAAAATTACTCAATGAGATCCCCGTTTAATCCGATTGACCCATTAGGTACGAAAGACTTAATCGAAAATAGAATATGGTGAGACATCCTCCAAACATGTTCACGAGCGCTTTTCTGATTGATGCTCCCCAGAAAAACAGATAGAGGCTCTAATGGAAAAGCAAGAGCGGTTAAGAGAGGATACGTGTTATCGACTCCTTTTTTATTTGACATACTTAGGTATCGCAGGAAGTCCATTCTAAACAGGACAGATCCATTAAATCGGTTCTTAGAGCTACATTGAAACCGAGTTGTTTGCAAAGATTGAGACTGGATGGTTGACCAGAGTTTAAAGCTTATTTAGTTTCCGAAAAGTTTCTTTAAGGCTATGAGTTCGTCACAAAAACCTATGTCTTTGTCATGCTTAAGAGGAATGTTTCTTATATGAGTTCGTGACATTGCACTGCTCCATTTCCGCTCTAATTACAGGATAATCCTCTCCCTTAATTCCCTTTTTTAGGGATGAGAAATACGGACCTATCGATTCGAACTTTTCTTGCCCTACTGAGAATTCCTCGTTAGAAGTCTGTGGAAATTCTTTCCATTTGAAATTCAAACTTTCCTGGAAGCCCAAGTCCAACCAAATAATAAATGACTTTTGTATATGAATAATATAATATTTGCTTAATAGGGTTCTCACCCTCTAGCAGAATACACAAAACGTCCTCGATCCTCTCCTTCAATATAGCAATTGAATGGAAATTGAATTTAGAGAGTCCTCTATTATACAATAGTCTATTTCTTTCATTATTTGCACTTGGAAGTTTTCCAGTGGCATGCAAACATTCCAGGTTTTTGTCCAATTGATTTATTGTTTCCACGTTACTCTGATGATTTTCCAAAGTGAGATTCAGCATCGCTCTGCTCATTATCTCTACGTGCTCATCCTCATTACTCCAAATAATATTTGCGACGTGTTATTTCATTCGCGGAATTAATAATCCAGTCTAGCAGCGACGCATGCAATCAAATGCTTCCCTTTAATCATTACGACAAATGCTGTGTTGTATCCTGCAATTTATCTCTGATATACAGAAGTTTCTTGGAAATCCGTACAGTTCTTTCCGTGACTTAAACAGACACAAAACTTATATTGACTCAAACTTTGCAGGAATAAACTGAAGGCAGGATGAGATTTATAGCCTTCCATCCATAAGCTCACTCCATAAAAGCTCACACGTGCAAGAAGGAAGGTGAAGTGCCGTATTGGTTTTAGTGGTTGGCCATGTGCCACTCTTTGGCTTCCTGAGCAGTGTACATTCGTAATAACATTTATCTTTATGGGTTCAATATATATACATATATATATATATATATATATATATATATATTCTTTTATTGGGGCCATGGTACAAGACAAAACGTACACGATTTTAAATGTTGGTTTTTGCATAAACGATATTTAAAGGAATTTTTGGAAATTTTGTGATGTGTGATGTCTCCAAGTACGCGTAGGTACCGGGGCACAGACATTCAAGGATAAAAAATGTCGGAATTTCCCCCTCTCTCCCAAAAATGAGAGGCATTCCAGGGACCCCTTAATGGATTTGAGGGCTTCAAGTCCGGGGTGTGAGTAAACAAATTGGGAAACGGATTGGATGTTAACATAGATAGACGACAGTTTTTTTTAATTTTCGGTTTTCAAACTGTTAATGACACTGGAGGAAACCTTGGGGGAACTGAGGCTACTATCGTACAATACCAGCAAAAAAATAGTACTTCGACTGCTGCAACTTGTGAGCAGTACCAGAGTCCCAAGTCGTTGCGCACCTGCCTATATTGGTCAAGTAGCTCGCTGCTTCTAAGACTCGTGCAATTTTTTAATGAGGCCATGGCTGACCTGGAGGCACTACCTTAAGGCACCACCCAAAGAAGTGGTACCGCTTAAATCAGGAAAAGGGACAATAGCTGTGCTTCGATTGCCGCAAGTTCGCGGTGATACCGAGTGTTCGCCACGGAGTGGCGATTTACAGAGACAATTAGCAACTTTAGAAGAAATTTTAAAGGTTTCTGCATCCAACACGTGCCAATGTTCGGATAGATTTTCGACGGGTTTAAGGCGTGAACAAAACTACAAAATCGGCACAATGAGAAACGATACGGATATCCGAAATGCGGACCGCAAATTACGAATTTAAGTTAAATTAATGGAACATCAAACCCAAATAAATTCTAAAATGTATCCAGATTTTTTGCCTTTATTGGCACATAAATAATTACATGACATAACCATATTTTAATGGTTGTCTAGGCGAGAATTCGCATATTAAAACAGAAAATTTTAATATAAATGATTTCCATATACGTGCCAGAAGCGATAACATTATATATGCCCATTTCTGGAAAGGAAATATATTTATGCCACGTGGAAATATATCAAAGATTTTCTATCTATACCAATGGAAATTGGAAGGACTATTTGTCATTCTTTAGCGTTAACTTGTGGATTTTGATGCGAGCAACCGGGGAATAATCAACTCCCCAATTGATGGAAATCCCTCCGTGGAAACATTGCTCCCGCTAAACCAGTCCCTTGCTTCCAACCCTCACCTACACCACGTTCAAAAAGGAATAAAAACTTGCAATTTTGGACTTTTTTACAAAGTAAAATTTTCCTTTGGAAAGCTCCTGGAAAGGCGGAACCAACTCCCCTACGGGGTTTGATTGGTATCCAGGACCTGACAGCAGGCTACGACTAGGAACTTCGCTACTGCCAGAAAATTGCCTTCAGTGTTGGAGATTAACTTTACCATGAGAAATGGTGTTGAACTCATGGAAAGTGTCTTGTCCCGTGAAACACGCGTAGTGAAACGATATAGCGAGAATATTTCCAGGTTTTACTCCACCAACTCTTACAAGGCCTTCAAGGGCGCCCGGATAATTTGGCAATTAGAGTGATTATTAATTTCTATAACACGTATTGGGGAAATCCCATGGCAATTAGCCATGTTTTTACTGCTTTATTAGCGGATATCGATAACACAATATTCAGCAAAAAACGTGCGCCCTTATGAATTTTTAACGACACATTGAGGGAGTTTTCAACCATGCTTTTAATGGCCATATCATGTTCAAACACCGTGTTCACACAGGGCTTAAAAGAGTGATTAATGGCTGCTTTATAGGCGAATTAAGTGTTTGAATATAAACAATTTTAAGTGCCGTTTGCAACGATAAATCATGGAGACATGGAGAAAAAATTCAAATCACATCAACGGTTCGTGTTACGCAATCTTCCTTATAGATAACTATATTTCATAAGCTTAAGTTTGCCTCCAAGACAAATACATATATGAAATAACCCGATTTGCTCAAAATGAGGATATCAAGGGGAATTAGGATTGGGCCGTCTGAACAGCTGCTCTGGAATATGAGTGGTGAAGCTCAAAAACAGCTTTTGTTAAAAGGCATAATCAGTTGATATCAGCAACGGAACTACATCTGCAATTTACTTATCACCATAACTTTACTGATTTCCGAAAAGTTTTCATTTACACAAGTCAGGTTCAGACAAGTTTAATTGGTTCATTTCCCTATACTTAATTATCGTCTTTACTACTTCTGCCCCAATTAACAACGAAGAACTTTCAAATTGTCGAAAGCTTTTAATTCAGCTCTGGAGCATTTAATTGACGAGGTTTTGTGCCGGGCTGATTGTCTTTCAAACGATTCAATATACAGGGAAACATCGGTGAATAAAAATATTCGGTGCTTTCCTGAAAGATGGGAAAACGTGGCAACGTCGGGACATTCACACTCAGTGTACGCGGCGCTGGTTGTCTGGCTACTAAGCATTGATGTAGCTCGCGCTGTTGCCAGACTTTTTTATGATTTGCTGTAGAGCATGTAAAGTTTACGAACTTCTGGCTCTCACCATTCCAATTTAGAAATTACTCCTTCGTAATAAATACTTCCCTCGTGCTCCAATCGAACAGGGAAGAAAGTCGAAGGTTTTTTCTTTGGTTCAGACGGGGGATCTCTTAAGACTGAATATACGAAAATTGGAAAATTCTCTGAAAAAAGTCATGCTGACTGTGTAGTTCTATAGCAAGGGGACATTTGACAGTGTACTTTACCAGAATACTTTACCTACAGAAGCTGAATGAAAATTTATGCACTCCCAAACCTCATCGCCTTAATATGATTCTCCGGACTCAACAGAAATTTTGCTACTGACTGTCAAAACTCCTTTCCAGCTTTTCAAATATGCGCTCCAGAGCCCTTCTCGGCTTGCTATTATTCTTATTCCACTTGAAGGTCAGCTTCTTGGTATCCCTGAGAAAATCCTCAAGTTTGCCCCAGAAAAACAACCATCAAAATATATCCATTTTGCTGGACAGTTTGCTGAGAGGCTACGACAACAGCATTCGACCAAACTTTGGAGGTAAGCTGCTTAGTTCTGCCCAAAAAGCTGACGCTAACGTATGTTTCAGGACCTCCAGCTGTTATCGAAGTGGATATAATGGTGAGGAGCATGGGACCAATATCGGAAATGGACATGGTAAGTCGTTAAAATTGCAATAAATTTACCTTAACCAGTAAGGATCAAATGACTGGGAAAAACGAAACGATAAATACGCAAAATCGCAGTGAAAAGTTACTGAGCTGGATGATTGCTTCTGCATGTTTTAACCCGAATCAAGAACATTGAGCCTGAAAGATATTAATCTGGCACATTTGCTGGGTCTTTCTGCTTATCTTTAAGCTGAGATTTATTTGACACGGAGGATTATTACTTCCATTTCAAAATTTGGTGAAGAAACCAAGAAATTTTCCTTTTATCCTATTTGTATGTTTTCTGCAGAGCTAACATGTTGGATTTGAAGGAAGTTTAAGCGATTTCGCATCAGTGAGTTCATTACTATGATGAATAGGAAATTTCCTGTATTCATAGTTGAGATGCGGAAATTCCCATACGCCTTTCAACTAAAACGCACTTTCCTTATAATAAATTCAATATACATTCTGCACTTGAGGATTACAATGAACACCTCATCACCTGAAATTCGCGAAGGTATATTTGGCAACGGTGCAGTATTCCCGCTTAAACGAGTGTGCAGCTGAGCGGTGTCTGCGAGGCCACAAACAATGTCCCACTGTTGTCGGCTTTAATTTATTTTTTATTATCTGGTGCCCGCAATTTAAATGAAATTATGCAGCGATTCCGGCTTATCTGTGGCTTTCCAGACATACTCCATGGACTGCTATTTCCGGCAATCCTGGATCGACAGACGGCTGTCCTTTTCTGGACACGATAACGACACCCTCGCCTTGAGCATTACAATGCTGGAACGCATCTGGAAGCCCGACACATACTTCTATAATGGAAAACAGTCCTATCTACATACAATTACGACTCCTAATCAGTTCGTCAGATTGTATCATGATGGACGAGTGCTTTATTCCTCCAGGTAAGAACATTTCCAGAGACTCTTTGTTAAATGAATTTTCGTGGCAGCGTTCGATTCAACGAGCACGAGTCCTCTTAAGTCAGGGACTGTTCCAGCTGTTTAAAGGTGTCTTCCAGGACTTCTTTATGCAACAATTTCCACATAAAATTCGAGTCAATGATGGAATTAAAAGTCATGCCGTGGTGACATTGATTCAGCAATGTAAGCGATCTGAAATTAGTTTGCTGACTATGGAAGGGTCCACACGGACTGAAGATAAAGGGAGCCGGGAGGCTTATCCAACCTGTTTCTAACTTTAATTAAAGCTGTTTGACGTTTTACACTTCCATTTTAATCAACCCGCATAGTTCTTTCAAGTTATATTAAACTGAGGCCCGGAAAGAGAATCAAAGTTGTTGCTTTACTAGATTACCAAACATGTTCTACTACAGGAGCTTTTTCCCTGGATGCAAAGACTCTGCCTTTTTCGACTCTGGAATGGAACTTTATGGGGGAAATTAAATTATTATTGGCCGTATCCACTTACAACCCCAAGTTTGACACTAATATCGTAATCTAGGAAACCTGAATGAAATTTGTCAGGGCAAGTTTGCAGGAAATCTTGCAGGCAGGAAATATTTACAATCCGATTAGGGGCGATAGTATGATCTTTAATATGCGAAGTTGGATACTGGTAATTAACGTCGCTGACATGGGCTGCAAACATGCTTTAATCATCAGAACTGCAAGGCGTAAATAAGGGTGCTGAAAATGTTGGCAAAAGTCATGAAATAAGTTCCTAGAAATACATCAAATGAATTGCTTCACTAAATCAACATTTAATTAAACGAAATTTAATTTAATTAATATTTAATTAAACGCAGTTTAATTTAATTACAATTTAATTTATTTTTAAGTAAATTAGACAACATTAACGAAGGGAATTTATAGTATTCGTGAATTAATGAAGCTAGTACTAATAGAAGGGAAAACAACAACAGCGAGAGGAAAGATTTTGAACAGACCGAGAAAGTAAAAGGACGAAATTAAGGAGAATTATGCAGGGATGGGTCGGGAAGTACATTTTGAAAAATACATTCATTGATATATACAGAGAGCGAGCAAAATGGAGGGAAAATAAATTGAATGCAATCTCAGAGAAATAGAGTCGATGATGGTAAGAGATCCCTGAGCGAGAAAAAATAAAACACACTGTGCAAATGATTTAAAGAGCGAAAAACTCGAAGAAAAAAAGGCACAAGCTGAATAGCGGGAAAACTCAGAGAAAATCTCACCCAGCAATTCATGTTCCAGTTTATGAGATGCTGACGCCATTTGAAATTTTACTGTGACTTCTTGCAGGATCATACGATTTCAACTTAAAAATTTTTTTTTTTTTTTGGTGACCGCCCTTGACCAATGTCCCTCGAACGAGCTATGCAGGGTCAAAAAATGATGCGAGTTGGCCGAGCATAATAAGAAATTACATTGGAACGATTCAAACTTCAGCTCTAATGTTTCAGATTGACGATCAAAGCCGGCTGTCCGATGAACTTGGAAGATTTCCCGATGGATATTCAGAGATGTCCTTTGAAGTTCGGCTCATGTAAGTTGTAGAAACCGCAATTTTACGGGGTTGAATATATTATTTTCTCATTAAAAGTCGGTCAATACTAGATGGTAATAGATAAGCCTTGCATTAGGCTTGTCGCGACTAATTATCGCATCTGCTGGCTCTATACATCGAATGAATTAAAGATTGATTCAGTTCAAACATATGTGGATACATTAAATTCTATTCAGCTTTGTCCGGATCCCATGATATCTCAGTTTCGTTGATGTTAAAAAATCAAAGATGATTTGATGATTGATAATTAATTAACGATAAGCAATAACGGGAAAATTGATTTTCCTGTATTGTTTGAAACACCTTTTCAGCCCTAAAAAGCTCCTATAGAATGAATCCCTATTAAGGGCTTTGAAATCCGACGAGAAGAGAATATTCGTTTCATAACGAAGGTCGTTAGAGTTCCCTCCCCCTTTAAAAAGGGATCTGGCAATAATCCAATCTTAATAATTGTGTTAATCTTTGTAAATTGCACGCTCGGAAAGTTCTTGTCGTTTCCCGCTTTTTCAAGAGATGCAAATGAATTTCATATCTAAATACTAATTGAAAAATATCGCAGTTGGATATACGAAGAAGGACGTCCTGTACCGATGGAACTCGGCCCGACAAGTGGCCATTGCCGAGGACATGAAGTTGTCCCAATTCGACCTCATCGATACCCCCGCAGGAAACCAGACCTACACCAGCAGCCCCAAGGAGACCCTTCCTAAGCGATTGGAGGCTTTCAGCACACCTCTAGGTACCCAGCAATAACAATTTAATTCAATTCGGCTTTAATGTTAAACCTGGCACATCCTACAGTAACCCCCGGATTAGGCCTTTTCTTTGAGTGTCCCTAGTTAGTATGCAAATGAGGAGCGTTTTAGCTGATTGCCTCAGATTTTCCTCTCTATGAATATGATTGATGCTGCTATTTAATCACATACATGAAAACTTCCACTTGACCACTGTCCGTTAAATCGACAATCGAGTTAATGACGTCAGGAGGCGGTACAAATGCCCTTAATTCGCTTTAATTCGAATCGGGCCTGATAATTATTTGATCGGCTCACATCCGGAGATGTGCCCCAAAATTCGATTTATTTATTTTTTTATTTTTTGTAAGATGAGTACTCGATGCTGCTGGTCAGTTTCCATCTGCAAAGACACATGGGAAATTTCCTGATTCAAGTCTATGGGCCATGCGTGCTTCTGGTGGTTCTATCGTGGGTCTCTTTCTGGTTGAACCGAGAAGCTACTGCTGACAGGGTGTCTTTGGGTAACATGAAGGGCTATTAGAAGCTACTCCTGTATCCTTAATGATTGGATTTTCAGGTATCACCACCGTACTCACGATGACTTTCTTAGGTCTGGAAGCCAGGAAAGATCTCCCTAAAGTCTCCTATCCCACGGCACTGGATTACTTCGTCTTCCTGTCGTTCTCCTTCATATTCGCTACCATAATCCAGGTGAGAGTTCGAATATCTCTGTGATTTACTAAAGTCTATTCGTTACTTTCAGTTCGCAATAGTCCACTACTTCACAAAATATGGCTCTGGAGAGTGTTATTTTAGTGCAGATTTGAGTTCTGATGATGAATCAGATGTTGAGGAAGATGACTGGCGGACGTGCGAAAAGATCGTTGTAAGATATTGAAATTTGGATATTTACAAACGTCGATCGATCCATTTGTCGGCAGCTTTAATTTTTTTTTATGTTCATGAAAAATTCCTGGATCAAAACAAAAATTTAGACAATGTTTAAAATTTTAAAAGGCTCGAAATTCCTTTAGATCATAAGAAAATTTGCGTTGAAACAGCAATTTAAATGTTACGCCACCGCCTTTTTGCATTTGAATTTTTTGTTTTTACTGTCAATAAGCCTTGAAACTTCCATTATAGAAAACCAAAGCTCTCTCTATATGTTCCTCTTATTCCATTTGCAGCATTCAGGGGAAGGCGCCCTGCACATAACATCGTCCCCAGTCCATCACATCCATCCAACAAATCCCACTTTCATTGAAATCATCCCTTTAAATCCCTATGCAACTCTTCCTGTCAAAACCAGGAGACCTTCCACACCATGGGGCTCTTTCGCCAACCATTGTTTCAGACGGGACAGCTACCATCAGCAAGATGTTCATGTAAATAGCAGTGTAATACGCAGAAGATCCATTGCGATACCAAGTAAGGGAAGGAAGAAACTGGATGTTTTTAAAAATTCGCCATAAAGACGTAATTTACATATTTTCAGAGAAATTAAAAACAATTTTTTTGGAAAAAAAAACAGCAGAAAAATATAAATTTTTTCAAGTCTTTTCAGTCTCCGTGAAATTTTCTGATAATTTTAGTATTTTTTCCAGACAATGCCTGCCGAAAAAAAAAGAAAAGAACACCCAGATTCAACTCTGTATCCAAAATAGATCGAGCCTCAAGGGTGGTATTCCCAATGTTCTTCGTTACCATAAACTTGTTTTACTGGTACGCCTACCTCCTGAGGACACATAGAATAGAAAATGTTGGTTACTCATAGAATTTAACATTTTAATGATAGTAAGGGGTGATCGCGAAAATGCAGAAAATACGTCCAATGGGTTGAATTAAAAAAATGTCAAGAAATTGGGGGTTTTTAGTAAGATTCTGTTGTCTCTTAGACTAGCATTGAAACTGTGATAAGGTTCAGTTATGTTTTTTCTGATTTGTAATTTTTTTTTCTTTCTGAAATTTTAGGTCGTAGAAACCAGGAATATGAACAATTTAATTTAAGTAGAAGTAGGCACAAAGCACACTTAAATTCAATTTTAATGTGATACTAGGTACAAACGAAAATTCACAGGGTCTAATAAATTGTGTTTGAAATATGGTCTTGTAATTGCCTTTAGCTCCAAATCGATTTAAAGCGGTGGAATACTAATATGTATGTGGTGAAAATTTATAGGAATTAATTTTTTTCCCAAGTTTTTTATTGTTTACAAGAAAAGTTATCTTTCTACATTGTCTACATAATGTATTGAGCTACGACTATAATCGATATTGTATAAATTATCATATCGCTGAAGATCGCATCTCTACTGTTAAGTGAGGTTAGGTTGGACCTCTGTTTCCACAGTTTTCGTGTTGTTTTCCTGATTTTCAAAATTGTCTTAAAAATTCCTATTTGAAGCTCAAAAGTAGCCAGATATGAGTCTTTGCCCTAGAAAACTAGATATTTAAACTCTCCACCTCAGTCGTTGTCAATTACACCATGTCCACCTCCAGTGAGGACGTCCTGGTTCAAGTCTCAAGTGTCCGGTACAAAAAAGGTGATGGGACGCTTTTTCTCATGGACCAACGATTAATTTGGATGGTAGAGAATAGAGACACTGTAGCAGTCTCTCATGCTTATGCTGATATTAAGTGTAAGCCTCCATAAATAAATTTCTAGCTCTAGTTTGATGATCTGTAGCCCAAAAAATCTCCCCTGAGGGTAAAGCCAAAGTGCAGCTTCAAGTTGTTTTGCATAATGGTGTGTCCTCTACTTTCCACTTTTCAAACAAAAGTGGATTACCAGCACAACTATCTGATAGGGATCGCGTTAAGGACATGTTGCAGACTCTACTTCCTAAGTTTAAGCGAAAAGTAGATAAGGAGTTGGAAGAGAAAAACAAGATGTTGTCAAGCAATCCCACTTTGTTGCAGCTTTATAAGGATTTGGTAATGACTGAGGTGGTTTCGTCTGAAGAATTTTGGATGCAACATGCACAGCAATATACCCAGAAAAGAAAGCAGACAAACCAGGAGATTGGTAATTGTAATGAAGTAGAGGGAGTATAGTGAAAAACTTCTGTTGCATTAGGGGTATCTGGGGCCTTCTTGGCAGACATTAAACCGCAAACAGATGGTTGTAATGGTTTAAAATACAATATTACTCCAGATATAATTGAATGCATCTTTAAAACTTATCCAGCAGTTAAGAAAAAGTACATTGAAAATGTGCCAAATAAGCTAAGTGAAGCTCAATTTTGGACAAAATTTTTCCAGTCCCATTACTTTCATCGGTACATCTTTTGTAAGAATTTGAAATCCAAGGTAATAGCTTTTGATTTTAGTGATAGGAAGTATGCAGAAAATAAAGACCTCTTTACTGAATGTGGAAAGATTGATGATCAGGAAATGAAGAAAGATATTCAGGCAGGGGTTAAAGATCCTCTGGTAAATCTTACAGAATTTGAGGATAAAACTTTGGGTGAGGGGTATGGAACAGGTGCAGAAAAGCCACTCAGTACTGTTGGTACTGTTAGTCAAGCCATGATCAAAAGATTCAATCAGCATTCCATCATGGTATGTTTCAATATATTAGGCAATAATGATGCATTATTTCTAACTAAAACTATGAAAATATGGCTACATGGTTAATGGTATTTGGTAATCTTGAATTGTTATTCTTCTGTTGGTTTTATATGGCACGTATCAACCATCATAAATTAACATTTACAATTGAGTGTTATTATGTTACCTTTATTGTACCTATTATTGTCTTAAGGTAATGAAAGCTTCAAAGAACAAAGTAAATGAAAATATTGGAGATGTTCCTCAAACTTCGACAGAAAATTTAAAAAAAGAAACACCTGAAGAGCCTGTAAACAAAAAGAAAAAGATACTAGAAAAAATTACATACGACGATTTAGAGGACAACGAAAATGCCACAAACGGAAACGTTCATTTAAATCTGTCTAAGGTGGTCTTAATGTTGTCACTTTCGAAAATTTTCATAGACTTCTAATCATTCTTAGGTGGAGCGTTACTTGCATGGCCCTATGCCCGATTCGGTAACCGAGTACATAAGCCCTAGTGAAGCCTCGCAAATGATGCGAAACGTAATTGTTGAGGCCAGGCAATGGCAGGCCCGTCCTCACATGCCTAACTATGGCTTAGTACCCCCTTCGGCAGCCACTCAAGCCCTGGGAGACTTATCACCAGGCGGAGCTCTAATGAGGGGCTTTCAGGAGCAATCTTTGGCTCGTAAGTTTGCTACTAAATCATGAGCTTTATTGCATTGATTTGTTCAGAACTAGTGCCGCCACACATCGAAAAGGAAGTCCGTAATTTATACTTGGCTCTGTGTGAACTCTTGGGGCACTTTTGGAAGTGTTTTCCTCCTACTTCTGGTAATAGTGAGCAGAAGCTGGTGAAAATGAACGAGGCTTTGCAGCGATTTCAGACGGCCAAACTTAAACCCTTTGAGGTAAGACCGTTTTCATGATATTTATTACTGGTGTATGTTTATAGGATATTTAACTGCAGGATAAGCTGATCCGCGAACTTACTCCTCTATCGCAGCACCTTACCAAGCATTTAAACCAGCTCTTAAACGCCGCTTACCAGAAATATGCCAACTGGCAAAAAGTGAAGTCCAGATAGTAATTAAAAATAAAATGAAGCGTTTTTTGTGTATAAACAAATTTTGTTGTTTTGCTTTTGCGGACATAAAAACTAGTGGCGCTATCTGTGTGTAAGATCGTTAATATATTTTTTCAGGGCCTCTTCAGTCCCCTTACACCAGAGGGCGACATAGATTCTGCTTCGCAAGTTTATTGATTGAATTGATAAAGTTTAAAAATCCTGACAAAACTTGAAATTTATTTCATTAGTCTCAAATTTCCCTGCAAAATTATAAAAATATTGATAAAATAAATTCTAAAGTTTTCATTAATGCCTTAGAACCTAATTAAGATTTTTTCTTAATGTTTTTTGAACTTGGATCGACGGTATCTCGAGAACTAACGTCGAAGAATGCCTGTTATACTTATAAACCTCAATAAATCTTGAAAAGGAGGTCGTGATATTTCTCAGTTTTCAAGCATTGTGGATGACTTTATGCCAAATTCATGATTTTGAAAGTGCTTTTTCAGTGGTTTACGTTATGCCCTCTGTTCGCTGTAAAGCCGACTTTACCTTCGACGTGGTGTGTTAATCGATTTTTCAGCCTTCATCCCCAATAAAGGGCTCTCATCACATCGATATTTCTCGCTAGGCTAAGCGTTCTCATGCAGAGGCCCCCATTGTATATTTCCCATTTCTAGAAAAATACATCAAAAAACCCAAATCAAACGCAATTTTTTAAAAAATAGATTCTTATTTTATTTGGAAATCTTCAGAACTGCAAATGTCATCATACTAAATTATACGCAAAATTACATCACAACTTAATTAAATCTTAATAATTAAAAAAATAAATAAATTATCGCTACGTTAATCATAATAAAAATAATCAGGCTCATCATAATATCTAACTTTCTGCGTCCTCTGCAAAGGCCTCCTCACATCCAACTCCACGTAATCATCCACATGTCCATCTGATCTCCTATATCTAAGATCAGAATCCACATATCTTGGATCCTCGTAGATTGTTATGTGGTGCTTCGGCGGGGGGGGAGGTAATGGTCTGTAAGGCAAGGGGGGATAGTAAGGGGGCAATGGTGGCGGGCTGAAATTTAGGATTTTTAGTCAGGATTTTTGAGGTAGGTACGTACTTACTGCACGTAGTTGTCTTCGGCGTATCTATGCCCTCCCTCATAGGCGTTCCCCAGATTCCGCCTGGCCAACGCCTCTTTTCCATCATAATAGTTGTTTCTGTTGTAATTCCTGTTGTTTCCATGCCCCTTCTCGAACCTTCCAGCATTATCGTATAAACCATGTTTAGCCTGTTCATTTGCAAAATCTGAACTATCATATTTGCCCCCGCCTTGCCGGTGTTGGCCCACATCCCCATAAGATTCTGTTTTATGAATTTATCCTCAAATCAAAGTTTGGTTGTTTTGTGGTTGAAACTCACGTTTGTAATTTTTTTGTTCGATCTGATCCGCCTGATCGCTTCCATCGTCGAAAAAACTCGTGTTGCTGCCGCTTTCATCTTTGTGGTAACTGTTGGTAAACCCGGTTCGATGGTGGCCCTTGTGGTGGGCCACCTTAGAGGCCAGGTTTCCGGCTTGGTCCGCTCCGTTCTGATGAAAGTTTTCTTTCTGGTAGTTGTTGGAGTCTTCGAAGGCTTTTTTGTTTGATGCTAGTTCTCCAAATCTGGAATATTGCGGGTCGGTTTAACGCAGAGAATTTCGCTGGGCTTTACCATATGGACTTACTTGCCGAAATCCTGAGCTTCGATGAGCTTCTGTTCTTGGTCCTTATTGAATCCGTCTTCCTTCTCGTAGTTCGCTGTTCCCTTGTGGAACTTGACGTCCTCCAGGTTTTCATTTTGCGCCTCTCCTTGGCTTTTCGACACTCCGGCTTTAATAAGAATTCCACTGTCACTTGAATTTACACCCAGGACCAGAACGTGCGACACCAAGAAGAGGAGCGTTAGCAGACTCATATCCCAACCACCGCGGACGTTCAGGTGAAGAGTCGGCTTCAAAATACCAAAATAAATTTCGGATCTTCAGCTTTTATACTAGGTCATTGTTATTTCGGCCTTCTTCAAACAATTACGTTTAATATCCTGTAAAGTATAAGATTTTTACGGTCTAATCAGTCATGGAGTGTCGTGCTTCGCAGAATAAAGGTCCTTAAAATTGCAGAGTAATGTTTCCATTATCAGCTGGCGCTTTTTTCTTTGATAATCGCGCAGATTCGGTCCCAGGGAAATCCCCCTTCACGACTCTTCACCTTCACCGTTTGGAGTGCGGTCCTGCGTAATTATGTATTTGAACTAATCGAGGTACTAATGAATCTATAGAAAATCTAATTATGAAGCGCTTGGTAGACGCCTTTCTGCCCACCATTATAGACTTCTTTTGCCTTCTGCCTTCTCAATTTCTTTCCCGGATTTCCCAATTTGAGCCAACTTCAGCATAATTAACATTAAGTGGTTTACTGTTAAAGCGAATTAGGCACGGCAATTTAATCGGGCGTATGTTAGCAGGCATGTGAATGTCACGAACTCTTGGGCTTAAGGTCACTGGATGCAAGAAATATGTTAATCGCAATGAAAGGTCGAAATCTATAGTAAATCATCTGTGGCCCTGGATTTCTACTAGGAAGACCCTGCATATTTAGCGCAATATGTTCCCTACATTTGGATTATAAATGCGTTGAAATTTCCAGTCTGTGCTGGTGATTAATAAAGCCAGAGCATGTCAGTAACATTCGTGCTTCACCTCTGAGCTAAAGTTACATGAATTATCAAAAACTTATTACTGGAATAAAATTCCGTTGTCTGCATTATCGAGTCTCTCAGCGAGTAACCGCATGGAGACATTAAGGGTGTTCCACGCCATCCCTAATTTAATCATTTAGTCAAACACGTTCTGGAATCAAGCCACACAGGAGTCAACTTTCTGGAAAGGTGTCGGAAGATCCACGGTTATAATTAATCCACTTAAGATGTTTAGCGGAACGTCGCAAACAATGTCGTCTGAATATTCGTCGGGGTATCAAATTTAAGTCGGTTTCAGTTTGGATAGAGATGAACTTCATTTGCTTTGACGGTCTACAATCTGGGTTCGCACTTAGCCATGCATATGAAGCGATGGATAATGAGGAGGGGTGTGTTAATTAACAGCCCTGAAAACCGGGAAATATATGAATCTGTTCGGAAGGTTCGAGACAGCTTTGGTTTTTTCCAGCGGGGACAAGTCCGCGAAATTTGGCGGCTGATGGGAAATCTTCGGATCTCTTTGGCCATTGTCCATCGACTTTTCGCCATAAGAGCGAGAGTTTTAGTAATCTTACGCCATTCTGAAAAACGGAGAACCGAAATCTTTATTAACCATTTGAAAATTGCAATGTCAAGTGCATGGGAGTATGCACAGTTAGGAATTTTCAGACTTGCCTACAATGAGTCCGATCAAATGTTTCAATAAAAATACTTTCCACAAAAATTATTCAAAATCAACTTTGAATTATATACTGTGTAAACGCACTCAATAAACAACTTGCGGTGTTTAGCTTAAGCAAACAGGATTACACGCCTGACCTATCAATGCTGGCGCCTTCGCCATTTCGTGGTACGATCAAATGACTTGGTTTACTCAGTAGAAACGGAGTCGTTTTATTGGAAAATTCTTTTATTCTGTTGCAATCGGGACCGAGCAGATCTCTACAAAGTGCCATTCGCATTTCAATTCAAACGAACTCCTCTAAATTGAGATGTGCAAGAATAAAAGAACTAATTATCCAAAGAATCGTTATTCCCTGTTTACGCTTTGTTGACGCCAAATCAACCCGTTTGCCCCGGCAACCAAATAAGAAGTGCTTTTATCCCCTAAGCAATTAAATTTGACGGCTTTATTCCCATTCAAGTTAGTAAACTAAATTAAAATTAACAGAAACAACAGTGGCGACGAGGGAGAAACCGGGGATTTATCTCCCGAAGAAAATCTTAGTCACATAAATCTGGAGTTCGATTCGGGGCAACCTTAGTTAGCAGTTTCAGGGAGGATAATCACACTTTTGTTTTCGACTGTTCCTAACGATTATTAGCTTGTTATTCCCCTAATAGCACCACTGTATCTTCCCTGCGAGATTAAGGGCTTACAAATAAACGTATTCCGCTGGCGCGAATTCAGAAAGAACTTTCAAAGTGCTTAGATATGGAAAAAGTTTATGAGAAGTCTTGCAGGTAATGCCTTTTCGTTTGAAGATTAATGCGTAAATGTAGAGTTTCAGCCATTAGTGGCGGTTCCTCAAAAATCTCAAGAGATAAAACTGGAGATAATTGAAATATATGGAGTCGCTTCGAGATAATGAAAATACGAACGCTCATAAAAGAACAAACCACCCTCGGAGGAATCATGTATTACAGCAAGAAATGGCTAATGATAGTTATTTATAAAGGTGCATGGGAATATGACGGCTGAGGCACATTAGGCCCTATCTCTGCTCTTTTCTTGCCCTCATTTCATTCCTCCAGACGACGTCATCAACGCGGCAAAATGTCTTTATATTGCGGGACGTTTTTGATAAAGAATAATCAAAAATGCCTCTCGATAAATATCAAAAAGAATTTAATAACGGCAATATTACATGTGAATAAAATTGAAAAGTGTCCACACAAAGCGAGTTGGACCAAATATCGGATTTGTAATAGCAGGGGCAACCTTTTTATATTAAGGGCTAGTTCTTTTGCCTTTCTACACAATAAGCTCTTGAATATTACATTTTCAGGTTGGCAATAAATTTTAATTTCAATGGGATTTTTTGCTGCACACGGGGAAGGGTGCAGTATCAATAATTCCTCGGGGGTTAATATAAATTGACGACTCTTAAGATCGACAGCAAAGTTATCCCTCGATTATCTTACAAATGGCGTGCAATTTGTTCGAGATAAGGTCCTGGGAAGTTTCAGGTGTAATTCGGATAATTTACTGCATGACAGCTGAACATTAAACTTGGATTTTGTAGCTCGGTCAAATACTAATTAAAGATTTTTTTGTCGGCCCCGTGGGAGGCTGGCACTGAGGTCTCTTTCAAAGGAAGTTAATTCCGGTGGCAGAGCGACATGCAAAGCTAGATTAATTGCGCGTAGGATCATCTCAAGCAATCATTGTTTAGAGAAACTTTAATTTTCTGAGATTGTTTAACTTCGATTTTTTCTGATTTTTTCTCTAGTTAAAAAATGAAGATGAGGTACAAGCCATTAATATTCTCCTGTTTGGCTCACGATAATGTCAAAAAGGCCAATAAAACGAAACGAGAAAGGTCATATCATCGTCGAAAGTATTTGATTAAACTATAATAGCGCCGGCGAAAAAGGTTACCTCGAATTCATATCAATTGACAGTGCCTCCAGGTCCTCAGCAAAGGTTAATTTGTTTTCATAATAGTGTATTTTCCTGGAACAAACTTAATTAAATTCCGTAAATTGTTGTTTTTGGGGTAGGGTAAAATGTCACTTTGTATGTATAGTAAGGGGGTAGTTTTCTGATCCAAAAGAGCCTGTCGGCAAAAGTTAAAACCCTCCGACTTAATTCCGAATTTAAAGGGGGAAACGTTCACCTCAAATTACCATGCTAAAAACTAAACTTTAGCCTCCATCATTAATCTTACTTTATAGTCCCAGCAATTTTATGCAAAACTTAGCATTAGTTGCAGTAAGCGACGTCGGACTTATCTCGGAAGACCCTCTCGATTACCTCCCAAATCGCTTGTCATTTGTTAAAGTGAGGAGCGTTGGGAAAACGCAGGTGTGTCGGGTAATTTGGGCAGGATTTACTGTTTCCCGATGAACAGCGGGCATCTCACGCTTACTTTTTCTCTCCAACTAATAGCTTTAATTCGCTCGGTTTCCGTTTTCTTTTCTCTAGATTAAGATTTCACCGCTGAAAGATTTATGATCTTTAAAGAGAGATAATCCTCCTCCTAATTGTTATCTGAAGTGCAATTGCCTCCGGCTTTGTGCAAATGCACCTAAGAACGGCATACGGAAAAGTTAGGTAAATCCTTTAAAAAGGTAAATATGATTATCACGCGCCATTGTGTCAAGAAAATATAACGTAATGTCTGGTGAATGTTACGAGATGGCGCTTGCAGTTAAGACGCGCTAATT
The DNA here is from genome assembly GCF_040115645.1 of Euwallacea fornicatus. Taxonomy (NCBI): domain Eukaryota; kingdom Metazoa; phylum Arthropoda; class Insecta; order Coleoptera; family Curculionidae; genus Euwallacea; species Euwallacea fornicatus. Next base: position 1,485,255 of record NC_089570.1, read on the forward strand.
CAATTGAATGACGAGTAACATTCGCCATTCCGTGAAGAAAAGCTCGCTGAATTCGTGAAAGATTTTAATTTGGGTTTACATTTTCAATTACAAAAAAAAATTGTTTCCACACTAGAAACAATAGTTTTAAGTATCAATTAGAACTAAGTCTAAAAATCCCCTCAGAATCTGGTAAGCTAAAATGGAAAATTCATGGAAACTTCCAAGCGCAAAACATTGAGTTTTTCCTTAAGTGTTATATAACTCACAAGTTCGGATCGGAAAGCAAGTCGGATCGTCATTACGAGAACGTAAAACGTATACATAATATCGGTATGCTACTTTGGGGACCCGCTGCCGGGTGCCATCTGGTGTTGTCCGATTTGATACGTGCCCAACTTTTAAATCCTGGATATGGATTAAATTCGAAATGGGTTTTCTCCCTGTGCACATGTTTCCTGTCCATAATATCGCGAGGTCATATAATATTTTTACACTCAATTCCTTAGTTTTTATTGGGAATTTAATCCTTACGAGAAGAACGTGTTTGGAACTCTAAAAAGAGCACTATTCGAGATTCTCCTTTGTTTTCTGTCTTTAGATATTTTGGTCTTTTTGCTTTTGATAGAGCGTTTACGATGCTTCGACGACTGCGTGTACATTCTTCAACTATATACTTTCATAAGCCTTATCAGGGCTGATAACCGTTTCTCATATATAAAGCACATACTAATTTGAAATTACAAGTAAATAAGTATTATTAAGAGCAAATATTTTTGATTATGGAAATTTCTAACGCAGCTATCAACTTCGTGTTTTACATATTTGTCCTCTTTGTCCTAGGATTCCTGTACTTGTATTTGTACTTTCAGTTTTCCTACACTTATTGGAGGAGAAAGGGAATCCCGTACTTAAAACCACGATTTCCTTTAGGCAAGTATTATAAAATCCTTTTTAATCCCTGCTTTCTATACCGTTTTACAGGTAACAACGATTGCATAGGGTTCGAGGCATTCTCCTATGGTAAAGAAACAGTAGAGTGGTACAAGGAACTGAAGAGACGAGGACTGAAATACGGGGGTGTCTGGAGCTGGGCCAAGCCAGTTCTGCTCTTAACCGATCCGGAATATTACAAAGCCGTTTTGCTAAAGGATTTCAACAGCTTCGTGGACAGGGACTTCTATCACAACCCTAAATACCACCCGAAGGACGAGAATTTGTTCGTGGTGGAGAAGGAGAGATGGCGTCAATTGAGACAGAAGCTCAGTCCTGTGTTCACTTCTGCAAAAATGCGCATTATGCTGCCTTTAGTAGTAAAGTGTTCAGATCTGATGTGGCAACACTTCGAGAAGTATTCCCAAAGTCATGAAGATTTAGTTCTGAAAGAGGTATTGACCCTAGTGGTTTTAAGCCTATTTTTCCTGTAGACAATACGTTGTGGTTATAGACCTTGGCCTCATTCACTACAGATGTCATAGGAAGTGTGGCATTTGGCCTGGACTTCGGCAGTTTCACTAGCAAGGAGGCACAGTTCAGGAAAATGGGGCGAGAGATATTCAGGTCGACTCTTAGCTCAAAAGTACAACTAGTTTTGAGTAGAATGTGCCAGGATACAGCTCAAAACCTTGGCATTTCCAACATTCCTTTAGTAGTTACTGAGTTTTTCACCAAAGTTATTTCGGACAATATTAAGTACAGAAAAGAAAAAAACGTGGTCGTTCCCGATTTTTTGCAGCTCCTAATGGAGCTGTATGAGTCAGACAAGGAAAATAAGTACAATTTCACGATTGAGGATCTCATTGGAAATGTAATATTATTCTTCATTGCTGGTATGTTTGCAAAGCAGTAGCGTAAGTGTACCTTAAAGAAATCCTGCAGGATTTGACACCTCATCAACGACCATGCAGTTTGCCTTATATGAACTATGCAGGAATCCGGAACATCAGGAGAAAACTAGAAATGAAATTCTACGAGTTTTAGGGAATCATAATGGGGAGGTTACATACGAGGCTCTGCAAGAAATGACGTACCTTCGACAAGTTCTTGATGGTCAGCACTATTTAATAGAGAGCGAATGTATTGTGATACTGACGTTTATTTTAGAAACCTTGAGAATGTATCCGCCAGTACAAAACATTGCCAGAATTTGTGTAAAACCCTACAAATTCAAGGGAGAAAATGTCACAATTGCTCCAGGTACCTCAGTTCTAATTCCTGTCATCGCTATTGGTAGAGACCAGGATCACTATCCAAACCCAGAAAAGTTCGATCCAGATCGTTTTAGCCCTGAAAATAAAACCACGATTAACCCCTTTTTGTACTTGCCCTTCGGGGAAGGGCCGAGAAATTGCGTAGGGAAGAGATTTGGTATTATGCAGAGCTCAGTTGGACTAATCCGGATACTCAGCAAATTTAGAGTTAGTATTAGCCCGAGCACTCAAATGCCTTTAACGTTGAAGCGCGGTTTATTCCTGATGCAGCCCAATGAGACGCTATACTTGAAGGTGGAAAAATTGTGAGGGGTTTATTACTGAAATATAATGTTATGCAAATTGCGGAGATGTGTTTTTGAATGTTGACGGGACATAACCGTCAATATCTACCCCGAGTTCGATCTCTCGAATCCCCTCGCTGTTCCGCTCCTGCCTTAACATGTGTTTAGACCTCCACTACGGAAAAAAAGGTCTGGTAAAAATTATGAAGCTCAAAGACAATTTCCATTAGTTCGATGTAATTGGACGGTAGCTGAAGAGTCGTGTCTACAGATGCTACCTTTCACTGCGCTTGTTGACACAATGGTGACCAGAAAAACTTTTTGATGATTTTTTTCTTTTTTTGGTTTGAGCAGTCGTTGGATTCAACACAAAAAAAAATTTTAAAGCTGTAAAGGCAACATTTGTGACTATTTTTTCGTTTTATCGCATATCCCCTGCAATAAAGCTATTTTTTCGCACAGGCCGTTAATGGATAGTTCCGTCTCGTGGAACTTTTTTTTATCTATTACAACTTTCTCTCGTATCTCCACTCGAGCAATTTCCATCCCTGGTTTTATTACCGTACTTTCCGACAAATCCTTTAGAGTTCAGCCACAACAATGAGAATTTTATGCCCCTTTTTCAAAACACCATTCGCAAGATACCCAACTTTTCCCCACTAAACGTTTTCCAATCTTTAACAATAAAGATGATAGTATCAAAGGAGATGGTTGTGTGTATTCGAAATTTTACTAGACCGCGTCTTCGATTGACAATATTCGAATCCCCTTCAAGCCCTGATTTATCCTCTCATTTATCCACTAAAGCATAATATAAATTGTTGCGCTTAAAGAGGTACCTTTTGATAAATTTCGAGGGCATAGCTCGTATTTAATCAAAATTAAGCCCGAGGTCGCAATATTCATTAGGTTTAATTCAACATATTAAAGTATTCCTGGTGTTAAACCCTTTTCTGCTGTCATTTATCACCGCCAAATCTCAATTTAAATTTTAATTATTACATAAATCCCTTTGCGCTTCCTGATGCATTTTACGATTTATTTGCCAAAGGGTTGGCTTTAATTTCTTTTATGTCTCCTTCACGGCTATATTACCCCCAAACCCGTTTATGGTCTGATTCGAATTTTAATCGGGGGACCTTTTAACTTTTAATGGTGCCAGTTCAAATTTATACAATTGTTCTGCATAAATATTGATGAGTTTCGGTAATACGAATTTTGGCACAAGGTGCGTGAAACTTTACAAAATAAAAGCAAAAACAGAAAAAGAGGGACATTAATTTCGGATTTATCTTCGGCACCAGCGAAATAGAGGGAATTTATTAACGTCCGTTGTATGAACCAAACAAATGGGGGGTCTCCTTCTATTTGATTTAATACGTGGCACATCTAAGCTGGAAAAAATATACCCTGTGGCAGATGAAGATGTTATCGGGACTTGGGGATATATCCTTGTCCGTGCAGCAACTTTATTCGGGAAAAAATTGAAATGTTATTATAACAATTCTTTGCCAGGAATATCACCGCAATCCAGGCTAGCGGAAATCCCTCAATTAAGATCGCATAAGGTTAATGACGAACCATCAATTCGGATCTATTCCGCAGGTGGCTGAAAAACCTTCTGATTAAGTCACCAACGAGGTCAATTCAAGTTGCTAAGTAGGTCCCCTTGTGTCGATTCACTGCGGGTTGGTGATAAAAATGATTCTTAATCAGATTGGTCCACGAATTTAAGACTTTGAACTGAGGTCAATCTGTTACGGGATCATTCTCAATCGGGGTCCTAAAGGTAGTCTTCAATTCAAATCTATCCAGACGCCTCAATCATCGCTATTAACTAGATTTAACCACGTCCGTCTTCCATATTTTTCTCAAAACAAGTTGTTGCATATCGGAACTTTTATGTTCATGCAGCTTATCATTCTTTGTGTGCGACTCTCATTATTTCTTTAACATTTGTGTCTCCCTTATTTTCCTTCTTTAGGTCTTGGGTGAATAGTCGGTTCCTTCGTTTTTCTCCCATCATATTCCTCCTTCTTCCTCCCTGTTTCCTACCAGTATTAATATCGGTTAAAATCTTCCTGCTGCTGGTCCATATCTTTTTGTTTATTTGTCTAGAGCTTTTTCTCTCTACATTTCATTCTGCCCTAAAGATACAGACTAGTTACGGAGTGATTTAGGCCAAGAGTTTTATAACAAACGGTTTTATACAAGGTTGAAACGAGTGTTTTCCCTTAAGTCCTGTCCTTTTTTTGTCATAAGGAAAAAATAAAGCAAGCGAATATTTTCAATATTGTTTATTCATCAAAATAATCACCTTCGCCCTCCAATACCTTTTCCCCACGTGACTCAAGGCCCTTTCAGGAATTCCTTTTTTATAAAAAAAAAACGGCTTTGATGAGAAAAAATACTTCAAGGCTACTTCCAAGATGTTACAGCCCGAGAACGTTTTTTCTTTCATGCTATTTTCCAGAGCTTTAAACAGGCGATGGTCAGGAGGGGACAAATCAGGAGAATATGGAGGGTGCGATATAGTTTCCCAGCCAATCTTTAACAATTTTTCCCCCGTAAGAGAAGGTTGGAACTCATGCAATGTTTCGTGGGTTCTTCCAAGCATTGTAGAGTATGGACGTGTACATTCACATCAGATGTGTGATTCCAAGTATAGATGTGTGCATATATATTTATTGTAATGGATTCTTCTGAATTAAGCTCGAAATGAACGATACCTCTAAAAGCCCAAAAAACAATTAGGAAAACTTTCTTTGGGTGTAAATCTTTCTTAGGAAACTTTTTTGAAGGTACATACGAAGAGAGCCATTAGTGAGACCGTCTTGTATTATCATACAAAACCCATTTTTCATCACATGCGATGATCCGACTGAACAATCATTCAATTGTCTAGCTTGTGTGTCTAATCAATTTGACGAAGCTGGTTTCTGATACGTCCAGCCCTGTGGCTACACAAGTTCGGCGTGGATCAGCCTCAATGATTTCGGTCAGGACAACTTCCGGTCCTTCACTTCGAGGTTAATTCATGAGCGATTAATGCCAGTTACGAAATTTCTGAAACCAAACTTGCGTCTTTTACTGTGCGAGGGCAATCTCCCCTAACACGTGGCGCACTATGCGTGCTGCCTATGTGGCTCTCACGCCTGGAATTTGCGTTCCTAGGAGTGTCATCGTAATAATTATCCTTTGAAAAACGACCCTGGTCTTCATGGTTTCGGTTTACTCCTTCATCTCCACTCTCTCCTCTTAACTTGAAGCTTCCTTAAACCTTGTTAAATACAGGTTTAGTGGAGCATCGAAACAACTCGGTTTGAAAACGTTTGCAGGTAAATAATAGCATTCTTCGACAAATCTAAAACTCTCCCTAACTAAATCCCGGGATATTTTATTCATATACGTCCCTTAATTAAAACTCTCGTCAAACGAAAAACGTAGTTATTCAGTGAAACAATGCACGTTCCCTCAACATATTCCGACTACATGGAGTCCCATGTAAGGCTTATCTTTTGACAGCTCATATTTTGAGTTAATGGAATGTTTTATTCACATGGAGAGAGAGAGAGAGGGAGGGAGGGAGAGAGAGAGAGAGAGGGAGAGAGAGATAGAGAGAGAGAAGAAGAGGTTTGATAACGTCGCTTTCAATACACGGCTAGAAAACTTATGCAAACAAAGCCATTTTGCCGCAACTTGGAGCGTCATTATCTTGTGTGTATTGAATTGCAAAAGCGCTGCGTTTTATAAAGAAAACATGCTTTCAATTAATCAATTCAACTACAAGCTGCTTGTGACAAATTACCGAAGTTTACTAACAAGTATAAACCTTGTAACATCTGTAGGAGATTTGTCCAGAGAGGGTGGACTTGACGTAGTCGCCGCAAGCAATTACTTGTGTTCCGAAAACCGCTACCTTTGCTGCATTCACAACTACTGGCACTTAATAAACATGCAAAACTTTGGGCATAAGTTTTAACAACAGTTTCAGTGGTTTTAGTGGAGTTCCCATTGTCAGTTAAAAACCTTTAATAAATTCATGTTCAAACTTGACATTATTAGCGCCCGGGGCATACCTATTCATTTTGCATGTTATCTTTAGTGATTCAGGACCGTGTCCGTGTTGTGGATTTTGACGAGTAATATTTTAATAGCTCGCAATGTTTAGCCAACGACAGGAGAGATATTTCCGTAAATATTAAACACATTACTCACAAAAGCGTGATACGTGTGCTCGTGCATATTTTACACGTGTCGCTAGCTTGTTTAAAGGCCCATGATTTAACGAGTGACAAATGGCCGTTCTGGTATCAATGTTGGGACACAATTTTACATAATTTCTCTATGTATGAAATCACGGTCAAAGTATCTGATTAATGCTCATAAAGCTTGAGTTTCGATTGAGGGGAAAAAGCGGAAATTTATTGGTAGCAATCGAGGGCAGTGGTAAAATCGGGAAACTACGGATGTGGTCACTTAAACTCGGACAAGTGGCAATAATTCACTCACACTCCCAACTTAATACGGAGTAGAGGGATTGGGATTAATCTGTCCAGCCGATTCGATCTTCTTCCGATTAAAGCCGAATCATTTAACAAATGTTTTCTGTTGATGAGGTCTGGATCTTATCGTTTAGACCATCGTTTAATGACATATCCCGCAGGGAGCTGGTCATCACCTTACATATCTGCCTTAAGCACTAACCAACACATTTTACATGAACTTTCGATGGAAGTTCCGGCGTAAAGTTGCCTGAAAATCGCTCATAAAACCTGGAAAACGGCCACAATAACAATTAGTTAGCAGCGCATTCCGATGGATGGCGCTCGCGCCTATTTAACTCTACTAATAATCGATAGTTGGCGTTAACTGCAATAATTCAGGATTTACTGAAAAAATTGCGTTCGCCACATATCAAGGGAACTAAGCGAAACTCGGCAACACTCAGTATTTCGGTATTTCTGACGATTGATTATTATCCCAAGGTGGCTTTTTAACCGATTTTTGTAGTCTTCGATTAATAACACGACCCACAGAGACATTAAACATACCCTTAAAACTTTCTTTAAATAAGGACCTTTCAAACTTTACAAGGCTCAAACCGAGATTTCCACGATGATTCTCTTGAGCGTAGCGGAAAGTTGTAGCGGCAACTGCTTATCTGTGGCAGATAGCCGAAACTACATGAATTATGCACCGAATGGGAAAACTGTCTGGAACTTTAAGAAAATCAACCGCTTATGGGGATATGAAAAGTTTCCCTGCGAATAATTTTAAACAAAAAACACGCTCTTGGGGTACATAAATAACTGAAGAAACTTACTTGAGCCGTTTGAAAACGTGTTCTACCTACAGTGAATGGAAACTAATCAGTGTTCAAAATGCACGGCACATCCTAGCCTAGAAGAACAACAGCGAACTGTTTTGAAATAATCTCCTAAGATTGCCTCTCTATTATTCCTTCCTTCCGTGTATAAACATCCTTAAGGAAACTGTTATTACCTGAATATCTCTCATAACAGCCCTAATTCCAATTACAACCGCCAGGGAATGTTAAACCAACATAACCCAAGACTGGGGCTGGAAAATCTAAACTCTAAACAAAGACGTTATATAGTACATATCGTTGCAATGCAAATATCTCAATCCTTTGGCGAATTATGCGAAGGCTCTCGCCAACCTGAGATGAAGGGATAAGGCAGAGGTGGAGTATGGAATTCTGATAAGGGCTTACACAGCCCTATTTCACACAACATACTTCTGCATTGCCTTAAACAGATCAAACGCACTTCTCCGCAGTAAACTTGTCTGAAACTATCAGGCAATATTCCTGCCCTAAGGGTACGGAACATATTAGAATCCCGACTGATTATGACGCGAACTGTCATGCCCTTTAGCGACTGCGGGCTATTTAGCTGAGGTTTCGTCCAAAGCATTGTTGGAGGTAAACAGAGGCTGCGGCTTCTGTATGAGGAGCATGTAAAAAGGGCATAAGGGCCCGAGGGTTTACGATAAATCCAAGAGAACTTTAAACTTAAAACGTCAAGTGGACGGGCAATGGAACCGCATTTGTCAAAGGAAATTTGTTTTCGTTTGTTCTGGAAATGAAATTTCAGTGTCTTTTGTCGGACGAGGATTCGAGTTGAGTCTGTTTTTAACTGAATTATATGCCCCTCAGTGAAGAGTCTTTTTTGCAGTTTAACTATTTTTTTGCTCGAACAAAAAGGTCCGATTTGATTGTTAGCGAGAAGCTAAATCCCTGAATAGGTGCGAACCGAGTCTTGAAACTCTAAATCGAAACGATAAAAGTAAAGCTTGAATAAAACAATCCGGAAATGGAAAAGTTTAGATAAAAAGCACCCAATGGGGAAAGGGGAAATATAAACGACTATTTCCCTAAACGGCTGCGGACCCTGCTGAAGCAGAGAAATCTTTGAAAAGAATTTTAGTAAAACACTACAGGAACCAGTCAATTAATACTACAACTCTATTTTAAGATCTCTCAAAACCGCTTTCAAACCATTATTTACAACGAAGACCGGACACGTCCCATGACAATCCTCTATAACTTCCCATTTTTCCCAATTTTTTTCGCATTTAATAAATCACTCTCGTTGGTCTCTTTAGATTTATTTCATGTGTTTTTGCAGGACAATCGCTGACCGCAGCGTAAGCATTCCATTAAAGGCACATCCCCGCATGTATCAAGATCAGAGAGTCATTTGGGACACGTGGACAGAGCCGCAGGTATCGTCCAGGGAGCAGTTAGAGGCTCTAAGTTATAAATTTTCCCTATTCCGGACAAAAATCTTATTTTCAATGGTGTTACTGGAAATTTACTAAATTCCAAGCATGGCATTTGTTCGTAATTGTTGTAATATTTGTTTTGCTCTCATTAGCTAACCACACTAGATTTGCAGTAACTCGCTATTTGCGTTTCAAACTAACTATAATTAATTGAACAATTAATTTGATCTATGATGCAGCCCCGTTTTACGCCCTGAATTATTCGATATTTGCCTCATTATGCGAAATAACAGAATGCATGTTAATTAAACATTTCGAGCCGATTATCGAATATTGGAAACAATAAAAGCATGCGGCGAAGACCTGACCGCGTTTTTGCGAACGAATCTGAAGCGAGAGGATAAAATGGATTAAAAATCGGGTTTCAGTACCGCGTTACTGATTTTAAGTTCGGTTTACGAGCTTGAGAAGTGACATTAGAGAAAACTTCAGGTTCCCACCGCATGCTGACCAGAATTTGATAAAAAGTACCAAAGGAAAGATTCACTCATTTCCGAAAGGTCTTTTGTACGTGTTTTTATCCCGCCCTGTGCCACAGGACGACAAAAATGGTGAAGTTGTAGCTCAAAAAATCTAAATAAATGCTTGACAATAGCGTAAAACATGTTCAAATCCGTTTATCCGTTTCGGAATTACAAAATTTTGAAAATGACCCAAACACACCTTTTCCCCACGCAATGGTCAATTTGGCAGAGACGACGTGGTTTGAACCGCGCATCTATGGTTAGATACGTCATTTTGCAAAATACGTCACACGGCAGCGACGCTTTTCGTTAAGAAGGCTTCGGAAACAAAACAATAACGCTACAGCTGTCAGTGTTAGTTACGTCTTCGAACTTCTCCCCGTTTCGTTCCCGAAAAACGTAGGGAAAACCTGCAAAAGTTTGTTAAGTTAGATGTTAACTGTATGGAAATATAACGAGTGATCGTACGAGGTTGTACCCGAACGAAAACAGGTAAAATTCGACTAATATTCGATTCGGCGCGTCGGTACTGGGAAATTGCGTCGTTTAGGTTCGGGTCGGCGGCTGTCCGCACGAAGTCGCACGACCGCGGACCCGACCGGCACTGGAGACCAGAATAGAGTTCAAATTGATGGTAAACAAAAGTTTTTGTTGGAGAGAGGAAAAAAGCCAGCGGTGGACGTGAGACTGGGCAGTGCAGTACGTTATCGAGGGCTACCAAATGTAAGTTTCAATTCAACGTTAATTTTATGTGAATTTATAATTTTGTCATTTTCAAGTATCGGTTAAAGTCAATTTTCTACCACTGCGTATTTTTTGCAGCGCTATCGAACTGATCACGAGTACGACCCGCTGCAGAGTTTCTGCGTGTATCTCGGATAGGGCCTCCGCAGCCCTTCGATTCAAAACTGGTGCATTCCAAAAAACAAGACCCATAAGCTTGGAAATTAAGACGCATTGTCCGAGGACTATACAGATACCACCATATTTTTCGGTAACCATAAAGGGGATTTGAGGAAACACAGACAGATCGCTCGTCTTATTTATGTTTATCGTGTGCCGAGGCAATTTGTTTCCCAATCTCCGTAGCAATTGCCCATAAAACTTGTACATCTTTTTTAATAACGCAACTTTATAGAGCAGTGTTATTTATCATTCGCATAAATTTGCAGAAGTGTTATTTATGTACCGATACAAAATATCTCCGGCGGTAAATTATACGTCTATAAAAAATATTAACAGTTTGCGAGATCTTGAAACAAACAATGCATCTGCTAGTAGCGCGCAGAATATGGGCAATTGTTTATGACATAATCCTAATTGCCCCTGTCACTGGTGTGTAAAATCAAATTTAATTCAATTATGGCGACTGTCATTTCAAGGCTGTTAATTGAATTTTAACCTCGTGCAACTTTCTCTGCAGCGTTCGCACTCATACACATTAATTGGGGCTCTGAAACCTACTCCGGTCAAACCAAAGGGACTTATTCATGTAAATCAATTTTTAATCAGTAAAGCAGGCTTTTAAGTAGTTTCACAGAAACTTCGTTTTCCTCTTAAACAACTGAGTAATTAATTCGAGGCCTTAAGACCCCGAAAGCTGTTAGACGGGCACACATATATTATGTAGGAAGGAGGCAGTGAAAGGATTAGTGTGGCCGTCCTGAAGTGGATATGCTTGTTTTACTAATGCAGACATAGAAGTTCGATAAGTTGGGAACCTGTAAGACTTTCCAATTAGCCATTGGGAAGACTTATTGATTTAAGCGCCAAAACTAAGTTCGGATTAATCCTCCGCAGTTTAGGTACTATATTAGAAAATGAAGTGCTATAAACGAATAACAGGGGACAAATTTATAGCCCGAGATATAAGCAGCTGGGAGTCTATCTCGATTACTTTATTATAGTAGCCACCACAAAACTAAGCCTTGGAGCTATCATTTTCATCACCCTTAACCCTGTCATATAAGTTTCCGTTATCTACGAATGCCTCCCTCTTTAGCTCCCTTCAGCCCCCTCTAAATCTCAGCTCTAACCGTGAACCTAACTTCGGAGTCACAATAATACCACTCGAAGGGCTGCCTTTGTTTGACTAAATGCTACAATTTAGAAGTTGCCAACTTGTTTGCTTGCCGAGGTTTCCATTATTGTCCCTATTAAGTTCAAAGTTGCCATTTGCGCCCTCATTGTCTGGCGAAATCTTATAAACTATTGAATAATGGCTTATTTCATTGTGGGAAATTTGTTCAATCGCTGCTAAAATGTGTGCGGCTTCTAAACAAAGAAATTGTATTACGGAGAATAACAGTAAACTTTTGTTTGAATTTGATTAAACTGCTCGTGACGGAAACTTGAATAAAGAGAGGGCTAATACGCGGAATGGAAGGATTTCACGAGAAAGACCTTCGAATTTGGAGGGGGAATTGAGAAAGTTTAATAGAGAAGAGAGTACCGATGCAAGCACGAGCAACAAATTTTCATCTTCTCGGGTGGCAGAGAATAATATCGACGGTTTACGTTCGCCCAGCACTAAGAAAGAACTGCATGCAATTTTCCAAAAAAAAAAAAAATTGAATCTGAATTTCTCGATTGACTTCCAGAATTGGGCGGTGCATCTCTGTGATCCACCTCGAGTGATCTAGGCCGGTGCCAAAACGTCTGGAAGAGTCTCCTCAAGACAAGCCTTAAGTGGATATTATGCCGATGGCGACTGGAGCGACGTTTCAAATCGTGGAAAAGCGGGAAAACCTATCAAATCGCACTGTCCACAACGTGGACCTAAAACAGCAGCTGTAAAACTACCAACACTGCCGTCCCTTGACATATTCACAGAGGTGAATTAATTCTTCAAACATTAAAAGAAATTTTATCCCTCCCTGGAAAAAACAATCTGATTTAAGATCCTTGAGACTGCCACTGAACTTCGTGCCCTGTAAAATTTAATTATGATCCTCAATTAAAGATTAGAGTTGTTCCGACAGGTTTAATTATAACCGCAACAATTTATTCGAAGAATATCCGAAAATAAATTAGCTCCCATTGCGTTTTCACACTGGATAACTGTGAAGGGTTTCATTATCAATATTAAATATCTAGAGCCGTCTTGGCAGAGACAGTTGAGTGTTGTTTCGGAACGTTGCCCAACGCGATTCCAGAGAAACTTAATAAAGATAATGCCCCCGCACCGGAACAATGAGCAAATTGTAGTTAGTTTCTCCCTGAGTCGCTTTTAAGGGTGGGTGTGGGTAAAATGCCCTTTAAGCGAAAGAGACGGGGACATCTGAAGAAAGCTCAGTTTGAGACCAGCCACGTGCTCGACCATCTCAAGCGCTTTCAACTTGAATTTCGACAGTTTTTTTAAGCTTTTCTGCATCTTGATGCGGGTGAGGACATGCGGCGACTCCGTGCAGACCGTCCGGCCCGAAATATAGGAATGCTCACTATTAAGAAACCCTCTCGCTTTTCTTCGCGCTTCTTGAGCACTCCCTTGAGCACTTGATGTTTTACTAACTTTCCCAATTAATATTTTTAAACCTTGTACTTTATTATTCTTGGAGGAATCAAGATAATTGTTCCGGAAAGGGCGTTTTACGCCGAAAAGGATTATAAATCTGAAAAGTAATCTTAAGTAGGTTAAAATTTAATAGGTCAACTCAACTGCATGGTCAGAACAATAAGGAGGCAAAGAAACAAGAAACATTTTAAAACAACTTTGAACAAATTAAAAGCGACATAAAAGCGCAGCTAAATATGCAAATGAAGAGTTTAACAAAGCTCGCTTGCCAATGGGCCAGATAAAAATAAACTGGCAGCTTGAGAAAACATGCAGGAAAGTACGATCTTAAAAAGTTGGTAAAGAATTTTTGAAGTAATTAAACACGATAACTCGCCTGAATGCCTGAAAAGTTGCAAAGTTTTTGCCTCGGTTGGGGTTGTCATTAATTACAAGACATTATCTCAGCTTTTTTTTTGTGAAGTGGCTGTTCTTGGGGCCAGATATCAGTACTAATTTCAATAGAAGGGTTACAATCATCGGAGAAAGGGGCGCGACAAGTGAGGGATGATGAACTGCACATAATAAAACCGAATAAGAAAGATGTTGATGAAACGATGTACTACTGGCACGTGCCCGAAATATTTCGGGATGTTTGGAATATCGATGAGATTCAACGCGTTTTTCTTGGAGATACACTGCGAACGTAGAAGGCCCGCTCAAATATCCACAAAACTAACAAGTTTCTTGCGTGCTTCGAACACGTTTATCACTCCTTCATGCTTACTAGGGAAACCTCGATACGTACCAGGTCTACCGGTGTGAAATGAGCGCCATTTTGTGAAAATAAAACATCGATTTTAACGAGGAAGGAAAAAAAATTATTCAAAATATTGACCATTGCTTTCTACACGTTTTGACCACCTTTCTGGCAATTTACCGATGCCACGCCGATAGAAATGTGCCTCTTTGGCATCAAACCAATCAGACACCCAATTTTCTACTTCTTCGTAGGAATCGAAGTGTTGCTCAGCCAACGCGTGTCCCATCGATGAAAACAAATGGTAGTCCGAAGGAGCCAAGTCTGGTGAATACGGCGGATGGGGTAGCAACTCCCGGCCAAGTGTTCTGACGGTGCCCTGAACCGGTGTTGCTTTGTGTGCAGGTGCGTTGTCACGGAGCAAAATTACCTCCCCGTGTCTTCTGGCCCGTTCTGATCGTTTTTCGATCGATGCATTGTTTAAATTGATCAATTGTTGTCGGTAGCGAACAGTATTAACGGTTTCGCCAGGTTTGAAAAGCTCGCGGTGAACCACGCCTTTCTGATCCCACCAAACACACACCACTGCCTTCTGGCCAAATCGATCAGGTTCTGCAGTCGATGGTTGTCCCGAATCAACCCGTGATTTTTTCCGTTTAGGATTTTGAAAATAAATCCGTTTTTCATCTCCAGTAACAACTCGATGCGAAACTGATTTTCTTTCGTGTCTTCGAAGGAAAATTTCACAGGTGTTTTTTCGGTTCTCCATCTGTCTTTCATTCAGTTCATGCGGCACCCATTTTCCGCACTTTTGGGTCTTTCCCATAGCTTTTAAACGATCAGAAATTGTTCGTTGTGCAACACTTAACGTTTCTGCCATTTGCTTTCGACTTAAAGTGTCATCTTCGTCCAATATCGATTGCAGTTCGGCGTCTTCGAACTTTTTTGGTGGTCTGCCGCGTTCTTCATTTTGCACATCAAAATTGTTATTTCTGAATCGTTCAAAACCATCTTTTGCACGTTGCTTCTCGTAAAGCATAATCACCATATAGCCCCGACAAGCATTCGATGCGACTCTGTAGCACTTTTCTCCAAATGAAAGCAAAAAATTAATGCTTTCCGCAAATCACCATTTTGTGGTACAAAATTCGGCATTTTTAGCACGATGAAAAAATATACAAGGTGTTACAAATTAGTAGGCCAATCCGCTAACCACAGATTCTTTGAGCGAAAATAAGTCGACTTTCCCCTATGCGACTTTTTTCTTTGGCGTTTTATACTCGCTATACAGAGTGTTAAAGTTATTAAAAAATTAATTTATTTTGTTGAGAACTTCGGTACTTCTTATCGTATTTTAATGAAATTTTGTAGTGATGCACAGTTCGATGAGGCGCTCTTTTCCTATAATTTGGGTTAAAAAAATTTAAACCGGGGAAGGCAAATTGGGGGTCACAGACACGCCCTCCCCCCCAAACTTTTTTTTGCGCGCGCCAATGGTGAATGTGTTTAATTTTTTAAACTAAATATTCTTTTATTTAAATTTTTTCATTCTTTAAAATTTTGATTTACCGCTTTCTTTAGAAGATATTCCAGCATATTGGCTCTCAATACATGGTATGCGGTGGACTACCATCCAACTGAACCCACACATTTCGACGCACATTTAAGGGCAAATTATTTAGTAAATCTCTAAATGAATTTCTTAAAAAAAAATAGAAATTTTTCAACATTTAATCGCGGATGCATGAAAACCGGACCTAAGAGAGAATTGTCAACTATTCCTGCCCAGATATTTAAAGAAATATGTGGTTTCAGTGGGATGGTGCTCCACCACATTACCACGTATTGAGAGGCAAT
Organism: Euwallacea fornicatus; assembly: GCF_040115645.1. Lineage (NCBI taxonomy): Eukaryota > Metazoa > Arthropoda > Insecta > Coleoptera > Curculionidae > Euwallacea > Euwallacea fornicatus. Next base: position 1,501,112 of record NC_089570.1, read on the forward strand.
ATGCTGGAATATCTTCTAAAGTAAGAGGTAAGTCAAAATTTTACAAGAATGAAAAAATTAAGATAAAAGAATATTTAGATTAAAAAATTAAATACGTTTACCATTGGCGCGCAAAAAAAAGTTTAGAGGGGGGGACGTGTCCAATTTCCTTTCTCCGGTAAAAATTTTTTTAACCTAAATTATAGGAAAAGAACGCCTTATCGAACTGTGCATCACTACAAAATTTCATTAAAATACGATAAGAAGTACCGAAGTTATTAACAAAATAAATTAATTTTTATAATAACTTTTACATTCTATACAAGGTGAGTCGGAAGGATCGTGCCAAACTTCAGTAGCGTGTTGTACATGAAAAATAAATGTAAAAAAACTCAAATGTTGTTATCCGATTTTCGTTTGTTTATAAGTTATAGCGCAAGTAAAATTAAAACATAAAATTACAAAAATTTATAAATTTCATAAATTAACGTTTGGATATCATAGTAAATGTTCAAAAACATTGCCATTAACTTTTAAACATTTTCGGCTTCGTCTATGAAGAGCATTCGTTGCGCTCCTGATTGTTTCATGTCTTTCTTTGATAGCAGCTGCAGCATTTCTATGCGTTGAATTAGTGCATCTTGAGTGTCCACTTTTACTCTGTACACTTCAGTTTTAAACCAACCTCACAAACAATAATCTAGTGGTGTCAGGTCTGGAGACCTTAGAGGCCAACTAATAGGGCCACCACGACCAATCCAACGTCCAGGAAAGGTACGTTTATGGTAAATAGAATCCTAGTTAAAAAAATTTATTTACGCTATAAATTGTAAACAAACGAAAATCGGGTAACAACATTTGAGTTTTTTTACATTTATTTTTCATGTACAACACGCTCCTGAAGTTTGGCACGATCCTCCCGACTCACCCTGTATAGTGAGTATAAAATGCCAAAGAAAAAAGTCGCATAAGGAAAGTCGGCTTATTTTCGCTCAAAGAATCTGTGGTTAGTGGATTGGCCTACTAATTTGTAACACCCTGTATTGTTATTTGTTCAAGGACTCGATTTGTACTAAATATGTTTGTCAGTTTGCGTACCAACAAAGCAAACAAAAAATAAGGTTTGTTTACAACAAACGCCCTATATGGAGACATTTATATCCTGACGCTCACCTCATTCCGGTATACCTGGTAGATCGGTTAAATTTTAATATCTGCTAGTTTGATCGAATTCCGAGTTCAGAGGCGCGCAAGGGCCCTCAAGATTTCAACACAGCCATGTTCCAAATTCCCTCCTCCCGTTTGATTGTTTTTGTTGATGTCACTATGAGGGGTAAATTGCATTACGTACGGCCCTGCCCTTGCTTCAAACGCATGTTTTTTAAATTGGCGAGAGAGAACCGTTGCAGGTGATTAATTAACAATATGTTATTGACGTTTCCCTTCCCATGGGAACCAGTGGCTATTTGGTTTTTCTGAATTTACATGAATGTTCGAAATTGAGATAAATAAACGGCAACTTTCTGCTCGTTGCTTTTTGAACCGCCTCGAGGCCCATGCAAAAGATGGGAAAAGTGACCTGGCAAATCTGGAGACTGAAACGCGCCTTTGACTGCAACGACTGAACTCGAGGGCCGCATTACCAAAGTGCCGCAACGTTCCTCGACTTCTTTGCAACGGCCAACCGAAAGGTCCATTAACTTCTCTTTTCTTTTTTCTTTTTTTTTCTTTTTTAGAAACAACACACATTCGCCCTTGTCGAATGCGGGTGTCGCCCGAATTAAAGCCTCCCAAATCGCTTCGGTGATTTTTCTTTCCTGGGAAAAAGGGCGCCCGCAGGCTACGCTGCAGGTCCAGCATGGTCGTCAATATTCTCAGAAAGTAATGGCTCCGAACTTAATCCGCAAATCCCCAAGGAATCCCCCGGATGACCGGGAGCCTCTCACAATAGCAGCCCGTTTGAGCCCGCTACATTATTTAACTAACGCTAACTACTAAATCGTGTGTGCCCAGGAGACTTGACCGGAAAGGGCTATTTAAGGTGGACTTTAAAGCTGATTTGTGCACAAGAACTCAGTTGTGTCCTGAAGGTTGCGAAAAAATTTCTGTGAAAGGTCAGTTAAAAGTCAGTTTTTCCGATCTGCGTTGGAAGTTATTTTCCGCAATTTTAACGGCGTGTACCGTGAGGGTAATTTCTGGTAACACGTTGCCGAAACCATCTCCATACGTTTCTGGGATATGGGGTATCGAAAAAAACCATAAAAAAATGGAATTTTCGTTTTCTCGCCCCGCCGCCAGTGCGAAGTCGACTCGGACGATCGTCCAATTTCAGTGATAGCGCATTTCAGCATCTTGAACGCTGTCGGGGAACTAAACTGGATAAATTCAATGTGAGGCTTGGTCCCTGTGTTGGATGTGAGCCCATCCACAGGGGGATTTCTACTTTGTGATTTTTTTTAGTGCCAGAACGTGATATTTAATCTCAAAAGCATTTCCGCTCCGTCCACCGGTTAACACATGAATTCCCACAAGTTTCGCCACAATGCATAGTTATGTGAAAAGTTCCCGTTTGGTGTAAATATTTAATGACGATTTTATTCACAAAAAGGGCGTTTATTTGGCAGGGTCCCGTTTTTCATATTGGCGAATATACGGAATGCAGAAAGCAAAGCTGGGGGCGGAATAATGGTATTCAACGTGCGCTTCCGATGTAACTTTTTATGATTTATGCCCGCAGTTCCGCAGGAAGTTTCTCTTATCAAAACCAGCTAGTTTCAACTACAATGACCATTTGATGCTTTTTCTTTTCAATTCCTCTTTTTGTCCCTGGATAAAATGCTTCTGCATCCAGAATGATAGCGCCTGATTTATGGCAAAGAATTATTTTGGACAAAAGATTCGCTTTTTCACCGAAAGATAAGCGGTTTGTGTTTGAGAGAGCTTTGAACTGATACAGCACGGGGGTGGGAGGTTCCGGGGAGGATTCAGACGAGAGTGCTTTATATATATATATATATCACGGTGTATAACTGGACCAAACGCCGTCGTTCTTAGAGCATTTACCATGAATGGAATCAATCAACCTTTCTCCATCAACCATAAATATTAATGGAAAGATAAGCTGGTTTTCCGCAATAAACCGACCCACCACGTATTATGGAGCTTCCCGCGTAACCGAACGGTGAAATATCAGGCCACATAAATGCTGATAGTCATTATGAAAACGTTCAAGCATCATTTATAAAGATAAGCCCTGAATGTCGGGCTGACAGCCACTATTGGTGATCGATTAGGAATCAATCCGACACAGAGAGCAGTCAATGGGCGTGTGACGTCATTTCCTTTGTGCCCTTATCGCACTTCTGGTTCATAACGCCTGAATAATGGCCAAAATGGAGCGGAGCAAACACACATACACGGTGGATATAAGGGATGATGTTGTGTATGTAGTCGTTTTGCGGGACAGAGGAAGGTGGCATCATCCTCGGAGACTCGAAGGCTCTTCCAATAGCAAACGGGTATTCAATCGGCAAACCTCTTGAGATTGTGTTGGTAAAATTAACTTTTTAGTCACATTGTTCACGGCGATAAATGGCAGTACTCGAGTCCTTAACCTGGAGAATTGAGAACGTGGAGATATTTTTAGGTGCGCTGAGTAATGCCTGGAAAAGGCTACAATAAGTAGACTACGAATGACGCTTATCTGACGGGGTTCCCCATGGTCGAAATACGGTGATGACTTATTTTGACACGATCTTCACGCTCGCAGATTCAAGAATCTAGTCCTTACTATTTTTTTTTTTTGTAAGGAAGACTGTCTGCGCTAGTATTTGCGGTGTAAAATACTCCCGTAAAATGATGTTAAAATGACCCGCATTTGTCGAATTTCCAGAATTGTTTTTGCTAGATCCAGCTGTCTGTACGTAATCAACACTTTGCCAGGCACGTAGTAGTACAATTTGAAAAACGCTCCAAGAAAAGCCGAAACCAGTTCCTCAACTCTAAACTTTATTTCAATTTGCGTTTGCCCTTCGAGCGCCTCTAATGAGGCGCCTATTATTATCGGAAAGGTGGTGCTTAGTCCGGACCTGATATAAACTTTTTTCTTCATTTCGTATATCTGAGTAAACCGTCTGCATGCAAAGTGAGTTCTTTGCTACCCCCTTTCCTAACCTCGTCCCTTCGTCACCCTTTGATAAAACTAGGCGGATGAATACATAACACAAAGGCTATTTAAAAAGGCTCCTTTCAGCTTTGTAGCCTTTTCTCGCGGTTCTTTATTGGATTAGAGCACAGTGGTTGACTTGGCCCGGCTCGAAGGGCTTATATGGCTTCCACTACATTAATCAAATGACACTTCATCCTTTTCCGGCGAAATTAACTCGTCGCTCCATTATGCCGAAAATACTAAAACGTACATATTTTTGAAAATGAGTTACGAAATGTGAGAAGGGAATTGTCTTTCCACATGCGGTTGGGAAATAGGCCTAGAAAGGTTTATTGGATGGGTGTGATAGATTGGAAACAATAATCATTTTACTTTATTTATTCACCAACATTCTGTTCACTGTTCAAAAGTAATGAGGCTGCTGGGTTAAAAAAACCCTTACCTGAGCATTGAAGATCATTAGTTGAGCCCAAACGAGAGAATACACGCTCTGCTTCAGTTCAAGCAATAGATGTGTCGCAATTACTCACTAAAATGCAACCGACGAAGAAGGAGAAAAATTATGATCAGCGCTCCAGGAGCTCTAGAAGACAGCACCTCGGAGGAAACTCTTTAAAAGATGCCGTAAGCTCATTACGACAAACAAAACATTAATTAACAAAATACTGACGTAAAAAAACAGATAAACAACCACATCAATAATAATGTTTGCAATTGAGATAGTGACACAAATACTTGAGAAACAAGTATATAAATCAGAACGAGCCCTAAGGAAAACATTCACTACCACGAACAGATTCGTGAAAGTTATCGCCCTCCTAGCTACAGCTGCAGCTGTGTCAGCTAACGCCTTGAAGGCCAGCTGCTCAGTGTCCCGCTATAATGACATCGCGGCTGCAGTGAAGCCCTGCACCACACTGACCTTGACCGACATTACCGTACCCGCCTAAACCACCTTGGAACTTAGTCTCCAAACTGGAACCAAACTTGCTGGAACCTGGAAGTGGGAGTACGCAGAGTGGGCCGGTCCTCTTATCGAAATCAAAGGCAGCAAAGTCACCGTTACAGGAAATAGCGTTACTCTCGATGGAAGAGGTAACAGATTCATTTGCAGATTTGATTTTACGATGAATTCGCACTTATCATTTTAGGCGCCCAATGGTGGGATGGTAAAGGGGACGACGGCGTCAAGAAACTCAAATTCATGAGGATCAAGACCACTGGAGGTTCTACCTTGTCAAACATCAAACTGTTGAATTGTCCCCGCCAGTGCGTTTCTATCAACAGTGCCAGTGACACCACAATCGACAACTTCAACCTTGAAGTTACGGCTGGAGATACTGTAAGTTTGGCGATTTGATCGTGGCAAAAATTGTTGAACAAAACGATATTCAGAGAGGCGGTCACAACACCGATGGCTTCGACGTCACCAGCTACACCAGAATCACCGTTCAAAACTCAGTCGTCAAAAACCAAGACGACTGCGTGGCGGTCAACCAGGGATCAAACATGCTCTTCCGCAACTTAACCTGCAGTGGTGGACACGGTCTCAGTTTGTCCGTTGGCCAAAGCGGTGAGAACGGGTCCCCGAACACCGTCTCCAATATCACCTTCTCTGACAGCACCGTCATGAACTCCGACAACGGCATCCATGTTAAGACTCACTCTGACGCCGTCAAGGATATTACCTACTCAAATATCAAATTTTCCGATATCAAGAAATACGGAATCAACGCCCAAGAAGACTACGAAGATGGTTTCTCCAGTGGAAAACCCAAAGGAAATATTCCCATCACCAACTTAAAAATTAGGGGAATTTCTGGAAGTATGACTGGAGATTCTAATAGCATGCCCGTCTACATCCTCTGCGCATCTGGTGGATGCAGCAGCTGGACCTGGTCTTCGATCTCCATCTCCAATGGAAAGAAGGCCAATTCTTGCAATCACAAACCTTCCAGTTTCACCTGTTAGTTTTACTCAATTTTTGACATTATCGGTTAAAGAAATTACTCGTTATATCGCTGACTTAACAGTTTTGGAGGGTATTGCCGAGTGACGAATGATGAGGACTTTCGTCAATTCGTCGTCGTATTTCCTCAACTATCCTCATTTCTTCCTTTCCTGCGGCGATATTCTGGCAGCATTCGAGTGCAGTCCGCGAATATGTTGGAGGTTGGCGATTCGTGAGAACTTACTCGAATGGAGGTTCTGCAGATGGGCCAATATTCCGTGTGATCCAGGATTTCGCCTCGGTATGGTTATTCCCTTAGCTTTCTTAGGGCCTGACACGTGACTCTCTCGCTTTATTTAAAAATTTTGAAATTTCGCAGCCGGTACGCACGCGCTCCCGAAGGTTTTCCGGCGAGTAACACTCTACTGAGTGTCACGTCTTGAGTGCATAGCTGGCGCGGCTCAGAAAAACAACAGTGATTTATACACGAATCGGCTCAATCCCATCCCAGTCCGAATGCAAATTGCCTCGTTCAAATGGGGCGAATACCGTAATTAGTTTATTGCTTTAGAGCCAGCTAAAAATACAAACGGTATCACGTGCTTTGATAAAAATCAGTAATTAGCAACAGTAATTATAGGAACTAACGAGCTTTTTTGGGGGCCCTCCGCCGATTTTAAGCCCCCAGGATGAGGGAAACGGCCCGAAAGCGGTTCGCCTCATTTGTTCTGGCTGATTTGTGTTTTTTTTCACCCAAATCCGTTTATAAATTGGTCCTGAGTTGGTTTTTATTTTAATGCGGCCCGCTATCATATCAGAAAAGCTGAGATTTTAATGCGTTGGATGTGAAATACAAAGCTTCTGGCTGCGAGCTTTTAATCCGAGGGCCAGTTGACGTGAATTTATTGTCCGGTTTTATTCGTGTCCGGGAATTATAATTTCGAATGCCTCCTTTAGGATTTTGTTAAATTGCTTTTTTTAAATGCCGTGCCGCGGATGGACGGTAATGATATGGAGATTCCCCATATCACGATCGGATTTTTAACACTAAATTGGAATTCAGAGCAGGATTTGACAATACACACATTTTTACAAAAAAAAAATATTAAAAAAAAAATACGTCGAATTGAAATTCTGATAATTTAACCAGCAAATCCTTAGGTTTACAGTTGCACGAATTTGCCTTCGGTCCATCGGTAATGGAACCCCGGACCGAGTCCAGGCACTGCAACCTCTGCTGCCGCACGTAATGGAAGCCTTCGCACCCCCGTCTATAGTTCCCGCGACCCTGGTTAACTTCAGATCGGCGACAGGGGTGTTCCCCGAGGAGTTACCACTAAACGATCCATTTTCGTAGTCCTCTCAAACGTTCACTCCATACCTTGTAATGCTTGCAAAAACATAACGAAATTGGAGTAATGCGTGTGGAATTTTCTGCGATATTTTTATCAGATAGTTCTGATACGTAACACCAGAAACCGACCCAGATCGATCATCAGAATAAGTTTTAATGTAAATTCCGTTTTGCGAGTCTGAAACGTGCTGTCAACGACCGTAACGTGGAACACAGTGTTTTTAGGTCCGTTTTCAGTGCTTTGGCCAACAGATAAGGCCAGGGCGTGGCCGCCACTGCAGGTCACGTTTTGGAAGATCATGTTAAAGTCCTTGTTAAGTGCTGCGCAGTTATCTTGCTTCTTCACAATACTATTCGTGACTGTAATGTATGTCGAGGTTGAAACATCGATACCATCAGTGTTGTGCCCATTTTCCTGAAACTTTTAACGAATTAACACAATTTCAGTTTTGCAGATCTCCCAAGAGATCGACGCAGGATCTGCAGCTGAGACGCCAATGAGGAAGTTATCGACGGAGGCTCCACCAGCAGAATAGATGGAAATTAACTGTGCTGGACAATTAGTAATAAGTGGAAAATTCATAATTCGTAATGTTTCGCAAAAGCGCTCCATCAGTAGCTTTGATTCGGAAGAATTTTGGTTGAGAAACGCCACTGTCTACCGTTCCATCCTACCACGATGCTCCTAGTCCATCGCGATTCATGTCGTCTTCTCGCACCACAACATTGCGGTCCTCAATTTAGGGCCGCGGCCTTTTCGACCCAGTGACGTCCAAGTACCAGCAAGGATCAGCTGAACACTAACATTAAAGTCAGCCTTCAAGGTGGTGTCTGCAGGCCCACTGGGATTCTCCAGAGACCGCAACTGGAGATTCCGTCGGCTATGCCATCGTAAGGAGTGACCATGCAGCCTTTAAGGGCTTAGCAGTAAGGCAAATCAGTCAGTAAAAGCAGCGCTGTTGGTAATAAAGTCATGTTGCGACTCGAAAAACGGCACAAGTTTTGCCGATACCCCCAAACTGATTTTGAACAATAAAAGTCATGTCTTTGAGGGGCACGTGTGAAAGTGCCCTTTATCTCCTGTTTGAAAAATTCCGCAATCCACTTGAGTTATTCCTGAGTATGAGTGATCTGATTAACGTCAGACTACAATGCCGATGCTTGAAGGATTCTCGGAGTGTGGGGCAAAAGTGCTTATACAGGGCGTCTCCCCTGAACGGTTAACTTCATGGAACATATTCGACATAGTTTTTTTCGCAGAAATACGGAGCTTTCTGAACGTGAATTTAATTTTTTTAAACCAGTGAGGTAGCACGTTCTTCGTTTAGGACGTTCGGGGCCGGGCACACGAGAACGCCGCTGGTGAAATTTGCAACATGGCCGTTCCCTGGAACACGTGTTTCTGGGCCGATTTTACGCCCCCCAATTTTCGTCAAAATATTTAACGCGGAAACGGACTTTTGAGGACAAACTTAAAGACGATAATAATTGTCCATCCCCCTGTATTTCAGGTGGGAAGCGAGGGCGGGCCCGTGCTGGCACGGACTGTTCTTCTTGTTTCAGCGACACGAGCTTACACTAAGCTGTCGGCCCTGGGACACCCCGTACGACCGGCCTGAACGCTCATAGGAAATTTCCATGGAAGTCTGATTGAAATTCGGCGAAAGCGGTCGCCGAGGCAATGGAAAAAAAGAGACGAGTCAACGAAAGCTTCCACGGGATATGGAGGCAGGAGCGGTTTCTCGCCGATACTCAGTCGCTGAGACCGAAGGAATTAAGCCTGCAGGGAATCCCCATGGGAACTCTCCTGCAAAACTTGACGAGACGAATTTGACATTTAAAGCAAAAACTAATTCCGAATTAACTTAATCCGGAATTAATATTTCATCGATAGGTTAGAATTCTAATGCACGGGCTTAAGTTAATTACTAATGAGTCGAAACGAGAATGCTGTGTAAATGTTTAACTTTAGCTTGGCTGCATAAGCCCTGCTATAAATTCAATGAAATATGTAGGCGGACCGTAAGTGGTTTGCAAGATATGGCCAAGTGTAGTCAAGTTTCACCAAGTTAGACACACATGAATTAGAGATAGTTTTGGCGATAAATAAATTCTTGACCCGATGGTCCTGCGGAGCTGTAATTTCGAGAGCGTAACGATAAAACCTTAGAGACAAGATTGCGAATTGACGGTTGATTCCGCTCTCATTTCCACCAGACTGAATTATAAATGTAACCGGAACAGAGGCAACGCAAAAAATTGATAAAAGTGCCCAGGAGCTTAAAAAGCTTGTCACAAAGGGGAAATGAAGTCACTAGTGCCACTGTCTCAGGCATAACACCTCTTAAATTATTAAATTCCTTCACTTCTTTTACTTGCCGTCGATCAGACGCTCATTTCCTGTTTTTATTTGCAGTGAGAATTAGCATTTTCATTCCGAACTTCAGTTTTTAATTTAAATCTACAACGTGAAAATAATTAAAATCATCCGCCATCCGAGGGAGTAATTTCGCAACGGCGACGGAGGACCCTCGCGAGGGCCCGAAGCGAACCCATCACGAAGCTCTAACGGACGTTTAAACAGCCAATTGAACTCCCGCAGCGAGGGCCGAGCAGGGACTCGCACGGCCGAGGGTCCTGCAGTCGTAGACCAAGTGGACTCGAGCCTCCGCCTCACCAAGCGATCCATGACATCTCCCTCTGGGATAGCTTTCAGCGTTCCTTACCGGCGCTGCCCAGTTCGGATTGGGGAGGGGTCGCGATGAGTCTTCTTCGAGTTTCTAACCCGGAGGGTTTTTTTCGCCTGAACGTCTCCAGGCGAGAATTCTGTTAATCGATTGTTGTGAATCCCCGTCGTATAATATAAACCTGGATAATTCGAATCCCTGCTTCTCTATCGGGTTTCTCGATGACGTTCCAGGCTTATCCCAAAAGTAATAGGTTATATTAGTGTGAGGCATGCAAATTAACTGAGAAAATGCCGGGAATTCGACTGTAATTCCCTAAGGTCTCTTGATCGAGAGCCACTTCTCAAATGTAATTATTTCAGTCTTTGATAGGATCACGATAATGTTGCGAATTGGATGGATCGGCTGAAGGGGTTTAGATTTTACCGATTAAATTATGTGTTCGAACATGAATGGAGTTTGCAGCCGTACAATTGGAAATAGGAGACTGTTGCGTAATTAACATCGAGGAATGTGGCGGATTTAGCTTTGAGGTACCCGTAGACCAAATAGTTCTGGATATACTCTAAAAGTGAGCTGTGCGACCGCTTATAGAGCTCACCTGGATGATTGATTCGAGACATTGTTCGACGCAGTCGCTCCGCTGATTCCGGAGATATCGGAGTCAACGGGTTAATTAAGTCCCCCCCCAATCTCCCCTCAAAAGCGAAACACTTGACGATAACCCCTTACGCCCCACACCTTTATTTCTTCTGCCATCAAGCAGATACGCTGCCCCGTGTAACTCGAAGAGGTTTCTTTCACCTTCCCGTTCTTCTACCTCGCGCATCCAGAAAACTTATTAGATACATATGTGTAATGACGTAATTTAGAGAAGAAGAATGGAGACTTCGAACGGCACCTAATGCCCCTTTCCAACAATAACGCCGTTTCGAGCCTCTAAAGCTGATGTATATTTAGTGCATTTTCAGATCATCTTAATTGAACTGTGCTCGAACATCGTGCGTCTATTCTACGGCATTCTACATCCAAAAGTGATTTCGCCCCAAGTGCTACTTGGTCATGATGCTGACATAGGAGTACGCAGCCTTGAACACCTGAAATAGTACTAGTTGTTATCGTTATTGGTGCCGCATTCAGTGCACTCATGAACTATACATACTGTGAGAGCCGAGCCATTTGTCATGGCACTAAAAGGGCCTATGGACAAGACCAGAGGGACCTTCGCCCTAGTGATGACGAACTGAGTGAGCACCAGGGCCTCTTTGTTCAAGAGGTACCATCTGCTCTGATATAATGCGTTCCCAATTTCTTCGCTCTGCGTTGTTACTAGTGAATTTATATCCGCGATCGCACCGTGCTACTTACCTGCACTTTAATTTCGTTACAAATCCAAGCTAGAAGGGAAATTTGCAACACCAAAAGCAGGAGGAAACAAGTCAGCCACATGAGTTCCGAAGCCTCCATCTGAAATCATCATTCAAATGATCCGCGTCCTGAACGTTAATTCAACTTAAAACCTTGATTAGATTCGCAGATACTGAGGCAATATCCATGGAGCTGAGAATGTACTCGATCATAAGGATATACTTGGTGCTCGCATTCAGAAATTTAATAAAACTACAATAAAAACCAACACATAGTATGTGCCCGTCTGTTTATAGCTTCATACTTAATGATGTACTGATGCTCTCTTATAAGCTCTTTGAGAATGTCAATTTTCTCTTGCACGTTGCGTTCATTGAAGTCTTCTTCAACGAAATATCTGAAGCGTATTTGAAGCATCTGCAGTTGGGTTGAAGCATACACCATCAACGTAATGTAGACTCCATAGGTCATTGTGTTACAGGTGCCACCGCTCCAAGACCATACAACTTGGGTCAGGAAGAGGGTTTTCACATTATCCACTTTGTTCAATGGAATTAGGGTTTGGTACATCAAGTGAGGTTCGATGGTTTCGTTGCCCGCATTCATCTTGCCCATTTGAACGATTAGGTAAGCACCTTTATTCGAAAATCATGGTTTATCGCACGCCACCAATGTAAGATTCTTACCATATAATTCTAGAAACGCAATTGTAGATAACGTCCCCGCAGCAATGGAAACCCCATAGACGCTGCAAATTACAATCTTCTTGCGATACATGGTGATGATCTCCTCATTCCCACTCTCCCAAATCAGCTTCTCCTTCTGAATAATCTCCCGAAACAGATCAAGAACGTTATATTTGGCATAAATGATCATCTTCACTGCGATTTTGGTGGCGTTGCAGAACACCCCGATATTGGCAATGATGATTGGTAGTTCATAGCGGTATATAATCAATCGTATGGTCTCGCCCAAAAGCATTAGAAAAAATATGGCGAAGGCAAATCTCATGAAAAGGCTGTAGATTTTGAACAAGGCCTGCACAATGGCATTTTTTGAGACGGGTAGGTCCCAAGTACCAGCGACTATCATGAACAATCTTGCCCATTTAATCAGCTGTTGGTTTTTGAAGTCGAAGGCGATCTCTTCGCTCATGATGAGTGAACCGTTTGGGCCGGAAAACGTCGATTGAATGAGAAAAATATAGAGCGTTAGTTTTGAGGTAACTTAAGGCGTTAAATATTTAAAAGACGTAGAAAAGAGTGGTGGGAAAAGATCTCTATTTTGCACTGCTGCTAAATGATTTAGTTAGTAATTCATAGGGCAATTGCCAAGTTTTCCTTTTGGATTTTGCGTTCCAGATTTTCATGTTTTGTCAATGCAAAAACTGGAATTGGGAGGAAACATTGTCACAATCGGAAAACATTAATTTATCTCCGGAAAACTCTCCTTTCGGGAAAAATAAGGTTTCGCGAAAAGAAAGTGTGTGCTTCGTTAAGTCTTGCTTGAATGAAATCGGTTTGCCGCACCTCATTTAGATGTTCCTGGGAGTTCCAGAAATGCCTGAGAAGTGGTAAATTTCTGAGGACAAAAGGCATCTTACTAATCGCTTAAGGATCTGGGACAAATCTTACTGAAAACAAAAGTTTACGGACTGATCAGTGAGCTTCCCCTCAGAACAGCATAAGAATCGCCGTTTTAGGACTCTTGATAGAAAGAATCTGCCCCCTCTAGTTCCCTCATTTAAGGTTGAATTTTTGGAATTTCTAGCAGAAGCGTTTCCAGACGCTGCTTTGACGTCTCTAAAGCACTTTAGAGAGTTAAAATTTCTAAAAACAAGAGACCACGTCATAGAATCCAGAAATCTTCCCTAATTTAGCGAGGTTTCAAAGGGTTACTGCCTGGACGAACGCCTCAAAAAAACAACGAAAAAAGATCGCGATGACCTGAGCTCAGTAGAGCCATCACACAGATGGACTTCATGCAAGTCAGGAACATTCTTGCGTGAAGAGCTTCTGCTTCCTGGAGCTTGGAAGCTTTGTTCTGTAGCCAAAATTCAGCTTTCAGATTGCGAAAAATCACTGAGATATTCCCCCAACAGCAGTTTTTCAGGAATCGAGGGGCCATTACTCATGTATCAAACGAAAAAATGCACAATTTGAGATGAGAACGTGAACTCTGTCGTATGTATCGCATATTTTGCATGCAGTCGCTTCTGAGAATCAAAAATTCAAAATCTAAATTAAAACATTCTCTCTAAATAATTCAGGCTGCGTCTCGGGGCGGGGAGCCGTTTCACCCATCTACCAACGACACAAACGAACTTATCTACGTCATCTGGTCAAACCCCCAGCTACATCCATCCAGTTCGTAGCCGGAGCGCGCTCTATTTCGCGTGAAAACGGAAAACGAAATCCAAAAGTGCTAAAACCGTCCTGACGCCCAGCCCCGGGACGCAGCGTCGTCGCAGCTGAACCACGTGGAGCGTCACGTGGTGCGGAGGCGCCGCGACGTCTTCCTCAAAGGACGCCCCATTGGCGGAGGCGTATTTCGAGGCGGTCGTTCTGGCACCAGACGGAGGACGAACCCTGGATCTGGCGCCCACTGGCGGAGGCTGCTAATGTTGCTAAAAAGGAAGAAAAATGTTTTAGATGCTTTAGGTGATAAAGTTTTATACGGATTTAAAGCGAGGGACCTGGGTATTGATTCGGTCTATTCTAATCTCCAATTTGCATAACTGGATGGTAGTTGGGAAACTGATATTTATGGGATTTTTATGCTGAATCTAAAACTTTACTTGTTAACTAGTTTTAGGAAAAGTCGCTGGGCGAGAAACAAATCTGTTTCAAATGTCACTTCAAATAGGAGTAATAGGGCCATTAGGACGTCCCTTAATAAGGGAGATAAACGTGTCTACATAAGGCCATCCCTCCTGCTTGTATATCGAATGATCCGAGGTAGTTGTGCCATAAATAACCCCGCTGGCGTAAATGTCGGCTTGTTAAACACAGGTAGCAGTTAGCTGCAGTTTTGGATCATAACGGGATTAAGCTAGGCCGGTTATTTATGGCCCTGATCAAACTTACGGCAGCTAAACAATCCTGCAGAAGGCCTACTATAAGGCCTGCAGCGAGGAATCGGTGCCGTCTTCTGTCGGTTGGGGTTCAAAGATCAAGAACCGAAGTACTGTTACGTGTATGGACGACACAAATGAGCGAATTTGGAAAAGATCCAACTTCCATACGTTTTCGAACTAAATTTACTAAATCAACAACTTTCCGCCATTTTTCAATTTTCGTCTCGAGCTTCCTGGAAATATACCTCGCTCGAACTCTTTTCCCAACTCTCCGGGCACAAAGAACCATTCTTATCCATAGAAAATTAATACATCTTCAAGTTTCGTCCGTTTTTTTCAAGTGTTGTGTTGAGACTGTCCCGTTAGCCACCAGCTTTAATCCCCGGCTTCCCGGAGGCCCTGATTTTTTCCAAATTGGATTTTTCAAATCAAAAACGTTCCGGACGGTTTGATGTCTCACTTCAGTGTTATTTTGCACTTATTCGTATATTTTCCTCCTTTTTAATCCGTTTTTTCAGAATTTTTAGATACCTTAATTATCAGTTTTTGTCCTCTACGAGTTGTTAGGGGTGTGGCTCGGTTAAAATCTTTGTTGGCCAAGCTCGAATAACTGTTAAATATTTTAATGTTTCATTTTCATCAATTTCCAAAACATCCTTATCGATATCTAGCGCATTTTTTCAGCTTCTTAGAGACCCAACTTCCTTTGAGATTCCCCCCATTTTGAGTGACTTTTCCGCTTTTCTCTTGTGGTTTCCGGGCAGCTCGTCGATTCTCAAGTATTCGTCTTCGGGCTCCTACAGATCTTGTTTGCTTCCAAGTTTATTCTGGAGATGTGCTGTTTTATTTCCTGCGCCTTCCAGAGGGGGCTCATTCGTCTGTACTTCTGTTTCGCACCTGCCAGCTCCCTACGAACCTCGCATCGTCTTGGACTTCTTGTCTGGTTTCCCCAATTTTGAAACTTTCCCAATTTTGGAAGTTTCCCAATTTTGAAAGTTCCCCAATTTTGAAAGTTTCCCAATTTTGGAAGTTTCCCAATTTTGGAAGTTCCCCAATTTTGAAAGTTTCCCAATTTTGGAAGTTTCCCAATTTTGGAAGTTCCCCAATTTTGGAAGTTTCCCAGTTTTGAAAGTTTGCTAATTTTGGAAGTTCCCCAATTTTGGAAGTTCCCCAATTTTGAAAGTTCCCCAATTTTGGAAGTTTCCCAATTTTGAAAGTTTGCCAATTTTGGAAGTTTCCCAATTTTGAAAGTTTCCCAATTTTGGAAGTTCCCCAATTTTGAAAGTTTCCCAATTTTGGAAGTTTCCCAATTTTGGAAGTTTCCCAGTTTTGAAAGTTTGCTAATTTTGGAAGTTCCCCAATTTTGGAAGTTCCCCAATTTTGAAAGTTCCCCAATTTTGAAAGTTTCCCAATTTTGGAAGTACGTGAATTTCTCACGACAACTTCTACAAAATTCGCGTTTTCCACCAGATTTCTGCTCTAAGTTCCTGGACGGATTGTCGCTGTCCAGTTTTACTCTCGAACCTTTTCAAATTCCTTTTTATGCGGTGGTCTGTTTTGTTTTCCTCTGCATCTTCCAAACGTTCAACGTACGGATGTCTAGCAACCTCGACCTCCTAGAGCATTCTTCTCCAAATTCCAAAATCACTTCGTGCTTCTCAATTTCGTTTTCCCTAATTCCACGAAACCAGATTCCGAGAAGCAGAACTCCGCGTTCCAGATTTTTGGACATGACCTGGGGGAAAATCGAATTCACAATTTTCGGTTCTATTTGAGGCAAGAGGAAGACTCCATCACCATTGTTCGTCCAAGAACGCCTACTTTCTCCAGTCGCCCTGTGTTCTCTTAGCTCTACATGAGCTTTAGGCACGCTTTTGCGAATTCAACCGTTCTAACGTTGTATCCAGACTGAGTCAAATGTCGCATGGAATTGTTATCATAATAGGCCCTCCTGCCGATGCAGGGGATATCAGTTTTAATCCACGCCGACTATCAATTGCAGGATTTCCACCTATGCTGTATAAAAGTTTTAGCATCTTTTTGTTTGTCCAAATCAAGCCCAGGTGGCCTCGTCTGGAAACTAAGCAGATTCCACTTGATTTACCTCTATTTTTTTACTCCACGTTTTTTTTTTTTTTTTTTAATTTTTTTTTTTTTTGAAGAACTCTAGAGACCCGAAAGGAAATTCCCGACAACGTTGTATTCTAATTTCTCCCTTATTGCAACCCAACTTCGTTAAATAATTAAAACGATATTCAGATTTATACAATCCAATCCAGATGACTCGTTTGAAGACAAAACTTATCAGCTACGTGCAGCTGAAGCGGTAACTGTTGCGTATAATTGGAACTAAACAAGTTCATGGCTGCGTACTAATTGACGTCTATATTGGCCAGAATGTTTCGGAATTGAGTCCTATTCCATTCTATTCAACGTTTAAAATTATTAATTAAACCGATTGCAGATTAGAGTTGTAACTTAGATAATTCGGAAAAATGGTAATTTACGTGTGTGCTTTTTATGGCATTTTCAGTGTGTTCCCTTGCGACGAAAATGGGAAAGAGGGCTGTAGAGTAATTTGAATTTCGGTTTAATTTCCAGGTAAGCTGGTTTCACCTAGGAGAGAGAAGGGTCGTATTTCCAGACTGTTTCGTCCGTTTGAAGAGCGTCGCATGCTCGGTTAAGTTTTTGTCGTGCAATGTTTTAATTAAGCACATATTTTACGACAAGGAGCCAGACTGGCTCAAAGCGAGCACACGCCAAGGGTCGCGAAACAGGCAACTATGCCGTTCCGACATCAAAAGGGGGGACAAATAAAAGAGATTTTACAGCAACAGTTTAGTTTGCTTAATGTTTTGAATTTCGCAGCCCTTTAAGCCCTTTGATTGCACAGATTAAATATAGGTCACCCCCCTTTTTTTTTTTTTTTTTTTTTTAATTCTTTTTTTTTTTAATTCGGGGCCTTATTTCTCCGACTTTTATTTCAAACATTCCGGTTTGATCTCGTATTTTTGCTGCTTTTTTTGCGACGGGCGAAACGCCACCACGTTTCGATAAAAACAGCTTTAACCGTAAATTCTAAAGGGCCCAAATGCCAAAACCCACCGCGATATTGAACAAAAACCTCCAGATAAAAACTAACCGTTTATAATTTTTTTTTTTTTTTTTTAATTCTTCGAATGAATCGCCTACAGAGGAGTACGTAATGTAACCGAACGTTAATGAACTAGCACACGGTTGGGGCATAAAAGCGAAACCGAAATTCCGTAAAAAAGTCCCAGTTATTTTAGAAGTTTAGCTCGAGAGGGTCTAACTCTATTTAACGTTACATTCAGAAAGATTGCAATAGTCCTGTTAACGCTTTAGTGTCCCTTGATTTAACATTTTATTCATGTGTCTCTTTTATTAATTTCCCTGTTAATTAATTAATTTTTTATTAATTTTTTTTAGTGGAATGGACTCTAGCATACCAATTTTCAGTTTAGCCGCACGAATTCGGCTTTGGCATTGGAGGTGCGAAATCTCGCGAGTTCGAAGGTATATCATGAATTTTTGCACTTTTAAAACTTTAACGGAGCCCCAAGGGGCACAATATTAATACACTTCTTCATCTTTACTAGCCCCGGATTATCATCGGTTATTCGTGCCCGAGAAGCTTACGATACGGCCATTTCGGTTGTTGTTATAAACTCATCAACGGACTTATGCAGATTTTTTAAATAATCTTTAAGCATGTGCGTCACCTAAAATGGATTATTGTGGAGCGGTCCTTTAATCATTCTCCCCATATCTTCTGGCGCCTACACGGGGGACTAAAGGTCCCGCATAAATTTATTAAAAATCGAAGGAAATGTTTTTCGTGGAAACGCCGGAAAATGTCAAAAATCGCTCGTAGCTGCGAGTTTTTTTTAACGTAACGAGCACGCGTACAGGGTTGCCCATGTAGCACATAGATGCACGCTATTATTTTTTTTCTTATGGGACTCCATATAATGTTTTTGATTTCTTTGAGAAGTCCATGGGGCCCAAGTCTGGCGAACCAGCAGGCCGCTCTAATTGCTGCATTGCGGAGACATTTCAATAACCGGTTAATTCAGATACGGGCAGGTTACGTGAAATGTGTTCGGAATTTTTCAAAAGAACTCGTAAACGTCGTGATATACATGGGGTTCCATAAGAAAGGGTGTATTTGCGTTCCGCATGGGTTGCCCCGCACACGTGCCCGTTACGTCAAACAACTAAAGGCCGTTCTTGAGGTGCTCCGGCATTTCCATAAAAAATATTTCCTCAGCTTTACACGAATTTATGCGGCACTTTTGGTCCTTTGTGTGTAACTTGCATTCGCGCTTGCGTCTTTGAATTTGCGCGAAATCCGGCTCGCGGAGGGGATGCGAGTGACCGTTGACCACGAATGTTTCTCTCCGTCCAGGTTTTTTCTCTTTCATCGTCGCGAGTAACTGGTGGCCGAACCAGGGCGAATGCGGCAGCACGTAGCGTCGGTCCGGGACGTACGGTCCACGGACCCTTCGTCGCACGTCAAAACTCGCACCGTCCGATTGCTCAGAATTCGCGAATTTCTGAGCGGGCACGCCGGCTGCGTGTACGACAATCGCTTGAGACGTCTCAGTTGGATTTTTAACTGACAAATTTCATTTGTCCCCCGCAATATTTACGTTTCCAATAAATTATAAACCGGATTCGGGCAATAATTCCGCACGATCGAAATTCGCTAAATTAACACCCGGTCATAATAAATTATGACCTGTTAGAGACGAGCGTGTATTTTATAACAAACCCCAACCTCAAAACGTAAATTAACAGATTTTACTGTTATTCTATCTACGTATCTAATTGCATTTGGCTGCCAATACCGTATACCATTTATGGACATAATTAAGGCCGCTGACAATAATGTAGCGAAATTTGCCATGGTAAATTAGGGATTCGAGGCAAACGGACCGTCACTATCCCGCATTATTTCAATATGCAGATTGTTAATTAAATCTGCTCAAAGGCATAGTTACATGACAGCAATCTGTCTAGAACATTGCTGAGCAGGCCGCCGCCATTTTAATTATGATGTGTAACCGTGCGTAATTTCATTAATATAAAACGCAAATACTCTTAAATGGTCGTATTGGAGAGGAGATGCAATGGACGTGACATATTGGATTCTGCAGGAATTTAATTAGTTTTCCCCTTCGTCTAGAAGTGGAGGTTTTTCTTTGATGGTGCAAAGGCTGCTTGGGCGCGGAGAAGACCCCGTGGACTAATTTGCTTAAACCAGCTATCGATTTGTAATTAGTTTCATGCAGGCGGACAGGTGGAAAATTTAAAAATAAACATTCGCGTAGCAGCATCGCTTGTGGAAATTAAGGCAATTAAGTACTCGTTGGCAGCCGCTGGTCAATATGGTGCCACCGTGATTGATTTCATAAAGCTCGACGTCCGGCGCTAATTTATCAACTAAAACTGAGTGCAGAATCCAATTTAATTACGCCGCATGGCATGCCATCTGATTCGCACAGTTAGTAGTTAATGCGATGCCTGCTTTGTTTGCAGTTACAGTGTCTGGACTGGGACAAACTTCGGGAGAAGGGTGCTGGAAATACCTTTTATCTATTCACGTTTGAATTAAAGTTTCAGAACTTGATTAATCGTAAGCGACATAATGTTTACCGAAGCTGATCAAATTTTGAGCAGGAACTGCTGCTCGACACGAATCTTGACGGAAGGACGTGAATGCCGATGGGAATCTTTGAAAAGTTGACGGCGACCAAACGGCAAAGTCGTTGGGCGCATTCGAGGCGCTTGCACCGCTCGCGCAGCGCTTGAACCTCGATAGGTTTTGCGCTGGCGGCTGGCCGGTAAAATTTCATTGAAATTCGCTTGTAGGAGTTTTTACTCGGCGCAAATCCCAGTCTCAGAATTAGTTCGATTCCCTAGGAATTTGCTAAACGCGCGATGAGTCGTTGCGATCTTCCTAAAGTTAAATTTCGATCAAGGAAACTTACGCTGGAGGCTCAGAACCTCAACGTTTCACTTTTCTGCGATATGTTTTGCCAATTTCTCCATTAAACGAATTCAAATTCAATTGCGTCAACAAAGGGTATACTTTAATGCATTAAATAATTTAAATACCGTGTTAGGGTCCACAATTGAATCACCTCATATCCTGTATTCATTAACTCCATTGTCCGAAAGTTCTCCAAATACGAGCACAATTCCGTGGAAAACGCGGCTTAAACAATCCGATTGTTTCATTGTTTGCAAATTTGTCATAATTCCATTCACATTTATTGTTAAAGTAATCATTATTATTTGATACATTTTAAAAATCGTTGAAATTTAGGAAATGCTTGACCGCAGCGGTCAGTCGCGGAAAGAGTCTGCTGTAGTTTTTGCGAACAATTTCTTCAATTTTTTCCTCAAATCCTTCGTTAAATGATCCAATGTCGAAGGTGTCTTCTTTGGCAGTGAGGATCGCTGGTAAAATCATTGAAGTCTTTTGAATCCCATATATGGAATATTTCTTCCATTGCTTGACAAGCTCTTCGTAGGGGAGCAATTCTCTTGCGTCACATCCCAGGGATTCTAAAGTCGACGACAAGGAGGAATAGTATATTTGCAGAAATTCTTTGGTGTGGTTAAATTCCTCTTCTGAACCGTTTACATATAAATGGTAAGTCAAGTCTAATACTGGAGAATTGAGTCTTGAGCACTGGAAGTCAAGAAACTTCACTGCCGTTGGTTTGTTCTCCTGGAAAAAATGCGAATTTGCCATCAGGATGTGTTTTGCGCGCTTTACTCACCTCATATTTGAACATGAAATTGTTGTTCCAGCTTTCTCCATGATGGAAAACCACGTATTTTTCTGTATCCTGGGCCTCATAAACCTCGAATAATTTCTGGTTATAGCCCTGGGGAAAGTGCCTTTGCAACCTTAGCACTATTTCCGTGTCTCCTTTTGAGGAAAGAATCTTATACAGGAGATTTTCGGCGAGTGTAACGCAGCTTTTAATTCTCCCGAGAAATTTCCTGTGCACGCACTCCATATTGGAAAACAACTTGGAAAACGCCTCCGACTGGTTTTTGCGCAGGGCCAAACTTAATGCGTGCCACTGCCCGTAGCCCTTAAAGGTTACTTTAAAATGGTCACAGTCCAGTGGTCGATACTTGTCGTGAATCTTATACCCCTGAGCTCTCAAATTCTGAAGCATCAAAACCTCATCGTTTTCATTAAGTAATGTTTTGAAGCATTCAGGCAGTAATTCTCCCACCAGGCTCACATCATGCTCCTGCTCAAGCTTTTGAAATACGGGTAACACCTTACCGTATACAAAAATCTCCCTCTCATAACAGAGTCTCAGGGGCATAACCTCTCGAAGCGATGGGCTTTGTTTGCCGTGTTTAAGTGCTATATCGAAACGGTTTCCGTCAGCAGTAACTACAAGAAAAGTGACATCACCTACGTAGCCATCACCATCTTCCGTGGTGCCAAGCACCGTAAAATCGATGCTTTTGAACCCCTGGAAAGCGTCTGAAATCCAACGTTTAAAATTTTTAGTTCTATCAGGGACGTTCATATGTTCATACATATCTATCTACTAGTCTATCAGATTATTTTCGTATGGTTCAAATGTAAATAAGTGGTTCAAGCAATATATATATATATATATATATATATTTATATACTCGCATATATAGCAAATTATTTTATTACACGATATACCGGGTATCGATCAGACGCATTACATTAAAGTCGCAATTTTTTCCCGAAATTTGAAATCCTTTGTGAATTCGTTTTTTTTTTTTAATATATATATCTCCTATAGTGAACCATTAGAAATCATCGCAGATCTACTAGTGATCCATAACTGGCAGTTCAATAATTGTGGACAACAATTTCTTAAAAAGTTAGGGGGGGGGGGGGTTGCACTAGAATTTAGAGCCGCGCGGTATATTGTTTTCTCACAGTCACAAGGGATTTGTATGTGGGTAAATACGTTCATTGTGCATTTATCATTCAATGTTGATAGAGCATATCATTACTGTTTACTTTTTCATGAATTATTAAGTATTACTTATTATTTATTCTGAATCAACTGCTTTGCGGGCCACAAATTTTCCTTACGGCGTCCATACAGGAGTTTCAGTGTCTTGTGATTGGTTTTCCCACCCAGCAACACCAGGAAAACCACCTTTCTGAGCCACCACCTTCACACAATAACAACGTCCGCGTGAGCCGGTTTGGCCCGAGGATGATCTTTCTTGACATCTTCTTTTGAATTTACCGATTTTTTATGTTCTGATCATCCCCTCAGAAGTTCTATTTATCCCGCGTCCAGAATTTGCAGGAACCATGCAACATTTGTTTTCACACATTAAAGAATATTTACAGAATATTCCAGCACTTAGTTCACAGAGTGGAAACATGCTGGATATGCGAGCTCTGACAGTCATTTGATACCTCAGGACAACTCTCTTCCGCACTTTTAATAATAACGATCACCATAACATTCTCGGTTTACCATTTTATTCGAAAAGTAACTAACAACATTCTCTAAGCCCTAACACCATACTAAACGGTATCACCATAGTGTAGTCTTCTATAATATTATGAACCGCCATGATACCCGCATATCACTGCTCTCTTAGCAAGTGAGCAACAATTCCTTAAAGTCTTAACGGCGCATCTAAAGGTTACCCAAGAAGTGTTTAACCACATTTATCATCCTGGAAGAGAGTCGGGTGAAATTTTTCTTCTTCAATTGCTCAAACATATTATTAATATTCTCATCAGTCATACTTTCAATATCGAATGTGTCCTCTTTCTCCGACAAAGCTACGGTCAAAATTAGCATAGCTAACAAACATCCAAACAACGAATACTCCTTCCATTGCCTGATTAATTCCTCATAGGGGAACAGTTTGTCCGGATCTGAACCCAGTTGCTTTATGGTAGATGAAAGACTATTGTGGTATATTCGGAGCAAAGTGTCGAAGTATTGGTGCTCAGATCCTGAGGCAGTAGAATAGAAATGGTAGCTCAGGTCTAAAACTGGGGACCCGATTTTGGAGACTTGGAAGTCCAGAAATATGACTTTTTGGGGAGTTGTCTTATCATCGTCCTAAAAGAAAATTGCTGCGGATTCGTTCACTGAATTATGGAAGACTCACCGTATATTTGAACATAAAGTTGTTATTCCAGCAATCTCCATGGAGGACGATGCAGTTTTCTTCCCGCTTACTATTGTAGTACAGTATAGATTCGTATATACTCCCTTTAAGTAGCCCTTTGAAACGTTTTTTCAAATCCAGCTCTCCCTGCTCGTCAAGCACCGCATATAAAGTCTGCTCACTATTGTCGATTACGCTTTTCAGTGTTGGAAGAAGGGCGATTATGACGCATTCCAAGTCTGAGAATCGCTTTCGGAATTCTTCTGGATGTTGGTCCCTGTAGGCGATGCCAAAAGCGTGCCATCGCCCATAGTTTTCGAACGTGAGCTTCAGATGGTTGAAATTTAAGGGCTGGAACCTGTCATGCAATTCGTACCCAATTGCCTTTGCGTTTTGGAGCACTAGAACCTCTTCGTTCTCGGTCTGCAAAGTTGCGAAGCATTTCACTAGGAAATTGTCCAGGATTTTCACGTTTCTCTCCTCCTCGAAATTTCGAAACAAGGGAATCAACGTACCGTAGATGAAAACCTCTCTTCTGAAGGCGACTTGCACTGGCAGCTTCTTACGTAGAGTCTCAGATAATTTCCCATACTTCAGGACTATGTCGAGCTCTTCGGCATTTCCATCTTTCTTCAGGCACTTCACTTTGAGGAAAGCAATGTCTCCGAGATATCCCTCGCCTTTTTCCGAAGACCCCAGAATTTCCGTTTCGGCACTGAGGTAGCCCTTGCTGAGAAAAGAGGTGGAAATCCACGAAGAAATCTTTTCACCGATGTCCAAAGCCATTTTTAACCAAACTATCGTGGGCAACTCTGCAGGTGTAACTGGTGTATCTTATCAAATATCGGGATTAAATACCAAATCCCTTAATTTTTAAAGAAAATAAATTAACATGACTATGCAACAAATTTGGTTGATTTGTCGGGCATAAACCATCTAATAAATAATTTTAATAACTAGGTCGAGATAATATCAAATTACTTTGTCCCAACGGTCCTTGAAGTGATTAAATATGAGGCCATGTGCGCACATCATTATTATTTAATTATAAACGTGAACTTTTCCCATTGCCTTCATAAAAGAAGTATTAGATGGCAATTCCTATTAGCTCGCCATTACACAGCACGTTTCGAAGGAAAATGCCCAAACTGAAATACTAAAATCTCTTTCAAGCTTGAAGCGGCTCTGCGCACCGTAATGCGCTTAACTCAAGCTATATTTGGATCATAGGGTATCATGGTGGTTCTCACAAGTTATCGTTAGGTTTATTACATATTTGTCTGCTGGCCAGAAATTAATTGGATTTCGACGAAAGAAATTTATCAGATGCCCGTAATGGTGGTAGGGGTACCATTAGCAGGAAGTACAGTTGGGCGCTTTACATTTTCCATCTAACATGCAGTAAATATTGTTGAAATTGCTAAGCTGAACGTAAACGACTTAAAGTAAACTAGAAATAAAGAAGAAATATTTGAGTGTGGTGGGGGACAATTATCACTCAAATCAACGGTGAAGTTTCATTTTCCTAAAATTTAGAGCAATTTCGCGACTTTTTCAGGGTTGTACCTAGGATGAATCGAATAAGGGATCCGTCAGGACGCTAAAATCTACTACGGACGTTGTAGATTAACCACTGCCGCATCTGCGTGGGATTCGGACACTGGAACCTCCGGACAGTGTCAGACTTATGGGGGAAAATATTTGAAAAAGTTCTCGGTAAAACACTTAAGAGGATTTTTCCTTCAACTTACCCCTTAAAACCTCTCCGCAATTTACAGTTTCGAGCATTTTCCGGGGGAAAAATCTTAGGCTTGAATTCCCATTAAATTTCAACCCATTTTCCCCGATTTTTCTCATTGTTTGAACAATCCAGTTTGAAAAACATAAATGTCTTTTCCTATTTTTTGCACATAAAACAATCCTAAGCAATATCGAAAAAATGTCACTGACCAAATCCCGCTCTAAATTACACGTGTTTCGGGCTACACATGCTTGTGAGCATTTCGTCTTAACGTACGACCTAATATATCAGGCTTTATGGACTTTTTATGTCCAGCCCCCGGTGTCGACAATAAATTTACTTAAACTGTAATGCTTTTTTAAACGTGCTGGCAGCGTGATAAAACACCTTGGGCTGGAACCCAACCAGGCAAAATTTGTCTTAAGTCCGCCAGGTCTTAACTACGAATTAACCTGATAATGCGATGAGAAATGTCTCGATGACCCTAAAACCCAATTTGGCGAAATTAGCAGATTCTTAGGGGTCAATCACCCAAAAGTTAGCCTTGCGAGTACTGCTACCGATGCCAGGGTAAGTCTTCGAACACAATCGATGAAACCAATAAATCAAAGACAGTAACCAGCAATACAAAGAAGGTAGGGTTGGGTTGGGGCATAAATTATGCACGTGTGGCACGAGTAATAGAGTTTGAATGGAATTAGAACTAATAAGTCCCTCGTATATATCAAAATGTGGCTGCGTGTAGCAACGAGCCGGTTATAAACACAGATATCGGAATCTGCGGCCCGGATAAATCACCGGACTCTCCGGTCATTAGTTCCAGCCGCACACATTATCTGGATACCACTGAATAGGTTTATATGTTCGAAGCGACTGTTGGAGTGGCTCATATCGTGCGAATTTATCATTTAAACGTTTCAGCCTGTTCGATTTCATGGGAGAGGAGTATGTGAGGAAGAAATTTGAACGGAGAGAAGGAGAGAAAAAACTGGAAATGGTGGAAAAAAATATTTACGGAAATCGCTGAGAAATTCCGCTGTTCGTCCAGAGGGAAATTTATTTCCAAGAGAGTAAGGTAGAGGATCGTTTACGGCACATGCAATTATTTATTTCGCCCCTCAACCAAGTTGGGACGTTGGTCTCTTCCAAGTGGAGAATTCTATGATCTGAGAAGACCATCTGCGTGTGCCCTTGAACTTCCGTAATTCTAAGCCCAATTCGTCGATTTTGCAGGGATCGCTCAGTCGTAGAAACTAAACATAATCAGCGATTGCACAATCTAAATCGGCACAATTACCTTTCCTTGACATTGGCAATGTCGCTTTTGCCGGAGCCAGTCACGAGGAGCGTCGCCTAGCCAATGGAGAGCCGGGACGGCTGACGTGCGTGCCAGGCGACGTTGCCACTTGCGTAAAGAGCCAGCTAAAAATCCCGAAGCGAAATCCTCGAATTACCGGATGTAGAGGGACATGGGGCCTTCTCGAATCGCTCTCCGTATCGCTGCCGAATTTTTCTAATACGAATATCCCGTTTCTTTTTTAGGTTGAATCTGTCTTCCACACCACGTGAGCTTAGAGGAAATTACAATGGCAAAAAATGGTTAGGACCGGGACAAAGGTGTGGACTGCGAATGACGGGAGGTGACAACAAATGTGAAAAATAAAGGAGTATTGAGCTAAAAACGGCCGTTAAAATTAATTCGATCACTACGCTCGAGACACCCGGCTTAAATTAACCCATTATAGGGTAAACTGGGAATATCATAAACTATGTTTGGCAGGACAGGTAGCAAAATGGAGCCAGCAATGTTATTAATTAGTTAATTAATTAAAGGCATCTTCACTGACGGGGGATCAACGTAAATTCGAGACAAGGTTATGCGGACCCGACCACATTTTCATAACATGTCTATTTGGAATTCCAGAGCAGCAATTCCTGAATACGAAATGTATGGTTCCTGGAATCATCAGTGTAGTGATTTTCCAGCGGGATTATTGCGGTTGTGGATCCATGGAGGAATGCAATTGGCAACTATGCATCAAGTTTTTTGATTTCCTCACTCCCGCTTAATTGGATCTCTTATATTATTCAAGTTTTAATTAGTTGGTGAATTAGCCATTGAGTAGAATGGCCGTACTCGGAGCGAAATTAAGTCATTAACACTTTTCCAATTTGGCCGGTCTCAGGTTCTATAATAACAAACCCACAGTGGTCCAATTAAAATGTGTGCGGCGTAAAAGAGAATTACTTTGACGTAAAATAATTAGCTGGAAGAGAAAAATCGGTGATTATATTTGATCCGGGACAAGGAGGAAGGGTGCAAATTGCCAATCTTGTTAGAAGTTGTTAATTGGCGAGCTTACGCCCTATTCAGTCTATTCGTATGCAATGCGGGCGCTCTTTCTACCCCTCAGACGACCCTCTATTGTAGGCCCAATATTACGCCACATATACAGAGAGCAACAAAAATCTGGGAAACTATCGCCAAGTTCTAATGGCTTTAAAGGAAGTGATATTTATTAGGGTGCAGGCATAAATAACGGCAACAAGGACCCTAATAATTGAGTTAGTTGGGAATTAAGGCTAATAAGGCCCTGGTATATATCAAAGGGTTGTAGCACCGCGCCAGTTAAACTGGAGAGATACCGGAATCTCTGGATAAATCACTGGACTCTACGGTCATTAGTTGCAGCCGGACCTTGAAACCATAATTAAATCTACAAAATGTACCTTTGAGGAGAATGGAAAACAAGCACATATGTCTGGACTAATAATTTGAAACCTACGCTAAACTATTAAACACACTCTCCCGTGTTTTGTCATTAGATCGCTTAAATCCAGGCCCTGTCGACCTTAATGGAGCCAATAGTAATTCCGAACGCGTTATATGGCAGTTTCTCGTTAAACAGACCACCACTCTATGGGGTTTACGTGTCGTTTGCGGCTCGACAGGAATTAAAACTTAGGATTTCAGCTTTATCCTTTATAGTCCTGATAGGACCTACAAGGGACGTTGAGGGCACGTATGAATTGGTGTGCAAGTCCCGGAATTTTGCTCCATCCGTTTGCGAGACGATCCATCGGCTGATATTGAAATGAGCACCTAAAAAAAAAAAACGTTATTTAAACGGGCCGCGCGCCGCTGGATTTGGTAAATGTCTGAGGCTCGAAGCGCCCTCTGGGAGGACTCGATTTGGTCTAATCCAAGAGAGGGGCGCACAGGTGGGGCATTATTCCCGGTCCGAAATCACTTGGAGCGGTCTACGCCGCTGACTCCGATACATATTTCCGGCCGAAGGCTCCTGTTTGAATTCTTCGATTTTCAGTTTACTTCTATTCGCCACATGAACGTCCTGGTGGGACCGGAAGCAAACGTACTCGGAAAAATTCTTACAAGTTGGTGTTCAATGCTCCGAAAGGTCCTACCCCATCCCCTCGCCGTCTCTCTTTGAAACCACAAAGAACTCACCCCTGAACTTTATATAACCCCTATGTTTATCGCCGTTGAAACTATTATAAATCCTCTCATGTTTGAATCGACTTCAACAGAGTTAAACCTAATAACGTCGAAGCCGCAACGTCCCCAGCTAACCATAAACGGATTAACCGAAGTTGTAAATCTTTGTTTGCAGATCTTAAGCAACACCCCGCTTGTAAAACTAAGTCGACCGACTATTCTCTGCTCATAAAAACATCAAACTCTCATTTCGAGAGTTGAGGGGCGACTATTTCCAGGCCAAGCTACTTCGGGAGGAGGAAATTTCGATTTCCGGGTAAGCAGCGTTATTCCGAATTTAAAAATTATTAATTTGTCCTATAAGCGAATATGGGGATTGGGCTACAGACTAACGAGCATGGTTTTACGATTTGGAACGCATTAATGCAAAACATTAGAAAGGCAAGAAACTAATAAAACAGTTATATAAAACTCCGAAATCGGTCTGAGACCGATTTAACGGGGAAACTGAAGTGAATCTGCGAGAGTAAACTTTCGAAATTAAAGCCATAAACATAATTTTATAACGACAATATTAATAACAATAATCTTTTGTTGCTGGAAACTTTTTCCGATATACGTTCTTCTTCGATTTCGAACCAAATATCTCCGTCTCGCTTCAACTCCCCCCTCATGCAATCAGCGTTTAAAGCCCATTCCCGTATTAAGGGAGAAAATCACAAAACATTAATACCTTCCTAATATGCAGTGGATGTGCCCCCCTAATAGCTATTATCTCATAACGGGGCCATTTAAGCGCTAAATTATCGAACACTAGATGGTGCATATGAATATTTCAGTCATTTGTCGCAGCGTCCATTGCTGGTCAGCTAATTAGGGCCATTCTTACAACAGTTTATAGCTGGACGGGGCATGTCTTTGGCCGGTTGCGATGGGCGAATTAAGCAGTGTTGGCAGAGCAAACACATGTTTCCCAATTAGTATCCTAATGTTTGTCAATTAGAGCTATATGTCTGGACCTTGCATGTAATGACGAGCAAATATCAGGAGTACTCTCTGTAATCAGCACGTGCACGGCATTAATAAAGCTTTAGGTTAGTTTCTGATACGTGAAAACAGTGTTCACAGAGATGAGTTTATCTTGAATCTCATTCTTGAAACTAACGAAAAATCAACACGTGTGTGCTGCAGTTTTGCAAAGGTTAATTTAAAATAAATAGCTTTAGGCGTTTTCCCGCTGTAAAGGCGAAGAATAACGCCTCATTAGTTCAACTTTTCAAGGTTAGAGCCGCGGGCTAGATCAAATATTAAAAGTCCCTTTTTCTCCTGCAATTTTATCTAAGTGAATCAGTGATTTAAGTTGCATACCACAGGCTCTGAATAAAAGGGAAATTTACATTGTTCGCTCTAATCTTAGGCAAGGAAAATCCCCCTAAAGAAACCCCCTAATGGACATTTAGGGAAATTTAAATTGCCACTTATCAAAATCCACTTAGAGGAAATTTTTTAAGATTAATTCTAGAAAGGAGACGGAAAACGAATAATCTCAGATTAAAAGGTTTTTTTCGCTTTTAAGACAGGGCCGAAATAAGCTTTCCGTCAGCGTGGGTTCCTGCGCAAATGCTCTGGGCGGTAGACGCGAGTCGTGTTCCAAAAGGCAGTCTTTCCTGAAATTTCCAGTTTTTTCCACAAACCCGTGTGCTTTTATCTCCAGCACACCGCTGGTGAATAAGGAAGAGCACGATTACTTTCCACAACTCTGCCGGAATCCATATCTCCACTGGTTTTGGGGGGGACACGCTTAATAACTGCGGAGTCATTGGCGCAGACGATGCTCAGAAATCTTTCCATGACTTTGCCAATGTTTCGAAATTAAAAATGTTTTGAGCAGGAATCATTTACAAAAATCTAAGTCCCTTCCTGTAAATTTAGCGAGATTATCAGCTATAGTAGGGATTCCCCGAAGAATAAAGGACTTGGCACATATTTTCCGCCTATTTTACCGTCGGCTGATCTCCTTAACGACTTTAGACACTTTTTAACTGTATCTGGGCTTTTTTAAGATCCCACTAACTACGTGAGCGACTTTATATTCCCCCAAAACATATCGTATTCTTAGAGGGAACACGATTTTAAAAAGTTGCCGGCCCACGGAAATGAAAAAAGCCGCACAGCCCGAGGAGAGTCCCAGAAGTACCCGGCCTGACATATAGATGGCGATGTTTTTGTTAAAAACGTCCCTATATTACAAAGACCTAACCTTAAAAAGCTTATGTATGGTTAAAGGCTGAGAGCGAGCTGAGAGCAACATTGCTTAGTGTTTGTTTTGGAACCGTTTTTAGTGAACGCCTTTAGAGATTTTGTAAACAACGCGTGATTCAATGCTTTCACTTGAAAAGCCTTAGCCCATCCAACATCAGATTGGAATTAGATTCCACACTGGGAGAATCTGGTCCTTCGTTAACAATTGTAGAATATCGGGTGGCGGAATTTAAACGCGGCGGTACAGGCCCCCCAAGGTGAACTCTGCAGTGGTCGGCCCAGCGACATTCCAGACCTGACCACCTCAGATATTGTGCTGAAAATTCCCAAGACTCTACTGGAAGGCCTTCGGCTACAATTGTAGACGTTTGAAAAAGTACTTTACATCGCATTTTTTAAAAGTTTTTAAAAATCATCAAAGCACAAAATAACCTGAGAAATCACCCCTTTGATATTGCCGCGTTTTTTCTCAAACACCCTGTATAATGTGTTCGTCAGGAATGCGTTTATTAGACTATAACATGAAACACAGTTGCATTAAAAAATCTGTTCAATTGTCCCCATGCTCTGGTTCTGGATTTTGGATGCCGCCATTGAGTACTAACGTCGCCATATGGCAACAGGCCAACACTAAGAAAATATCGAATTTATAGTATAATGCGTGACATAGGAAAGAGAACACCCCGTAAAAATGATTTAATTTAAATAATTTTTGATATGCATGTTTGTACATGGGAACACAACAAATATTTAAATTTTCAATCATATTTGTTATTCTATTTACGAGTTATCAGAAAATTTATGTTTTTTTTTTTTAGTATAAAAATTGCAATAAAATATCAACAATATAACTACAAAACATCATTTATTGGTGTACAGTGTGCCTTTGGATTAATCAAATATACCGAGTCTCAGAACGGAGCGAAATTTTCATCAATTGAGTGAGTTTGGGAGAGGTCGGGTGGTGGGTCTACGAGAGGCCGACCGGTCATTTAGGGGAATCGCCTGTAGATTGAACCGTAGTGTAAACACTATAGTGAGACGTCGTCAGACACGGCAAATAGGCAGAAGACAGCTACCGGACGATTTCGAAGAACTACAGAACGCTGAAATCGCCGCCTTCGAACTGTAGCCCCAAGAGATAGGTTCGTCTCGTCGATAACGCTGACGGATCAGTAATTTGCTGAGTACGGGAGGTCCATTGGGATTCGAACCATTTATTGCCGATTAAGGAGTTTTGGTCCGATTTCCTATCGTCCCCACCTTGTGTTACCCCGCACCTTAAATCATCGTCAAAATCGTCGGTGCAGAGAACGGACACATCGGAATCTGGAATAGGATAATATCGTGTTTAGTGAGGAATGCGGATTCTGCTTGGGTATGCACGATGGTCGGGCAAGAGTAAGACGAAGACGGGGTGAGAGAGAAGATCCTCAGTTTACAATACAGAGGCACGTCCATCAGCCTGTTAAGGCGCCATTACATACGGTAGCAGGTCACTTCTCCTTTCCATTGGAGGCAGTGTGACAGCCCAACGACACATGCCAGAAATTTTGGAACCGCATCTCGTTTCCTATCCGGAAATTCTTGTCAGTCCAGTTTTCCAGCAAGACCACGCACGACCACACGTGACTAGAGTGACTATGGCTTTCCTTCGCCAAAATGCAATCAATTTGCCTCCTTGACCACCTCGATCTCCAGACCTCTCTCACCGATTGAACTTGTATGAGATATTGCGGGTAGAAGGTCACATAACTCACCCTATCCCCGACAAACCCTAGCGGTGCTATGTTATGCTGTCCAGTTAGCCTGGAACGAGATCCCCCCAGAGGACATCAATCACCTCATTAGATCCGTGCCTAGACGTGTGGAGGAACGTATAAGACATCGCGGAGGACCGACGAGTTATTAACATTTTTCTTATTTCTAACAATTTAATTCGTTCAATTTTTCAACGAAGTGTTCGTTTCGGCGTGAGAAACCTGCAGACCGAAAATTATTTAAATAAAATCATTTCTACGGGGCGTTCTCCTTTCCGTGTCGCGCAGCAAATTTAATCGGTTGGTTTTAGCCGTAGTACGTCCGTTCGTCGCCGTTTGGTGTCCGAAAACGGCGTTATTTTGGATGACCAAAAACTCCGTCCGCGATGGGTTCAGCGTTGGGCCGGGTACCTCTTGGACTGTCCTCGTACAAGGACCGCAAAACTTATGTATCGCCTGCGGGTTGTGCCGCTTAAGGCAGAGTTACAGTGGGACTTATTTGCATGTGGGTCGATGAAATTTGCAACTTCGTGCTGCACAAAGATGTTTTTAATTGCTCCCCTGCGACAACGTGGGTGGGTGAAAAAGTGTGTGATAGACACGCGAGTGGAAACCGGTTCGTAGCGTTCTTCGAAGGTGAGATTTTTTGGTGATTTTGACGAGTCATGGAAGGAAACAAAAGGGGGGAATAAAGTAATATATTCATTCCAGAAATCATATTTCGGTCGTGGCGGTTTCCCCGCGTTTTCCAAACAGGAGTTGCGCCTCGAGCATCACGAGATGCGAGAGTAATCTGACGAGAAGTCTGTTAATGTTTCCCTCGGCGGTCGTTACGCGGTGCTCTTATCGTCTACTAAACCACTGATTGCTTCATTTCAGACAATTGCCTGTTTATATTTAGAAGGCCGCAACTGCCGTACTTACGTGCTGATAACACGCCCGTTTTCCGCTTCCCTTTCGGACGCTCCATTGTGACAGCTCGTCCTGCTTTATTGCGGTTGTCTTTTGATAGACATTTTCCAGCTGCCATTGCTGCAAGATATACACTCGCACAATACAGGGTGTCGATGAAATAAGTTTCGTCGATTCGACCAGTGATAAACCAAGGACGGCCCTCCGAACGAAAAAGTCCCGTGGAACGCCGAACGTGAATGTCCCTGTAAACCGGAAAGAAAAAACACCTTTTTGAGAATTGGCAACGTCGCGACGTGTCTATTTCACCGTAATAGCTCCCCTAGAAGCCGCACAAAGTACGCTGCGTGACAGAATGGAGAACGCTCCGTACAAATTTGTTTAAACAATTTTTGGTGTGCAGGTTCCCCGCCCTAAGGCGAAACTCAACTGAAAAATCGAACAAACTTAATTGTTAAAAACCCAAAAAAGTATTAATAATTCGTCGGTCCTCCGCGGTGTCTTATACGTTGCTATGCGGACACGGATCTAATGAGGTGATTGATGTCCTCTTGGGGGATCTCATTCCACGCTTACTGGACAGCGTGTCATAGCCCGGCCGGGGTTGTGGGGGATGGGGTAAATTATTCAACCTTCTACCTGCAATGTCTCGTACGCGTTCAGCTCTGGAGATCGAGGTCGCCAATTGATTGTATTTTGATGAAAGAAGTCCATAGTCGCTTTAGCCACGCGTGGTCGTGCATCGTCTCGCTGGAAAACTGGATCGGCAAGAGTTTTCAGATAAGGCACGAGATGCGGTTCCAGAATTTCTGGCATGTGTCGTTGGGCTGTCACACTGCCTCCAATGGAAAGGAGAAGTGACCTGCTACCGTATGCAATGGCGCCTTAACAGGCTGATGGACGTGCCTCTGTATTGTAAACTGAGGATCTCCTCTTTCACCCCGTCTTCGTCTTACTCTTGCCTGACCATCGTGCATACCCAAGCAGAATCCGCATTCCTCACTAAACACGATATTATCCTATTCCAGATTCCGATGTGTCCGTTCTCAGCACCGACGATTTTGACGATGATTTAAGGTGCGGGGTAACACAAGGTGGGGACGATAGGAAATCAGTCCAGAACTTCGTACCCAACCATTATTTATTATTTTGATTATTTTCCATTTTTCTGTTTTCCTCTTTCTGTTACTTTATCAGTTTCATCCGTTATATAGAAAGATCGGTCTTTTTACGCCCACAGCATCGTCTGCACTTAAATTCAGTTTCCTGTACCTACCGCGAACTGGTGTTCACGGAGGAAGAGAAAACATTTATGATTGAAGCCTATTTCCATGACGGACATCAAATTAATGGAGCATGGGTTTATGAAGTTCAGCCCCGTTTTCCAGAATTCCGCGAAAAATTCCCTGAAGTTGCAGCAGATGAACTGAACTTCGCAAATACACTGAAGTATGTTGTAAATTTATTCCGTGAAACCGGCCGCGTTCAGAAAGTTAGGCAACGGAAGACCAAAAAAACCAACTCCACGCATTGCGGAAATGTAAGGCAGATAATGCATGGAAACTGGAATACTTCCTTTAGGAGATCGTCACAGCAGATCAACTTATGATACCTGTCACAAAATTCTCAAAAAAAAATTAAATTCGTTCCACTTACAAAATGCAAGTGTTCCAGGACTTTCAGTCTTCAGACTATCAAACGAGGATAACTCATTGCACCTGGATCAATGAAAACGTGAATAATAATCTTATGGCCTTATCATTCTTCAATGGTGAAGCCTGGTTGGATTTGTCGAGATATATATACATGCGAACCCTCAAAATACGTTAACGTGGAGTGTAAATAATCCTCACATAGTGCAAGAACCTCCATTGCATCCGCACAAAATTCGAGTTTGAGTCGCTGCCTCCCGAAGACATTTACGTCGACCAATGTTCTTCAACGAAAGTGTTGCGGCAGAGCGTTATCGAAACATGTTGGATGAATTCATTAATCAACTACACCCTGACGAATTACAACAGGGTTATTTCCAACATGATGGAGCAACAGCTTATACAACCTCAAATTATCTAAGAGGATATTGTGTCAATCGTCTGATAAGTTCGCATACAGAGCATATCTACCCACCTCCGTCCCCGGATGTTACGCCACTGGCTTACGTCTTGTTCCCAACTTAAAACAACATTTTTGGGCAACCATTACACACAATCAAAGACCTTAAGGAGCGGATTGGAGCAGAGTGTGCAAAGGTCACGCCTGAAGTTTTCGGTAATGTCTTCAAGAGTATGAAGCGTCGTGTAAAGTGCACTGAAGCGAGTTGGCAAAATTTTCAGCGATTGTTGTGGATTTTTCCAGCAATTAGACTTTTTCCATTAAAATGTGTCGTTGAAAAATAGCCTTAATGTTTAATTGAAATCTGGAAAATTGAAGGTAAATAAAGCAACATTACGTCACTCCTTATCCCTCCGTCCTTTATCTAAAATTAATTTCAGTGTCTTTTCGCGGCATATAACCAAGCTGCGACCTACTTTTCACCTCCTATTTCTCTTGTGTATAATCCCACATCTGGCTAGATACGAAATTCACCTTATCTCACTGTATTTACTACATTCAATGTTCGATATGTCCGCCATTTGAATCCATGCATGCTCAAGAGTGTTTTAACCAATTTTCCCGTACGCGATGAATCGTTTCCGCCCCATCCCTTGCCTGAGCGCCTGTAGTAAAAATGCGTTGTCCTAACTGGTTTTCATCCCTTATTTCAGCAGCGAGGGCCAAATTTTTCGTGAAACCCGAATAGAAAAAATTCAAAGTGCTAAGATCCCGAAATCCGACAGGTCAATGATCGGGTCCCTTTTCCTCATATCCATCTGTCTTTAAAATTACGATTTAAGTGCTTGACAATTAGACGGCTTATGTATGCAGAAGCTCCATCGTGTAAATACCATATTACGGCACGCGATTGAAGAAGTACATTTTCTAACAAATTAACTTTGCGGGTGAGGTGTTGCGCACAATGACGCAAGAAGCATGCGAAGGAAGAACGAGATCGCACTGAAATATTAAAAGTGTGGAACGACGTACAGTCCATGACAAATGTGAAAACTAAGGGCAGTTTCATCTCATCCCTTCTGCTGGTCCTTAATGGACTCCACTTGTCTATAGCGCCAGGCGTTTTGCACAGGATGATGCATGTATCAGACAAGATGGGATAACATGCAGATGACCACCGAGTGATGCAACGCAGATTGCTACATGTCTCAGGTATTGACGCGGTAAACAGGCCTACCCGTTTACAGCGCATCCGGCACTTTGCCGTTTCACCCGCAAAGTTAACGTGGACGACCCTTTAAAGGGTCAGGTTTTCAGGATTCAGTGCGGCGTTGCTGGTTATGTTTACTTTTACCGCTTACATTATGTTATTAGTTATTAATTAAATTTTAAATTGCTTTTAGCTATGTTATTTCCGAACGATTATAACTCTTTTTGTTACACGTCAAACAATCAAAATCTGTTTAAATACGTTTTTCCTTATTTTATTAAAATGTTGAACTTATCATAAACTTTGCGGTTGCTAATTTTTTTTTACTGTTAGATTTTCTACCCCTGTTGTGAGGAGCTTCTTCGTTCGAAATGACGTTCTTAATCATTAGTTAAATTTGCCGAAAGTTGCACCCCTCAAACGCCGTGTGACCCCAATTGGGTTAAGCATTTCGAGCAGTTAGCTTTCACAGTTATCTTTTAGCCTGAGCTAGTATGAAAAATGTACATATTCGGTTATTCCCGTCAAATTTCATAGGTTCAAACGTTGAGTAGTATCAGTACCCGTTGCGCCGCTAAGCACGTGGAGTTTTAGCGAGTGCAAGCGAGAGGCAATTAGGCGATTGATATGTGCGAGAGAGACAGGCTGCCGGTTCCCCTTTCATCGGCAACGATCGGCTGGCGTCGGTGACTCGCGGGCAGTACGCCTTAGTCCGAGGGTGGGTGTAATTCCTCGTCATTTCGGAGGACAGAAACTGCGCGTGCACGCTCCGTTTTATAATAAATTATGTTATTTTTAATTCAAAAATTAAAATTTTTGATATTAAAAACCGCAGATACCAGAAAATTTACCATTTCTAAAAATAAAAGAAGTTTACTGAAGGTGCTCAAACCAACGCCCGTTGGTGCGAAACAACACCCGAGGCACTCATGGAATTCCCTGGGAACGTTTTAAAAGTTCTAGTAAACTGAAACTTACAACTTTACCCTACAAGTTTGAAGAAAATGATTGTAATTGTTCTGATTTTTTTTTATTACCGTAAATTTAACCCGTGACGAAGACGCCACTGTTTAAGGCAGTTGGTGCCGCTGAATAGTGGCAGACGAGTGGCAGCCACTGGAATAGTGGCAACTTTTGACTAATTCACACCTAGCCGACGTACATTTCAAGTGTGGACTTATCAATGGGAATGCGTGTGACGCGAAACAGAAAAGGTGCACCCGTTTAAACGTGTCCTCGTGGTAAGTTGTGGCGCCCTCTAGAAGATCGTTGATAAATTCGAATTTGTCATCCCGAAAAGCCCTCAGGTGCCGAATTTCGTGAAATTCGCAGGAATAGATCGGATCAAAGAATATGTGATTGATTTTTTCGACTGGGATACCCCATATATCGAAAACGGAACGAGCTAGGACACGTACGTGTCAGAACCTTCCCGTATTAAAACAACCGAAAAAATCATCCTGTGAAATATGGAACATTTGTTCAATAACGCCCTGTATTAATCTATAGACCTTGATGATCAAATGTCTGAAAAATATAGCACAACGTTGATTTTACAGGCAAAAAAGTGTACAAATGTTAACTTAATTTGTTGCAAATGCGACAATAAATAAAAACTAATATTTTGTTGTTCCGCCTTTGCTCTCTTACGTGGCAATTAATGTATTGAACATCGATTTTACCGCTTTTGAAAAATACTCTTCTTGGCATCTTGTTCCACTCTTCCAGCAGATTACTCTTCAACTCGTTCTCATTTCAGATTTTGAATTTCCGGACCCGGGGACCTACCCAATCCCTTAAATTCCGAATGGGGTTTCTGTCAGGTGATTGGGATGGAGAATTAAGTCGACGACGAACATGACACAGTAGCCATTCTCTAACAACTACATTGATGCTGTTAGGATCACGACGTAGCCGAAAAGTCCAATGGTCCTCCAAACTCATTTTGGGAATTGAAGAGACCTAATTGCGTTTGGACATATTCAGACAACCAAGTTGATCCATGGAGTTTTCAATGAAGACCAAACCCTCCACTCCAGATCCGGACATACCATTGCTGTCCTGCAACTACGGTGTCCCAAATTGTTTAAACATTTTTAAAATGTTCTTTTGCAAATTGAACCCTTTTCG
Organism: Euwallacea fornicatus; assembly: GCF_040115645.1. Classification (NCBI taxonomy): domain Eukaryota; kingdom Metazoa; phylum Arthropoda; class Insecta; order Coleoptera; family Curculionidae; genus Euwallacea; species Euwallacea fornicatus. The sequence continues at coordinate 1,540,399 of NC_089570.1, forward strand.
TTCTGTCCATATCACTATTTAGCGATTCCTTTCTTGGAATTCCGTCGTTATACCCATGATTTTGGTAAACATTCTGATTATATTTGCAATTTTTTGGATTGCGTCAATTGCTGTTGATATAGGTTTTTCTCGGATAATTTTAACGTTTTCCAACACTTAGGAGGTCGTCCACATCGGGGTTTATTTTCTAAAGAACTTTTCTTTTCATTTTTTTCCCATGAAACCCTAGATACATCATGACGTTTTTGAGGTCTTTGAAAAGTTCCGAACCTATTTTATGTAACGTACCCACGTCTAAATTCAATGGTCATTGGAGTATTTGCGTTATATGGTAATTTAGAGTGGCCCGTTAGATCGCCTGACCCGACGCCTATGGACTTTTTTGTGGGTTCACTGAAACATAGGGTGTAATTGAATGAGCCAATAATAGAGAAGAGTTGAAACGTAAAATTACTCAAGAAGCTCAACAAATATCTCCTCAAATGATAGGAAACGTTCTTGAGAAACTTGGGTTGCGGCTTACCCACTCTCTGGAAGTCAGCGGGGTACAGTTCGAACATTTACATCACATTATCGTATTATCGTATTAATATGTAATTTGTGACGTTATTGCGTTTGTTGTCTTTATAGGATTATTTTTTAGCACCCTGCATTTCGAGTGGGGTATCTCTAGTTCATTGTGCAACTATAATTAGAACCGCATAAGAATGTTGTTTCTCACAGAAGCGCGGGGCATGTGTGGACCTCTCGCACGAGCAAGCTGACCTGCGAGAAAGAAACGGCGGACGCCAGTCTTCGATCAAATCTGGTCGCAGTCTCATCTCTCCAATTCCCGGGTAAAGATTTATTCATTTGAACATCTTGGCGAGTTCGAGATCAGTTTTCACACGGTCGGTTGGCGGCATCAGCAGTAATTAGTCGCATTTCGGCCAACACGCCCGGACCCGGACCATTAATAGTGGCCCGGAGCGGACAGACATTCGGCCGCTCCACGATAGCCTATCTGCATCACGCAGACCCCTAATGGAATAGCAATGAAATTAGTAAAATAATGTCCTTAGTTTAATTGCTAAACGGAAAGTCCTGGGTCCGGTCATCCAGGAAATTAGTTTTGATTAAGAGCTCGCCCAAGGAACCTTGCAGTGCTCGTGCGAACGCTCAAAATTGAGGGAGAATGTTTGGGAGATGAGCGGAATTTTTAACTCTTGAATGAGCACCACCAGGACTAATGTGACATAGCTTCTTCCCGAAGTCGCTGAGTCGATTTTTTTTTGCTCGGGGGATCGAAATAGTTCTCGGAAAATTGCCGAATTCACCGCAACAACACCCGCTTTCCCTGGGTCTCATGGGAAGTAAATAATTCGCAATATACATCGGCTTACTGAACAAGATCTTAATAAATATGGATAAGGGCTGCTGGGACCATATTTCCTCATTATTGCCTCGTGTACAGAAAATCGCCAGAAGCTATCAATTTAAGTGCGAAACGCAGACTTAAGAGTTGCTGCCAACTCTCTAATCTGTCTCTAATCTGCCAATTCTCTAATTCTTCAATATTTTCGGTTGCCTCTGAAGACATCAATTTCCATTCTTTATTTTTTCTTTCACTTCCTTATACGTAGCTACTTACCCACTGGTTGTCCGTATTCACTTGAAGTAGCCTGAGGTAGACAATTCCCTTATCAAAGTCGATGCAAAAGAACATTATGTGGATTTGATAAGACCACTTACGACACGACCAGATATGGTGAACAGAAACACTCGAACTTGTGGCAAATCCGACTCGGAAGAAAAGTTCCTAATGCGGTTGAATGGGAAAAAAATGTGAAAAAGGGCAAATTAAAGAGCAGACATGGAAATCTTATACATTTTTAACAAATCTCTGCAATTATCTAAGGATGAAATTGACTGAAATTGGCAGTTTTCATTTTTTTTGCAAGAAATTTGTGGCCCCAAGACAGCTGCAGGAAAAAGATGTTGGCGCAATCATTAGGCGAAAATATTGCAGTTTACTAATGGTGACGTAGAAAAGCGTTTAAATAAATCTTCAGGAAATTGGAATGAACAATTTCCTCATGGGAGCAGCGAAGGGGGGATCACGCAGCGGCAATTCGCTCCATATCCACAAACCATATCCAGGCCACTTCTGGCCTGAGAGAACTGGACATGGGGGAAATTTCAATGCATGCCGACAACAGCCTCATCTAGCAAGTTTTACAAGTGAAGAGACGCTAAATCCAATTGAAAACTTTCGAACAATTTATTACAATGAGTTAGGCTCAGTAGATCGGTGCTCGCCATTCTTGGACAACTTCCTCCTAATTGTTCATCAAGTTCACGTAAGAATAGGCAGCTTTAAGTACCTGAAACAACAAATCAAAGCTCCGTTTACGTCACTTGCTCGGATTAAAAATCACCGAATTTTAAATTAAAATAAAGGAGGTGTGTGGTACATACAAGAATTATTGAGTTAGTTGTCATGGGTCCGAACCCACCAATGGTCATGTACAAGGGCTTTCCGATTCGTCTTATCATAAAGAGGACGTTTTGCTTACTCTGCTGGTCCAGCAAATACCATCTGCTTTGGAAAAGAGCATCTCCCAGAGCCTCGCTCTGAATTTTGATCTCGTTGCAACTCCAAGCTACCATGATCAGTTGAGTGAGGAGAGTTAAGAAGTAAAAAATTAACCAGCTGGCTTGCCCGACTCCCATCTGAAAGTCATTTCTCGAGGCACGATTGAGGAACATAGGAGCCTCCTACCTGGCTGATGCTCAATGAAACTGATGCTATATCCAACGAGGAAAAGAGGAAATCCATCATTATCATGTATTTCGTCGTCTGATTGAATTGGTTTATAAATCTGAAAGACCAAAGTCTTCTTGGCGTGGTTCTGATTGGAACACGGAGGACAGACCTTATAATGATTTTATGGGTAACCATGTGCTCCCTCAGCTTGAGAGCTCCTTGCAGGACTTCTGCGTGAGCGGGGAACAATTCTACCGTGCTTCCCATTAAATCTCTGAAGTGAACTTGCAAGATTTGCAACTGAATTGCGGCATACGCTAGTATGGTTATGAAAATTAGCTGAGTTATCGACGAATACAATAATCCGATCCATCCCCATAGGATTTCCGTTGAAAATAGCCAGTTGAGGTGGTTGATTCGGTTTAGAGGGAAAACTGTTTGGTACATGAAGTGACTTTCCAACGAAGCGTTGTTCATCACGTTATACCGTTTGATTTTCAACGTAGCTACAGCTCCTAAAAGACGTTCAGACCGATTTTCATCGTTTAACAGATAACTTTACGTACCCGACACTTGCAACGTCATCACTGTAATAGTGCTTAGCACAAGTAACATCAGCACAGTCCTTTTAACAAACTTGATCTTCTTGCGATACAAAGCCTGGATTTCCTCACAGCCAGAAGCCCATACCTGTCGTTCTTTCCTAACGATCTCATTGACTACGTCCAACAGCGGATACCTCATGAAGACCACAGTTTTGAACAAAATTTTGGTGACGCTGACCACCACACTAAAGCTTCCAATCACTATTTCCCTGTTGTACCCTTTTACGACCAGTCGCAAGCATTCTAAATGCAAAAAAAGGACCAAAGCGAAGAAACTGTATCTTATAAACCTCCCGTAAATCTTGTGCAGTTTTTCCACCATACGGTGGGTGCCGATGGGGCCGTTCCAGAGCCCTGAGCAAATCATCATGACTTTAGCCCACTTAATGAGCTGTTGGTCAGCCGGATTTGGTGGTTCGTCTTCGTACATGTTAACGAGTGCATATGGTGTATGGGACTAGCCAGGGATTCAGTAAGAGGCAGGTATGCACGGGAAACTTCAAAGGACCCAAAAATTTGCATATCAAAATAGCAATTAACCGTAAAGTCTTCAATATTCAAACTATTGCAGTTGTAGTAATGTTCGCTCTGTAATTAGAGCTCTGTTGTTTGTGCTCTTTGGGGCGATCAGTTTTTTCCTCAAAGGACAATCATCGTTATGAGCCTTGAACTTTGCGACATCGATATAAATTGCCATGGAGATCTGCCGGAGTCGCTTCGATGAGCCATCGAACTTTGGCAAATTGAATCCTGCTACGGGCACTGGAAAGAAGATCGGGAGGCTGGAAAATCCGAAGAATTCGGCATCGAAGCGGCGAACCATCAGTATTGAGAACGAGGAGAGTTCAAGTCAGTCGAACTTGGCTGAAGCGTTGGAAGAAATGGAAAGAGATATTTTTTGATTCGTATAAGAAGGTACTGTGGATGCCTGTGAGGCGATCTGGATTGTCCAGAGTCGGCAGCGTTTTCGTTGGGAATGAGGCGAGTTTAGGAAGAACTGGGAGAAAATGGGACACTTCGAGTGGGGAAGGGTGATTTTGGACGGTCGTGGGTTTCCGCCAGCGATTCAACATTTCTCCCGGTGAAGAGATCAATCAGATCAGAGTTTTGGGTACGTTCGGGATTCTTTTAATATACATTTTGGTACTCAGGTCTGTTACGCCTCCCGTGTTCTCCCATCCCCCGCTGCGGGAGCCTTTCTAGAACCCTATAACCCCAGTGCGCTCGTCCTAATGATTTCCATTACTGCCTGTCTTAAATCCCAAAGTTCAAGGTTTGAGCTTATTTATTATTTTTTGCGGGATATCAAATATAATTTTACCACGTATATAATGAAAAATTTCTACCCTCAGACGCAAATTACAGGACAGAACTTCCAGTTGTAAAGAAAATAATTTCAATATTATATTTAATCACGTGGCAGTTGAATCGCTTATAAAACTATTATCCTGCATTCTCTCTTCGTCCTTTCCGATAAATACCTAATTTCCCTTACACCCTTGGCACTTCTATCATGTTCGTAAGGGAAACACTAAACCAATCTAACGAGCAATTGATTTCGTGGCCTAAAATCCTGATGATATGTGCGGGGCTTTGGGACCAACCCATAAGCACCCGCCAAACCACGAACAAAATATTCCACCTCTACTCATGGTTCATGAGGTTCAACTGGTTCTTCTTTTACGCCCAACTGGTGCTAGAACTCCTACGATTGATCATCCAAGGCTACGAAACGCAGATTGTGATTAGAAGTCTTACTGTGGTGATCAGTTGCTCGAAGATCATGTTCAAAGCTCTGATCTACATTAAGAACGATGTGATGAGTTTTTTCAGTGATGTTATTGAGAAAGAGCGAGAAGTATGGGATGGAACCGACGAGGAAATTAAGGACGTGTACAGGGGCAAAATCCAGTTCGTTAGAAGTGTAGTTGTTGCACTGGGGTTGGCTAACTCAGGAACGATGTTCTTGCTGGAATACACTGGTAGGTATCCGAGGCTTTGAGATTGGAGAGAGAGACGAAGCACTTTTAGGAGTTTATGCCACGTTGAGCGTTCGGGAGCACAACCGGCTTCACAATTCCTCACTGGAACCGCATTTTATGTATCAAGTGCTTTTCCCCCTGAACCGAGGCAACCACCTCCACTGGTTCATTTCTACCCAAGTTCTGTGGGCATGGGTGGGGCTCATATATTCTATCGTGACTCAGTTGATTTACGTGATCATACTAATGTACGCAACAGGTCAATTAGAAATTTTGCAAATTCGCTTTCGGAACTTTGTTGAGCCCGAGCTGAGTCGTGGCCTCGAAGGGACCAGTAAACTTGAGCACCTGATTCTCAACCACCAATACATTATAAGGTTTTGTCGCCCTTGCTAAAATTTGGTTCCTTAGGAGAACAACTGGCCAACTTTTAGGTTTGTCAAGAAGTTCAATCGGAGCACGAAATACATAACTCTGATGGATTTCCTCTTCAGTTCCTTCGATATAGCAACTCTTTCAATGGTCATCATTAAGGTAGGAACTCCCTGCGAATTCTCAGCCGTTTGAGCCCTTAATTGCAGATGAACATATCCGAAATTGGATGGGTTTTTTTCTATTTCGCCCTCCTGATGATCCAACTGTTTTTAGTCGGTTGGAGCTGCAATGAAATTAAGGTTCAGGTGAGGAGGGTGCCTCGAACGTAGGCGGAACGTTCCTCTCGTTAAATGACGAAAATGAAACTGTTTCCAGAGTGAAGGAATAGGGGATGCTCTTTTTCAAAGTGAGTGGTATTTGCTGAACAAGGAGGCAAAGTCGCATGTTCAATTCATAATAGCCAGAACCAAAAAGCCTCTGTTGATGAACATCGGGCCGTTCGGACCGATGACAACGAACTCGATACTTCTTGTAGGATGCTGCAGAAGGGTGGTGAAGTTTTACCTTGAAAACACATTGTTTCAGGTACTGAAAGCTGCGTATTCATATGTGAATATTACGAGGAAATAGGATATAAGGGTTGTCCGAGGCCGATTACCAAGGATGGGCACTTCAGAGCACTGAACTAAATCGTCGAAGAAAATAACACTGCAATCATACTTATTTATTCGAATTATTATTTTGCCGAGTGTCCCGTACACAGTGCGTATCATTTTACCTGGAACATCGAAATATCTCGAACGCCGGGCGTCCTATGAAGGTGCCTTTAGTATCAATCACTGTGAGGGAGAAAGTTGATGCCCCTCCGCTCTCCGTGTGGGCGAAATGGAAGGGGGCTTTCCAATTTCAAATGGCGACCGCCATTTTCTTACAGATTTTTTCGATTCGTACCGGAACACACTGTGACTAACGAAATCCAGTGCACACGTTAAATGGCACTTTTCACTTGAAAAAAAAAAAAATTCTATGGTAACAAAAAGTGACAAATAAACAATAATATAAACAAATAAAACATCAAATTTAAACATTTTGTCGGTAATACTGCTTCACAGTGCAGCATTTGACCCTAGAAGAGAAAATCGAAGCGATTTTGGTGTATTTCAATGCATATACCTAGTATGTGTGTGTGTATTGGATTTCGTTAATTACAGTGTTTCCTAGTATGGATAAAAAAAAATGTTTCGGATAAATTTTCCTTATTTTTGGCCGCATCATCCGAATCTGTAAAAAAGGGAACTCCCATTCGCAATTAAAAAATTTGCCCCCTCCCCGCACTCGCGAGGGATGAGGGAGAATTAACTTTACCACCAATACGTTTTCCCCTCAGAATGTTTGAAGCTTGATATTAAACATTTCTGTATGGGAAGTCTAGTATTCCAGATATTTCGATAATCCAGGTTAAATGTTACAAATTGCATTCAGCCATTTTTTGCTCATCGAATGCTAAGGGAATATAATGGTGCTTTCAATGCCGTTTGACCTCTGGAGAGCTTGTTCCAAATGAACTCCGTCGTTCATTTTGTCCTTTTCCAACTCGGTTCAGTGGCGGCAATTCAGTATACTTCCGTCTCCTTCTAGAAAAAAAAACAACGTTTCGATTTTAACATGGAATAGCTTTTCTTAAGAGTTAACCTCATACGGGCCAAGACGTTTTAAATTTTTTGCCTTCGGGACACCTGAATCGGAACGCGATTACAGAGGACAACTGACTCCAGACCTCTCGCACGTCCAACATTCTCATTGAAAATAAAAAAAAAAAAAAAAAAAAAAAAGACAATTTTCTCACCAGAACTTGATTTGTTGGTTCGGGTGCTTAAAGCTTCCCATTTTAATATGAATTTAATGAGAAAATTCAAGGAAGTTTGTGGAGGAGGAACGAACCTCTGATGCGCTCAATATAAACAGAGTTGTGAGTGGCCCGTTGGGACAAAGTTTCTGATCGTTTTCGAACTTAATAAATTGGGTTTAATTGATGTGAATTTTCATTGGATGGATACCGTTACAAGGCAAATCATCAATCTACTGCTCAAGCATCGTCAGTGAGTCTCCTAGACTTTAAATTTAAAAGGTTATGCACGTGAACCTCTTGAGGAGCTGCGAGGGGACACTTCACCGCTTACGCTACGAAATTCTCATTTCATCCACATTCTCGAGTTCCTCTCCACGGGAACCTTTCTCGGGCCATGACCCACGCAAACCCATCATAGATTCCATTGTTGAGCATCTCAAACCTCTAAGTTCAAGATTTCAGATTATTTATTATCTTTAAGGCAATTCTCTGCAGTTATTAAGAAGTTTCTAACCGCGTAATATGAATTGTAGGTGAAAGCTCACAGCTCCATACCAAGGGTTCTAGCATTTAAGTCTATTCTGAAGTGCTTCAATTGCCTTACGAAATCATTATCTTATACTCCTCCTTGTTAATGGAAAGCTGAACTCCCCTGTGCCCTTGGCACTTCCGTAATGTTCGCAAAACCCCCATTTGGCCCATTTAAGGAATAACTAATTCCACGGGCCAATATCCTGATGATCGGCGCTGGGCTTCAGAGTAATTCTACAAGCTCCCGCCACATCACGAACAAAATATTCTACCTCTACTCACGGTCCACAAGGTTCAACCACTTCTTTTGCTCCCAATTGGTGCTAAAGCTTGTAGAACTGATCATCCACGGGTACAAAACTCAGATTGTGATATACTGCGATGATCAGTTGTTCGAAAATCACGTCCAAAACTCTGATCTACATTAAGAACGATGTGGTCACTGCAGTGATATCGTTGGGAAGGAATGAGGAGTATGGGCTGGGGAGATGGAGGCTTTGTATCGCGACATGATCCAGGTTGTGAGAGTTGTAGTGTTTGTATTGGGTTTGTCTACCTCAGGAGCAGTACTCCTGATAGATGTGTCTTGGAACACTTTCAGAAGGAAGAAAAGTTTGAGAAGTTTTAGGAGCTCGGGCTTCACTGAAGATTAGGAAATAAACCGGATTCACAATGCTTCACTGGCATATGCCCAGTGACTTTTCCGTTGAACCCAGTCAACAACCTCGTTTGATTCCTTTCAACTCAAGATTTGCGGGCATTGATGGGATTCGTATATTCTATAGTGATTCAGTTAATTTATGTGACCATACTAGTGAATGCAGCAGCTCATCTAGAAATTCTACAAATTCGCTTTTAGAATCCGGTTGGTTCAGGGCTGAATTTAAGTAGCGAGGGTATCAACAAGCTGAAGGGACTCAGGTCAACCATCAATAGTTTATAAGGCGTTGTTACCACTTTCTTATAGTGACGGGAAGGCCTTCAGTAGAGCTGATAAATGACCGACTTTTAGGTTTAGGCAACCGGCGAAGAAAGTACATTACCATGCTGGGTGTCCTCTTCAGTTCCTTACATGTAGCAGCAAGTTCGTTATTAAGGTAAGAAATCCTCCATGCATTCTCGGCCATTTGAGGCTTTAATTCCATCAGACTCGCATGGGGAACGTTCAATGAGTGCGCTATTCCAATCTTTTGATAGCCCAACTATTCCTGGTCGGTGAGACTTGCGATGAGATCAAAGGACAGGTAAGGAGGACCTGTTATTCTTTTTCTCGTATTGGCCTCCATAAAGAAACGAAGGTAGGGTCCTTTCCAGAGTGAAAGAAAAAGAGACTTTTTTTTTATCATAGCAACTGGTGTTCACTGGACAAGGACGCAAAGCGGAATATCCGATTTACGATAACGAGAACCAAACGCCTTTGTGGATGACCATTGGAGTGTTTCGATCCATGAAAACAGACTCCGTACTCCTTGTCAGTTCCTGCATAAATATGGTAAAGTTTTGCTTTGAAGACGGCTCGTTCAGGTACTGGACACTGCGCGTCCTCGCGTGAATGATACAGATGATAAAGATTATTTAAAAAATTTATAAGGATTAGACACCTCAAAGCACTGAATAAGAAGCTCTAGGAAAAGGACACCGCAATAAAATATGTGAAAATCTTTATTCGCATTATTGTTTCACAAAATTTTCCACAAGTTTGACCGCATTTCACTTCCGAATGGTCCTTATTGAAACCCATGGGAATAAAATGGTGCTTTCAGCGCTGGCGATTCCTGGAAAAGCTCGTTTTCACTGCCAATTTTTCATTGGGACAAAAATCATTTATTTCACAACTCTATCACTCAAACTGTCCTTTTTCAACCCTTCGACGCTTGTAACTTAACATACTTACATCGCCTTCCAAGAAATTCTCAAAGATTCAATGGAGGGTTTTCAGTAGGGATTTGACCTCACGTGGTCTCACTTCGCATATCATCCGAAAGCTAATGATGGTCAGAAAACTTGATGAAATGGACCAGACAATTCCATTAGGGCAACTTTCTCCATCCGCGTCTTTTACGGCAGGTGTGCATTGAACGCCTGGCAAAACTAAACTGAACCACTTGGAGCCTCCAATGCTTTAAAAAAGCTCTCGTGGGAAAATATGTATGATTTTATGGAAAAACACAAAGAAAACTTTGTGTTGAATTTTTTATTATCGCACGCAATTATCCAATTTTACCATTATTTCAATCCTGCCAAAGCTCGATATGTTTTCTGATAGTTCCATGTAGGTTTGGAGCACCACTCTAATGGATTTGAGAACAAACATATGCAAAAAGTGTTTTAAACGATTGCAATTTTATTCACATAAATCACCGCACATGTCGACACTCGATTGGTTTCGCTTTTGACTCAACCAACGCTCATTTTCAGATCACAATGCACAAACTTACCCGAGCCGCTCATTGTGCCGTCACTAGAGACGTTCATAAGATCGATGGTAACCGCAGCTTACTGCCACGGTTACAAATAGATGGAGAGAGGGAGCTGGACACCGTTCAGCGCATTCGCAGAACTGTCGGTTTAAAGCCGCCGCCCTTTCTTTGAGACGGTCGCCCATTTCCTGGCGAGGCACATGCCCGATTTCTTCGAAAACCATCGCTGCGAGGCCGATTCCCTGATTGACCGTCGCCCTTTTTGTAACCATTTTAAAACCGCCGCCCTTTTTTAAAACTGTCGCCCTTTTCATACCCATTTTAAAACCGCCGCCATTTTTTTTAAACTGTCGCCCGCTTTTTGGAAGAGACATTCGCAATAGGTTACTTACAAAAGTTAACGCCCTTTTTCAGTGCGACGTGTCACTACTGACCAGATTACCGTACTGTCCATTCCGCTGTTCTTTTTTTGCGCATCAACCCCCAATTTCCATATCTCACATAAAGTCTGGAATATCCGCTTCTGACGATCTCATGCAAATCCGGACAAAAGTTTAGTCTCAACGTCTTGGGACAGTGTCCTTCGTCCCTCATTTGCGTAGGACGTAGTTTGTTTACTCGAAACGTATCATAACGACCAACTAAAGCTGGCTAATCTTTATTAATGATGTACTTAATTAGGGCCTTGTCAGTTAGTGTCCTAGCCCTAATTCATGATTTCCTCGTGCGTTTGTTTATATTAACGGCAGGGATTTCCCTATTTAATTTAATCGCTGATCCGTTGTTCGCCTTCCTTTAACGATTTGATGAAAAATAGTGACGTTCGTCACTAGGTAAATCTCTGCATTCATTTTTCAAACCATCGACTTATCAATTAACCATGAAAAATTATCCTTTAATTGGTTTCCGACGGTTACAAATGAAAAATTCATAAGAAAACGCGATTTTGCAAATATAAAAACGCAAGTGGCCGCCATTCATGTGACCACAACCCTCAAACATGGCCCCCATCAGGGACAATGAGAAGCTCATTGCCTGGATGAAGTATCTGTTGATTCTCGCGGGCTTTTGGATAGAACCTGTAGGGACCCACCACATAACTCAGAAAATCTTCAAGTTGTACTCGTTGTTCATGAGATCCTCCTGCCTCGTATGGTGGCTCTTGCTGGTTGCCGAGCTGGTGCGCCTGATTTTCCTTCACTACGACATGGCGGTCATAACGCAGAGCTTTGGGGTGGTGGTGAACGGGACGAAGCTCATGATGAAGGTGGTGATTTATTGGAGAACCAAAACCTTGCAGATGTTCAAAGATATCGCCGCCAATGAGCGGAAAGTGTGGGCTAGTGGGGACGACGAAATTTCCTCTTCATATCACAGGCACATTGCTCTTCTTAAACACTACATTATAGCTATGGTGAGTTCCACGTTGATAACTGTCTGCCTTCTACAGGGAGTTGGTAAGCATCCAAAACATCAAACGACCCTTCTTTAGCCCATTTTTATCCCAGGGGCGGCCCAGTACCTAACGATCAGACACCGGAACATCTTGTATAATGAAACCGTAGAATCTCACTCGATGTATATGTCCCTAATTCCTCTAAACAGACAGGACCATCCGGTGTTCTTACTCGCTTCCCAATTCCTTTGGGGGTTCCTCGGATTCTCTTTCAACAGCATCACCCATCTGCTCTTCGCCACATTGTTGGTGTATTGCAGAATTCAGCTTACAACATTACAGATAAGATTTCGGAAACTGTTCAGGGATGATGAGAATAAGGCCTCATCGGGGATAGAGGGTGAGGGGCAGCTTCGGGCTTTGAAGCAACTGATCAAGGATCATCAATACATTATTAGGTTGGATTTGGAAGTAAACTTGTCTAAAAGAATATTGAAGATTTGAGTATTCTAGTTTCGTGACAGACTTGAATAACCGAGTTAAATACATTATCATGATGGAATTCATTCTAAGTTCTCTAGACTTCGCTTCTGTTCTTGTCACCATTGTAGATGCTGATGCACAAAACTTTGGCTGGCTGGCCATTTTCATGATCCTTCTGGGCGTTCAACTCTACCTACTCTCGTGGAATTCCAACGAAGTTAAACTTCAGGTAACACGTTTGTAAGCAGCTCACAAAATTCCTCGGAGAAATTCATTTCAGAGCGAAGCTATAGCAAATGCCCTGTTTGAAAGCGACTGGTACTTGCTGCCCAAAGAAGGGAAGCAAATGGTACAGCTTATCATTGCCAGATCGCAGAGACCTTTGGAGATGACCATCGGACCATTTGGGGCGATGACCACCAGCTCCGTGGTTTGGGTATGGAAGTTGGTAAGTAGTAGGATGGTCCTGCAGTTTTTTGTTTCAGATACTAAAGACTGCGTACTCTTACACCACGTTGCTGCAGAGCAATTGAGGTGCTCAGATTGTGACGACCTGACAACTGGACTATGACGAAGTCAGCGTCAGCATTAATAATTTTATGATTTATGTTCTCGAGGGAAGGGACGCCATTGCCCAAAAACTCTAAAATATTTCTAATGCTACTTAAGGTTTTTTTTTAGTGATTTTTAATAAATGAATTTATGACTTGCAGGCGCCGTTCCGGCGACTAATTCACGCATAAATACGAGTTTTAATGCCGTCGCCCTTTATTTAAAATCTTATCAAATTAAAATCGATACAATTATGGAAGACTAATACTAATCTGAGAAAACACTTCACTCGAAAGCAACGCTCTGGGAGCGCCCCGCTTTCTTTAGAACGGCCGCCCTGCTCGCCAGATTTAGCCCCGTCAGATCGACTTCTAGTTCTAAACTCGAAAAAGTGACTCGATGGAAAGAGATTTGCCAACAATGAAGAGGTGGAGTCCGAGGTTGATGCCTGTTTTGGAGCTTTCGCAGCTTCTCACTATAAATAGGACGTAAAATGCATGGAACGTCGGTGGAAAAGTCTGGTACTTTCCATTCGTTTTTTCCTTTTAGTGTTTGGTCGGGCACTTCTAGGACTACCCTCGTAATGATAGCGGAAATCTTCGAAGATTACCGTCGGACCATTTGGTCCCACCACCACCGGTTCCGCGGCTTTAGTGCGCAAATTGGTGAGTAATGTGAAGTCCCTGTAGTTTTATATTTCAGATACTGAAGGCTGCGTGCCCTCACGATTATAGAACGAACATGGGCAGTGACTATTTGATGGTTTATGTCATGAAAGGCAAGAATTCCAGTGACCCAAAACCCTTAAAAGATTTATCGTGTTATAAGTCGATGACGATCAGTACGTGAAATAGTTTTCAATTATTTTCCTTCTGTTTAAATAACAGTAAAATGCTATTAATTTTGCACAGCACTTGGGACGAAATTCAAACGTTTAAAGTTTATTAATATTCAAAGTTCAGTTGATAACGAGGAATTGCTATTAGTGTCTGTCTGATTGATGGGAGGATTAAAGTAATATAGGGACGATACAGCGAGATTCCATGCCAAAACAACTGGCTCCCCCCGAGCAAAAGGGAGAAAGATCGTTTTCCTGGCAATATCCAGAATAATAGTATACACACTCCTCTGTGGCGGCCGTGTGCAAATCGCCTGTCACGGCGATTCAATTACGATCTTATCTTTAAAACAGATGACAGTTATTTCCATGAAAAGGCACGGGGTATAAACTCGACCATCATGCACCCTCGTTCCAGTGCGAAAAGTTCATGTTTAGCGCATATATTTATAATGTAGGGGTAAAAATTTACTCTTTCTTTTCGGGCTGTTGGGCGGTCAAGTTACGTTCAGGTTACTTCAAGTTATGGAAACAACTCGGGTCATTACCCCGAATTGCTCAAAAAACGTCAAAATTAGTAACCCAAAGTAAAGTGTGCAGTCCGAGGCCATTGGGGTTAGTCCAAGTTCTGGCAAGTAGTTGGGGACGGTACCGGTTAGTTCGGGTTACTCGTAGGCCTCAACATGGGTCACTTGAAATCGGGCTATTTCGAACTGTGAAAATCACCTGGGGCATCACTTCAGATTACTTGAAACCATCGAAATAAGTAAGCCGATTTAAGGTCGAATCAATGCGGTCAGGGTTACTTCGTGTTCTGAAAATGGTTCGAAGCGGTTTCGGTTAGTTGAGGTTACTCAGAACTCGTAAAATAAATTACTTGAGCACCGGCTAACTCGGAGGAATGAAAACCACTCGGACTGTCACTGTAGATTACTTAGAAATGTGGAAAAAGTCACCTGGTTTAAAGTCAAAACACAGTTTCAGGGTGACTTCAAGTTTTCGTGGTAATTCGGGAGAGTTTCAGTTAGTTCGGGTTACTAACAACCCTCACGATAAGTTACTTGAATTCGGCCAGCCTCGAGGTATGAAAGCTGTTCAGGCCGTTACTGCAGGTTAATTGTAAATATGGAAAAAGTAACCTGGTTTAAAGTCAAAACACAGTTTCAAGACTATTTCGAGTTTTCATGGTGGTTCGGGTTGCTAATAACCCTCACGATAAGTTACTTGAATTCGGCTAGCTTCGAGATATGAAAGCTGTTCAGGCCGTTACTGCAGGTTAATTGTACATATGTAAAAAATGTCTTAGTTTAAAGTCAAAACACAGTTTCAGGGTTACTTCAAGTTTTCGTGGTAGTTCGGGAGAGTTTCAGTTAGTTCGGATTACTAATGACCCTCAGGATAAATTACTTGAATTCGGCTAGCTTCGAGGTATGAAAGCTGTTCAGGCCGTTACTGCAGGTTAATTGTAAATATGGAAAAAGTAACCTGGTTTAAAGTCAAAACACAGTTTCAAGACTATTTCGAGTTTTCATGGTGGTTCGGGTTGCTAACAACCCTCACGATAAGTTACTTGAATTCGGCTAGCTTCGAGATATGAAAGCTGTTCAGGCCGTTACTGCAGGTTAATTGTACATATGTAAAAAATGTCTTAGTTTAAAGTCAAAACACAGTTTCAGGGTTACTTCAAGTTTTCGTGGTAGTTCGGGAGAGTTTCAGTTAGTTCGGATTACTAATGACCCTCAGGATAAATTACTTGAATTCGGCTAGCTTCGAGGTATGAAAGCTGTTCAGGCCGTTACTGCAGGTTAATTGTAAATATGGAAAAAGTAACCTGGTTTAAAGTCAAAACACGGTTCCACGGTTACTTCAAGTTTCCATGGTAGTTCGGAAGAGTTTCAGTTAGTTCGGGTTACTAATGACCCTCACGATAAATTACTTGAATTCGGGTTACTTCGAGGTATGAAAGCTGTTCAGACCGTTACTGCAGGTTAATTGTACATATGTAAAAAATGTCTTAGTTTAAAGTCAAAACACAGTTTCAGGGTTACTTCAAGTTTTCGTGGTAGTTCGGGAGAGTTTCAGTTAGTTCGGGTTACTAATGACCCTCAGGATAAATTACTTAAATTCGGCTAGCTTCGAGGTATGAGAGCTGTTCAGGCCGTTACTGTCGGCTATTTGTAAATATGGCAAAATTAACTTGGTTTAAAGTCAAAACACAGTTTCAGGGTGACTTCAAGTTTTCGTGGTAATTCGGGAGAGTTTCAGTTAGTTCGGGTTACTAATGACCCTCACGATAAATTACTTGAATTCGAGTTACTTCGAGCTATGAAAATTATTCGGGCCGTTACTGCAGATTGCCTGGAAATACGAATATAAGTAAGTCGATTTAAAGTCGAATGAAGGTAATTAGAGTTACATCAAGTTTTAGATCGTTGGTTTTTGTTTCTGCCGAAACCTGTGTTTACGAGACTGCAATTTCGGGACGGTGCGCGTCCGGCCCGTGGTCAGTCCAGCGGACATTTTAAGAATCCGGCCTTCCGGGAGGGATTCTTTCCGCCCATCGGGCGCACGTTGGAGCCATTGAGCGGGTCTGAGCCGAAGAAAGCGCATGAACGACCCATAAAGTTTTCGTTGAAAAATTCAAAAACTCACCATCTATCTTAAGGTTAATTCCTGTTGGGAAACGGCATCATCCGCTACGGCAATTAAACCGAAAAACAACAAAATCCGAACTATTTTAATTAATAAACGAAACTTTTAATTTAAAACTCTTAAAAGTTGCCCCAGCTAGTTAGGAATAATAATAAAATTAATTCAAAAGGAATTTTCAAGTTTAATATTACCTGGTATATGAAGGGTACTTTGTTAGAGAAATTTCAGCTTCCAGTAAACTTGAAGCGCTCGGATGCGTGCTTTGTAATGAACAACTAATTAATTAATCCAGTAAAGACCCTTATTTATTAAAATATTTACCTTGTTTCATAGAAATTCCACACCAAGGGTTCGGGGCGAACTTTGTACTTAATTGAAAAATTTCATTGTAGAGGAATACTGGGAAACAATATCTCAATAAACGGTTTTAATTGCTATTTTGGGGTTTGAGAAATGCCTTTGTGGCAAGTGGAATACCATCAGATCGTCCGATAAGGGACGCGACGTCCGCAAGGTTATCATTTAAAACTAATGCAATTCCTGCGCCTATTGAGGCTATATCGGGCCGCTCCCTCATCAGCAAAGCCGCTCCTTCACATATAAAATAAAATAGAAAGAGGCCATTAAGTATTTAAGGGATGTAAGTGATAGATCGAGTAGACATCATTGTGAGGAAACCGAACTCGTCACATGACAATGGGTACAATGGACTTTCCTGGTCGCGTAAAAACTTGATTGACTGGTGAGAGCGCCCACTTGAAATTAATTTGATTATTTTCACCCCTGCTCCACTGGAATAATCAACTATTTAAGGTAAATATATCCCGAAAAGCAACGATGTCTATGGTTTAATTAAAACGAGGCTCAATACCCTGGCAGCGGCAATTAATGCAAATACATTGCTTGTTACAAAGCCATTCATCACGTCCCCTGCGCACCCCTCGGATTAATACTAAATTCTATATTTTATCGGAACAGTTTATCTGATGGAAATGCATTATGGAACGCAGTCCAAGGCGTTCTCGCATTTACGTCACGGGGGTAAGAACCCCCGTCCCCCCCTTTGCGTTATAATGGGAATAAACCGCGTTGTTATGCGCTGATTTCATTCCGTTATCAGATCACATTTACCCTCCAACACTGCTGCTCAGTAAGCCGATTTGCAGTTTCAATTTTGCTGACAAATATTGGTTGCCAGACTGACGTTACCGAACGAAAACAAGCGCGAGGTGTGTTAGGTAAGGTGGGTTGTTATTTTGCCATTACGCGAAAATGGGGTGACTTCCCATAGGAGTTAACGCGGGGAGTACCAGAAACCCTTCGGGGGAGGGGGGGACGTCAAGGGAGACCAGGGCAAAACGAGAATTTCTGGAGGGATCGGGTCAGTTTGAGACCCCGCCGAGTCACCAGCACCGTCGCGTTACTGAGACATGTGGGAGTTTTCGCGCGCGCAAATCAACCCCCCTTCGGGGTCATCGAGAGATGCCCCGAAACGGGCCATGCCAGTTGGTCCTACTGAGAAGTTGCGAGAGCTGCTGAGGAGCGACGAGGATAAGACTCAGATCGTCGAGAAGTTAACGCGTTATTTCAGGTCATTTAACGCGTTAGCCGGAAATCGTGCGAAGGCCCGGGTTTGTACGGGATGTACCGTTGGGATCTTCGGAACTGTGAGAGATACGAAATTGGCACAACTTAGTTCCCTGGGAAATGCCACTTCGAATTCGGGGAAGTTCCGAACAGTTCCGGAGATGTCCGGAAAAGATTGAATTTTCGCTACGTCATTTTTATTTTCTCCTGGCTTTATCCGAAGAGATATTCCAAAATAAATGTCAGTTCATTAACGCCACTTTTTTCCAATCAGTCTATTTCATATTTGCATTAAAACTGATTGAAAGTATCTACTGCGCAAGCGGAAGAAGCTGCAACGAAGAGAGACCTATGTTAAAAACCGTACATGGGAGAGTGATGGACGCAAGGCATCTCACACACGTACCGACGAACTGTCAGCGGATATAGAGCTCACAAAGGCAATAATTAGGTCAAGTAAAGTTAGGTCCGAGCTCACTTAATTTCCGAGATACGGTGGTCAATTTCAATTTTTTTGTCATTTTTAAATATTTCAAGAACGGTTTGAGGTAGTAACGCCAGATTAGTGAAATGCTATGGCGAGGTACAGGTGCATATTCTGAAGCACGCGGAATATTTCCACTTACATCAGCGGTGTCCATGCAGTCATTCAACGGGACATTTTTGCTGAAAAAGTGGTACGCCACTGACTTATTTTTAATACGAATGTATTTTTTTTGTATTTCAGCAATTCTCAATTTAAAAAAAAATGGCGCCTTAGCGTTTTGTTGCTCAAGTGGCCGTTTTCGAGATAAAAATAGTTTCGCCCCCCTGTGTCCACCGAACAGCCGGTATGAGTTTCCTAGTGCGATTTTCGTTTTTTATTTAAAACTTAATAAAATTTTTTGTTAGTGAAGGTAAAAAGTATGAAGAAAAACATGTGCGAAACATGCCTCATCGCAAAATAATACTCTTCTTCCGAAGCACGGCTCCGTTATACTCTGAGCTATTTATACGTGCACCTACGTTGGACGAACTTATTCTATAAAAAAAAGTAGCTTTCAACACCCTGTAAATCAAAATGGAAGCAATTTGGGGCATGCGTCTACGTTTTATCTCAAAATAAGCTCGTGATTCGCCCATTTCATTTTTTACCATCCATTAAGAAACACGGTGTATGAAGACTGAAAATACATCTATTACGGTTACATGCTGAGTTGATAGAGTGTTAAAAGATCAGAGTGTCTGTAAAAACAAAGAATGCCATTTGTTTACGTTCATCAAGAGGGTAATGCAAGATCACATAATGCGAAGATTACTCAAAGGGACCTGGAACAAGTAAAACTGGCCATCGCTACCTTGGCCTGCACGCTCGCCGGACTTATCCCCTATCGAACTTCTTTCGCGCGTGACGAGTCGCCACCTTCGAAATTTACTGAGCCCCCCAAACAATCTGGATGGCATGCCACACCACCTTGAGGTGGCATGGAATGGAAAATCCCAAACGGATATCGATCATGCAAGCATGCCGCGAAGAGTACATGCTTGCATTGCTGTCCGAGCCTATGTCCGTGGTTGTTAAAGTTTTAGTCAATAAATGTTTTTATTTGCTGAATCTCTGACCACCAGACACGTTGGTACGGAGCATTATTTCGCCAAAATTACAAAACTTGATTGTTATTATTACTGAGTGGTGCGTTTCACATGAAAGCGACTGTGAGAACAAGCCCTCGATGTCGAAATTGCTAAACTCCCCTGGTCGGCTCTGCTGTCCTCCACATTTAGGCAGTTTTTGATTCCTGGAAGGAACTCTAAATCGAAATATTTCCGTGTCTTGCGTACCCCGCTAAACTCCTTGAAATATTACAAGACTGGAAATCTATGCCGAGATAAACTGAGCAGCAAATCCTTTTCTCGTACTTGAGCCGAGTCTTTCACGTCTTCTAAACAACTCAGGCGAATGTGATACGGTAGCTAAGTAGATTTAAATTCGAGTTTTGTTCAATGGGCCGTGTCCCTGACGAGTTTTCGAAAACATTCCGTATAATGCGACCGTTTATATTCGGTTATGGTTTTTATCTAAAACCCAACAATATGAAATACTTTTACTCTTGGGGTCGATGAATAAAATATGTGTTTTCGCGGGAAATTTAATTCAAAACTTCTGGCGAATTATAAT
The DNA here is from genome assembly GCF_040115645.1 of Euwallacea fornicatus. Classification (NCBI taxonomy): domain Eukaryota; kingdom Metazoa; phylum Arthropoda; class Insecta; order Coleoptera; family Curculionidae; genus Euwallacea; species Euwallacea fornicatus. The sequence goes on from NC_089570.1 coordinate 1,560,573, forward strand.
TGTACGCATAAATTCAAGTTTGGGTGAGGTTGCTGGTCACCAAATCCCCGGTAATGGCTATGTAGCAGAAGGCCCCATCATCTGGCATGGGCTGCTCGGCGAGGAACTCATTTGCATAACATCCGGTTGGGTCAGTTATTGGAGAGTTTTCAGGGGCCTGCTTCGCAGCTTCTGCCAGAGGTTTCAGGCGTTGCCAGGAGGGATATTCTGCGAAGGGGCCTGCAGCCCTCAAATCCTGCAGATAACTAAAGGAAACCCTTAGACCCACCTTAATCGCGGGAAAATTTGAATACCCCAGCAGAGCCATCACGTAATCGTTCCTAATTGCCTTCATTTTGCAGCAGCATTCGTTGCCGTGAATGGAGCAGAGAAGCTGCAACCATGCAGCTACTCTGGTCCGCTCGCCTCCCCCACTGATCAAAGCAGCATAAGGTTTTGCCAGATACAAGAACAACTGAAATTCCTGGTCAAGGATCTAAGAGAAAACCTTAAAGGACTCAGTTCACTCGCAGTTTATCGAAGGACCTTGTCAAAACGGTGATCTTTCCTGCACTCTTCAGGATCCTCGTGCACCGTGCAGTCCAAAAGCTGGAAATCATCTGGCAAATTCTGAAGAGTGTCTTGCCACGTTTTGTCGGTCTCCCATTGGGCTGCAGCTAGATTTAAAGGGCGCACACTGTCGACACTTGGAAGAGGTCCATCTGGAGGGAAAGCCCGGAAGATATCCACTGCCTCATCCAGAAGCAAAGAGGTGGTGAGGTAAGCCAGGTATCTATAAGCGCATATTATCCAGGGAAGACAGGCGAAAAGTCTACCAGCCTGTTTCTCTTTTCTCTCAATAAGGAACTTTGGTATGCTGGACGAAAGAGCTTTCGAATCCAGGGAATGATAAACCGCCGATCTGCTTCTCTAGGTAAGGCGGGTCCGAACATTTTCAACACTGCAGAGTAATACTGGAACTCTGTATTCAGGGGGTTTGTGATGGTGGGCCTTGGGAGGGATGTTCTTAGAGGAAGGCTTGGATTTCAGGGCGAGTTTACCTTATGATTGCGGGTTCTCCTTCTGCCATCAGTCTAAAGGAGAAACTTATTCAGGGCCTTATTATGTCAGTAAAAGAGAACTTAATGAAGGACGTTAAGGAAGGTTTGATTATTGAGGCTTCTTCAGTATACATCCGGCTCTCTGCAGGGACCGCAGCTGCGTAGCAAAGGACGGGCCGGCGCCAAGCGGGAGCATAAAAACAGTAATTAATTTTTGCATAGATTCGTCTGCTTTCGGCGACGCCTATGACTACCGCAAAGTAAAATTTTTCCCAGTTCTCTTGAGGAAAAACGACATCGCGGACCTTCACTGTGTGCAACGATCGACTTCAAAAGGCGTGGCCGGAAGTGGATCAATCTGAAGGGCGAAAAGGAAAGCTGAAACTTCATTTATTGACTTCTGTCGACTGCGTCCTGAAATGGCGTACGCCACTGATGTATTTAAAGCAAAAAGACTTCTTCAACTGCCAGCCACAGTGGCGCACCAAGGAACAGATGGATGTCGAAGCGGGACGAATTTCCTCACCAAAACCTCAACGCAGTGGCGTGGAAGGAGACAGGGAATTTCGAATGTGGAAGATTGACACTAAGTTAGATCCTTCTGAGGCATAGACTTCGGGCAGAATTTTACTTACTGTTCAGCTGCTGGAGGTGCGGGATCGGTTTCTGCGGGCGCCGTCCCTTCTTCAGGGCGAGAATTCTTCTTATCGGCCATCCCCAAAAATTCGAACACCACAAATTTTGACTGCGTCACAGTCAAAGCAACGCTTGTCAAAGCGTCAAGGTAAAAGAGAGGTACGGATCGCGGACTTTTGCCCTAAAGGGCTGGCCCAAGAGAGGACACCAGCTACCAACTTTCCCCACATAAATCAAGGTGATAACGTTTAGTTTGAATTTCAATTTACTAAATGATTCAAACAAAGCGACAGCTAAAGAAATTATAAAGACGATAAGAAGAGGAACACCCCAATTAAATATGTAAAAGTTTCGGAAACCCCTTCTTTACGAAAATGGGCTTAAAGTTAAGGGCCGCCAGTTTAAAATAATCTTATGTAAATCTGTTCAAGCTTACGAGAAGTGAGAAAGTCTAGATTAAAAAGAGAGAGGGGCGAAGTTTTCGAAGAGGAATAGAGGCATTTAGGGAATAAATTTGCTACCCACCTGGTTGTTCTCAGATTATTTAAACGTTTCTTAATACAGGCCATTATTTAAGATCTCGCTAGATGCTAATTAGGGGCTTACCGTGTGTCTGTTTCATCCCCATCTGGGGGTTAATATTCGGAACTTTAAAGCTGGGGAAACTTATAGTGAGCACCGCTTGGGACCCAGTTCAGGGTAGGGAAAGTTTATGGAGTTGTTGTTAATTTGCGTCACACGTCTTGACGAGGGGGCCGCACCTCAAAAGAAAACGCGGAAATAGTAATCATTCCGACTTTATTTCTTTGGTAAAATCATTGGCATAATATGCGTACACTATGAATAATTTTGTACATGAGAAAAAAATTAAATTGGCACCTCGATAGTCATTATTACTATGAAACTCGCTTAACGTATCGTAATAATTAACATGAATATGGCAACAACAAAAACAGAAATATCTTACATAAAGTGTTACCCACGTGTGAATATTCAATAAGAACAAAATTAACAACTATTACAGTGCAATATACAGGTATTTACAGTCACCAATCAAGTCATGAAGGGGAGCTTACACGGACAGGGAAGGGCAAACTCAACAGTCTTGGGAGAAATTTACACATTTTGCACTAACAAAGCCTATTTTACTCTAAGCAGGAACGTTACTTCCATTAACACCCTGATTTTTACACTGAAAACATATCATCTTATATTGCACAACTAGAACAACGTTAACCCTAATTTACGCTATTGAGCCATATTTACAAGTAATGAGATCCTATTCAGACCTATCATTTACAAGTTTAAGATGGGATTGCCTGATGTGCTCAGCTTGGAGAGAAGACTGCGACAGCTCAAAGGAGAAAAGAACAATTTTGGTGATTCCTCAAACAATTCCCTCGCTAGGCATGCACCCTCTAAATAGCCAAAGATGGTCACTCACTGACTCCTCCAGATGGAAACTCTTCCTTGTCTTTGGCATGGTTTTCCTGGACTTGCGACTATTTACAACGATATCACAGAGGAGTGATGATCTACAACTTTCAGCTGGGGGCCCCTAAAGACATGGAGCCGTTTTTGAGATGATTCGCACCGGAAAAAGGCTGGTTGGGGTTGGTTGATTGTTGTCCTGAAGCTGACATGTTGTTGTTCATGTCGCCGTTCGTGGGGGGCAGGGGTGGACGGTGTCCGTTCATCATTTGGCCCGACAGGGGAGGCTGAAAATTGAGGCGATTTGAGGCAGGAATTTGAACTCGGTTGGGAAGTCGAATGCGTGTGGTGATATGATATCTGAAGTTAAGATAAAAATCTTACTTACGTACTTACCGGCGGAATGGACGTCTGCCTTTTAAGGTGGGAGAGTGGGGGTGGGTTGTAGGCCATATTGGCAAAAACTAACCTCTCTTCGTAGTCGTATTCGCAGAGGATTTTGTTCTCGCATAGGTAAAATCTGTCTCCTACGCAAAACCTGGAAAAGGAACGTGAACTTCAACGTGGCAATAAAGAAATGAGCGATATGGGCATGTGGTCACGAACTGTCAGAAGGCGTCCGAACGCTTAATCTTAAAATCTAAAAAAATTATCTAAAGAAAAAAATCGGAGGCCGCGACTTCAATTCGCACGTGAACATCTATCCTGGTCATTCGACCAAATGGAGTATTGTCCTTTTTAGTAATGAAAATAGATTTTGTCTATCGAGACATATGGAAAAATGATATGTTGCTTTATGCCGACAAAAAGGAAGAATGAGTAGAATGATCCTAAACATAAATCGCATTTAGTTAAAAATGACTTAAATGGACGTAATGCCCCTTTAATGGAGCGGCCGTCACAGTCACCGGACCTAAACCCCATAGATAATCTCTAGGAGCGTTTAGACCGACAAGTCCATGCAAATAAGATTACCAGCGTTAATGACCTATTCAATTTCTAAAATGAAGATTTCTACGCAGTATTATGCGTCTCTGGCGGATTCTATGCAACGACGATGTGCAGCAGTCATTAGGGCGTAGGTAAGGGTGATGCAGCAAAGGACTGAACGTCTGTTGAAAGTTATTTAGAAAAGAGTGTAACTGTTTCAGTTTTCACCCTTTTGGCCACCGTCGTAACTGATATTGTTCAAAATTTTCAACTCAGTTAAATATTGTTTTAACGTTAAATTGTCAAACGTAAAAAAAAAAGTTTTCTCTCAAAAATTAAAAAACAAAAAACAAAACATGGAGTTCTACTTGAAATACTGAAGTTGGCACCTGAAGCAGAAGAAGCTGAGTTGTAGAAAATTATCTTCGGCGGTACTTAGTAGCCATTTAATTCGGTTTTCAGTTCGTTAAAATCCGTTCGTAAGTAGTTGAGCCGTAGCCTGGCCCGTTAATTCTTAGACACATTGCAGAAAACTCGTTTTTTCAATAGGCCAGTGGAGTATCGCGGAAAAGAAGCGGGGTGGTGGACGGGGCCTGACCCCAGCCAAGTCGGCCTGGCCAGAGGTTGGTCTTCCGACCTACGTCGAAAGGGAGTTTTTGTCCCACGTCTCGACCTAGAATGGCGCTGTTAAAGTAGCATTCTGGCTTCGTTGCTCTAAAATTGATTGCAGCGAAACCTGTATGTTTTGGCGATACCGTCGATTTTATTGGGGGTTAGGAAATGAACTCCCGGCATAACCAAACATGTTCTATGTTAGCTCTAAAAGGGTAGCGGATTCACGATCCTTTCATAAAGCTAAAATAGCAAACAATGGGAACATAAAAATGTGAAATTGCTTTTCAAAGTCCATATAACAGGAGCGCAATTGGACAATCCGATAGTTTCATGCGCGGAATTGCCGACAAACGTTATCAATTTACAGACGTCCCTTTCAATTACGTTAAAAATGACGAAACATTGTGGCCCATTAAATCTGCAGAATACAGATATAACTATAATAGTCCGAACGGACGGACAATGGTCTCGAATAACGGTTCCATATATTTTCGTTTATTAGCGCCGATTTCCACCTAAACTGGCTCCCGTAATGTCAAAATCTGAACATCGCGATAGAGCTCCCATTGTTTGCCTGATTGTCAAATTTATGTTTGTACAAATTAAATCTGGGCGCAGCTATCTGGGGGTAACAAAAGTTGACAATCAGCCGTAATTTGGGGTTGTATTATTGTTAAGCGCCCGGTGAAAATATTTTGCCCAGAGATAACTCGAATTCAGCCGGGAACAAAGCGTGCCATAGGTACATAGTTAATTAATTCCCATTGTACACATGCATTCAAGGTTTTAAATTATCGCACGCGCGCCCCGGTACCGTCCGCTTTTAAAAAAAAATACCTTTCGGTCAAGCAAACGACCCCGTATGTCGTTGATGAGTCCTTCCACGTGACCTCGAACCCAAACAAATCGACCTAACCTCACTTAAACGCGACTCTGTTTGCTTAATTATTGGTCGGAATTCATTAAAAATATGTCCATTGTGCGCCGTATAAGGTGGTGACGAGCCGATGGTGATTCGCACATGTCGACCTTGCGTTGGACATATTTTGCCGGATGAGTACTTAAAAGTTATGTTTCCCCTATAGTATACAGGGTGTTTCCTAAGTACACAGCTTCGGCAGCGCGTCCTACGACTAAAATAAAGGTAATTTCGTCGTATAAGCTGTATCGCAAAAATGCTTCGTTGCGGAGTTGCAGGGTGTGCGAATTTCTTTCAAAAATGACAATTCTTTAAACATTTCCGGAACTACTTGAGGCTTTTTAAGGAGATCTTGCGGGGTTTGAGAGCTGGCAACGGCGCGTATCTCGCGCCAAAAACAGTGGCTGCTGTGTAACAAGCGGCGCGCGGGCACGTTAATTGCTGGATAGTTTAAAGGAAAAATGTGGCGCGCCACTGTTCTTTTCCAATATTAGGTTCCTTTTTTAATTGCGCGTTCGATTTGGAAGAAATAAGGTCTCTTGACTTTTCTCCGTAGGACGCACCGTTTCCGAGTAAATAAATAAAAAGCACTGTAGCTAACTTTTTTCATTATTTTTTATTATTCTTACGAGAAGAAGCGCTTGTGTGAAGATATGAACTTTTTTGCTGTGTTCTTGCCTGTTCGGCAGCGAAATTGTCGACATTTTACCAGTCACCACCACCGTTCACTCATCTGCGCGTGAGACATTAAATTTCGGACAATAAAATTTTCGCACCCTGTAATTCCGCAACGAAGCGTTTTTGCGATATAGCTTATACGACAAAATTACCTTTATTTAGCCGTAGAATGCGCTCCCGAAGTTATGTACCGCACTTAGGAAACACCCTGTGCGCCCTTATACCATACAATGTCGCCTTCAAACGAACGGGGAAAATAATATCGGGTGGTATTGAAGTTTACACGGGTTTTCCTTTGGCGGGATCCGAAATGCAGCACCCCGTATAACAGGCGTCGACATGAACCCCGGACATAGGAAATTAACGTGGGAAATCGGTTTTTATTTTTGGCGCCTGCGCGTATCGTCCAATTGAAAAACCTTCACGCGGAGGTCGCGGTACTCAAGACCGGCCGTCAACCCGCAATTTTTTCAATTTTCTAATCGGAGCCGTTTTGCCTCTCAACAAGTCTCAACAACTTGAATGTCCCGCGTAACGGTCCGAGGCCGCGATTGGTCAGGATCAAGATCGGAATTGAACAAACGCAAAGTCGCCAGCAATGTAAGCGTGACAACACCGTGTCAAATGAGTTTTCCCTTTTTGCCGATTTCTAAGCAATTTTCAACTTATTTACGACTTAATTCAGTGAAATCAATGGAAAACCTGACGATAATTATCACGTGATCTGCTTTGATGTCCCCACAGTAAATAAACAAGTTTCTTGCGAACCTGTGGCGATAAGACAAAGAGGTAGCCCGCATCTTTCATCTCACTCACTGGACAGAATATCCGCGGGAAATTTGAAATTTAATAAATAATACGCATTTTCTGTTATGATCGTTTCTGAAAAACTGTGCATAGTTTTGAGAGTGGAAATATTTATTTTCGTCAAACTTTCGCTTATGGATCATAAAGATTCGATTAGTTTACATTTAATCATCGCGGCTATAACAAAAAGCTTGACTGACCAATCGCGGCCTCAAACGCGGGGCATTGAAACTTTTGAAGTTTGGAGGCGGTTTGAGCCGAAACGGCTCTAATTCGAAGGTTGAAAAATTGCGATACGATGGTCGGTTTTGAACACTATAACCTCCACGTAAAAGTTTGTCGTCTGAATAATGCGTGCGGGAGCAGAAAAATAAAAACCGATTTGCCAAGTTAATCTTCTATGTCCAGGCTTCATCTGGACAACTGATATACAGGGTGTTGCATCTCTGGACCCACCAAATGAAAACCCATGTAAATTTCAATACCACCTAATATTATTTTCCCTGTTTGCTTAAGGGCAAAGTTGTATAAGACTTTTGGAAAGTTTTTTTTTTGAGGAACTTGCTCATGAAATATGAAAAATGTCCTTCGCACTATATACGAGATGTTTTGGGAAGAGCTTTGTTAACATCACGAAATAGCACATTACTTTGTTGCTGCTGGTTTAATTGAGGAAAATATCAGGGCAGCGTTAGTTATTAGCTTGAAGGTTAAAAAAGTTTTTTTCAAAACATTTTGCAAACGGTGCGAAGCACATTTTTCATATATTAAGTGCGAAAACCTCACAAAAAGACATTCAAAAAAGTCTACTACAATTTTGCCCTCAAACGAACGAATAAGATGACATTACATGATATTTAAATTTAAATGGGTTTTCCTATGGCGATGCAACACCCTGTATATGTATAAACGCACCGATGGTTTTTCGGCAAACTTCCCCCCTCCCGGTTAACAATCACTTAAAAAGGTAGGCACGTCACGTGGCAACACATTGTGGCGTTAACGGTAAATTTTTCATGAAAATAACAACTTTCAATCTCGCCCGAACAGTTGAAGCGGCATAAATTTGAAAGTCGACTAGACAGGACCCTGAAAATTTAATTCCGTGTCCGTCCGAAGGAAAAGAGAGGAGAGATATGAGTGCATGGCCGGGCCCACCTTTCGAGATCGCTATATTTGAAATAAAGCAGGAAAATCACAAGCGGGACGTCGCAGGACAATCAGGAAATGGGTACGTTGAGACCGTTGGAGAATAGGCCACATGTATATATCTATCACAATTCAAATAGTCCGCGATGTCGAGGCCCCGGAATGATTTCCCCGATGGCTTATAAACTCCTTTAAAAGACAACACACGGTTGAGACGAGCAGCTCTTTCCTTTTACAACGCAGGAAAATGGAGATTCCTGAAAGCCTTCAGAAGAAGCTATTTTAACATTATAATAATGACGCAACCGTCCTAAGAAAGTCATTTTTTCTAATTTCCGCCAATAAAGCGACGGTTTTTGTGTCCATAGCCGGGGAGTGAACGAGTTTCGTTTCGCAACTAGTTACATAATGAAAGCAGGTACCTATCCCCATATAGCTGCTCTAGGGCTACAGCCACAGGGCGCAACAGCGTCTAAAAACGGAACTAAGCTGGAATTCCTGATTTCCATGCAAATCGGAAACCCTAAGTGTCCCTTGATATCCGCCCAAAAAAGAAAAATCCCTGTTAAATGTCCAGTGGCGCACTAAATTTCGGTTTATATTAATCAAAAGCGCCACACTGGACGTTTGCAGCAACCGATGGTTTAAAAAGTTTACAGCTACTCTCAATGTCGAGCCACGCCACTGATTTCGATGAAGTTTAAAGGCCCAGGAATTCTACGAAATTTCGTGAATTATGAAATATTCAGTGACGTATTAAATTCGAATTTAGGCGAATCAAGAATCGGACTTGTTTTATTCTTCGGCTAAAATTCATATGGGCATTTGTTGTTGACTAACGAAAACTATACATTCGAGCATAGTTTTGCACGATTTTGCCCTGCCCAAACTTACCTCGGCAATGTTAGATCTGAATTATAATGTTTCAAATGCATCCTAATTGAGCAATTTTGGGGAATATTGTCTGAATTTCTAACTAAAGAAAATTGAGCAATTTAAATATGAAATTTAATCATTTTTACTCACGCGAGTTCAGCTATTTTAAGGGAAAGTGAAGTTTATCTAAATATAGAACAGTGTCAGGAGCACTCTAAGTTTGAATTAAATTTCCTGGTTTTAACACCACTGTATGCCGGCAATAAGGAGAAGAACCCGAACCAAACCGTACTTTGTATGAACTCTTAACCTTAATCCGAATTTCCGATATATGCAAAGCCGTTAAATTACTATGACTTAATTTCGATAAGTCCAGTATTTATTTCAGAGTTAAGCAGTCATAATCTTGCAGCATATGACTCACAATTCATTATCGAGACATTCGTTCGGCCGAAGCTTTTCGTCTTAACTGTGATGGTCAATAAGGAACAGTGAAGATTGCCTCCGCCATATCGTCCAGAACGAGCGAATCTCCTTACGCTATATCCGCTCCGCAATTATTGATACAAAGGTTTTGAATATTTATGAACAAATATTTAGCAGATAATTGAGGGTATTTCCAATGGGATACGTATCAAGAAGATTTATGGTCAAAAATCGAATCTGCCCGTCCTGCGGGTGCTCTATATTTCATGGAGCAATCATTTCATGGGCAAATTAACCGAAAAACGTATAACGGATGTCCGGCCGAGAACGAAACGAAATCTAATATAAAGCGCACAATGGCCTAATAAAACACAATCGGAAACAAAAACTGCAATTATATGTATGACAATATATCGCCCATGGACGCAACGTAATGCAGTTAAATATATTAATAATTGCAAACAATAAAAGTGGATTATTTTGCATGGGCGGCCGCAGTAATATTTCAGGGGCCCTGCAAAACCGACATGCTAAACAAAGAGGACACCGATAGGGAAGGACAATAATGGCCCCCGCTCGTTTTACGTTTCAGCCTGGACAATGTATTTTAATTTAGAAACATTACTTCGAATAGGACATTTACCGAGACATTTACCTACAGTTCTCAACTTTTATTCATATATGCGATCGCAGGACCGTACTGGGTCCATCCTCGCATTTAGAGCAATTTCAGTGCCGCACCATCTGATGGGTTGTTTGGCGAGAAAAGTGCGCTTTATAGCTCTTGAAATTTGGCTGAGATTGCTGAGAGAGCTTTTGAGCCTCGGCTCCGAGGAAATTACGCATAACTGTTAAGCTCTCGCAGATAATTCCCATCTCTCGACGAATCTCGCTCCTCGGTCTCACAATACCACTCAGAACCTTCCTTTTCTGCATACGAATCTTTTTTTTGGCTGCCTACTTTCATTTCCGCAATGCACATGAAAGGTTTACGCTGCCAATGTAAATCACACAAATGTTTCCAAAAACTGGATCGAGGATTGGTTTAATGGCAATAGGTCAATTGGATGTAATAAGCGAAAGAGAGAATTGGCTAGCAAGTATTGAGTAATTGCATATTGGGGGCCGTTTGTCATCCCACGCGCCGTTCTATGGATTATATCGCCGTTTGTTTTTGTTACAATGGTCGAACTGCTATAAACGGTTCATAAATCGTAGGTTAGTGTTAATTAAAAAATGTGTAGACCTGGAATCGATTGCACGGCAGGGTAACGCGCTTTTATTTATGGAAATCTTTGTGCCGAGACCTGAATCGTTACGATCGTCACAACGTTTAATCGTAATTATGTCCAGTTTGTCGACAGCCGATTCTAGAGGTGACGTCGGCTACGCTCTCCGGCCAACGATGGTACTGCCAGCCGGGACATCAGCTAACTGCCCTGACACAGTCCTGGGTGATTTTTTTTTTTTTTAGTACATGCAGCCGCGGGGGAACTCACCTATGATTGCACTGTTGGCACGCAAAACACTCTAGATGGTAAACGTTACTCCTGGCCCTCATCACCATTTCGAAGGCAGGAATCACTTTACTACACGCCGCACAGTACCCGGTGTTGCCAAACAAACGTAAATAGTCCCTTTTGCACAAGATTAGATTCGCTTTCGTATACAGGGTGGAGCCCACCTCGCCCAGTCTACAATCACAGCATCCGCACTTCAAACAGTCCTCGTGCCAGAACATATCCAGGGCTTTCAGCAGGTACCGCTCCGTGATAGGCTTGCAGCACCCGGCGCACTCCTGGGGACTGCCCGTGCTGGTCGGCTTCGCCGCCTCGGTCTTCGACACGTCCATCGTCATCATGGGGCCGTTAGGCCGGCTCTTTATCTGAAAATAAAAACGAAATTGAGTACCGCCGCTGGCCTGAACCACGCCAAAGTTCATTCAAGTCCGCAAGAAATTCATAATCAATCTTAAACATACAATTATATGAAGAGGGAGCAGATCAAAGACGATTGGGTTGCAATCAACGCTTCCAATTAAGCACTGCTCCCGGCGGCTGTGAAATCAATCAAAAAACTAATTGAAAGCTTGCTATGAACCCTCTAATCCCGTCTGACCAGGGGCGGACTTCGGGGGAGATTTTTTGTTGGTTCGTTACGCGAGCAACGCTAATTAGGGCCAATTCGAGTTCGTTATTGCGAAACTCGCTTCTTTTCCTCATATTTTCGTTAACAATTTGCTGTCCTCAATTCAATATTTAACCCATGTGATATTGTTCGCTTATTATATGATTCCACGCTCCTCTACACTTTATTGGTTTATTCTCTCTATCGGAAATATCTCCGATCTCCCAATCCTGCTTTATTATCTAATTGCTTTCAAATAATTGTTTTAGATTTGGGCTCGCTCTTGTGGCTGGAAAACTATATAAAGAATCTGTCGGATAAACCGGAAAATTAAAATCGATTTCTGTTCTTTCTATAGATCTTATAATCTTTAAATTAACTTTTTGCAAGCTTGCCAGAAATAATATTGTTTCAAACAACAGGCACATGCCGAACCGAGATTAAAAAGATAAATATGCTTTTTATTTAACGAATAAATTAAAACGTTGGTTTGCATTTCCCGATAAAATAATCAAATTTCGGTTAATATATTCGTTGTGCAAAGGAAATTTGTATATTTTCAAAATAAATTTTTGTAATGGCCAATCATCCGCAGTTACGTGCAAATCGGTGAAATAGTCATATTTGCCTCAGGGTGGATTCTGTTTGACCGCCCAGCACAAACCAAAAAAAAAAAGGAAATCGAACACTTCAGGAGAGAAGGAGAGAGAAAGAGAGAGAGAGAGAGAGAGGCCAACACATGCGATAATTGTTAGATTTCTGAGCCGACCAATCACACAACTTTCTCGAGAGCCGGTGGCTAATTCGACCAGTCCTCAACTCCTGCTTCACATTTTCGCCAAAACACTACTCGTGACTGCCTAAAAGTACATTGTCACGAAGGCTTTTTGTATGCAAGTTTTTGAATAACTTTGAACAGCGCATCGACCACTACTCGCGTAAATCCTGGATTTCCCGGCGCTACAAATGGCTTCCAGAATTCTCTAAAATTTGAACGTGAAGTCTCAACCTCTCTCTGCCCTTCAGATTTAAATTCTCTTTTCTAGAGTATGAGTCCGTTCGATCTGCACCTGCCAGTTTGTAGGCTTAGGCAGAAGGCAAATATATCGTCACCTGGGACTGAGGTTCAAGCTCTCATTTGAACCTAACAGATACAGATTTGGTCAGAATTGTCATCCGGTGGCTCTTATTACAATTATTATTAAATTTCCCTCTTGGTTCTGAAGGAGCTGTGCAGTGCTTTGAATCGAAGGAACTTGCCGTTGTTCTGGATTCGACCGTTCACCCTCAGATACTCTTCTCGAGTCTGGAAAGGTGGCGCGAAGCCACCAGCCTCTGCCCTCCACGAAAATTGTATTGGAAAGTGTTTTTTTCTGGACTTCCGGAATTTCATTTCGTCCTCTGTTTACAAATGAAAACGCCAAGTGTTCTTCAAGTTTTTATTTAAAGTTTTTGCGTTAGTTTTTCGTCGGATTCAACTTCTTTTCGTGCCGTACGTTATGCGATTTTACCAGCGCGCTCGTTACCCCGTCCTCGTAACAATTGAAAATTCGCATTTTACCAGCCGGAATTAGTTCCTATTAAATGTATCGTCATCCCATAATAATGTTTAGTCGTCGTTAAGGTCTCTTCCTATCAAACTGAAAATCGAACCTCCGCCCAAATCAATGCCCTCAAAGAGGAGAATTAAAACGAACCCGTCCTAATTCACTTTTTTTAATTAGCGTAAAAATAACAATTATTTGTGCTCTCGAAAGTACAAATTTGCTTTTTATTGTGTAAGCGAAAACATAATTAACTTTATAACGTAGAGAGAAGGGCTAATAAACGAAAAATACACAAAAAGAAATTTTAATTTTTGAGGTAATAAAGCGAAATAGTCATTTACTTTAATTAAAAACTTGAAAAGTATCCTTTGTTTTACAACTGTTCGAGGAAATAAAGTCTGAAGAAGTTGATTTTTTCCAAGCTCAAATTAGGAGAAATAAGGAGATAGGTTCGTGTTATTAGCACTTAGGAAGCTAATTGTAAATCCCCCATTCATGACTGAAATCATTGAATATCACGTAAGGGTAAAAACGGGAACCAGTGCAATTTACTGTCACTCATCGATGCACCTCACTAATTGGGTTAGCGACAAACTGATCTTAATTTGACTCGAGACATTATTAGACTTTCTAGTGCCTTCCATATATTGCAATATATGCGTTTTATTACCATCCCCGCCCTTATTGACGTAAACATCATACTTCTGTCTAAAAGAAATAATATTTTTCATAAAGCACGAAGTTAATATAAGAAGTTTTCCCTTGAAAAGGACCAGCATACGCAAGGAAATAAATAATGCAAGGCAATAACAAAATATTGCTGGACGGTGAGCAGGGGCGTAACTGGTCTCCTCGATCTAGGAATAAATCCAGATTTTTCTTAATCGCCTGAAAAACTATACGTGTTTGGGGGACCGAATTGAATTTCTAAAGTGTTGGAAATGTGCCGTCCAATATGACCAGGCTTTAAGCAACGTTTCCTGATAGAAAGCGTTTCCATCTAATATTGCATGAGGGCACGAAAAACATCCAGACGATTACGATACGTCAATGGCAGGAACGTATGTATCGGCCAAACGGATACCTTGTAGAGTTTAATAAAAATGTCAGAGAAAAGCAACTGGCAGGAGTATTAAGGGGACAAGGGTCTTCCAGCCAGTAGTCCTGTTCCTTCTAATATATTATTAATATTCGTATAACACAAGGGAGATTGTTTAATGTAAATGTTTGCCACAAACAGATTGATTAAAGAGGCATTAGAAGGTATATAGAGTTCTCCTTGCTATATGGGGGGGGGGGGGGGAGATGCCCCCTTCGCTGAAACGGTTGGTGATTAATGCAGTTTCTGCACTTTTTATGATTTAACTTCGTTTTCAAGATTAGTAATAATATAAAAAAAAATCTAAAATTCGAGCGTTGGTTTCTGACCCTTGAGCGCCAATATCTCGAAAACTCGTAGACAAAATACCCTAAAATAAAAGAGACCGAAGACGCAGGTCCAAGAGCGCAGGACCTCACTCGAGGTCTTACTGTGGTGTCACTTCACAGAAAAGGCGTCAAAGGCTCCAGGAAAATCCCCCCCCCCCCCACATTCAACTGTTAAAGAATACATTTTGTTTCTCTGAGAGTCGCTCCGCCGCTGATTTTAGAGAATTCCAGATCTCTCTTCTTCAAATCTCGGGATTTACGAGCAAATTTTCAGAAATCAAGATCGTGGCGAACGAGGTTCAAAAATGAGCAAAAAAACTGCGGTAGAGACGCTGAAAAACCACCAAACTCCAAAGAAAATGTTTAATTTCCCTAGGAAAAGCTTCGCCACTGGCTCTCTAAGAGTTCGAAACCCCGAGGGTTCTTCTTCAAATATTGAGATTTACAATTTTAGTTTTGAGAAATCAGGGTCGTACCGACTGGGGCTTTGAAGGGGGGCAAAAGATTCCAGCAATAATGAACCCAACATACTTTCTACTCTCAATAAAGGGTTAGTTCGATCTCCCTTTAAGAAAAAGCTTCTTTAACTTGAGATAGTTCAAAGCCCGGAATATTCTTCCAAATCTTGTTATTTACAGGCGAGTTTTCTGAAATCAGTGGCGTGTCACACTGACACTTGGCGCATTATTGATTTCAAAGAGCTCTCCCCTTTCTTGACCATTCATCATCAATTACTAGGGAGGTTTCATGAATCAACTCCGTTCCGATTACGAAGATTTAAAAGAAGGTAACCACAAGGAAATCGTCCAAAACCCACCACTGTTCGATATGACCCTTGATGTCTCAGAAAGCCATGGAGCAAACTCATAAAATAATAGTTCAAACTCGACAAGCTCCATAAGCCTTTAGGAACCGATGGAAACCGCTCCAACTGCAACTCCGTGTCTCATAAGACACATAGAGCCTCAAATGCTTGTTACACTCCTTTTCTCGCTCCCTCCCCACGCGGACGCTTAAGGCTACGGTATTGAATTCCTAATCAACTACTTTAGTTAATTGGAGTTTTCTTTCCATTGATTTTTCTTGGGGCTAAAAGCTAATTTGCTAATTTTATTGTCTGGCTCGTCGTAGAAAAAGACATCGAAGGGGGATTTCTTTTATAATTGTCCTTTTTAATTACTCCAAGCTCAGTGCTCACTTATTTCGAATAACTCTACTTTGTTTTTACATGCTCTTAATGGAATTTATGTCTTAAAAGGCATAAAAACGCGACTAAACGGGTCCTAACTTTTAGGCCAATTAGCCTGCAGCCCGCATTAAACTATGTGGTAATACCAGTGATAGAATATCTCTTCATAAGCTTTCGATTTTTGTGGAGGAAGGAGGGCCGAATGGGGGTCCCGATAAGTCAATGAACGAAGTGATTTCGAAAATCTATATCTGTTTCCACTTTGGAATTGGCTTTAACGAAACAAAATAAATTCCAATTAGACCGTAGGTAATGGAAAACCGAAAGACGAAAGCCTTTAAATTAAAAAAATAAGGCCCGTAATCCCCCGCAATAAATCACCGAGTCAATAAGAGAAATTAACAATTAATTCCCTAATCAAAGTGTATCCATCTTAAAGAGAGAAAATAGATAATTAGATGATAAATTGAATGACTTTAATCTAAAATAAATAAGCGGAAACGAGAGAAAGGGCGAAACAAAGCAAACTAAGTGGCACTAAGCGAAGTAAGTGACGGATAGGGCTTTGAAAAGGACGGAGTTTGCGTTTGTGGAGCAAGGGAGAAAGGGATGGACTGTGTAGGGTGCGTTATAAGCGTGAAATTGATCAGGGCGCCCTTTCAAGAGACCATCGAGTTATTTCAGACGATGTTAAGCAAATCCCGTTGCCAAAAATCGTTGTGACTAAAAAGAATGCAGTACATGTAGCAATTTCCCGTTTAAGTGTTTTAATTATTATTAGCGAAACCATCTACATTGTCGCTTGTTCCTGTCGCTCACTCGCATTTTACGGGCGCCCTTTTTATGTATTCCGCTTTTTTAATAAGGAAAGGCGATAACTTTGACGATAAGGGCCGAAACGCACTCGAATGTATCCAAAGAATAACCCTGTTAATTAAGTTTGTCACTTAACTGTTCACCAGGCGGGGCAAATTTAGGTTTTTAATTATTTTTGTTCAGCATTTCCTCAGTTAGTTCATTATATAAAATTTAATTAAGTTTCCTCGGTCCTAATTTAACGCTACTAATCAAGTATAAAGTTTTTCCGTCCTTCTTGTTTCGCCAGTGCCGTAGTTGGTGTATCAATCACGGGGAGGAATGTTTCTTAGTTAGGTCAAGTTACTGAAAAGCAATTTCCCCCACACCCCAAACGTAATTGTCCCAAACTGTTTCGTAAAAAGACAGAATGGTGTACGTTGACGGGTACGACCGAGTGGGGGGATTTGGCGGTAGCCATAAAACTGGCAGTTCTCTATTCTCCCAAATCGCAGAAATTCGACAAATAGTGGGTCTTTTTGCCCAATTCGTGTGTGGAGAAACCGATTATTGGTAGAAATTGTTCTGAGCTCTAAAAAATCTCGACGATATGGTGACTGCACGTTTTCTCAGCAAGATGACGGACATTCATCGCCCGCCAGCGCCATTTGTAACACTTATTCTTGACATTTTGGAAAATTCTCTTGTATACTGTTCGCTGGGAGCGCTTTAAAATTACCGGAAAATAATCCTGAAAAAATATTTCCGGCCGAAATTCTAAAACTACTCATCGAATGGAAAATACATTTAATTTGCCAGCGTAGGGCTCAGGTTACTCAGGACCAAACGCACCTTGTCCGGCGTTATCTCGAATGGTCTAAAATGGGACATACCTGACCTGAATCGAGTGGGTGGGTTTGAGGTGAGCTCGCAAAATTAGTCGTTGTAACCTGAGCTGAACTGCTGAATGACATCGATAACAATGCACCAAAGAAAGAGTAATAAAACAGGCGATTTCCACGGCACTGAGCAGCTCCGAGTATCGTCCATTTTAAGCCAAAATTATCGTACGTGCTTCGAAATTTAACTGATAAAAATTTTAAATGACACCCTTTATTAACTGACTTTTATATTAACTTGTTTTGGAATCCTTATCCCGGCTTTTAATTAATGTTTTTTAATTAATTTTTATCAAGCACCATCTCGTTTTTAAGAAAGTAGGTGGCGTTTATAACGTTGCGAAAAATTCCACGCCTTATTAAATTAATGAATGCCTCATGACGGTTTTCTGACAGTCATTTTCCCGGTTTAACAAATTGGTTTCTTAGTCAGGAATTAATTGATACATCATTATTTTTTTTTCGCCCGGTGTTACGGCGAATTCGAGCCACACGAAAACTAAAATTTAACACAATCTCTGATCTCGAAGCCGAATAAACGCTTAAGAAAATTGTTCTTCCATATTTCTGTGTTCCAGATTCTCCTTGAGCCTGTCATGTAGTAAAATTTCGTCGGGACTCTCTCAACTCGTTAAGTTGATTGCGATAGTCAATTTGTATAATGGGAAGAATTCTTTGATATATGCGCGGCTTTCTAAGTGTATTACTTACAGATATCCAGTGATAGAAGGGACTCAACTACTATTGATGACTACGAGAGAGTCCATTTTGTTATTGCAATCCATATTATTCTTATTTCTAATACAGTAAATGGCCAATTCTTATTATTTAGAGTTGAGGTTGTTTTCCAAATTAAATAAATCTTGCATGTTTATTGGTGGGGCTGGTTCGAAAACGCACTTAAAAGATTACATGAGGCTTTTAGCCCGACTAACAAAGGAGGAAATATAATTTTGTATTGTTGATTCATTTCTGCAAGACCTGAGCTAAAAATGCTAAAAGCATTCGTGGGTAAAATTCCGAGAATCTTAATGTCCACCTTGCTGGAAAAAATGCCATTACGCCATGATAAAATTTTAAACATTTCAGGTAACGAAACATATATCGTGAAAACACGAAGGTAAAGAATTTGAGGTGGGAAAAAGAGAAATAAAATGCAGGAAATTTATTAATTTGCGCACATAAGAGCTCAGCCGGAAAATCCTAACAAAATTCCCATTACGAACCCACACGTCAGACGTCACCACAGCATCTGATAGGGCCATTTGCACTAAAGTGAAAATTAGTGTAGGCCGTGCGCTATTATAAGCCCTTGTATTATTTACAGGATCCCATTAGGGTAATTAGTAATTTGATGCCATAATTGCGGACGGGACGTTTAAAAAATTCCTCTCTGTGCTAAAAGGGGTGTTCGGGCTCTTATATTTAAAACTCGTAACGCTAATCCATTCTCGTGTGTATATGATGGTTTAAAATGGTCGGGTGCAATTAGGCGCACTAATTCGCAGTCGACTGTGATTAAAAATACTGTTTAATGAATGCATTTTTAATTGGGGTTTATCCCTGCCTTTCGAAACGTAAATACTGGAGGAAGCTGCCCCATTTCCGCATAGCTGCCACGAATACTTTAACGTCTGCGTATAAAAGAATGTTCACTGCACGGTCAATTCGTCTATACAACAAACACTGATTAATTCCGGAAATGAAAAAAAATTGCAAATATTCTTGACAACGCGGGGGCTAAATTTTTCCAGAGCGACGAGAGCTTATCACATATTACGGTACCCGCTGGCGTCATCTGTAAATAGCCCGCCGAACTTACAGTACAACTACCGTTGCTTCTTGACATTTTGGCGAATGCGCGGGGGTAAAAAATAGTTTCCCACGTTATGTTTATTTTCAGTTTCGCTTCGACAAGCGATCCCAAAAAATCGTCAGGGAGAGACCGCGATTGTGGAACGCATTGCTACCTAGAACTAAAAAGGTATTTAAACGAGTGTGGAAAAACCTGAGAGCCGCAAAATAGTATTCCAAATCCTGGAGGACATTGCCGAGGAGGACTTCTTCAGTTTCAGTTCCGTTCAAAAAATCACGAAAACCGTACACGCTTCACTGTTAAAATAAACCCGCGTAGAGTACATACATATAGGGAGATAAAGGGCATTTGGTCCCAAAGCGCAGTTTATGTTTCGGAGCGTAGCCGCGTAAAGCTTTGAACGTTTAATGCGGTCTAATGTAAGCGAGTAGTCGTGTTTACTAATAAAACATATTGGTAATTAAGCGTTGCTAATTTGGTAATAAGCATCACAAACACAGAATTCAATTAACGTCAGAGGAGGAAAGCGGAGCCGGACAGAGAGAGCGGAATAACGAGCCCTGTTCAAATGAAGCGGCCGGAATGCAGTAGAGTGCTACCGTAATGGCCATTTACAGGGTGTGCACTGCTCGTTTTACAACGTAATATTACGCCAGAATGTTTAGAGGGGACCGTTTAGTGCGTATTTGTTGTGAGATGGCATTTAATTGTTGGATAGCTAACAGGCTTTATGCCCCAAACAATACCTGATGGAGCTTCTTTGTTTCTCTGCCACTCAAACTACCCCTTGGGAAGGCTCGTCATAGCGTTCGCGTTGCTAGAATTATTTGTTTACAGACACACACGTCTGAAAGAAAAATCTTTCAAACAAACCTTCATTGAGAAAACACAGTTTTTGATAACGGGTGAACAGATTATTTTTGTTTGCGCCATAAATCTGTCCCTGGGGGTGCATGGTTTGTGTTTGTAACAATCGGGTAATAGATAGGCCGGGGGTGCTTCCCCGAAGCACGGCCTTTTTCGCCTGAGAACTCTCGATTTCTTAAAATCACAAGTTCCAGAACCTATCAACTGTATAACGTCTGGGGCAATCCGAGAGGCCTTTTATGAGGATTTTAGGTCGGAAAGACGAAAATCGCCGTCACTTTCTGAGGAATACCCCCAGCTCACAATGTTATGAAAACAGGAATTCTACGCCAGTGTTTATTTTCCCTGATAGCGTAATTTGTACATTCAAGTCTAATAAATATTTTAGCACCGGCTTGTATAAACCTATTCCTTGGCTGTTTCAGTTGAAGCTGATAAAACATCCTATTCTAAACTGTTCATACAGGTAAACCGTATGCATTTTGCATTTTAATGCTAAAGTAAACCCGCTTAATGTTAAGCAAATGTATAATTGATGTTTGCTTAATGAGCATAACTTGTTTTAAATTATTTAATATTGTCTATGCGTTTTATATAGATTTTAAGACTTCAATTTATGGTATTTTGGCTTCATGCGAGACGATTTCCCAGATGGTTCGAGGCTTTTAAAGGAATTATAAAGGCACTCGAGTCGCGAAAATCTGGCAGTTTTTAATTTCAGTTATGGCATCGTAAGTCTGAACATTAACGCAATAAAGTATAATAATTCGCCTGTTATAAGTGTCGATTTTTGTAAAGAATTGAGCTTACAAAGTGGCCAGGGCCCTTTTAAGTAAATTGGAAGTAACCGTATATAAGTTAAAGGCGTCGATGGAGCACTTTAGACGCAGACAACACAAAACAGGCCCTTTCAGATAAATTACTTTTATCGAAATTTACCATCGAACTAAGGTTCTTATATTATTAACTTTTTATTACTTTGCTCTAATTTATTACGAGCCGCTTAATTAGGATTTGGGCATCGCGTTGAGCAGATCTTTTGTGAAATCCCTGAAAAGTTCGTTAAGCGAAACATAAGACGTTTTTGAGATCGATTAGAGAGTGGTAGCACAATTAACATTGCCGTCCGCGTAATTGGCGTATCTCTTAACGAGAATACCGCGTAGGAGTAAATATTCTGATTTAGTCTTCATAAATTATCAGCAGTCGCTCGCAGCTGCCTAATTAAACTAGCACGATATAAACGCTCGAATTATGTATCGAATGTCCGGCTAATGATCAAAGCCATTGAAATGCCTTTTTAGAGAACCTAACAATCTCCCTGATTGGCCCTAGTGCAGCATGAAAAGGAAATTTACCCGTATGTTTTTAATAAGGATCTTTCGAGAGAGAGAGAGAGAGAGAGAGAGAGTCAAAGAAGACATGCATAATTGGACATCCTCGGGGTAAAATCCAACTTTCCTACTCATGCCCTAAATAACGGCAAACTTCTTGCTAAATTAACGAAATTACCGATAAACCCATCACAATCCACCAAACAAATTATTCAATTATTGGAACAATCTTTTCATTCACCATAGTTCTTTGCGTCATTATTGATATCGCCATTAGTTATTAAATTAGTGCACGTAATAAAATCCTGCTAATTAGCCTTTACACAATGCAAACAGTATCTAAACCGGCTAATTAATTGATTGTATGAGAATATGCCGAGGATGGAAATTATTTACTCCAATTAGTACAATCTGGGAGATCAGCAAATCCTGATAACTCCACTACTGGTGTGGCCTTAATAAATACGAATTATTACTGTTCGGTATTGGTTTGAGCAGCAGAGTTTCTCGTTAAAAGTTCAGAGATTTCTTTTGGAAAAATATGTATGACGAATTGCTCCAAAGAAAAGGGAGATTACGGCGCATTAAAAGAAATCCAGCTCGTGAAAGCTTCGAGGCACGCCAATGAACGCTTGGAGGTATGCCAATGAAGCCATCCGAGGTCTGCAGTAAATTTTGGGAAAACGCGACGAGTCTAGAATGGTTGCATCTAAGACCGGTTGTTTAACGAGAAGAACCTTTAGGAGGCTTTATGGACCTTCAAAGGACACCAATGAAACGACTTATTTACAGATATCAACAAGCGACCTGTCAACAACAAAGACGGCAGAAGATCAGCGCGGGCTTGCGGTTAAAACGGACGTCTGCAGTCAACGGTCACTAGGTGGACGGACAATCAAGGGCTAGAGCTAATGCCAGAAGAAACGGCAGCAATATTGCTAATCGAGAAACGAGGAAGGGGGGGATAATTAAAGTTTTATAGAAGAAAATTTAATCGAAAAAGAACTTAAAGTGCTTCGGAGAAACGTTTGATGAAGGATTGAAATTGCGAGTCAAACGCATCCAGGAATCCCAGAAAAATGAATCACATGAGATCACCAGTGTAACTATGGAGGTTCTTCTAAAAGAAAAAATGCATCAATAGGCATACACGTCAGGTTCCGGTCAGAACTGAAACTGTAAGTGGGACAGGCAGAGTTCGTCTCTGTTCAGTTGCGACCCAACTTACCACATGTACAGGGTGTTCCATGTTCAACTCTAAACATGGGGTTCTCGAAAACCGTAGGAGATACAGGGCCGGTTAGATGGAGGTAAAGTTGCGTCTTGTACTTTGTTTTTTTAATGTTTTCATGTTTCCGATTACTTTGGAAGATATCTGGAAAGAACCGGAAATCGCTAGTTTCTTTTTATGTTTTTTTCTGCCTGATTTTTTGGTATGTTAAATTTGCTAAAAGTACCATACGTTACCAGATTTTGGTCAAGCAATCCGAAATAGCTTCTATGTCGTCGTAAACATTCTGCGTAGTCTTCAAAATATTGCTAAACGTTAACATTATTATTTCTATTAGAAGAATAGTAGATTTTGACCATATAGACGTTTTTCTTTTTTAGAAAATTTCATTTTCTGGCAACGTGCATTAACACATTAACTAGCAGGTGCATGACGCTTCATTGATGAAAAACTTTTCAAAATAGACAAGTAGGCCGCGTCTGCGGCACCAATTGCAACGCGCCTATGCCCGTCACGTGATCGATACCTGACATTTACTGAGCTATTCATTTTAACATAGGAGTTTTCAATTTCTACTACGAAAGTGGAGTGAGCACGATACACTAATGTGGAATGTGAACACACTGGGGCGTTATCTCTTCTGACAGTGAATATTTTTATCTAAACGTCGCAAATCGGAAATTGTGACACGTGGCTGTTTCTCACTGACGTGCAATGACTAGTTCACTTCGTAAAAAAACGATCGGGTCATTATTTGAAAAAGAAAGGTTGATGATGTTACTGAAACGTCGTATTAACAAAATGCTATTTTCGTGCTGCAGCGCCAGAAAAAGTGCCCTAAGAGAGCGTTCTCAATTTTCATGTTTCCGTGCGTAATTTAAGTCAGATGAAATGACACTTTTCATGTTTTTCCGGATATTTCCGAAGTAACGAGATTTTTTTTTATTAAAAAAGCAAAGCGCCTCTCCGATAGAGGCAGAACTTTGCCTCCGTTCAACCGGCTCTGTATCTCGTGCGGTTTCTGAGATCCCCGTTTTGGGAGCCGAATATGGGACACCGGGTATACGTCTGAGCGTTATCACTGCAAGAACGACCACGTTCGTTGAAACTTACACCAGAGAGAAATCGACGCGTTTGAAAAGCGCTGACCAGGTAAAAATAGCAAACTTTTATTACCAATAATCGAAATTCATTGCTCATTCCGATATCTCATTGAACAATAAACTAATTTCAAAATAATACTGACTACGAAAATAAATAATGCACAATTAAACTCACTTGACAAGATTACTTTACAATATTGAATTCACAAAAGGTTTTTGCAAGCATCAAATGGAATATTGCAATTCGAGACAAACTTGATGGAATGTTTAATTACATTAAAATCCGATGAATGGTGTACAGAAAATGCCGGTTGAAAAGAGTGAGAAGCTAAAAATTAGCCTCATTCAGGAATAAATCCCTCATGCGATCATGTAAACTTGAGATTATAGACACAAAGACATCTAACAAGCAAGCAATAACCTGCATTGTATCGCTGTAGGTAAAACCCAATAAATCTTTTTTGAATAGGTCGTTATTACTGCTTTTTGTAGAGGACGAACATGGTTAATAGAGTGAATTCAGGGAATTTTATTAGGAATAATACGAGCTAAATTACCTTTCTCAAATTGTATCCATCATAGAGCAAATTGTAATGTATTGATTATGTTCTTGAAAGACTAATGTCCAGTTTTACTAGGGAGATATCTAGGATATTACGAGTGTTTCCCATGCACAAAGGGAAACAAGGAAAATCTACAATGTGGCCATTTTTCCATATATGAAATGTCTGCAATAATTATACCTATTCAAACCAGTTACGAGAAGTTGAACAGTGTAATGGGAATAATAGCGACCGCCAGTAATTGAGGCTTTTGTTCGGGTTTAGTTGGCCTGCATATGTTCCATAATTGATTTCAATTTAACCTGTCCTAGTATGTAACTTAAAGTCCGAATGGAATTCGTGACAAAAACCGTGATTATTCCAAACATGAAAGCCACACAAAGGGGCAGAAATAGGCCCGTTTCATCATTACCTTAACCAAAATCGCCTGAATAGAACATAATAATTGGAACCAAGATTTATCACGTAACACCCAAATAAAAAGGAAAACTTGCCCTCAAAAGTGATTTACTCTGGTTCCAACTTTAAATTGACTATCACCAGCCCGGAAATTGAATACAATTTCGTTCGAAAATTAAAATGGGCTTCGCTTTTTCTTTATGTACTTTGCACCCTAATTCATGTAATCAAATACTGAATAGAACGTCGTCAATATGGAGGAAAATTTACAGGAAATTTAGCTTTTTCATTTTCGCCTCTCCAGGATAAGGCGTTATTTATTGCAAAATGACGTTCCTAATGGATGGCAACGAAAATTGCAATTTGCAAACATCCCCTGTTTACTTTCGGTCTCTCAAGACAAGTCAAAAAAACCGAATATCAACGGCAGTATTACCCTGAATGGAACAAGAGGGGTTCCGTGGAGGGTTGAAATAACAATTTCCCCGTTTTACCCGATCACAAGCCATTCCGAATCGAATTTAAAAACGATGCACGCACGAACATAAACAAATTCAATTAAAAGCTCATTTCATATGGCCGAAAGAAACCCTCCAGCTTTCTCTGCCAGTCGATGGAATAGGGGTACATAAATGAAACGTATTCTTCCATAGGACCTTAAAAAGTTATGGGGAGACACACACGAAACTGAAACAAATAATTGACTGTTCAAGAACTCACTCGTAAAAAAAACCTCTCTGAGGAGCATTTAAAAGAGGTCAGGTGTCGCAGCTTCCAGCGAGTGAGAATTAACTGGGATTCAAATGAGTTTCGAAAAAATGCGCGATTTATCGGAAGTGAACGATTCGAATCTGCCTCATTAATATTATTATTTTAATTTATTACTATTCACTAAAAAAAAGCCATTGAGTGGCATTGAAAGGAGGTCGTTGCCTCGGACCTTCAAAGTGAAGAGTGAGATGCGTCTCTCGTCGGGAACGCTGATAGACCAGCGGTGCAGAAAACGGGCGCAACGGGATACTGTAGTGCTTCGGCGACAAATCCAGATTTTCTCTGGGTGTAATGGTAAGGCAGGAGTGGGAAGGCGGTGAGGTGCACCAGACTGCAGGAATAACGGTGTGACGAGCTACAACTCTGCACTAACTAGTTTTCATCAGAGGCTACATCGGTGCGTCCGAGAAACCTTGGAACGGCATGCTCTGCTCCATCTCAGAACCCTCCGCAACTCCGTTTTTCAACAACAAGCCCTTGTGACTCGTGTTACTATGGATTTCTTCCGATGAAGTGGAATCAATTTGTTACCTTGGCCGCCCCGATCTCCAGACCTATCACCACTCGAAGATGTATGGGATATTACGGATGGAAGGTTACCGAATTTGCCCCATCCCCCACAAACCTTAGATCCGCTCTGTAATGTCATACAGATAGCCTGGAACGAGAAGCCCCAAGAGGACATCGATCATCTCGTGGAATCAATGCCTAGACGTGTCCACAAGCACGCGGAGGACCGACGTGTTATTTTGCTTTTTTCGAGTTTAAACCATCGAATTTGTTTTAGTTTTTTTTTTTTTAATGTGCGCTCAGGCACAGTTACAGCGACCGATCGCCTTTAATGAACTAAATGACAGGGATCTGCAAAGCGATCATTTAATTGCGTGTTATTCTTATTCGAGTATAATGAACGATCGATTTCAGCGGGCTCTCTTCGAGGAAGAATTTGCAGGTCCGATCGGTTATAACGAACTAATGCGCATTGAAAAACGCCATCCTGATTCTACGCGATTTTGGATTTTGGACAGCAAGGGGAGCAAAGATGGCCACGAAGGTGGTCCATCGTCGGAGGGATTAGTAGCGACATGATGCACTACGCCGGTTTCACGTAGGCACGAATAAAACGGAAGTGTTCTTCTTTGCCTTTCTTTTACCTTTAACTGGTGTATAAATCTTGACTGTGAACGTGCAGATAAAAGAACAAATTATCAACACCTAAGAGTTTTTAGGGCGCGCTAAATACGCATAAGCGTCTACTAGAATCGGATATAACAAGTACCCGGCTACAGCGAAAAAATCCCTGGTCCTCTCGTGCTCTTCGCAACCGAGTTCGACCGCACCCAAATTAGCAGAAGAAACGCGTGAACCAAAAATGACTTAAGTAAAACCATTTTTACGGGGTGTTCCCTATTCTGTGTCACGCAGTACGTTTTGAAGAAGCTCTATCTTTTAAGTTGTAATTCTTGCGCTGAAGCCCAAATTTAAAATGAAAATCGAACAATCTGATAATAGAAATAAACCCATTAAATAACTAGTTGGATTTTTAATGCGTTTAACACAAGGCTCACACAATCAAAATTAACTTGGCATGCTGATGTGGATGGCGCAGGTGAGGCGAAAGGTAGAAAATCGATTTCCGGTTATTTAACTCAGATGTCTGGAAATTCAACGCCTTAGATTGTTCGTAAACGAAGAACAGCTTGAGCTAAATTAGCAGCTCTACACACTGCTGCTCGGGCTCGGTAATATTAGAATAAGTCATTGAGCATTAAGTTCGGTTAAAAATTCTGCAGAGACAAATTCGGTGATCGCCGATTTTGGCGCTTCGCCGCGCTCGCTCCTCGGAAAGAAGAATCCAGATTTTTGGAAGAGATTCCAGATTCCCAAGTTGGAGCAAGGAAGAGTTTTTGGAATTTTTTTCGTATCACACCTTTCTTTGAAGTTGATGGGCGCAATGGAAATATGAACAGTTACAAATCGCCCGTAACACGGGCTGAATCTCTTGCACACACTCTGAAACGTAAACACTGATTCTGAGCCAAGCAAAACATTCTTCACAGTCATTTTGCTGACACGCTTTCCGAAGAGAATAGTGCTAATTTTGTTAATGATGCTTTGAAACGCACTAGTTTAATTTGTCTTCTTGGTGCAATTGTTGCATTATAAGACGCCTGGCTACAAAAATCCCGTGTACATCCGTCTGCTTTAACGACCGCAAACCGGATAATAAATCCGGCTTTCCATTAAAGCTCCCGAATTTAATACTGAATGATTTCAGGTCCAGGTGTTTTTATAATCGAGATTAAGTGCTTATACATATCGACTGGACGTCCGTTTGACATAGGGATTTATTCCTCGTTCTGGTAAGGTGCATTCTTGGTATTTCAATTCTATAAGAGGATTTCGGACCTCCTCATCCTTTGGCGAGAAAACTGAGACGCACATGTTAATGGCCCATTACGATGTTTTTATAGAAAAAAAGCAACCGAAAGCAGATGATTAAGGCAGGATGCGACAAATAGAAACAAATTTACTTAACACCTCGGGTCTGTCATTTAGATTATGAGCCTTCGGCTCTCTAGGCATAACAGGAAGTGAGGGGTAGATAATCGGCTCTGAATGTGAAAGATATGGCTAAGTGGTTCGTTGACGTTTCTTTAGCAGATTTGCCATAAATATAAAGAGTCCGTCATTATGCGTACATTTCGGCTGAAGCCGTGTTTACAATAATTATTTTCCGAAGCACTTAAAGACGTTAATTACATTTACATCTTCACAGAGTCTTGTTTTGGTGGGTTGTCACGACGGGTTAAGGTGAGAAAGTTGTTATTATGAATTATTCAAGACGCCCAGCTCTTATAAGAGCGACGGCTTCACTTAATTGGATATAAGCCTTGATTGCACGATAGAGATTATTTCAAATTTTCGATCAATAGTCATTAACATGCATTGTGAGAAACAGTTTTCGAGAGGACGGGACGCTTTTCTTAACTCGGATTTTAATTGGAAAATACACAAGATGAAAGACGCTAATAAACATTGAAAAGTTATTTAACAGGTTGAGGAATTCATTTGAGATTTAATAACATGACCGAGTGACAACATTTACATAAATAAATTAGTGCAGTCGACTAAACGACTTTAAAATTGATCCCAAAGAAGGGTTTTCAGCATTAAGTCAACGTGGAAGTTTGCATAATTTACTCGGGATTTATTTACTTTGACAACAGAGATCTTGTTCAATACACAAAAAAAGATGGCGATCGAGGCCGACTCGGCCCTGGAGACAGGCCGAGAGGAACAGCCTCGACTGTCCCTCCTCCTGACCAGTATAAACCACGCGGAACCTAGAGGTAGGTTCAAGATGTGGAGGAGGTCCAGAGAGGCAAAAACCGCCTGCTTCAACTCCCTTAATTTCTTTTTTTAATCAGGAACGAGTTCAGAGTTGAGACAAGCGAGGATCCTCAATTACCAGTCAGTCTGTTCCGGATAAAAGCAAGCTGCACTGAAAGGAAGGTTCAGGGCAAAAGCGAGTTCAAGGCAGGGAATAAAGGAAATGAGCCTCAATTTCCAAGAGGAATCTTTGTATTTAACCTGCTTCAGTTCCGAGGACAATTCGCAATAGAGAAAAGAAAACACAACTAGCTTCAATTCTCTATGTTTTCGATTCAAGGTTGTGTAGAGGCTCATCAAAAACTTCAGATCTAACTAGGACGTCTGAATACAATTTCTTTGTCGTTGGGCCCCCGGAAAAATCGTTTTTATGAGCGATATAAAGAGCAATTTGAGAACGAAATATAGAACCATTTACGTATTTATTATATTGTATAAAATTTTAAGTCGCCGATTTGCGTAGAGCTCGATTATTTCGGACTCTTTTTGAAGTCAAATATAGAGCTATTATCGGGTTTAAGATCGCGCCGGCGCGCTAGAAATAACGTCTTTTCAATAGTTTACAGTGGGTGAAGTTTCCCAGTAAAATACAGTTGCTGGTCGACCCCGCATCCTTCAGGTGATCGAAGTATTCCATGAAGAACAAATTGACACTTTGAAGAAGGAAGATGGATCTATTCACCTACTCGACCAGATCAGATATTGACTGAACAATTCGGCGATAGACACTACTTAAAAACTTTAAAACAATTTAGGCATTATACAGGCAGTGGATACAGCAATTCGGGGAAGAAATATAGTCAGTTACCCACTCTGCAGGATTAAATGTGGACTCATCCATTCGGAAATAGAGGCACTTCAAACGCTTGATTAAAATAAAATTTTGGAATAAAAAAGAGCCTCTATTTCATCCTGTCAAACTCGGCTATTTTAGGCTTTGCCTGTGCGACAGATATGGGAATTCGAAGTGGAAATATAAAACAAATCAGCCTCTTGTTGTAAGGGTGATATGGCCTCATACGTGTTCGCGGGTGAAGATCGCTGAAACGTTCTCCACGAGTATCGAAACTTTGTTCCGTCCCACCAAGCCAAACCCCATCAGCTGTCCGGTTCTCCGCTCATCTTTCTGGATCGGGTTTGCAAGACGAAGAAGACTCGTCCAATTTCTCCAGTAAATTGCCCACTTAGGACTAATGTCTCTCCGTCAGCTGTTCATCGATCTCTGTTTTCCACAACCAGCTCAAACGCAGCTGGAACACCGGTTTGCGTTCCAGCTGCGTTTGAGTTGTCTTCCTCATTCCTTGTTCATTGATCACGATCCTTGAAGTTCCTTACAGTCCAGAATGTAACAAAGAACGCCTCACCTTGACCATTATGTGCATACGCATATCTACACGTTGCGTGTAATAATTTTCAAGCACACCAATAGAGGCAATTCATTCATTCCTCTTCTGGATAACGTCATCTGGTAGATTAGCAAAGTCCATTATTCGAACTAAGCAGAGGCATTAAAATTAATGTATTCGTTTATTTACTTTAGCCGTATACGTCAATTTGGACGACAATTCAATGTCCATTTGTTAAAACTGTGCCCCATTAAGACAGACACAAGTTATCGCGAAGCATTCTTCTGTTTCTTAATAAGGAAATCCTGAAACGACTTCGTGATACTCAAGAAATAATTGATAATTAAACATTAACAACACAGTATAGCCTTTTACAACGCTTATTAAGCAGGGTTTAATTGGACTGGTTTATAAATTTATAAACCTACTGGAAAAGCTCTCGACTGGTTCTAAATAAGATTTTTGTATGCGCGCCTGCGGTAAATTATTTTTATTTTACTTGGAATATAATCACCTCCTTTGTATTAGAACTAGTATAATTAAATGCAAATTAGATTGTTTTTCCCCCATTTAAATAGTATCAATCATAATTGCCCTAGTCAGCTTTCCCGTACGGATTTCAATGATGGTAATTACACGCTTACAAACGCAAAGTCAACGGTTTGAAAGAGAAGCACCGCATGCATTACTTGTGAAGTGATATTATGGCCAGGATATGAATATCACGACTACACAAATAATATTGAATTACGTGCCACTTAAACGTGCTTGTTTTACTTGGGGGCCACCACGACGAACGGATCTGAGTGCATCTGTTTCAGTCTGGCATCTCCTAGACTGAGAACCTAAGATTTCGTGAATTAAGCCGAACGAATTAAACATGGGGAAAGATCAATTTTTAATACAAACAGTCCAAGATTCGCCCAAGTGTATCGCGTATACATATCTGCAAATATGAGAGGGCCCCCCCTGAAATATTTTAAATTGAAGCCGCTTCGAACAACGCTGAGTCGATCACAATGTTGACTTAGGATGATTAGGTATTTGAATAAATTTAAAGAAGTACGGGGGCTTTGTGGAGCTCAATTGATATTGTCAATCGGCATGAGGTGTGTTTGCTCAGACTTGACCACGCTACGTGTTTAGACAGTCTGAGATAGTGTTGGTTTGTCTTGTTATGTCGAAGGCTCAAAAAATTGAGCAAACGCGCGCAATTCATCGTACCGCGAACTGTTTATTTTACAATGCGCCTCGCCTATAAATTGCCATATTAATTATCACATTAAAGTATTTAATAATACATAAAACGATTGTATAATGCGGTATTTTAAAAATTGCCGAACCATCAGGCGTGGTAGGCAGATAGAAATGCTGCGAAATGGTAATTATGTAGGACAAAGCGACTATCAATTTTGCAGCGAATTATTGGGAAATGTTTTACAGTTAATGCTAATATTGTTTACTGTGTATTTATTACTAAAACCAGATAATTAT
The DNA here is from genome assembly GCF_040115645.1 of Euwallacea fornicatus. NCBI lineage: Eukaryota > Metazoa > Arthropoda > Insecta > Coleoptera > Curculionidae > Euwallacea > Euwallacea fornicatus. Next base: position 1,592,382 of record NC_089570.1, read on the forward strand.
TATATAATGATTTTTATGCCGCCCGAGTGCAGGACTGGAAAATCAGGTTCCTTTCAGATTAGAATTCATAGGCATTATTCTGACCTGACTCAAACCTCATTTAACGATGTTAAATTTCCGGTCTGCAGGGTGACCGAACTAATCACGGAATGCTGTAATCACTTTAAGTGACCATTTAATAAAAATACGGACCATTCCATATTGCGGCTTATCTACTTAACGTTTCACAAAGATGTCTCTTAATAGCTTTCAACGTCTATTACGGACTTGCTTTGCTTTTAATATAGTATAGTATAATCACATTACTATACACAGGAGACGATTTATCAGGAAACCCATTTATAGAGGCACAGTACTCCACCAACTGCAGATATCGAGAAATACCTATACAAAGTTTTATGTAATATCTCAGAATTAGCAGGTGTAATCTTTTAAAAGCTAGTTGCAATTACATAAATTGCACGAAACATAAATGAGGGGAGAGAAGAATGGAGAGACAGCTGACAAGTGTAATTGGCATGTTATGGCAAAGCGATATTGGGTAAAGGACTGAAGGGAGATGGAAAGATGACGTTCGCTTGGAAATTCTAAAACAAATAAATCAAAAGTTGCGAGAACCTGGCTCCCGCAGTAGATCCATTGTTAAAAAAAAGTCCATCTGAAAACGTTTAAGGGTAGCCAGGTTGGTCGGTCGTTTTACCCAATTGAAGCGGGGCACGTTCCACCACTGACTATTGCGCAATGTGCTAGATTTAAGTTTCGGCTGCGGTCCAAAAAATTGCTTCATTCGAAACCAGAGGCGTGCCAGACGGTTCCGAACGAAAAAACAAGGAATTTCGTCGCTTGTCACAACTGACGTTCTGCCATTGGAAAAGGATCGCTTCGCCACCGGTCGACATGCGATGCGTTGGACTTCTCTTTCAGTTGCGAACCGAAAATACTGCGATTGATCGCCTGATCACCACGGGCGTCCATGGCGAATTTCCAAAAATCTGACAGATATTCTCCACTTATTGATTCATCGCAAGACCGAAATTTTTCGACATTTATTCAATTGGAAAAGTTTCTGTGGTATTTCCAAATGATTAGCTAATACCAAATCAAAGCGATATTGAGGGCTAATCAAACTTAATTTCCGCATTCCCGAGGGTCGATACTGGACGCACGTCAGTGGATTAGAACTTTTCCATGGAAAGTTAATCAGCGTAACACCACCACCAGGAACGTTGGGTGATATATACACAAGGAAAGTAAATTGTATTACGTTTCCCAATCTATTTGAGAGCCCTGCTCGCAGGCAAGAATCTGATTCGCCATCTATACGAAACAAAGCAATCTCATCAGGCTATACAATCGCACATTATGACGTATTATTAGCGCATTACAGCTATTGGAGAGTGATTCAATTATTGGAATGGGGCTGTTGCGGTAAGCCAGGGAACTGCGATCAAACATGGGGCGATCGCAGGAAAAGATTAGAAAGTCAGTTCTCCTTACTTTCCAAGTGGAAAGCCGAACACTGAAACTTTATACCTATGTACGTTTGATTAAATTTTCTTCCGGGGAAATGGCTCCTGTTGTAGGGGGGCTAATTATTGGAAATCTACATGATGGACGAGCCGAACTGAAGGAACATGGACAAGATGGTGATGAGAAACGTGAAGGACTGTTGCGTCTTAAAGCTACGGACGATGTTCCGGCGTCTAATTTTGTCGAATTACAGGAATTCATGATCTCCTCGTAAGTGCGATTAAGGGTGATCGCGGGAAAAGATTAAAGCATCGGTTCCCCATATTTTTCAAGTGGAAAACTGAATACTGAAACTTTATATCTGCGTATCTTTGATTAAATTTGCTGCCGGCGAAAAGGCTCGTTATGTGGAGGTTGATTATTAAAAATCTGCGCAACGAAGGAGTTGAGTTGAGGAAATTCGGGAAGAAGGAAGCGAAGAAGCGTTGCGTCTTCAAGATGGAGATGGTGTTCTGACGTCTGATTTTATCGAATTAAGGGGTTTCATCGGTTGTTTATTAAAACGGTTATTCATCTGAAGCAAGGAGCGGCCATCTTCAAATTTTCTTCCGTTTTTTTCAATGTCAAACTTTCGGTCCTTGAAGGCACGTCAAGGCCCTTAATAGAATCGCTAAAAGTAATTATAAACAAGAGTGAGTTGTTACGTTATTATGGATCATCCTTTTAGGGTGATGCATGAAACCTGGGCGAAATTTATGGAATAGTTGCCTTCAAGCCGGTTGACGCGTGTCTGGCTTAATTATAATGGGAATATTCATAAACGGGAACTACTGAATGGGGAAAATTTAATTAAAATGGCTTGTTACTAGAAGAACGTTGAACACATAAGTGAAGTTGTGTGTTTTGCCGGGGTGTGTATAATTTATTAAAAAAGTAATTAGGTGCTCCACTGTAATATTCATAATCGAGATATTAATTCCACTAATTGAGGCAGGGAGGACTACAATTTATTACTTGGAAATTACTTGGCGGGAGAAGGGAATTTCGTAATAACATAGTTTATTAGTTTCTCACATAACCAACCAAAACTAATTATTCAATAGACCCTAAGCATAAATACATACGATGACTGTTGAACAAAACAATCTCTCACGCACAATACCGCTTTAAAACTTATTTAATTGGACATTATAATGCTCATCACACACACTCACAATCTCTCTGAAGATTCAGAATGTGTTATTCATTAATGGAAATTCCTGAATTTATTAGCTTAATCACCGCAATAATAATTATACGCAGATTAAAAATGCGGTTTGCGCTGCAACGTTGAAAGACTACGGGCAAAGACATTTAAATCTGCATAACCAGGAAGCTTAAATTGAAAGGTAATTTCATTATAGGTTTATGTTTATATGATTTCATGAAAATTGATGTAATAAATACATTTAATATTGCCGGTTATGGCAGTAGGTTGTAATGGAGAGAGTTGGGTCGTCTTGTAATAACAGTAATGGCAGTTCTTTCATATAGTAATTTATGACCTTTTTGATGTGTAGTTTTTACTATTGATGTGGCTATTGAACGATGGGATGTATTAGAGTCGTCGTTTTAAAGAAAGTATTGGTTCAATTGATTTAAAATTAGGTTCAAGTGTCAGGAAGTTGATTTGTTCTCAGCTTTCTCTCCGAAACAAAACCTCAAAATTCTAAAAAAATTTCCTTCAGTGAGAAGTTTTGGCACAAATTTTCCCTCGCCAAGATCGCACAAAACTTTTTCCAAACGGACTGAAAATTATTAAAATTTGAAAGGAACTTAATTATGTACTTATGGCCTTCGAAAATATAAGAAAACTCGGCTATTGCATCGTTTTAATTTGCTCAAAATACGGAAGGCGTCTTCTTACTCTGCCCCATTCATAAATTCAAAAAAATCCCCATTTCCATTAGCAACGGATGATCATTAAAAAAAAATCTCGCAGTAGGTGGCGAGCCGTAAACGTAGGGCGTTGATTAAGCCGTTTGCTGTTTACCATGAACCATCTGAGTGACACCAGATAATAAATGAATTTATCCAAGACATGCCTGATATTTCAACGCCTGCTTGGGTTTTTTTGTTAATGATCTTTAATGACCCTTTCCAACTTACTTTTGAATTAGAAATGAACTTATTTAGCATTTTTCATTCCTCGAATGCCCTGGAAATGTTCATTTTTAACCTGCACCTACCTAAACGATTCAAGGCGAGAGAATTGTTGTCCTTAAAAATTCAAAAAATTTCCCACCTATAGTATTTGCTTTTTCGTGACAATTTCGAATATCACTATTCCGCAACCAGCGCGAAGATTTTCAGTTAAGGTTTATTTTCAATTCAACATGCCTTGCACTGCCCGGGCTCACGTACGTCCCTGCCCTTTTTCGTCTCAGCAACCGAAACTTTTACATCAATTTAATTTAAGGCTCGCCCAAGTATGCTACTCGGTGATCGGGCACCTTCGGAAATCCGAACGTCAACGACTAGGAATTGCCGGTACTGTCAAACAAAATGGAATTTAAAAAGTGCGGTATTTACCCGTTTTTAGCCCGGCACCATCTCGTATAAACACTCATTACGTTTTTATGAAATAGACCATTAATTTCGTGCAAAGTTTTATAAATTTTTTCCACATTTTCACTCGAAATTTGATATTTTACGCAAACTAACCGGGGGGAAACGCGGAGACGCCATTAATACTGACAACTGAAGCGTTATTGTTTTGTTTACAAAGCCTACTTAACAAAAAAAAAAAAAAAACGTGACGCGTGACAAATTTTGGAAAAACCACGTGTCGGGTCGTTTGCATTAAATAGAGAATTGAGTCCGGTTTGGTTAGTTTCCTCTCGAATTGGGATCAATTAAAGTTTGAAATAACCAAAATTGCGTGAAAATTCTCGAGCGTTTTGTTCGAACAACAACGCGAGATTCGCTCGAAATCCGTTCGAACTGAAACATCGAGGGAAATTACGTCCCACCCAGGCGGAAGAAGTGGGCGAAGATGAAATTTAGACGCCCTGTATATTACAATGTTTATTAAGGCGTTGGGTTTGCCTAAAGCATTGCATAATACGCGGATACCGAACATTTCTGTAGTGATACTTAGTTGTTTTTGGACACTATCTTGATTACATTTGAACCGCATTTACCCCACAGTTTACATAGACTCATAAGCAGCCGGCTTAATTAGTATTGGTTTACAACTAACAACTTTCACGACACTCTTCCGTAATGAGAGGCCATTAAAAGCTTCTTCGCGTTGGTTTTAAGGGCCTGAGAAGAAAAACCCCAATTATTTTTCGAGACAGAAATAAACTACTTAATTATTATCGTTCGCAACCATAACAGAAAATAGGAGCTTTTGCTTAATTAAAGCTTCGGCTTGTTAAAAACTTGTGATGGATTTAATTACGTTGATGGGTCATATACCCAGTGTTGGATTTAAAATCAATTGAGCTGATAGCAATTAGCAAAGATCATGTCAACTAGGAATTAATTAATATCTAAAATATGTTTGGGCTAATTAGAAGTTTTTCAAACTGATAATTAGCAGCTGGAACTTTGCACAGAGTTCCCTCCTAGGACTTGGCTAATTAGTATTGGTTTACAAGTTTGTTTCACGGTAGACGTAATGAGTGAAAATTACAGGCTTCTCGGTATTTGCTCGAAAGATCTAATAAGAAAAATACTAATTATTTCTCAAGACTCGAATGAACTACTTAATTATTGTCGCTCACAGCCGAAGAGTGGCTACTGTTTAATTAAAGATCTAACAGGAAATGGATTTCCGCTGAATAGTACACGCTGGATGGCTGATTAAGTAATTTCCTTTAAATATATAGGAAATTAATTCGATCAAATGCATTTCCGGGTTTTTAACTATAAAGATATTTATTGGAGCCGTGCGGGTCCGCAAGAGGGAATCGCTTCTAATTTAACGGATGATTTCTTTATTTCTTCAGCATTCAGCGAAAAGTGCCGAATCGATTTATCGCTCCGAGATGAAGTAGATGTTTCGATAAAGGCAAATTAGACCATTAGATCCAATTTATTCGCCGCGATTGAATTTTTAAGTCACCATTTGAGGAACAACTGCGCGCAACTAGTGATGGAAGTCTCAACGGTGGTGGTCAGCAAGCAGGAAATTAATTAAAAAGTGTTACCTTCGGCACGAAACAAAACTTCTTAAAGTAATTTCACTAAAAGTTACCCCCTTTTACTAATTACATTTAGCTAACACAAAATGCAATTAAAATAATCCGTTCTAACTGGGTTGAATTTAATCAAGCTAAAAGTTCCGAAACTTACCGCTTTAATTTTCGGGCTTTTCCTGTAACACCGGCCGCAGTAGGTGATGTCCAGGGGGGCACTCTGTGGCCGAAATCACTATGAAACAACAACGTTATCAGTTATTAACCGATCCCAACAGCAACATCAGATACGTCACTAACAAAACGAGCAAACAGCAGAGTGGAGGTGCGTGTTCTCTCGCGAAACGGCGATCTCGAAATGCGCTCGGTTATCGTGAATCGACGAGCTTTCAGCCCTTCTCGAAGGCTTTTAGAGCTTTTGACAAAACGCGCAGAATGCCAAAAGCCCTCTTGGAGGGGGACGAAATGTGGGATGGCCATTCAAAGGGGGGTACAGGAGCGCCTCTCCATGTCAAATGGGTAATAAGCGAGAGAAACGGTTTTGATTGACACCGCGTGCTCACCATCCCGATTCGTCTAATTGGAATAGCTTTGTACTCTGACTTCTGACAGTTTGACTACTGATGTAGCTCGAGAGCTTTTTCATTGCGGATTGGATAGTTCTTGTCTGTTATGAATGGAATTATGCATTCGGATAATGGCATTATCCATTATTGAATGTGGAACATGAAAACGGGCGTATTAGAGTACCTGGAATAATATTTGGAAAAGCTGGAAACTTGGGAAGAGGGGCCTCGGCAAAGGTGTCGATGGAGGGCGAAATGCGGAAGGAATTTAATGCAGGAGCGCCATCAGAGTTAAGGTCAACAAATGGAGATGTGGAAGGAGCAATGCAATGGAAAAAAAAGGCAGCGAGCAGGCATAACCAGAGGAAATTCCTGAAAGTAAACCCCTTATTAATGAATTCACACCCAAAAATATGATACCTGTGAATCACCTGAGACATTTCCATGGAAGTGGCATTGAAACTCCCATCTGCACACCCATGGAATGAACTGGAGAAAGGCCTTAAAGACGGTTTTGGAGCAAACACGATCCACTTGGCTGCCACCATTCCACATAGAAGGCTTAGCAGAGATCCCTATGAATTCTCTTTGTATGTAGTAATAAACTACCAAATTACTGAATAGTACCACTTCGTTGGGCATATGGGTGAACATTCCCAACATGAAGAATCTTAAAATCAGATCGTCGACAGTCCCAAATATCATGAGAGAGACTCTGAGAATCGCCCCTAGATGCTGTACCAGGAAAGCGATCTCCAGGCATATTAGTCCATAGACCAGGGTAATGCATTTGGTGAAGATTATGGCGCTTTTGGGAATAATGGTGACTTACACAAGTATATGCGAAAGGGCTGGAATAATCGAGTATAAATTGAACTGTGTGAAAAGGCAAGGTACGCCAATGCAATGTGCATGCTTGCACTATTTAGCCTTGTCGAAATGTTCGCGGCGCACCAATGATTAGATGCAATATTGATTAAATTTAGTTCTTCAGTTCTAATGACGCAGAGGCGTGCAAGAGGGGTTCTGAAGACCTGAGATAAAAACCGCTTTTTAACTTACAGCGTTTGAAAAAATATCACATTCCATGTTTGCACGTATTTCGACACTCTTAAAGTTCCTTTCCAAATCTGTAAAATTCCCATTTATCCTATCGAAATGCAGGGGCGTGCTGAAAGGGTTTTGAGGGCATAAAAATGCGAGAAGATAGTGGGCTTAGCAAATCAAAAACATTGGAAATTTATCTCTGCTACGAAAGGAGGTGAGTAAAAACCTCTACTGACGGGGCCGGCTTTAGCAAGTCTAGTGCCCAGAGCGAAATTTTTTATCATCGAACCCTCAAGAAAGTGCCAATCAGGGAAGCCCTGCCCTGCTCCCCCATTGTAAGACCGGCAATAATAGGAGCAAACTCAAGGATTTCACTAAAAAAATTCCCCAATCTTTAATGATGCGAAATTCAAATGTTTTTAATGAGACATCCTGTATATTTTGGGCGCTCACGGGAAATCTGTCACCAATACGTGGAACCATATAAATTTCTCAATCGCTTTTCGATATACTGGAAACTAAAACTCAAATCTATAAGGTTTTTACATATTGGTTTCTACATCTTCGAAAATGCGAAATTCTAGTTTTTGAAAAAGACCCGCTGTATATTTCGAGATAATTACATTGTGCCAATTAATTAATTAAGTTTTTACCAATACGCCGTATCCTATACCTACCTCAATTGCTTTTTGGCTATTAAGAGATTTAGCGAAACACACTATACGTTATTTTTATAATCGTATTTTCAGCAAAATTTCGGGAACTTCAAGAAAAGGAATTAAAATTTACTTCCCTCTCTTAGGCGATGCAAATCTCAAGAAAAATTTAAATGAGACGCCTTGTAAAAACCCTTAATGTCTAAGCATTATTCCCACCACAATCTCTTTTGAGCACGAAAAGTGCAATTGTTTAGAAAATTTTTCAATTTAAGCTTGACTTACAGCCAAATGACAAAAGTCGGTTACCACGGAAACCAAAAATCTGTCCAATGTCCATGTTCGACAACGGTATTGCCATGGAAACCACATCGTTTGCAGTTAAACCTACCAGCACATAAATATTTGGCCCCAGAAATGAATTAGACGCACTGATGAGAAACGTCCCGGAAACGATTTTAATCAGATTTCGAAAATTTGATTAGAGCAATAGCGAAAAGTGACGTCGCCTAGCCACGTGACCTGTCGGTATCAGTAGCCACAGTGGTGGTGACACGTGCCACCTATCGCAACCAGATCTAGTCTGGAAGGGGATGAAAAAGCACTTATATGCCACGGTCCCTTAAACATCATCCCTATTCGTGGCGCGGAGGAAAGCAAATGTTTGCACCATGGGTGCTGCCCCGAAAAAACCCTTCTTGGCAAAAAAATCTCAATAGGAGATGTTGTGGATGGATGAGAGGAAATGCCCATTATCATTGCTCGTGGGTTGATATGTCCCTCGAGTTCCACACATAGAGCTATAACGGTTCGAATAAAGCCTTCAATCAATAGGAAAATTCTATTTCTCGATGCTTCAATAGGCTAACCGGCGAGCTGCTAGATAGCGACAACTTCGCTCTGTATTAAACAGCGTAAATCGACCCGGCGGGGAATGGTAATAAATTTCCTCCATAACATCAAACATAATCGCAACATCTATTACTTACAGTGTTTGCGTAATGGAGGGTATTTCTGTGTATTTAGGTTTTTAAATTCGGCCCTAAGCGGATAAGTAAAGCTTATGTTAATTTGGTGTTTCGGACAGCAGCGATGGGAAAGAAATGCTTTTTTGGGCGAGATTCTATTGCGCCACCGGTTCGAGAACGAACATGTGTATACCTGAAAGACTGGATTGGAAAATTTGAAAAAAAATCATCAACTTACATGTAATACCAGCAGACCTTCTCACGCTGAAACAGTAATCATTCATATGTTAATGAGATTGGCTTACCACTATAAGGCTTCAAGTCACTGTCCGAAACAAATTAGATTAAAACGTAATTTTTAATCTATTATTTTTCAGGGCGATGCGCACAAAAAGCCTGTAATCGCAACAATACAGTGCGTAACACCCTGAAACACTTCACAATGGCGTGACGAGTAGCGTGTAATGGGGGTTGGTAGCATCCCAACCACCCTGTCTCTCGCCTTTCCCACGGTGTCACCCTATATAAAAAGCAAATCCGGATTACGTCAGGCTCGTAGGAAAAGCTACGTTTCGGCTTAATGAATGATCGATGACGGACGACCCTTTATGGTAACACTTTTCTTCGCTCATTGCAGATTTCAGGGCACCAATTAAGAAGTCTGAATTTATCCAAAAACAAAACTTTATTACGGGAAATACAAATTACTCCCGTGTGCCTATTCCGTCTTAATTATTGAATGCACTTTCAGTGGAACATTTAGTATTGCGGTGGACACGGCAAATGCAGCTCATAATTTTCAAAGTTAAAACGGAATAAATTGGAAAAGTTGGAGAGTTTTAATTACACTAATTATTTATTATTGCTTCCCCGGATAATGCAAGAACCGAATTACTTGGAAGGGAAATTTTGCATATAGCACCATATCGTAAAGTTTACGGGATTTCGTTGCTTCGTTGACGTGGGTTGGATCGATTGGCAACTCGTTATTAAAGCCTTTTAAACTAGGCAATCCTACGGGGAACCGCCGTTTTGCAAATCACGGTTATGCGCCAAGTTAAGATTTGGAATTTCCGAACTTGAATCCCAAAGGTGTAATCAATCGAAGAACAACAGAGGGGTCTTTTTGTGCCCCAATGCCCATTAGTAACGGTTCATCCTTGGGGAGGCGGAATCGCAAAGTTTGCTGCTAGATAATAAGACATTAGAAACTTATTTATTTATCTTAAAATCACTGCCAATCCCTGGTTACATTCTCATACTCGTAATCCTCTATGAAAGGCTTATCGATATTACGGATCATATTTTCACCACAATACAGACATTCTGACGCTATGATGTTGTCGATTTCGGCCTTAATTTGCTCCCGAGCAGTTATCCCTAGAAAACGAGCATTTTTGCCTTTAACTTACAATAATAAGATCTTCACATACCTGATGATCCAGTGCTAACGGCGTCCAAATTTGAATGCAAACTCAAGCTCTGCAGTTGACTCTCCAGTTCAGTTAAACGGCTTTTTTTCACAAGACCTAAAGAGGATTTCCAAATTACTGGAATCGCCTAGTGAAAACTTACCCAATGATGAGTCCAATTCAGCTAAAAGGCAGTCGGAATGGAACATGTGACTGCAAGGGAAGAAGTAGAAAGGTCTCACCATGAGGGTCATGTTACAGACCTCGCATTTATCCAGAGAATTAATGTGAGTGTAGCAGTTTCTAAACGACTGGATTTCATCGCGAACTTGTTCCGCAGATTTGGTTGCTTCTTCCATTTCTTCTTTAAGACCTTGGATTTTTTGGTTATATTCCTAAAGCAATGAAACAGATGGGTTATAAAAAACTGGCGTCGGAGCTGTGATAACTACTTAAAAAAAAGTAAGTGAATCGGAATGTAGTTGTTGCTTTGAATCAGAGTGTAACTTACATACCCGAAGAGAATTACAAATTGCATCTTTAAAATGGTCGATGGTGACAAAATCTGGAAAAAAGGGTAAAATATCCTCGATTTTAATGAGATCGCTCAAATATTTCATGGCTTCCTGTATATCATTCTTGTCACTCACAACGTATTTTGCTACAACCAAATACAACATTAAAACAAGCTTTTCCGTATGAATCATCAGTGCTACCGATTTTCAACCAAAGTTTCTTTCTCAGTTCCAGATCGTCGTCAGGAGACAGATCCGCCATTTGTTTAGCCAAACCCAAATCCACACCGATAGCCAGGTCCACGGCAGACTCCCAAAGGCCCAATAAACTGAAAAGTTTAACGCAGGCCTCTGTCTGGTTTTGCTCAGCGCAAAGCCGTAGAGCAAAGTACACATCGTAATTCACCAAACCCTGCTCCTGCCCTTCGGACTTTAAATATTCCATCAACTTCTCAGAATCGAACTTAGCATATAAAGAAATCAGGAAGTTATGAATAGCTTTGTCTGTGTTTTTTAATTTCTTGATACAAAATTCCAAATACCTAAAACATATATATCACTAAATACTACTTATATCACTTATAGAATTTTTAAAGTTACTTAATAACTTCCAAAGAGTGTAGCTCGCCGTCACAAGCAACTAAAGCCGGAAGTAGTCTCAAAGGGCTCAATTTCTTTCCTTGCTCTATAAGGGTTTTGACCATATGCTTGGGAACCTCTTGCATCAATACAGGAGCGAATTGATAATAAAACTCCAAATTATTTTGGCTCTTCAAGACCTCCAAGGCCTCTCTGAAGTTGTTTTTGAATATGTGATGACGAATTAACTATAAAAAAAACTTCTAGATACTCTCTACATACATCAAAAGACTATATTACTCTCTCAAAATCCTTATTGACAATAGTCATTTTTATGAGATTTCCTTTATCACCATGGCTCTGCATTAACTCATATATCGTACTCTTATTAGTTTTAATACAATTTGCCACCTAAATAAAGAAAAATCATTATTACCTCATATATTTAAATTTAATTACTTCAGATAACCTCCTGCAAGGCAATAAAAGTCTCGAACTCCTTTTGCACGTCGTCGTACGAGGCAGACTTCTCCAAGCCCTGCAATCGAATTTGCTCCAATTTTGTCAGATAAAGTTCCACAACCCATATGACGATCATGGTTATCTGAGCTTTATGTTTTGGTTCCAGATTACCTGAAAAGCCTGAATGAAAAGAAATGCATATTATTTATTTGGGGATAAACGCACTTAGTTTGTTCCTCAAAAATATTTTCAATGCATCTGGTTCCCCCACTTGAAGAAATTTTAAGCAAATTTCTTCGAAGGAAAATTGAGTTTCTGCATACCTCTGCGCACTCAAAATATACTGTTTCTGTTCAAATAACATGTCTGCTTCTTTGATCAGCACCTATAGAGACATTTATTAAAATTGTTATTTACTTAAGCCAGATTTTCATTTTCACCTGATTATAACAGGCCTCATTTCCCTTAGAGTATTTCTTAGCCAAGTCAAACTGATTCTGGGAGCAGAAAATTTGCCAAATGTTCCTCTCCTCTTTGTGCACTTTAAACCTGAACATGGCATTCTCTGACATAGCCCATATCTCACCTTAAAGATATTAATCATAAAAGTTTAAGAAGTTTAGAACCAAACACACCAGTTCTCGGATCTCTTATCACGCTAACTAACTTCCCAAAAGCCTCATTATACTGATCTTCATAAACCACTTCCTTGCTTAATAGACACATTCCTTTAATCCCATCTGAATAACCCAACAAAATATGGAACTCTGTCATAGCCACTGATGCTGGGTATTTTGGTGACTGAGAATAATCTTCATATAGAGGTTTTGGATATTCTAGAAGTGTGGTTTTTTCTTTTATTGATGATATTTTGTCGTCCTTAAGGGCATCGATCTAATAAATAGGGTGTAAAGAGGTCTTGAAAACATAGGCATAAAAACTTGCCTGTCCGAAATGGATTCCTTTTTCAGTTATCCACGTAAATGTGTTTGGGGTGATAAGATTTTCAGACCAAAATTGCAGTTTTGAGTAGGTTAATCTACTTTCTGTGGCTACAATTAATCATTGAATCATGTTAGTAGTAGTTGCAAGATTATTTTCCATATAATACCTAAAAACGTTTCGGTTTCTGGCACATTCAAATATTTATGAAAGATATGCTGCAAAACTGGTTTATCATCATGCTCAACAGTCCCGCAAAAGTAATACAATCGCGAGGGTGTTGCAGCAAAAATCATGTACTTATTGGTCCTGTTTACTTGGAAATACTCCAAAGCGCTGATAGGAGTATTTGTATTCTTGCCAATATCAAAAACCTACATAAAAAAATGCTGATAAATTCACTTTCGTGTCTGAATTCGATGAAACCACATGCAAAAACAATGAAAGCAGTGCATCCCAAATAAATTAAAAAATGGAAATGTTGTTTTATATAGCTTCCCATAAAATATAACTAAGTTACTTACCAAACCCTCAATTTCTTTATTACCATATAGAGGTAAATAGTTAGGGAGCTTAGAACAAAAAATACAACCATTACACATTTTTAAATTTCATCTGAATTAGACCACACTTTGGTTTATTCAGAAAAATAAATCAGCCTACCTGCTTCCAATACTGTTCCAAACTTGGCCCAAAGAATTTATCTCCCTCTAGTGATATTTCAGTCTCAATAATCAACCCTTTGGAAGTTCCCAGTAAAATTGGACCCGTTGTAAAATCTAATTCATTTAGATGATTCCAAGCCACAGCAGTAAATTCATTACCTCTCAACTTAAAAAAAATATCTAATTTTCTTCTGTGTAAATAGATCAAAGACCTGGAAACACAGGATAATATCCATGGAAACATGAAAATAAGAACAGGGTATTGCTCAGTTGAAGAATCTCCATGGAAATTATCTCCAACAAAATGTGGGTAATAAGTACCTTGTTGCAAAGCTTAATTTTATCAGACTTCCTTGAAAGGTACATTAACTCTGGAGCCTCATGAGGCTTAGTTTTTGGAGCAAAAGTCAAAAGTAGATGATTGCCAGTTGGGTCCAGAAATATGTTTGTGAGTTTATTTTGGGTGAACTTTGCTAAAGATATTTCTAAAAGAAAAAGCATATTTTTGTGAATGTCCAAACCTTGCTGCAAGTAAATATGCACCACTCCTCTCTGAAGAGTTATGAAGATTCATTCTGAATAAAAGATTATTTGCCATGGCAATTATCATGTACTTATTTGCTATCGCTACATGGGTAATTTTGTCTGATGGCGAAAAGTCCTTCTTTGATTTAGCGAAAATTGGGGTGTCGTTTTCTAGCGCCATATCAATATATCCTAAGTTTGTCTACAATAATGTTGCTCAGGTGATTTATGTAACACAGAAAATGGTTTCTTACTAATTCAGAAGATGATTTTGGTTTAACGGATTGCTCAAATTGATCAAACATTGAAGTCATGTTGGCTTCACTTGTAGTAATAGTAAAATCTAGTGTACAATCCTGAAATGTAGTTAATAATAAAGCTCTTATCACTTATATGATAATAAGATTATATTTTAGGAAGAATTCATTCAACTTAAGGAGTACATGTAGGGTGAAATACACAAGGAAGTTTAAATAAATGGGGAGTATGATATTGAATTTCTACTCACTGATTACTGGGCAAAATGCACAGGAAACCCTGGCAGGAGAATTTCTCGTCAATTCAAAATCCCAACTTTCAAAAGGTTTAAAACCTGAAAAAGAAATAATTCTGAATAAACTAACAAGGAGTAACAACAAATTTGGAATAATTCTAAAAATGTACTGATTGTAAGAGTGCAATTAACATTTTTCTTCAGTGTATTATTTTATTTTATATTTTACTTACTTCATTATTATTGTTTACTATCTCATCACTGACATTTAAATGTTAGGTTAGGAATCTTATCTGTCACTCTCTAGTCATGTCTACCTTCATCACATTATATCGATATAAAATGAAAAGATTCTAGATTGATATTTATTTGAAGTACGTTTGAATTTGAGTATTTTCCGCATTCCTTACGATTAGTCAGAGATACACAATAAATTGCAGCAAATCTTGCATTTTCACCTGAGTTTTGATCAACATATTAGAAAAGAATCGACCGTAAGCAGAAACTTTAAAATTTCCAATCCTTAAATGCTTTAAACCAAGACTTTACCGACTTTTAAGTTTCAAAGTATTCATTCCCTACTTATAGACATAATAATCGAAGGTAATAAATGAAACTAAAAATAACAGATAAATTTTTATTCAGAATCGTCAGAAGATTCCTCTTCGGCTTCCTGTAGCCAATCGACAAATGGCTTTACCTCAGTACACAACTTTGAATCATTTTTGAGACTGGAAAACCACTTGATTATAGCCTCTTCGCTTAGATAATCTTTCTCATACAAGTATTTTAGAGCGAATATAACCCACTTATCTTTTAACTGCAAACCTGAGTCTGCAGTTTCCTAAAAAATGGTTTCATCTTTTATATTTATGAAAAGTGCAGACACATTCTCCAATACTCACTTCTACAGCTTGTAGACAGTCATCCATGGCACTATCGTTTTTTATATAATTCCTTAACACTGGAGAAAAATAAAACAACAATTGGGCGAAACTGGAGAAATATTGAGGGCCTGCTTGCAAGCTCTGGGACATAATTAATATTGCTTTAATTACGTTGAAGTTTACCTGAAAGTAATAATAATATTACCATAAAAATATCGTAAAAACACACTATTATACCTCTTTTACAGTGACGTTATATGCATATCGAGAGGAATTGATTTCCAGAATTAAATTTTCACATGGTAATTTATCTTCGAAACCTCTAGTCAGACTATCAATGACTTCAGAAAAAAACACTGCAATTGATACAAAATTTAAAAACGTATTGAGCCCAAACTATTATAATGTGCTGTTCCTTGCAGATTCTTGATTTATTATGGTGATGGTGACGGAAACTTGGTGTTAGTTAACAGCGCATTACTAATTTAACCCTTAATTTAAAAAAAATTACGTTTAGTGTCATCAGGAGGGGGTGTCTGAGTATGGGACAAATCGTCCTCACTCTCACTAAAGGCGTCATCGCTCTGATATTCTGAGTCATATAGAGCATCGTCCACATGCAGTCTCGACATTTGCCGAGCCAGAAGTATATCTAATAGAAGATCTTCCTCATCTTCTTCAATCTTCAATCGATAAGCGGCTTCGCCTAATTTATCTTTGGGTTCAGCTAAAATTACATTCCTTTAATCAATTAGTTATTACCTTACTGGAAGAACCTACAGTGTTTCGCCTCCGTGGCTTGCAGGAGAGCATTTTCCACAAAAAGATTTTCCTTAATAATCACTCCCTTCCCCAATATAGAACCAGCAGTTACTTTAGCCCCCTTTTTAATTACACAATCAGGGCCTATAATACTTAAAGATATTATACTGTCATCTTCTATGCGGCAGTTTTCGAAGATGAAAGAATCATAGACTTTGACATTTTCACCCAGCACTACATTAGGTCCTAATATGCTCCTATATAAACTTGCTGATAGGCTCAATTTTGATGTAGGAGATATGGCAGAATCATTTGGGCCAGGTCTGCTTCTACAGCCAATTCAAATCACCCAAAGAAATTGTTTCATTTAAATGTCAAATTATATTTTAGTTGTGTTTTGGAATATTACCTGGTTGTAGATGGAATTAGGGGACATATCCATTGATTCTTCAACTCCAGGCTAAAAATATGACACAGATTACATAATTCATGAATCTATGAATTACACACCTTAGTGCCTGATAGGTCCGCCAGTTTTGTACCGCCCCACCATAATCAGTACCTTTCAGAACAGTACAATACACAGTGCTGCCTAGAATTTCCTCATTCATTAATAAACCCCTCACAAAATCATCTTTAGTTTGAAAATCGAAATTATCAGAATATAATGGTAATACAGATGAAGAGCATATTGCAACATGGGTATCTTTAAGATTATGGCGAAGGAAAACTGAAGGGTTCTCTAGGAAGATTTCCTAAAGAAAATTACATTTATGAATATGGCAGACCAAGTTAATAACATAAACAACCAACAATTTGTTATCTGATCATACAATTGTAAGAATCTGTGAAAAAATTACATACCAGGGGAAAATCTATTTTCTTCCCAGCAGTCTTGTATGTTTTCTTGTGAAATAAGACCCTGTTTTTACTATTTACTACAATTATGACCTCATCCTGTGGACAGAGACTTTTGTGCCCCAATCCACTCTCTTGAAACACTAGTGTCATAGCTGCCCCTTTATCTGCTTGACAAGTTTCACTGAAATTTCACCAATTTCATTAGCCCATAGATGTAAAAAATATATATTTCTGAGGAAATCATTATATATTTACCTATGCTTTTTTAGGAGAGGTAAAAGAGAGATATTTGAAATAACTCCTGGTTCTAACAAAACAAAATCACCTCTTAAAAGACCTTTTGCATCCAAATCTCTTAAGCAATCGCCGAACGAACGACAACTCTCTGAGACTATTACGTGTACTTTCATTGTCAAACTCCATCCTACAGTTTCTTTAATACTTTTTCTGAAATCTCAAAGGTGTCTTAAAGAGTTTTCTTCTGTTCATTTACTTACTTTATATGTGCTTTGATTTCGGTCACATGATTGCAACAGAAAAGGAAAGTTTCCTCAACACCCCCTAAAGAGAGAAATTCGAGAGTGTACTCTATTAATGGTTTATTGACTATAGGGAAAAAGCTCTGAAATAAAATAGGAGAAATTACTGGAAAAATATCTTTGTTAAAATCTTCGAAGTAAGAACATATTATTATTTATGTGTATAAAATTAAATTGTGTCACTCTGTGTCATGTCAGGATAATTCGGTTTCAGGAAGGATTACTAATATCTACCATGTTTCAGGGATTATTGGTGACAATACGGTGACTATTAATTTACTTATATTTAGTAACAGCTTTAATTGGTGTATTAATCAAACTACTAATTACATGAACTTTTTTATGTATTTTAGCTCTCACCAACGGAATATCATTAGATATTGGAACAAATTCATCTTCGAACGTATCCGCTACCAGAATTGCCTGTACCACATTATCTTTTGAAACCAGCTCTGATCGCTTTTTTGACATGTTGCAAACGAGCTATTAGAGGAATTATTGGGCATATGGGGCTTGTATACAGTATTTGCTACTAGTGGGGGCACTTCTTTTCTTATACTTTAATTTGGATTTATTTGAGGTTAATAATGACTCTCAAGGACAGAAACATCTATTTAAAGATGTCGAAATTGTAATGTAAATTATGTATAATATATAATTTAAACAAACATTTACAGTTCTGTGGTTACTTATTGAATTGTAAGCAATAGAACGTTTCTTCAATGCTAACTGACTTCGAGAACATGATATAATAGAGACGAATTTGTATTATAAAGAAAACATTTTACCTTGTTTTAAAAATACTTCCTCTCTTCCTCTTAGCAAACCAAGAATGCGTGTATTAAACAAGGATATAACGTAACCTACAAAATCAACAGCCATATTTCTACTGGATTTGTTTTGTTTACATTTGCCATTTAAATTTGTTGCTTGGTTTTGCTTTGTTTGTATTCACGCTTTAATTTCTTTAATAATTAATCATTAATCTTAATGACTAACTCAAATTATGGGATCAGAAAAGGTATAATTATTAAATTAGTTTCTAATTTCCTCTTAAATTTTTTGCAGAACATATAAATTTGCCATTACCCAAACTACTCAAAATATTTTTACACCTCTTTCCATTCTTACATAATATTTTAGCTTCTATTCCGCCTCGAGCAGCCCCATGGAAATGGAGATATATTTGTAACATGGCAAAAAGGTTCGGGCATATACTTAGCTACAACAGGCATTGACTGTATGGTCAATATATTTGATCGTTATGGAGGAATTGTGGAAAGAATTCGCCTACCAAAGTGAGCATTATTTAGCATCTAGGCATATGCCCTATTTGTCATAACTGCTTCACTGATATTTTTATACACCTTTACAACTTTTTTAAGTCTCTGTACAAGCTTTGGTTGGGACAGTGATGGTGACCTCCTCGGCATTGTCAGCCAATCCCAGTTGATTATTTGGGATGCAAATGCTACCAAGAAAACTGTTATTGATGTGGGCTTAAAAGATTACATGTCATGTTTGACATGGGCTAAAACAAGTCCATTGGTTGCTATTGGTACAACCAAGGGGAATGTATCAATTTACAATCATAATACCTCCAAGTTAGTTCAGACATAAACACACTTTTCTTTGAATTTATTTTTTTAATTTCATTAGGAGAATTCCAGTTATTGGGAAACATACAAAAAAGATTACTTGTGGTGCTTGGAATAAAGAGAATTTGCTTGCGTTAGGATCAGAAGATAGAACCATTTCAGTTAGCAATAGTGAAGGGGATACTCTGAAAGTAATTAACTTAAGAGCTGAACCGTCAGATATAAATTTCTCAGAAATTAAGATAGATGAAAGGCTCGGTGGAGAAAACACTGTACAATTGTTATGTTAAATTGAGACTCAATATGATTAAAGCCCTTTTAGATTAGTGCCATAGTGGGCCGAAGAACCCTTTATTTGTACAAATTACTTGATCCAGACAATCCTTTCGAACTAGCATTTCAACAACATTATGGGTCAATCATCTCCTATAAGTGGTATGGGGATGGCTATATTTTAATAGGATTCTCTGCAGGATTCTTCATTTCCATATCCACCCATATAAAGGAGGTGGGACAGGAACTATTTCAAATCCGAAATCATAAAAACATATTGACAGACATAACTATCTGTGAATTGATAGGAAAAGCTGCATCATGTGGCGATAACAGGTTGATGGCATTTTCTTTTTAAAGCCAACATAGACATATATGTTTTTCAGTGTTAAAATTCACGATTTGTCCAATCTCCAAGAAACTTCAAGTGTGATAAATCTGTCTCAAGAGGCAGGCCTGCAAGGTATTTCATGGAGTGCTGATGGGCAGTTACTTGCAGTTGTAACCAAAGGTGGTTCAGTCAATGTTTATGTATCACATATGCAGTTGTTGACTGCAGTTTGTCCTCCTAAAATCGCGATTTTGTCTAGTCTAACTGAGATTAGTGTATATAGTTATGCTGCAGACAAAGTATGATTAGTAGTTTTCCCATCAAGTTTGGGTAATGTCAAAGGTTTTAGGACAAACTCAAGCCAGTTTTTGTGAATTTGTCTACTGAACCGTCATTTATTGGGGTGGGTCAGTACCATTTGGCTGCTGGGATGAACAACAGGATATGGTTTTATGACTTAACCAAAATAGCTGATGATGTACCTGTGAATGTAGCAGACAGGCAATATTTAGGTGCAATAACTAGTGTGAAATTAAATCCCGAATATGCTTCAGTTCTTTTTGAAGGAAAAATTCAGTTACACATGGTATTTTAAAATAATCATAATGGTTGTTTTGGTATTACAGTAGTTTTCTAGATTGAGCAACCAGAGGTATGTCATGAAGACCGTGAATCTAAACTATTCCCAGAGGAAGGCAACCAAAATTTTTTAATCACATGTCACGAACTCACGACAGATTTTTTGGTTTATGGCACTGATATGGGGCATTTGATTTATTTCCATGTAGAGGAATGGGCCAAAGCTATGGAGTATAAGCATAATGTGGGCATTAGTCATATTTATTTAGACCCTTCTGGGACCAGACTGGTGCTGGTTGATGAGAAAGGATTGGGATACGTTTACAATGCAGTAAGTGATGAGATCTTTTACTTAAGACTTGGTCAAAAACCCCTCATTACCTTTCATTTAAGGTTACTAACGAATTGATTTCCATCCCAAACATGCCCGCAAAAGTCAACGGAGTCACCTGGGACAGTCACATTTCTGACCGCAATATATTTATTGTTTATGACGATAACGAAATACACACTTATTTATACATTAAGCTGCATATTGATGGTAAAAAGAAATTTCAAGGACAATCTTAAAAAAACAGAGACACTTTTGCAGGTACGAAAGTAAAAAAAGTTGGAGAAACCCTACTTGTCTCCAAGCAGATCCCTTTAATAATGTATCAGGGCGAGGTGATGTGTGCCACATCCAGTGGACAATTGTCCCAACTGACTTTAACTACTCACGATGTTTCTCAAATGAGTACAATATTAGATCGAGACAGGAAAAATTTAGAAACCAATTTCCATAAACAATTATGTTTGCATAGGTGCGTGTTTTAATTCAAATCTTCACTCCTAATTTACACAAATCTAAATAGGTTTCGCTCCGCATGGAAAAGTTGCCAGAACCTAAAATCCAAAGACTTGTTTTTGCAATTAGCTGTGGAATGCCTCAAAATCTTAGAGCTTGATATTGCTATTGAGGTTTACTCTGAAATCGAAGACGTAGCGATGGTGCTTTCTCTCCAAACAATCCGAGACATTGACGACTGGAAATTGCTGTTTGGTTACGTTGCCATGTATTTAAACGAGTACGATAATGCACAGAAATGGTTTCTGAAGTCGAATCAGCCCCTAATTGCTTTGGAGATGAGAAGAGACCTGTTGCAGTGGGAGGAAGCGCTTGAATTGGCCAAGAAAGTGGCGCAGGAGCAGGTCTCCATGATATCCAGGGAGTATGCTCAGCAGCTAGAGTTTTTGTATGTTGGTTAGCTTTAGTTTTGAAAGTACGTTGAAAATGCGGATCTTATAGGGGTAATTACGGAGAAGCTCTAGTGAACTACGAAATAGGCTTGCAGGAAAATCTCAATCCGGACCATACCTTTACGTGCAGAGCTGGCATAGCCCGAACAACGTTAAATTGCGGTAATTACCGACATGGAATCAGCATTGCAGTAGAAATGGATAATAAACAGTTACTGAAGGAATGTGCTGAGATTCTAGAGAAAAAAAGACAATTTGGCGAGGCTGCAACTTTGTTCCAGAAGTGTGACCTAGTTAGTTTAAAATATCGCTTTTTTCTTTGTGGACGTTTCTTTTTGAATGTGGTTTTTAGTACGACAAAGCGGCCTCTAACTATATTATTCTGAAAAACTGGTCCAAAGTGGGCGAACTCTTGCCCCATGTAACTTCGAATAAAATTTACCTGCAATACGCCAAGGCGAAAGAGCAGGAAGGTCGATATGAGGAAGCAGTTAAAGCGTATGAAAGAGCTAGAGATCACGATTCTTTGATTCGGTTGCATTTGGAGCACTTGAATAATCCAGAAGTGGCCGTTGATATTGTCCAGGAAACGAAGAGTGTTGAAGGGGCGAAACTCGTTGCTAAGTAGGTCCTCACTTTTATTTTATATGGAACGTTCTGTTAAGGTTATAGGAGTTTTTATGGCGAAAAATCTTACTAATTTTAGATTTTTCCAACAATTAAATGATATTACATCCGCGATAAAATTCCTAGTAATCTCAAAATGCATCGATGACGCATTTGACTTGGCCAAAAAAAGCGGTAAAGTTGAGCTTTACGGGGAAGTCCTTCTTAATAGTTTCACTGATGAAGATATAAAACCAAAAGATTTCTCAAAAATCGCGGAGTATTTTGAAAACGAAAGAAACCCCCTTTTAGCCGGGAAATATTGGTTTCACGCGAAGGAGTATCACAAGGTAGGGGTCAAGCTTTTTTTTACTTTCAATCCAATTCAGAACTTTATCAGGCAATGAGGCTGCTTCTCGCAGCTGCAAAATCAGTCTCCAAGGAAAAAGAAGCTGTAACTACATTAATCGACGTGGTAGCTTCGTCTAATGACGAGTCTCTAGCTCAAACTCTCATAGAGTTTCTGTTGGGTGACTCAGACGGAGTACCCAAAGACCCTAAATATTTGTTTCGGCTATACATGGCCAGAAAACAATATAAGGAAGCTTCAAAATCGGCCCTGATCATAGCAAATGAGGAACAAATTAACGGGTTTTATAGGTAAATATTGGTTTTAGTGCACTTCACAGAAGTTCAAGAAACATTTTAGAAACGCCCATGATGTTTTGTTCGCAATGTACCAGGAATTGAAGCAAAACAATATAACGATTCCCTTGGAAATGTACACAAACCTAATGCTGCTTCACAGCTATATATTAGTGCGACTTCACGTGAAACGTGGAGATCACATAAAGGGAGCAAGACTACTCATACGAGTCTCGAGCAATATTTCGAAATTCCCTTCTCGTATGTACTTTTCATTTCGCTTTGAGCCCAGAGGTAACTAATTTTTCTGTAACAGATGTCGTTCCTATTTTGACTTCAACTGTGATAGAATGCCATAGAGCCGGTTTAAAGCATGCGGCTTACAAATATGCCACCACCCTCATGAATCCAGAGTATCGGAAACAGGTAATTGGTAGTTTATAGTAGTGATTCAGTTTAATGGTTTTCTTAGGTTGATCAGAAATATGCTAAGAAAATCGAAGCAGTCGTTCGGAGGCCTCCCAAAGTTGGCAAAGAAGGTGAGGAAAGTGAGGATCCAGAGGAACGAGAAACTCCATGTCCCTACTGCGATAAAGTACTGCGAGAAACTGAAATGACGTGCAATAATTGCAAGAATAACTTGCCATTTTGTGTGGCGACTGTAAGATATTTTTGTATGGTTTTTTCACAGATTTTTTAACGTATTCTTAGGGACGGCATATATCTCGTAACGGCCTTACTTCCTGCCCAAACTGCGAATTTCCGGCTTTCTTGGACGATTTTCTTGAGTAATATTATTTTCATCATCTGTAGTAATAAGAGTTAGTAATTTTTGATTTTAGACTGTTGAAAACTGAAGAGTCTTGCCCAATGTGCTCAGAACCTGTGGACTCAAACCATCTGGAACAGCTACGAGACATCAATCAGTATTTAAATATCGAATAGGTTAATTCTCAGTTACGTTGTAATTAGATATAGTAGTCATCGACGACTTGCCACAAGCACTTTTGATCTCATGCTGAAATTTTCTAATTGTTTTTATGTCAGTTGTTATTTTTATAAATAATTATTTATAATAGAGTTTTAGTGCAATAAAAAATGATGATGCAGTAAAGAGCCTTTTCTTTAATCCTCTCTATAAGCTTTATGAAAGTGGTTCAGTGTCTTGAAAGGGAATGGGCATTATGGGCAACTATTTTCTGAAATTGTCGTATTGGACTTTTTTCATTCACCAAACATCAAGAAAAGGAATGTTTAAGTCTAAATACGATTTTAGAAGCACAATATTGGATAAATAGATTAATAATACCGCTTACGCCTGTAAAAAAAATGCTCGTGCTGGGGAGACTTTAACGAAGTTTTCATCATTTCATGATTTTTGAAACACCCAATTTCTGAAATCGCGTTTTATTTTTTCTTCAATCATTTTTTGATATTAAGAATCTCATTATAGTTGACACGAAACAAGTGAATTTTAAATTAACTAATCCAGAAAACATTCTCTGGTCAAACAGGCGCTCAAGCGAGTTCAGACTTGCAGTTAAACGGATTTATTCTTGGAAATGTGGATTTGGATAATGATCAAAACATTTACTGAAGCGCGATACAAAACGGTAGATTCAGATTTATTCTCCCGAATGTTTTGACTGATCGGATGGTTAGTGGGGAAAATACCCTGGAACTTATCATCGGATGTGGAGCTGTTATGTATAACGCGATTAGCTTGTAGATTAAGAAGTGGGAATAAATTAGCTTAGAATTCCTGGTTTTATTGATAAAAAATAGCACTAGATTAGATCCATCCAGAGCGCTTTTTCCCAGTTAGTTTGGATTTCATGGATTCGACTTTGATGGGCGAGCTTGGAGGATTGAGCTTGCCTTGTTCAGCTTCCGGAACAGCTTCTGAAACAGCTTCCATTAAGTCCTTTGCGTTCAGAACTGTGTGTGGCACATTTTCTGCACTATTCGCTGCGTTAGCACCAACAGATTCTTCTGCAGGAGAAGGTATTGGAGATACTTTTTGAGGGCGATTCTCTGCAAGAACCCCAGGCTCCTCACAAGAAATACTTCTTCTGGCATTGTTTATGCCTGCTGAAGAAGACTGTTTTTTAGAACTAGGCCGTGGAGGTGGTTCTTCAATATGAGCTTCCTGGAAAGGAAAGTGTTGTAATAACTTTTGGAATCGAGTTTTCAGCACTTTAATGAATATGTTTTTGAACGAATAAACAGCACGTCTAGGATCTTGCGATGCTGTAAACAGGGGAAGGCATATGGAATTATTTTGTTTATGTAACGCATATTAATAGAACGTAAAGATAATTTATAGTGTATACTTAGATACATTTTGTATTCTGTGACATAGAAAAGAAAACACCCCGTAAGAATGATTTCATATAAATACATCGCTAAAAAATTAAACAAATTCGACTGCTAAAATCCAAAAAAACCTTAATAATAACATGTCGCCCCCCTGTTTTGTCTTGTGCAGTCCTGGACAGGTCTCACCATCGATTCATTAAGATGATCAATGTTTTCTTGAGGCATTTCATTCCAAACTATTTGTAAGGCATTAAAGAGCACCGTTAGGCTTTGTGAGAGATGGGGTAAATTTTGTAACTTTCTGCCCACAATATCCCATACATGTTCGATTGGTGATAGGTCTGGAGGTCTAGGTGGCCAAAGCAACAAATGGATCAAAAACGGTAAGAGGCAGCACAAGATGAGGTAGATTTTAATTAAAATTCAACTCCGAAAAGATCTCGGAATCATCCTGTTTTTACTAGAACTTATCTGGAAAAGGTATTAAATGGACCTAATGAAGATATAATCCGCACTGGTCTGAATATACCAACAAAACACCCCTTTTCCACCTATCGGTGATACAAAGATGTGAAGCGATGAAGACTTTAAAAACCGGTAAAATAATTCATTTTCTATAGATTCGTTTTTCCTTTATAAGAGTTTCTCTTCTGTCGATTTCATGATTTATTATATTTTCTTAATATATTTACAAGTGTGCTTGCTTACCGTAAATCTCTCCTCGGTGCTATTACTGGAATGCGCATTGTTTTCACTCGAAACTGGATCTATTGCAGCTCCTATAAAGAAAGTAATGAGCATATGATTTACAAATTTTAATGTCTAAAAATAACGCTTTTTCCCCTTACTTTGCTTAAAACTCTCTTTCAAATAGGTCTCAGTTATTACTTTGATACTCCTCTGCAATGAGATTTTGTGTGTTATATGTGCCATGGTTTGAAGGCCTCTAATCAGGTCCGTATCATCAGCTTATATAATTTTTACCTAACTTACCAGAACTAACCTGAACAAATCATTTTTTCTGTGATTGAGGGGATTCTATTGCCCAAACATGGTTTGGCTCAAAGCGATCTAGCTCGCCCACTACGTCGGGTTGGTTTTCCTATCCAGGAATCACCGACCGACTAAATTCCCCTTCGTCACACCCCCACCCTGAGGCGTTTCTGTGGTCTGAGTTTCAGTTTTTCCCTCTTTCAGAAGGCTAATTCGCAGGCCTGCTTTGCATTCATTATTCTTCTAATCAGCTTTGATGCTGTTCTACTAATTTTCGAATTTTATCATCACGTCTGGAATGTTCTCTTTAATCATTAAAAAACCCTACGGTCTCGGCTAGTTTCCTTCCTTCTTCCCATTGTTCTAGTGCTTCATTATTTTTGTCATAGTACTAGCACTTTGTCTCCGGTTTAACTCAAATTCAAAAATATTCTGTATCCTGTAATCGCCTGATTTAATCCTCTCTTTTTAAACAAGTCAACTTGTCCACGTCTCTGATAAAATTTTTTGTCCATCCCTCGGAGATGTCCCACCGCGCTTGCCACAGTCCGAGAGTCGATTTCTTTGCTTCTATACATTTCCCCTTGTCCAGTGGTATTTTGGTTATTCTAGTATAGCGTTATCCCTGCTATGTCCAGATCCGCGCTCTTCACCGAAGGTCCACCTGAACTAACCTTTTTTTGTAGAAGAGAGAACTTTAATAGGTACCCGGTTTGTTTGTCTGGTGTCTGGGCTATATGGAATTCATCCCCCTGTGGAGACCCACTGAAACCTTCCCCCTTTACCACAAATCCGTCTGGAAACCGTCGTCGTTTAGACGGCAGCATGGTTCTTCCCGTCTGTGGACACCTTTAGCTTCTTGTTGATTATTATTCTCTTTGGAATTCGTTTACCTTTTCATTGAAAATTCAGTATGCTTTCCCAGTATTCTTACCAATAAGTGATTCTTTCTGCCCATGGACACTTCTAACCTGAACTAACCCGAACAAACCTGAACTAACTTTTCCAGTACCTTCAAATTGAATTAGATGTTTCCTGTCGTCTTCCTGCGTTAAACTAGTGGTCAGTTCGTCTTCAGACTTCTTGTAGTCTTCCTCGATTTTCTTGGACATGAATTTAGCATAAGCCACTCTAGCCCCCCTGGGGACCTCGACCAGCTTCGGGTTATACTCTGCAATTGCCCAATATCAACGATGCGATTAACAATCCACAGAAACATGAACTCACCTAGTAGCTTCTCGTCCTCGATCTGCACAGGCTGATTAACATTCGTGAATATGTGCTTTCGCAAACTTTGCCTTTTTCTTCTGGAAAATTCGGCCTCCTGGGCCGACCCAATTGGGTTGCTCGCCGTGGTGTTTCTCCGTACCAGCTCGTTCCAATTCTTCTTCTTGGTCTTGAACGTAGTTCTCCTTCCCAAAACCTTCGCAATTTGGCCGAAGACGTTTTTGGGCTCGTCTAAGTTTTGTTGAATTTCATTTTCGATTCCCTCGACTATGCCTATGTGGAAGTCCGTCAAAAGGCGCCTTTCCATGGTTTTTCCCTTCTTTCCAGATACTGCAAATGAGCAGTTTTGTTTCCGAGCCGTTTTCGATGGTTCTTGACCAGTTACCTTGAGTGTCCTCCAATGATACCGTAGGTGTCTTCATGCCGTTCTGCCTGAGAATGTCTATGAGCTCATACCTCAGAGTGGAAATATCTTGTCTGATCTCCATTACGTCGTCCTCAGTTATGTGGTAATCGTCCCTTTTCCTCTGTTCTGCCGTAACATATCTCCTGACAAGCAGCTTCATGATGGTTTCATGCTTTTGCCTGGATATTTCTCTGGATTTGTTCTGCATACAAAAATTTCCACAACTCAGCCTGCATTCAGGATAAACACACACCTTAAAGCTCTCAGTGCCGAGCCTAGATTCACCACAACCCAGCCTCCTCTTAAGAGCCTTAGGGGTCGGAACCATATTAAAGGGGGGCGGCAGCGAATCTCCATCGTCAAAGTAGCTCACCCACAGGCGACTTCTGGCAAACTTCCATTCGGTGTCCGATCTCTCCGATATGATCTGGTATGAATTGGACATCATGGCAATGAGCATGTTCAACAGAACGATCACGTTAATGACCGAGTATGAGCCGAACATGAGCAAGGCCCAGAATCTGGTAAAGCCCTTGATTCCCGTTAGCTCGAAGGTCATGAGGTCCACCAACCCGAAACTAGCCCAGAAGAGCGATTGAGAGGTTTCGAACAGGCTAAAAAATTGATTTTTTTAATCAATAAGCTTTGCTTGGGTTTTCGTGGCGGTAGGGCTACTTGGCGTATCTCCTCCAGATGGTGCAGGCCTTGTCATTATTCTCGAAGTCTGGCAAACCAGTGGGCAAGTGGTAGCACTTGTTTTTCTCCAGTTCTGCGTAGTACCAGAGCAGCTGGTTGAGCCCTGATTGGGGAAAGGGAAGTGTGGGGTTTAATGTGATATTGTAAAGGGTCATAGTTTACCACAACCGAATGCGAAGAGAACCAAAGAGTATATGAAGAAAAATTTCACTATGTCGATTATCATGCGTCCCAGGGATATTTGAAGGGGCCCTAGATGGGGATTGACGCTGAAGATGTGGACTAGTTTCAAGAAACTAAAAAAAAACACACTTAAGGTTGAGGGAGGTGTTGAGATTTAATCACCTGAAGATCATCCCAGCAGCGAAAGCTCCCTCGGAGAGCAGCATGGGCTCGAAGGAGTCCCATTCCTCTCGCGGATACCATGTGGGCTTGCCCAACTGCTCGTCCCTCTTAGTAGTGCCTCAAACGCTTAGATATTTAGAATAACTATAGAGGATCAATTACCCAGCAAATATAGTATGAGGTCAATCGTAGCGATAGCCAGAGCACGTAAAATACGTTGGTGATAAAATCCACGATGTTCCATAAGTCTGAGACATACTCGAGGAGACCGTTGCACCATAGCGACTTCATTTCTGCCCAAATCAGGCCTAAATTTCATGAAATTACGAGAGTTTTATGGAAATCTCCACTAAGAAAGATCTTCTCACTTATGACATACACGATGACTCCGCACTCGGCCAGGCCAAACAGAGCCCCTCTCTCCTTCCTCTCCCACTCGTCCACCATATCCTGGACCCACTCATTGCCAATAAACTCCAGGATCACTATTTCGATCCTTTGAGACGCCGCACCTAAGAGCACTAAAATTTCCACGAGTTCACTACAGTTTCCTTACATAAACGCTCAATGGTGGTTACTTAAAAAGAGCCCGTAAGAGGCCGAATGGATGATGAACTTGACAAAGGGCTTTTTCATGAAGAGCCCCATGTTGGAATGGGGGGCTACCAGATAAATGGTGCAATAAACGGGGAACATCATGGCCATGTTGGCCACTTGGACGCATTGTCCGATAATATTCTTCCTCCTGAAACCGGGAAGGCCTTCGTACCATATCGCCGCCAGCAACTGCTGGACGTTGGGATGCGCTATGAACTAGCGAATTTTATGATTTTGATGTAGACTTAATCTGTAACTTTACCTTTTTTTGTTTGTATTTTATTGCCAGTTTTAGTCTTTCTAAAGTTTGCCGCTCCCCAGTGACCCAGATTTCCCCATTCGGGTCATAATTGAGCATTATTTCTAGCTCATACGAGGTCCTGGCATGATCTAGAAGAGAAGTGGCGAAGTCCTGAACTTGATTCCGCATCTCCTGCATTAAATAAGTTTTTTTTTTGTTAATTTAGCATTCCAAAAGAAAATACGTTATATTCAGCTCTGAACTCTGTCTCCATTCTGCTGAGCCGGCGCAAGTCCCACGATAACTCAAAGGCTGTTAGCAGAGGGTCACTGGACGAGAGGCAAATCAACGAGGGCGACGATAGAGCCCTATAGGCGTTGATTCTGCTCTGCGAATGCCTTAGAGAATCCGCTCTGCTCGACTCAACGCATTCGTCACACCCACATCTGCACCATGAGAAACTCATACTCATCGCCCCATGCGCAACGCGCGAACTAACCTGACGTCGTGGGGCATCGGCAGAGTAGCTCCCCGGTCCAGAAGCAATTTGATGATTTCGTAATTGTTCTTATGAGCCGCCAGGATGAGGGGAGTGATGTCCGCGGTGAACGACGCCCCTGAGCGGTCCACTCGCTCCCAGCTCTAAAAATTGCTCTAGAAAGGGCTAAAACGAATGAGAAACTTACATAGAGGTCATCGGACCTATGGTGCTTTTCCTCCCAATTTAAGAGCAGTTCCACTGCCTCCACGTACTCTTCTTTGATCGCATGCAATAGTCCATCCTAAACGAAGAAGGAAGTGTTTTAGTGTAGGCAAGCTCTAATGGAAGCTCGGAATGCGCTCCGAAAGGGCGGTTTAAATCAGCTCATAATCTCTTGTGATCATGCCTCAGGTGCTCATAAATAACACGTAACATCAAATTCTAATTTACCTTAACTTCGATATGCTCTACGAGCAGGAGCTTCATCAACTCGATATTTTCGTTCTCGATTGCAGCAATTAGTGCGGATCGATTGAGTGGATCTACACAGTTGATATCGAACTCTTCAGGCTGCGACTTGTATTGGTCTATGATCCTGAGAATCATAATTGAGCGTGACTAAAGGTTTGTTTTGTCTGAATACATATTTGCCTTGCTCTTCAGGGGGATTGGGGTTATGCATGAGTGATCGTCAGCTTAACTAGCAGGATGTTTTGTGAGGGAATTTTTCTATTTTCAGCAAGAATGTCACCTCACAGATGGTCTGTCGGCAGGTTCTTCCACATTGGCCGAAGCAACAAGGTAAGGGACAATGACCGTTCAAGCTTTGTGGTGTTCTGTTGCAGTGTTCGCTGTGTCTGTGCAGAATTAGATCTAATTACCTTTGAACCGTGGCACAGTCTCCCCTTTCTGCATGCAGCAAAAAAGTCTTTTCAATCTGCGACAACGGCCGCTCTATGGGGTCATTGAGCAGCAGTCCGGAAGCGAAGGATTCCTCGACGTCTTGGATCAGCTTCTCTTGCGATTCCGTCCCCTTCATGGTTCCTCAAAATATCCCGACAGACAAATATCCAACGATTAAATGGATCGCCCCAGCAGGTGAAACGCAGATCTCGGAAAACCCTCAAGTTCGATCGATTCTTGTTTAATTTGATTAGAGTACCTATAGGGAAAGTTAGAACGAAAGTTGAACTGCTCTATTGCCCTTGGAATCGCATTACCTCGAGGTAATTGCTGTTTTTCCGGATAATATATGGGAGAGATAGGATTCCTGATCGTATCGGGAACGTTAATCTGGGGACTTCCCCGCCCAGTGAAGGAGATTCCCGTCCGGACCTGCATAAGGTTTCAAGCTAAATTTTCACTTTCAAGTCTTATAACAACAACCTTGTCCTGATTTCAATTCTCAAGACGCCCTCAGGTAATCCAATTTGCTAAATTGCATAAATGGATTAAATCTGGAAATGGGGACCACTTACATGCACTATTATGTCTCCCCAATTTCCGCTTTGCATTGCAATATGCAACATATCTGCACTTTCTTTTTTCTCGAACTTGCTCCTTCACTGTCTCAATCTCCGTTCCAGTCCTGGATCATCAACTATGGAGAAATCTGACGTAATTCGAATAACCTGAAGTATCAAATCTCTCCAGGATTTCCTTACTGTTGCAGGACGATGTGGAGGCCAAGGATACCAAGGCTTCAGTGCCTCTCCCCAACCTTCCCAAAACGCTGAACTTAGAAGAAAAGAAGTATCTCTTAGCGATTGAACGAGGCGACTTACCAAACGTCAGAAGGTAAGCTCTATTATCACCAACATGATTAGTCGGACTTGCCAGGAATTGCTGCCTCAGAATGCTCCAGAAGTCCCATAGGAACAAGACCCAACTGGACATCAATTGCGTGGACAGTCTGGGAAGAGGGGCCTTGACCATTGGAATCGACCAGGAAAACCTAGAAATGGTGGAGCTATTGGTGGTCATGGGAGTCGACACTCGGGATGCGCTTTTGTATGCCATCAATGTCGAGTTTGTTGAGGCGGTTGAGCTGCTTTTGGAACATGAGGAACTCATCCATAAAGAGGGAGAACTTTACGTAAGCTTCCTTATGTTTTTGTTCCTGCTTCCAAATGGTCATTTCCAGAGCTGGCAAAAAGTGGACATAAATACCGCAACGTTTACCCCGGATATAACTCCTCTAATCTTGGCAGCTCACAGAAACAACTACGAGATTTTGAAGATTCTGCTAGACAGAGGAGCGACCATTCCCATGCCTCATGACATCAAGTATGAGCATATTGTCCCGACTCATTGCAGCTGTACAGGTTCCTCATTTCTAGGTGTGGGTGTGATGCCTGCATATCCCAATCGGAAGAAGACTCCTTGAGATACTCCTTATCCAGATTAAACGAGTATCGGGCACTGGCAAGCCCCTCTTTGATAGCCTTGTCTTCCAGCGACCCCCTCTTAACAGCCTTCCAGCTCTCCTGGGAATTAAAGAATTTGGCATTTGCAGAGCCAGTAAGATCTAGAATAATTATTGCAAGACTGCTAGTTTGAATCCCTACGAATCACTAGGAAACTAAATCTGAATATATGGAACTACGCAAGCAATGCCAGCAATTCGCAGTGGATTTGTTGCAGCAATCCAGAAGCTCCACTGAGCTGGCCATTATCTTGAACCACGACCCGGACAGCCCCCCTTATAAAGAAGGGGAGCATATGAAGCTCGCCAGGCTGGAGCTGGCCATACTATATAAGCAGAAGAAGGTTGCTGGTGCAGCTGAATATCTGAGTTCCTCTATTAACAAGAATTATAGTTTGTAGCTCACCCCAATATCCAGCAATTACTCGCAGCCCTCTGGTACGAGGGCGTACCAGGCTTCAGGAGGAAGTCCACAGGGAAAAAACTCATGATTATTATGAAAGTCGCTCTCTTCTTCCCACTTTACTGCCTTCTCTACACCATCGCTCCAGAAACGAAGTGTGCAAAGCTAATGAGGAAGCCGTTCATGAAGTTCTTGATACACGCTTCCTCCTATCTCTTCTTTCTGTGTATGAAATTTGAAGCAGGAGCTCTTATGAAGTAATCAAAGTTTTGATCTCTTCAGTACTCCTCATATTGGTCTCGCTCAGGGCTGAAGATTTGTTCTTCGAGTACTTCGGGTCCGCATCCATGAAAGCTTACGTTCTGGAGAAGTACCAAAAGCAGCGAGGGAACATGCCGAATTTTCTGGAATATGTTGTGTTGATATACGTAGTGGGTATGATCGCGTGGAGAGTCCTGAATCTGATATTCTAAAAAGTTGTTTGCAGGCTTTATATTTGAAGAAACGCAGGAGATTTTCACTGAAGGTATCAAAAGCTATCTCAGGAACCTATGGAACTTCATAGATTTCACCAGGAATTTATTTTACACCTTGACTTTTGTACTGCGGGTTGCCGCATACATACAGCAAACCACCGAAATCCAAAAAGACCCTGGTACTGCCTTCCTGAGAAGAGAGCAATGGAACGCCTTTGACCCTCAGCTGATCGCCGAAGGCCTCTTCGCGGCCGCAAATATTTTTAGGTCCCAAAATCCTTCAAATCTCCTCCCCCAAGCTCCAACGATTCTTTACTTTCAGTGCCTTGAAACTAGTCCACCTCTTCTCAATAAACCCCCATTTGGGCCCACTACAGATTTCCTTGGGCCGAATGGTAATCGACATCGTCAAGTTCTTCTTCATCTACTCCTTGGTTCTCTTCGCTTTCGCTTGCGGTAAGGTCCTCTACACAATTCTCAAGTGAGAGTTTGAGACAATTCTCTAACAGGGTTAAACCAGCTGCTTTGGTACTTTTCGGATCTGGAAAAGCAGAAGTGCTATCACTTGCCCAATGGAGAGCCAGATTTCGACAATGCTGCGGATTCCTGCATGAAGTGGAGGCGATTTGCGAAGTGAGCTCAAACTCAGTAAAATCCTCACGCAATACTCAAATGATGTTTGTTATAGTGTGTTTGAGTCCTCTCAATCGCTCTTTTGGGCCTCATTCGGCATGATCGATTTGGACAGCTTTGAGCTCAAGGGAATTAAAACTTACACAAGATTTTGGGGCCTTTTAATGTTCGGATCATACAGCGTGATTAACGTAATCGTCTTGCTGAATCTCCTTATTGCCATGATGTCCAACTCATACGCCATGATCGAGGTAAATTCATAGTATGTATCGAACCTTTTACCTGCATAAGACGCATTTTCAGGAGCATGCAGATACTGAGTGGAAATTCGCTAGGACCAAACTCTGGATGAGTTACTTCGAGGAATCTGGAACCCTTCCTCCGCCATTCAACATCTTTCCCAGGCCCAAAAATCTCTTCAAGCTGCTGGGAATGAGGAAGAAGGATAAATTCAGGAGAATGTCCACCAAAGTCCGTAAAAGGTTCTTGTTTTATTGTTATTGTGATTGATTGGGGATGCGCTTTTTAGAGAAGGAATAGAGAGGAGAGGGAGCGCGATTACAGATACACTGCAGTTATGAGGGCTTTAGTTTGGAGATATGTGTCTGCGATGCACAGGAAGTGTGATGGGAGCTCAGTGACTGAGGACGACATCAATGAAGTAAAGAGCGACATATCCTCTTTCCGATACGAGCTCATTGAGCTCTTGAGCAAGAACGGGATGGACATCTCTTCTGCAGAGAAAAAGGAGAAAGGTACCAATCGCGCTTATTCAGTTCGTCTTCCTTTCAGTTATAATTCTAGCGATATTGGGCAAAAAGATGAAAGTGTGGGAGAGGAGGCTGATGAAGGACTTTAAAGTGGCCCCCGTCACTATGGACGAAAGCGAGGACATTTATACCCCACCCCCTGAGGGAGAGACCTCTCTAGCAAAGTAGGACCTTCGACAAGAAATTTTTAATTTTCTCCGTTCTTTCTCCATTAGATTCAGGAGGATTGCCAGGATGGCAGCTCTAAACTCGAGCTTAAACAAATGGCAGCAAGTGGTGAAAGGTGCCTGTATTGCGTACGCTCACGTAAGCAACGAGCTCTCACAACTAAATTTATTCCTACGAATTGCAGATCTCAGATTGGAAAATGCCACAGCAAAGACTCGTTTAAAAAACAACAAAACCTCCAAAGGGCCATGGAGGAAGTGAAACGGTTGGCCACCAGGAGCCCCATGGTGGTTCAATACGAGCCGACCATGGACTTGCCCGACTACACAGGAGAAGAGATAGTTCGATTGGTCAAAGATGTATCTCCTTTGGGTACTTGATCAGTATTTTAGGATTATTGTCCTTTAGCGTGATAATATTTACAGCCTCATTGAAGGTGAGCCAGGTAAGCATTTCACCCATAGAAGAGCAGAAACAGAAAAGCCCGGCTTTGTCCCCTGTTGTCTCGGTGATTCCACCCCCACCTGCGACTGTGAAAGCGCCCATAGAAGCCGATTTGATTGACTTGAAGAGGCCAATTGAAGATGAGAAAACAGGTTCGCTTCCAGCATATTTAAATCGAGAAACCCCCGCTCTATCATCTAAAGCTCGTCTTGAAGAAGAAGCAAAACCGCCTCTTTATGATGAAGCATCTGCAGATCAAAAACAGTATGCAGGGAAGCAAGTTCCCAGCCCCAAACAGTTTGGCTTTCAATGCATCAACTCTCCCTCTCCAACGAGACATTATGACTCTTCCATAAAATCCAGAGCTGAAGAGAAGAACTCTAAGGAGGGTGACATTGTAGATCAGGGAGCAGCTGCGAGTTCACAGGATTCAGAAAGTAAAGAGAGTTCTGATGAGCTGAAGAAGATCTTCGCCACAGATACTGTTGAGAGTTGCAAGGGTAAGGCATTTTCTTGGAGTAAGTGGAATTCATACAGGCAAACTTATGCAGATGCCATAGAGGACTCGGTGGGAGAGGATAAAGATGAGGTTTTTGAAGAAGCCAAGTCGGATTTTGTGGATGAGGATCCAATGAGACAAGTAAGTGGTTTTAATTTGGGAAATGGAGCTGTGATTTAGCCCTTTGAAGGTTGATGAAGTCTCTAGGGCTCCTGTCGCGACCTTGCAGCTCCCTTCACGTCTCAGACCAGTAACGCCCATGAGCCAGAGAAATATCCAAAAAGTTGGGGATGTGGGCAGGACAAAGCAACCCAAATACGGCTGGCTGTGAACTGGGAATTTACATCCAGGAAGGTTAAATCAAACCACTTTTGATGTAATAAAATTTTTATATATTTTTCTCCGAATAAAAAACAGGTTTTTTTACTTAAGTAATACTGTTGATAAAGCTGGAAAATACATATATTCTTTAAGACTATCACGGAATGGCGGTGGTAGAAATCCGAGAAACGGAAGCAAAACAATCACTGAGAGCACCATTAGAAAGGAGTTTTCGCACCGCTTTGGAATAAAATAGTCATTATTCGTGTTATTTCGATTAAATTTTTCTTCTCCTTTGCATCAAAGGCGAGTACTCATGTCCTCAATAGGCTCAAATTTTCTCACTAACTGGAACTCCCCCTTTTCATCTCTCCTAATGGGCAGATCTCTGGCCAGTGGCCTCGCGAATAAATTCGGATCGTAATTCTCATCCTTTATCGTCTTTCTGGTAATTTGTCTGGCGATTAAACTAGCAATGTAGCCGACCACAAAGGTCACAACGAGGCCTATCACTCCGTTGTACAAGTACGACACTCGGTACAACCAGGGAAAATCCCTAAAAATAAACTGATTATTAACAATTTGGTGATTCACGCATAAACATTTAGTACCTTGGAATTATCTGAAGCTTTTTTATGGAAGTGACATTGAAACTCCCAGCTGCACACCCATGGAGTGAACTGGGCAAAGGTCTTAAAGGCGGTTTTGGAGCAAATGCCACCCACATTGCTACAATCATTCCACATAGAAGGCCTAGCAGGGACCCCTATGAATTCGCTTTTTTTAGTAATAATTAAACCACCAATTTACTAGATAGTACCACTTCGTTGGCCATACGAGTGAACATTCCCAATGTGAAGAATCCTAAAACCGGGCCCCCTACCGCTCCAAATATCGTGAGGGAGGCTTTGAGAATCGCCCCTAGATGCTGCACTAAGAAAGCCATCCCCAGACATATTAGCCCATAGACCAGGGCAATGCATTTGGTGAGGGTTGCAGCGCTTTTCGGGGATAGTTCTGACTTGTGCAAGTAGGCGCGAAAGGGCTGAAATAATTCAGTATAAATTAAGCAATATGAAAAGGTGAGTTACGCCAATGTAATATGCATGCTTATGTTATTTGGCCCTGCTGAAATATTCTACCTACGCCAATGAGTACACGAGAAATTTTTTAAATTTATTTCTTCGGCTCTAATAACACAGAGACGAACGAGAGGGGTACTGAAGAATCTTGGAATCAAGACAAAAACCAGTTTTTAACCCAGAATTTTTGGAAAAATATAGCTACGTGGAAACCCATTTTCGTATTCATTTCGGAACTCCTAAAATTCCTCTCTAGATTTTGAAAATTCCCACTTATCCTATCGAAATATGAGGGCGTACCGAAGAAGTTTTGAGGGCACACAAATCCGAGAAGACAGGGCGCTTGATAAGGCTGAAGTATCGGGAATTTGTCTCTACTCAGAAAGTAAATTCTATTGGCAGAGCCGGCCTTAGCAAGTTTATCGTCTCCCATAAGGCCGGACCTGTCTACTGTTACCTTGTAATAGTCTTCCATCGCAACTGCAGCTACACTATTTAAAATGGCGGACACTGTAGATAAAGTAGCGCTAAATATCCCAGCTACGAACAACCCTGCCAGTCCTGGAATATGACCCATAGTGTCGACCACGTAATAAGGCATAAGCTGAAACA
The DNA here is from genome assembly GCF_040115645.1 of Euwallacea fornicatus. Taxonomy (NCBI): domain Eukaryota; kingdom Metazoa; phylum Arthropoda; class Insecta; order Coleoptera; family Curculionidae; genus Euwallacea; species Euwallacea fornicatus. Next base: position 1,630,324 of record NC_089570.1, read on the forward strand.
TTCCGTTTAATAGACGTGACTCCCTTTGGGGAAGATCCAGATCCATCACCTACCTGGTCCATGCTGGTAATGTACCCTGCTTTCAAAGGATCACAGGTAGAATATTTGGAATAAATTGCCAACCCAGCAAACGACGTGGTTACCCCCAGTAAGCAAAAAATTGGCCAGTTAAGCCATAAAGCCTTTTGAGCCCTCTTTAAATCTCTCACGGTTAAGTACCTCTGGATTTGAGTTTGATTTACTCCATACAGCGATAAGAAGAGCACACCCCCTCCTAATATCAGCGAAAGCCAGGAGTGTCTAACCGTGGGATCTGGGTTAAAGCTGTGATAGGTAAAGGAATTACATGGGGTCCTGATCAATTACTTGAGAGAATTTACTTCCAGATATCGGTTCTGTTGCCTTTAGAGGCGATTTTCCATATCTCGGAAATTCCGCCATGGGTTGCAATGGCACTCCCGATCACGCTAAAGACCCCGATAAACATCAAAAGGGACTGAAATACATCGGTCATTACTACGGCTTTCATGCCTCCTATGGTCGAATAGAATGTGCACACAAGACCTGTAATAATCATCACAGTTTTAATAAATTCAATGATTTTTTCAATAATTTCACCAGTGGTCATCACCGCAGTTACTCTATGTATGCCCGTGAGAGCTTCTAATGCTAAAGCAGGGGCGTAGATTACAACCCCCGTATACAGGGTCATTTGCAAGGTGTATGCTAACGATGCGGCCAATCTGGAGCTTCTCCCGAAACGCAGCTCCAAATACTTATGAGAAAAATCCGAATTAATGGATTTTAATTAAAAGGGCGTCCTTACCTTATAGGCACTAGTGGTTTGAAGCCTGAAAAATACTGGTAAGTACAGGTAAACAGCCACTGGGGTGAACACCAAGTGGCCCAGATAAATGAGGATAAATTGAAAGCCAAACATGTAGTTCTCGCCTGAAACTCCTAAAATTGTTATTGCGGACATAAATGAGGCCATCAGTGATATTGCTACTGGATACACCGATAGATTTTGATCGGCTAGAAGGTATTCCTAAGGGAACACCATTTTAGCGCCTATTCTGATCATATTATTATGGCTCATACCCTGACGGTTTTCTGCTTCCCTCCAGTAAACCGGTAGTAGATCCCAATAGAAGACGAAATGAGAAGAACCAACACCAGGATTACATAATCCCAAACTCCAAACCCTGATGGGTGGCCCTCCATGCTTCTAGCAATGGAGGATGCTTCAGTCTTCACTCTCTGCTTCTCTCTTCCTTCTAACACGCCAATGTGGTTTCTGTAGCGTTATAATAATCTCATGAGATCTTGAACTGTAAATTCTCCGATGGTGCCGATTCGTTAGTCCGAGTTGTTTTTGGGAGAGTTAATTTTGGTTAGGTCGAAAACAAACTTGCTTTTGGATCGGCGCGCGTCACACTGTCTTATTTAATTACTTAGTAGGTCTCTGTTCAGTTTACATTAGACAGAAATGAAATGGTATTAGCACAAGGTCAAAAGCAAAAACTGCTTAAGTTCCGTAATTGTTATTGAGTATTACTAATTCCATTCAATTTCGAGCAACGTGGTTGATTCGGCTAGGAACGGGGAAAGTAATTGCGATCAACGCTAGGCACGTCACTGACTCAGCAAACTCATTTATTTATTATTAATTTTGATTGTAATAAAGATCGATCATATGCATTCTCGTATTCAAATGATAGCAAATTGATTTGTTTACAATTACAAAAGTAAGATGTAACGCCAATTCATCTTTCGAAACGCTTTAGTGACCCCAATAGAGTGGAAGATGACTATGCCAATAATTAATCTTGATTGGCAACAATTACTGTGTGAATATGTGAAAAGATTATTTTTGAATAATTATTAGTGATAATGCATTGTGAGCTTTAGAAAACTTCTGGGTCTTGGGAGTCGCTGGACACTAAATCTGACCAGGCGTGGTAGATGAACAAAAATAATTATTGCAAGCCTTGAAAAATTTTGAAAAAATCTACCTTGACACATCAGTGAGGACATGATTTTTACATGAAAAAATATCGACCATTTTACGGAATTTTGATATACCGTGGAAATCTTAATATATGGGCGGCGTGAATGGCGTCAAAATCGATAAACACGTATAAATTTTACAAAATTAAAACTATTTTAGGACCACCATTTTATGTTAATTTTTAATTTAATTTAATCCAATCTTGTCCCACCTATATTTCAAGACAGGCAAAATGTCGCCATTTGTTTCATATAATTTTACTATTCCTAATGTTTTTTAACCAATCCCTCCAGAATATCTCTAATCTCATGTACCGTTTTTAACAATACAATTTTAAGTATTATCACTCATATTTTCATAAAAGTGTCTAGGAATGGATGAATTTATGGAAACCAATGGCGAAAACTTTCAGCGTCGCTATAGGTCACGCAGGCCACGACCAGACTGAATTGAATTTTAAATAAATATCTGAAAAACTATTAAAATTATGTTATTTATCTTAAATGGTACACTTTTTGGGAACTTATGGATACGTACCAAAATTCACACCACATTCCTAATTTCCTTAATTAAATTATTGCCCTGAATTTATCCCCAGAGGTAAATTTTAATTAAATCTAACGTGCTTTTAGTAATATAACAACGTTCGTAAAATAAACATATTTTCAATTAACTGTTTATCACGCTTATCTAACCGTCTTTTGAGCGAATAGTCATACAAAATCGATATCGTAATTCTATTAAATGTTGGATAATCGCAGATTTTTGAGTTAAGACTAAGAAATAAATTTTCTTTTGAGCGTGTGAGGCCCTATATTTTCGATTTCACCAGTAAGTATTTTTTAATGAAGGTAGTCATCCTGATTATAAGATATTTTTTCAGAAAACTAAGAGGAAAAGACAAAAAATGATAATTTGTCAGTAGAGAATTTAAATTCAAATTTCCCGCCAATATGTCTAACATCAGATTACCTACGTAGAAAATGTAGGAAATCTGCTCCATTCTCCGATTTCTATTCTCTTTATCGAAACTTGTTAGTCAAACAAAGACAGAATGTTCACTCGTTAATCACGTAGTACTTTATTTATTTCTTTATTACCCAATTCGTCTCCCCTCTTGAAATGTCAGAATCCGATTTAACCTCAATCTTTTGTTTAGTCAACAAACTGATACATTTTCGTGGAGTTATTTACGTTTTTACCCAAGGAAGTTGTCCTTCATCTACAGGAATTCCAATTAATGCCAGCAAATTATTTCGTGCGATGATGGTTGTGTGACTCATTCTCCTTTTCGCTAGTTTACGTTGTTCTGTAGTGTTTCTATTAGGTACATTTTGGCAAGTTTCTTCCAGCATCTATTTATTCACAAGGGATAACTAAGTTGATTTACTTAAATCTAGATCAGTTGACGAAAGTGAATTACTTCAACAGTATAAGGCAAGTTGATTTAAGTAATACAATTTTCATTTTCAGTTTTCCTGTTGCTCAGCTAAATCTTTAGTGTTTCATGCTATCAATTTAAAAATTTGAATTTTCATGATATAACTCTAAATTTAATACTTAAATTTGGAACACATTTTTAGAACGTTCGACTGGCGATTCCATAGTTTCATGCTTCACACATATGTTTAATAAGCTAAAAATTTGTTGAAAATAGAGAGTTTTAAAATGTGCTAGATGTTATTCATTTGAATAGAGTATCTTAATGGCATGACTTCCAAGAAAATAATTAAATCTATTTGATGTTAAACGTTATTTGCTAATGATAATCTATTTAAGTTTAAAAGGTTTTGGTTTTTAAGTAGTTTAATTGCTCATCATTTCTATTGACTAAAGCAACAAGCAGGCTTTTTTCCTGGAAGTTGTATAAAAGCAAAAAACAATTTTTTTGAGAACCAAATACACTATTCTTCAGATAGAGAAATTTGGTATAAATATCCAGTAAATTAAAATTCATGATCAAAGATTTGGAAGTAGATTACATAATTCCAGATAAGAAATAATTATTATTTACTTAACAAGCCAATTAATTAGATAATGTAGTAAATTCAGTAACTGTCTGCCCAGTGACTGTAAACATCTATGAATTTTTCAAGTGTCAGTGAATTGGGATGAAACGCACTAGTGATCATTGTGTTTAGGACTGTTCATGCAATTGCAAGTATTTTTTCATTTAACATCAGCATTAAATCTAGCATGAATCAGTCTGGTGCAGAGGTTGATCTAAATCCCAACATCTCATTACCCAGAACAAGCATTGGTTCGGATGCAGATTATGACGATGAGCTAGGTATACCAGAGTCAATTAAAATAGTTGATATTGGAGATGGACCGGTGGCGATCATGAATTCATCAGATGATGAATTAGAAGGTAAGTAAATGAAGTCAGTTGAAGGGTACGACAAACATAACTAGGAAGGTATTTTAAAAGAATTTTTGAGGTTTTAGAGCATGGCATGAAAATTTAATTAACGTACAACCTTTTCACACTTGAGTTGATGAAAATAATTGTTTTCTTGTAAATAGTTAGTGGTAAAGTACAAGTTTACATTTCAGATGAAACCAACCAAGAAGGTCTTCCTTTCAATAAATGTCACGATTATGTTAAATTTAAGTCTGTATCCAGGAATATTTTTGTCCCGTCTGAGGATATATTGGTCACTTTCACAGACTATGAAAGGGAGCTGACAACCCATTTGCTGAACCCCAATTTGTAGGTGATATAGTGGGTCATTTTTCCTACTAAAGCAGCATCATAATTTTAGATATACTCTTTCAATAATGCACGCAGGTTTCAATTGGAAAATCAAAAAGAGATACAAAGATATCCACAGTTTACATCAAGAGTTGGTTTTATTTCGCACGAGTTTGAATATTCCATTGCCAAGTAAAACGCATAAAAATAAGCGAAAAAGCTTCAAGGAAAACGTGCCTAAAAATAAGAAAGGCAAGCGCAAAGCTTTGCTCCCAAGGTTTCCGAACAAACCGGAAATTTTAGTGGGGTACGAAAGAATCCCCAATAGGATGAAGCAGTTGGAAGATTATCTCAATAATTTACTATCCATTGTAATTTATAAAAACCATCCTGCAACCGTAAGTGCAAGTCGGTCCTTTTATAGTAATATCTCTTGAATTTGGCGAAATAATTCTTTAGTTAAATTTCCTTGAAGTCAGCCATTTGTCGTTCATTAAAGACCTAGGCTTCAAAGGCAAGGAGGGTATAGTAAAGAAGAAGTCGGGTAGCACGCATCCTGGCCAATCCGGATGTAATTTTTTCGGGTGTTATCGTTGCTCCTTCTGCTTGCGGTGATTGTTATCAAATAATTAATTCCCATAAAAAATAAATCCTGAAGTTTTTTAGATTTCAACACTTTTGTAGCACTTTCATCTGCTCTAGATGGTTGAGACGATGGCTCTTTATAAAAGACACTTGTTTTGGTTATATAAATCCGGATACGGGTCACATTAGATGTGTTGTGCTGTTCGATCAAGGCTTCGAAGTTGCTTCAGGAATGTATAACATGCCTTTAAACACTGGATGGCAGGTTCAAACTTTGACCAGATCATTGACTTTTAAATGCAGTACTATACGGAGGAGCAAAGAATGGATCGATGCTTTAAGGGAGGCAACGGTTAATACAGGTTCTTTAAAAATTAAATACATAATTAAACATAGCAGCAAATCGAATTTATAGCCAAGGTTTTTGTGCAACCAAACCCATATCGTTCCTTTGCCCCTGTACGGTGCAATACCACCGCCTCGTGGTTTGTGGACGGTGCCTCATACATGTCTTCAGTGGCAGACGCCATCGAAGCGGCCAAAGAAGAAATATTTATCACAGATTGGTGGTTAAGCCCGGAAATCTATTTAAAGAGGCCTGCTATCGTTGGGGATTATTGGAGGTTGGATAAGTTGCTGCAAAGAAAGGCGGTAAATGCCAAATTTTCTGGCAAATAATAATTTGGTTTGGGATAATGTTGTTCGTATTAGAAAGCCGGTGTCTTAATCTACATCCTGCTCTACAAAGAAGTGGAACTGGCGTTGGGTCTGAACAGTTTCTATAGCAAGCAGAAGCTGCAGGATTTGGATAAAAATATCAAAGTTCTTCGACACCCGGACCACGCGAAAGCCGGGGTATTTTTGTGGGCCCATCACGAGAAAATTGTTGTTGTAGACCAAACTTATACTTTTGTGGGTGGAATTGATTTGTGCTATGGGAGATGGGATGACGATCAGCATAGGTAAGTTTTCTGGCTTGTCTGTATCTACTGGACTTAATTGAAATATAAGGGCAGTTGACTTGCGTCCCTACCTTTCGACTCCTCTCACGAGCGTTCGCCTTCGCGTAGATCTGTACAAAGGTCTAAGAAATCTCCCGATTGTGCACTTTTAGCTGGACATATCTAAACTGCTCTGATGTAATAATTTTCGAATTTTTTTTATAGACTAACAGATCTAGGCAGTATCACCCCCTCCATCGGCAATCTTTCCACACTAAGAAAAAAAACCTCGGACAAACCTTCAGGAGATGTTATCTACCCTATACCTGAGCCGTACTATAAAAAAACTACGCTGCTTCCAGTCCACCCGCCCACTCCAACGGAAGAGACTGCCCCGAATCCAGATGTACTGCCTCAACTGGAACCTGGGGATCACTTATTGCTGCCAAACACGTACAGATTTTCTAACAATAAAAACAAGGTCTTATCCCTTTTCCTAATAGATCTTTATATAAACCCAACACTCCAGATGCGGAAAGGAAAAATGTATTTCAAGACATCACGAGTAAAGTTAAATCAAAGGGAAAAGAACTGATTAATTTAGTATATACCCCTACTGAAGACGATGCAATCAAGCCCAATACGCCCGATTTTGAGAAAGATCTTAATGAGGATGAAGTTGACAGGAAAATGGATTTGCAAACCCCGGAACAAATCATAGAAACCTTAGACGGTTCTGCAAAGTTTTGGATTGGGAAAGATTATGTGAATTTTATCGTCAAGGATTTCACTAATTTAGATTCACCCTTTGATGATTTCATTGACAGGGCAAGTTGCAATTTGGCCGATTTAATTTTCCAAGAAGGTTGAAAAATTTTTGTTGCAGGCGACTACGCCTAGAATGCCTTGGCATGATGTGGGTATGTGTATTCACGGTGAGGCTGCCCGAGACGCTGCGCGCCACTTTATTCACCGCTGGAATGCCACTAAACTAGAAAAAGCCAAAAATAACTCATCCTATCCGTATCTTCTTCCAAAGGCCTATGGAGATTTTAAAACTTTACCACTAGATTTCCCTAATAAGTCTCACAATGTTACTTGCCAAGTAGGTTTTAATACATACTGCTAAAACTATTTAGAGAACACTTGTATTTAAGGTCTTGCGGAGTATCAGTACATGGTCTGGAGGTTTTCTCGACTCGGACTACGTAGAACAAAGTATCCATGAGGCCTACATTGATACGATTACGAGGGCGCAGCATTACATTTATATTGAAAATCAATTTTTCATAACTTTGGCTTATCGAAACCCAAACACAAGGAATCAAATTGGAGAAGCCTTGTATAAGCGCATTATTCGAGCACATAAGTGGGTGATAAAAAAAAACGGTAGATCAATCTATACATGGTTTTGCTCTAGGGAAAAAGCAGTCTTCAGAGTTTATGTAGTCATGCCATTATTACCCGGATTTGAGGGTGAAGTAGGTGCGGCTACGGGAACATCTTTGCATGCAATAACCCATTGGAATTACGCCTCCATTTCCAGGTATTTAAAGTTGTTTTTATAGTTCACGAGCTTTGTAAATTATTTTATATTTAGCGGCAAGGACGCGATTTTAAACAGACTAAAAGATGCGGGAATCGAAGACCCGTCCGAATACATCTCTTTCTATGGCCTTAGAAATCATTCAAGGCTGAATGCAGAGCCTATAACTGAGTTAATTTACGTCCACTCTAAACTAATGATTGTAGATGATAAAACTGTGATATGCGGCTCTGCGAATATTAATGATAGATCTCTAATTGGGAAAAGAGATTCGGAAGTTGCCGTTATCATAGAGGTATGTTGAGTCTTGTTGCCACGTGAAAAAGTTTGTAATTTTAGTTAAAATTTAGGTATTGAAAGTACAATAGCAAGTTAAACGTTGATATATTCAACCTTTCTTTTATTGTCCAGTAAAACTCAAATATAAAATTTTAGGATGAAAGTTTCGAAGACGGACTAATGGACGGTAAAGCCTATCCTTGCGGCAAGTTCGCAGGGACCTTACGAAAATATTTGTTCAAGGAACATTTAGGATTATTAAACGATGATTCCGATACCATTGAGTTTGATGTAGTGGACCCTATAAGCGACTATTTCTATAGGTAGGTTCATCCTACTAGTTTGTGGTCTGTTTAAAATTTTAGTTTTATCAGAGAAGGTTGGTACAAAACAGCGAGCTTAAACACGGAATTCTACGAGAAAGTATTTCACTGCCTTCCATCAGATAACATTGAAACTTTCGCCGAAATTAGGAGGAATAATGAAATTAAACCTCTATGGGTAGACGAGTTTTCTAGGGCTGAGAAGATGCTCGACAGTATACAGGTAAGTTTTGGTAGCGAAAACCTTCATGAGAAGCTTGAATGTTCTTTTTTGATTTGTGTATTTTGTTTGGTGGCATATCTGAGTAGGAATTTTATGTCATTTAGGGCCATTTAGTTCTGCTGCCTCTAAATTTTCTGAGCAAGGAAAATCTTACACCGGCGGCTGCCTCAGTCGAGGGAATCATGCCAACGTCCCTTTGGACGTAGTTATATAATAAAACGTATATTTCCCTGGTTATTTTTATATAAAAGTTTTTATTTATATTCCTATATATTGAAGAAAGTTATGCAACTTGAACGACTAATATTAAGGAATAAGTCACCTTGCAGAGCCTATTTTCAAAGTTTTAATAACTCTTGTGGTCAAAAAAGTGTATTTGAACCACATTTCTTGATGGTAATTTATGAAAATACCAAAAATAGTATTATTTTTTGAAAATACTCACTTATTTTTAAAAATATTTTAAATTTACAAGCGTTCTAATTGTGCCTTCTATTGAGCAATAATTATTCATACCATTTGCATTTACAATTGAAAGGCTTGAGAGTTAACATAACGCTACTAAAAAGATATTAACGAACCTTTAATTTACCATTTTCGTCCTCTTTTTAGCAAATTTTTGTCAGTAAATTATACATTCATCGAAGATGTTTTACTAACATTGTTTGTGTTTAAAAGTGCTAATTTACTATTTTATTACTTCATTCGTAATTTAGTCTGCCAAAGATATTTTTATATTGTGAATTAAAGAGTCATTTCCAAGTCGGATCCATCACATTCCATAAATGCAGATTGTCTCAAATGCCTGAAAAACATTTTGATAAAATTTGTTAAAAAATACTTTATTGCTGATTATTGACAGCAAATTTTTGAATTTTAATACTGAAGTATACAGTGTTAATTTATATCAAATCTGTCCAATACATTCGCGATAAATTAGAATTAAATGTGATTTAGGCTTGAAGTTGTGACACTCTGTACGTGCAATTTTCAAAGTACAAACTATTTAGATTTCGTGTACGGTGCTGTATTTTACTATTGTTCCATGGGCCGAATAATACTTAATTTCATGGTAAAATAAATTTTTCTTGAGTTCTGTACCGGGTGTTCCATTAATAGATGATAGCAGTGGCACAGTTCTAAGATTAAGACCTTAGGACAGTATCGTCTCTAATTCAGAAGACGCAAGTTTTTTCTGAATTATAAAGGAAATTAATTGAAAAATAATGTATATTAAAAAAATTACAGGTACAATTTGGGCATTTTAGTGAAGGCAATTTGCTTTATTTCCATTGGCAAATGCTATGGTTTTTCTACCATCGTCTCTGTCCTGCCTTATTGTTTTATAATTTCTAAGTCTCAATGGTCTAGTCTATCACGATCTTTTACAAAAGTACTCAGGCACAGAGATGGAAAAGTAGAAACCCAAACGCAATATAAATCAAGTATAAATAAGGTTTTTGTTATACATTTATTAGTTTATGAGATATCGCCAGTGATAATTCGCAATGATGAAACATCCGGTACTTACTGATAGCATTTATTAAGGTTTTCTTCTCGCCAAAGCCCTTTTTAACACTGTTTGTTTTTATTTGCAAATACTGGTGCTGAATAATATTTTATTGATAAAATGTTTAAAACAAAAAATACAAAGCTGTAAATGGATTTTTGTTTTCCTCAAAATCCTTTTCCAGAAAACTAACAGACATTGTCAAAAAACGTTGACTATGAAACGTTAAAGGATGGCTGCGGGATGAATGGGTGATTGTCCGAGGTTAATCATCTTGTTCACGTGCGGTTGGCACATTTCACCTACTTTCCAGGATCTAGGGTATCAAAAACCACTAATCTCAATTTGATGATAATGTGGCATCATCGATTTCATCTAAAACTAATGACGTTTTCTAGAGATTGTCAAAGATTCCTCGATACCCATTGGTAGTCGTATTCACCGCCCTTATCAACGTTGCCGCGTTGTCATGAAATTCTCCAAACCTAGTGCTTTCCATCGAAGCAAAAATATCCGAATCGAAACGGAGACGCGGCTGTAACAAACAAAACAATAACAAAAATAGAAAAATGGGAACGAACTTTCGCTCTCGCATCATCCTTTCTATCGCTGCGCGTCGGGCCGCATGCAACTTGATGTCATTACCCGCAACTTGTAAAGTAAATTATGTAATTGTTGATCGGCCAATGAACGACGTATGCGCCTTTGGAGAGGGGAGGGAGGGACGTGACGTCACCGACCTGGTTTACACCCCTCGACCCCACCGTATGGACTAATCCGTAATGCATCGTTGCCGCGCTGGGAAAATGGCACTGATGATCGGAAATGTAAAAGAGATTTGTAATTTCGCTCTCCGGGTCACTTCCTGACCAATTAATGATGTTGTTGTTGCTTTTAGGCTCGTGGTTCCACCAAAGGACATTTGGAATGCCGTGATGAACGATTCCGTCGGGTAGGATAATAATGAAAATCCATACAGTGAGACAAGTTTAAAGGCCTCTTTATCTTCGGGTAGTGGCAACATTGGGCGCGCGCCGCCTAACTAAAACCGATCTAATCCGAGTGCGACAGTGTGTTCAAAATGGCAGACGGGTTGTATGCGGGAGATACAGTCGGAGATGTAATCGAAAAAACATTAGTGAAAAACTATGAGCAAGTGATGGAGTTTAAGACAATTGAGAGCGTGAATGAAGCAGCGAGTGAAGATGTGAATGCATTTTACTCTAAGCGTGATAGTGCTAAATTATTTGTAAATTTGTGTACTAAAAATGGATCCAAGCACGAGGGATTGCTGGCCGCTGGCTGCGAAGACGACTGCAGGAAAAAGAGATGCGTCGACCGATACGACAGCTCGGAATCCTCAGACAGGTAGGTCCGTCCATTCAAGATCTTCAACTGGTTTCGCCTTTTTATTGTTCTTCCTTTGACTCAGAATTTGGCAATAACGCTTACGGTCATTGTCATGGCCATCGTTTTTGGTGCGAGTTCAATGAGGTTTTTGTGCATTGTTGACCAACCGCTCATTTGTTCTGTATGCACTAATTGACTACAGAATAACTTCCATTTCTTCCTCCATACATTCCATTGCAACTTCAAGTTGTTCAACTCCGAGTTGCAATAGAAATGTTACCGTTGCGATAACAATTCCATTTGGGGCACGCCGAATCGCACGTATAGCGGTGAAGGCTTGTGTTGTTAGCCCCGAAGAGTGCCTCATTAATTATGATTTATGTACCTATGACATGGAGAGCCTATAACATATTCCAACAAGTGTTCAATGCATTTTATCTGGCATTGCATTTGGCTCTCCTTATATCTTTAAGTGAATTTTTCCCTTTCACGCAGTATGCTTTGCATGTCTGCAGGCTTAGGGGGAGGAGGAAAGAAGGTGTCTGAATCTAATTAGTTGATTAACGGCGCCAGGGATTAATTTTAGCAAGAGAAATCAGGACTGAAAAAAGTGTGCAAAACGTCAATGTAACGCATTAAAGTAGAAGAAGGCATTCGACGTTTGAAATAGTTTTAGTCACAGAAATAGAGCTTCGATAAGGAAAGTACAAAATAACAGAGTAAACAATTATATGGTAGATGAGAGAGCACCAAAACTGTGGATTTTTGAGTTTTGGAGTTTGAATAGGTTGCCCAAACAAACATTAACTTATCCCCACTAGAGGAAGAAAGAATTTGATCCTCAGCTGAAAAACAACCCTTGAAGAGTGTTCGGGGCGCTAAAAATTCCTCATAGTTTCTCTAGCACCGGATCAGCTAATCTAGCTCAAGAATATTGTCGTATATCAAAATGGGAAGGAGCAAACAAGGTAATCCAGAATTTGAAAAAACAACTCTAGAATTCTACAGAATCGATCCAATAATCACCTGTGAACATATGAGAGTCACTTTAAAACAGCTTAAATACCAGCCACCATCAGGGTTTTCCCTCTCTGAACGTCATTAGAGCGATATGAGATCCTCATAATATTTGGCTCAAAACAACCCAAAAAAAAACCTGACAATACTAACATACGTAAGAGATAATGTGAATAAACACACTTATCACAAAACTCATATTTTTATTATCAGTGGAAACACAAGCCCAAACACGACCTTTTCTTATCACAAAAAAATAAACTGGAAACATCTTTTTAAATAAATTTTGAGAATTGCACTAATCCAGCGATACAAACGATACAGTAGGATCACATATGTTGATAATCCAGGAAAAGTGTTCTCAACAGTTTTTGGCATGTTCCAGACACCCGCCGCCCCAACATCGATTTTCTCACGTGCACAACTGACGCCTCCCCTACAGAAGGGCCAATGAAAGCTGCGTTTCTGAAAAAAAAATTAGGCCCTTGGGAGGGCACGTGACCACGGGATATAATTTGCATTTAAATCAGGTCTTCAGAGCATTAACTTATCCGTGCACACAGACCTCTATAGGACGCGACTCTTTGTTTGCAACTGCAGCCGAAGGGGGATGCAGAAAGGGTGGGTCCTTCATCTCAGTTGGTCAGTTGTTGATTGACAGATTGTAATCAAAATGTGTATCGGGAAAAGTTCTCCATTTTGACGATTCTGCTCCTAATTGGCTTCGGAGCCGGATTTATTTCCTTGGTAGCGGGTCAGCTCCCCGAATTGAATGTGTTAAGCTCAATGAGATGAATAAAGAGGAAAACCTAAAGTTGTTTTTATTTCATTAATTGAAAACTGGGGTACTTTTAGCTTCAATTACATTAAGTTCCAGCCCTGAGTCATTGAGAAATTAATCGCGGAAGAGAAGTTTTTAGCTGAAAATGAGCAGATCGAGGATAAATCCTCGTGGACTTCGAAATAATTTCATTATAACGAATCAAATTGATGAAGCAAAGAACCGGCTGGGGCTAGATCTAACAGAACACCTTATGGAATTTATATTTGTAATTTATGCACGCATTTTCAACGAGCTATAAACTAATAATGGCTTTTGAAGTTTTTATAACGCCATTGTTAAAAAGCATTCCGCGCTAATGAAATCAACGGAGAGTGCACATTTATCTTTCCATGACACACATGGATGAATAGAAGTCATATGATGTTAAAAGATCCGTTAGTGGGGTTTTTCAAGGTTAGAGAAAAAAATCCACCTGAACACTGGTAGATGGCGTAAGACATTTGCGACATCTATTAGCTCCTCAAGTAATTATTTACGGAGACAAATCGTTTCCTCAGTCACAAAGGCCGTGAATATAGGGGCTCTTAACGTATAAGCTAAATTAAATGTCAGCTTTTTGGATAGGAAAACTAAGTTTAATTAATCCCGAAGCATGGTTGAAATTAAAAGCCCTTTGATCTGCCCTGGGCAATGCGGAGACAATGGATTGAAATAATTTGGAGAAGAATAATAATTGTAGGCGAAGTGTAGGTATGGAAGCAAAAAGTGGTGATAACTGTGGGCTTTCGAATACGGCCGTGTCAAACAATCGACCATTCGCCTATACGTTCAATGGAAAAAATCTGCCAGGAACGTCCCAGACGACCTTCAGTGCCCTTAGATTATTTTCATAATTTTAGTTGGGATGTCACTGGATCTAAGTTAATTTTAGAGTTCATGGGAACGAGCCCATGCCCCAATCGTTCTACGATCAAAGCATGATTCCCTTCACTCACACATATCTTCTGCCCACTGGAAATAAACGTAAATAATTAAGGGAGGGAGGACATTATCTGGCTGCATGTGATGGGAAATCTGAAACCTTTCACTTTACTGTGTCAACTTGGAAATAATTTGGCTAATTGAAAGATTCGGTTTGGAAAAGTTCCCGTATGACTAAGTTTGATTTTGAGGTGCCCCCAGCTGGTTAAAATAAGAACTTTCTACTTGTTTTTCAAGTTTTCCAATTTCTTTTGTGGTAAATCCCTCTCGTTTTAGTACCTCGACGGTCGTATTGCATTATGCGGTCAGTGCATCGTTCGGGTTGCACGAGCACCAAACTTGTTTTGTTCTTTTTCCTTCATGAAACGTGGTTCCCGCACAGCTGTATCTTCGGCCTCTGTTGTTCGCGCAGGCAGAAAAGGTGGGGACCATGTCCGCTAACCTGCCGCTTACGAAACAGGTTGAATTACCAATTACGTGGTACCACTGACTTTGTCTAGGAGGGGACTGCGGCAGGCACCACGGTTCTGTCGCCGATTTGGAAAAGTGGTACCGAGACGATTTCGATTATCACCAGTTACCGTTGCTGGTGTCTTTGGAATCGCTCTAACGACACTGTGTTTGCGGTATTGGTTATCAGGTTCAAATTCACAACAACGAGAAATTATTCCTATAACACTTCAAGCTTCAACGGAACCATAAAGCAGAAGTCCCGACTAGTATCAGTTTCTATCAGTAAGCAATTGCTTTTATCGAACTTTATAGGAGTTTTTTCCACGTAAACGTTTCCATCAAATTTAATTTATAACAAAATTCCAGTGGCGTAGCGCGCATGCACTTTGAAAGAAAGTATTTTTCGAAAAATTGGAATGTCTAGGCGCTTTCGAGATGTAAGAACGTGCTAGTTTCGAATCGTTCCCAGAACGACTCCGGTGTCCCTTCCAGGCTCGGATGACCGGGTTGCCCCACTCGAGCGGAGTCCCCTCGAACGGACTTCGTCGGCCACAGTTCCCGGATCGAACCTACACAATTTAGTTTCCTCTTTGCCCACCCGATCGGAAGTGAATGCCGAATTTCAATCGGGTTAATCACAACTAAACTTTTTAACGCACAACGTTTATTGTGGATAATTGAACTTTTTGTATGCGGGACTACGAGCAGTTTATAAACCGCTCGTTCCGAGATTGATTTTATTATTAGGTATTTTTTACTGCTGAGTCTTATACCTACCATGGAATATGAAAATGCAATGGGAACTGAACTCGATTTGCACTTCAATATCGGCGATTAACGAATCGAGACTTGATGCTACGAAAATTCGTCACGTGGAAGCGACGCCGTTTGTCAAGAAGGCTTGGGAAACAAAACAATAACGCTACAGCTGTCAGTATCAATGACGTCTCCTCCCGTTGCGCGGAAAAATCGAATTTCGAGTGAAATTGCGGGAAAAATTTCGGAAAAATTTTGTGCAGGGGCGAAAGGTCCGTTTCACCGAAACCGTAATTTGCGATCACGCGGGATTGTGCCCGGTTGGAAACGGGTAGAAATCGGTTTGACATTACCGGGAATGTCGTGACGTGTACGTTCGGGTCTGCGAACTCGCACAAAGACTGGACAGCAAATTGGACCGGAACTCAAATTGAATTTGGCAAAAAGTGACGAGCGCTCGTGTGGCCGAGCGGCGCGGGGCCAGTATGTTACCAAATATCAATTTCAAACGAAACTCATTTTACATTCTTCAAATCTTTTTCGAAATGTTTTGAACTAAATTCGTCCAGCAATATAGAGCAGAATTTTCTGTCGCCGCTCGCAGTGGCGTGCCAGTATCTATTACACGGGACACGACAATTTTATTTTCCCAGACCTTGAGCGTATCGATCAACTGTTCCCACTTCCCATCATGCAGTCATCTCTTCTTGCTTTTTTCTTTTTTTTTTTTTTTGTGTATATAAGCCGCTCGAAAGAGATTTGTCGGTGTAGGGATTACGAAAGCGGAGGCCACTTTTAGCCCGATATTGAATATTACGCCAAGGTTATATTCCAGGGATTTTTCATCCCGGGAAAAGCGTTCGTTATTGGAGTATTTGATTGATATCGCATATTGCAGCAGGCACTAAATCAATGTAGATGCTAGAGCATGACGCGAAATAGCAAACTAGATCATTGTAAATGCACAAAATTCTGCCTACGGCTGTTACAACATAATCGCCTACTAGAACGCGCTATACTAGAACGTAGCAGTAGAATTTTATGCACAAGAGAAAACAATGCAGCAGAAAGTAACCAATGCACCACGATAGGTAGAATAGGTTAAGGTCGATAGTAAAAGCGCAATGTTTTGCAATTCGATGTTAGTGCAATGTTACCTTATGCTAAGGTACTTAATCCATTGACGTTCTTTACCGATTTGCTGACGCCGAATTGAGACATTAACTCAGGCACGCCAATGCAATGGGAGCAACGAGTTCATAAAAATTCGAAAGAACGACAATTGCTGAGTCATTATTACAGTTTCTTGTAAATTGGTATTTCATTACGTTGGTATACCTGCGACCTTAAATTTATCGGAATGACTTGGTTTGTGTAAAGTTGCGCTGGCAATTTGCTTAAATTCGTGACAGTTTGTAAAAAAAAAGTTAATTTTCGAACGCAGCTGCCCGAAACAGTTGACAGCTCCCGTGTGCAGGCAACGAAACTGTTCTATCAGCTACGTTCGAAATTATATTGTAGTTTGTTATAAAGTTTCGGAATGGAATTTAATTACCAAACGCTTGAAAAACTACCGTGAATAATGGCACAAAGAAGCATGCTTGTTATATAATAGCGTGTACTTTTCTGTAACCTGATAATTCAATATTTCATCGTGATTAAAACACGCAATGCTGATGATAAATGCAGGAAATTTGCATTTTTGATAGGTATCTGGTTAAAGTTCTAGTTGAAGAATGCCATGCGAGCCCTTTCGGACTATTTCGTTGTTCTCGGACGCAACTTCCAAAGCACCTTCCTTCGTATTATTGTCATTGCAGTTGTAGCATTTCATTTCCCTCCCCTAAGCCGAACAACATACTGCAAGCACGCAATATATTTCTTTGAATTTCACCAAAGGCCGAAATGAGGCACTTTGCAGTCGTTTTAAACCAGTTTTAGAGAAATCCTCACTATCAAAAGTTATTATTATGTTTCCTTTTTTTTTTCCTCCGAAACAGCTGTCCGAAATGAATTGAGCCAAGTGCTGTTACTCAAACGCAACAGCTGATCAGAGGTCCTTGAGGTTATTTGTATTTTGCCAGTGTATATTTATGCTACAGCAGTGGTTAACGTCGTGTATTCCTCTGCGTTTCGGCAATTAAGTTTTTGAACATGATTTTCAGTTTCAGCTCGCAGAATTTCCTTTCTTTTTTTTCCTTTTTTCTTTTTTTTCTTTTTTTTCTTTTTTTTCTTTTTTTTTCTTTTTTTCTTTTTTTCTTTTTTTTCTTTTTTTTTTTTGAATCAAGTAAGAAACCTCCACTGATTTTGAGGGTTCGACTAACTAACCCTTATTAGTCCGTCGCCCGTTTAATGCTCGGCGAAACGGGCGAAATGTCACACTTCCACAAATATTCGAGCATAAGAAGGTTCTCGCGTTAAATCAAACACAACCTTATCGCAGCTGATAGCTCAGGGTTGTAACGATTAAGTTTCCTGTGTGCTCAGTGAATTCCGTCGATTTTTAATAGCTTGATAACGGTTGAAAATACTGAGCACTTCCTTAAAAAAAAAAAAAAAAAAACGTTTTCCCAAATTAAGTAGAAACGGATATTTATACGCCATAGATTGCGCAATACTCGAGGGCACAACGTTGGGCAGACGCGAAAATCACTTTAATATACAGGGCGTTCGGGGACGCAAAAAAAAAATCATCGTTGGCTCCCCAAAGAGGTATTTGCCGCAATTAAATCAAACTAATTACTGTTTAAACTGTAGTCATAATTGTTTAATCTCGGATCACCACGGGCCCTTACGTACGCACCTGGTACCCCCATCATGATGCAGTTTTTTCCTTCACATGCAGGTTAAGCTGCTAATTGCGGCATGTGAAGTGACATACCTCAAATCAGTCGCGACTTCTTAAGTCATGCTGATCGGCCAATGGTTTTCGTTTACTTAAATCTGGTCGCGGGCGGTCTAATGCGATTTCGGAGTGTTTATAAAAATTGTTATTTCACTTACGATCGGATGGATGCAAATTGGTGCCGGAAGCAAACGGTGGTATTAATTTAACTTGCAAATTCACTTACAGCTCTATTTTCACGCACCAACAAACTCCTTCCACAGAGGTGGAATAATGACTCCGAAATATGACAGTTATAATTCTCTTTAAGGAATTTCGAAATTGCCCTTTTTCCCCGTTTAGTTGGTGGCTACGGGCTTGCCTTCCTACTCACGACGGAGAGTTGCGGTTTCGGCAAATAATTAGTTTATTTAGTCACTTCCTCTTCTCATTTCCATTACACGTACCGCCGTTTCGGAAAGACTCAGCGCCGTAAAATGGAAAATAATTACGTACGCTGTAAGGTAATGGTGTTGCAATACGACCTTTAATGCACTCCACGATATTGCCGCGATAAAAACTAGTCGGCGGGTAGATGTAATTGAGTTTTTAACAATAAATAATTAATTTTTAATAAAAAAATTTTTTGTTCGAGCTACGTCAATTTGAAGGAACGAATATGTTCGGGTAATTGTTTCCAATTTGATCGCAACTCCTTCGTCATTAAATTGGAAATGGCTCGTGAAGCCGCATCTAATCTAACAATTTTCAAAACCAGCTCCCATTTATAAATATGGAAAACTCTTCGGCTGGATTCACCGTTCATAATTTTCCCCAGGAATAAATTGCTTCCGGTAAATTATGTACGTCTTATAGTTCAATTTCAGTTAATGCCGGTTATTGACTTTGAGCCGAATCAGGTCAGAATTGAGGACGTTAGCCCTTGGTGCTGAATCTCCATCGCCGAAGCTGAATCACTTACACTCTTGTAAGTCCATCCGCCACATGCAACCGCATTATTTACCGGCAATGTAATAAAAGAATCCATTTGCAGCGTTAACGTGCAATTACGGACATTACAATTGGTCTCTAACAGCTTCTTATTAAATAATGCAAAACACGCCATTATAAGATAAAGATTTTTCATGTTCCCTTGCATTATTCTAACGCAATGAGCGTAACGCGACTTTTATGCATTAATAATAAATAATTTTCCGGTCGCCAGTACTTGTGGTGGCTCGCAGGTTATTGCCGTTCCTTTCGGCGTCCACGGAGGCTCCATCCCTTCGATAATTCGATGCATTATGCAAATTAAAAATGCCCCACTTCGACGTAATCACATCAGCACGTTCATCTCCAACCCTTCTTTGGCGATTTGAGGGTGGCACACTCGGCCATCTGGCCGAATATTACATGAGCAATAGATGTTGACTTACCCTTAGGGCCGAGAGCGGACTCGTCTTTACTCCGTTTTAGCCTCCCTTATTCAGTCGGTGCTTCTGTCAAGTTCGGATGCAACTCGACGCCGTGCCATAGACAGGGGTAAACGCTCTCATTCTTTCTTCTATTATCTCGTATTACTCGCTCGGCGACGGTGCTCGGGCGAGGGTGGAAAAGTGCAGCTGTTCCGTTGTGATGCTTAAATGAAAAATTACCCCCAACAACACAAGACGCGGAGGAGAGCCCCACTAATGCATTTGGCGAACGGAAATTTTTGTTAAAAAACGCTGCCCGGGGCCTTTCGAGGCAAAACCACATAAAAGGAAATTGTTAAAAGCAGATGCTGACTTGCCATCACCTGACCACCATACCCACGATTGATGTTGACAGAGCTCTCCTTTAATTCAGCCCCCCAGACGTTTATTAAAATAATATGGGGGTTCCATTCGATATACATAATTTGTTCAAGCACATGTTCCTCGGCGCAAATTTTGTGTTAAATGATAATTAATGCACGCGGGTATTTTGCACCATCGAGCCACAGCTGATGTCGGAGCGAGGGCCGCGTCCAGCGGTACCAGCGGTCCTGATTTCTCTTGCAATTTTTAAATTAATTGCTTTTTTTTTCTTTTTTTTTTTCTTTTTTTGAAGAATTTCGATTAGTGCTGATCGATTAATCCGATGCACGCCACCCATTAATTTTATCGGCGAATTCCCGGACAGCATTCATTTTACTATGTACTTGAGTGCTAATTAAATCTTCCTCGGCACAAGCGTGTGAGGTGAATTCCCACGCTCCTTTGCATGGGTTTTCAAGTTTGTTCCATAAAACATGCAGGTTATTTAAATACCGAGTTAGTAGGCACAATAAGTGACAATAAATTTATGACTGAACTGGAAGGCAGATTATCGCGTGAGATTAGATCGGGAATTACCGACAGGAACTTGAATTCTAGGGGCGTTAAGTGTACATTTCCGGAGTGTAAGTTTTTCCACTGGCGAACTCCCTCTCTGTAAGAGACCTTATTTTCGTGGAAATCGCCGCGGAATACGCAATTTCTCCGCGATGGCGAATTATCATCGTAATGAATTTTAATGAGCCCGCCGTAGGTGGGTATGCCCATAACTGTGACATTGAAGAGAGGATAAATCGCATTTGATGAGTGCATTTGAACGATTAAAAATGACGTAATTCACCTTCTAATGGTAAATGGCAAATTATGATGTCAACTCCGACGCCTCGGGCCCGAACGTTACGTTATTTCATCGCACCGATATTCCCTTTTGATTAGAATTGTTAGCGGGAATTGCAGCTGGGATGTAACCAGTTAATACGAAATACCCACATGAAAATGACGTATGTTTTCCTATGAAGTGACGCGATTGCGAGTTTGATCGTTGCCTGAAAAATGGCTCAGCTGTTGGGCCCTAGTTTTACCTGTTAACAATGCACTTTTTTCAGAAGCGACCTCGATGGGTGTTTCTCTCGAAGGAAGTGCATCGTTGGACGGGCGTAGACCAATTTGCCTTGGACGTAGACCGACGGAATTGCGTGGGGAGCGTGCGTTTGACGTTTTCGCAAGTTCGAATTGTCACTTTGAATCGCTCAAAAGTGCGTTCGCTCGCGGGCCCGCATCGCGGGCCCCGAATTGCGTGCGTTCGCCCTTCGACGTCGATTGCCTACTAGACCAGTTTGGCAGTGTCCTTTGGGGCCTAAAACGAGTATTGATCCGCGGTCTGTGAAGTCTGAGTCGATTTTTCTCTTCGCAGCTGTAGGCTTGCACGTACACCCTATATCAACATCTGCTCTTTCGACTCACGATTTTTTCTTTTTCAAATAAGAACGATCGGGCTTAAGTACTTTATCTTAGATCTATTCTCCATTAGGTCGTTTTGTTATCCACCTCTTTTCAATATCAGTCAAACACCTGTTTTGGCTTTGGATATCAAAATTGTAGATATTTTTAGAAAGCTGTACGCACCGATGTTATTCGGGCCAGGTTATGGCCTTTTAGGGCCATAAAAACGAGGAATGGGACCTCCAAGCGGGGTGCTTTTAAAAATAAACTTTGTTGCAATTGACGTTAGGCATTACGAGAGGCATTTACTCATCAGTTTTAAACGTATCGCGCCAATAAAAGTGTGTCTCGCCATTAAAACGGGGATTTTAAAGTAGTAGTTTAGTGCCTTGAAAAGTGTATTTTCGGGGGGGAGAATAGTCGAGCGTCATGGAGGAGAAATGGTGAGCGGTCGAGTTGTGAGTGACAGGAAGTGCGGAAAGCGAATTTGCGGCCTTACGTTTGCCTGCCCCCTACGCTCGATCCCACGTCTGCTAGCTCACCTAGCAGCCCCAAATTTCTGCTCCAAGGCAGCTAATCGCAGATTTATTCGTAAATTACAAATAGGATTTTCAGAGGGCCGAAGGGGGACCAATAACGAAGGGGGTTTTTCGCCTTTGATTTTGTTTCCCGGACTATTTTGCCCGTTGCGTGCACGCCCTCCCCAGTTTTCGTGCACCATCCTGTAGCCCCCGATTTTTGCTGCAAATCTCGTCGTCGGACGATCGTTCGCAAAACGAATAGACTCGTGCTTAAGGCGGTAGAATGTGGAGAAAGAAAAAAACTGTGGTCAGTTTCCATGTGCGTTTATTAAGGCGCTCGTTTGCCCACGATGTCCATTTTTCCTCCGTTTCTAGCTCGTACGTATGTAGCGCCGCTCTCTGAGGAACTTTCGCTTCCATCGTCCCGTAAGTCAAGCGCCGCCTGTCCAGCTCGGTCCTGAAGCTCTTGTCGCCGACGAAGAGTTTCACCGGCGATCTCGGAAGTCGGACGTCGATCGTCCTCGTCAGCAGTACCGCACCCCGGAGAATGTCCTGGTGACGTCCGACAGCGTTCTTCCTGCAGCTGTCCGCGATGAATTCCACCGTTCGCAGCACCCGAAGCTCCGTTGAACGTTGCGTCCTGAATCCAAGTCGGTCATGCGGGGTGGCGTTCTTCGCCTCCTCCGAGTCGTTCCAGGACGACATTTTCCACGATCCTTGCCGTACTTGGTGCGGGCGACTGGTCGGGCTGTCATTCCGTGGTAGCGAATGCTGAAGGGTTTCCTCAAAGTTTCGTGTCGACTTGTAGGAGCTTCGGCTCGGCCCACGCGTGGATTTCCTGAAACTGTACGAGCTTTTATAAATAAACCTTCGCGTTAAAAGAAAAATGACAATAGATTTTTATTGGATTCCAATTCCCTGAGAATTCTCACGTAAGTACTCGGGCAGAAATTCCTGAAAATCTTCTTCCTACCGGTAATGTATTTCATTCCTCGAATTTGGTGCCCTGAAAAATCCTTATATGTGCCTTGGCTCTCTTTTTCTTTTCACTGCTTTTTCAAATGAACACTGCCCGTAATAGGATTATGGTTTCCTCAGAAGGTACTCGAGATTTATGGTCCTTTTTTCATTCGCTCCATAGTTTCCCCGCGTACGCTTAGTATTAATAGGAAAGTCCTCTGTTTCTGGATTTGCTTAACGTATAATATGTGTATACAGTTTCGCTTTTATAATAGCTATGTTGACCTAGATACCTAATGCTCTCTCATATAACAGTGATGTAGGCGAACAACAAAAGTGTGGGCCGGTACCAATTAAGCTTGCTTAAACTGTTCTTTGTCTGCATCAAATGCACCAACTTTCTCATGCATTGTTTCGCATTGACAAGTCCTCGCTCTTCAGTGCTAGTTTTAGCACTAAGTCCTCATTGCCCTCTCTAGTAGTGTTATGACCATTGTGGAATTGCGCATCCGCTGCTGAGACTCGACATGCACGTACTTTCTTGATGTAATGCGGCCCACGTGCTTTGGCGGAAGATGGCTGTTTCTCACTCTAAAGTGACCTTCTATTTGGTGCATTGACCCGTTGGTCGAAGCTACGTTGCATCAGCCGCCGTGTTACGGCTGACGGTACTACTAAGCCATATCATCTATTCACGGTTTATTTACATTCGATCCTGCCCCCGGGCAGGACAGATGTTGACACTAGTGCTGTTAAAGTGAAACGTTTCACCATGAATTTTGGGTTTATTGAATTAAACGTTTCACGAGCGTGTTCCGCGAAGTTTCCGCCACAGTCGGACTCCTTCGAAGACGGAAAATAGTGACGTATGCTCGGTCGATTCCTTAATCGAACGTGCGTCATGTCGGGTACGCATGGGCCTTAAAATTGAGTGGGCGCTGAGTTATTTCTTGAGGAGTTTCGGCCTAAACTTCCGTCGAAATGACAATCTACGCGATTGTCTAGTCTTCGTTCTGTAGGCAATCGCCTTGCAGAACGATTCGATCACCTTGGTACCACCGGTGCCGAGTTGCACTATCGTTGTTTACGTTGTTGACCGATTGTTGCCAATGTCATCTGTCAATCAATTCGAAGTTCTCTTCTTGACGATTGAATACGTTGGGCAATTACCCGGACCCAACCTAATTTTTGTCGAGATTTTCCCTCCCGGATTCTCTGCGTCCTTTTTAGTTTCTGAGGTACGGGATCGCTTCAATTCTCGATTTAGCAAACGCCTGGAAATGAACGTTCGCCGAGCTGCATCACATCAAGAGCCCAAATTTAAACGAGGAACGGCACGTCTCCGTGCTCCGGCCCGAAATTAACGTCCCCCCAAAGCGTGTTTTCGAGGACCCCGGGCCTCGTCCGGGGTATCCGCGACCCATACGAGACACGAGTCGATCCATTTGAGTGAAAAACTGCTCCTCGAATTTTCCTATTATCGCGGCTTCGCAAGGCGCCTAAATCGGCTTCTCCGAGGCTTCGGGCCTGCAATTGAATTTTTTCGAGTCCCATATTTGCGCACTTGAACTTGTAGGTGCATAAACCCATATTTCTATTCCATTCTACCGGTTTTCTGCAACACTCTTATTTGTTTTCCTATTGTTCTTCGCTAATGACACGTAAAAACCTCTTGTTTCGTGCAAAACCAACCTCCCGCTTGCATGCACGTACCACACACGGAGCTTCATAGAACACGGGGTTCATTTAATATGAGCCAGAGGTTTTTGTAGCTAAAAATATGAGAAAGGAACTTGATCCTGTTATAAATCCAGCTGACGACAATGGTTTTGGCTTCTACAGTTGATTAACATCTTTTAGGCATTCTGAGTATTTCCAGACTGCCAACGGGCCTAATTGATGTGGTAAAAAGCTTATTATCAGCACTAGGGACAAAAAACAGGAAGTGCTATAATTTTGACGTTTTTAATGCAATTAACGCTACTCGCTTTTGGGCGAATTACATGGTGCAGTTACATGGTTCTAGGCGACCTAGCAACTAGGTCATAAATAGGAAGACTCTTGTAAATGAGCTTAATTGCTCATGTGGGTACTTAACTGGGTAATTATGTTTATTAACAAGGGCTTTGATGTTTTAAACTGAAAAAAAAAATGTCCCCCTTCAATTTTTATATAAATAATTTCCTTTTTTCCAGGTATGTACCCTCATGTTAACGTGGTAAGTCCCTGCAGCGATCGGCGGCAAAGGTAAGCTTCATGCATTAAAGCATGGTAATGCATTAGTTTTAAAGAGCAGAAGAAGGTACACATACATCTACTTAAGCTTCTCGTGTAAAAGCACTCTCAAGCTTGATAACCTTGAGTTCAGCCGATAAGCCTGATCGATTACCACTGGTGACATATTTACCGACAATTATTATTTATATTATCGTCCAGAGCCGTTTAAGGTCAGGTACCTACAGGGTTTCCGGCAATTAACAATTGCCCAGCTTCCATATATTGGGTCCACAAGTGACTATTGTACCCGACCGCAAAGGATATTTAAACACAAGCGGTGCTACGGACACGTCGCCGCGCAGATGCGACTAATCGACGTGTCTATTGAGTAACCAACGAAGTAGAGTTGTTGCGTCCTGCGGCTGCTTCGGCTCAGGGTTTTAGGTGGTGAATCTCAGTGCCGGAAATTTAATTAAGGCACATCTAATTACCGAACATAAATCACACAAAGAGGAATAAACATTTTTTTTTTCGGCCGAACGTACCTCAAAAGGAACCCAACGGTACTATCTCGTACTTACATACATTAATAAAGACTTTGAATTAGTACTTTAACAAGCCTTTGTTTCGAAACAAATGTGTTATTGTGCATCGTCCTTCACTCGCTAATGATTTTGCGGAAGTCCATGTATGCGAGAGTACTAAAGCTTCATAAATATCTAACGGTTTAGCAATAATTATTTATTTGGTTTATGTGAGTTTGAAGGTTTATGTGCGTTGCGTTGCACATAATACACAGCGGGATGTGAAAAATTTATTAAGCCAGAATGAAGCATTCGTACACTTGAGCACTCCTTAACCAGAGTGGGGCTCTCCTCGATCGAATCTCCCCCATTGGTTTTGTCAATTTTTCCCGGCGCTCCTCCGCTGTATCTCCGTCCAAGGCACACCCCAGTTTCCTTCGGCTTAGATAATTCTTGGACGCACGCTTATCTGCGATTTAGCGATCCCAAAATATATCTCTGCCGCTTCGAAACCAGAGCCCCTTATCGTGGGGCTCTGCTCAATGGAATTTTGCTTTGGATTCCGTAATTTTCCAAGCGTTTCTCCACCATGCTTTTGTCGAGATACCCCTCAGTCTCACTTGCCTCCGGGCAATTCTTGAACGCGCTATTTACCCCCGTCTTGTAACTCCAGGATGTCCCTTTTCTCGGTTTTTCTGACAGTTTCGCTGCTGGATCGTGGATTTTTTCCGCCCGGGGAGTGACGGTTTCCACTGAAGCGTTAAAAATGACGTTCGTCTTTGCAACTAGTGTGTCCATTCCCCTTTTAGTGATTCGTATCAGTGGTAGAAGTTCGCTCTAGATTTCCCTCCAAGGGCTCTCGTAATTCCACCGGGTTCGTCGCAGTCTCTTCCGCGGCACTCCAAGAGCGAAAGTTACCTCCTCCCGGCCGCCCGCCCTCCTTGGGATTCCTTCAAGATTTCTTGTGCAATATCGTTTTTTCCGTAGCTGCATTCATGGAACATCCCCGTTGTGTGTGTGGGGGGGGGGGGGGGGGGGGGGGATCGCGAAGCTCATTCCGAATATCCCAGCGAGTGTTGAAAGTTTTGTAATTTAAATTTCTGAGCGTTTTCCTCGTGCGGTCTCTCACGAAGCCTGAGGTTTGACCGTTGAGGTGCTGAAGCGAAGGCGGTTCTCTCGTTCAAAATCATCGGTCTCCTCTGACGCATTGATTTTAGGTACGTCTTCTGCGAAGATCCGATTAACGTGCTCGTTGCCCTTCTGAAGAGCTTCGTGTACGTTCGATATGCATCTCGAGAACCCGAGCAGACATGCAGTATCATTTTCGATGAAAAGCGCAACAAATGGACTTTGCTTCAAATTCCTCCGCTCACGGCTCCAAACTCGTTTCGCTGGTAAAAATCATTGATCTTATGCAAATATTCCTAAATATACATTTCCAGAAATTTATAGCGAACGCAAATATCTAATTAGCGTTATGATTACCTCGAACATTCATCTCGACCCCGATTCCCATGTCCCCCACTGAGAAGTCTCTTATTTATAGTTGCAGCAATTGGTATAAATAGATGGCGATACCATTACTGCCACACCAGACCTCGTATCAATTACCTCTATTTCGCATCTGTCTTCGCACGAGCTGCGTTTTTTTCTTCTCCTTTTTTTTTTGCTTTTACTTTTGATGACCTCATTCTTCAGCTGGTAAAACTCACTTTGTAATTGTTGTTGTAAAATCGTCAATTTCGGCCGCTTCGTTGAGGCAGGTTATTGCGCTTCGCAATTTTTCAACTTAATGAATTGACGCCGAATTTTGAATATTCATTACGGGATCGCTTTGCCAAAACAAGTTTTTCGTCTTAATCATCTTTGTCGGCATAAATAATGGTTGTCGTTTTAATGTTGCGATAGGTCACGGCGGCCACTAACGAGGGATCTATTAATAAAAACCGTTTTGTGGCGGTGATAATTCGCCAAAGCGTTACGTTTTCGAGACGATGATGAAACTGTCCTAACCTTGAGTAACGTGATTTTTTAATGGCTCATTGTTCGGCGATGAGGTGCCAGGCGGACACTCGGCGCGGGCAAAAGTTTTATCTGTGAAAACATCCGCGCGTTTTCGAGATACAGCAGCGGCCGCAAGTGTGGAAACACTTCAAGTATCCCTCTTTTTTTTTTTTTTTTTTTTTTCGATCGACGGATAAAATTTTAAGTTCGAAACGTGTAATGGACTCTGCTTTTGATACCTTATCGCTCGGTGCGTTGGCATCTGTCGAAACTTGATTCCGAACGGGGATAACAACGAAAATTTACCGCGGAAAAAAGCGCGGAAACTTCTCAGATTTCTTTCTAACAAAAAAAAAAGCAAATAATAGTTAAATTTACAAAACCTGTGTGTGACGCAACAGAGTTCGATCGCGGCGACAATGCCAAAGCGCCACTTATCTCAGGAATCAGGACAACGCGTCGTTGAGTTACCCAGGAACGGACACATGCAGCGCGACATCTCTAGTACTTCAAATCTCAAAGGAACAATACCGAAACGTTTTCGCGAACGTGGCACGACAGGCAATTTTCCCGGGCCGGGTACGCCTAAAAAGCGTCCAAAAAGCGCCGAGAAGTTGACGAGAAGGACGTAAGAAGAACGTCCACCATTGGGCTTCGATTGATATTTCGAGACACCTCGCCGAAGAGCACAATATCGTGCTTTCGAACCGAGCGGCGCGGCGAATCTTGGTAGCTGGAGGTTCACTTGGTGGGGTCGCTGCCATGAAACCGCTCATTTCCAAAAAAAATACAAAAAAAAACAACAAATCGGAAGGCGCGTCCTGCGTTCGCTTGGCAGCATATGAACTGGTCGCAAAAAAGTGGAATACCGTCTTGTGGTGTGACGAGAGTAAATTTCAGTCATTCGGCAGTGATGGTATTCGATACGTAAGACGTCCCGAGAATGCGAGATTCGACCCCAAGCGTCGATTGTCCACTGTGAAACGTGGCGGCGAGACCGTCATAGTTCGGGGATGTTTTTCAGCATCTGGGGTCGGGCCGTTAATTAAAACAGACCGGACCACGGACCGGTTCGTGTACAAAGACATCTTAGAAAACCGCTTGCTTCCGTTCGGTGGGAGGGAAATGCCTCCGTCCTGGAGTTTTCAGCGAGACAACGACCCGAGCGTCAAAGCTCGTCAAAAATTGTCTTCAAGAAAATTACGCCCCGAAAATGAAATGGCCGTCCCGGAACCCTGACATTAGCCCCATCGAACATCTGTGGGAACGCTGTGGAAGACCAATTCGGAAGGAAAAAATTCGTTATGTCGGGCAGTTGTTCGACGTTCTAGAGGAAGAATGGAAATTAATTCCCTTAGAAATTTGTAGAAAACTTGTTCAGTCTGTGAACCGTGCAGTTATTAAGGGAAACGGAGCAGCCACCAAATATACAGTAAAACTCGAGCTAAATGCTACGTTATTTAAATAGAACTTAAAGACTTCCGCACTTTTGCCTGCATTGATTTTTTCCTCTTGTTGGCACTGCGCAAGAATCGCTCAGATCTAACTTTAATGTACATTTTGATAGTGTACATCCTTGAGTAGCAGCAGTGTTCAAATAGTCCTACAAGCGCAACGTAGCAGGAAGATTTACAGGGATATTTAAATTGTCCATAATTAGGGCCGCTACTGTATCTGGAGTTTTCATTCTCAGCTGTTTATCGCCGCGAAAGATTGATTTTCGGGTTAATTTTGATTTTGCGAAAACCAACCGGTGCAAACCGATAAGCTGACGGGCGTGGTAAAATTATGTTCCTACGGAAAATTCGTATTTAGTTAACACTCGATTATTAACGTTATTGTGATAACGGTATCGATAAACACGCAAAAACAAACATGTTTTCTTCTATGATTCAACACAAACATGCGGTTCAACCAGGCCAAAATTCCCCTCTCTGGCCACACGATCAGTATTACACAATATACCTATCGATAAGGCATTTGAGATAACCGCGGAGTGCCGTCAAAAGCAACTTCCTGCGTTGATATAGCGATTTTCAGGGATAATAATGCTAATTTGGCGACGTCGTGTTTGCTTCGACAGTTGCTGCAACTTCTTGGACAACTACGGTGGCTCGAGAACAAGAGAGCGCCGCGCTGTTGCCGCCTCTCGGGGAGGGCGCGCTTTCCAGGGATTCCGCTCGCGATGAGTCAAAAGACACGGTGAAGCGATCGTCATCCGATGCTCATAACATACAAGGAAAAATGTCTAATGCATCCGTTTTTCTTCTGCTGACTCAGTCCTCGACGATTGCTTTTACGTATTAATCGTCTCCTTTAAAGGGTTTTTCAGTTGAATAATCAGTTCCGAGGGTTCCAGGTGCGTGCGACACTTAGCACTTTCCTGTCGGTTTGAGCAATTGTACGAGCGTAGACAAACGCAACTATCTCTCTCGTGAGGTACGTGTGTGAGCCACAACCAAATTTACGGTTATTATATGGCACACTTCCTTTCCTACACGTTTCCGATGCTGACGCATGTAAATCTACGTTGAAAGAAGCCGAAGAAGTGCCACCGCAAGGATGAGGTAGTAATGGATTTTCATTCGATTTTCTAAAATTACCGAGTGCCGACGACGTCGAGGCACATGACGAGATCTCGTCAGATTTGTGACTAATCGGCATGGTCGACCTAAGCAACATTATTTATTACGTTTGTGTTTTCAGACGGAATATAACGTGTACGTGCCCACAGCTGAGAAAAACAGATTTTGGTAAAGCTACGGAGTGTTTCAGTTATTTCAGTAGCACTTATATTTAGAAATCGTAATTTTCATTGTTTTCTTAAGTGACGTTCGTACCGGTTCCGCTGCTTTGTGTGAATGCGAGTGACGGAGATCGAAACGAGGATCAGACGTGAGTCATTACGTAAAATAATAATTGTTAGTCTCACTTGAGCGGCAATAAGCGCCATCCCATTTAAATTATGCGGGAACCTATATCCGTTAATTTTAAGCAATGTGCAGGAAATCATTGCTTTGACGAAAACGATAACGGCCGTTTTCGAGGAAAAAAGCATAGTCGTTTTCATGTGCGATGACAATCTTTATGTCCCGATTTGATGTACTACGTTTAACCGTTTCTGGGATATTGGCCCTTGAAAAGGTTTGGCCTGCACCCCGCCAGATCGCACCCGTTTCCTCCAGGTCTCAAATGAATTCATCAATTCTCAAACGGATTCTTCTTGCTGCTTCAGAAATCCCCTCTGTGACGAGCTCTTTAATAAGAATTCGCCATTGGGCGCATTCAGGCAACTGCAGCGCTGCTCGGGCGCCACGGCACGTCAGTTCCGCACATATTTCTGCGGTAGTACTCGGAGATCTGTCGAAGGCTTTCGACTCTGCGTACCACTACGTTTCGCGTTGGAAACCGGAGGTTTGGGGATTTCGGGTGCCTTCACAGGTCGGGTTCCGTTCTTTTCTGCGCCGCCGTTGGCAGGAGGTGTTTGTCCAAGGCGAAGGGGAGGACTCCGAGGAGCAGCTACGGGTGCTCTCTGGGGTTTCTCGCGGCTTCATTGTGGCTCTCTACCGTTCTCTTTGTTCTTGCCATTATTCCATTTATTGCAACGATTCGATATTTGCTCGAAACCTTTATCGGCGTCGAGGGAGTGGTGCCACTCCCGTGGTATCAACCTGCGGCTGTGATAAGATAACAGGTGTTACCCAACATTTCCGAAAATGTTTCCCTCGATTTGCAAACAATATTCGAAATTGATAATTACTGACAATCCCGGTTCTACCGCTTGTATATCGGTATTGTGATAAATGAAGATGACGGGTGGGCGCGTTCGAAGGATAGCTGCGCTGCAGCAATTGCAGCGGCAGTTGAATTTCGCTTTAGCGCAAACTTAACGCGGCAAATCGTATTAAGCTGCAAAATTGAAATGAGCAATTTCGATGTACGAATCTTCACGACTGAACGCGCCGATCGTTCGTAATAACTATGAGAGATATTTGACGATTGACATGTAGCGGAGTTGCTCTTCCACGCGTGTTTATGTGCTGTGGTCGAACTGATCTACCGTAAAAGCCCGTTGGGATTGCAATCACGGGTTCGCAAGAGATCCGGTCTATTGCAAAATTCGTCTCGCTCTGACGTCTAGCCGAATTCACAACAATACAGCTGAAAAAAATGCGGTGTGCCAGCACTGACCTCCGAGTGCGAGTGAGAGGTGAACGTGCCGACCAAGGCCGCGATTGGGTTCAAGTTCGACGCGAGCTCGACGTCGACGCCGACCGGTGCGCCGTCGCCGTTGCACCGACCGACTCTGGAGGCGTCGCGCCGCCGCCGGTCTTAATTCGGCAACCGGGCCTGCCACCGGTCCTACACGAAACAAGAAATGACGCAGGAAGGAATTCGATAAGAATTTATTCCGTCGTTTTTTTTTTTCGGGCGGACCGCTTTTCGAGGAATACCCACCGAGTTCGTGATTTGAAATTGATTGCGAAGCATTAGTTCTCAACCGAAAAAAGTAGCCCAGAGTAGCAGACACACACACACACAGTCTCGAAATCACTAACAGACAGGACGAACCTAGATCGTCGTCTGTCGATATTTATGTCAACTTCATTATTGACAGACGACAAGTTGTTGCAATCTGCCGGCTCGGAATGACGCTGTCAGGCCGATAGACTAATACTTCTGACTAGTAATCCATTTGTGCGAAACGAAACCAACCCAAATTGGGATCGTTTTGAATTCATTCTGGTGGATTTAGGTTAACTCGAAACAACTGGTAAAACAGTTTTCCTCTCGTTTTCTGGACGCTTCGTCTTGTCGATTCCTCGGAACGGCTCCAGGATCTCAATCGAGTTGTACAGAGTGCACATAAGATCACTCGATTAGATCCAGGAACGACAGGTTTCAAATTTCCTTTAAAACGTTCTAGGGAGGAAGATCCTTTTTACCTATTTTTTCCATTTGTAAAAATGTCTGATCATCCACTCCGAAACGGTGGAACTGCCTTGGAAGTTTCGCAAGGCTCGCTTCTCTCCAGATGGGAGCCGTGATACTTGTTCTGGGCGGAAACTGTTCCATAGTCTTTCCCAAATCGAAGTTTCGGTTTCAGAGAAATGCACTTTTTTATTCGCTTCTTCCAAGTCAATTTCTAAATGAGGTCGGACTGGAAATTTCCGTGTAAATTGAAAAGCAAATAGTTCCAGCGAGTCCAGAATTAATTACTTAGTTGCTGTTCCAGATTGTAGTGAACCATGGCGGAGGTCAAATGCCTTTCCAAGAAACCCACTTTAATGCGTCTAATGCAATTATTTACCGTAAATATCGAGTATGGTCACGTACGGAGTGATGGACAAACCTTTGCGTGTTTGGTCGTTCAAGGTTTAAATGTGCAGTAGCAGGAGAAGCTATAATATTGCATTTCGCCACTGCCTTCTAGCTGCTAGCGTCTGGTCAAACAATGTTTAATTAATTCCTGCACGACTTCGATGATCTAGTCCTTTTCATGAGTCTATTTTCATGAGAAAGAATGCACGGGCGGTTCGCGACCGAATGGGTTTTAATGGGTCTTTTTGGGACCCTTCTAATGATGACCGGTTTTTCGGCCCGCGACAGTTGTTGACCGATTCCCCTGGGCCTGAATTTTTAACCTTCGAATTGTTTTTATCGACAAAGTTTAATGATCCATTTGGCTCATCATCCGACTCCATTTCCAGGGTTTTACGCAGATCCGCTTAAGCTGCGTCTCCTTAAATTGTCGACCGAAACACACTGCATTAACCTTGGCATTATTGGAGGACATTAAGCAAACACTTTATTTATCGCTCATTGGCATTCGATAGCGCTAATTCGACACCGGGGCGTTTATGCAAGGGAGGCAGTTCGTTAAGTTATTTGTCTTAAGCTTTAAGAAAACCGAGCCCGAACGATGCACTATTGATCCCTTTTGATGTTTGGACACCTAATATTGACTACACGTGACCAACGAGGCAGAATAAAATAAGAGGGATTAGAGAAAAGGGTGTGGAAACCGAACCGGGGATGTTGACTGCCACCCCAGGTTTGTCGACGAGATTTTTTCGGTTCTCCATTATTAAAAGAGAAGTGTCGGTAATGATTCTCGTACATTTAGAGAGCTATAGAGGACCATTCCGAGACCTTTCGGGGTTCACGGAAAGTTGTGTTATCGTTCGTTTGAAATTTCTATATTCCAGACAAGGTCCTCACGATGCATTAATTCGAGCTGCATTGGAAATTATACAACTGTCAAGGTCTTTAACACGCCGCCGTCCAGAAGGTTTAATGAGAAAATGCAAATTCGGTTTTTAACCGCGATAAAATGTAAAGTATGTAAATTGAACGGAAAATGTTGAATATTTAAAAGTCAAATGGGCGCAATTAAACTAAAGAAGTTTACACGGGCCTGGGTCCGAAGAAGACTGGAGGAAACCCATGCGTGATTTGATCTGCGAAACGCGCTGGAAGTCCGCCATTTTCCACGAAGAAAACGCGCCGAAATAAGTCGTAACGTTAGACGAAAGCGATGATTTTCAAAAAAGTTAGCGAGAGATTGACGCATTGGCCCTTACGCTCCTCGCTACGCCGTGTATCGTAGGAAGTGCGTCGTTTTTACAAGCCGACCGAAATCGAAATTTAGTACCTCAAAAAGCGGTGAAAGAAAGGTCACAAGAAGGGGGCGATTTCGTACACGATGAAATTATTAATGAAGCCAACCCTGGAGCTGCTTTTTGAGCGGAGTGTCCCGATATGCATACACGTATGAACCCGCGGGAAGGACTTTCAAATGGCACAGCACACGAAAAGTTCAAAGCCGCGTGAGAGCCTGAAGCCATCGGCCAAAGGCAGAACGTTAGTAGCAAACCGGAAAAATTGACGACTTTCTTTGATTAACGGGAGGTTATGACCCCCCCTCTCTTCCTCCTCCTCCCCCCCCCCCCTCTATTTCTCAAAGAGTGTGACAAACTCTCGGAGTGCTCAGATCGGCCCCCAAAGAACCTCTCGCAATCATATAGAAACTGGTCGCACACCAACTACACTCTCCCTACGATTTTCGTGCTTAATAAATAATTTTATTATCTTTGCAGATAAGTATGATTCTTCCTTATCCTCCTTACCCAGTGATCGCCTGTGTAAGAAGTCTCTAAGTCTGCCAATGGTAAGTTCAATGGGTTCAGATTGTCAGAAAGCTTTCATTTCAAATAAGCTGCAATTCAAAAGCTTACCCTAGCTGATGTCTAGCAGATAACTGTTGTTTTTAAGTGCTCCACCTATTTTGAGTTCGATTCAAAGTAGAGCTGTGCTTATCGACATTTCAGTTTTCTTATTGTGTTTTGAATGAGGTTCTGTACTGAATTTATCGAACTATTGGTTTAGTTGATTTCTTTTTTTTTTTTTGTTGAGTTTCGCATCACTATTGCAAATCTTCGTTTTATCGTCGCACAGAGGTATGTTTACTGTGTAGAATTTCGTAGGAAAGACACATCAATCAATTAGGGAGCCGCTTTTTACGAAAGGAATAAGGTTGCCCTCTGAGGTCCTATAAAAATGTCAAAGAACAATAAAAGCTAGCTTTTTATGGGCTTTCAGGCCACTGAAGATGTTTCCTATACGCCACCAAAATATTAGGCCCTGGAAGATTCGTTCCAGATGCTTTATTGTGCCACTTTTGAAATGTTTATTTTTGTGTTTGGCACACAGTTTCCGGACGTTAAAAACTCATTGAAAGATGTCAAATAGGAGTTTGAGAAGCTCTGCTAATCAGTGGATTATTGGAAAAAAAAGGCTCTGCGAGGCACAAATGTATTTTATTAAAGGGGAAGGAGACAGAGGATTAGGGTGGCAGCCCGGCTCAAACAGGGCAAACCAGATTGCTTTCGCCAGTGGCGTAACGTTTCTAGGAATGTAATTTAGCGGAATTTTATCTATAACTATCGCTCATGTACCAAAGCATTTTATTTGTCTAATTGCAGTACCAAGGCAACGTAGGAACTACCGCCGTAGTAACTGTTCATTTCATAATTTACCTATGCTAGCACGATTGGGGCTTGGTAGGTAATGGGCCTATTTATATTTATTACATATTGCAACTGTACGTAGTCATTATAAGCAAAGAGTTGTATGTTGCAGAAGAAGGAAATAATTGCACTGTACCGGCACAGAAAATACAAACCGCGCATTAAGATGTATTATTATACCCCTGTATGCTTAGACTGCAGGTAAGTTCGTTATCACCTAGGTGAGGTAAAATCACGGAGTCTTCGTAAAGTGATTGCTTCCCCAACATCGGAGCTTGCCAACGCAGTGCTAGATTCCAGTTAACGGCCCATTTTCCCTATTATGCATTTTTTTCGGGGCATCACATAAAATTCTTCATTACTGTGATTATTTCACTATTTTTTTTCACTCCTCGTGCATGCGTTAATGCTTGTACCAATCAGGTGGTAATATTCCCATTTCAGCGAAGGTTTTCCGTTGAAAATTCTTGTTTTGAGGTCTGTTTTCTATTAACTAGCACGGAACGTTGCCTGTAAAGGTTTTTAGCAAAATCTTGAAGCTCAGTAGAATTTTCCTAAAAGAGCAATCGACTGCAGACCGCGGTGGAAACACATTCGATACAGAAGAACGTTCGAGGTCCCTCGAGCCGTCTAGTTGTGGCAACATTTTGATATCTTCCACTGTGATTTGAGCATACGGGGTGTCCTAAGTTTTTTAATGCGAAAGAGCGAAAATTTGAATTAAATAGGAACGGGACGTAGAAAAACATCTATGGATACAAAAACAACTGTCTTAACCGAAAAGAATGACAGTCCGCAAGGACGCGTGGTAAAATTCGAAGAACGGGGAAAGGAAACCTGAACAGTTAGAACGCGAGGTCTAAGGTTATGGTGCGTGGGAGCACGACGTAATGTCACAAACTCGCTTTAAAACTGTGTTGAAACGGGAACTTCATTCACGACATGTTTTCTGTTTGTATCGACATAAAAATGCGTTGGGTGGGTACGTGGGAACACCACTTATCCACGTTAGACATTTCTCAACTCGCGCGGTTCTCGCGGAAATTTTCGACGCAGTGTCAATTCTGGGTTGAGAAATTGCGAGTCCAACTTTTTGTTTGGCGATTGCCATGTCGACATAATTTACGTAAGGCCCGATTGACGGGGACGTAGAAAAAAATGACAGTTCAATGGCGGTGGCTCGAAGAAAAGTTTCACAAAAAAAAAAAAAATTCCGCCATGCCTCGCATTCGCGAATTTGTCGAGAGACCGCCGGTTGCGTTTAACGAGTCGCCACTGTTTCGGGCACCAGGCCGGCGTCGAAATAGTTGCAATTCGACAATTAGATTTTAGTAAGTCACTAGAAATAAAAAGAAAAATCGTTACACTTTCGTTCGCCAATTTGGCGAAAAGGGAGCGTTTGATGTTTTCATCGGCCGTTTCGAAGCCAGCTGAAACCCGTCATTAGCCGAAATTTTCATAGTGGAGTTGCACCGGACGAGTCGTCACTGTTTCAGTCACTAGGCCGCCGTCCTATAGAGCGGGGTCTCGGTTTTATTGTGTGCTGTAAATACGCCTGGAACTAGAATACAGTGTGGGTCTCTAACCTCACACAGGCCCCTTTTGCTGCCAGTGTAAATTTGACGGCGCGGCGCATCAAGTAGGCAGTTTCGTCGATGCGCTTTCGTTTTTAGTGCTTTTTAGTGTGCTTTCTAGTGATTCTTAGTGTGCTTGTGTGTCTATGTGTGTGTGTGTGTGTGTGTGTGTGCGTGTGTGTGTTTGTGCTTGTGTGTATGTGTGAGTGTATCAGACTAATCTCGAATGTAATATCACTCAAATGTATGATCGAGGCGGATTATGTGTTTGCATTCAAAGAACAGGTGTGTTAAAGAATGAGAAAGGTTTCTATTTTTACCGCCAACCCGAGCTTCTTTCCGTCAAATTTCCAAGTTATCGGGCAATTTCCTTAAGCAAACCCCGTCTGGCAGACAGACGCAAATTACTTTTTGGAAAAAGCGCCGAGGGAGGAGTGATTATCAACGGAAACGTGATTAACGATGCGGGTCGATAAGCGTCCAGGAATCTTGCCTCGTTTCCATATAACAAATTGCACTATAGAGTACCGTTACTGCGGAGTTCAGAGACTAAATTTTCAGTCGAAAGAAGGTTGCTGCCTTGACCACGAGTTTATCTCACCCATCTTAGACGCTCTCGTGGGTTTGGTATGTTTACCGACATTTTCAACTCCCGATGGGGCACCGAAACTTTCAAATCTTCATACGGATTTATCTGACCATGGAAACGTTGTCAGAACTTCCCGGAAGTCTTAAGCCTAAAAGCAATACTTACGGAGCGATTTCCGGAATCTATTAAATATCAAAGTTCCTGCCTGGTTCAGACAGACACGAGACATGTTTAACTGTAGTACGTTTGACAGTAATAAATCGTCTTACAGCGGTGTAAAATATAAAGTCCTGGTCGTACTATGCGCGATACTATGAAAGTTAAATTTAGAATCGGGTCATGTACCGATTCGATCATTGTTTAGAGCTGCGGTGCATAATAAACGGTGCCAACTTCCTCCTTCGGTCTTCAGTGGATCTTTTATTTCAAGTACCGATACTTGACTTCTCGTAGAGTAGAAATAAACGGTATCTTTGAAGACATTGTGTTCGACAACGATAAAGTTGTGGGATTTGAAAGGGACATCCCGTATGCTCTTTGCAGGCCTCGAGCACCCAAAGTTTCATAAGAAAAGGGAAAGTTTAGGGAATGGCGCGAAACGGCGATTGCCCATTAATTGTTTAATCCCGCAAATGCGTTTCAAGCATGAAAAATATGCTTAATCGCCAAGGAATTCGCATAATGCATATATGCACCTACGTGCGTAATACGAGTACGCTCAAAGTTCAGTAAACCGGTTGTACGTTCTTCTTTCCTATTGTGGCAGTATGAATTATCATCGCTGGTACTATCACGTCATTTTTCAATTCATTATACGGGGGATTTAGATTATGTGCAAGGCAATTCCTCATTATTTAAAGACGATTTAGTCAAGCGCGGAGTAAGGAAAAAAATAGTAATGAATTCGCAGGTGTTCAGGCCACAAATCAATAGTTTGCATGGACAAACCAGGGGAAACATATGCTGAATTCTTGGGTTCCTTGTTTGGAACCTAGATCAAAACCAGTTATTAATCTAGGAATAAATAATGATTGAGCTGCCATTTTCCGCTACTGTTCAACGTTCTGAGGGCTTCTAAAGTATCAGATTTATGGCTCAATTATGCTAACGCTACGGGTTGTGACAAGATCAATTAAAATATCCACGCAAGAAATTGTTTTCATTACCATTTGAAAAGAATCTCTGAGTAATTCTAGAATCGATCATTTTATCGCGTAAGTGAGAGGGAAATCTCAGAAGGGGGGTGTGTGGAATTTCGACGAAACAATTATTATCCTGAAGTTTTCGACTTAGGGGCGCATTAATAGGTAAAAAAGTGCACATCAAAGTTTCTATTTTAAGCCAAACGTGCTTAAATGTTTATTTACTATTTATTTATAAGCGCTCACCATCTAAGCAATTTAGTAAAGTGTGACAACCTGGCATAGACCATTTCAAGGGTGGCCATCATAGTCTTCTCTTGGTCGCATTCACGTGATAGCAAAGCTTATCAAGCATAGTATTGTGACAAATGAATATCGCAATGTTGCCATTTTCCGAGCAATATCGTATCTTACTTGAGTTTCTTCTTTGTAATCGGGGGCTTATTGTGTGTTACGATAATTGACACCCTATAGATTTGTATCGAAGGGGTGAATGCGTACAGTTTTAAGGATACGAAGGGGATCAGAATTTGTGTACGATTCCAAATGTGACGTCGCTCATAGCGACAAAAATGGCCACGGAAGTGAAGTGATTTAAATTTTTTATATCTTTTTAACAATTAAAGGATTTTTAAAAGATTTAGAATTCGTTAGAATTCTCGAAAAGTGGCAACTTTGCATTCGCGATTTACCGCCGGCCAGCAGTCATGCATGCATTGTGCCAAGAGAGCATCGCGCGTGAAACGTCACTCACGAAGACCTGAATGGCGATAAAACGGGAATGAATTATTCTTCTTTTTAAAATTCACTCGAAAATGATTGGCGAATTGTTGAAAAAAAGTTCTATCCTTGTCGCACTCATGTGACAGATTAGTATCAGTCAAGCTGCTGTGACAAGTGGACTTCGCGGCGTTGCCATTGTGAGTTCCTAAATAGCCAGTTACTTAATCGAAAGACGCATACCACATTTGAACGGAGAATCCCCGATAATGTCGAATATTTTTCAAATGAAGAGAACGCTTATGACGTCTGCTGTGTACTTCTCCTCCCAGCAAAAATTCATCCGATTTCATTTTGGATTTACCCAAAAACCACACAAATCGCAAGTCCGCTTACGTTCGATCCTCATTAGTTTCCGAGATACATTTTAATAATTATTCGCCTGATTGCAATTCGAATCGATAATAGAGTTGATGTCGAAATAATCGGTTTTTAAAATACCGCCAACGCATCGTCTGGCAACCCCGCAGGGCTGCGTAGATGCCGCATATCCTGTTGGACGCGAATCGAACCATCAGCAAAACAAAGAGGGTGGTGAGAGCGAAACTGAAAGGGCGACACACTGAGGCACGTGCCCCTTTCAAGGCGAAAGTAGGGCATACAACCTATCCCCCTTTGCAACACTGTAACCGATGAGGGAGATGTCCCTTACTGTTAAAAACTAGTCAAGTTTTTCTTTTCCCGGCTGAGAGATTTGCTACAGCAGCATTAATTTGAAACTCCTAGCTTCCCGATCCCTTGAAATGTTAATAGAAACACGTGGATATTAACATTTAATAGAGGCAATTATGTTCCCCCGGACGTAGGTACTAAATATTCAAAATCCTCCGGACACGAACAGAGTGGTGTCACAAAACTTCGGCCTGCAGGGCGATTTACATAAGTGCTCATTGAGATACGCATCTTGCAATTTACATAATTTAAAATTAATAGGGGAAAAGGCGTTAAATGACCAAACGAAAATCCCTTTGCTACTACTTGTAAGACAAAATACTAATAAGTTCATGTTATTTCTAGTGGCGTAGCAGTTCTGAGCTGTACCGACTGCAGTGGTAGCAGTACCGCATCCAGCGACATCACCGACCCTGGATCTCCCTTCAGCACCGCCTCCAACCACTCTGAGGACTCCGGAGCGCCCCACCACCACCCCAAGATGCCACCAGCCCAGTCTGCCCACCACTCGCCTTGGCCATGGACCCCCGAAGAAGGATCTCCGATAAAACGCCCGCTGAACGAAAAAACCGTCTTTACGAAACGTCTGAAAGAGAATGAGGAATCCGTCAAAAAGCAGCTATACCTGAACACGTCTCCTCCGAAGAAGCTTCAAGTCTCTAGGGCTGGGGACTCCAGCCACATCCACAACAACAACAACTATAAACTTAACAAGAAACTCGAGGCTTTGCCCAGAATGCAACAAGGGAAAATCACTGAATACTTCAAGACTCAAGGGAAGAACGGCCTGAGAAAGGAGCTCTTGAAGCTGAAGAATGCCCCAGGGAAAGTAGCTATCATTAGTCAAATTAGTAGTACTGCCAAGCAGGGCTGGCGAGCTAACGCCGCTGCCAAGAAAATGGAGTTTGCTAAAACCAGAAAGCTGTCAACCACAGTCCCTAGAAAGATTCTACCAGCCCCCAGTAAAATACAAGAGCCAATCCCTGCGAGCACGGCCATCCCCAACATCCACCCTTTCACTCCAACAATGACTCTAACCGCAGTGAGCTTCCCCCCCAACTTAACGTATCTCCACACCAAAACTCCTAAACCTCCGGACAACATCTTCGTCCCCCAATTCATCACCAACGAGAAAGTCAGCATCATCAACCGCAACCCCTGTCTCAACGTCATTCAACCAGTACAAAAGCTCGCCACCCTAAACAACTTCAACTGTGTCAAACTCAACGCAACGGTAGTGCCTATCGTCAACTTAAATGCCTTACCCCCGAGGTTAAACCGAGGGTTAAACGGAAATGGGAATATCACTTTAAGTGTGGATACGGCCGTACCTACCGTCTTACCTGCGAGGCCTAAGGGACCGGAAAGTAGCAGTTGCTATTCGGCCCCTACGTTGGGGAAATACAACAATGTCAAGCCGGAAATAATCATGAATGGGGGGCAACAGAATCGCACTGAAAGCACGAGGAGTGAGGAGCCCTACAGGACTGAGGAGTGCAAGACGCATCACGTGGAACAACCTCAAAAGCCGCCCGACGAGAAGCGTTGGGATGAAGGTGAGGCCAGAAAAAAAATTGCATTTTTGCGGTTGAATTGCGCTGTTTAGCATATCAAATAAATAATCGTAGAATTTATGATTCCAAAAACAGTTCGTACTTAGGTGCAGGACCGGCCTGAGCTAGTTTGGCGCCCTGGACAAAAATTTTTAATCGTCCCTAAATCAAAAAAAAAAAAAAACCGCCAACCAGGACAGTCCGCCGTTTTGTTTTTTCGGAAATATTGAGAAAAAGCTGCGCGGTGCGAGACTTTTTTCGAGTTGCAGAGAGTGAACGGAAACTTTGATGATTCGCATTTCTATCGAAACGTCTAGCTTTGGAATTTTCAGAGTTTACGCAAAAGTAGGGACAATGAATATGAAGCGAGTAATAAAATTATAAAATGGAAATTTGCAAGCGATTTCCATTTCGTTATTTTATTACTTACTTTATATTCATGGTACCCACTTCTGCGTAAACGCTAAAAATTCCAAACTTAAACTGAAATGTTCTCCTTGAGTATTATAATGCAATTATCCAGAAATGTACAGTTAAGTAAAACTGTTGTTGGTTTAGCAGAATTAGACTCGTATATCCAGTTCGTCCGTGTTTATTCATAAAGTTAATACCAATAGCCAGAGGCGTAGCTTGGTTTTTCTCATTGACGACACACGCCTCAAATTCCGGAAATTATGCGTTTTTCCCCTATGCGAGCGTCCCTCCACGATTTCCAATATGGCGGGGCGTTGGAAGTGTACCATACCTGCCTGCGTTGTAATAAGAAGTGAATCTGGACAACCTCGTGAAACTGTCCGAAATGTCGGAAATCGTTAGGATTATGAGGGAGAGGCGTAAAGTTTTCTAGCTACAGTTCAAAATGCGCGAAAGCATCTAAGCTTAAAGGAGCTTATGAAAAAGCTTTGAGAAAAAAATAAACAGTAAGTGCTCTGCCAGGACGTTGCTTTGCTTATCCAATTCATTCGGGCGAATTTCTATGGCCCCATTCGCCTTCTTTATGGAGACATTTTGCGACGATTTCACCACGGTTTTATCACTTATTCGGAAACCACGCGAATTGCCATTTTATATTTTTCTATGCAATTCGTCGATTTCTCAGGAAACCAAACCCGAATATTCAAGTCCCCCTCGCCTACCGACTCAGACAGCGGAATATCAAGTCGTGGAAGTCTCGAGATCAGCGTGGAAAAGCAAATCGCCGAAGAACCGAAAAAGTCTCCCATTTTGTCGCAACCAAAGACAATCAGGTAAGCTCCTCGACCCACAGAGTAAATGGTAAATTTTACCGGGTTTGATACAGTTGCCTAATTCCTATATCGACGTTAACGAACTTCTTTGAAGTCAAACGAGAACAGTCTGTGGTCGTCGTTATGGTTATCCGGTTTTAACTGAACAAATACTCTTTACGTCGGATGGGTTCAATAATAATCGTTCTAATGTCTTGCAAAGGTTTCCTGCGGTTAAGCACCAAAAGCAGAAGGAAGAAGGCAGGGACCTGGGCAAAAGTCCGCCACAGTCCAACGATGGTAGATGCCGATGGGATGATTGCGTGGCGCAATTTGATACCAGCGGGGCCTTATTAGAACATCTTCAGGTTAGATCTCAGACTCATAAAACCACTGGAACAAGGAGATTACTCGTGCGTTCCAGGTTAAACATGTGATATCTCAATCTCAAGCCAATCAAGAACAATATGTCTGCCTTTGGAGAGGGTGCAAAGTGCATGGGAGACGGTCGTGCTCCATTTCCTGGCTTGAAAGGCACGTGTTAGCACATGCTGGGACCAAACCTTTCAGGTGCATTGTGGATGGCTGTGGGCAGAGGTTTAACTCGCAGGTAAGCGATCCGGTTTTTCCACGTATACCTTCCTGGATCCGTCCAGGATCGATGTAGGGCCAGCACCACCGCACATAGTTGGCCACATCTCGTTCGGTTTCTGAGATGCAGAGTCAAGTTAATGACCATTTTTGTGATTTGCGACTGCGTGCACGAGCAC
Source organism: Euwallacea fornicatus (assembly GCF_040115645.1). Taxonomy (NCBI): domain Eukaryota; kingdom Metazoa; phylum Arthropoda; class Insecta; order Coleoptera; family Curculionidae; genus Euwallacea; species Euwallacea fornicatus. The sequence goes on from NC_089570.1 coordinate 1,674,403, forward strand.
GAATTTAAGGCAGTTCGAAATTTCTTAACTGGAAATCCCATCGGAATTGAAAACGAGGCAAAACGACTCGGGTTGAGTCCAGATCGCTCAGATGCGTCTTCAGTAACGATACAGTTGAGAAGTTTCGCTTCGAAAGTATGGAACTCTGTATTTGGGAAATTAAACGATTATGGGTATATGTTTAGATATAAGAGCTTCTTTCGTGTTTCGACTCGCGGATTATGCCCTTAAACTTACGCCGTATGTTTAGGAGAGATCCTGTAGACTCCTTCTACAACACTGATAATTTCTAGTTGATGCTGGAACGGCATGTCAACAACCACTTCAATAGCGATGGAACCCAAAACACTAACGCTAAGAAATCGGTCGAGAACGGCCCTGTGAAGCTATTCAAAAGGAACGGTCGGGTAATTAGGTTTCGAAGACAACCTTGGTCAGGTAAAATTTCTTTTTACGTTTTTGTGTCTTTAACCTTTCTTCTAGTAAGCCTCCGGTGGAATTTTAAAGTTTTAACTAGGGACCCAGATCTGAGTTTTTCATAAAAGAGATTTTCGATATCAGATTCCTTTAACAAACACAATAAGAGGCTTTAGATCCCGGTTAAATTGTCAATATAGCAACAATTTATGACAGGCTTTGAGGGTCGTAATTGCGCGTCTGATGCTTCACTACTGAACTATACATAATTACCTAAAAGTGAACTAATAACGTGAAATAGGGGGAAGACGGAGGATGTACTGTTAGTTTCGTTAAGCAGATTTATAGTTACCTAAATACAATCCACTTCAGTTGTTTTATTCCTGATTTTACGCACTTTCCGTAGTCTTTCCAATTCGGTTCATTGATTATATCGTTCACTGTGAGATTGGGTGAATAATCAAACTAGAAAGTCATTCTTCTTGGTGCAGTGCAAGCCAGTGTGGTCATACTCCATTAATCTTTCTGAATAATAGATACTACTAGATACTAGCTAAAACTGACTTGCGGCAATTTTCACTAGAGGCATGGTTCTGACCAAACGAGAGGAGAAATGTGCGCGAGTGCAGATGAACATACCACAGAGTCCGACCAGTAGAATTTTGGACGCGCCACTGCTCGTGGTGCTGCAGGCCTGCCGTTCCCAAATTTGCGAAAAACATACCGTTTTTTGGTGTGGTTTTAACACCATCAGAAGGACCACGTTCTTTCCGTTTTACCTTCCGCGTCTGGTAACCTTAAACTCAATTTCTCAATCCTGGCGACGATGCAGCTTCTATTTTCCCGAATGATATAATCAAAGACTGAATTGCAAGACTGCCGGTTTACACAACTCCTGCTAAGAATGTGCTACTTTTTTAGCGCGCATGTTCGACTTTATCGATTCGGGAATAATGGAAGGGCTACAGCACCGATTACTTTGTATGACGCAAGCCAGGACCTTGGGGCAAGACGGGGTGGCAGGCGACGTGGTCAATCTGCAGGGTCATATTTTAGCCCGTAGGACCGATTCGAAGGGAAGGAAAGAAGTGCTGGTACGATGGCACCCTGCCGATGTGTAAGTGTCAATTTACTGGTTAACGTGAGAGATTTCAGGGGGTTTTTCTTTAGTGTTCCGGATGAGTGGGTTGCTGAGAAAGAGTACAAACCGACCAAGGGCCTGCCGATTCCCTCTTTGTCAGTAAAGTCGCGCGAAGCCCTGAGCCCAGTTCTGTTTCGTTGTGGTCAGCGACGGACTGGCCAGAAGCACCGCAGGAAGCCTCTGAAAACGACGTGATACTAATTTAGGTTTAAGCCGTTTCTGTAAATAGTATTTTCCCGTCACTCAAATAAATGGAATTTTGCTTAACCCAAGTAAAATTCCAGGTATTAGTAAACGCCTTTGAGCTAAATAGCTGCCGTGGTCTCTTTTGACCATAGTGATCTACTTTAAATGGTCATTTTTTTTAGCATGTTAGTGGCAGCAGTTTGTCTGAGAATCAAAACCAAAAACACTATTGTTTTATTTATTATAAAAACTCGAGGCTTATTACGTTTATTTATTACTATGAACAAGTTACTCAAGACTGTTTTACTTTAAGGTTATTTAGGCGAAAAAAGTATTTAAATTAAGGGGGATAAATTTCGTTAAGACTGCCAAACTTAAGTTTGAACTTTCGAGGGGGGCTGCTGTCACTAACCGGGGGTACTTAAAGATTGTAGTCATCACGCAAAGGTTAGGTCGAATTCCAGGAATTTTCGTAAATTTGCGTGATGAAGAACGTAATCTGGTAGATTTGAAAGGTGTTACAGAGATGCGATATTGTGATTGTTGCTTTAGACAAGAGAGGAATCGCGTAACTTCATAGATGAGGTCGAAATTTTCCTTCGCCTTCACGAAACTTACGTCAAAATATCAAGCCAAGGGGGAGCAAGAGCTATTTATTTACAGGGTGATTGATCGTAATGTTTTTGTTTACGTTTCTAAGGAGGGTTGTTTATTGCGAAAGCTGCAGTGGTTTGTTCAAACATTAGCAGTTTATACAGGGCAACCAAAAATAAGTAGTACAATTAAATTAGCCAAATTTTCTTACATGGATTTATTATTGATTCTAAGGGTACGCCAGTGTGCAGTACAGCAAGTTGTGATTTTGCTCCATAGTTAATTTCTTACGTGTTCCCTTAAAGCTCGTTTCGACTAACTCTTGAATGAAATTGTTTCATAATTTAAGTAATTGGATAAGAAAGCCTTGAAAGCAGGCACGACATGTACAACAGAATGCGCAATCTTTATTAAAATCATCGCCCAAACTTTGTCTAATAAAAGTTTCAGCTCTAATCATCTTACTATACTGTCTGATCTATTCTCTTTACCGGCTTCACCACTTCCGCCAGTTTAATGTTCATCATTTTTTTTTTTTTTTTAGTTAACATCAATTATGTATTTTTCCAATCCTGAAGTGGCCACGTACTTTGCACCAGCAGAGTTTACACTGAAACAACTATTACCGCTTAAAGTTTCCAAGCCACAACCGTCATATTCACGATATTTTCCCTGATACTTCTTCGGTTTGTAAAATTTCCTCGGCCAGATTTCCCTCTTGGCGGTGATATTTTGAGCGTAAGACGAACGTTGTTCCTTTCCTTGCGATAGTGGACAAACGAAATGTGAATAGTACATCTTTGAACTGTAAAATGTGAAATTTTTCACAGTCTAGGCTGTATTATGTATAGTGTAAGTAAGGCATAAGTTAGGGTAATGAGTGAGTTACAAGGCCGGATCGGTTTTGGAAATGACTCTGATCATTTAAGCAACCAGTTTAGCCGCCACTGCCATTAATGCGGTTTCCGAGTTTACGAAACCTCCTAAGTAGGTAAATATTGTTCTTATAAGTAGGTTCGTTAATTTTTTTTAATTTAGTTAAAACAATTATGTGTTCGCAATAAAACCGAAACTTAACGTTAGGTCAATATGTAGGTGTAAAGTGTGTTCATATAGAAGCGGGGGATTTTTCCACGCGGGATACTTTATACGACTAATTTTCGTTTCTTAAGGCGCAAAATGCGGCCTCGGAACCGCAACAAAAGAGAGAGGGATCTTCACCGAAACCGCCATTAAAAAATTTAAAAACAAGTCCCGAATTCGGACCTGTCTCCGCGGGATGGTGCCCAACGTGTATACCTTGGGAACCTTCATTTCGCAGGTCATGTCGCTTCTGTTGCGATTCTCGGGCCCCTAATTAGAGTGAATTAACAGTGTAATTAATATAATTTTACTAACAGATATCAGCATATTAGGATCTCTCTCGGCTTAAGTGCAACCAAATACGCACATCTCCCCTCTCCTATTTTAATATGTTTTAGTAGTCGGCAGTGTGGGATAGATGTTTCTGTTTGCATTGACAAAACGCGTCCTGCATCTCCCCAATACCTTGATCGATCATCAAGATGTTGAATTAATTGTTTCTCTCTTACTTTACTAACACTGCCATTTGAACTGCCAACAAGCGACCTACGATCAAATTAGGTGTACAAGAATGTTATCGAAAGGCGTTTTGGGTTGTGTGTGCCATTGTATGCTTCTACATTACCTACACTTTTGTGGCTGTTTTAGTCCTATCTGCCACTAACTGTGCGTTTCTCCTTAATGCTTTAATAGCGAATTTTTTTTTTAATGCTTTAATAGCGGCAAATTTTCAACTTGATCTCAAACCAAGTGTTCTAATTTAGAGGTAAAAATTCAAAATCCGGAATTTAGTTCGGTGAGTACGGTTAATTTAGGTCTTTTATAATTGAAGAAGGTACTTAATCAAAACTTTAGCATCATCATCGAAAAGCATTCAATTCACCTAAGTTATTTGCTCATTACATTACACAGACTGATTGTTTTTCAGGCCCAAAAACTGCGGGATTCTTTGGCGTTTTAGGGTGTAAACAAACTAATATAGGTATTTGGTAAAGTTAGTTCTCAGAAAGTACAAAAAAGCATCGTCAACCGTATGTCTAAAGTTTTGGAATTTCAAGTGCATAATACTGTAAATATCGTCATAGTACTTAATTTCTTGAAGCCCAGTTGTGTCTCGGTCAAAATCGAAATTACCAGAAGAAATATTTTATAAACAAGAATATTCTTTTACGTGACGTTTAGTAACCAATACAAAACTAAAGACTGTTCAAGAAAAAATATCGTAAAACATTAGTGAAATTTTATACTAGTTGCATTTTGTATAAAGTATATTTGTGTTCATTTATGCATTTACCCTCTCTGCAGCTGAGAAAAACTTAGCTGCAGACATGGTTTTATTAATAATGAAACCCATTGGAGATTGTTTAAAAGATCGAGCTGGATTTTCATGTAGTTTCCTTAACGCAAGCCGCAAGACGTAGCCGTAAGATTCTGCGTTGTACATGTCGGAATAATATTGGAAACATTCTCCATAGTTAATAAGTGTTGATTCGTCAACAAAACATCGAGAGACAAACTAGCGAAACTACTACTACTCGATGTCACCACCGTCCTATATCTTGACTGCCTACTGCCCATTTTCTCTCCTTGTCCGCCCTTTTGGGTTCTGTGGAGGTATCCCAGTCCAAAGGGGGGTTCCCCGATGCTTGGCCGTCTAGTATCGGAGGTAGTAGTAACGTCGTTCGACAATGCCGCATCCCAAAAATAGGTCTGTCAGTTTGCTTGTCATTATCTTATCGGTAACTCTAACGTGATAATAATAAATCTTGCGACCTTCTAAATCCCCGACATATACTATATCCGGTATACAGGGCGATTTAGATGTACGGGATCAATCTTCTGAGGACTATTCAGTGCGACAATAGCAGACATTTGAGTTTCAGTACGTTTCATTTTAGTTTGTTTCAACAAAATAACACTACAGTAATCGTTCGAATGCCTTCTATAATTCCGCTGAATAATCCCTAAAAGTCCCATATTTCTGAATCGCCCAGTGTTTTGAAACATTTTTCGAGTTCAGAGGTTGTGGTCCCCAAACGTTTTTTTCCCCCGACATTTTCGCGTTCAGATCAGTGATGGACGTCACTAGAGACGTTGAGCAAAGTGATTTCGCACAACTGGTGAGGTCGATGTCGAATTTCGTCCCATAATGCCAACTCATAACCGTGAGACTGAGCGCCCGCGACAATATCGTTAACAACCCGTTCCTGGTCCCCTCTAAGCTCCGGGTCTCACGAACTCCTTATCATGAGATTGAAACGCGTCTTTCAACTGATAAAGTTGATATTTCCAACTAACGAATCTTTTCTTTCTCGCGAACGTCTTTTTCAACATGCTCAGGAGCAACTCCGATTTTCGCGACGCGTTTCAAATGCGCCACAAAGTCATTCAGCCTGCCTCACCCGTCGTAAAGCAAGTTCCGACTTGTCGCAGTAAAACGTGATCGAACCGGTCGTGAAAGCTGTCCGAGTTTAATTATACAATGTGTCGAAAAACATTGGAAACACGCAAAGGTTTCTTTAAAAATTCATTCTTGTCACAGCTCGGGTCAGAAGATTTGCTTTGAAAGATCCGTTTTGGTGCCTCTGGCGTGTTTGACACCTTACAGAACTATAAGATCGTGAGATTTTTTTTCTAATTATGATAAAGCACGCGAAGTATAAAAGTCGTTGTATAAAGTAACTTGATGCATGGCAAAAGTGAGTTTGGAACGTAGTTGGTTACAGATTTACATCATGAATATAGGCGGGTGGTAATTTGTTGTGAGTCGCTGTGTTCGCAATTCCACTTTTCTATGCGTTCCCTTGAGAAACAAGGGATGTAGTTTTTTTTTTTTTTTAAACAATGGAAAAGTTAATCTTCTGACGTACTCCCGGATCTCGCCGTGGGTGAGTTATTTTGGGGGAAATTGCGGTCGTCTGCAGGCATTTTGGAGATCTTGGTGCTAATGGCACGACCGTTTCTTACATGTTAACGTTACGTCTTACGTCTTCCGGTAACGAAGCCGCAAATCCAGCCCTGCTTGAGAATTTAACTTGAATGTTAAATAGAGGTTTAGGAAATATATGTACTGGTGGCACGTTACAAAACCCTTTTTGTAAAGTGCTTCATGCTGGATTTGTTCGAAGTAAATAAGTGTTAGTGGATGAATAGAGAGTATTTAAAGAAATGTAAATTTTCGCATTGTATAATTTACCTTCTTGGTGTATACCTTTCATACTATACAAATGGATAGCCGTTATATTATTGTAATGTATCAGCTTTAAGTTTAGAGCACGACAAATTTCATTCTTTGAGAATTACATATTATATGAAATGCAATGGACCGTAGATAGAGATGATTATTGTAGTGATATTGTTTGAAAGAAAATATATATTATGCCCTGTCAGTGGAATACGAAACAATTTCCAATCCTGTACATATTTTATTTACCCCTAAGTAGTTTTAATTTTAATGTCGATTTTACTGGAAAATTATAAAATTACGCTGTTTTTTTTTATTTTATTCGTTTAGAATAAAACAAATCCTACCTCACTGATTATAATAAATATAGGCTTTTGATAGGTTTATTTGTTCTTCAAACTTACCCTTTAACAACAGTGTCTGTACGAATCTTAAGACTGTTTGCAGTGAGGTTTTTTTTAGTTTCTACTATAAGTTCGAACGCCTGGCTGCATTTTTATTGTGATTCGGCAGAATGATTAAGGTTATTTTATTTGTATTTAAATTTATTAAATAAATTTGTGTAAATAATAACCCGTTTCTCATTTCACCCTTGACGTGCCGAGAGCGCGCGCCTGGACCGCCCCGCTGAGCTACCGTGCAGCTGTACGGGACGGTAGTCTTTGGGCGCAACAGTTGCACATGTGCCCGAACGGAAACCATTTGTGGTTTGGTTTCTTTGGCAAGGTCGGCTACCAAGATTTAAAATTCGGAGGCGCAGGTACCGGGCCAGATTTACAAAATCGTTTGTAGGATTTTTTATTGCATTGAAAAACCACGTGCTGCGCCATGATACATCACGACGGACACGACGTGAGTGAGACAGCAAAAGTCGGAGGTCATTTAAGCTTTTGCGCCAGATGATAAAGTGCTGCGCCACTGTTACTAAGTGACGTGGCCTCTATCATGTTCAGAAACAATAAGGAACCAGAGGCGTAAGAACCGGGCCAGACTTTAAAAACATTTCAGAGGACAATTTCTATCGCGAGTAATAGATCTTTTAGGTTCTCGTAGGCAGGGTGCTAGATTGTGCTCAGAAGTACGGTTTTGGCTGCCTGAACTAATTCATCGGGGACAATTCTGGGAATCACGGAGAGTCGGAACTCCGGGTATAAGATATCCGGTGAAGTAAAGAGATTAAAGTGCGTGCACCAGTTTGTCAGGAAAACCAAACACCGCTTTGAAAATTATATAATAAAATTATTTTATAGCTATGGGATGAGATTATACGGTGATTGTGGCCATGGGGCGCGTGCCCATAACGTCAATGATATGGGTAGATTTCGAAATTTAGTGAGCCAAATTTTAGGCAACCTTCCATAGTGAACCTCGCAATCTGGCCTAACCTGTACTCAATCGATTTAAAAAGGGCATTCGAGAACATCGAAAAATCCCCTAACGGCGCAATTTGTTACACAGCACGGAACCTCGCTCCTTGAAGATTTCGAAGTCCCAAATGGAAAGAATGCGAAGGGACATTAAGGAGGACAACGAGCAATGCAGGATACCCGCCCATGAAAAATAGGCTCACGCAGCAAAATACCCATTAAATCACTTTATCGTTGTTGCGGCAAACGAGGCTTTGCAACTCGAGTTTATCGAACTCAAAAAATAATGCAAATTAACAAAATATTGCATTGGGCACATCGAAGTTTCGATGAAGCGTTGACCCCTTGGCCGCTCCGAAACGTCTAATACCTACTTATTCTGCTGACAATAGCAAGTGCAAAAATTACGCAAATTCTGCAAAAATGAGGTGCATTGTCCGTGGTGTCCTTCTAAGTTGCACATATCATTTGAACTAAGTCGCCATTAAGTGTCAGTTTGGTTCCTGCTGGAGAACGAGAAGCCGCAAGTCCGAATCCGCTGAAAGCGCAAGAAGTGTCGGGTGCGAGTGCCATGATGATGGGTTGCTGCGATGGTAAGGGGATTCTCAAGTAGTTTTTTTTTTTGTGTGGTGATTCTCAAAAAGCGAATATAGGAATGGAGGTCAAACAGGTATTATGAAGTTTGGCTGCATCGCCGGCGAACGCACCGAAAGTGAAATTTTGCAACTGTGTCACGATTAAACGATGAACGCATACTGATTATGTAATCGAAAAGTAAGAGCAGTTTTATTGATTTGTGTTGCCGACTTTGATGGATGGAAGATAAATTACAAATCAAAGCCTCTCATCAGGTATGGCGAAGCACAGAAAGCAATCGCAATAGCTGCAACACTTCCAATAGTTCCTAACAATGTCCCAGTGGTTGTTCGCTCAGCCCCCCTCCCCCCTCTCCTTCGCCGCCCCTCCCCCGAACCCCTCGGTTCTCCTGAACTTTTTTAATTAATTCCTGAAAGCTTTCGGCAGACTAAGAAGCGAGTTTTAAATCAACAAACTGGGAGCATCTCTTCGTGAAGCTTGTTTCAGCAAAACGTCGCATCCATCGTTTAAACGCATCCAACAAAGCTCTCTGGTAACCATCGACTGGTGAAAAACTTGCGGAATTGCAAACGGTAAAATTAAATCTAAAAAGGGATTCTCTTGCCGGCAGGATCTTTATGGCTTATTATCACTTATATAGAAACTGAAATTGCAAATATTTCCATAAGAAATCATCGGCGAGCTTTAGAAATATTAAATCTCAAAAACTCGTTTATGGGGAAATTTGTCTTCTGATTAGCGAGTCGCGATGGATTTTTAATCATTTCCTGCCCCTGGACGGTCCCTCCAGTCTGGCCACTGCCTGACATACCACGAATTTGAGAAAACGTGTGATGTGACGTAGTGGTAAGTCTGAGGGGGATTTTCTCTTCACAACAGCAGCAGGAATGCTCCTACATCCAAATAGGGAAAACTCGTCTAAATATTGCATAACGTTACTATCTGCCTGTATAGGGGAATTTGCGTGGGTTCCTTAGACACAGGCACGCATATCTCCAAGATATTTACATAACGGCTTTAGGTGATATGATCGGTCAACTACTGACCTCTCTAGGTAACGTACTTTTATTGATGTCGCGCCTCATGGTAGTTCCCTATGGAATAATTCATGCAATTTAATTAAGACAGTGGTTGGGACCCTACAGCAGCCCTCGTCGAATAATGGCACCTGCAGTAGAAAGTCACGCGAAAAAAATCATTCAAGCGAGTTTTGAGCAGGTTCGTTCGGATTCCAGAGGAGATTTCATTGAATTCCAGCAGTTTGTTCAGGTTAGTCCACCTGCCCCGAAGTAATACTTGTGGCGGTTCGACGAAGGGTGGGGCGACGGCGAACCCCCCCTTTCATCGGAGGACAATTCTTAGCTGGTAGGCAGCTAGGACTCGGGCCGTTGGTCGAGGTTCATGGAATAGTGGGGCGACCTTGAACCAAATCCAGCACGAACCGGCCATAGAAAACTACTTCGGACAAATATGTACATTCCAAAGAGAGAATGCTCCTGCAGATGAACGGCCGGGCGTCTTTGGAGGATTTTTTTACCTCTTGAACAAAGGTCTGTTCAGGTTAGTTCACGTTTATCACGGTCCTGCGGCAACTTGAGACCACCGAAAACTTTCATTCGGGCCAGTTTTCAATGTCGAATAACTCAATTGAGGTCCTGTTGCCTTTGAAACGCAGTTTGAGGCCCTTTCATTTTAGAGCAAGTTTCAATATCTCGAAAATGAAGTATCTGAGAAGCTAAAACGGATATCTCAGTGCGATTTGTTTTATAGATCTCATCTCGGCGATTCATATCAGAAATTTTTGGGAAAAATTGCTTTACAAATCGGAGATCCATCCGTCTTTGAAAATGTCCCTTTTCAAGCCAATTTACAAGGTTTGGAGTGACCGAGAGAAGATATTGATGAGCTGAGCATGACACACATCGGCTGATCTTTTTATGCTGAGCGCGCTCTGAAATTTTAAAGACTCTTAGATACGTCTTTGTTCTTCGCGTCCTTAACGCTCGCTACCAAACTGAGCTTGGCCAACCAAAAACCCCACTGCACACCCGGAAGTACTGGACGAGGTACTCCGTTTATTATCCATTTTTTCAACTTGTTGAACTCTGCCTGTATGGGTGTGTTATAGGCGATCGCGTGGCATGTTTGGTCGGGCGAAGTATAAGAAGTTTTACGTTAACGATCCGCACATGCACACCTTGACGCTAACAACTTAAGGTAAAATATTTGGTTGATGCGAAGAACCAATTACCGTCCACTCGTTGCATAAGCTAATTCTTCCAAAGTTCAACAAACTATCATTGTTGTAGAGGTTCAAGTTCATGTCGCGCAAGTGTCACGGATTATTAATCCAGACAATAGTTAACTTTTTATCTCGCGAAAAAATCGAATAAGTCCACCTTGGCAGTTCCTCGTTACTTTACGTTCATCGGCTTCGATATTGGGTTGGCGAAATATCAGGGACGTATCGGTACCAAAAGAGGAATTGTTTCTTTGCGCGCATCTGAACCGATTCGACTCTGTCCTCGATACATTCTACAGTACTTGACCAATCAGTAACTCTTAGAAGAATAATAGCCTTAATAACAATTCTTTATAAGAATAATAGGTATTGTTTCAGATTTTATTTTCTGCTCTGTCATCGCTCTTCGTCGAAACTTACTTCTCAATTTAAAACCTTTGCTGATTACCATTATGACTGGTTAATTTATCAAGCGAAGCAGGGCCGGCTTCTCGACATTAGCATGTAGCGTAGTTTATGACCGAACTGATAAATTCCCTCATAAAACGACTTTTTGCTAGGGAATCAATCTCGAAGCATTTTTTCCCGTTGGGAAATAAAATGAAAAAAGTGCGCCTCCACCGGGAATCGAGTCCGGTGATCCGTCTGAGCGGCGTCACTAGCGAAGTGTCGGATTGCTGGCTGAGGCCCATATTCGCTCCTAAGGGGTGCCGAAATTTTTTTATTTTGTTTCCAGGCAAGACGAATTGCCGTCGAGCATAACCACCACAAGTGACAAGTTTCGATGGACGCTTCGAGCAGAATCACAAGCACGGGAATTAAATTAAGATTTTACATTTCGCTCCTGTCAATATAATTGAAACAAAACTTGGTGCGGTAAAAACTCGATAATGTTTCCCGCAAATTCCAATGCCATTAGTGCATAATGCGTTCCTGCTACTTCTAACAGTACCCGTACATTACCAGTGACAGTACCGCTTCGGCCGCCTTTCCTTATCGAGGGCAAACTTTGCTATAAGTACAGATGCGTCTTGAGCACTCGTTCGCTCTTCAGAAAATGGAAAGATTCCGATGAAAACGTCGGGGCACCTGGAAAATACGCGAAAAAAAAAATTGTCCTTAATAAGAAAATTTCACTTCTGATCGACATATTGCGCGCATAACAATTTTGCACTTTATTCTGCAACTGTAGCAAAAACCGGACACTTAATTTATGGCTCGATCTTATCCACAGATGCAGATTATATAGGCAACATTTTAACAATCAGATTTCACTTTGTATAGACAAGTCGTTTATTAGAAACATAATATGGTGCATGTGGGATAATAACTTTCCTGCGATTGCATCACAAGGAAAGTGAAGTAAAAGACGTTTTAAAATAATTACAACTGAAAATATATCTGATACTCCCTGCTTTGTGCTCGCCATGAAGTGTCGAGAGACCACTGGTGGAAAGGAACAGTCCACTATTTAAGAGCAGCTAAATTAGATTTTTACATATTGAGCGAATCTCTTCCTTGCCGATTGATAATACTCGTCCATCAAAGGCCTCCTTCAAGGGTGCTGTCTAACAATGGATTATAAATCATTCATGAAGAAAGAAACCATTTTTCTTGTAACGAGGCCTTCGATTACTTAAAACAATATATTAAATCGTCGGGCTCATGATACGTCTCCGACAAATTAAACGTTAACCTGTTTGATGAATTTTAAAATTTCTCAGTTCATATGGGTGATAAATTTCTTGAAATGCCCTCGATGACTTAGTGGCGTAGTCATCATAAGCCAGGCTCGGACTTGAGTACTAAATCCAACAAGAGTAACTGAATATATGTATTCGAGCTGTAAAAATTTCCCCGACTTTGCGACGGTTCTCAGAGGTTTTCGGAAAATTTCGCCCGTGCGGCAACGCCGCAGGGTAAAAACCTCTGCGCGGGGCGCAGGCGTTGCCGTCCCGTCCTCGTTAGTTAAAGACTTTCTTGTGCACTTGCCAAAAGGGCATGAAATTCCATTTACTTCCGCCCGCCTGTTGACGATAAAGAAGGGCATAACAAGCTGTCGAGGAAGGTTCGTACAATCGTCCCTGCTTTCGAGGAAAGAAATCTTCGATTTCAGGGGATGTTCTATTTCGTTGATTGGTTTCGATTTGTTCACGAAATTAATTGAGAAAAAAATTGTTTTTTTTGTTGTGAATATGCCCGGTTTCACTTGAGTGGGAAAAGCAATCGGCCCAGTCCGGGCCGTGGGATTTGGGATTTGAAATCGAGTGAAATTGGCCGGAACTCTCTGGAGATTTACAGGGTACCAAAATTTTTTGCGCCCTAAAACTGAAAACTGGAACCGATTCTTTCCAGAATTTACTACAGCCCTACAGTCATAAGAATTTTTTTGAAATTTGGAACGTAGTTTCAGTGAAACGCAGCCCATCAATTGACATTTTCAGCCACGAAACGAGGGATTTTTCAGACTTTGCCACAAATTAGCAGATACGTTTTTGAGGAATCTTTGATGCCAGAAAAGGAGTTTTTGGAACTTCCTGATATTAATAGAAATTTCTAGAGTTTCCAACAAATTTTAGGAATTCACGAGTGCAATTTTATCAGCACAAATTTCATCGAGACTTCCCGTCCGAGCCCTTATTTAAGCACAAATATTGTTCTGAGCTGATGATGGTTGAGAATGCTGAGCAACCCCGCCCCTCCGCGATCCTTCTCCCCGTCCCTACCCCTTTGCGTTTATTTTTGTTTATTTTATTTATTGTTTCAACATTTTCCGGCAGGAAAAAGCATTTGCGACCCGCAAATAACGGTTTTTACAACAAATCTTTCCAGCCCACCTCAGAAAGTTGTCACCCAGTGACCCCAAGTGCACCTGAAATATTCCCAAGCGTTCAACTAGTTACCATACTCTCTCCGAAGAATAATTTCGAAATTGCGTGACTATCTAAAGCTCATTTATCCGACTTGGGTTAAATTTTTATCAGGATGCGTGACAGGCCATCCTGCGAACTTCTACAGGCAATTGAGCACTGCTCGAGGCTCAATTACCGGACAAGCAAAATTAAATGTTTCAATTAAGGCTTGTTGGGGTTTCCAAACCTTCTAAGTGCGGGCAAACACAAGAGAAATCTGTCTCTCGAGTTTGAGACAGTTCGCGAGATATCCGAGATGTCTAGACTTTGAGACAATAATCAAAGATTGAGCACTTATGCGACATTTAAAACCTGTATGTTAAAGGACGCTTTTAGCACACCGGAACTGGGACATTAATAAATGACATAAAGTCACTACACGCGGTGTTGCCGATTGAATTGGCAATGCCACTTTGAACTCAATGATCTGCAGGAAGAGCCAATTTGCATGCATAAACTATGTGGTGCATTGAGAGCCCTTTAATTGATAGTGTGTGCCTAATTTTACTCCTCCCTATCTTGAACCGAATCCAGCGCCCATGTGCACACTATTGCCGGATCTCTTTAAACGGCAAGTATTAGCCTTCGGACCGTCCGAACATCTGCCCCCGCACTATGACCGGCTGAAGCCGTTCCGATTCGGCCTCTGCCTGTGCACTACGGTTCTCCCTCCTCCTGCTAAAACCCCGCAAGTACAATTTCGGGCACTCGAGGAGGCGGCAACGTCGCAATCCACCCCAATCCCAATATCGCTCCAGCCATCAGCGACACAGCTACACAGCAACTGAGCAGCGCTGGTTCGGGGTCAGCTATCGTCTGCTCGGACGGTCGATTCGGTTTCTTTGCTTTTGTAGAAACGGCTTTAGCTAGTAGTGCAGGTGCTTTTTCTTTGTGTTCATTGGATTTCTGGACAAGTGCCATCGATGTATTTTTGGATATAACCCGAAAAGAGGAGGAACGTAGCTGGGAGAGCGTATGTAGGTCTAAAGTTCGTTTGTGCATGTATAATGTAATTTTAGGAGGGTGAGAAATAGGAAAACGGGTTGAAACCTCGATGAGGTATTGAGCTGTCCCGGTGGTGGCATGAAGACCCACTGCCATCCCTTAAATTGTCAATTTGAGCATCGGATGCGGTCGAAGAAAGGTTGATCGTCACATGCGCTTATGGGCAGAACTCTCTGTTACATGAATATGATAATATCCGATAATTTCCCGTATTGATTGGGAAATTGAACTTTTATGATGAGTAACCTTTGAACATATTCAAGGTGTAACATATCTTCATGGAGATACTTCAGGGTTCAATAGTACTGTGTGAAGTAGTAAAAAAGTGCTAACAAACCCGTGGTCAAAAACTTACCATTTTGGAATATGGGGTGGTAAAGTTTCACTTTCTTTCTCATATTTTATATTTTTTTCACATATGTCTGAAGGTATTTTTTAAATATTTTGCACACCTACCATAATCGTCGGTATCCGTTTGCAGGGTGTCATATTTTTTGGGCCATTTTATGCTTTGGACCTTTTTTTTTAAACACCCTGTACGAATTCTGACAGCAAATTTAAATTACCTCTTGAGTTTTTTTACCTTTTTGCAACGTTTTCGTATGCTTCACGGTTTTCGTAAAATTTGTAAAAATATCTGTCGATGTAAACCAAGAATGTAAAGAAAACAAGGAAACTTATCAACTATCTGAAGTAGTTCGTAAAATTTAATTAAAGTTCTTAAAGTAAAAATAAATCTAAACTAAAACTAAATTATAAAAACTGTTGATAGCGTCTTACGCTTGTGTGTCGAAAATGGTGCATTTTCGACCATGGCCCTATTAGCATTTTTTTGCTGTTTCGCAGAGTACCATCGGCCGCTGAAGTATTTCCATGACGATATGTCACACCCTGTAGAGCATCAACTACCTATTAAAACCGCGATCATTGAATCGATACCTCGGACTAATAAATCATCATAGTATTAAAGGGAGGAATTTAATAATGCGGAGTTCAAATGTTGTGGTTTGGGCGGCGAATTTGGCAACTTTGTAATGCAAAAATCAGGGTGGTACTAGGGGGAAAAAGTAGCGTTGCGGAACACCCTGTTTAGCTCCTTTAACTCGAGCACTCCTCCAAGCGTGTTCCGTTATGATGCGCTACTGAGCAATATGTGTTTCGAACTGGGGATATCCCGCTATAAACAGAATACTTTGCCGTAACATCTAACCAGGGCCGTGCCATGAATGGTAAAAAAAATTGAATAAAATATATCCCACTTAGACCTACCTCTGGAACTCAAGTACGCCGCTGTCACACGAGGGGTCATGTAAATTTAAAAAAATACCAGCAAAAACCCGTTCTATCTAGACCTTTTAATTGAAAAATTCCTACCAGCTCATGGAAATTAAGGACGTTACTGAGCATCGTAAATTTCAACATTCCTTTATTACTAGAAAATTTTGCACAGATATTTGAACGATCGCAGGGCCGGACCACGAGGGGAGAGAAAATAGAACTTTGATTGGAAAATTTTCCGAAACCATCTGGACCATACAAGGGCAGCGTCCAGAGGGGTCACGGAAGCAGAAAGTGCATTTTATTCCATTCAGGTTAGTTCGAGTTTAGATATGCTACCGGCATCAAATGCCTCACACTCCGGACGCTCATCTGTAACTAGAAACGTTTTGGAAAACGTCTGAACAATATCAGGACCGTATCGTTGATTCCCTGCTAATTAAATGCGCCAATGAAAATTCTATATTTCATCTTTTGGACATTTATCCGCAACTAGGAACGCACCTAGAATAACATCAGAGTCGTACCGAGTCGAGCCCCGCAAGTGGAAAAATCAATTCAATCTAGTTCTGCTGGCTGTGGAGCTCCCTAATAATGGCCTGGAGATTTCACGCTTCTGGTCGTCCTGCATGATTAGAAAATTATTAATTTCTGCAATATTTACATATGAAAGTGCTTCCTGAAAACTGCGTTTAAGTTGGGTTATTGATCGAATGAATCACCATGATATAGAGGTTTTGTGCGAGATTACTGCAATAATTACTACCTAGAGCCGTCAGGGCATGCCCGATGTGATTAGCCCAGTTTCGATCATGAAGCGAATCAATTCCGGGCACATGCCTATTTTCGCTTTTATGATATTTGGACTTCCTGATCTGCGAAACGGGCCAGATCGGTCGTCCGTCCAGAGGATCCGGCTACGCGAGCGGACGGGACGAGAAGGCACATTGAATAGTCATACTGCTCATTATCTCTGTGGCAATGCCGCCGATTCTAATGGCGGTTAATCTAATTAATGACTTGGCCCAATTCCGGGCCCTCGTGAAAAATTTTCAGTAATTAGTTTTGTAACTGCGCCCGTTGCAGATGAAGTTCGTTACCGCCGTGGTTACAGCACCAATCCTGCAATGTAACACAATGAACTGGTGAATATTTGCAGGGGGCAATCTGCATGCGAACTCGTATCATTTCTTTTCGAAGAACGATCCCGGAACACACCGATCCGATCGGAGACGGGCGGAAATCGCATTGCGTTACCGTGCGTTTACGTTAAGCTCGCACGTAAATTTCGGTGCCGTTAACCCTATTGGTTTGTTATCGTTGGGGGCCCCCGTTTACGGTTGTCGAAATTTTCCACGTGTAAACGAAGGCCCGACGCGATTTTACGTGCGATCGGGGTGAACCGGCCCAGAACGTCCGTCCGATATTTGATACCCAGACCGTGCCTGCAAAGCCCGATTCTGGTTAAACCTCATAAATTATAAGTAATTTATAGTCCGGTAAATATGCATTGACATGTGCTTATTAACAATGTAACATAGGATTTCTTTGCCTTTTTTGATCGCGTCTTAACTGATACCATTAAAAGCGGTCATCAATTCTTGTCTTTAGAGCCTGCCTCGTTTCTGCACCTAAAGCATGGCAGCGCCCGCAAAAACTTTATTATGAGCAATAAGGCATCTTCGCTGACTATTATAAAAGTGAAAAAAAGATGAGTATTTCGATTGCCAATAAAGACTGGCACTGATATTACAGTGGTATGCGCTAAGCGTGTAATTGAGTTCACGTCTAAGTGGTACGCATGACATAAATCACTTCGTGGAAAATGGTTCTCTTCGCAGCACCTAATTGCGTTTTTAAGGTCGGATTTAATTTAAGAAGCGCCCGGAAATTTTCCCGATGGAACACTGCGCGAGTACCACACATATTGTTATTTAGAGCCATTGATGGCCCCGGCGATGGTATCAGTGTCGCCAAGATTCTCTGTCGGTCACTCGATTTATGCAGGAATTCCGAGCTGGTAGTACCAAGTTGTACGGTAGCTGCTGCTCACAACTTAGAATCGTATCATATTATATCATCTACCTATGTATATGGGTAATTTATGAAGTCTAAACGCACTAAAACCGTCGGATTAAAAGATCGCATAAAGGTGTACACTTCGAGAGCGTACACTTAAATGTTGGCCATTTTTCTAATCTCTTTTAACTTTTTACATGAGCCATAAAGATAAATATGGGAGAGTTGTGTGCGTGCTCGCTTGCAGAGACGTTTCGTCGTAGAAATTCGTGTCTAACGCATCTGCAGATGAGCTCGGAGCGCGAGGAAAGGCATGGGGGCTCATCAATTTCGGCGAAAAACGTGGCCGGGACGAGTTTGACAAGTGGCCGGAACGGTTGGGAACTTCTGGAAGTGGCAGGAACATTTTCGTGACCAACGGCACCAGAATCAGATCGGGAAAAACATCTGAGTATTTGCCCGCATTTGGGTGCGGCCCCGTCTCCCACGACCCTACCGCTCTTTCTTTTTTTTTTTTTTTTTTTTTTTTTTTTTTTTTTTTTTTAATTTATGACCGCTCAAAATGCCGCTCGTACTGGGGTTTTCATGGCTCCAATCAATTGAAACCAACCACTCGTTTCCTTGGCTTTTCAACCACTTTCGGTGCGGCCCAAAAGTGTTTTTCGACGTCGCGCCTGCGCTACTGGTTTTGACATCTGTTTCTAATGCAAGTGAATCACGAATCTTAAGATTTCGCACGGAACTGGTCCCCGTCCCAAACTACCGCTGACGTTGGTGGCGCACATTGTTTTTGGAATCGACTAAAATTTCAGAAAAAAAAGAGAGAAAGTTTTTCGTAATTTTTCGTCAGTTTTCAAATCCTCTAGGAGCGCCACTGGCTTAGACAAAATAAATGGTAAATTTCAAGTTTTAAAAAAGCTTCTTCAAGGTTCTTCATGAAGTCGATAAGCTTAAAAGTGAAAAAGTACGCATGCAGCTGCTTCTAACAGAAACTTAAAACCAAGAATTCCTACGTAAAGACGGGACGCTGCTTGGCAAAGAAAGTCGTTACGCCTGTGTCTAAATGCCTTATAACCCAATATTTAAGTTTTTGAGCTTTTCCCGGGCCCCTCCAGTGGCGTGCAAGTATGGCTCTTGTTTTGTCAAACTGAAGGCTTCCGCAATGCTTTTTCCGTCTGTGAAACTTACACCTCTGGGCCTTGGCTTTAACCCCTGCTGAAAGCTCATTTTCTTCATTAAAAGTTTCGCTAATTTTTCGGAAAATATTCCCCTGAATCGTTGGAGGAGATACGTTTCTGGACATCGAGAGGCCCTGCTCCTCCGTCTAACCGGAGCTTATTTGACTTGGCTACCTTCTCACTCGTTTGCAGACTCTTCGAGAGGTGCAGCCTCTCTCGAAGGGCGAGGATTCGCAGAAAGCTCCCTTAAATTCATATCCTTCCCAAATTTTCTAATATTTTTCCTAGCATGTTGGCGTAACATTTACCGCTGCAGAACCATCTGCGGCACTCCGAAAGCCTTGCCGGTTACACAACATTATCGCAATTTAATTTAACAGCAAATTGTTTATGAGTAGTTAAACATTTTATGTAAAGCTTGTAAACTAATGAATTTATTTCGAGCCATAAAGAACGCTTGGCAGGGACTCAAAGGCGTATATGCCGCGAAATCGTATTAAACTTTTTCCATATCATCGCACCCACGCAGTACCACCCATATAAGTCCAAGAGCTGTCAGGTCGAGTTTTTGTGATAAATTTACATGTAGGAACATTTTTAATACCGACGAAGAACAGCTGGCTTGAGCGTTAAATCATACTGCGACATTTCGCCAATATTGTAGTGCGCAGTAAAAAATATTAACGTATTGACAAAATAGTCCTCCCCAGGGCAATTTGGGGCTACCCCTCGGCTTTTGTGGCCTCCTAAAAGCAATCAAGAGAGGTAAAGTTAAAATTACGATTTCGATGCAGGGCTGGGGCGAGAATTGCAGGGTTGAAATAATGCCGCGTGGGAAATAATAGTCTGGTAAGGGTGTTCTTACCGTACGCCTTCTTATCAATGCTTTGGTGATACTTCAAGAGCCACTTGCAGAATAATAGAACATAATTTAAGCACTTAAACTGAGAATGTTATGGGTGTTTTATATCTATAGATCCTGCGAATCTCTTGCATTAGCGCCGTAAACTTGGGACATTAAATATCAGCTTATAAATTACATAGACAGAGCGCTATAAGTTAGCTATTAAATAGCTAGCAGGGATGGCACTACGGAACGTCGTTTATTTACACTTCTTTTATACGCGCTGATTAAACCGTGTGAAACCTAAAACAGTTCTGCTCATCCAAAGAATTATGAACTCTCAGGGTGAGTAATTTAAAATGCATCCTAGTGAATTTCCTCGCCGGAAATTGGAAAATCGATTTTCCAAATGTCCCCTTCCCGTCCCTGTTTTTCTCCCTCTAAACGGCAAAACCTCAAATTCCTTCATTAAGCAGAAACCGTAAACTTAAAAACGTTTCTTGCCTAATTCTTTTGTTTGGAACACGTATCTAGCGCCGTTAGCAGCAGCAAATGGCTTTAAAACGCCCATGGAGACCTGCGAAATATGAACCCGAGTTAAACCCATAAAAATGTTATTGGATACAATGCAAGCTCCTATACAGGGTGGCAAAAACACCGAAGGCTTATGTTTTGACAGTTTGTTGCTATGGCACTGTGGCCTCTCTTAGTTCAGGTTATTTCGAGTTAGTTGCTGCAACAAACGTGAAAAGCCTGATTTAAGTTCCTCCATAATTCTCGATTCCAGTCGGTTTAGGCCCCCCCCCCCCCAAAAAAAAAACGTTCACATGAGGTAATTTGAGCTAGTCAAAACTCTTCCATTGCGGTCAATTCACATTTAATTCGGGTTAAAATAAAAACGAAATAATTCAAGGCTAATTCAGATTATCGAGGAAATTTATGGCGAAAGTGATTAAATTTGTACTAATTTAAGTCACAGACTTAGATTTTTTCCCAAAGCCTGCACGCGCTGCAGTGGACTATTGGGACACAAATAAATCCGGAACGGGGCCTATCACGTCAAGGCGTGTATTTGCATGACGTGTATGTGTGGTGTGTTTGATTTAAGGGGCAATCGATGTGCGTTCGATGCTACTTCGTTGGAGGAACTGAGATTTTGCTGGAACGAATGAGAGAGGTCCGGGAGAAGAAAAGGGCTCGCCAATAGAGAGATTTCCAGGCAGGAAGCCTCGGAGCTCCCCTGATATTCAGAGGAGTGAGATACCAGAAGGGAAGCGACGTGCTCACAAAGGAATAACGACCCCAATTTAGGGCAACGGTTTATCGAAAAAATAGTCGAAGAAAGGGTCCAAATAGAGACAGTTAAGTGAAACGTTGTGGCGATAGCTGATTAAACAGCTATAAAGACTCCAATTTGGGGCAACGGCTTATCAAAAAACAGTCCCGGCAAGGTCTAAATTGTAGTCGTCAAGTGAAACATTGTGGAGGCAACTGATTACATAGCTGTAATGACCCCAATTTGTGGTAACGACTCATCACAAAAAGAGTCTGAAAAGCACCCGAATTGCAGCCAATCAATGATACGCCATCAAGAGCAGAAAATGTAGCCTCCAAGTTACCCCAATCTGGGGACAACAGGTAAAGAAAACAAAAAAGTCTGAAAACGGCGAAAATCGCGATCGTTCAGTTAAATCATGTAAAGACAGCAGATAATGACCCGAAACAGTTTCGATATGCAGAGCAAAAGTGCTCTGAGTGAACAGGAGGCAAAAGAGGAAAAATTTGTGAGGTACAGTGGGGGAGGTCCAGGGGAAGTTGGCAAATGGGGCGGCTGGTGATGATCACCGTCCGGCGTTGAAGAGTTTTGCGACAAAACCTTTAAACCCAATCAGGTTTTTGACAAATCAATTTCTACTTTCACTACGCACTCATTAGGAAATACACAGTTATTGAACAAGGTCGAAATCCATTTTTGTCAACGCTATATTGCCATAACGGCGTTTTTTGCAGAAACATATCTCGCGTTATTAAATGAATACATTAACGGATTGTTATAAATAACAGTAGGAATTGCTATAAATTCCGTCATTGGTGGTTTATTCAGCTACGTGCACGGACCGCACACACTTCAGCCCCCTTTCACAATTGGATGTCACATGTCCTTTACGTCGGATTTCCAGGAGGCCACACGTGACTTTTCGGAGAAACTTCCCCAATATATCCTGATATTGTTCGAGAGGAAAATGGCAATTGCCACTATTTTGCCGTCCCATGTGTTTAATTGGTTCTAATGTGCTTTTTCCGCACAGTTACATAACACAACTCTATTACACATTATTGCGTCACTTCAGAACCAAATCGAAATATTTAATAGCGAGTTGGTTCTGGTCTTTTAACAATACCGTCTGTCCCCTTCGCAAATTCCTTATCGGGGTTCGTAATAAACCTGCATGGGTTGTTCGCCATAATAAAACTAAACTCAACAATAAAATGCTGGACGCAATAACAGTAAAAAGAACATAAATTACACCCGCATACGTTTAGACAGCCAATGATGCCGTACATACTCAATTCCATTATACCTGTAGCACAATATGAGGTATAAATTTATGAAGGTTCTATGTTCTTTACCAATTAGACTGCCATCGCTAAGAGGAGTCATGTGGACAATATGCAAACTGATACGTTTGTGTTCTTGAGGATACCGCTCGATATTGTGAACCAGCCATGCAAGACAACATTTGATCCATCGGTAAATAACTGTACCAGATAGGGACTGGATGAACTGCAGCTTTACGTTCAGGAGCCATTATTTCCGAAAGCTGCCCGTAAAAATCAAAACAGTAACGAGGCGCACACAGGGCGCACACCTTATCGCACACGAAGATTTGATGTGGGGGGGACGGGGTGCACACCTTATCGCACACGAAGATTTGACGTGGGCGGGACGGGGTGCGCGAGAGGCGCGCACCATTCGGCACCGCGACAATGGGGTGGGCCCACTACATTGCGCCAAAAGTATCTGACGAAATAATGGGAGCGCGCACGGGGCGCACGCCATAACGCGCACCAAAGCGTTTGATGCAATAATTGGGGCCACACAGGGAATACACTTTATTGCGTCAAACTCCTTGATGCCATAAGGTGTGTATCCTGTGTCGTACTCAATCTATTAGTAAGCTTGATGTGTTTCATTAGGTAATAATTATTATTGTGAAAACGCCGCCACAAGAACTATTTTAATTAATAATAATATCCTGCCAGTCACATTATGTTGTGATGAATCTTTGGTGATGAATAGATCCTTTTCTCAACTACTTTTCGCGATGTTTGCCTGTTCCACAAAGCAGTATCGCGTGTTAGATACAAATCCCCATTAGGCTTCCAGTTTCTCGCTTTAATTAAATTTTAATCGTGTATAATAACTCTGACGTAGTACTACTACGAGCATGAAATATTCGATATGTTTTAATAATTCATGTAGCAGCACCTTTAATTGGTTTCGTAATTGTATCACACATGTCAAATCGAACGCGTTGGTAACTTAAGCAGCCACAATCGCTTGCGTAACGATTCTATTAAAATTTGATACGTTAATCAGCATTTATGATTATCATTATGGTACACGAACACGTTAGATTGCCGTGATTCACGATCTGTTTTCAAATTACGTCATTTTTCTGGGCACAGCAGGTAGTAAACCAATTTTTTTGCCACCGTAAACTACCTACATAGCTCTGTGGTGAATATCGGTGTCCCTTATTTGGGCAAGAGTGAGATAGCTAGGAAAATTCAGAAGAAAAAAAAAACTTCCAAAATAATACAGCAAATGATTCAACGCCAAAAAGCAAATCCACACTTCACGCTTATCAACGGCTGCAATCCGTACAGGTAACCGTTGTGCAACTGCTTGAAATCCCGAGCAGAAACGATGCTGTAATCTCGTTTAACAGTGATAATGTCACCCCCTCCTCCTTCCGCCCCTAAGATACCACATTTAAATCAATGTGAAGGGTAGCGTGTCGTTCAGCGGGAGTTCCAGCAGTTGCACAACTGCCAACTCCGTTCACAGCAACGTCGGGACAATTTAGAAAATCCTTCTGATTCCTCATTCTAAAGTGAGCGTTCGAACGTCCTATATATGTCCGTATAGGTTTTCCCTTAGGATATTCTCGGACTCCTTAAAATTGGCTTTTGGATATTTCCGTCGTGTCCAGTTACAAGTAATCTTTTTTCCGGTAACTTCAGTTAGGTTTATGTTGGGCTCTAGATATTTCGTAATATTACGTTCTAAGGGATGGGACTTTGAGTTTTCTTCCTACAAATTTTCCCTCCATTTAGGGGAGTTCCGCTCAGAGCTTCTCCTTCCTCTGAATATCGAAACTACGCACGTAGCTGAAAAGCGACATCCCCGAACTAACCTGAATTAACCCGAACAAGGACAGATAGACACGCGCGTTCGACACGACAGACCTGACACCATTTGACCGTTCCAGTTCTAAATTTGACTTCTTTTCGCGTGGTGAATTTTCACAATTGTTTATCTGTAAATGCAAAAATTGCGAGTCAGGGATTCCATTCGGTGGATCCTTTCCAGGGCTCTTTTTGCGATAAGCCGGTGCCTCATTTTGAATACTTGGAATTTTTGAACCCGAGCGGGAAAATTCTCAAGCCACGGCATATGTCTTATAGATAGAGATGACACTGATTTACCTGACCTGATATCGAAATCTGGGATAACATTTAAATACTAAAATATGCAGCAATTCACACCAATACGCGAACTGCCTGAATTTTTATGCTAATATTTCGACGAGACATTTTTGTACGTAATTTCGTCAACATCAGATACAGTCTGAGAGGAATTTTTCCTTGTTTGGTCGGGAGAAAACCCTAATGCTCCTTCGGTTCCTCTTTGAGTTGGAAATTTTTGAAGTTATTCATCTGAAAATGGAAAAAAAACGAGAGGCATATCGAAAAGGACACGCATAGGTAGACACGAGCAATTTGTTGCGTCTGATATGCCGGATTTGGGCCTACGCGACCTCAATATTTCAAACTCCTAGTTTGATTCCTTTGCGAACAACGAATTTTTGAAATGATCCGACCAAAAATGGAAAACTGCAAGTCGACAAAAAAGAAGCGGCCTCGTGAACCACGACGGAGAGACATGCGCAGTTCCCTGCGTCCAATCGACCAGACTTGGGCCTATTTGACCCCATGGAATGGTGAATTTTTCAGAGACATTTTCCTGGGCAACTTCTCCCATGCAGCCTCGCCGGAACTTTTTAAGGTTCGGATGGCAGAAAACCCATAATGCCCCTCGTTCGTAAATCAAAATTTTATTCGCGTGTAATAATAATTTCCTCGAAGGAGATACAATATTTACGACGTCTCGCAAGTGCCTTGGAACCACATGGAAATAGGGAATACCTTTCATAACGACCCCCGTAATCGGCTCTTTAATCCATTTAAATCTTGAAATGTTAACACTTATCGTGATATAAATCGGTCTGAAGAAAATGTAATGTAATCGTATTCACGGTTTAAGTACCATCATATTCAGCCTAAGTTGTGCTTTGTTCATGTACTATCAAGTCGAAAGGTAGATTTTACAGCGAGCTTTAAACGATTATTTACCTTACGGGATTTGAGAAGAAAAAACGATTGTGTGTGTATGGGAGAGAACTGTAGAAATCGCGCTGATCTGGCTAGTTGTTAGTAGGTGCTCGGTATTCGACGAAGAATGGTAACTCGAGGAACCCGTAAGAACCACTCCAAGTGAACCGTGATACGGTTTTGGCGCGTGAAGGTTCAGTGGATTTAAAAATCGCTTTTTGATTAGCTCGGTGCATATAAGTATTATTACTCCTGCTGTGACCTTGTTGGATTATTGTGCCGCTCCATGAACCCAGTGGATTAAAATGTGCACCTAAGGTGAGCTCAAACATTACCTGGAACCCACCATGGGAAATTTATCGCCGAGTGTTGCATGTCGCTTAAAGGGACACTTCAGTTATGAAAATGTCCGCATTATCTCGATGAGTGTTCAAACGAGATTTGCCAGTTAAAAGTATGCCAGAATCTGACCAATTTAAATGCCGCTAATTAACCAGTTCCAAAACCACTATTTTCGTGTTCGACAAAAACTCAGGCATTTTAATTCAGATTGTAACGACAATTTAATGTGCTGTTCTGTGTGAAATGTGTGTTGACCACCTGAATTCGCCATATCCGCCACTGTGGAAATTTAAATCGGGGAACCGTTTTCTGCGTGCGGTGCAAGAAAATTTGTTTGACTACCTGAACTCATTATTTCTGCCACGGTGGAAATCGAAAACGAGGAGCGTTCGCTGCGCACGCCGCAAAAGTTCGATTTCCAATAATAGTTAATTAAATCAATAAATGATACGGAAAAGTCAGAAAGCTGTTCCTTTCCCGTGCCACAAACACTAATCTCGATTCTTATTTTCCTCGCCTTTTTACCGATTTGTCATAAAACACACAGCATTGTTGTATTCAGTATCAAAGGAGGTCAATGTGTTATTTAAACAAAAGGCCATTAAAGAAAGTGATTACAAGTAAAACAAATTATACAGAAGTGTTTTACAATGGTAGCGAAAATTGGTTCACGTTGGTCGGTTGGATGGTTCAATGTCTCAATGAGTTCCCGTGGCAATATTCTTTGCGTCCTCACTCGGGATCCAGTGGGACGAGCGCGCCGCACTGGAATGAGAGGTGGTGACCCTCACTATCACACACAATAAGAGAGGAAATTAGCGGTTCGATTGAGGACTAATAGAAACAGGATTTCGCTGTTTTTGTTATTCGCACTTAAGTCGCTATGCGCCGAAACCGAGAAAAATTATTGCTTCACTCCTGCTCTATTTACTACTGAAAATGTTGTTAATCTACTGCACTTCAAGCATCAAATTTTAATTTGTGAAGGTGCTTTGGTTTTCGTTATTTAAACGCTACGGAACTTTCTTTCCTCGCCTACCATCAAATTACTATATCGATACCGTGTGAAGTATTAGCCTGGAGTATGCTCAATCTACTGACGAAAACGGCATTAATCTACTGAGAGAAAGTTTGAGCCATCAAGCAAATTGGGAATTCACTTTTTGATCCGTTTTCGGGGCTTCCTTGGGAGTTGTCTTGCTTGCAGTCGAGTGACTGCTAATGTGAAACTGTAGCTTTAGATCTGTTTGAAAAGCGTCATTAATCTACCGAAGACGAAGTTTACATCGCCGAGTGGTAGTTGAAATTCACTCTTTGATCCTCTTTCAAAGTTTCCTTGGGCGTTACCTTGTTCACAGACAAGCAACTGCATTGGAATGGCCAATCAGCCTGCTGCCCGCCTGTTAATTCCACACACACCGAACCAATTTTCACTGTTTTGAAGGGTACGTTGGATTTTTGCAAAATGCAAAAACCAGTGGCGTAGCTTGTGCCTAAACGTAGAATTATTTTTTTTTAACTTCGCACTAACACATTAGGGGATTGGGCACCCTCGGTTCTTAAATTAAAATCTCGACGTGCGAATTCAAGAATCCGCGTCGTAGCTGCCTAACGAAAGACCACTTTTACATTCCATCAAGTGAAAAATTCATAAAACGGAAAGCCCTGAATGTGACAAAACAGGGCTAAAAAACTCTAAAGGGTCTGAAAATTGCTCCTCCAGCTCCATTTCATATAAATTGTTAAAAACTGGGAATCCAAGAAAGTTGTTGTCCAAATTGTAGCTGGAAACCTCTTTTAGACGACGCTGAGCATCTCATAAACGCAGTGCTTCGCAGGGGAGCGGGGCGAGACTCGACGGGAATTGGGATAAATTAAGGGCAACTGGGGGTGCAGCGATCCGAAGGAATCGCTAGATTCTCGCAGGAATAGACCGATAAATGGCCTGAAAGGCTCCTCTGCAAGTGACAAAAATCTCTTGTTTCAAGGCATATTTGCAGCTCACATTTCCAGCTTAGTGCTACAATTTTTATTTGCCCTTTTTACGCGGACTTGTCACAATATTCCAACAATAATCCAATTTCATAATTAAGCAGATTTGCAAACGTTGTAAGCTAAATTGCTTTGTGCATGCATGCGGAATACTATAAGTGGATTTGGCATCAAGATAATTGAAGTGACCTTGTTGAATACACTTCCTTTTTATTTCACTGAATGGACGAAATGCGGGTGGTCACTTCGCGTATGATTATGATGGTGAATGTGTAAATTTCATAGGTCAAACTCTTTCATAAGCGATCATTGCATAAGTAGCCTTTCCCGTGGCTAGAGGTGGTACCGCTACGCGTTTACAAATATTTGGCTATCGCTTATTAATTCATCGTGGAAACAGTTATAAAATGGGAAGGTCAGTTACGCCATTGGTACTGGGTTATCACGATGTGGTCTGAATATTCCGGTAAAAGATTTTACGAGGATTTAATCTTCTGAAAGTTGGAGCGAGAACGGTATTTTACTTACCGCTTTGCCCCATGAGCGTTGACCATTCAAAACAATTTTTTTCGGACCTTGACTTATGAGCAATAGCAAATTCGGCCACTTTATCTTGAAACCGTCAAAATATCAATTAAAGCTCACTAACCTTGATATTATATTAAGTACCTGTTGGCGCACATTGAGATCTGGTGGGGAAACAATCTTGTGTGTAGCCGGTGATTTATTGCGTCTTTTTAGGCGGTTATTATCAAATTTAATAGCGATAATTTAACTAAGTGATTAAGATAAATACGGTCAAAAACGAGAGTTGCTCAAACGGCCAATAACAGTAATAACAATTTAATAACACATCCTGGTAGCTTACCTGAAATGTTATTGGGTGAATTACGGGCTCTTACAAGTAACAACTTTAATATATCAATTACTTGGAGGGTAAGAAGTAACTGCCTTGTTATTTTAGCACCGTATTACGGCTCGGGAATGGTAATTTAAAACTTAATAATTTATCCAATAATGTAATAATAAGAATAAGTGATTAATAATCTATACGTATACGTGCTTTCAACGCGTTGGATCCGTACGGTTATGATACGTTTTTTGCGCTGAGTTTTAGTGCCGAGGACGAAGCGAAAAGACCACGAAACGCTGGAAGTTTGAACAACCGACGGTTTTTCGTTTTTTTTTCGGGCGCGGTTGGCTGCTCAAACCACATAAATGCTCAAAATTTTCGATTTCAGTGTCGATGTTCGACCTTCGGATTTTGAATTTGAGACAAAATTCTTCAGACGCAAAATCCAATGAAAACCAAGGGCGTGCGTGCTGCCGCAGAACGCATGAACTGAACAGAGCCCCGACGTCGATTCTACTTCATTTTTGGCCGTCTCTGATCCCTCCGCGGAATGCCCCTGGTTCCTACCAATACGCCTTGAACTGTAGAATCTCGCAAAGGATTATTCAGGTTTAAGAATCGAATGGCAGGCAGCGACGTCTTTACTCCCGCGGGAGTTGGGGGAGTTTCGAAGGATCAGTTTTGGTTTTAATTATTTACATAATTTCTTCCCGCAGTGCCCTCATGATACGACTCAGATTTCTGCATACACGCTTTTGGGCACAGAAATCTGTCGTAAATTGGACACGTGTTTTGTACGGTTAAGACTGTTTGCTCAATGTTTGATTTTGCTCGGGAAGAGCGCCTCACGTGCAAGTTGTTTTTTCCCGGCAGTTCCGTGAAACCAGGAAAAAACTGCCGTTCCTTAGCGATTGAGACCAGGAATTTTTTCGATAATTTAGCGTCTCAAAAAGACATTACAGAATTCCTTAGATTTTAAGATCGCAGGAAAGACAGTGGTGTGCCCAGCTCCACGGAATCTCAAAGAATTTCCCCAAAGGAGAGATTCTACATGATTTTTAACCTTGTGGCGCGACCCTGGTTTCTGCAAATGTGCTTTTAAACGCAAAATTTCGAAAAGAGTTCGTTAGGCTTTCGAATCCAAAGAAAAGCAGTCGCGTGTTTAGTTCCACCAAAATTATCATAAATTTCAAAAGAGTTAAGAGGCGGGCGTGGGTTTATCCTTCAGACACACAATTTCAAAACACAGTGGCGCGCCGAGTTCCACATTATCGTCAAGAGTTTCTGCAACGTGGAATGTCAGGCGTCGTTGCAACACGATTTATTGTTGCTCCCTGTGATCCGTTTATGGCACGACCCTGACTTCTATAAATGCTCCTTCGAGGAGAAAAATTTGCGGCGAATTCTCCTGACTTTCGAATTCCGTGAAAGGCAGTGGCGTGTCTCGTTCGATGGAATGTTCGGGAATTTCGAAAATGCAGGGAATTCAAATGCAATATGCGGTTTTCAGAGAGAAGAATTTGGACAAATCGTTATTAGCGAAGCAGTCCTTCTGCATCAAGCAATTTTAAACTAAATGATATTTCAGGCATTGTACGTGGACACTAAAACAATGATGACGCATTTTGCCTGGAAGTTTTACCATCAAAAAAAAAAAAGTGTGTTATTCGACGCCTCTGAGAATAGCTGCACCGGGCATATTACATAATCAACAGCATTAATCTCAGGCAGAGAATACGTGACTTTCAAAATCTAAATAGTACCTAATTATCCACGGAATAGGTTTTTAATAGCAGGTTGCCTAGCAGACGCTTCCGGGAATGCAACGACTCCAAATCACCGCATCACTGTGGGATTTCCTCTGATATCTTTGATTCTCAACCGAAAAAATTATTAATGATAATGGTAATTGAGTCTATTCTTAAACTAGCAACAATAGCCAGTGGTCAAAACACGTTTCGTGGCGTAACTTTGATTAAACTCGGCACAACACACTCTCAACTGAAATTAACCTCCGAGTCTCACTGTTTGCTATAAATCACTTGAGGATTAGTGGGTCAGTGGCGTGCCTTGTTTATAAGCCTCCCCAGGGATTTCCGAAGAAGGAAAGTTCCCCTCGAGTTCCGCACCATCTTCGTGTCTTCTCTGGGCGAAACTAGCTTCATTGAAGTTAGCTGGCCAGGCTCGCCGATTGCTCGAAATTTGGTGGATTTTAAACGTTGCTCGAACATCCGTAAAAATTTCGGGACTTTCATCAAAATTGCCGAAGCATAGACGTACCGACGTGTCGCGAATTTGCAAAGATTAAACGGCAATATTCCAGCAACTGATGGAGCAGCTGCCTCAAGAAAATATCTCAAACTCTTTTGGTTTCTAGGATACTGAGTCATATTAATAACGGTTTTTAAAGAACTGCTTGAAGCGTCATGATTTATGTAGGTCACTGGCGTGCACTGATCGTCGGTGATTTTTAAAGGAGAAAAGTTCTAGAATTTCGGGCCTTTTTCAAAGGGGATTCTCCCTTTCGACTAGCGCCAAAACGGCCAAAGCGTTTTACGTGGCAGTGGCACCCCGCGCCTATAATGTATTCACCAATTTTAACTATCGGACTCCATTGGTGCCCGAACCACCATTACTACTCCCAAATAGTGTTACTTATCGGAACCAGTTCTGCATTCTATATCGTGTCTGGGCCAAACTAAAAAAATGCTTTTGTTGCAATCTGAAACAATTTCGGATTGCACAATAGGACTTTTAACGAACCTGCATTAGGCCAATGGATAAATTGCACGTCTATAATGCTCGTATAGGCAATGTAGGTGAGACGGATAAATGGCTGCACCTGGGATAATGCAGTTTAACCTGATTTTGTTCGGAACAAATCGAACTTTCCCCATCAGGATTTAGCGCAATGTCTATGCTATTTAGTTGACACTCCATTGAATTATGCCTCTTTCTTTTCCCACCGTCTGTAGGTGGCTGTAGAAGAACCTAAACCCTGAAAGATGGCATACTTAAATACCTCCCATGTAATTTCACATTGATCACATCAGATCGTCTGTAAAAGTATCTACTGGAGCTAGCTGCTCTCCCACACATACAAACTACAAGTCTTCGCAATTCAATTATGATAAGATCGCTTTTGACACACCTTTTGTTTCTTACATATTTATCGGTGTCTGTCTGCGGTCCTTGTAAATGATCCTCAAGGGCACCATCAGGTTTAAGGCTATGATGATCGTTGGAGCTAGAAATCACCAGTATCAATCATGCTTTATAACGAATTGCAGCCTTCACGAGAAAAGCTCTAATTAGGCACTGAGGAATACAAAATCACACAGGAGGTAAATTTCCTAATCGCAGCTGATCTTGATACATATTTTCGTAGATTTTCAACATTAACTACGTGGGCGAAACAACTTAAGCTCGTTTTACGTAACCGACAATTTGCATTTTCTCCGTGGGCGCTGCTTTATCGTCCATACTGATCTAGTTTTGTTCAATAATTTCCATTTCATTTAAATAAAAAAACTTCTCGGATCAGTCGAAATAAGTCCAGCGAGTGAACGAGTGTGGGGCGTCCCTGTAGCATGTCGATCACTCGTTCTAAGGTCGCACAGGTGTTGGGACCTTTAAATCATATGGGAAGTGATCAAAAGTCATGGAGAGAACAGTTTGTAATGGAGCTAATTGGGGTCCAGCAAACCGGAATTATACGGGAAAGGGGTCCTTCGTGGTGGGGGGCAGCGCAAGGAGACTGGTCGGCTCAGGAAGGGTGACCGACCAAGTCATTAAATGGGCGGCGAGTGGACTTGGTCCATGTAAGGCTTTCTGATGACTTCTTTCGAAACAGTACCGTGAGCCCGCGCGGTTGCAACCTCTCGGAAACCCGTGGAGCGATCGTTTTGAAGAAATAGCTAAAACTCCGTTCGCTTCTGAGATGCTGAGTTAGTTCAAGGACTAACTCGACGATTTTGAAAGTGCTGTAAAATGAAGGTTCGCGAAAAGGCTCTTCCAAGACTCAAGGACATCGTTTGAGGCTCAGAGGCGATTGATTTGAGCAGTGTCATGGGTTCCGGAAAAACGGGATGTCGTCTCAAAATTTGACCTCTCAAGTGCATTGCCGTACGCAGACTTCCCGATCTTCTCAAATAGTCCGCAATTCCAGTGGAAACTTTACGGCATTGTTGAGACCCATGTGGTGTTGCCCGGGGTTTTAGGGGCAAGTTCTAGGCACAAGAGGCCCTTTTTCGGTCGTTAAAACGTCTATTTCTGTCGAAGGTTCTTCAATCTTCCCAAACTTGCGTTGGGCTGCGACAACCCAATAATACCTTGTAATAACTTGTATTACTAAGTATCAAAATCACACATCAAATCCTAATTAGGTAGAAGCACTACGTCAGGAAACGACTGACAGGTATCTTGAAATAAGCCAGAATAATATTACATGTTACGTAATGTAAATTTTTTAGCATGTCTTATTCACGTCAATAAAATATAACGAAGGTGAACCCGAACCAATTTGTTTCGTTTCATTTGAATCTTATTACAAGCGATTAATTGCTTGGGAAAGACGGCAATATTGCCGCGGTTAAAGCCTTATAAAAATCATTATTAAACAGCGGTTTTGCCACATTATACTATTGGACAAGGATGAGGAATGTTGCGTGATATTATGCAGTTATGAATTAACTGTTAGTTTGCAACCAGTTGCTTGTCATCCGCAGCTGAGCTTTAATGAATTTCTCCCGTGAAAGAAGCAGCCCTATAACATCAAAGACAGGCAGAATGACCTTACCACTTTGGTAGTAGAAGACCATGGTGGTATGTGAACTAAAAAACTCGACGTGTTGCATAAGACCAAACCGGTTGATTCTTGGCTACAAAGAATTTAGTTGAAAGCAATTACTTATAATAATGAAACAGGTACCGTTAAACAATGTAAGTAACAACGTTATTAGTCCATTATAATGGCCCTTTAGAGGCAGTTTTTTGGACAATTTCGCCGGCATGCATAATTGATATGCCGCTTTATACAGGGTGTCGGTCTCTGGAGCTCGACCGTGAGAACTTCGGACACCAAAAGAGATACCAGATCGGTTAAATTGGGGCCAGGCGGCGCAGTTTGAGGTCGAAAATTCGCCCTTCCAAAATTTGATGGCAATTTAACCGAGTCGGTTGCACCTTTGAGTATGGACGAACGTCTCGGAAACTCATCGGAAGTTTTCAAATTCGCGAGACCTCCCGACTCCGAGTTGCTCAAGTCTGCGACGGAACTCGTCGTGGTGGTTCCGATACCCCACGGTTCAGCTCGACGGGCGGACACCCTATACGCAGGCCGAACCGATGCATGTGACCTAGACTGACAGAAAAAGTTTCCGCAAATAACCAGATTACTTCTTTGATGATTCCAATTATCCGGCACGAAAAAGCAATTATTCATTTAAAATTCGTATCAGCCGAAACCGCACAAGATAATTTAAAAATAAGACATATTAGGCTAGCAGTAATAACGTGATGTAATGTTCTAGTTGAAGGATCGCATTAAGTTTTTATTGTAGGCCGAACCAATACCCAATATAAAGCCTCGGTTATTGACTTATTGCGAAGACCTTCACTGAGACCATGGTGAATGAATAAGTTCACGATCTGGTCGCACACTCGGCGTGTCATCTTTCTCTAGTAAAAACAATTCACGATTCTATGCGGCGTACTTCGTTTCGCTCTGGGCACGAGGCAACATTCAAATTGCTTTTATTGCATTCAGCACACGGAAATTGTTTATATTCATCAAGAAGAACAGCGAAAGAACATCCAGCACGAGGGAGCAGTGGATGTTCTTCTAGATCTATCCTTCTCGATTCTCGATTCCAGTTTACACAACAACAAATAAATGAAATACAAGTCAGCTCTAACGACGCAGATCTACGCATGAATCGCCTTCTTTAAGCCAACACTTATTTTTGATTTTTATTAGATCGGGTTAGGCAGAACGATGTAGACACGGAGTGCACATCATTAAGTTTTGCCATCAGAAACACGATCTACAGTAATGCCCCCGGGGTCGGTTTATAGACAACATAGAAACAGGGCATATACAAGTGAGTCTACATAACTAGTCATTACATTATGCAGAGCAATGGCGCCGTTACGGCATCCTTGAAATCTTTCATCTTTGGTTACAATGATGGTGTGAAAATTTCCTCTCGATGGTGTTGGAAAGTTTTCCTATTCAATTTAGATGCGGTTTCTTGTGAAACTGCTTTATTTTTATAAGCTCTTTTACTTTCGTTTACCACGCCAAATTAAACAGCTTGCTATAGCGTGGAAATCGTGCCTCTTTAATTCTTTTGTAGGATTAAACGGAACTGATGGCGAATTCCTGTTTCGGTGAGTCGGTGAGGCACACAGCTGAAAAGCGAATAAAACGTGAAACTACACGGTTTTCCCTGAAAGGAGAGTCATTCGCCGGTTGTTAGGAAAATGACTGTTACGTAGGCGCCTCCGCGGCCAAATTGGCAACCAACAATACACGTGCATCTTGCCCGGGCACGTTCACGCAGTCACGCACACGGAGAAAATCGCGCCGTTTCCTGTGTCCGACGCGTGAGAAAAGCGTCAGGAAACGCGCGCTCGGCCCTTCATTCTCTCAGGAACGTGGAAAAAGCATTCGGTCCTGCGAGTTTTCCGAGCCGCTATCGGTTTTAATTACGAAACAAGAGCGTAATAGCGAAATTCTCACCAGGCTCTTGTATAACGCAGAATAAAAATAAGGGCAAATTAGCAAATTTTCCCACCATAAAACACGTAATTTAGCATCTCATTGTCTGGTGGAAAATACATTCATCAAATCGACCCAGAAACTACCAAATTTTTTTAATTTTAACCGGAATGAGCCGGTACTCTGCAAATAAGGATGGGAACTTCCCACGACACAAAACCCATACTTTTCGCTCCAGTCAAAATTCATTCCTTCGGCTTCTATTTCAGGAGTGATTACATAAACAGTTTAGGTATCTAAATTTATGGCTTTTTACCTGCCTGTTTAGCGGTGACGATTAAACCACCTAATTTTGCTGTTGTTCCTTTGACATTTACTTTAAAGGCTGCCAGCCCAAGACGGAATGATGGATTAAAGCAGACAAAAAAAGGCTGCGCAAGGTCTAAAGAAATGATTAATTACCACCTGCGTTATTAATGTAATGTCTGCATTAATGTGTAACCTAAAAGATAGCTGAATGTTGATAAATACGAGGTCGGGAGGGTCTGGAGTTCCACCGAAAAAAGAACTGCGGAGAATCGCGTGTCGAAATATTGGTCTTTGCCTAACGGGCGTTTAAATCGACCTCGGATCGCAAGCGGGCTTTAGTAGTTTTCGATGAGTTTTCTGAAGTCTGATCGACTCGATCGTTCGAGAGTCTGAGGATATTCGGTGGGAAGGACGTTTCGGTAAAACTTGCAGCCGCTCAAACGAACGGATAATACGCAAGAGGCGTCACTTCTGGTGGAAATATAAGTGCCAGAAAATGGGAAACTTTGGCCAATTCGAAACTTCGATATCTCAGAAACTCCTTAATGGATTTCCATGGAGCTTTCTATATAAAGTATCTGCCCTCGGTATGATTAAAAAGGGCCGCATTCGTGTTGAGTTATCGAATAATACCCAGGCAAGTTCCATATACATTTATATGTCTGTTTCTTTGAGTCCTAACAACAAGAAGCTGAAAATACAGCAGGATTCAAGCCACGCCTGTATCCTGGCAACCGCTCAGACGCCATGTGATCGATAACAGGGCGATCTGGCTATACAGAATGAGTTATTACGCCTGTATTATATCGGTCCATCAAGGTATTTCCATTTGGAAATTCTCCTTTTGTCCCGCAAGGTTTGCGCTCGGCCGCAGGAGTAATCAAGACTCGTTTAAATGATTTCTTAGCGGGTAATTAACACTTTCATTTGAGTCCATTTCGATTGAAAGGAAATCGGATATCAATTTCGTATATAAGAAAGTCGGATGTGTCACTAATGCATCATCGTGGGAATATTCCCCGGTTGAAAAATGCATGTTTCCATTATCGCCGCTTTCGGGGCGAAAACATGCAACTTTCCATTCACCCCCTTCGCAATTCTTGTGTAATGGAAAAGCGTACTAAGTTCAGTGACCGGCATAAAATACTGCGGAAAGAGAGGAGCTTTCATCGGGTGTTTTGTGTCATGGTAAGGGTGGTAACTTCCCTTCTGCATTAACATAATTGATTCCGATCGTTCAAAGCTGAGAAAAGCACATTGCAACGGAGAACAATTGTAATGGAGAGTTCGGTCACACACAGCTTTATTTACACTGCATGCAAAACTATTAGGAAACGGTACCATTGTTTCGAAGCACGTAAAATTCGCTGA
Organism: Euwallacea fornicatus; assembly: GCF_040115645.1. Taxonomy (NCBI): domain Eukaryota; kingdom Metazoa; phylum Arthropoda; class Insecta; order Coleoptera; family Curculionidae; genus Euwallacea; species Euwallacea fornicatus. The sequence goes on from NC_089570.1 coordinate 1,711,657, forward strand.
ATACAATCGCAATGCAGGATTGTGGGCTAAATGACATTATTTTGATACCGTGGCGCAGAGAGGTGAAGAAACGTGGCTTTACGCATCTCTTACCGCGTTTCGTAAGATATTCGCCTATGCGTCCCTCTTTGTTGCATCAAAGTAAATACATAATAATATAACCACTTAACTGAGTAATAACAATAAATTCCTGGCTAGAAATGGTCATTGCCGACGTAAAGATCAGAAGGCGAGATAATTTTTTAAACTACTACAACAGGTAATTGCATAATCGACACAATTGTCTCGTGCAGATTAGAAAGTGCAGCAACTCGTAACGATAATTGAATGACAGCTAATTCGATGCTCCTGCAGAGATTGAGGACTGTAATTGGCATATTTGGTGGTGTCACCGAAAACCACCTTTTTACAACTAAACGGTTTTATCTGAAGTCGAAAAACTGCGCTATAGAACTAATTGAATTTTGTCTTTATCGATTATAACTGGCGGATTTCGGTCTAGAAACCCTTTTTCTTCTTTTGCTCTCGATTGGGGCAAACCATACTCGGCGGAGCGGAAAGATGCCAATAAACCTCAATTAGTTTTTTGGGATGCTAAAACCAGAAATATCTCAATTCTATCCGAAAGAAAAATCTAAACAATCATGCTTTATCAGCAGAAATCGCCGCTTCAGAATGATCATGTAACTCAATGGCGTCTTCCTTTATTTTTGTAGGTGCGGTAAATAGTCCAGTTTTGTTCAACGAATTCGCACGATTACGCCCCAAACACGAACGACAACGGCGTGAACCTCACCACGAAAAACGTCTAAAATCTGAAGAAGCCTACAGAGGATCGGGATTGTGGAGGCCTCCTGGGTCGCGATTTGTGTTCAACGAACGCGACAACCGTCCTCTGTAAACTGTCAAAATTCTCCCTGTATAGTGGTATTTCTGTCGTGTATTCATAATCAACGAGTGAGCTAATTAGCCCGGGCAAGCCCCATTGTTTTCCCTCTATTTTGACGTGCAGTCGGGGCCACAGGGCTGATATCTTATCGGCCACAGACAACCAAAAATCTCAATTCTAATTTAAACGATTTTAGAATTTTTTTTATCTATCTACTAATATATTTTATCTATTTTTTGTGTATATATATATATATATATATATATATATATATATAGAGAGAGAGAGAGAGAGAGAGAAAGAGAAAGAGAAAGAGAGAGAGAGAGAGAGAGAGAAAGAGAAAGAGAGAGAGAGTAGAGTTTTTGGATGTCATTGAAATCTTAAGAGCCGTTAGGTTTCATTGGTTCATTTTCGAGCTTTCTTACATCTTCGTGAATCAGTGCTCCGGTATTTATTCTCAAATCCACACTTTCGACCAATAACGTACAACCAACTGACCCGAACTAACCCGTTTCGACACTATTTCATCCACTGCGTATCAAACGAATCGAGCTCGTTAAGATGTTACTCACATTTCTCTTCTATTCCAGGCCTGAATGAGACCCTTAGGGTGGCACAAAGCGATGTAGGTGTGATTTTTCCTGAATCCTTTAAAGGCCAAGAATATGCCTCCGTAAATTAACGGTAAGTGGCAATTTGTTACACTAAAGAAAGTTTGTTAAACAATATCGAAAAGGTGGATTGTGCGGTGAGTAAGGTGCTTCTGCTGCGAAAGCATTGAGATTCTTTCCACCTTACTGGAAAATGAGCTTTTCAGAATGTCCGCACACAAAACTGACACCGAACAATAATATTGCTTTCGCAGTAATTAGCACTAAAATACAGTTTTAAACACCGTATTGGCTTACAACGTGTAATGAGTGCTTTGTCTTACAATGGGCGCTTTGTAACCCGTTCGAACCGATATGTTATAAGCTATAAAATTTGAATTTTAAATAGAAAATGATGGCTGAAACACGGAACGGAATTTCTTGATCTTTGTTTTCGTGTCAATAATGAGGGGGTCGCCGTGGGCCCCAGGGACATAGGAAGCGACTTTGGCGGAGGCGACCGCGGTCAATGCCTGTCTTTGTTCGTGAGAAAGAGCATGCTGCAAGTCGTTGCGTTTTGCATTGTTATCCGAGGAAAAAATCCCACTCTCACCTGAAGATGACCTCATCATTTTCGACAACACACCCAGAACAGGTTGAAAAATCTAAAGTTCAAGCCCTTTTTTAGCGCCGCGTCTGTCTTGAAACAAAATCATCGGTAATACGTTCCATCATTTGCGAGCAGCAACAGCAGAGAAGATCTAGAGCATTTCCAATTCAAATTTGTTAAGTGCCAGTTGAAATGAATATTTTCCCCGGGGAGAAATGCGATTTCGTGTTTAAGTGCCGGTTAGCTTTGGCAGAGACCGGATGATTACATATCGTGGCAATAATGGAAGTTTCTGTTAAAGTTATAATTGAAGCACCCCTGTGTGATAATTCCGATCTTAAAACTTTCGCAAATTCAGTTTGGAAATAATTATAATTTACGCCAAATCTCTCGCTAAAACCTCTCTCTAATCTCTCCTTCTCAATCTGGCTGACAGCTAGGAAAATTGAAATACCTTTGGGGCTTAATATCCGACGCCTGAAATGGGCTATTGGAATATTGACATTTATCATGGAGGGGTATCGCCTACAGCGACGTAATCGGCACGACTTCGGATAATATTGAAATCCGTGGAAAAACTGATTTTTCTAATGCCACAGCGAATTTTCACACATTTGGACCGGGTTTAAAATCGTGTAAAAAGGGACGAGAAAGCTGCTCTCTTAGTTTCACTCACGGAAGCCATTTGCATTCATAAACTTTCATTAATTACGTCCGCACTTGCAAGGCACATTCCATTTGGTTCTTTTATTGGACCTTATCAACAGCTTCCCTTCTTATCGAGTCTGTCACCCAAAACACTGCAACGCGGTCAAAAATATTTGCAACACCGTATATCACGGCGAAGCGGGCATTTGTATAGCGGGTGTATGTCGGGTTGCTTACATAAGAGGCAATATATAACGGATTCATCATTGTTCTGCCCCCCAGTGTTGCTGTCTTGGCAACAACCTCCTGATTGATTTACCAGGACTGCCTGAAAATGGTGGTTTTGAGTAATGTTGTTACTGAACTTACGATTGTTGTATGCACTGATCTTGGAAAACCAATATCGCCGCTGGGGAATTTTCCCCGTGCAACAAGAGCGACTTCTCAAACAACACAAATTTCGTTTTAAATAAAGAAAGATGCAATAAAAAATAGCCACCTCCTTAGAGTCGCTGATAAGATAAGATAAAAATGGTCTGCCTTCTCGCTCGCACACCCTGAGTCGAGATTCACTATCTGAAACCGCCAAAGTCAGCTTTATTTGTCAGTTAATACTTTGCTTGTTCATGTGGAACAATCAGTGTACACAGTAAATTGTGTTCAACCTGTTCTCGTGGAGTTTTTTCCCTGCAATTTAATAAGGTGAAGTTGCAATGGTGCAGTGAAGTGTAAGACATTCCTATAGATAACTGATCGGCTCGATAGGCAATAGTGCTGAAATGAGTAATAATGGCCTTATAGAAAATTTTTCCTTGTCCGAATTCAAGTTTAGCATGTAAGTCTTAGGTCAGAGCCTCCATTTGCTCAATAGATGTCGCAAATGCGTGATGCCATCTATGTTACCATAATCGCTTTACTGTTTCAGATGTGACATTCATTTAGCAAAGATGGAGGAGGAGGACGAGCTGATGCGAGGTGGTCCTCAAGACTCGGGATACCTTCTGGTGCGCATAAACGTGCCAGAGCTGAGCGTGCAGAAGTGCCTGCAATTCCCTCGGGATCAGCTCGTTTGGGATGTGAAGCAGCAGTGTTTGGCCGCCCTTCCTAAGGTAGATCCGCCTGCATCAATCTCGAGTTAAGTTTGAGAGTTTGAGGGGACAAGTTGCATTTTAGGCTCAAGTTTTTGACCCCTCAATCCTCAAATACGCGCACCTCCATCAGCTTCAAACACCAATGCATTTAATCACTCGAAAAAGTAGTTGGGCAGGAAAATTTTAGGTTTCCAAAGAATTCTATTGGCCTGATGCGATGTTAATGACCACTATAACACAATAATTACATTGTGGTGTAAATATGTGCTTAGTAGATTAGGTTCCAAAAGGATACTTGCGTTTCAGTCATATAAAGGGTGAAGTAATCCGAGCTTGTGCAAAGTGTGTCGAATTTATTATTTTTGGAAAAACTGGAATGGAAATGCGAAGAATCGACTTTGCTGCGACGGAATTAATTTTATTGGATTTTGATGCGTTTTATAATGCCACCGAAATTACGTAAAAACGATAAACTAATTCCTCGTTTTACCTGATTTCAAGCAACGATTCGTGGGTTAAGCCTGATTTGCTGTTGTCCGCGAGTCGATTTATACATTTTTTGCACTCTTTGATGCAACGAAATTTTCATATGTCCAGTATCATTTCCATTCATTAGAACCATAGGAAGAAAACTGATATGTTTCTTATTATTTGATTTTTGTTTTTCATTTGGTGGCACGCGCAGGTGGCAAGTTGGTTCCGGGTAGGTACCAAGCAGTTATGCATTTTGGCACTCACTAGGTTCAATGTGTTTAGCGTTTGATTGCATGAGAATGCGTGGCACGTAGTGTTTATAAACAAGCATGGAAACATTCGAGAACGAAGAAAAAAGTAGATTTGAAAAATTAGTGAGTTTGTTTGCCAGCGCAACATAAATCATCTACATCGCTGACTTTATAAATCGATCCTTCATTGCTTATAATTTCCTCCAATTCCTTGGTTAATTGAAAAAGCACAGGTGCGTCGGGGAGATGAATGGCGCAGAGCATCGCTGTGATTGGTCATTTAAAGACTATTCAATGTTGAAAATTAATTACCAGAGCAATAATTAAAAATAACATTTAAAGCCCCCTAAAACTCTGTAATTAACTTGAGGCGGAGCAGCCTCTCTCCTCTGCGCCTCGTGGCGCGGAGGACAGATCGAGCGTTTCTGTGAGCGGTCGCTGAAAGACTAATCGGCGGTTTGCAGATTCCATGCGAAATCGGCCCTTGAAAGGGCGCTCTTCGAAATTTCATGATTTGTTGCCAGACTAGTAGCACCTGCATGCGAGTTTTAAAAAATAATTATTATTCAGTTAAAACATAGTAAATAATCGATTTTGAGATATCGTATCATGTGTATTTCTCGCCGAAGGCGTCTTTTATCTATGCCAAAATAATTATTAATGTATCGAAAACAATGCGCAATTACGTTAATCTCTACGAATTATTTCAATTGTAGTATTTTCGATATTATCGTATTGTAAGTGAAATTTATGACATCTTCAAGATGATAGATACGAAATTCCTGCGAGCTTTATCGTCTTTATGAAACATCGGGTATGTTACTATAAGCCATATGTAATCTGACTCTGTTGCTCTGCTCCTTTTACAACGTTTGTGCAAATATTTGAAGGCAGGTGCTATTTGAACTTCCAAGGCGAGCATTTCGAGGAATCTCTAATTTCATATTCTCGTATGTTTGCTCATAAATGTCCTTAACATATTTAAAGACTGTGTTCTAGTATGCCATCAGTTTTGTTTACCTGATATCCGCACAATGGAACTTTTGAACTTGTTTTGCTGATAACGACGCCCGTGCATGTTTAGTTCCATTTTGCTATCTCTTTGAGGGATCAGATTTGATTTCCAACGGTCACTATTCTGTTAATGGAACGCAGTCAAGTGCTAATGGAACTCAACCGGTATAATTACCATCAGTACTGCACAAGAAGAAAAATTACGTCCCATATAACCTCACACACACACACGTACACACACACACACATACACACACACACTTACACACACACACACACACACACACACACACACACACACACACACACACATAGGGCTACAAATTGCGAAACCGGCAATTGCCATTAAATTTGATTTATAATTCAAAAGAAACTAAGTTTGCCCTACGTGCCTTTCGAGCCGATCATAAAGCTTCGAAAGAACAAAAGTTCTTCTTACGACCTGTTCAGAGTCCGGACGATAAACTTTTATTGTGTCCCGGTATATCGAATACCGAGACTTGCTTTGTATGTACGATAAAAAAGATTAATTATTAGCATACACAAGGGGTCGTAATTGCAATTTTAAATGCTGAGCAATGCTGCGAATAACTTTTGAAGAGTAGCTCGAGTGACCTGTGAAATCAAATAAGTCACCGCCGTTCTTCGCCACGTACGAATCGGACTTTTCCTGAAATCTATCCGATTTCCCGCAGTTTTAATCGTGGGAAAACCCGCCCCGCGAGGGCGTAAACCGAGCTTAAATTTAACTTCGTGTGCGTTTATTTAACTAATTAATGGGATCATAGACGTATTCTCCTCTCATCAATCATAATTAGCAGATTGTATCTGCTTAGTTGGCGGCTTATAATTTCTTACATCGAAAAAAAGGTAATAATAACGCATTTAATATGTAAACTTATGTGGTGTCCGATTTCTTTCCCGCCTCATCCTCTCGTCCACCCATGCGAGCACCTGGAGCAGGCTGGATATTGATTTAAAAAACAAGCCTTTGCGCCTCGTGTGATTGAAATTGAGAAATTTTGCCCCGCAAAATTATCATTAGCTCCCGCTGCACTAGTGAGCGGCTTGAGTTTCTTTCCATAGGCAACCACCATTTCAGCCTCTCCAGGGCTGACGCATATCCGCCCGTGGTTTCCCCGATTTTAGTACATTGAATTTGTCCTTCTTTGTTTCCCGAATTGCCTGAAACTTCTCTGAATGTTACTGACCGATAAATGTTCCAGCTTTTAGAGGACGTTCCCCTTTTGCATTTAATTATACAGCTTTCCAAGGCTCGCAATAACAGCGCGTGTTTTGCCTTTAGGAACTTAAGGAAAGCTTCAACTATGGCCTGTTTTTCCCTCCGGAGAATGGCAGAGCCGGCAAGTTTCTGGATGAGGAACGACGCCTCGGAGACTATCCCTTTAATGGACCTGTGGGCTATCTCGAGGTGAGTTACGTGCCGGGGATTATTTGGGCATGTGCTGTTGACTGAGTAACTTTATTGGAAAGTTTGAAACAAAAGGAAATTTTCGTTGCTTGGATTTTGTGCCAGTGACGAAATTTCCATAGTGAGCAGACCCAAATTTTGAAACGTTCTGCCAGTTCAGGTTGCTCGCTCACTGAAGAAATTCTTGCTGAACAGAGAGCGGATGTATTGTTGTAAAAAATCGAGGACAGTGGGTCACCAAAAACATGGTTAAAATTCTTCACCAAAATCTGCGATGGACCCATACATGATTAAAAGCAAATTTGGGTGTTACAGAACTTGTAGCGGCTAAAGTAGCTGAGTTGCCGCTGTAAATTTTGCTTCACACTGACGTGAAATATCGCCTCAGTTGCTAACCAAAAATAGGGCATCTGGACCTATCAATTCATGTCCCGCTTTACCCACAACTCGTGTTAAAGATTTTGATAAATAACTGTGATCCACTTGTCTTCTCCCTCGTTCACAAATCCCCTCACAGTTCATACATGTTAAATATATAAAAGATCCACAGTTTTATTCCCTGTTTCAGCTCAAGTATAAGCGTCGAGTTTATAAAATGATCACTTTGGACGAAAAACAGCTGAAAAGTTTGCACACTAGGGCAAACCTTCGCCGATTCTTGGATTACGTTCAGAATGGGCAGGTGGAGAAAATTACGAAAATGTGCTCGAAGGGACTGGATCCGAATTTCCATTGCCAGGATTCGGGAGGTAAGGCTATTTGATTCGAATCCCATGGATTAACTCTTTAAAGGCCAACATATCTGCCGGTGAATTTGCCAACAGGGTAATTTCCATGAAAGGGACACATTCGGCGCCGAGCACTGGCCAGTTCTTTTATTTCTATGGAAATTATCTTCTTGGCAAAGTTACCACGACATTGATATATGGCCCTAACTTAAATTCCTCTGATGTGTTTATCAACATTGTTCTAGGAAATTTTACAACACGATTGCGCCTCTTTCCATATTTTGCTAGGTGATGCAGGCAATCGGTTATCTATACAAGTACTTGTTTCATAATAAAACTATTGATGAAAACCGATTCCTAGTAAAAATCACAAATGCAAGATATTAACGAGTGCTCTTCAAATTATCGATATTATCCCTTCAAATTCGATAGCGGCTAAAAGCGCTATTCCGTAATTGCATCGATACCAATGTTATCTGAGGACTATCTGAGATAAAATTCTGTTCACAACTATTTCCAGAAACGCCCTTAACCATCGCCACAGGCATAAAGAAACCTGGCAAAGTGCTCATGGCACTGGTGAATGGAGGTGCGATCCTGGATTATCGAACCAAAGACGGTTCCACGGCCCTACATCGAGCTGTGGAACACAGAAGCGTAGAGGCCCTCAAGACTTTATTAGAGTTGGGAGCTTCTCCCAATTACAAGGACAACAAAGGGCTCACTCCTCTCTATTTCACCATAAGCCCTAATGTGGATCCGGTGTTTGCAGAGACCCTTCTGCATGATCACGCAACGACTGGGGCTGCAGACACCCAGGGATGGCAAGAGGTTCATCAGGTAGGAACATCCGTACAAGGACCAAAATATGGGCGGCCAATAAGAGCAAATCATTGACTGTTAGAAGTATAACTTCTTAGTTTTATATTGAAATTATATTTTGGGTAAAATTGTCAGTGCTTTGACCTGTCTGCCCTGTTTTGGTTAAGTCGGTTTCCAGACATAATTTTGGCTTTAATTGTCAGAAACATATTTGGTAAATTTATCAGCGTAATCCCACTGAAAACTCATAAATTCTAGAGATTTTCAATTGAATGTGCGTACTTTTCGATATTAAGCGTTCGAAAACCCTTTTTAATACACGTTTATTTAAGTTAAATCTCGCATGAGCTATGTGTTTTGCAGTGGCATTCCCGGAAATAAACGATAGATTTGAAGTTCTCCATTGTTAAAATATTTTACTAAAGCTCGATTGTGAAAAACATATTGTTCTATCACTCGCTGGGAATTCGTATCAGTCAGAGGTGTGGCACGTGCAAATGAGACTAAGTAACCTTAATTTCTTTGTTCCCAAGGCGTGCAAACACGGCCTATTGAAGCACCTCGAGCATCTCCTGTTCTATGGCGCAGACATGAATGCGCATAACGCGTCCGGAAACACGCCCCTTCACGTGTGCGCAGTGAACGGACAAGACTCTTGCGCGCGTCAATTATTGTTCCGCGGCGCAGACCGACAGGCGCTCAACTACGCTAATCAGACACCCTGTCAAGTAGCTGTGATAGCTGGCAACATGGAGCTGGTCGAGCTGATCCAGAATTATCGGCAAGAGGATGTCGGTAAGAACAATTTTCCCATTTTTGATAAGATTTTACGCATGGATTAATAGTAAAGCAGAGTTTTGGAGAAAGGCTCGGTACAATTGCTTTCTAGTTGTCAGGCTTTGACGTGAACAAAATCGCATCGTTGCGTTGCCAGATGCTCTGTAGTGTGGGATTCTTTAAGAAATTCCTTTTGATAAATTGTGTTCGGCTCTATCTCTCTGCATAATGCATATGATAATTTACAATTTGCATGTTGAAAGTGAAATGCATCAAAATATTAATGCGCAATCTGTTTCACCTCGATGCGTCATTTTTAATTAAAATCGCGATTTATTAGCTCGCCAAGAGTGAATTGCCCTAAGAAATTTGCCCGGGTTTAATGAGTTGCAAGCATCTTCTTTGTGGCGTTTTTGATCGTTAATATTTTGATGATATATTCCGCACGATTTCAGTGTCTTGATTGCACGAATTAAATCACTTCAAGCAAATCATCATTGTATTCTGGCATGCCCCTCTTGCAAACGGAAACTTTTTCAGTCCCCTTTCGCGGACCCCCCAGCTACAACCCCAAAAGGCGTAGCGCCGTTGGATTGTTGACCAGAGCTCCCTCTTTGAGCACCCTCCATTTACCACCCTCTCCCTGTCCTAGTGACCGATCCTCCCTCCCTTTCAGCTCTGCCAGTTCTAGTCTCAGCGACGGAAGTGTCCCTCCAGAGATGGATACTGCCAGCATCGTCACAGGTAAATCTATTCTTCTTTCAATCTTGTTAATGCTGTTCATGAACTTCTTCCTTGTCATCTATGTCAAGCTGGAATGGCAGTTAATTGACCGTGCGCTATTCTTAATTATGCAAAAGGAAAAATACACCTTCGTTGAAAATTCCATTATAGGCTTGTGCCTTTGGTGGTTTTCACACTATTTTCCATCTCAATATGCTGCTTACATTCAGGCCACGATATTATGTCACGAAACTCTCGTTCGTGACCGCCGGTTGGCACAAAATAAGACATTTCTGGTCGACTAACTGTCGCTATAAACATAAATCGCTTTCAGTAGCAGAACCCTAGAAGGCTATTTTTCATCCATGCACTGAGACATTTTATACCAGCATATTTGGAATATCATAGCAAACATCTGTCATAATTTGCGTAATGGATCTCAGTGCTTGCACTGGGTGTTACAGACAAAAGTCTCGGCGACGCTAGCGACATCATCAGTGACAGCTCTGGAGTGGGTACCGCCAATTCAGATACCACGAACTGCAGCATGTCCATGCCCGGAAGTACTGTGGTTTGCGTGGAATCTTATTCTCCCAAGGAGAAGGGCCATATTAGCATCAGGGAGGGAGAGCTCATTGAGGGTGAGTGGGAGACCTGAGAGACTCTTTAAAAGCTCGCATTAACATTAAAGCGATGCCAGAATTGCGCGGGATAATGGGTTAATTTTGAAAACATTTGAGTTATTGTTTATACGCACTTCGTTGTTTTAATAACATTATTACTTGTTGTGGGCCAAAAGCGATTATATTATTAGGTGGTAAAGGGTAAATTGCAATGTTTCAGATGAATATACCATGGTAGGTAATTTCCTTCTAGCACTCAATCTACGTTTTTCCACTGCAATCACATAATTCCCCAGAATTGTCCTTTTATTTCTATCCACCGGCTTCGATAAAACCCCTAAAGGGGCTTGTTTCGAGCAATGCCAATTTTTTACATCCCCTTCTGCAGATCCCGCTTTTATTGACCCATTTATCTCGTTTAAACGTTCCCGAAAGCCGATAATAACTATTCATTTAGTTCATTGCAGGTTTTAGCCAAAAGAACGTAATGCGTTGTTAATTGAATCAGTACTAATTTAATCGTAAAATGCCACGTTCAAAGGATATTCATATAGTGCCCAACATAAATGGCAACGTCGCCCGACCTTTGTGTCAAACATCTCGCGACGTTATTCGCCAAACAACGTATCACGTGATTCTTGTCTGCTCAAGCGAAGTTGTCGACGTTAACCAATAATCTTTTAAGTGATGCATGTTTTTAATTTATCATTTTCTTAAGTTTTTGCCTTGGATGATTGTAGCTATGGATCGTCCAGATCTCAATAGACTTTCTTTTAATAGTGACTGGAGCTACAGACGACGGTTACCTCGAAGGCAACGTTCGCAGTTCTGGCAGCCGGTCCGGACTGTTCCCGGCCCATTGCGTCCAAGAGGTCAAATTACGACACTCAATTCAGGCCCCCATGATTGTTGCGCGTGACGCGCGAATTCCTGTGCCATCTCAATCTGGGAGTCGTGTAGTCGGAAGGCGAGAGAGTACGTCCAAGCAGTTCGCCACAGCGCCCAGATCCAAGAAACCGTAAATGAAACCAGATTATCCGTAAATGCCTTTTTAAAGATTATTTCCAGATATTCTCCAATGTGTTTGGAGCCTCGAACAGTCGTCCTCCACAAGGGAAGAAAGGGGTTCGGATTTATTCTTCGAGGAGCCAAAGCCATGTCGCCCTTAATGGAAATGACCCCGTCCGACCTCAAATGTCCTGCCCTGCAATACCTGGATGACGTCGATCCGGGTGGAGTGGCCGATATGGCAGGTTTAAAAAAGGGTGACTTTTTGCTGAGGATAAATAACGAGGACGTATCTTCGGCATCACACGAACACGTGGTTGATTTGATTCGAAAATCCGGAAACTTGGTCCAAATGACTGTTATTACGTGGGAGCCGCCCACCGCACACGGCACAATGCACATGAGCAGATCGGCAAATCTGCCCTCCGGTGATTTCCCAGACAATCCAGGCTCGAGGCAATTCTCCACTCTACCTCGAAAGATGGGCGGCGTGGTGGGCAGTATAGGGCGACCTGCACAAGCGCCTTTGCCGCCCAGGAGAGACCCCAAAACCACGCTAAGTATTGGTAGAGCTCGGGCGAAAAGTCTAGTTGCCGGATTAGGTAAGTTTTTGTTGCACTTTCGGCCCGACATATAAATGAGAAATCCAGGAGGAGATAGAGACGAGACTGATGATATGGCTAAATCAAGTTCTGCGGAATCGATCCAGCAGACGCCTTGCGGCACTGGAACCTCCACCCCAGTCCAGCCCAGAACTGCGTCAATAAGACAAAGACCCACCTCTACGAGGATGGGGCACACGGCCCTGGAAGATCTCTTCCACAAGCACCAGCAGGATTTGGAGAGTACAAACCAGAATTGTAATATTAACTTCGAAACTATTAGCATTAGCAGCACGGGATCCGGGACGAAGGGCAGGGTATACGCTAGTGTAGCCGAAATGAAACGCAATAGGTCTAAGGTAGGTCGACAATAGCTCTAATCTTTTTGTGCTTTACCCGATAATAGTAAATGCCATATCATATTCATACTTCACACGGCGACATCTGTCGGATGCGATCCTAAGTTATAGGATACATTAAAGATATTTAAATTATCAATTTTAAGCTGCATCCAGTACGTCCCAACTTTTACTACACGAATTTGTTAACTTTCAAATATTCCTCCTAATTTTCAGGTTAAATCGAAATTCATCGACATCTTTGGCGGTCAAGAGCTACGCAGGACCTTCCATAGCACCCCAGATCTGGCGCAGGAAGTGGCCTATTTGACCAATTCTCAAACTTTGCCCAACATAAAGAACCATCGAAGTCAAGAGGACCTGGGCGTAATTATGGGAGTCAACCGAAATCTGCCTCCTCCCAACCATCCGCCTCCACCTCCACCTCAGCAGGTTCTCAAATTCGAAATACCTAGACCCAGATCTGAAAATTTGCAAGGCAGAGATGCGATATCCGAAGGTGAGGTCAAGTTTTACGAAAAGCATGAGTGTGCGATTAAATTTTTAATAGGTATCGCATCATCTTTCAATCCTTCGGCAAATGCAAAGCTCTACGCTGCTCCAGATGATCTGAAAACTGTAGCTTATAGGTCGAAAAGTAATGCTTCGCAATCGTCCAGGCCAATTTTACGGAAATCTCAGAGTTTGAAGCAGACGCAATATCAATCTTCGTTGAATACCTCCGGACCGGCTGCGCCTTGCATATCCAGCCAAATTCAGACGAATCCCTATGCTCAGCCATTCCGGACTGCTAGATCGAATTCAACAGCAAGCAATAGGACCAAGAGGAAAAAGATCTCAACTAGCAAATCGGCATCGAATATTGTGCAATTAGGCCATGCAGGTCCTCCGACCACGCCGGAGCCAGACTACAGCTGTACAGACTCCGAGGAGGAGGTGGAGGTCGAGCAGAGGGATCTCACCGGATTGGCCGGTCGACTGTCTTCAGTGCAATTACAACCCGTGGAAAATAGCGGAAATAGTAACACAAGGTTGGTAGAACTTTTCTTGACGAATTTTCAGTTGGAAAATGCGTGATGATTTTCAGCGGCAGTAGTTCAGGAAGTAACTCAGTGCCTCACAGTTTTAGTGTAGAAGAAATTCAAAAAACTAGGTCTCAACTGAAATCGTCAAAGTCCTATCCCGACGATTTCTTCAAGAAACAAAACGCTTCGAGTGCGAAGATGGAAGCAGCAGAAGATGGAGATAATAGTTCCTCGGGAGTAAGTTCTGATCAGGAAATCACCACAGTTTCCAGTTCAGAATACCACACAACCGCTGATGCTACTCTTAAGATCCAAAGGCCACAAGCCAGTAAGTTGAATAAACATTTCTAAAAATCTATATTTAACTTCGGCAACTTCGCCTCACCTCCTGGCAGCTCATGTCCCGCATCCAGCTCTACCAAATTACCCCCCCCCCCCTCCCGAGAAAAACGGTGTCTTGTTACCACTTAATGGAATTGGCGCATTTTTTCCAGGTCTTCTCAAAAGACACGCAGTCTCTCTGGCCCAATTACCGCCCCCGATCGAAAACGAAAACGACGAAAAAGAAGAATTTTGTTTACCACCCCCTCCAGAGTTCAACGAAAGTCAAGCGGCTCTAATGGCAGCCGAAGAACTTGTTGTGGCTCCTCCACCTCAGTTCAGCGATAACCGACAGGTTACCAGGGTAAGTCGAGGCTCAGATTTTGAGCCTCAAAAGAGGAAACTGATTGGGACGATGGATAATTGGAGCTTGAGCTTTTGTTCCAGGTTGGTAATTTTTGTTCCAGGTTCGAATAGTCGGTGCTGTTCCTAAAGGGGTTCCTGCACTTAACAAAGCTCAACCAAAAATGAAGCAAGGCCGTCTACATAGCCAATAAACACTAGTTAGATCAGCGTTTATTGTATTTAAATACATGATTTAATGCACTAACGATTTTATACTCAATGTAGTGATATTACCCACTGAATTTGTTTTACTCATGGTATATCGCCAGTAAGGATTTTATTTGTTTCTTTTTTAACTCTAAATTTAAACTCCAATGATACTCATTTACTTGAATGTGATTAACGAATTCTCTCTCTATACCTCCCCCCCCCCCCCCCTTCTTCCTCTCACTCTAGCTCTTACTCTTTCTATCTGTATAGATCCTGAGCAAGTATTGGAGTTTTGAAACTATAAGGTGTTTTCTAACAACCGCTCAATTTGGTACAGTATTTTTTAACTTGTGTTTATATAATTTTACGGTATTTTAAGTCAGATTAGGTTATCACATTTTTCAACTAAGCACGTAACACTGTAAGACATTAAATTATTTCTTTTTGTATAAATTACATGTAATATTGATTAATACAACTCGGTTGCTTCCTTAGAATGAGCAGGGGTTTTATTCTTAACCCGCAAGATAACGGTAATTCGTCATAGGAATGACTCAGCTTCTCAAGCCCGATGCTGACTAAGCCAATGCCGCTTCCTGGGTTATGATAACGCCATTTTAAAAATCGATCGGACGAACATTGCAAACATTCTTTAAGACCTTCGTACCAGTAAACGAGACACGCACGTCGATCAGATTAATCATCATGGCGACTTTATTCACTTAGAACGTGCGAATATCCGATTTTGCAAAAATGGACAACTTACTTAACGCAACCCGGCTTGACCGATAAATATCTCCAAGATTCATCGGTTCTCGCATTTTTTCTTTGCGCGATCTGTTGGAAATGGTCGCATCTTGGAAAATCTTTTAAAATTAATTAAGAGACTTAATTGAGCCCCAAAGCTAAGGTTGGAGAGAACGAGCGGTTCAAGGGAAAATGAAAATTGACCCAGAACATGGGCTATCTCGAGAATTGCCGCAGTGAGCGCGTTCACTAAGGAATGAAATACCAAGACAATCTTTTTCTGTAATGAAACCTGAATCCCACAGGGTTCTCCTGGCCTTTCCAGGTCAGGGGAAACTTCCAAGTTAAAAAAGGGATAAATCTAATTTTATTTGAGTTTAAGTAAAAGATTGGAGAATTAAGAGAACAGGAGGGAAAGCTTTTCGAACCACGAAGAGTGACTGCACCCAATATGGCCTCAATGTCACCATATTCAGACATTTTACTACCATTGTCTCGGACAAAAAAGACACGACACGACTCGAAAATCCGAACCTTTTACAGTCATGCCTGCGGGGTTTAAGTAAATGATTACTGAAAGTTGCGACTAACTGAGAGATAAAGAAAATTAAGAAATGACCTTTAAAATCTGAAGCAATACCAATCAATACGTAATCAACCTGTAATAATCCAAAGTTTCATTAAGTTCAGTTTAATTAGGAATTATGTTAATGACTAGAAATTCTATGCTGTGCACGAATAAAGTACAATGAACAAGTTGATTAGTAGCTAATTATGGAAATTCTTAATTAGGAATTGAAGTTGTGGCAGCTGATTGAGCTTCTAAATGAGATTCAGGAGAATTCCGCTAAACACACACAATACATGATTTTATTGCAAGTTGTTGTCAAGAAAGTAAAATTCCCGAAATGTCAGTTAATAACCAGCGCACTGAAAATTGGGAAAATGCTTGAGAAAAGAGGGCAAGAATTGCTAATTGGAAATTACAATAACCTCCGAGGAGCACAGCTGACTATTCAACGGAGAATGCTGATAAATTGCAACTCAGTGTGTGTTCATCAATAAATTAAAGTGAGTACGCTAATTGCAAATCGAGCCAGCTCGATTTCTGGCTCTCAGACCAGTTATGTAATGTGGGTTAAAAATGCCCATGCGATCCTGGTAAAGGTTGAAGATCAATAAATAAAATGAATCGCTGATTAGGTGACGAAATAAACACTTCCCAAACTAAAAGGTGATTAGCGGGAATTAGCAGACTCATGACTTGAAACTGGGTAATTTGAGCCATAACGTTCAGTCTTGCCCCCCTGACCGCCGACCAGGACAGTCCACTCGATAGCCTCAAAGTCATTATACAGACTTTCAGCCTGCGTATCCTGGCTCTTTCAGAAACCCACAATTTCAGCAGTTCCCCCCTCGCGTCTAACCACACTTGGAAGGTACCTGCTCCAGCACAGAGGCCCCGCCCCTCTCTAGGGTGCCGATTTTCTTGTTTCTGGAACTAGACTTGTGTGTTGTCCAGTGCACCCCCTTGCCTCTCACCACTCTTATTGTTATTCCCGCTAAGTCTGGCGTGCAATTTTTAACAACTTATTCAAGAATTGATAGTAAACACAAATGGAAACCATCAACCTACATGCAAATTGCATAAGAAAGTTAAGTCGGTTAATGAAGCCCGACCTTGACTGCTTTGACATAACCATTTGGAGGGAGCAAATATTCTTTACCTTGCTTTGGTATGATAGCGCGCCCATGAAGAACAGTCGTGTTCAGGATTGTTGTTTCGGTTAAAGGGAGAATTGGTAAGTGTTTTAACCGAGAAAATCTTGTTATTTAAGGCAGTTCACGATGCTAACATGAATATAAGAGAATTAATTGAGTTTGAAGTTGTTTTTATTAGTAAATTGATTATCTTAGTAAGTCTAAACTCAGTGTCCCCATAGAGAGGAGTCCTTGATTCTGTCCGTGTTACCACATTCAAATCGCAGCTTTTCTACTCCCTCCACCAGGTTTGACAAGTAGTTTAAGAGTTTGTAATCTAGACGAACCCGTGATCAGTCGCGCTACTAGCCCGGTATTATAGTAAATTAATGTTCAAAGTAGAAAGAGAAAATTACAATTACTCGACTGGGACAGCTAGATAGGCATACCAAGTAATACCCACCTGCAAGATGGTGGTCGAATTCAGTATCTACGTACTTTCTTCGCTTCGGGTATTATCATTATTTTCTCTTAAATGGTTCAGGTGAGTTTCTATAAACATTTAAGTGGTTTAAATCACTGACGAATCTTGGCAATGAATTTATGAAGAAGTCAAATTTGAGTGTTTGTCGTTGGAACAACTCCTTGGAACTAAACAATCACAGGTAATAGTGCTTTAGGTTTAATATTTTGCTTCAATGCCTCGGAAATTGAATCTGTCTTTGAGAACGTAAAAAAATTCGGCCATAAACCGTCAAACGGGTCATTAAACTTCCTTGAACAGTCTAATCATCATCGAAGCGAAAGTGTGCATAAATTACATAATTATTATTTCGGCATATCGATTCGCGACTTATACATTCGATTATTGAATTAAAGGTCATTTTTTGCAGGAAATGCCTCATGCTTTGCTACAAAAATGCATTATTGTGCTCACAATATCGGTTTCTATAATAGCAGTCGCGGAAGAAGCGGACTTCAGGGATCACGCGTTTAGAGGCAAAAGGGCAGTTGGAAAACCTGGATTTTTCAAAACCCTATTCTCAGTTATCGGAGAAGTAATGAGTTTCGTTAAAACACAGTATACCCGTACATTAACTATCTTTAACTCTACATAGCAATACTCGGACACCAAAGATACCTTTAGCAAGGTAAATGGCATGATTAACGACAATTTCCTACCGGAACACGCACCTGTAAGTACATTTTTATTTCTCGGATAAATTTCATAAAAAATCATCTCAGGTCACGGAGGCTACAACTTCATCCAGTGATCCAAACGTCACCACCACGGCAGCCCCATACAAAATCACCAGAAGCGAGTTGAACAGGATCATTAGGAGGAACTTGAAAGGGCTCATGAGGTTGTTCAACATTGAGCTACAGGATGCTCTAAAGGTGTGTTTGAGCCTTTGAACTTTAGTAGTAATGAGATATTATTTTTATTATAGGAATCAAAAATCACAAATGCTGAGTACAAGAAGGATCTGAACAGGGAAGTTTCGAAGTTCCTCTAAAGGATCGTCATATAAAATGTAAATTTGTTTATATTGTAAATAATATGTTTGTTTAACAAGTAAATCCTTCAGGAGTAGGTCCACTGAGCGTCTTACTCGCAACCTAAAATATGTATGTCAGAATCCTCCCATTTTCAAGAGAACAGTTTTTCACTACACAGAGAATAAGTATTGAGTTATGCATTGAGTGAGTTTAGTTTGCCTTAAATTGTTGTTAATTTAATTTGGACGTTAATTTAATTGGTCGATGCACGCATCGACCAATCTCTAAATAAGAAGAAAATGGCTCGTTGTTGAAACAGTATGATAATATGCGACGAAAAATTGATAATCTACAACAACGTTGTACGTTGTTATTACATTATTCATAAAAGATCTTGGATCAGACGCAACGAGCCAGCCCGAAATACTCCAAAAGTGAACCAAAGAAACGTTACGTTGTCGGTTTGGTGGAATTGCAAAGGTGTGATACATTTCGAATTCCTTCCAAGGAACCAAAGAATCGAATCGAGTATGTGCTATCGTCAAACGGGTAGAGGAAATAGAGTCTAGAATTGGTAACTCGTAAACGAGTTGTGTTTCATCAAGATAACTTTAAACCACGTGCAATTTTAAGCACCCGTCAAAATTTACTACAACTTTAATGGGGGAATGTTTTGCTGCGTCCACTCTATTCCAGAGACCTGACACTATCGAATTATCATCTGATTCGATCGCTGCAGAAGGCTCTTAATAGAAAAACCTTCGCGACTGACGAAGACGTAAAAACGAATTTGGGTCAGCTTTTTTGCCGCAAAAGAATGTAATTTTTACAGGCGTGGTATCATGAAACCGTTCAGAAAATCGACAAATGTTATTGGACAAAACGGGCAATACACAACATAATAATGTTTTCATTTTTAATGAACTCTTTCGCTTACATTGTGAAATATGCAATGACTTCGTGGACAATCCAATAATATTCTGGAAAAGCCGTGGGGCTTCGGGGTCAAAAACGTACTACACTTATGCATGTAGATATGGGCCATCGAAAAGTTCGTCATAATAGAAAATTGCCCAATTTCGTGGAATTTACTCAAACGCTTCGGTCGTAACTCAAAATCTTTAGAGGGAACGTTACAACGAAATTCAATTTAAATTCCTTCTAGCATTGTTACTGGGCTGTCGTGCAACATCGGAAATCCGAGCGTCAACGACGCTAAGTTCCCGGTATTGTCAAACCAAATCGAATTTTAAAAGTGAGTGATTTACCTGTTTTAGCCGGGCACGATCTCATACAAACACTCACTATGTTTCTACGTATTTCACTTTTAACTCCGCACAAAGTTTTCCAATGTTTTTCCGATATTTTTACTCGAAATTCGGTATTTTTCGCGAGCGGAACGGCAAGCAACGCGGAGCCGCCATTAATACTGACAACCGAAGCGTTCTTGTTATGTTTACAAAGCCTTCTTTGCAAAAAACGTCGCTCTCATGTGACGAATATTTGTAAAATCACGTGTCGACAATGAACTATAGAACTTTTTTAATAAATCGTGATCAAAATACCTCACATTACTTGCGGTGCTGTAGGAACCTTAATAATAATATTTTTGCGCAAGATATCTATTATCCATTGAACTGAATAAGGGCTATAAAGTATGTGGTACTGGAAGCTATGATTCCTAATAGAACTGAGGGCTGGATCTGATAGAACCCCATTCCAGTATAAACCAGTTTGTTCTCAGAAATGTATTTCCATAAGGAATTCAGCTCTCTCTGCTCGTAAGATCCATATGGAAACTTGTACTGAAGTCTGTAGCAACTTGAGATGAGGCAGTCGGTGCTTTTCGTTACTTTTCCACATGAGGTCGTAATGATGAACGCGGGAATCTGGAAACAAAATAGATTCGTAATACGTGAAATTAAATAAATAACAGAGAAGACAAAGATGCACACTCAGTATCTACGTATTCGCTACTCCAATCATAGCAAACGAGAAACTCCTCAACACATATTGCGACCTAAACCCATTCGAGCCGGTCAATTTTCATCATTCGAAACCTCAATGAATGAAACCAGAATGCGGAGGAGACAGGGACAAAATGAACCAGAATTTTAAGGCCGTAATGCTAATTCATAACGCCAATCACCTTCCTTGATCGCAAATACTCTCTTTTAGAGGTTTTTATCCAAATTAAAAGGAATTACTAAATGCCCTCGTTTAATTTTTTAAGCGAGACTATATCAGCTCTAATTTGTCCATTATGAAAAGATTTAATAAAAGAAAGGCCGTAGCAACGAGATTCTCATGGTAAAGCACTAGGATTGAGGTTTTCATCAAGAACTCATCGAGTGATCTCGAGGAACTGGCGGTAAATGAGAGCTCCCAAATAAAAATAGTATTGATGCTATATGAACTGGGACCATGTAGAAAATTCAAGAAAAAAGGGTTTCCTTATATGTCCCCATGAGGCTGTTGTTCTTGACTTCATTTCAAATACTCAAAATGATGATCCTTTTCCTATTTCTGGAAACCACGCAAGGGAAAGTACCAACATGAATTAAAACGTTGAATCCTGGTCAGTAGCGGCCTTACAGGGGATGTTGTATGACGGTCCAGGGCAACAGATCTACTAAGGCCGACGTTGATTACCGTACATGTTAACTTTTCCATTGCTGAGAAAGCTGTAACCAGGGCACGTATTCTCAAGCATTCTCCGTATGTATCAGAGACAGAGAATATAATTTTATATCAGAAGCTAAATGCACAAACGCGCTCGGACAATTCGTGCATTGCGGGTTGCCTGTTCAGTACTGAAGGCGCTTATATTTAAATAGAGTTTTATTCAAAACCATTTAAGCTCAAATTGAGAGAACTATGACGCCTCCAAGTACCACTTGAGATCCACAAAAAACTTAAATTAAGTACCCAGCTCTCTTACCATTCCATAGACGGCCACAATCAGAGCTCTACTAAATTGCTCCCACTCAACATCCAGCGTAGTAACAAATTTCTCAGGGTTCCAATAATGGATAGATGAAATGAAAATCCCCAGTAATCTTGTAGTAGAATTGCCAAAGTTCACCAGTATCTTCCCTCCGAAGTAAGTGTCCAAAATCATAGTTCTTTCAACGGCCCCTAAATAGTGTCTTTTGATGTCTTTGATGGAGCTCAAGGAATTCAGCTGATACTTATGGAGCTTGTGCAAAATAATCTTAATCGTTAACAGTTGGTTTGTAATTGCTTTGTTGACTAGGCAAATGGACACTGCACATAGAGATTCGTAGTAGAGACTCACAACTGGAAGTTTCATAAAAAAAGAAGTGGCGGTATTTTCTTTAGAGGATTGTGAAACGTAAAGTATCAGCGAAGCAGTGACGAAGTTTGTATACAGAATTAACTGCCGAATTTCCCCGGCATAGAAGTGAGCAACACCCTTGACTTCGTTTAGATAATCCAGGATTTTCAGCCACTTGGTGTTTCCTCCCATGAGGTGAAGGAGAAAAGTTAACGGCACTGAGATATTGAATATGAACTTCACTACGTCAGCTGCAATGTGCATTGTAGTGATGTGAGGGTAGAAGGTTATTACAGTGAGATAGTAACTGAAAATAAGGGCAAAGGTAATTGAGCACATTAACATAAGGTTCTTCACGAGCATTGCCTTGTTTTTATGGAAATTATCGTGGGGTAAAATGCCCCAGAATTGCAGATAAGCTATAAAGTAATTTAAAACCTCAGGGGACAGGTGGCCGAGCACCATGTTGGGGATTACGCAGAGAACTATTTGAACACTATGTGGTATTACTCAATGGATTGGATATTAGTTAAGGTAATTGATGAATGTAATCAATCATCGTGAAGGGGGTCTGGCTTTATTTTTTCGAACTTTTTTGTTAAGTAACATATTAATTTGGATAGTCATAAAGTAGAAACGACGTATTCTCACATTTGTTGAAGAAAATGGGAGGTTGTTATTTAAAAAAATTATCGATGACGTCATATTTCGTATACGGATGACGTCACTGGTACGAACAATATGTCATAGTAACGCTTTTTTAAAACAAAATTGACTTTTTCGAGGATTTGTTTGAAAAATTTGTTTCTTCAGGAAAAATGAATTTACGCGTTACTTTACGAACATTCTGTGTAAGGCCATAGAGATTTAAAAAAATTCAATTTTACTTCCAAAAAGGTCAAAAGTCAGTGCCAAAATGACCTTTCCCTTCTCTGGAAATTGTGCACAGCGCAAGCTTCCTGTTCCTCAATGATCATTTTACGTCAGTCGCGTAAACCCAAATACACCCTTTTAACAATCCCCCCAAAAAAAAACTATTTTCGCATTTTAAATTCATTGATTTATTATCAGTAGCAGCAATAAATTAGTAAGAATACAAACAGTAGTGCAAAGGTAAATTATCGTGGGGACGTAGTGACGAGAAAGATGGATCAATAACGTCGTGAATAGCGTGGGGGCTAGTGCAGGAAGGCCACCATGAGCAATGCTGTGAAACTCTCCCCTCGGCCTAGAAAACATAAGAAATCCGAGAACATGAAACAGGAAATTGTGGCTCAGGTCCATCGGCACAATAGATCGACCACAAGTTCGGACAACGACTATGCAAATTCTGAGGACAACTTGGAAGTGCCTAAAAGCGACAAAAACGAGAATTACAGCTGTACGTAAAAACTCAAAATAAACCAAAAAATTCCGTTAATTATGTGTTTTTTTAGTGGTGAATACACCAAGCAGGGAAATTTCTGTAGATGGGGAGGCACAAATAAACTCAAAAATCATCTCATTAATTGAGACAGAAATGAAGAAGGACATCAACAGGCACTCTCACTTTACTGAGTCTAGGCCTCAGAGTCTTAGCTTCTATGAGGATGAAAAGATGCCAGAGGAACTATCC
Organism: Euwallacea fornicatus; assembly: GCF_040115645.1. NCBI lineage: Eukaryota > Metazoa > Arthropoda > Insecta > Coleoptera > Curculionidae > Euwallacea > Euwallacea fornicatus. The sequence continues at coordinate 1,735,060 of NC_089570.1, forward strand.
GGTAAACACTGAACATATAACTCCTCTCATTCATCAAATGTGTTCTTTATTTATAAGGAAACTTGGAGCTCTTAAGCCCCGAAGAAAAGAAGCACTACAGGAAGCGAAAGGAGTACTCTCAGATGGACATAGAAGAGCGCAACGCTTATAACGCAATACAGGATCTATATAACTCTAGAGACCCCGAGGAGATCCTCAACAGCTCCACAAAGAAGTCAAAATCCCGGAAAAAGAAATATGGGGAGTCTGAGCAAGGCATTGGGGATAGCAGGGAGATGATGATCCCGAAGGAGAAGCGCAAAAGCAAGAAGAAGAGAAGGGAAGCTTCTCCATCGTCCAGCAATACCAAAAGGAAACATAAGACTAGAACAAGGTTTGCAGTTCCTTTTAGATTAAATTAATAAAAAACACACTTTTCGCAGGGAAGATGAGCACCAACCTCGCAGTGAGGTGACACTGGCATTAGAAGAGCTTCAAGATGACGTTTTCGAAAACACGCTTGAAGATTTTGGGAACAAGGCCGAGAAAATGAAGAAAAGCCCTAGGAGGTCGGATAAAGTTTACGTACAAAAAAAATCCAGGTTCGAGGAGGTCAGCAGGCATAATAACATCCCTCTGAGCAGGCAAAGTGCCCAAGATTTAGATTCTGTTAGCAATTTAGATAAAAGGTAGATGCGCATTTCTTCAATCAGAGACCATTTAAATACTCAGTATTTTTCTTGCAGAATCTCTTCTCGTTATCCAATAGAAGTTGCTATAGTCTTCCAAAAATGGTGGATGCGCCTCTCTTCCCTTTGCCATGGCTTGTTGGGGGGTTTAGGGCTAGGCCATTGGCTCTATTTAGTCTGCAACTTTCACACCCAAGACCAAGCTTTTCTAACTCATTACGCTTACTATAGTGATATCTATGTAGGACTCTTCTTTGCCTTGTGTGTACTATGCATCATCTCCGTTTTTGACAGGTAAAAAAAACACATAAGTTAATATAAGACAGTGCAACGAAGGAAAAACTTCAGGATGGATGTAGGCCACTTGGACACTCATGATTTGACACAGTTTTTCAAGCAAAAGAAATATTCCCTTTTGGTGATTGTTTATATGGTCTGTCTAACCATACACTTATTAACCACCCCCTATGACGAAAAGCTCGCATTGCTAGCAAAGAGGAATCATAGCGATATAGGGGATCTTATTGAAAATACAACAGATTTGGGAGGTGAAAACAATGTTTTTCGTGAGAGTGAGGTTATTTGTGTTCAACAAGCTTTTAAACAGTAAAGAAGTAATATTATATTTTTTATAGATTACACTGGCGGAACTTAAAACTTGGAACCATCTGTCCCTATGGCGGTCCTTACTAGCATTCACTGCGTTTATAATTTTAGGCATAAGTACCCCAGAAGACATGCTCTACAACCACCTGAAAAGCATGGAAGAGTACCTACCCTCGGACACATAGCATTCAAGCATTCTAAAACGTTCGAATCGAAAATATCTTGACTGTATGTGATAACTGTTTTCATATTGTTAGTTAACGAGTAATAATATATCTTGAAGAAGACTGTGCTTACCAAAGTTACGGAAATATATTTAGAATTTATTAAGCCAAACGTCTATATATTTTCTTGAGTTAAAAAAATGATAATAAAATCAGCTGGTAATATAAAGCGATACTTAAGTACTTAGAATAAAAAGTATTACCAACAGGTATCTGACTTTCTTTTATCACTGATGACTAAAAATTTCAAAATATCCACTGGGTAAATTCAAATCCGTTATACCGAATTTCTTTCTCAGGTAACAAGTAAATAAACATATTCAACACTTTAATATAGAATGTGTACAACATAATAAGCGTGAACAAGACAACAAACATGATATATACAAAGTTTCCAATATTTTAAGAGCTAAATCAGATTATGAATGTTTCGCCAAAGAGGCCCCTTTCTTCCCGATTCATTGGCATTAATAAGATCCTAACGTTAAACATAAAAAATATATAAATCTATGACAAAAAGATAACTTGTTTGCCAGAGTTCTCAAAAACCCTAAGATAGTAGAAAAATATAATCTTTTTCATATCAGCAGCTTACATTTTACGTTTTGGCCTCGGTATTATTGTATAAAAATTAATCTACACAAATCTGCAAAAATGATAGAGCATTTTTCATCAAAATATAAATAATTGAAAATCATGAAACTTGCAGTTAATACCATAAAAGTTTTTTAACCACTGGAATGTGATTGCCAATTAAGAATATTAATAAACGATCTTACTGAGGTAGATCCATAATTATTAAACAAACAGGTGATTAGATTTTTAGACCAAAGACCATAGTCAAAAACTGCTCATAGTGGATTGTGATGTAGCCATCTTGGTCAGTGTCATATTGTCTGAAAGCTGCGGTGAGAGTCTGGAAAGAGGTAATGCTAATATACTACTGTAAAAATGAGTCTAAAAGTACACACTAAAATATCATTAATCCTGCTAATAAATTTACAAGCTAAGAGAAACAATATACTATAAACCATGAGGATGAAACGCTTTTCAAGGGAGTTTTTTGTATATTGAAGGTTTAATTATAATTTATATACTCACATATAAAACAATGCATGCCTGAATGAAATCATCAAATAGAATGGTGCCATTTCCGTGACGATCAAATTTCCGAACCATAGTGCTTATCAATACATCAGACAGTCTATAACCAAAAGAAGTGAGAGCAGTTTTAAGTTCCTCACGGTCTATGTTCCCAGAATTGTCCCGATCAAATGACCGGAAACAATTCTGCCAATCTGTCACATATTTCCAGAGGGCTCCAAAGTCTTCGAAGCTTATTTGTCCCTTGTTGTGTCGGTCAAACATTCCTGAGGGGGGAATATTAGGTAATTTCAGTCAACGAAAAAAAAAAGATTAGGTACCTATCATCAACCTGACAGTTTCAGGATTAAAGGGACTCCATGTTCCATTAGATAAAGCCTGCTGTAGTTCATCCGCGCTGATAAAGCCACTTCTGTCTTTATCCACTCTATATGAAACAAAGAGCAAAAGTTATGTAGTAATTTGCATCCAAATGTTTAGCTTTATAAAAAATTGCATATGTGAAGATCCTTTTAGATAGAAGATTTTAAAGCCACCTAATATATCTTAATAAATCTTGACACAGCTAAGAATACATTCCCAAAAGCCTTTATGATCAAAATTATTGGCTGACAATCGCCAGGTACACTCAACAGGATTAAATATTTTCATATTGCACAATATTTATAAAATTATATTAACTTTCAATGCATGGGATGCAGGCTGAAATTCATACCTTTGAAACACATCCCAAAGAAACTCCCTGCTGGGCATGGGGCTCTGAAAAGTCATTGCTCGGAAGATTGGGAATCCTCAAAAGATACTCTGAGGGCTAGGAGTATGGATTTAACCTCAAAATTTCGGTTGTAGACACTTGTACTATCAGCAATAATAAATATTGCAATGTTACACTGAATCGGCGAGATTTAGCTTTTAATTACTAATGTTTGTTTCTCAGAATTTCATTTGGAAATTCAGAATATTATTTCATACACTTGATATGTGTGGAAAACTAGGTGGATATTTGCTAATAAATATTTTGCTGCCAAAATATGTAGTGAGAGAGACAGCACTATGACACTTATGATAGATAAAATGGGGAATTTTTTATAGGTGTAAGAGAGAAGGGGCTGGTAAGGGAAAGGCTGGGGAATTTATAATAGCATTGCAGATATTTTTTATGTTCTGGATTTTATTTTTTCAATAAATATAAAAATACATAATAGCATATACAGAGTTTAACTAAAATTAACCTAAATAAACTAAAAAGAAATGAAAAATGTTTTATTATTCAAATCCATTTTTGTCATCCAGATTTTCTAGAAGATACAATTGTCGCCAATGGTTACGAATCGTACAATTTCTCCCTCATCTTACTCAAAATTCTACTACATTTGACCGAATAATAAAATGATGTCTTCTTCTAAATTAACTATATTATCAATCTCATACACTGAACTTGTTAGATAATGCCATTCTGTTTTTTCACACTCTGGTATTTACAAGGTCAATTTATACCATTGGCGAAGATTTCTTCATCTTTATTTCTTTGTACCTTACAAGGCAGATCCGGCCTGATTATTTTTATAAGTAAAAGCTTTGTTATTTTTAAGATTTGCTAATGAGGAATCTATTGTATTGCCTTGACTTACATATGAAATTTGGAAATAAAAGGAAATCTTATCAGAAATCGCAATAAAACTTGCTCTCAATGTAGTCAACATGTGTATTAATTAATGGGTATATTATTAGGTATATTATTACAGTCGGTAAAATTCGTCATAATTGATAAAACAGTCAATACTTATATAGTAATTAATTAATCCAAAGATCATAATTTATAATTCCATAATCTCCGGATAAAAATAAATTTTAATCGTGTAAGTGGTTGAGCTACCCGCATTTTATGCACTTATGCATTAAAAACATTCAAGGAATCTCTAATTAATGAATCATGCTCGCATAAAATCTTTCAAAGGTAAGAGTAGAACATTGAAAACTAAAAATAATTACTTTTCCTATTGGTTTTAGTATTGACCGCGACAAAAACGGTTACATTGACGTAAGTAAACTGCAAGAAGCATTATTAAATGGATCGTGGGAACTCTTCGACCCTGAGATTGTAAAAACGATGATCCATCAGGAATTTTGTCCCCCACAGACCGCATAACCAAAAAACGTAAACTTTAGTAATGTTTGATCGAGGAAACAGCGAAAAAATTCAATTTAACGATTTCGGGACTCTGTGAATGACTAGCAAAAATGCTTCAATTCTTTTAATATAGACTACTCTGGTACCAGTAACAAAAGAGTTTAGAATCGCCTTGATCATTTTTGGCTATAAACTTTCAGATTGTGCAATAGACCAGTTAATAAGAAAGTTGGGTGAACACAAAAAGGAAACTATTCTATTTAATAAGTTCATTGAAGTTTGTATAAAACTCCATGTGTGTTCAGAGGTAAATATTTGGCTCATTTGAGTAGTTTTATTATATTTAATCTTTAACTGCAGCCTGTAACGAATGCGAAATAAATAAAGATAGTTATATTAACATTCAGTATGATCAGTTGTTGAGTATGATCATTAGTTTGTAAGTTTAACGCTTAAAGAGGAATATTTAATTTATTTGTACCTTTGTTATTAAATAATATTAAATTTATTATTTTAATTCGAAAAGTCCATATTATTTTATTGTAATCAGTAAATAGAGTTGCGTAAATGTGACAAACTTCCACTTCTTTACATTGTTTACTTAAGGTGTTGTTTCAACAAAGGTTTCATAAATTAATATGCAACCAACAATTCGAGAGACAAGGGCTGTCGTAGTAAGGTTATGTTACATTCGAATTTAAAATAATTTACTTATTTCATTATTTCCTGTATTACTAATCGACACCATATACACAGTTTTTCACTAAAGAACAAATACTGATCATGGCCCTCCCCAATCAAGAATTCCTGTGGGGTGTTTTTCAAAGGTGGAAAATAATCAAATCTGCACAAAAACAGCCTTCCATTCAACTTATTTTTTCTCTTGCTATTTCAGTGTTGATCGAGATAGGAGTGGCTATATCAACGCCGAAGAGCTACAGCAGGCTCTGTCTAATGGGACATGGCAGCCTTTCAACCCCGAAACTATCCGATTGATGATTGGTAGATTTCACATTTATCCCCCTAATTTGTTGCTTTTGTAACTCCTCATATAGGGATGTTTGATCGTCAGAACAGAGGCCAAATTGCTTTCGAAGATTTTGGGGCCCTTTGGAAATATGTGACTGATTGGCAGAACTGCTTCAGATCATTTGATAGAGACAATTCAGGCAATATAGATAAAAATGAACTACGTACAGCCTTGACCACCTTTGGTTATAAGCTGTCTGAAGCATTGATGGACACAATAATGAGGAAGTTTGATAGGTTAGGAAATGGAACCATTCTCTTTGATGGCTTCATCCAGGCTTGCATCGTTTTGCATGTGAGTAGTTGAGATTTTAAATTTCATGTCACTCTTTTATGTGATATTTCAGACTTTAACTGCAGCTTTTCGTCAATATGACACAGATCAAGATGGGTATATTACAATTCATTATGATCACTTCTTGAATATGGTGATCAATTTGAAAAATTGAGTTTTATGTGATAGGGAACATCCCACCATTAGTGATAACTAAAAAAAAAATTAAAAGATTATGAATTTTGGTGACTTGCAAAACAGGATCACTAGAATGTTCTTTAGTTTAAGGCCTATTCCATGTTAAAAACGACCAAGTTATGTATTCTTAAGAAATAGTATGTCTTAATTCGAGTTCTCTATAAATAAGTTGTAATTGAGTAGAAGTAATGCAGACATTTTGTTTTTTCGGGCCTGCTTCTGGGGACAATTAATAAGGAATCTGTTTTTTTTTTATGTTGGATTTTGTGCTTTTTTGAGTTTGAAAATAAAATTGCTATTTTCAACATATAGTCAGCTGATTAATTAACATTCGCATCGATCATCGTCGTCCCACTTTAACGCAATATAATAAAAAGAAACAATGTGTTTTACTAAGCGCAATGACATATTTCCCATCAGAATGTGACAGTGACAATTATTGTTTATTTTTTACAACTTACTTTTAAAAAACTAATTAAATCATCTTTTAATATTAATATTCAATTATTTATTAGTTTGTTTAATTGTTTTTACTATAATATCAACCAAGAAGTGATTTTAACAATGTCAATAACAATCCCCAATGAATTTTCATCAGGGGGGCTATAAAGTGATTGTGGAAGCTGTACAGGGTTTTCCAGTTTTTAATTGGAACAGGATGTTTAAATTACTGTATGTGGTGATATCACTAACTTTGCAAAGTTAAAGAACTTGTTTAATGACTGCATAACTAGCTGAGGTAAGAAGAATTTAATCTCGTAGGAAGAGCACTGATTTTACACTATGTTTCAGCAGTAATCAGCACTTAATACTGTTTTATGAAAACAATGGTATATATATATTGATTTATTTTATTAACAGTTAATTGCTAGAGTGTTTCCGAACTAACATAAGAATGATCTTTTGGTAAATGTAATTAGTGTGTAAAGTGAATAGTAGCTCCTTGCAGTATTAAAGTAAAAATCATACATAAGGGGTTATATATTTTAATTTCCTTTTAGCTCCTTCAATCCTTTTAGATAATGAAACATTTATTAAATTATTTTTGAGGAATTATAAGGCCTAAGTTTTCATAATCAGGGGCTAACAGCTTAATTATCACATGCCATACAATTACATTGAGAAATAACCAGATATAAATATGCTATCTTGTGTTATGGTAATATTTATAAATAACTATGCAATAGCACTATTCAAGTATTACAACTTTGTTAAATATAGAACTGAAGATGGTGGATATGAAAACCTGAATGGAACCCCACTAACATGACCTTATTAAATGTTTCATTAACAGCTTCATGTGGGTCCTTTATTGCTTTTTCTATGGAATGGTTTATAGGTTATTTAGTAGTGCTTGGATGTATGAAGAAAATTTAAAGTAGAATTGTGGGTCTGGGCAGAATGGGAAATTTCCACCGTCGGTTGGTGGAGGAGTTTTACAACATTAATTGAAGAGTTTTTTCTTTCTTCAAAAACAATTGTTAGGACACTTCTTGTATTCTTCAATTATTTCATAACATTGAATTGTTCTACGAGTCCATTTTACACTCTTAGTAATTTTACCTAATTTATTTCTTTATTTATGGAGGTCAGTAATTAGATCATGCATAACAAGATATTAATTTGGGCACTTTTCGGGGCATATTGTTGGTTGATACTGCAAATAAATTATATAAAGTGCAGAACCCACTAGCAATAAACTGTTAATGCAGAAATCAAACACTTCAAATGCATAAAAAATGGCACAAATTAATTTTTTGTCTAGGTGTACTAATATTTTTTGTACCCCCTGTAGGTGTTAATCTGCAAAACCAAATGAATCTAAAGTTATTCAGCGGCATCGAGTTTGTTGCAGCTTCAATCAATCAATTTTTTTAGTTGCTATTATGGGCGAAGCCTCTGATGAAGATGACTATTTCGATACCGTCTCTATAAACTCCCCAAGCAGCAAGCGAAAGCTGAATAATAACGATTACATAGCGCTCTCCCGCAATACCTTATACCATTCTATAGCTGATTTCGAGCGAGGTAGCATGGAGATGACCGAGCTGACTCGAGACGACGACCACAAGGTCTCAGGCAACAAAAACATTAGAACCTATACACAGTGGAGAGATAGGGTATAGCAGCTTCCTCAATTTTCTAACTAACTTTTAATACGTTTGTACCTTATTTCACCACTGATTCGGAGTTGGTAGTACTTGACCAGTAGGGCTTGACTGTAATGCTTTTAGCCATTAGGTCATTGCAATACCGGTTTATAGACGGGTGACGGTCCAGGGCGGCGGAGTTTTCTGGTCGCCGGTTTTTAGTAGGGAAAGGGGGCGGTAATTAGAAACTTCGCTCAGAGCGCCAGACTGGTTAAAGCCGACCCTGGTTTGTTATCAATTGCCCATTATAATTCATTTTTATGAAGCCATGCTAATTTGCTTCATCCCGAAGTGTTTAGTCGATTCAGTGTTTTGCTTAAGAAATCAGGCAGTTTGTACGTTCAGTTTCCATTACTTTAGTCTGTTTGGCTTTCAAACATGTGTTCAAATACATGAGATTTATAATTATGCACATATCACGTTAACGCACAGTTTTAGGATTAATTTGGTATTTTTGAACAATATTTCAAAGCTTTTATATAGGGGATATCGCCATAATGGTTGTAAGTACATGTTGCAATACGTTTCAAACAGGTTAATTCAAGGTAAAAGAATAAAATTTAGATCCAAAGACAATTAAGAGTTACTCATTGCCATTAATGACAATAGCACAATAATTAGCTATTATTTTGAAGTTTTGTATAACCATAGTGAAGTCTTAATTGCATGGTAGTGGTACTAGTTAATAGTAATCCAAGAGGGGAAGAGGGTCAAGGCTTTATGGCTAGATCCTTAAGGGTTCTTTTCGCTCCCCAGTGCACCTCTTTGCAGTCCGTATGGATCCTTTGTTTCTGTCCTTTTTCTTCCGTACGACGAGGACCATGCCGCCTATCACACACGGGGTCCCTTTTTTTACTGACCCCGCAGCCTTTTCCCCTGCCCCGCAACCCATGTGAATGTTCTCCTTCAATACACCTCTTTTTGGGACCTCAATGCATAGCTTATATACAATAGAGGGTTGAATATGTGACCAATGCACTATAATTTTAGAGTTGGAGGTATTTCTCGAACTCTGAATTGCAAGTCGACTTCGTTCTGGCCTATGACCAACAGGGAAAGGAGGCTCATGTGCTTAAACGCAAGACTTTCGAATCGAACTTGCAAAGCACCGGCTTAATTTTAGAGAGGGAGGTAAACCAAAGAATACACTTCGTGAAAATTCACGTGCCCAAAGAGGTTTTGTGCCAGTACGCTGAAATTCTGAAGTTGCGATTACCGATTAAAGAAGTGAGGACCTTAACAGGATTGCTTTATATTAATTAACGAAATATTGTCATTTTTAGAATAATGAGCAGCTTCCTAGGGACAATTTCGTAGCGAGTACAATCCAAAAGTGCTTAGAGAAATGCAGAGTTGCTCTAGATCCCCACAAGTTTCCTCCTAGGAAGTACCAGTTGACTGCGGAATTCAGTAAGGATAAAGATTATTTGTAAGTTTTGTGAGGCTTGCAGTAGTGTCTTGCAGCAATGTAGACTTGAAGAACATGCTTTTATGCAGGTTTTATTACAATTTCCTTCTATGTAGGTTTGATATTGACTCTCCCGACTTCTTTAACGACTCAGTGAAAATCGCTGTAACTTCATATATTCTGGAAAGGGAAAAATTTGGCCCGGAAGATCAAAATAAAGGCATTAAACAGTTACTTGCGGAGAACGTTTACAAGGCTGCCTACCCCTTGCATGATGTAATATGAATCAAAAACCATCAAGTAAATATTGCATGAGTTTATTTTAGGGGGAAATCGACGACGTGGGCTCGAAACGCTACTTACTGTTCCACGAATGGGCCTCCGTGTCCAAATGGATAAAATTCCAACCGGTGGACGATATCAAAGACTACTTCGGGGTCAAAATCGCGTTATATTTCGCATGGCTCGGCTTTTACACGCACATGCTAATACCTGCAGCCATACTCGGGGTCATCTGCCTTATATACGGAGCTCTAACTCTAAAAACAGACGCTTTGAGTAGGGATATCTGCAACTTGGATATCACAATGTGTCCTTTATGCGACAAATACTGTGATTATTGGAAGTTGAGCGAGAGCTGCACTTATTCGAAAATTCAGCACGTCATAGACAATCCTGCCACAATTTCCTTTGCGGTTTTTATGTCCATATGGGGGGCTGTGTACTTGGAGTTATGGAAGAGATATAGCGCAGAAATAGCCCATCGATGGGGTTTGACCGGTTTTGATCTCCAAGCCGAGCCTCCAAGGCCCGAGTTCTTGCTCCGACTGTCAAACGCCAAGAAAAAGAAATTGAATGTGGTTACTCAGCTACAAGAACCAGTAGTGCCTTTTTGGCGCGTTAAACTGCCTTCGATTATTCTGAGCTTCACTGTAGCCTTCTTCTGGGCCTTAATAGCTTTAGGTGTGGTTATCGGAATTGTGATTTATCGCATGTCCTTGCTGACTTCCGATGCATTATACAAAGACAAGACCAGCGTTAGAATATACGTAGTTCCGGTCACTGCAGGTCTGCTTAATCTAGTCTGTATCATTATACTAAATATGATTTATGACAGATTGGCCGTGTGGCTGACCGAGATGGAGTTGCAAAGGACGCAGACGCAATTCGACGATAGTTTGGCATTGAAGATTTACATCTTCCAATTTGTCAATTACTATTCCTCTATTTTCTATATTGCGTTTTTCAAAGGGAAGTTCGTGGGTTATCCCTCGAAGTACAATAAGGTTTTTGGCTATCGCCAGGAAGAGGTAAGAATTGACAAATTTATGTCTAACATAGGCAATAAGCAGTGCCGGCCTTATGGGGGGGGATTGAGATTGGCATAAGGTCCAGGGCGGCGGTACTTTTGAGGGTAGGCGGCCACTGACTGAAAATTTCGCCTAGAGCCCCAAACTTTCTAAGGCCGGCTCTGGCTACAAACATGCGGAATTCGGAGCAAACTTGCCGCATTCCCCATATGCATGCGCTCCTTTTAGAATGTGTGTTTTTGTCATCTAGTGCAATCCTGGGGGTTGCCTGATGGAGCTAACAATTCAACTTGCCATAATAATGATCGGGAAACAGGCCATAAATAGCGTGATGGAAATGCTGATTCCTCTGTGCTTTAAAATGTACAACACATTTGTGGTCTCGAAAAAACTTGAGGAGGCAGACACTCAGAAAGAACTGATAGGCTGCAATCAGTGGACTGCGGATTATAATTTGTCCGATTTAGAATCGGGAAGTTTGTTCTCCGAATACCTAGAAATGGGTATGTTAAGGTAGTTTAAAGTGGAAGTTGTACTTTGAGTTGTCTTTACAGTGCTCCAATACGGCTTCGTCACCCTGTTCATCATAGCGTTTCCTCTGGCGCCTTTATTCGCTTTAATCAACAACGTATTGGAGATGCGATTGGATGCAAAAAAGTTTATTAAATATTACCGACGCCCAGTACCTCAAAGGGTAAAAAATATCGGCGTGTGGTAAGTTCACCTACCATTGGTCGTTATACTGTGTTGCAGGCTTCTTTCCAGGTATCGTCTATTAGCAGTCGTAGGCCGAATAGCGATAGTCTCAAACGCCTTGATTATAGCATTCTCATCTCACTTCATACCCAAACTCGTCTACATACTAAAAGTGAACCCCCAACACTCAGACTCCGGATTTCTCAACTTTACTTTGGCATTCTTTAACACCACCGACTTTAAACCGGGCACCGCCCCGGAATCTCCAACGCTTAACATTTCAATGTGCAGATATGCGGAGTTCAGAAACCCTCCAGACGATCCTCACAAGTACAAACGCCCCTTGATTTATTGGCACATTTTAGCGGCGAGATTGGCCTTTGTCGTCGTGTATCAGAATCTCGTTACGTTCATTGTAACAGCAGTGGAATGGACCATTCCGGACGTGAGCAGGAAGTTGAATGACCGAATCAAAAGAGAAGCCTACAAGGTGAATGAGATCATTATTAAAAATGAATCGGAAAAGGCTAAAAGGAAGCTAAATAGAAATGGTATGATTTATTAGTTTTATTTCGTATGTAAATGCTTTATTGGGTAGGTTTTTTAGCGGGGAAAAGAGACTCTGTTCTCTCAGTTGCTACCGTGTATCATGACGCTATCAGTGAGGCTGGTAATTCGCGCAGTAACCGATCTACTACGTATTACGACACAGGAGATAGTTAGCGTTCAATGTTCCTGCGTAAAACTTGCCAGTTGTACTTATGTTATTTCAAAGTTATTCTCGAAATACCGTTATAATTCTCTTTTATTCAATTATATTATATGAAGGTTGTATCATTATTACTACAAATCATCACTATAGCTTTAATAGAGTGTAGTTTTCGGTATTTTTTTACACCTTTTAACATTTCGTGTTATTTATTTTATGGGCTTTCTGTGGGAAAAACGTTTAATGGGACCAATAGGCAGTAACTATAAAGATTAAGCGGGTAAAAGAAGTTTTATGTTATATTTAATTGTTGAATTTGTGTGTTTGTTTTTATTGAATGATTTGACGAAAAAGTTGTAACCATAAATTTAATATATACAAAATTATACATAATATACCAGGGCTATTTTTTCAACTTCTGGTGAACTAACAAAGCTCGATGAGGTCAGCAACCACATATTTTATCATATGTATGCCAGACTAAGGTTATTTAAAAAAAAATAAAACAAACATAAGGCCTTGTAACACTGCTTTATTTTCAAGAATTGAGAAAGGCATATCTTCCAACACAATGCGTCGTGGCCATTCCTGAGCTCATATGTTTACATTAGAAAGTATTAATAAACATTCTTATGGAACCCCATGCATATTATGGCGTTTTTGGGTTCTTTGAAAAATTCTGTATATATCACATATCATGCCCACGTCTAATTTCAACAGTTTTCGAAAAAAAAATTGCAAAAAATTGAAATGAAAAAACTATTAAAAAGAAATAATTTTATATAATTTCTAAATAAGTTTTGAAAATCATTGAACCAGTTTCGAATTAATTTCGACTCGATCATACGGTGTCTTGTGGTGAAGACGTCTTCACCGTGTGTCCGGAAGGGATCGCAATTGTAGGAGACAAAAAATCAAAGTTTTATTAAAAAAACCCTATTAATTACGTTTAAAAATAGAAACTTAACATTTCATACATTATTGCCTTACATATTACAATTACAAATCGTACAAACTCGAAGGGTTATTCGAATTTATACATCTACATATCTATGAAGTAGTAAATAAACAAGTACTAAAACAAAAATATATTTTAATAGTCAAAGTAATATTTTATATCGAAAATCTATAAAAATAAGTTTGCAAACGTCCACATACGCACTTTAAGATCGCAATTAATTCTGTGTAAAATTCCAGTAATGTGACATTGACAGTACGAATTTAAAAGTCGCATAAACCACATAAAATCGTCTAATTTTGCGTTTACCCAAGATCATCAACGTTAAAAATCATTTTGCCGCCTCGATATGAGCCAAACTGAGCATGCACATATTCTGAAATTTTACCAAAGTAACACGCTGCACTGCTTTGGTTAAATTATGACTTAGATCGAAAGGGTCTTGAACACACATATATGAATTGAACCGGAATATTTCTGGATCTTCGCCTTTCAATTGGGCCACGTAAGCATTCATTTCCGGAGGAAAATTTTCGGGAACTTCATTGAAAAATAGACTGCGTTTGAATGGCTCTCCCAGCAAAGGGCATACCACCTGAAAATACTCATTCGTATCAAATCTCCCTTATTTCAACATAATTTCAAGATTCTTACATAGCTATTAAAGTCAAATTTTGAGTAATACATGAAGAAGTCCTGGAGTAGTTCGTATACTGAAAATTCATATGTTTTTATGTACGACTTCATTTCATCTGTAGATAAGACGTAATTTATGGTCTCCCAACCTAAAACCGCATTTAAAATTGATATAGCTAATAATTTACTTAGTAGAGAATAAATTAGTTACCGCTGATGACTTTATGCTCAGCCACATTCAGCTCTCTAATCCTTTTTATTGAAGGTAAATATCCGATCACTTGCAAATAAAATATGCACATTATGGCAAATGCATAAGTTGTTATATTCTCATAAACTACTAAATCGACCCATTTCTTTATTAGTAGAATCAGTTGTTGGCACACTGGCTGTAGCTCCATGCAAAGCCTGAAATAAAGTTAAGCTCTAGTTATTGTTCTTTAAACATTGGAGGTTTCATTAACCTCAGAAATTTGGTGTTTTCAACGCTAAGACCATGCTTGAATGAGAGATCGCAGGCGAGATTAGTAGGGACGTGAAGCAGCCTTAAAATCGGGGTTCTCGCTGTTAAAACTTGAACTAAATTTGCGTAATCTTTATCTTTGCTCAGAATTTTATAGGCTTTTCTGATTATCGTTACTTGGCCTGCTGGGTCTTGGTTTTTCTGGCCGAAATAACTTCCTGCGACCTCGACAAACACGTCTAGATCACTGTCCTGGAATTTCGTTCAATATAAGAAACCTGTGGTATTATACTGAACTAAATAGGTACCTGATTTCCTATACCGGAAATTCTAGACCCGAATGGGTAAACCTTGCAGTTTTCATCTATTTCTGCAAGTGCTGATTGGAGTTTCTGACAACAATACCTTGATGAAGAATTCGTCAGAACGTTATCCGCATTTTTTGCCATTAAAGCAGCCTGTTGGATGATTTGTTCTTTTGAATCCAAGAGCTTCGTTACGAGGTCAGATAATTTTGCACCTTAAATGTACATTTTAGGGTATTTTTGTGCTAATTAGGACTAGAATACTCACTCTTCTCCCGTCTAGTGCGCACATTTGCGGCCTGCAAATGACGACTTAATGACACGTCATCACCGAAAATTACCAAATTGCAAGTGGTACATTCGTATTCCGCTACTCTAGATATTCGCTTGGGTGCCATCGCTTTGTGTCTAATTAAAAAAGCAAATATTTATATAGATTAAATATGTCAGTGTAGGTAAACGTATGTTAGTCTAAGAATACATGGAAAAAAAACCCACCCCCATTTACGTGTGTGCTATTTGGCTTTCTTTTTCATCCCTTTTGCTGGGTCTTGGCAGATAAATTGGAGTAACATAAAAATAATGTAACAAGTAGAAATGTAGCTCAAACAGCTGACAAACATCATCCACAAATGTTTTAAGCCGAGCAGCTATGCATGCCTCAAATTTAATTAATGCATCTGAACAAATGAGCCATTCTTGAAATAGCACATGGGGCGCAGTAGAAATGCGCCGAACTTTAGGAATTTTTATGCACAAACAGATGATTTTATCCTTGTTTTGATCCCATAATAATTATAACTTACCTAGTTCCGTTAAAATTGTGGCTTATCCAATCCCCCTCACTATACATCTTAACATTGCAAATTTCACAATAATACTTATAATTAAGTTTATGTATCTTCTTATGCTTTGGAGAGGAAACAAAATGATTTTTCAATGAAAGCACGCTGCCCTGCAGTTCGCATTGACATAGATTGCATGTAACCAGTGATCCATTCTGGTGATCTTTCCAAGATAATTGGGAAGCGTAGCGTTTCATGCGGTAAGGCAATTGCTCTATAGGGTTCATACTTTCGTCCTTTTCTACTGCCTTTATGATACTATGTTTCGCGGGTATTTGAACAGATCTTCTCTGTAATTGGTCTTGAAATTCATGAAATCTCTGTATTGAAAACAAAGCTTGAGCCACTTTATACTTACTGTCAGGAGTAGCATCTGGGGTTAAATTTAAATTATTAGCCCCTCTAACTTTTTTGGCCTCTTCTTGCCGTTTTAGCAGTGCTTCTCTGGCTATAACTTCACTCTTAGAAATACCATAAACTTGAACTTGCAAATTCACTAAATAATAGGCATTAATTCTTTTCTCATACATCTCCTTAATTTTCTTCCTATGCATGCCAATTGTAATGTGGGCAAGTACGTCGGCTTTAAGGCAACTAACATAGCACAAACTGCACTTAAATTTTGTTGAATCAACGGGCTTAAAGTACACTTGATGCGCCTGAATGGGCGCCTCTTGCTTCATCCAAAATTCGTGAAATGTCTTCAAAATTTCCAACGTAGCTATATCTTTAGCACAGTTTAAGTGTTTCTGACCCATGGCATGACTGACAAGCAAGTATTTGCTAATTTTCAAACCATTCAGATCACAACTGCACAATAAACAGGCAGCTTTATTGTTACTAATCTTGATGATTGTAAATTCTTTGACTTTGTCATATTTACGCACACCAGACATAAGCATAGAAGGATATATTGTATTCTCAACTTCTTCATCATAAGAAATGTTAAAATTAAAACGGAAACTGTTGACGTTTTCTGAAAAACTTGGGGGAATCTATAAAATGTGATTCAAATAAAAGGAAAAGTTCGTAACACTGGTAAAATGAGTACTTACTAGTGCACTTACTACAGAAGGTTCCGAGTCATGTTGCTCAAACCCACTATCATAGTTTGAGTTTCCAGTATTACTAATGTCCTCCATTGCAAGGGTACTCTTGTTTTCAAATGTAGTAAATGCCATGTTCTCTGTTATTGGCTGAATATTTAGTGTATTAGTCAGAAACTGACAATACAGCTCTTCAAAATGATCATGCCCTTGCAAACAACTCCAAATATCTTCATATGGATTTACCAGTATTTCTTCATTACATAAACCACACCTAAGAGTAATGGATTAAAGACACATAACTGTAGCGATATTTATGTGTAACACAATAGGAAACTGATAATGTTTAAATGGCTGATAATCTATTTCTGGATGAATCATTGTACTCTGATAATAGCCAGTAGGTCCATCTAACAGCACTTGATAAATTCTATTTGCCATCAATTGAAACGGGTCTAGCCAATATTCTGCAAGTTTTCTTTATCATCAAGCAACTTTCTTGACTTCCTTATGTTGGGGACTCCTTACTTCTTGCAAATATGGTGTGAGCCATTTGTGTGAGTTTGGGGTTCGGGAGAGGTTTTACAGTGATCAGTTTCTCTACTTGGTAGAACAACTCAGTCATATGTCTGTAGAAACGTTCAGAGATAAAGTTTTCAAAAAATTGAGCCGTACCATTTCAATTGATGGTTAGTGCAACACAATAAAATATTTTGAGGTTTTATGTGAATTTTTTTATATCCAATTCCAAGCAAGAACTAACACTATCAACAACAAATTTTTTTGACAACATAAACATTGCAAAAGGAGTTTTTTAAAACTTAAAACATGATTTTGCTAGTGAAAACTGCAGACTTAATTGCACTTACTTGAAGTTGTAGGTGCGGTTTCGAAAGGTTCCTCCTAATTCTGTGAGAGTCAATTCAATACTTTTTCTCAAAGACCCCAATGAATAACGCAAACTTTCTCTCTCTTTTGGATTGCAGTTTAAAAGCTCCAATCGAAAGAAACTTAAGTTATGAGAAAACTCTGTGATTTTTTTATGGATATTTTCGACACTTAGTTTATTGTCTCTATGAAGTGCAGACTGGGATTGATCATTTTTTCTTGCATGAGCAGAGGAAGTTGGCATAGATTCTCTATCCATTTTAATCTGAGAAGTAGGAGTAGCAGGTATACCACATAAGTATGGAGATAGAAATTTTATATTAGTTGAAAGTTGGCAATATAGCATTAAGTGGGGGGCGGTGGAAATATGTTTAATACATTTTAGAAATGCTAAAATGCGATTCTATGAGAGGTACTCATAAAATTCACTTAATTCGCAAGGAAATTTAGCAAATTAATTTACTGCTTCACAATCCTAACCTAGCTTTCGTTTTCTTTGGCTAAGACTTCTAATTTGACATTCTATAGCTCTGATGTTTCTATTTCTACATCACTAGCTATCTTGTTTCCTCGTCGTGATAATGATATAAGACAAGAACAACATATAACTGCTGCGTTTGTATTCATTGACGTTCCACGTAATTCGTTATTCTCCCGTATCACGTCAGTGATGAAATCATTTTTTTCAATTATAACCTAACATTACACCTCCCTCTAGTATTCTTGGCGGTGGTAGTCTTTCTTTTCCAAAATTCAATTCCTAATGATATTTTGTCAAAAAAGCTCTTCAAAACCATGTCTTCCTCAAGTGGCAGTGGTTTCTCGACCTTAAAGTGGCAAATAGCTCTCGGATTGGGTGCTGTGGGAGCCGTGGGATTAATTTATTGGTACCAGAAATCTGGCCAAAATCAGACCTTACGTTCGTCAAAAGAAATCCAGAAACAAGTGGAAGAGTCGTCTTTTCAGCAAGCGCAGAGACATAAACTGGAAGGCAACGAAATGTTTAAGCGAGGGAAGTATGATGAGGCCATTTCATCCTATAATAAAGCCATTGAAATCATTCCTGAGGAGTACAAAACCGACTTGGCTACTTATTATCAAAACAGGGCGGCGGCTTATGAGCAGTTAAAGAAGTGGAGCGCAGTCATTTCTGACTGCCAGAAGGCCATTGAATTGAATAACAGATATGAAAAGGCTTTATACAGGTATGTTTGATAAATTTATTTTCCTGGAATAAATAATATTTGTAATACTCATAGTCATACATGTTTTTTTTTCCAAATCCGTGATTTTGCTCATCGTTTTGGAAATTTGAACTGGTGCAATGAGCTGCCTTATAAAACTTGTGTGTTAATATATTATTATTTACTCATCATAGGAGAGCTAAAGCATATGAAATGTTAAAAGATTATGAGAATGCACTAGATGATGTCACAACAGTATGTCTATTGCAAAATTTTGGTAATCAAAAATCGCTTCTAATGGCTGACAGAGTGTTGAAAGGGTTGGGGAAAAAGAATGCTGTGGAAGCAATGAAAACCAGAATATCTGTTATACCATCTAAGAATTTCATTAAAACATACTTTGCCTCATATCCTGATGACCCAGTATATAAAAAACTACTTGAGACATCAGATCCCCTAGGCCAAGGAGAGCTGAAAGGTAATAAGTAATAATAATTTCAAATATAAAATAATAAAATAAATAAGGAATATAAATTTCAAGTGTTGGCAGGGAAACCAATCCCATTTAAATCATTCCCTGAATATAAACTTTTTTTTAGGATTCCTAAAAGCAAAATTAGCATATGCTACTGAAAAATATGATCAAGTTATCCCAGCCTGTACCGAAGAGCTAAATTTCAGTGAAGCTGAATCAATTTATAAAATAGAGGCCTTAGGATTAAGGGCTTCATTTTACTTTCTTACTGGTCAATTTAAAGAGTCCCTTGATGACATTTCAAGCATCATTGACTCAGAGGTGGCTTCTAGCAGCATAAAAGTAAATGCTCTCATAAAGAGAACATCCATTTATATGCAAACAGACAGAGTACAAGACTGTATGAAAGATTTTGAAGCAGCCACCATTTTGGGACCAAATATTTCTGGTATATAAGAGAATTTGGTTGCTCAAATTGTAGTAATAAGTTTTAAATCATTGAAGATATTTACCATCACAGGGGACAAGTCATGTTGCTGTTAGAAAAAACTGAAGAAGCTCGACGTGACTTTCAAAAAGCTGTGGATCTAAATCCCAATTTTCCTATTGCTGTTGTTCAGAAATGTTACACTGACTTCAGACATGCCACACAATGCCAGGATGTTGGATTACTGATGTCCACTTTGAAGGAGTTTAGAGAAGCAGTGGCGAAGTTTCCTTCATGTCCTGAAACTTACATTTTATTTGCTCAAGTATGATGTCTGCTCTTATTTTCCAATCAAAAATAAATTAAGTTATAGGTACAAACAGAAAGGCAGGAATTTCAAGAAGCTGAAGAGTTGTACAAAAAAGCGATAGACATTGATCCTTCAAATGCTACAGTTTATGTGCACCAAGGCCTTTTGTTGCTGCAATGGAAAGGAGAAATTGAGAACGCTGTGCAATTGATGAGACAAGCGATAAATGTAGATGAAAAATGCGAATTCGCCTATGAAACTTTGGGAACGGTGGAAGTGCAAAGGTATATAAACTTTAAGTTTATAGTGTTAACTTGAATTAAATGAAAAAGTTTTATTTTATTTCCATTTTAGAGGAAACCTATTAGTGGCGATTGATTTATTTAATAAAGCAATCAAGCTAGCCAGATCAGAAATGGAGATGGTGCATTTATTCTCACTGCGAGACGCTGCAGCTTCCCAGCTGAAAGTAGCATCCCGCATCGGGATCGACTCCTCTTTCTCCTTTATGAAAGGTGCCGATTAAGCTTTTGTTAAAAACATTCTAGTCTCATAGTAGATATCGTTATTAAATGATGGAAATTATTTTCGGTAATTCGTTTTAGATATTTTTTATTCAGTTTTCCTTTGAAGGTAATATATATTATTTCTTCTAGGAGAATGTCTTTTTGTTTAAGAATATCTATAATCAACTGTTTATATTATTATACCATGTTAAACGTTGTTGTAGTACTATAAGGGAGTTTATGCTTGTTTCAGATTACCTAAATTTTCACTTTTACAGAAATTTTCAGTGTATTCCAAGCTTCTTTGCTTTGGTATATCATGAATACAATTTCAATTGCTAATGTAAGTTCCTAACCTTTTAAATACAAGTAAATGGGTTATAATTTGTTTTTTTTTTATTTCCATAATATAAATGCTTTTTATACTTATTTAACCCGATGGTCCAAAAATCATAGTAGATATCCATCATTGAGAATTACCGAATGGTAATCTGTAAGTTTCCGAAAAAGGCACAAAATAAAAAAAACCCACATGATCAAATACAAGAAAATTTCTTAGTCACTCTTCTCCCAACTGCTGTAGCTCGAGATTAAGATGTCATCTTCCTGCCCACCCAGCTTGTTTGTTTCCCCCTGAAAGATGTAAAATCAATATTTGATTCGCGTTCAAGCAGATAAACTGATGAATGAAAATAATAAAAATATTTTGGCAAAATTCATTTATTTTTATGTTTAGGGTCAGTCAGATTTAGGTGTATTACATAGACAATGTTTGTGATACGGAAAAACGAAACACAACTGAGAAGAGGACATAGTATGTACCCATGTAGAAGACGTTCGGTATCCCTTTTGTTCATCTTTACTCCTGAATAATACTGACAAATAAATAAGCAATGAAACTGCATTTTTATCACATGTAAGATTGGATTTTACACATCCAAAGATACATAAATATTTACAATCATACCAGCGAAAATAAATTGCACGGAGTTATAAAAAAACAGTTTAGTGTTTATTTAAGATTAAGGTCCAAACAATTCGCTCAGTTTAGAAGCCTTTCATTTACCTTAGTAAATAATATAAAAATAACAACGGGCTTTTAACCTACTACACTAACATTTTGTACATTTCATTAAATAATTTACACATTTTTTCCTTAACTACCACTATCTATACACGATTCACATTCACGCCTTTTCACTCTGACCAACAGGTCACCTGTGGGTCGTTCCATCGTTTATGTCGTACAATACTTGTGCTATGGTTCTCGAAGATTCTACGTTACTCAATGCGATGTTTGCCAAGTGAGACTCGTACGATTTTAAGTACCTGTAACCAAAAAAATCACCAAAATGTTTCTTTGCTTTCCTATCCGCTTAATCAACAAACCGTTTACAATGGCTGCTGTAAATCACCAGATTGCGCAGGATTAATGAAGCTGTTAACCGTATGCTTTTGGTCACTGGCCCTTCATTGTCGTCCTGAAATAAACGCATTTATGTGACTTCTGGAGACAAGCAACTTCATTGGACATCAAGCAAATAAAAGAAATATCAACTATTTTCAAAACATGCGAGTATGCACCGGGGTTCAAGAACACTTCTGGCAAAATAAACGACATTAAACCTTCACCTAATAAACTGTAATTTATTCAGAAAGCGTACTGGAACAATAACTAGCACTAGAACCAATCTTGGGCAAACTGAAAAACAACGTTAAAGCAAATTATTGAAAGCCACAACGGGAAAACACCGAAACTTAAAAAAGGATTAGCTAAAGTGTCGACAAACGCCTCACCTGATCTTGAGGTGGAAGCTGAACTTTTATTGTTGTAGTACCACCATGCTTAGGGGTTTTGATCTAAGTACAAATTAAATATTGGTCAAGACAAAAATGTAAGGCAAGTCGAAGATATAAAAGCACTAGTCTTCGGCTTTAATCAAATATAAATAACGTGTTTGGATGTGTTTTATTTTGATGTGAACGTTTAGAAAATATTGGAATCTCGCAAAGTAGGTTTTGATATTCCACAATTTCTTGGGGAAAAAAAACTGCTGCGAGTACTTTATGATGGTATGCAGCTGAAAGAGATTACGTCTCGGGTCAGTGTTAGGACTATTGAGAATTTTGGATATGATGGAATATATCGCTATAGATTGGTTTCGTTGTCCAGGCTGATGTGGTTTTATGTTGAAATCGTGCCCGTGTTCGGCTAAAATTCCCTTTGATTGGTATTGCAGGTTTGTAAAGGCAGTGACTATAATATTACAAGGAAACTACATATAAACTGTACTTTGATAGAAAGGTTTTCTGTATGTCTTGGCGAAGGAGACGTTTGCTATGGTGATCGAGTACCTTCTACCTTTTCCAATATACTTATACTTACATTCAACAATCAGTTTTTAATAAACAAGACAAATAGCGATGTAAATAGAATTAAAATAATTTTTTATCTGAAAAAAAGGGAAAAAACTAGAGCTTATATTTTCATGGTTTTACATATACTCAAAACAGCTTTGAAGCGTGTCGGTTAATTTTTACTATTGGATTTTAGCCCCAATTCTCAGCACCGAAGGAACTATGAAGGAAACGGTTCTGCAGCAATACAATAATCAAGTGAAAAAAGCCATTTTACGTATTTTTTACAGTTTCTTAATAATTCAAACGTATTATTTATACCTCACCTGCAATTCCTTGGGGTTAACAAACTCCAATGCGTGCCTTTTAATGGCATGAAGGGCTGCATCCGGCGCATACCCGGGATGCGAGGTTGGAGACGCTGGAGGCGGCTCCACGTTTATGCCCTGCGAGATTTTTTTCCGTCTTACTAAACTATGCTTCATAGCCTGAAAAGTGTCACAAATCAGAAAACTTTCGCGTTGAAGCCATACCGATCTCGTACCTCAACATTACAGTGTTTGTCGTGCAAATGTGTCATCAAGGAAAACCGTTTGCGCTTCAAGGAATCACAGCGATCCCACTGACAGATGACCTCCTCGTCACCTTGAGGACAGTGAGCTTCGCATGCATGCATGTACACTTGATTAGCGGATTTGAATTTCGTGTCGCTGAAAGTATAAATTTAGAGTAACTTTTAAATCACAAACTGTGAAAACTTACATGACACAATCGCCCCACTCGCAGACGTACGGCGTGGTAAGGTCCCGAACGATCTTGATTTTCGGTTCTTCCTTAACTCCATTACTCAACGAGGAGGAGGTGGACGTTGTACTCAAAGCTGGAGAGGGTGCAGGAGTCGGTCTTGCGGACTTTGATTGCTGGATGTTGTTTGATACCTTTAGGGAAAAAATTAACTATCAACGCAAAGTTACTTTGTCGATTATTAATTAAGAAAAAAATTAGCTAAATGTCTTACAGAAGAAGATTGGGCCACAGGCCTAGGAACTTGAGTTACCACCACTTGTTGCCCCTGTGGCGTAACAACGACTTTTTGATGGTGGGTGGCAGAACCCGTCGGCTGCTGCTGTAGGATAATTATCGTCTTCGAGCCAACGCTTTGGCCCTGCTGCGCCAAGAGAACGGTTTGGGGCTGGCCGTGGACCACTGCAGTTTGAGGCTGCGCCACAACATAACCTGATACGCAACAAATTTTTATCACTCTCTCTTTCATAAGAGTTCCCGAGTTTTATAAATGTATATTTAAATGGCCAGTTAAGTTTCGGTTTTAACATAGTTCGTTTGTGATAACGTACCTTGCGAGGAATTGGTCTGAATAACGTATTGTCCGCTTTGGGAGCTCTGTACCAGCTGGACCTGACCCTGAAGGCCCTGCGACAATAGCAGTTGCCCCGCGTTTGGTTGTATTAGAACGGATTGTCTCTGCTGCATTCCTGCGTTTACAATTACTGTCTGACCAGAAGCGGTTTTTATCGATGTTCCTAAGAGCAAAAATTCAGTTAGACAGTGCTAAATGTACTAAAATGGTATGAATTTCATTGTTGCGTTATTAAGAGCCGTTTTTAAAAGCTCTGTACGTAAGTGCCTAATCTATTCATAAAATTGATTACAAAGGACAGAATTTCGTCGCATATTCTTAAAACTTTTGGAGTTTTCGAACACCTTATTTTGATATACAAGGGTTTCATAACCCCCAAAAAAAGAAATCGAGAGGTATTAGATCTGGACTCCGGGCCGGTCAGTTAACAGATCGACCCCGTCCAATCCAACTGTTAGGTAATTTTAAGTTTAAGTGGTCCCACACGTCGTAAGGAAAATGTGCCGGAGCTCCGTCATGCTGAGACCACTTTCTTTGGCGGATATTCAACGGAACGTTTTCGAGCAACTCACGAAGTATGGTTCAATAACTCTACTAGTCGAATCAATATCAGTTCTCTATTAACGTGTGGGCTGGTATAATTTCCAATTATGCCAACCCACACGTTCTTAGAGAACTGATGTTGGTTGGACTTTTTAAATGTTTTATGAGGATTTTAGTCGCTCCAAATATGACTATTACGGCTATTAAAGTAACGTTCTATAACAATAAACAAATCAATGAAATACGAAACCATGAGCATTATTTAACATTTTTAACAATTTCTTTGTCTTGTGCCTTTACGACTCATTTCCGAATATGTTTATGAGGTAAAATGACTTAACTTATCACCCTTTATAACTTCCTAAAATTTGGCAACATGTTCCTGAAACACCCTGTATATAAATACAAAAACTGTACTGACCTGAAGAAAATACCACCTGCTGGTTAGTGGTGTGTATCTGAGGTTGCGAGACGATGATTTGTCTCGGTTGCGACAACAGCACCTGCTGGTTATTGTCCACTATCAGCTGCGGTCCTGACTCGACGACCGGAGGATTCGGAGTTTGCGCCACCTGCATCAGCTGCTCCTCGTCCTCATCCTCCAAAATATCCGCAGCAAAATCGGCAAACAACTTGGCTGCTGCAGTGGACACAGTGGATGGTCGGTCCTCTCCGTTAGATGACTCCGCAGGATCGCTACTGCCATTTACATTGGTCAGCACATGAGCTTTCTTGGCGTCGACCTCCGAAATATCCTCCGAAGCTCGGCGTTTCATCCCCTGTTTCATTTCAACAACACCCTCTACTTTCATCTCTTCGACTTCCATATTAACTTCCTCGACCTCGTTCCTAACTTTATCCCTACTTAAAGCCTTCTCGATGTGATTCTCCAACAAATCCGACCTGTCGGAGCTCAATTTCAGATCTTTACTTAAACTGCCGTTCAATAATGTCGGACTCTTATCGAACTTTTTCTCCAGCAAATCTGCCAGCCTAAGTGGCTTGTCAATACTTATCTCACTACCAGGATTTTTTACAGAATCTTTGGAATCGCTGCTCTCGTTCAGTGTCTCTTCGACTATCGGCATACCGTTTAACAAACCCTCGAAACTGGTCAACGAATTGTCGTTGTCCTCAGTTGAGGAGACGATGCCCACTGCGGCAATGCCAGAGGTAGACGAGAGGGAGTCACTGTCCTCGTTCACTATGGGCGGGGTTTTCGCTTTGTGGTTGCTTAAAGGCGCCAGCGGTGGAGGTGGTGGTTGCGGGGGCTCTTTTTTACCCTTAATGGTACTCGCGAATTGAGTGGTTGAAGACACTGAAGGGTCACCGACGTCACTGTCATTAAACAACTGTCGCACCCCATTGATTCTGTGCATTTTTAACGCATCCAATCTACTTTGGTTTTTCGGTTGGGGGATGGGTTCCGCGGGAGCGACGTTCTGTTGCGAAAGGAGTCTTTGGCGAGCAGCCACCTGAAATCAATTTCCACTTAAAAATCTTACAATTGATGAACACCTATGAAATATATTAATAATTATTATTAATATTATTACGTCAAAAAGCAGTTATGTAAATACCTACAATAATTATAGATTGTAAAATTAGCAAGTAAAGTGGACCCTTTTTCTAACGACCTAATTCACACATTGGAGTTATTTTTTAACAACACCCAAGGTTTAGTTGTAGGTTATGAAATTACCATGCTATTGACTACACATCGAGAAAACAAAGCGTGGTTAATGATACAGTGTGAACAAGAAAAGAATATATATAATATAATAGTATTTGTAGCTACCGATACAGTTGAGCGGTGAACGGTGGAGTGGAAATAATAAAATATTGAAAAAAATCACGTTTTTTTCATTGAATTTAAGTTTAAATCAAATCTGCAGCTATTGCAGTTTACGTTTACGCTCGTGCTTACCTTGGACACACTGTATAACAAATTGTTACGGCTTATATATTACACTAAAATACTGAATAAGATAATGATCATCAATCACGTGTTCAATTTGTACTGGAAAAAAGGGTGTTCAATGTTTAGATTACTACTGGTTGTAAAAAAGTTCTTAGTATAAACATGTGTCAAAAATTAAGCGAGATTTCTAAAACCTCCAAAAGTAGTCAATTTGCAATATGAACATGGCAGCCCCTTAATGCTCTCTGGGAAACCTCAGAGATTGGTTGGTTTCTCACGGAGCCATTTGCTCTGGTAAAGACAGTTAATACCTAATTCTATTTCCTTTCAATTGATTTCTTGGCAATAATCTAAATTTTAAAGCCTAAAATACACCGGAACGCATTTAGACGCGAGCGCAATAGAGAAAACAACAAAACAAAAATGCTGGAGTTAGTGTGTTACCTGGGCTACATTTTGGCAGTCTGCGGTGGCAATCTTCATGCTCACTGCCGGCAAGCATGCATCGTTTACCTTTGTTGCCAGTAGGCTTTTAATTAACGAACTGCTATTACTCTGTCCGGTTTGCACTAATTGGTAATCCTGAGTTTCCAGCTTGAGCGGCGCGGCCGCCAACGGAGTCACGCTCGTCGTCGACGACGAGCTGCCGCTACCAAGAAGCGCGTGGCTCAAGTGGGGATGAGCCATGGCCTTGTCGGGTAAGGGAGAAAAGTTAATACGGAGAAAACTGGGAGAAACTTTTGTATCTTGTCATGCCAGTGTTGCAATTTATCGTTGAAGCTATAAACAGTGGAATAACCTGTGAACTTTATAACTCCAAGAACAAATTGATTTAACGAAAATAACCACATAAAGTCAAAACTCAAAGAATTACGAATTTTGTTAGTACAAGGCTACTACGTGATTAAAAAAATATTTTTAAAACACCGACTTTTCCAATACGAAATCTGCTCAAACAGATACCCAGTAAGTCCAAACAAACAAGAAAACCTACCTACCACATTATACAAAAAAAAAAAAAAAAAACAAAAAAAAAAACAAACAAACAAAATAAACACAATAGGATCGATTAGGTTAGGATAGAAAAAGGCTCCACTGTTATCCTATAGTCCAGGTATACCCCAAAAAGAAATATTCGGCAAAAAAACCTTTTTAGACTTCTGCAAATTTATCAATGAAAAATAATCGATTCTCTTCCCTTCACCGACGTATTCCGCTTTACAAGGACTATTACCTGACTCTTAGAATCACTCGGAGCGACCAGCGTGGAGGTAGCGCTCTCCCGTGGCTTTGGTGGAGCGCTCAACTGAGCTTTGAGGATGGGGGATGAAGGGGACAAAATGGTCAAAGCTCCTTCTGGCTCCGCCTCCACAGATAGTGGCGCCGCGTCGCTTTTGGCGGCGAGAACCGGCGCCACTTTCTGTTTTCGGCGCACCGCCGACTTAGGCTGCACCGCTAAAGCACCGGTTCTCGAAACGGGGTTGAAACAGGGCTTGGGGGGAGAAGATGAGGGGGGAATGTTGAGTTTAAGGGGTTGGGCGCGCACCTTGATTCCCTCGTAGAACTGGGGATCTCCGGGATTGGCCGGTTTCATTGGGTTCGGGCCCACAGTTCCGCCGAATACTGATCTGCAAGCGAACATACATATACTCGAATTTTCCACGATGTCCGTGGGAATCATAAGAAAACTCACCGTACACATCTGGGAAAGTGCAGCGGTGAAATGACTCCACGCCTTCCAATTTGCGAACAGGAATTTAAATAGTGCTTATATAACTCCTGATGATCCACCCTGAAATAGTTATTAGTAAAATAAATCGATAAAGGATTGAGATGTGCCTCACTTGTTCCCGGCAGTGGAAGGTTCGTAGGTGGCTCGCAGCCATGCCAAAGCAAACTGTTCATTTTCATGGATGGCTTGCTGATGGGCATGTTGTTGCTGAATCAACTGCTGTGGGGTCAAAGGTTGGACAGCAGGAGGGGCAGCAACAGCTGGTGTGGTGGTGGTGATGGTAGGAGCGGTCAGGGTTATGGTTTTGGCTGCTGCAGACACCACCCCATCTATAAAAGTTATTAATAATTTTAGAACCGAAATGTCTCTAAGTTTGGAATTTTCAGCCTTTACGCGGAAGTAGGTACAATGAATATGAAGCGATCAGTAAAATTACAACTAGACATTTTCAAACAA
Source organism: Euwallacea fornicatus (assembly GCF_040115645.1). NCBI lineage: Eukaryota > Metazoa > Arthropoda > Insecta > Coleoptera > Curculionidae > Euwallacea > Euwallacea fornicatus. The sequence continues at coordinate 1,763,998 of NC_089570.1, forward strand.
ATTTGCTTTACATCCATACCATTGGTTGCAATGATTATTTCGATAATAATTATGGAAATAATCAACGGTAATAATAACTAATCCAATTGGCTGCAAAGCAGATTTGCTTGCAAATTTCCATTTTGTAATTTTATTACTTACTTTATATTCATTGGTCCGAGTTCTGCGTAAACACTAACAATTTTAGAATATAAATCTATCCAAAAAATATTTCTCAGCAATTACTAGAAGTATTTCCCAGAAATTTTATTCTTTGTAACAGTATCTGTCTCTTACCTGTTTTGGTAGTAACAGCCACTGGTGTAGCTAATATTCTCTGTGGAGCGATGGTTACATTCCTAATTGGAGTGGTGGAAATGTTGGATATAATTTTGACAGGCGTAACACATGGCGCTGGGGGTGGACTGACAATCGCCGCCGAAAGAACGTTTGTCACTGAATTTGATACGTGCGTCGAGGACGAAGTTACAGCGGTCGGTTGTGGAGAGGTTTGAGGAGAACTTTGTTGCTGTTGCAATGTCGCCTGCGTCTGAGATTGCAGTTGACTTCCCGAGGGAATAGTCTCCACCAGTTTCATCCCAATACACGCCTTGGGTCCGTAACTTTTTCCCTCCACAGTTACCAGTGACACTAGAGTATCTATCACCCCATGGTTATTCGCTATAAAGTTACAAGCCCTTTCTCCAAGGGACGACAAAGAGTACAAACATTCTAAAGTGTAAATTAATAACATGACATCGTGAATGGTGAGAAAGGAACAGACTTTGTTATATACAGTTGACTCTAATGACCGAATAAGAACGTCTTCGTTTTTCTCGTTTTGGCTTAGTTTATTTAATACTTCTACGGATGACAGACAAGCGGCGCGATCGTCGCTTTGCAAGTTCTTGCTGACAATCTTCAGTAAAAACGACGCGATTAAGTCGGTTTGAACGTCCTTCAGCTCGATATCTGTGGCGATGTTTCCCAACATATCGAGCCCTAACGTCTTCAGCGCGTTCCACTGCGAACAGCAGCACAATAACAAAAACCTAATAAAGGCAGAATTTTTTGTCAACACGGCCACGTTGTCTTCGATGAAACAAAGATTCCGCAAGATGGTCGCGATCTGCAGTACCCGCTGCCCGATGTAGTCCTGAGTACCCAAAGTTCGTCGCAAACAAAACAGCTCCCGATCGCACGAATCCGATTTGAACTTGACATACTTGGGTAGCTTTAAGCTATCCTCAAAAATTTCACATTCACTGTCCATATCACACACATTCTTCGCTGATTGTTCGCTTGGCGGTAAATCTAGGCCGGCGTATTTTAAAAAATCATCCTTTAACAACGTATCACAGGGTTTGTCCTCTTCCACCAGAGGGCAGAACTTAGTTTCGTTTGTGAGATCCAAAAATTCGTCCGATTCGAGCACATCACTCCAGAAGTTATGAATCGGCTTTTTTCTTACTTCGCTATACACATACATAAACAGTTGCCGCAGAGAGCCTGGAAAAAAAATTCCCCCATTCCCAATCGTTCGAATTAGACTAGAAATACTTACTGTAATTAAAAATTCCCGCATGACCTAGCAGATAAGTGACGATCCTTGGATGTTTCTCTAGCTTTAGATTGTTCCTATTGTCGTTGGAGAGTAACGTGCAGACGTTAATCGCGAAATCCTGTTCATTAGGTAGAGGTGATATTAACGAGAGGGCCAATCTATCGTAGTCCGAAGGTCGGTAAATATTTGAATCCAAGTGATGCTGCTCGCGTTTCTCGTCTGGAAGGAAATATGGCATCTTTACCTCGACATAAAGGCGTTTAAACAAATTCATTTCAATCCAATTAGATTAACAAAAACATTTGAGAAAGAAACTGTGTGATACAAAACAGAATATGTCTGCTTTTCAAGGCAGCGCTAATCCCGCGGCTAATCCACTGTACGTACAACATCGCTCAAAGTCTACGACCCACTCATTTTATGAGAAATTTCTTGGTTATAACGAGACACCATGCCCTTTTCATCTCCCCTACATTTTTTTTGCGGCGCGCCACTGATTAGTTTTTAAAAACCTGAATTGCTAGTTCAATAACGATATTCAGCTGTACACCACACCAGCTCATATCTGATCAACAATCAACGTACTTTCAACGTTTGCATCAGACTAACTTAGTCCCCGCTTTCTGATACTCAATTTAGCGATTTAGTATATTCCTGGTGGCAGGTTAACATGCTCAGTCCGCTCCTGGATTGAAGTGTTTTTCACTTCTGGTGTCAATTTCATCAGCGCTCCACATCTGGCGGGGCGGGTGCCCAATCCCGACCCCGCCAAACCAGAAAGGGCGAATCAATAAACGTCTGTGGGCAAAATGCCGCGCCGTGGCAACTGACAACCGTCGGGCCGCTGCTGTTTACACCTCAGATTCGCGACGTTGCCATCAACTAGAAGAGGGAGGGTTATTGATTTGGTTCAATCATGTTTTATTACCCGAAAAATTGCTATGCCACAAATCGGAATTTACCGCACAAGCACAATAATTTAAGGTCTATCCGCAACCAATAAGATGGATAAAACTTCCGGGTTTTGGCTTATCGAACGATCTGATCGGCATTGTGCGGTTTTACAGCTAGGAAATAAGAGCGAGTCTTTGTTGGGTCATTTCTTGGTTTCACGAGGATGTCGCACGCTGCATCCGGCAACGTCGTTGAACGTCGCTTAATCACATCATCGAGTTCTCGCCCGGCGCTTAGCGCTTACCACCACCACCTCCACGCAATGACAAAGCGTCTGGTTTGCTTTCGGATTGCCGATTTTATCAAATATGCTCGGAATCCGCACTCGGGCTGCTTAGAGGAGCAGGCAATTGACCCAATCTCGATATTCAGTCCCCACTTTCATTGTTTGATATCCGTTGCCTATCGTGAGAGTTCGCCGAGAAGCGCCAAAACCTTTATCTGCACATTCCAACGATGTTTTGGCAAGATTGTTTTAAATATCTGGATTAACAGAAAATCAATACGCCAGCCAACGATTAAACCCACGAGTGCAATTTAGAACGGGAGGGTTTTATTGTTGGGAGGCTATAAAAAGACCATATGGCTTTCCACAATGTAGTAATGGCCTATTTATACCTGCGAATTTTTATATTTATTTGCTTGCTAGGGCTACTTATTCGAAGCTTATTTGGCACGAAGAGAACGTGGTTACTTTGTAGAACAATAGGGTTAGGTCGGTTTATTACCTGATACATTATGTTGGGCGTAAACATAGGTATGAGGAACAGCGTGTAGCACCCGCGCAGACCAACGTTTATGTCTGCTCTCTTCGTCGTCATCGCTTCCTCTATCTCCATCTTCACCCAGAAAGTGAACTTTTTCCCAACGGTCCAGATACCTAAAAATTAGAAGGGTTTATGAAATGCTGAAGGTTCTCTTAGCTTCGTTCCTATTGTCACAGAACACCGTCCACATTGTGAACGCGCGTATCTTAAACTGAAATTCGAGCGATTTCGAGTTTTTGAGAAAATCAAACTCCAATTGCTGAACCCGATCTCTTCCACGACAACATCCATTCCTTCATAAAAATTTCGATGCGATATTCGAAGCAAATCGCATTTTCTATTATTACCTGACAGCAGCAAATGGGTGCCAATGGTGAGCATATGAAACCGAATGAATGAATGTATGAATGAACGAAAAGCAACGACGTTTGTGCAGTGGCGGTACACACGGGCTATACGACAGTTCGGCGATGCAACCGGCTACTACTTATCGAAGTGACACTGACCTAGTCCAAGTTAGAATGAGAAAGACCGCGAACCTTTTCGGAAGAGGGGAGGGGGGAAATAGGCGCCGGCGACCACGTGATTTTGTTAGTCACCGGCGGCACGAGGGTGTTCTTTGCTTTGGCGGTTTAACGCTCCTCTAGACTCAGTCTCTACAGTATCGGTCGGGGTGCCAAGCCGACTGGTCCAAACTTCGATAATACATATACAGTTAGCAACGTGCGACCGCCCGAACTGCCGCATTTCGGTTCAGGCAGCGTGTGAGATCCATGAAAGGAACGCTTCATTTAAGCTCTCACTTTAGAAGTGAATGGGGGTGAGACATCACCCTTTAAAGAAAACTTCCCGGATAGAATACAATTGGAATAATTCAAAAATACAAACGGATCGTTCACTGGAATATGCACTCACCTTAAGTAAATTTGCTTGAGGGCGACAGATGCGTTAACGCAGGAGGATGGGATCTTGAAATGAGGCCAAAAATTGTTCCATAGGTTCTTCGAGTTCACCTGCAAACATATAAATTTTTAATATGTATAAGTCACTCATTGGCAGCCTCAAATCCTGCCTGTTTTGACACGTCGTGTATCGTCATAGCGTCCACACTACTTCATCTATTAATAGATAATTTGACTGTCGAAATCGGCCATAAGGGACCTTGGGGAAGTCCTCAGAAATCGAATCTAGGTACCAGGTACACCTAGCAGAATACCGTAGGACCGCGTCATTAACGAAATTTGAGGAGTTTGAAGCAGACAAGGTTTGTTAAAAATCACGAGTTTAGAAATTCGACATAGCTGTTGTCATTTTTTTAAGGCAAAAATGGCGCGAACCTGCAATTTTAAATGGGGTACTCTGTATTTTTTACATTTTTAATTGAGCAGATAGTTCCCGGCGGCACCTTTAAGCCAACCAGCTGGTCCAATAGGATTTTCTGGACATCGTCGCTGCATTACAATCTTCTTCATCATCGGGCACCTACGTAACAAGCGTTTTCAAATATACAACGCCTTGGGATAGCTTTCCTCCTGCAATGTACTGTGGCTTTCGACAAATAGACGAATTGCCCATTGCAAGGAAATCATTTCTGCACGTGTAATAAAAAGCAAGAAAACCTTGAAATTCGCCTACAGAAACATATGTTTGACTTTTAATGAGCCATATCTGGAGCCGGCAACGTTGCTGCGAGCAATTTTCAGTTCATCAAGTTCATCGACCGTTGGAAAACTCGTTCTGAATCTGAGCTGCTCGACGACAACATTGAACATTCGCTGCTTGTTGTGAATGCTATACATACCATCAAAGCAGCTATGATACAATGTATCATAGGTGCCAAACGATTCAAAACGCGAAATATACGTTGATATGCAGGAAGGAATTTGCTTCATGCATAAGAGAGAACGAACTAGTTTTGTTAGGGTAGATGACCATACACTTGTAGAATCAATAAATTGCAGCACTATGGTGGTTTTCCAACTGGAAACGGTCAAGAATGCCACCACGCCTTCAATCGCACCTGTGAGTGTTTGAAGCAATGCAATGTTAATAGAAATAATTACTCAAGGATGGAAAAATAAACGCAGTAGCTATGAAATGGGAACAATGTCACAATTTGATTGTTTAAGGTCAAATTATTCATGTTTTGTTAACTTTAACAAGCCAATGTCTATAGAAACGACAAAACGAAGACTGGAAATAGGACAGATTGTTGGTTTCCATGGAAACTAGCCAGATGTTACAGTTAAAACCACATCAACAATTTGGTACCAAGACCGGGAAAATTTTTCCTGACACGATCATCACCGCTTCCCCTTCTGTTTTCTTCGTTCAGCACTCAAATGCGAGTGAAAATCCAAATTTTTAATGTTTCCAGGCCCCACTGTCAGCGTTCATCACGGGAGGACGCCGAGTCAAGATCATCACCGAGCACCCTCCGTCACGCGGCTCGTACGCTTTAAAGTGAAACTCTGGTTGTTTAAAGACGTAACCGAATTTACGTTTTCAAAAGACCACGTAGTGGTGTCGCAGGCTTTACAATTGTTAGTTAACAGATGCCTTCGCCTGTCGTGTGTTGGCCGTCGATAGAGGTTGTCCCGCCGTCGCGGCGAATGATTGCACCACGAGCTGTAGGCAACTCGGTTACAATATGATGAGAACGGCGGGACGGTGAGGGAACAGGGGCGAAACAAAACAGTGAGACAGACCCTGACCTAGACCAAGCGGCGGCACGCGCCACATTATATGATACAGAGGATGGACTGACTACCTCCTCCCCAAGACGGCGAGCCGCAGGCGCCTTCACGCAATCAAGGAGAGATAACTAAATGAGGAGGATTTTTGGAGTCGTTGGGAAGGCGATATTAGACGAAATAACATAACTATTAATTGATAAGTGAATTAAACTGTAGAAAACACTTTTGGCTATATTCGTGGTTGACCCTGTACATTACTAATTATTGAAATATTGCCGTATCTCGACCAAAACACCCTGTACAATGACAGTCCCACAGGGCCTGGCATCAGGAAAATATGTGAAGTGCGTGGGATCTTTTTTGAAAACAGAATATCCCTGCTTGGGTTGTTGTTATGATTCAAGGTTCTTGGTGTAATTTATAGTTTACTTCGTTATTAGTTATCGATGTTTTAGTTTATATTTGATCACAGGTCACGCAGTTAGGGTTCTGTTCTACGTACATATCTATTTAGGTATTATTACATATGGCCAGTTTGGAGCCCTATTATTTCATCGTTATTAATATAAGCTAATTGATATGGAAATAGAAAACCGAGTTTCTGGGCAATACCCAGGGAAATTTAATGACACACGAGAATGCTAAATATGTATTAAAACAAATTAAGAAAGTGAGTAATAAATCATAACCTTAAAAGATACTTCATGTGGAGATTAGTTGCTTTCTTATATTTACATTTTGTCCCCCAGAGGCGCTTTCCAGTTGTAATAAAGGACTAAAGTAACATACTCTCTGAGCCTTAAATCCACAAGTGCTCAACACCTCTAGCTGGAACAACTTTTAAAAGGAAAAGCACAAACACCAAAAACAAGGTTACAAAAAAAAAAAAAGAATTTTTCTCCTCTTTTTATTTGCTCACTTAGTAAATACATACTAAAAAGGCTTGAAATACTCAAAAGTAAACACATGGCAATGATCTGCCATACACATAAAAGTACTTTCAACCCCAAAATATCAGTAGTCACTTAAATGAGAACAGGCAACAGAAAATTGGAGTGCTTTGGATTCATAAAGCTATGAAACCAAACTAAACACTTCCGAACTGTTCAGAACTAATCACAATGCAATATGGAAAATAACCCAGATGTCACACTCCTTTTGGAACTTGTCTATGGAAATTCATTTGCACATAAAACTGACCACACAATAATTTCCCTCAAAATGGTTTCTTATGGTGAATCATAAAATTGTGCTTTAAGAAGGGACTCAAACACCAAAAAAAAAAAAGGTAAATAATTAAGATATTTTCAAAAATGAATCACAAAATTTGTAGGGCATAACATTACTTCAACTTTTCTCTATCCACCTCACTATACTCATGCCTGGAAGGTATGAAAAACCGCCAATGCAGAGTTTCTATGACTTGCTTTGCAGTCAAATCAACTAAATGAAATAAGATGTCACCATCACCAATCATTAATATTTACATAAGTGCACATTTAGTGTTATGTAAATTCTTACCTTAATCCAGCCCCCTTCAGCTGTGATCAGTGAATACAGCAGATAGAGGTCAATCTCCTTACCTCCAAGGGTAGGGCACCGTTTGAAGGGAGTCCTAGAAGAAGTACCCATTGTAAGCATACTATACACATAATTGGGGTCTGGATGATCCTTACCCCCTGACCTCATGGAAGTGTCGCAAATCGCGAAGAAAACTGTCTCTTTCCTTGGAGTACGTGGCCTCGTCTTTCCCGACAATTTCGGCCATCGCGTCGATGGAAAAATCCAGTCAAATTCACGTCGAGCCCCGCGGAAAAATTACATGTACGGGTACGTTGGTCGCGATTTCGAAAAGGAAAATCCACGACGGTCCGAGGAAATCTCTCATTTCAGTTCGTTTTCCAGTACATTTAGGGATGCTCGAGCTCGTAGTCTTTTACCATTCAGCAGGCAGTCGACTCCCTGCTTGCGCTACCTATCGCGACGTTGCACTCACTCCGTGCGCAGCCAGATACATCGCGAGCGCTGCACTAGACGCTGCCTCACTCACGGCTATCGCTCTACCAAAAAAAAACACCACTTCTCCGGCAAATTCGGCGCTTTCCCTCAATTCCGCCAGCCGCTTTTTCCGGATAAAACACATCAAACTGGCCTTCGTTAACCCATGATGCCTGCCTTGAATCCTTACAACATGGCTGCCGGTCTCCGTTATAAGAACACACACCAACCGAATGTACTATTCACAGTTCTGGCTTCGTCTAACGAACTAAAACACTGAAAATCAGAACAAACTTTAATTTACACAATCTAAATTTCGCCGCACTGATCAATCTCTTTTAGAAACCCAATTTACTGGCCGATAAGTCCGATTAAAAATACACAAACATTTGACAAGACAAACTTGGAAGTTCAAACGGCGAGAACTTTGACTATCGAGTAGGAGTAGGATATTGGGATTTGCGGTTGCGCCATCTAGACGCATGTCTCGTCAAACTTTCCAATTCAATAATATTTTGCTTGTATTGTTATTTAAAAGTGTATTATAAACCTAACAAAAAAAAACGAAAAATTAAGCAGAATGCAGTTATTTTTTAGTTTGCTAGGCGGCTTGAATAATTAAGTAGTATTCACGAAAACGTATAATTGCAACGGTTCTTGTTAAAGGTGACATTGCGATCTCTGAAATTTAAGCCTCGGCTACTGCACTTAAGATGACAGCACTAAATAAGTAATTATCTAAAGGAGATATTAAAGCTTTCTGCATTTTTAAGTAATTATTTTTAATATCTATATAATTGTATTTTATCTTTTTATTATTCATCTGCACTACTGCCGTACAACTATTATGTACTTATTACGAGTTTGTTAATGAGATTAAAACAGCACCACTAACAACGTTGCCAGATCAAAAAATCTTAACTTGACAACGTGGAGAATTCGTATTAAAATGGTGACAGAGTATTTCTCGTGTACTTTATTTTGATTTCTTGTTGCATACAAAATACACATTTTTTCGCCTTATATTTCCGTTTCTTAGAAAACCGCATTTTTCAATTTCTTTAATTAACTTAGAAGTACATTCTAATTGTTAATGTAATGGTTTATAAAAGAAAGAAGTATAGTTCCGGAGACACTAACCTCAAAAAAAAGTACAGAACTAAGCGGCGCGTGAAAGATCTGGATCAGGTAAGCATAAAAATTTATCAGATGGGCCTTCAATTGAAGTTAAACATAATAATATCCGGGTCAATCGCGTTCAGCGCTCAAATCTCGTATTTTCCTAACAAGTAAACTCCTTAAGATTACGTTTGCACCCATCCTTTAATATTTAAATATTTCATGTTTTAATCAGGTTAATCAGATGCTGCATTTGAAGTCTAATGAAGCTCCTGTTATAAAAATACAAGAGGCAGATCATTGAAGTATTTTGTGTTTTAAAAATAATGGTTAAAGGCTTTTTTACATAAAACAAATTCTCATATGCTTAGTTGCCACTCGTTTATTCCAGATTGATGAGGACTTGAAAGAGGAGAATGCCAAAGAGCTCCTAAACCAGGAAATTGACTTTGATAAGCCTGGAAACGCCCAATTTTATTGTCTGCACTGCGCGCGATATTTTATTAATAGTAGTGCACTTCAGGAGCACTTTAAAACCAAAGTTCACAAGCGAAGACTGAAGGCTTTGCAGGAAGAACCATACACAATTGAAGACTCAGAACGAGCTGCCGGACACGGCAGTTTTTCACAGCCTTTGAAAAGAAAAATTGAAACTCAGTGTGTGTTAGAAAACAAAAAGCAGAAAATTAATTCATAAAGATGTTACGACAGGTTTTAGCTTTAAGAATTATTATTAATCGCCAATTTTCTTCGGCTCTTTATGTGACTGGAGATAAAGCACATAAACAGTTTGCTGTTTTAAAACCAATCATAGACTTTGATGACCAGTTGAAAAGTAGGAAAGACTGTTTAATTGAAAACATAAAAGCCCGTCAATTATCCATTGATTTAAACAAGGTTGAAGAAAGATGGAATTATTTCAAGGAAATTGAGAGAAAAAAAGAGATTTTAGAGGAAACCAAAGCCGAAATTGGGCACAACATATCGAAACTTATGAAACTGGACAATGATCCAGATTTAGAAAAGGAAATTGAGAAACTAAAGATACATTTAAGACTTGTAAAAGATGAGGTAAAAAATTTGCGAAATTTAAGTTATGCAGTTGAAGAAGGAGCAGCTTTACAAGTACTAAGTTTGCCGAACGTTTTACACCCGAAAACAACACAGTGTGAACTTGAAGTCTACAGATACCTGGAAAAATCTGACACAAGAACTGAGAATCATGTTGAGATTGGTAATAAGAAAGGATATTTTAAGTTAATTAATCACATGACTTGCTACTTAAAGTCAGAAGCAGCTCTATTTGAGTTGGCAGTTCAGAACTATTTCAGCCAAGAGCTAGTTAATTTAAATTATACTCAATTCTCTAATTCTGATTTTGTAAAGAGCGTTGTTATCGAAGGATGCGGTTCAGACCCCTCTGCATGCTGGGATGGTTTAACCTTGGAAAACATACACTGTATTCAGAATGAGGGCAGTAATAAGTTGCACTTAGTAGGAGCAAGTTCTCTTTATTCTTTCATGGCCTATTTCACCAAACACTTTGTGCATATTACCCAGCTCCCAGTCAAGGCCTTTTGCGTTGGTAGGAAATACAGGACGGTGCAAAGCACTAGCCCCAAGGACCTTTTCAACTTGAGTCAATCATCTGAAATCAGCTTATTCAACCTTTTGTTGGACGACGATATTCTAGAGAACATGGTTGATGAAGTAGCAACTTTATACAGACAATTAGGACTGCATTTTCGGCTAGTTTTAATGCCTGCCAATCAACTCAGCAAAGCTGAAAGTTTACGTTTGTCGATACAAATGTTTTCAAACAGTTCCTTGTCCTATGTCGAAGTGGGTTTTGTGTCTTTTTATGAGGATTACCTTAGTAAACGGTTGTTATTGAGTTGCAGTCAAGATAGAAAAGGAAAGTTCCCTAACGTGGTAGGTGGGAGTTTAATTAATGCGCAAAGGGTAATTGGTTGTGCTTTAGAAAACAATGTCTTAAAGCAGAAGCCTTTGTTAAATGATTTTTTGTCTAAATACATCTGTTAGGTTTGTCGGATTTTTTTTTGTTTTATTTCAAATAATATAGGGCAGCTCTCAATCAATGGAAAGTAAGTTCCCTTTAAGATACTACAATGAACCTTTCATTTAATATTCTTGAGTGTACAACAGCCGCAGATTAACGCGGTTCAACAGGCTATGTAATCGCCTAGCAAATGAGCGCTTTAAGGGTTTTTATTGATACTTAAGTGGGATGGATGAAGGGTTTAACTTAGAAATGAAACTTAAAAAATTAATATTTAAACCTAATCTTGAAAACAAAGAATTTATTACACATAAATAAGCAATATGTTAAACTAGAAAACGTTCTTAAAAATCATTATATATAATATATAATATTAGAGGTACAATTATTATTAACAAATATAACTTCAATTTAGTAGCAAAATTAAGAATTATCACCGTAATCGCGATCTCCAACATTGATCCTATCGGGAGCAGATGTAACGTTGAAACCTAAGATACGAGAATCGACCTTTAACATTTTTGATTTCTTGCTTTTCTTGTTCTTTCCCTGAAATAATGTTTTCGTTACAATTATATTTGGTTTAATTAAATATCTAACCTTGACTTCTTGAAATTCAGTACTGTTGTGCATCGAGGGAGTTATGGCAGGCGCGGGTGAACACATATCATCTTTGTGAGCGTTTTTAGGCTTGAACGAGCGCCTTTTTTCCAGGAAATTATTGGTGAATTGTTGGGTGGCGTTATTCTCGCCCAGGTACATTCTGCAATATTCTCTTACCTCGAAAGCAGACTCGATGTCCCGTAAAAAGGTGACGAAAGTCGGAACTACACATTAAAATAAATGTGCGAAACAGGCAAAAAGAAACCATTACTCACCATCAACGTTGGTATCAATACTCGATAAAGCCTTAAAACACCAGTTGGTAAATTCATCATCGACGTTATTGTTATGATTCTTTTTACTGGCGGTAGCTTCTTCCTTCTTCGCCTTGGATTTTTGGTGTTGAGGCTGCTGTTGTTTGGGAGGCTGAATTTTGGGACATTAATAATGATTATTCGATTTTAAGAGATTCCAGGCAAACCTGTTTGGAAGCGCTGTTGATCGTCGACATCGAATTGCTCTTCGCAACATTGGACGGTTTGGTAGGTTGCGGCTTTGGGGCGGGATCGTCCCAAAATCCACCTGTAGTGGTCGCTGACGAAGACCATTGCGAAGAAGCGCTTGCCCAACTAAGACTTTGACCGCTCCAAATCGTGTTGGTTTGCTGAATTGGCGCGGCCTCTCGCGATTCTTTTTCCTTCTTTAATCGGGCTTCCGCAGCTTCCTAATATACCGTGAGTCATATGCATAAGAATTAAAAAAAAAAATACCTTCGCTAATCTTTCCTGCTCCTCAGCTTGAATCTCTGCTAACGATTTCACTTTTCTAGGTTCCATCGCTTTTGCCCAACCCAATTGAATCCCACCAGGTTTCTCCACTGACTGTTGCTGTTGCAGTTGCAATTCTCTTTCCTGGAATTTTTTTTTAAACGATCTTAAAGCTCACGAGTTTTTGAGGCACACCTGAGCCCTTTGAGCTTGTAAAGCTGCCTCTTGTGCCTTTCTTTCCTTTTCGGCTTTCTGGATTTCAGTCAGACTCATGCCGAAAGTGGAATTGGCTTGTGACCATGGAGCAGCTTTAGCTAACGACAATTGTTCCAGGCGTCTTTCCTCTGCTCTCTGTCTCTCTTCTCGTTCTCGTTGCTCCTTCTCGCGTTGGATCCTTTCATCTTCGATTTTTTTTCGGTCTTCATCTGAACGTTTTTTGGCTTCTTCTTCTAGTTTTCTTTGCTCTTTACGTTGCATTAAACCGCTATAATTTGTCCGTGTTTCTGTGAAAATTATTACCTTTCAATTTCCTCTTTTCCTCGAGTTCCCGCAATCGTTTCTCTTCCGCTTCTTTCTTGGCCTTCTCTAGTTCTTTCTTTATCCGCTCCTCCTCCTTTTTCTTTCTGTCAATTTCAGCTTTTCGTTCCGCTTCTAGTTTCTTTTGTTCCAGTTTTCGTTTCTCCTCTGCTTCCTACATATTGACATTATTCAGAAATTTAATATATTATTAGGATGGCCAGATTATCAATTTGAGATTTCACGGGGAGTGACCCCCCGTCCTAATACCTCTAGGCCTTCAAAGAATGTAAATAGTTTAACCTAATCTAAACTAATCGAATTAATATTAATCTAAGTGTAACAGTATTCAAAGCTATTTCATCAGTTTATATTGAATTCTTACCTTTTTCTGTTGTTCTTCTTCAGCTTTCTTTTTCCTCTTCACCTCTTTCTCATCATCTTTCTGTTTACTCTCCTTCGTCTTCTCAGACTTCTTTGCTTTTACCTCTACCAGGACTGATTCCTCAGGTTCACGTGATACTTCAAGCGGTTTACTTGTTTTTTGATGCTTGGGGAAGGAATTATTGTTCACAATGGGCATTTAAAGGGGCTTGCCACAACTCACCGCTGGACTAGAAGATGATGGCGGCTGTTGCACATCCCACATGGATAATGGGACTTCTGGCTGAATTTGATTAGGCCATTGTTGTGGCGGAGCGGCCGGAGGGGCCGTTCCGAACTGATTGTGTTGCCAAAATGACTCCACCTAGATTTGTTTAATCCCTACATTGTTAAACCCAAAGCAGAGCGAAAATGGAATGGGAAAAGTACCAAATTTTGCTGTTGTTGCTTTTCCTGGAGCTGTTTCAATAGTTTGGCGATGGGATCGTTTTCTCTGTTCGCGCTGGGATCCATCCCTTGTGGAGTTGGTACTGTGAGGCCTAAAGCGCCGCTTAACCCACTCTGTAGTGGGTGTCCTGCACCTAGAAAATATGAAACGAACCCTTATTTTGTAAATATTTGCAATCTTGAATATAGGTAAAACAAGCATGCTTCTGTGGAATTTTATTTCAAATAAGACTTGTTTTTGTTGGCTCAAAACAGCCTATAAGCACTATTAGTTTCTCGCAGTTTTTACTAACCAATTCCCGCTCCGGGAATACCGGATAAACCTCCAGCAAGATTGTCTGGCGGCAAGGGACCGGGTATTCCTGTAGGAAGGGCATTAGGCATTGTACTTGGTAGTCTATTTTGCATGGATAAAAAATGCGGCATATGTAAGTGAGGGTCTGTCGCTGCAGCCGCAAGATTCGGCGGTTGCTTGTCTATAAGTCCAGAAGGAGGGAGTTTATTCGCCTTGAAGAAAAATAAATAAATTCTCCCATACTATGAGAGAGGAAAGGACGCACTTGCTGCATTTGACTTATCATGTGCATTAAAGGATTTACTGGAGGATGCTGCTGCACATACTGGAGATCTTGAGGAACTTGCTGAAATTAACAAAGCAATGGTCTAAGTTTTATTAGTAGCTTGACGAGGCATGTTACCTGCTGTTGCAATATCAGTCTTTGAGCGGCTATTTCTTGTTGCTGGACCGCGATGGCACTCCACGGGTCGGCCAGAACTCGTGCCTGCGCTTGTTTAAATGCCTGCATCTGTGGCACAAACGGGTACTGACGGTCTGGTTCCGATATCTTGGATATGTCATTTTTCAATACTGGGAAACGCATACTACAAAAATGCAAAGATTTACGTTAAAATTTCCAACATTCATAATAATGACAAAACGGCAACCTGGTTTGGAATGGATTTGAGTTACACATGGCCATAAGTTCGCCAAGCAAGAAGAACCGCTCATCGCATTGCCTCCGCACTTTCAAATCCTGACCGAAATACCCTGCTTTGAACCACTCCGACATTTCCATGTTGGTAAATGGGCCTTGCATTTGCCCCTGAAACCAACAACCTATTTTTTATACAATAACAAAATAAGCGTTAAGGAATTTTTGAAAAACTTCGCTAAAATTGCGTTTTAGTCCAACAATAAATACCTGAGGATCTTGGTAAAACCATTTGTCCTGCCCTGGAACAGAGAGATTTGGAGGGGGCGCCAAATTGGGCAGTTCAAATGTCGGTTGCACCTGAGTATTTTGTTTAGGAGGATCCTCGTCTACAACCAGTTTGGAAATGAAAGCTTCTTGAAGTTTCTCAAAGTCATTCTCCTCAGCTCTGTTTGATAATAAAATATCTATTCAGAAAAACGTATTAAAATATCCTTACTTCTCCTGGATTTTGGGTTCTTGAACATCAGAACTTTTTAATGGTCCTTCAGATTTGGCCCTATCCCTATTGCTAATAGAATCCTTGAGCTTATCGCCCGCTTCGGGAACAGATAATTTTCTCTCTCTATTAGATGGAATATCCCTTGAGGCATATTCTTGATTATCAGGAGGAATTTTATCCTGAACAAAAAAACAAATAAAACTATCTTGACTATATAGATTGTTCAAAGGCATTACCTCCCGAATCGAGTCATAATCAATGTCTTTAACTAAAGACATTGTTGATTTTGAAGTAAGTAATGGAGGGTGCGTTTTATGCGAAATATGCTGCTGGGAGGAGGATTTGTGTAAACCATCTTTTTTCTGTCCGCTAGATTTGCCACCATCCGACTTAAAATCAAAGTTAAAATCGCGTTAGAAACATATAGAGTAGAAAATTTACCTGATGCTCATCATCCGAGCCATGAAAAGCTCCCCGATCGTCAAAAGACCCACCACTTTCCACTGGATTCTCAGTGGCCCATTCTGGCAGATGATCCTCACTCTCCCACGACCTCCTAGAGTTCGGACCTCGGGTGCCATCAGCCCAACGCCCGCCTCTTTCTGGCGGACCAGTCCTCTCTTCTTCACCGTCACCTCTCCAACTCGACTGGCGACCTAAGAAAAGAACAATAACTTTGTCCTTACCCAAGTTTAAACTAAATACCCCATTTCTCGTGCATGCCCCTGCCTAAGGAAGACATTCTCCATCCATCTCCTTCCTCAGAATCCCTACCCCGTCGCCAATTATCCATTGAAGATGGTCGCGAACTATACTCCTTTCGAGGACTCCAATCAGAGGTCTCTCCATTTCCCCAAGTGCCCTCATAATTGGGCCTTCCATAAATTTGATAACCTCCTCTTCCACGGCTGCCTCTCCCTCCACGATCGAGGGAGGTACCTCTTCCACGTGGAGCGCCACTCAGGCTCAAGGGGCGACCTTGCCAACCCCCAACTCTCTATACACAAACCAGAAAGAGAAGTTAACTTATGCATATTATTTAACAAAATTTTAGCTTGTAACAAAGAAGGTTTCCAAGATAAAATTGAATACTTGCCTCTTCTTCAGTTGTTGGTAAAAGGGCCAAGGGTAAAAGTGTAGTATCTGAGTACAAAGTTTTAAAGTTAGCAAGACTGGCAGGCGGTTTTATGTTCCGGTCAAACAAAGCTAACATTTCCTCTCTCCCATACCTAAGCAAAAGGGTTTAATTGTACAATTGGCCTTTTTTGTCTTTACAATAATTAATTCCTTTAATTCAGGTTGTTACAAGACAAGAACTATATTGAAACAGTAAGTATATGGGATGTTTGGGTCAGGATTGAGAGGATTTTTTTAGAATACTGCACAAAAACTAATGTATTCAGTAAAAACTCAGATTTTCAAAAACAACATAATATTCTTCATTTCAACAAAAACAAGTAATAGGCTCAATTAATTCTTTATTACTTCTGTTAATATGCATAGACATCAGTATCTACCTTAAATGTTTCTGTGCAGTGTTCAATGTGAAATTGGGCTGGCAATATCCAGTGGCAATTTGTTTGATTCTTTATAACCAAGATCCTGCTTGCCCTAAATCTTGTCATCATCAAACTGATATATGGCACTGACTAATACGGGACTAATATTTTGGATATACTTTTCCTTCAAGGTTTCTGGCTTTTGCTGTTATGTTAATATTAAAATTTCTAAGAACCGTGATTTTATTATCTATGAGTGTTCCTACCATATTTGCCAATATGTTTATATCCATTGCCGGAGCAGCAGTAAGATTTTAATCTGAGACACTGTTATCCATTTGCTTTTACGTTAATTCTCTTAAAGAACTACATTTCGCTATGATTTAGCACTCCACCTAACCTCACAAATATATATAATCGGTTTTCGCTTAAAATTTCGGTTCCGCTTCTGAAAAATTGTGGAGTGTTTCGATCAGAATAAAGAGGGTCTTCAGGGAAATTAAACATTATTGATCAAAAACTTGAATTTTCAAGAACGACACAATCTAACTCCCTACTGAGCCCTATAATTTCAATTTGGGTCAACTTCCAGTCATCCGTCAACTTCCACCACTGTCAGTGTCCCGACCACGAAGATGAAGAGCGTACGAAAATGCATAGGCAGCTGATAAGATAGTAAGAGATTAAATTTAAAAAAACCTACATATGAAAACTTCCGTATCACTAAAACAGGGGCGTACAAAATCCATAGGCACCCGATAAAACCGTCAAATAAAAAATACCCTGCATATGAAAATGATCACAAATCATTGTCAAACTCAGACATTAGAATGAGATCTACTTGATTTGATTGTGTTCTTGCTTAACTGAAACTCTTACATAAGTTTTATGACTTCCAAAATACTACAAATATAATAAATAAATTTCTCTATTCCTGTTATGCAGACAAAACCAAGGCACTGGGTAGAAAGAAAAATCAAGTTGGATTAATAAGTGGTTGCTGCAATGTGTAATTGTCTTAAAAAAACTCAAGACCAAAATAACATTAAGTCAACCTCTTAAAATGAAAACAATAACAATTTTTTAAAGATGGAAATGGAATAGTTAAAGGACTCTAAGGAAGGAAATCCTAACTAGAATTTCAAAAATATTTTCAGTGAAGAATGTGAGGAATTTGAATTTAATAATTCTTATATTCTAAAGGGTATGTGTAAAATTAATGTTTTAGTGTTTACTTACCGGTAGTCAGCTAATTGACACCGTTGTCCACCTCCACCAGCTCCTCCTCCAGCATTGCCCTCCGAAGAGAGGTTGCGAATCCAGTCAGGACCAAAGTTCATTGAGTCAGTCATACTAAAACAAGTACACACTATCAAAAACTACTCAAAAAAATCTTAATGGGTTGAAATGTGGTTACATTTCAGAAGATGTTTGAGCCTGGCACAAATAGTGGCACAATCTAAAAATGGAATAGACTATTTATAGTAGTTGGAATGACTAAAACTATGAAACTACTAAGACTAGGAAGTAGTCTGGTCTAAAATGGGGTGTAATGTGTGAGTTTTTAGGTTGTCATATGTGAGATCTGACCATGAAAAGGCAATGTGAGCATCAAGGCCCCAGGCCAACATAGGTGGCAATTTTGCTCAGAGCACATACTGGTAAATAAGGAAAAACTCCCAAACCACTGTTTGTTTGAGTGTACTTTCTTTCCTGCATTTGGGATCGGGATTCCTCGAGGATTAATTCAAAATTACCTGCAAATAATACCGTTTTTTAACTTCGAAAATGCGATCAACATTAAATGGCTGCAGCCAAATTGTAGGTTATCGCGCATGTGTCATGTTGTCAAAAAACTTAACAAACAAAAAATCTCTGTGCTGTCCCGACAATTTGATTTAGGCAAAAATAGTACACTCAGTGTTGGGTGAGTGTTATGATTTTTTTTTTTAATATTTAATATTTCATATTTCCCGTTATTTTTTCCTGAAAAAAACTGGACAACAATAAACAATTGGACAGAATCTAAATATATTCAATTAAGAAATATGACAAATTGAGGCAAGAGAGGAAAATAGACATAATAAACGAGAGCAGAATTAGACGTTATTTTATTTTAGCGAACATAAAGTATCGATTGGTAATAATGATTTATGACATTCATATGTTCCCATTTCTTGTCTTGCTGTCAAATTTATTATTCATTTTCATCTGTTAATTATTTAGCTCCATTCGTGTTTCTGAAATTCTAGGTTTCCGGTTCTTTTATCTGCTGCTTTATTCTAGAAAGAATAGGAAATATTAGTACACTGGTCTTCAGTTATTCTGCTTATTCTACCCATTTTGTATCTGTCTCCTTCAAGTATCTAATGAATGCTAGAGTCTAAAAGTTGAGGCATATTTGATCATTTTTGCATGCGCTAGCTCCAAATTCCTACCTAACTAAATATGGCTGAAGTGGATATTTCCCCTAAAAGAAATGGGACACTTTTGAAAAAGATATTAAAGGAGGGTACTGGGGATTCCCTCGTTCCTGAAGGATCCAGAGTCCAAGTCCACTACACTGGCACCCTTTTGAATGGAGAAAAGTTTGATTCCAGCCGAGATCGAAATACTCCTTTTGAGTTTGAATTAGGGAAAGGTAGGTCTCAAACCTTTGAACTTCCTTCTTTTAATTACTTAAAATAATTATTCCCAAAGAAAAAACTACAATTTTTTTTATAGATTATGTTCAATTAATCATTCCTTAATAAACTTAAAACATGCATTTGTGCCTGGGTTTACATACCCTGAGTAGATTAGTCAAGTGGTAGGATAATTTAATGTATGACTTGTTCAAGCACTATCACATTCATCAAGTTCATTACAGGGTCTTATTCATACAAGTTGTAATATATTTACTAAATATATTCATCAATTTTATGAACAAAATAATTGAATTCCACTTGACTAATTAAACTTTGTATTATGTAAGTTTTTTATGTTTTACATTTATTGACATATTCAAGACTTTATTATATATAAAATAAGTGTCACATGCTAAAAATCTTTATAAAACCAATCAGAAATTATGCACTTTTTTCAAATTTTTTTTGTTATTAATTAATCCTTTATTTATCCATACATCTGCCATTTCATTATATTTTATTGTAATGAAGTTTGCTTTTACAGGAAGTGTTATTAAAGGATGGGACATCGGTGTAGCTTCCATGAAAAAAGGAGAACAAGCAATTTTAACTTGTGGCCCTGAATATGCTTATGGTGCTCTTGGCAATCTACCACTTATTCCACCTGACTCAACATTGAAATTTGATGTAACATTATTACATGAAAGCAACAACTAAGTTACTCATTTACTGTTTATTTTAAGGTTGAAGTTATTGATTGGAAGGCTGAAGATCTGACCACAAATAAGGATGGGGGTATTGAAAGAATTGAAGTTTTAACCCGAGGTGAAGGCTATATTTCACCAGTTGAAGGCAGCCATGTGGACGGTGTGTTTATTTAAATGTTACCATCACTGAATAATATGTAATAAGTTTTTATCTTTTTAGTTAACATTATTGGGAAATATGAAGGTCGAACTTTTGAAGACAGAAAAGTTGTTTTTAACCTTGGTGAAGGATCTGAAGTTAATGTTATTGAAGGGGTTGAAAAAGCTTTGGAAAAGTTTAAGAAAGGTGAATCTTCAAAGCTAATTATTAGCCCTAAATATGCCTTTGGAAATATTGGATCTGAGGAGTACAACATTCCCCCAAATGCCACTGTTGAATATGTGGTCACCTTGAACAATTTTGAGAAGACGAAACTCACCTGGGAGATGGATTCTGAGGAGAAACTAGAGCAGTGCAAAATCTTCAAGGAAAAGGGCACTAATTACTTTAAAAATGCCAAGTATCAGTTGGCCATCAAGTTTTACAAGAAAATTGAAGAATTCCTGAAAGAAGAACCAGGTGAGTTGTGTATTTTTCTATTTATTGAGTATTAACTAATGCATTTTTTCAGAATTATGTAGTGAAGCTGTGGACCAAAATGTTTCCCTTCTCTTAGCTTCATACTTGAACACCTCTTTGTGTTATTTGAAAACTAAGGACAACTTTGAAGCAAAAGCAGCTGCCACCAAAGCTTTGGAATTGGATCCCCGCAATGAGAAGGCTCTGTTCAGGAGAGGTCAAGCGTTTTTAGGCCTCGGAGAGGCTGGATTGGCCGTAAAAGATTTCAAAGAGTGTCTGATAATTGACCCCAAAAATAAGTCAGCTCAAACACAACTGGCTCATTGTAACAAATTATTAAAACAACAACTGCAAGAGGAGAAAAAAATATACGCGAATATGTTTGATAAATTCGCCAAAATGGATACCCAGGTGAATTGAAATTAACTGACTTAATATACGTAAAAAACTGGAATTACAGGGTTTAGTTCGTTTTTTTTTTCTCTGAGAAGGTTCGTACCGTTCCCATTATCGATGCACAATAAACTTTTTATGTGAACAGGGCGTTTTTCTTTTTATGTCTTCAAAGAGGGAAGAAAATGAGAAGCAAAGAGAGCCGAACGTGATGAGTTGCGTGGGTGAATGGGGCAAGGAAGACAGAGAACGGGAGCCGAGCGAATTCGAAAAGGAAAATCCCAACATTTTGCTGCTCAATAGCAGTGGAGAGTTTAAAGATATGTAGACTTATCAAAGGTACATGCCCTATATTAAATTCGGATAACTGGGGTAATATCTCATTTTAATCCGAAAGCATATGAAAATTTCCCAATCATCAACAAGATAAACGTAGTCAATGTTGTCGTTCTGGAAAAGGTCGGAGGCAGTTTCTTAGTAATACACAGGAAATCACGACACTAAGCGATACTGTGTTTTTATTTCAACAGACATTATTCTCTTGATAAAGTTGTCAGGAAAGGTAGATGGATATTAGCTTAACACCCTATTGGCTAGGTTTATCCGAAAGTATTTTCGAGGTTTGATCAAAAATAAAACGACTTTTTCCTAATAATATATAGATTTATTTCAAATAACTCTCGACTTCTAAAAACTCTAAGACTAAACAGCTGTGAAGGGATCTTCATCATAAGTTAAAGCGCTCTCGACACGCCATTATTAAACGTTTGATATAAGAATACTTTATTCAACATTACAACCTGTTCACAATTATTATGTATGTGCATTTCATCGATTGCAATGCAAAACATTCTCATTAGTCAACCGCAAGGCAATAAGTTTCATTAAAGTGCAAAACAGCTTCAAAAAATCAAATGCACTTACTAACAACAACTGTGACAAATCGGTACCCCTGGACTATAACACATATAATAAAAACATACTTCTTTGGCCAAAACATATACGAACAAGCGATTTGTAAATGCTAGTAAATACGCGATGAGCTTTATATACAACACAAACTAATAATTGGGTTATTGTGGTCTTTAACTGTGGCCACTCATAAAACGAAAAATCAGTCGAAAACAAGTCTACAAAATAGACAAAATAATGTAAATAATACTCTTGCGAAATCTAATAATGATTGAATTTATAGTGCGAATAGATAGTACACTTGGTTAAAAATGCTTCGTACAAGAAAAATATATAAACATATAAATATATATCGCTCTATTTCTTTTTACTGGTGGGATTTCTCTGTGGTGTTGATGGTCGCCCGGAATTTACTCCCTGATATTGGTATTTTGCCTTTTTTTCCGACGGTTTCAAGATCTGCATAACGTCAGAATCCTCAAGCGCAAACTTAAAAATAAACTTAGAAATCTTACCTGGAAAGAGCACATAAGTGTCTCATCAACGCTCATCATCCCTCCAGCATTGTCGAACTCTCCGCAATAATTCGGGGCCGAGAAGAGCGTCACCAACTGTCGCTTGGCAAAGAATTCATACCCGTCTTCGACTACTTGATGTGCGCGACAAATCAAATCCAAATCGTGCCTGTTTAGGAATTTACTGACGACATCCGCTCCAAAGGTAAAAGAAACGCCGCGGTCGTTTTCGCCCCAACCCTGTACGTCTTTGTCCGGATCAGACCAAAGCAAATCGCACAAAAGTCCTGAGAGAATTCGGAAATTGAAACAATCACTCCAACTCACAACATACCAACTCACCAGTATCAGGAACATCGGTGGGTCTCATAATGCGTCTTATCTGCTCCATGCCTTGTAGATCCGGACTAAGGCCTCCGTGGCAGCAGAAGATTTTCTCGTCGATGATTGCGGCAATCGGTAAACAGTTGAAACAATCAGTAAAAGTCTTCCAGAGTTTGATGTTAAACCTCCTTTTACATTCGTCGTAGAAACCATATATCCTGTTGATGGAGGCGCATTCATGGTTGCCCCGCAACAAAAAGAAGTTTTCTGGGTATTTTATTTTGTATGCGAGCAGGAGACAGATGGTCTCCAGAGATTGCTTTCCTCGATCGACATAGTCTCCTAGAAATAAGTAGTTGGCTTCGGGAGGGAAACCGCCGTATTCGAATAGTCGCAATAAGTCGGTATATTGTCCATGAATGTCGCCTGGAAAAAAATATGTTTTTAATGGAATTGAGTCGGAATGTGATGTGAAGCATGCTATTTAACACATACTACTTTAGTATGAGCTTTTATCATATCTGAAACCGCCCGTCGGTACTAATTATTTTGTTTATTTACAAATATACTTGAAAAACATCCAAAGGTAGTTACATTTGCAAGAAGCGGTTTTTACAAATATGAATTTAACATCGGTATAAACTTTTTTGAATAAGTACAGCTCTTTAAGCATTTCAGCAGATCATAAATAAAATTTAATAGAATACAGGGGCGACAATATTGCTCTGGAATTATACAAGAAGTAGCAATGTATAACTCAGATAAAGAAAAAACTACTTTGACCTTTTGAACTTGATTCCTCAAGCATTAGTTTATGAATGTAAATATCTGCCGGAGAAACCCACCTCTACCAACTTGCACATCAGAATGCCATGATCATATCAAAGGTTTTGTACAATCAGTATGAATAACATCTACCTGCTGTTTGTTTAGGAATGTATTAAGCATATTCAAAGAAAATATGCATGGAAATCAGAATTTCATAAAACAATAAGCCAGCATGATGGATGTACCCATAATCTTATTAAAAAATCCCAATATGTTTGATAAGATAAAACTTATTACTGACTGGATAATAATTTGTATCAGTGATTGATTCGTGGAATTATTAATAGTTATGATCGCTAAAAATTATCCACTTGGAAAGTTAATAAACTTACCACATATCTTCAGGGGGGCCTCAAGTTCCAGTAGAATTGGTTGTTGCAGGAAAATTTCCCTAGATTTTAAGCAGAGACCTCTTACTTCGGCTTCGGTCATGTGAACAGGCTTTCCAGGACGGCATCCTCGGACTAGAATTAATATTGTTAATACTAAGTCAAGGATCATTAATCTTTAATTATAATTATGCTCATTAGTTGTTTGTGTTAGAGAATGAAGTCATTCAGAGCAATAAAATTAAAAATGTAAGTAAGGCACATTCTATTTAACAAGCATGTAATGAGCTGAAATGAATACATATTGGTCATTTTCAAATGGAAATATATACCTGGACATGTTTTCAGTGTAAGTACAGGGAGACAAGCATTAATATGATGGAAGAAAATACTCAACAACCTGGATTTATGTTTGGATCATGTGGACAAAATTATTAGGATTTTATTTATTATTATTAATTAATTTTTTGGCAAAAACAAGGTTGAGGAATTTTCCAAATCTTGAATTACAATGTTATGTTAACATCAAAGTATACAGCAACCCCTTTTTTACATACACGGAATGTAATTTTAAATAGTAATATCAAGTTTATTACATTAGTATTACTTTTTACCCTCAAGGGAGTGTAAAAATAGTCCTGAAATCCCGTTTTTTATTGTTTTCTGTATCTCCTAAGACCTTGATGGATTGTTATGTGACCACAAGACTACACAAAGTGTGATTTTGGGTAGTTTTCATTAAACTTCCATTCAATTTTAAGGCTGTATATTGTACGAAAGTACTGAATTAAGAATAACTATTGAATTACTATGTAAGCTCATAAATTCGTCTAAATTTGAGTGTTTCAATCGATTTGACAGGTGCAGAAAATATACGATTATTTCACTTTAATTTTAGTTTGTATGCCCTGCGACTAGGAAAAATCTAGAGTATGTTATTAAAGGATACGGAATTGCTACAAGTTGGTTATAAATACCTTCTAATAGACGTTGAATTAAGCTATCAACGTTTAGCTCAGGTTCTGCCATTTTCCCTTTTTCAACACAACAAATTGAAGTTCTATCTTACCGCTACCAATCTAAGAAATTGACATATTCAACATGACGTTGACATTTTGGTTAGTGATCTTAGTGCGGGCTCCTAGTAACCTCCTAGTAACTTTCATGATGCGCTGTCACGTGACCTGTGTCTAGAATTTTACTAATTAGAATCAAAGCATTTTAAATATGCATGGAAATGCTGATTTTGTGCGTTAATTTATTAATAAGCATTCAAGTCCTGTAAAATATTCATATATTTGTTACTCAGTTTAAAGAGCTTCTAGTAGTTAAGTTTTTTTGTCGTCTGATAACGTTGAAACTTGTTGGAGTTTCAGCTGCAATGTGAAGTAATAGTTATGGATAATTGAAGACAAGTTTTTATTACTATTTTATAGTTACCAATTAATGAGTATTTCAGTTTTAATTATTGTCGTTAGGATGAGATTGCTAGTTATTATTAGCCTGAAAATGGCGACCTAAAAGCGCCATCTAGTAGAATTAGATAGGAGTTGTATTTGACAAAATTCATCCGCGAATTTTGAAACTGCGATCGTCCTGGCTGATGATACGGTCAATTACTTCTGTTACCGCAGTTATATATTATTATATACTTTATTTCTCTCTAATATAAAATATATTGTTTTAGAAATTAATTTCCAGTACGTAGTGGAGAAAATCGCGGGGGAAAAATAGGAAAACGTCAATAGAATAACTTTCAACGCAATTTCCATAAAATAGAATATTCAACAATGGCTTTAGTCGTTTATTCGTAATAGAATTGGTGACCGAAAGAGAAGTTTAACCTCGAGCTAGCAATTTCATTTATTTTAATGAGGAAAATATGGAAAATTGCCGCGAGAAAAACGGGAAAGTAATTCTAAATAATGAACCAAATCTTGCCTGTTTTATTGTTACGTTGATTGGTTTCGAACAATCGCTTTATTTCATATGGATATTTTATTAGGTTCAGTAATCCTACATATGGTGGTATCAAAAAACATATAAACAGAAAAACTTATTTTTGTATGAATTTATTTTACTTTACATCCTGTGATTTAGGCAGTTGTACTGCAACAATTAATATAAAATAACATGCACTTCCTAACATTATCACTTTGTACAAGATAAATATACGAATCAACAGAAGAAACCGACGGTTCGGTTTAATACTGCGCAAGGCCTTGCTTCTTTTTACAGAATTAATTGAGCGTCGTTGAAGTATTTACACCGCTGATGAAATGTGGATGATGATTGGAGCGTTCCGCCAACTCTCCACTAGGCAGGGAGTAATGGCGATATGACATGTATTCGGGGGCTGCTGCAGGCGGTTCTGGCTGTTTAGGACAACGCCTCTGTTTCCTCACCTGTAAAAATCATACTTAATGATGTTTAACTTTTCAATTATTCGCTCGAATACCTTTAGATAGCCGAGAATTGAAACCAAGAGTACAAAGACAACAAATCCCAAACAGCAGCCTATTATTAGGCCTAATCGTCTAGTCAGAATTGACGGTACACCCAATGAATGGTCTTGAAGTACGCTTAGGTCCGGAGCTCCCAAAGTTATCACCTACAAGACGGAAACCATATATAAAGCAAGAAACTTCTGCTGATCTTTTAACACACTTCTGTGCATTTACTCGTGGACGAATCGACCAACAGAGGCAACATTTCTTCCTGGAAAGACTCGAAGTCGTCCTGACTTAGGTAGGTGGTATTCCCGATTGGATGGTTCTTTAGTCTGGATATCGTTTTGAGTTCATAAGTGACCCAATTACCCAGAGCAGAAACGCATATTCGATATCGAATTCCTGGATAAAGGTTGGTTAGTTTGAGAGAGCGGGCAGATTCATTTAAAACTTTTCCTTTTATCTGGAACGTTTACGATTTTCGTTAAAAATACATCGGAAGAAAATAAGCAAAAATGACATAATGACTAATAAACAATGGTTATGTTTAGTGACGTCATGACGTCGCGCCCTCACAGACGTCATAACGACAAGATGGTGGACATATTAGGAAAAGCCGTGTAGACCGGTGATGAAAAGCAAAAAAGTTGTGTTTGAAGACTCTTTTGTCGGATTTTAAGTGTGAAAATATGTT
Source organism: Euwallacea fornicatus (assembly GCF_040115645.1). NCBI lineage: Eukaryota > Metazoa > Arthropoda > Insecta > Coleoptera > Curculionidae > Euwallacea > Euwallacea fornicatus. The sequence continues at coordinate 1,791,143 of NC_089570.1, forward strand.
TTTTCGGCGGCTAAGTTATCGGAATATCGCTAAAGTGTCTTTCTGTTATACAGACGTTACTCGGAAAAAGTATTTTAAAGTTCATCCCACCACTGACGCCTTCTGGAGGACACCGCTATTGCGTATGTATCTCATTTTTAATTTAACATAAATCGCGTAGGAATTTAAGTATCAAAAAGAAGTGTTTAAATCCTATAAATATCTGATTATTATTTCTACAAATATCGGTTCTCATATCAGTTTTAATCCCATCCTCATATTGGCCTTTTTGCCGCCCAACAGCAACAGTCTTATTCTATAATTAAATTATCGGCACACTCTCGATATCGTCTTGGTCTCGGCGACATCTCCCTCGTTCGTCGTCTTCAGAAGTCAATTCACGGAGCTCCGGCTGGATCCTCGCCTTTTCCCTCTTGCCGCACCGCCTCGCAACGTTTCACCAAATCGAAGCCCAGGAATTCGTCGGAGGGCCTTTGGGTGTGCTTTCGTTTATGTTCGACGATCAGTTTAAGATTTGTGGTGATAAGTTGAGGATGTGTATGTGGTTATCCACGGGGGATTCCACTTCACTACTGTTGAAACAGACGAAACCGCTACTGTGGACGAAAACGGGCCGAAAGCGACCGCAATCAGCGAAACGATTCAAGACGAACGATTGCAGTAAAAGTGAAAGTGAGAGGACCAAGCAGGAGACTTCTGAAGACGAATTACCCTATAATGAGTAATTTCAGATCCGATAATGACAACGCACTTAAAAGCTTCCATCACTCGAATGGCCAATTAATTCCTACCTCTTCTGAAGCTTCAGTCGAGTAATAAGCAACTTGGTACCCTTGCAATCCTGACCGGTTTCTCCCCTGCCATGATACTACAACCGAAAACGGTTGTATATCTTGTATACCCAGTTTAATAACCATGGGTTGGTTACATAATTGCTTGGGAGCCAAATCCCCGAAAATCCGCCCTTTAAGATCGTCGGGGTATTCGCAAAGCAGTTGTTCGTCATTCTCCAGTCGTTTAAGGTGATCTTTCATCCATTGCCATAATTCCTCGGAATTGCAACTGCAAACTATCGGATTATCTGGAAGGGTGAAATCAGTTGAAAATTCCATCGGAAATAGTGAGGTGGAATTTCACCGTGAACGCTAATAATTTTGAGCTTGGGTTCTACGGGTCTGAGGGCCTCCAGTGGGATCTGCTCCAGGCGATTACCACTGATATCTAAAACCTGCAGTTTTGTCAACGTTCTAAAAGTTTCCGGGAGAATGTTAAAAATCCCGTTTCCATTCAAATGCAGGTCGGTTAAGCCCTTGAGGTGGCTGAAGACATTTTTTTTTAACCTGTAACATTAAACAGGCTCTCGGATAATAATCTTTGGAAATGAACGATGCCTCACTTAGTCAAGCGGTTGAATGCAACATCCAGTATTTGCAACGATTTCATATTAGCCGGAAACTCGTCCAAATCCTTTAGCCGGTTTCGCGATATATTGAGGATTTGCAGGCTGTTCAGGCCGTATATGCGTTCCTGGGGTATGATTTCGATGTGATTGATGGCCAGATCCAACGAAATCAAGCGACTGAGAGAGCTGAAGGCTCCTGGTGATATTTTCAGGATTTTGTTGGAGCTCAGGTGCGCGTGGAGCAACGACGGGAACAGTTCGAATTCCTTGCTCGTCACCACTATCAATCCGCTGTGCTGCAAGTAAAGCTGCGAACAAACAAAAATCAAAAACGTTCGCAGATAAATTACTCACCTCCTCGAGAGAAGGATAACTGCGAACAGGTCCATTGTCGTGCATGTTAACTATGGGATTCCTTGAAATATTCAGCCACTTGAGTCCCGGTAGAGTCATTTGGGACAAAGCGGCGTTCGGCACGTGCTGAAATCGATTTCGAGAAAGATCCACCCGTCTGAGAAGGCGGGAATTCTGGAAAAAATTAGCTGGCAAAGCTGAGAGCTTGTTAGTATTCAAATTGACCGAAATTAACTCGCGCAAGTTGGCCGAACTGAATCCCGTCAATCCTGATATGGAGTTGTCGCTCAAATCCAGATACTTTAAGTTGGGCATTCCGTTGAGATGATACATCTCTAAAGTCACGAAGTTATTGTTGGATAAAGCCAGTCTTTCCATGGTCGATATGTTGGCGAGCGCCATGTACGGGATTTGAATGAAGTTATTCGAGTTCAAGTTGACTTCCTTTAAAACGCTCAGCTGAGCGAATATCCCCGGGTACAATCCGCTCAGAAAATTCGAGCTCAGGTCGATTTTCGTCAAGCTTTTGTTCTTCAGAAAAACCGCCACCGGCAGAGTCTTTATCGAGCAGTTTTTTAAGGAAATCGTTTGCAGAGAGGGCAAGCCATTAAGGGTTTTTTCATCGATACCGCTCAAGTTGCCGCAGGACACATTTAACATCCTCAGCCCCGGCATATTGAGCTGACTAAGGAGCGCCGAAGAGACGTCATTATTGGCCAGATTTAACTCGTTAAGACTGCTCAAGCCTGCAAGGGCATTAGGTTCGATCTTGTAAATGGAGCAATTGGCCAAGTTAAGTGTCCTAATTGGTAATCCCTTTGAGAACGTGGAATCCTGCAGAACCCTCAAAGCGTTAAAGGACAAATCCAGTTTCCTCAACATTCTTAAGCCGGCGAACGATCCCTTCTCGATCACCTCGATGAGATTGAAGGCCAAGTTCAGCTCTTCCACTTCACGCAACTCCGCGAAAGTTTCCACCGTTATTTGCCTTAGGAAGTTAGCGTGTAGGTCCAGGTATTTTAAAGTTTTTAGGGCGTCGAACGCCCCCGTTTCTATGGCGGACACGCTGTTGTTATTCAGATAGAGCTTTTGAGTGGAGTTTAAATCTCTGAACAGAGGACGTTCTATTCGTCGCATTCGATTATTCCCCAGCCAAACAATTTGCGTCCTGGATTGTCCCCGGAATGCATCGTGGTGTAATGAACTCACAATGTTGTAATCTAATTGTAGAGATACTAGTGCCGTTGGATTGTGCGGGAACACGTCTCCAAGGTCCGCAATGGCATTGCCTTGTAAATTTATGTGCTGCAAACTCTGCAACGTACGAAATGCGCCTTCGTCAACCCACGATATCTCGTTGTGTTGCAGGTGCAACTCTAATAAATTCGGCAACGGATCAAACGCCCCCCCGCGTATCGTCCGGATTCTGTTGTTGTTCAGTCTTATCTCTCTCAGCGAGTTGGTTTTCTCAAAAATGCCCGGCTCTAAGTCATCCAAAGAGTTCCCGTCGAGACTTAATGAAGTTAAATTGCCATTGTTAATGAAAACGTCTCGCGGCAAGTGAGAAATAAAATTCGAACCTAAGTGCAATTGTGTTAAATTACTGAGTCCCAGGAAACTTTCCGGGTCTATGTAAGTAATGGCGTTCCCGTGGAGATAAATGACGGAAATATTCGATGACTCGGCGAAGGTGTCCAGGAGAATCTCTAAAATGTTGTTCTCGGTTAAAAAGACTTCCTTCAAATCCGGCAAAAAGGAAAACAGCCCACTGACATAATGGAGATGGTTGTGGCTTAAATCGATCGACCGAATTTTCTTATTGTGCTTAAAACTCTTCGGGTTCAAATGCACGATTCTGTTATGGCTTAAATCTAAACTTTCCAAGTCCCGTAACATTATGAAAGTTTCCTCATGAATTGTTTCGATTCCATTGTAATATAATGACAACGTCCTCACTGCCAGGCATACTTTAAAAGTTTCCCGGTTAATAACTTCGAAATTGTTAAAACCAAGGTCCAGATACACCAGGGAGTTCAAATGCGAGTAGGTATCACCGGTAATTACACTAATTTCGTTGAAAGATAAACGGAGGTCCCGCAGCTGCTCCAGGCGTTTCAGAGCGTTTATGGGAAACTCTCGTAACTTGTTTTCTGATATGTCCAGTTCTGAGATTGTCTGCTCCAGACCGGCGAAGGAGTAGTCGGTTATCTGGAATAGGGGACGTTAGCTGGATGATTTCATTTCACACAATGCGAGCGAGATGTTTGTCAGCGTGTATGTGATGTAATTTTTCTTAATGTTCGAGACCTCTGCGCCGCATACCCGCCGGCCATACTGGGCGTTTCGAAAGTGCAGAAAATTCGGGCGATATCAGGGAAGGGCCAGTTCGCACTGGGCACGGGTCCGTTTGCGCTCCCCCGCCCGAAATACCGGGCGGTGAAAATGTTCGAGTTTCCCCCGATCGAGTCTTCGCGGCTTTGAACGTTTTTACGAAAACTGGGGGCGCAGAGACACGTCTTTCAAGGGGGAAACAGCGCTTTTAATCGCGCCAGCGGCATCCCCATTGGCGCGACCCTGGACGCTCGCTGCTCCGACCGCAAACCGAGGCGAATTCACTTATGAACGATCACATGGAAAAAAATTATAAAAATGAGAAATATTTATTTCTTAAAAATAAACGTCACAATTCAGAATTCGGCCCAACGTTCTTGTGCCATCATCTTTCGCATGTCGCGAGACAATCACGGCAGTTCCCTCCCGGGATGGCCTTCGGTACCGTCTTCGATTCGCCCTAAATCTCCTCAGTGTCGGATCGTAACGCTCTCCCCGCGAGCCGGCCCTTCGAGCACGTTGAACAGCCAGAAGTCCAACAGTGCCGAATCAGGCGAGCGCGGTGGCGGCGCGACGATGTGGGTCGAATCTCTGGCAGAACGTCCTCTGCAGTGTGGGACGGCGCATTATCGCGGTGCCAAAACTGAGAATTGTCTGCCCATAATTCTGGCCCCTCGGGGTGAATAGCTTCACGCAAAGGATGCATAATACTCAAGTAATGTTCCTTGTTAAGTTTGGCCTGGCGGAAGAAATTCATAACGCACGACATCGCAACAACAATGTTTATGAGAGCACGTGTGGCTCTGCAGCAATTCAATAAATCACCATGGAACTTTGCATAGATATCACGGACAGCGCTACCGATCTGCAAAAAAGTAGTTTTGTAGTACCCATGAAGTTTAAATCGAAAATTCACCTTATTTCTTTTTATCACAGTGGTAAAACCCAAAGTGTGACACGCCGCTGGCTTTCTGAATGTAAAAATAATTTTCTGAGTACTCCATACTTCAATCAACAAAAATTCAATATTTTCCATAACTTTTAATTCCATTAAAAAAAAACATTATTTTCTAATTAACACACGTGTAACTACAAGGCTACGTTAGATAGGTTGCATCGCTTGTAAGAGAACGTTTAATTAAGGTGTCGAAAATGCCCTTCAGCTGCAACAATGCATGCCTCGGCCCTTTTTCGCATATTTTCGGGCATTCTTTGGAAAATTCCTGGTGCATTCTGTACCGCGTTAAACCAATGCACTGTGCGATTCCTCCGTTGCTTATCGTTGCGTTTTAATTTTTTCCACGAAAACGCGTGACGTCATAAAAAAAAAACATCCAATTGATCTTTTTCGCCCAAATATGGAACATTCGGAAATAATTCTTTTAAAACAGTGGCGCCCCATGTGTCACGTTTAAAATATTCAGGGTCACGTGAATGGGGACGCCACTGGTGAAATGAAAAACGCTGGCTCCCCAGTTATCACGATAATATTTGATGCTTGACGAACTTATTAGGAGGATTTTTTTATCGCCCTGTATTTCAGAGAGGAGTCGCGAACGGACCGAGATCCATATGGGCCCTTTTTCTAACATCGCCCATAGACTCGCTTCCCGAATTTTTGACACGCTGCTGCGAAGCAACTCGCATCGTGCTTCGCTCTCACCCAACCATTCAGGCAGTTACTTAATGCCCGTAGCGGACGTATTAAAGAGAAACTTTAATAAATCCATTAATTTATCATTTCCAAATTGCGTTACGTTTATTGCATATAGTTACGATTATATTAGCCTGAGTTGAGGTAAAACATAATTAAAATTACTAATCTGCAACTACATAATGATATAAAAGCATTAATTAGATACCGCGTGCATTTTAATCATGGAAATTGCAGTAATATCGGAAATCCATGAACCAACCAGCCACGATTTCATTGAAATACTTACGTTCTCCAACCGATTGCCCTTAAGGTTTAATTTCTTCAATCCTAGGCCGTAAAAGGTGTAGTCCGGGACCTTCATAATCTGGTTATGCTCCAGATCTAAGGCGGTAAGCTTATTAAGACCCTTAAAAGCCTTCTGAGGGATCTCTTTCAAACGCGCGGAGGCCACACTGAAACTTTCCAGGTAGGGCCTCAGGGATCGGAGAGACTCCTCGTGGAGCTCCTCGATATTCGACTGCGATATCTGGATATCACGTATAAGCGCCGATTCCGGAAAGATGTTCTTGGGGAGCTTCGCCTGAAAATACAGGGTGGCTCGCAACGCAATAGACGCAAAACCCGAAGGTCCCAAAACAAGAAGATTTTTTCACGTGACATTTGTTCTCGTGCCTACGATTGTTGGGGCATCGGCCTCGGAAAGAACGTTTCCTAAGGCTGATGTCTCAGCAACCCGAGCCACGAGTATTCCGAGTGCCGTCACTCGCACCTGTTCTGTGCCTATTGAGTTGGGAACCGCCCTGTATGCTGGGTGTACGAAATTAAGTGCACGCCATTGTCAACTCTGTCAGTAGTAAAGCGTTTCTTTGAGCTGGTTGCTATGGCGACACTAAACAAATAATTGAACGTCGCATTGTCAAGCTGGTTTTAAAACAGTTTTTTTTAGATCACCGTGTATATTTACAAACGGCATTCAAACTAGTTTAATTTTGTACCTTAAACCTTCAGTGACTTTTTTGTTTAAAAAGAATATTTTTTATTAGAAATTATGCGCTATTCCAGTATGTCACATCTTTTTCGGGGCGAAAAGAGCATTTTTAAGTATTTTAGCACATTTACTATTAACTTACCACCTGCCTTAGATTTGACATTTTTTCAAACTAACGGGACATATTTGACACTTTTCCCTTTCAGCCACTTAGCGCTTGTTCGATTAAATTAAACTGATTGATTGCCGCTAGTGCAACTTGAAATGAACGTAGCTGAATACCTTAGAAAATGCTCATTTCAGAAAAGAAGCTTTTTGCATAAAATTAAACTGGTTTCAATTCCCTTTATAAATATATACACAGTGTTCGATTAAATAAGGGCGTGTTCAAAATAACCTCTACAACGCGACGTTGAATTGTTTTTCTAACACCAACATCGCAACCAGGCCAAAAAAATAAAGCTTTTCACGATTCAAACTAGAGTTCTATCTCTACTAATACCAAAGTTAACAATGGAGTGCACTTAATTTGGTACACCCCGTATAGTACGGGCATGCAGTAGACAAATATTAATGGAACTAAGTGCTTGCCAAAGTTTTGTCGGGCTCGTAAATGGAGAGTGAGAGCACGGGCACTTTGACGGCCTCGATGACCATCTTCAGGGTGTGAGCAGTGGCGGCGGGGCACTTGAGATAGATTCCATTTTCGAAATCGTAGCAATGACAAGAGGGGTTGGCGGCTGGGTCGGGGCAGTGTTTGCCGCCCCCCCTAACCGCACCCCACAGTGTCAGCACACTTGTAAGGGCGGCCCAGAGGCGGCTCATGACCGACAATGATTATCATCAGGCATCTTCCATGATTTTGCCACAGATGTGCGGCTTAGAATGATCTGGAACAATAATGTGAAGCCTAGTGGGGCACAGGTACGAATGTTATGGAACAGTAATTAATTGTCATGAAAATGGAAGATTCAGATTAAGCACCATTGTTAGTAAAGCGTTTAAGCTCCCATTCATTTTACTTAATGTAGTAACTTTGGGTAAATATTGTGTGCCACCTTTCCTATGCAAACAGGGAAAAGCTGCTGTGCAGGGTAAAGTTGAATCAAATAAAATATTTGCGAAGCATTAAAGCAGTTTAAGGTTTAAAATGCCGCTTCATTATCGTTATTAGCCCAGTTGAGTGAGAAGTTTGAAGTGATTTCACGGGGTTATTGCGATATTTAAAAATTACCTGCTCGAACGTACTAAATTTACATATAAACAACTAAATTTCAGCTTCTGTGAGCCACCTGACAGTAACGTTCCCTGATCAAGCGGTATCAGGTTTATTAATCCAGTCCATTAAGAGCTATTTATCCAGGAATCGTGATCCATATAGTGTAAATCGCAATTAATTACTGAGACACCGGCAAAGCGTTTCCGAATTCAGGGGGAAATTTCGTATTGATATTTGCAAGCAATAGATCATGTTTATTCCGGTTTAGCGCTCGCTGCCGCCAACGTTTACTTGCCTTCAAGTGAGAATCGAATTTCCAAGCTTGACAATAATTAAATTTTAGTTAAATGCAGTCCCCAATTAGTATACTTTGATGGCGATAGACAAGCTCAATTAGGTTTTGTGTCTTGTCTATTGTCGAGATGGTAGCTGCAATTAGTTAAGTTGAAAATTTAATATCGATTACGTCAGCCAGGATACGAAAATTGTTAAATAAGCTGTCATTCGCCATTTATCAAGAAAATAAATCGAAGGTTGAATGGTCTGCTCAGAGATGGCGCCCCGGTCGCGGGAACTTGGAGCACTGTTGTACCACGGTTCTGCAGATGAAAGATACTAATTGCTCAAACTAATTGACGATGCATGTTCAGGCTTGACGCGACAGAACTATAGCAAATGGAATTTTAAACCGCATAGAGTGCTTATGCCGGTCCGTAGTGTCTGGCATTCAAAAGGCCGAAAATATCTCGGTGAGATCGATAGGGCAAAGATGCACCTTGCATTCACCATTTAATCAGGATATTTTTGTGTATTCCAAGTAAATAAGCTTTTTGAATAATCTCAACCCAATTATTTCAACGCTCGAAGGAATTTTTTAATTAAACACCGTCTGAATTAATTCAGGCGTGTTTTGGCCAAGGCAAATAATAGGTAATCATCATAGTTTAACTCTCGAACTCCGGCAACTCGAAATATGCACAACCAGTTAACTCGGTTAATTCTAAATGTTGTTCACATCAGTCTGGTGGTTTAGAATTTGCGGTATGAGCGAACCATATTTTAACCGTTTTACTCTCCCCGAATTAATTTGGTTTGCGCAGTTCGAGATGGGTCTCAGAAACCTGTGTTTTGTCGGAAAAAAGCTCGTTACTGTACGTTTGATTGTCTGGATCCCAAAACATTCTGTTATGCCTACGTAGCTTAATTTAGTCACTTACGAAAATTTTTAAATGGAATTTCGTTGCTACATTTTTAACAGCAATGTTAACTAGCTCGTATGCATTATGAAAGCCTCCCTCACAAAAACCTGTAAATTGGATATAAGAAGGGCAATTGAGAGGTCGACGTTGGCAGCATCGTGGAAAAGCGGCGAATTAAACGATTTTCCGGGGAATTGCGCTTTTTAAATCGCATAACGTATTGACTACTCAATTATGCCTGCCAGTGAGTAATTGATTACGCCGAACTGGACGTAACTGATGGATTGAGTGAATTCACTGAGCGAACCATGTTCGTTGACCGAGAAATGAACCAAATAAATCTTGATTTATTGTGTCACGTCGCCAATTTGTTTAAATCGGTCTATTTTAATAAATTTACAGAATGGTGGCAGTTTCGTGGTTGGTTGTATATGGGAAATTTTCAAATAATCCGATATGGGGATCTAGAGAAAGTTTAAAATCATAATTAAATATCAAAAGTAATTTCCCATCTAAAAGGAAATTACCGAAAGTTGAAAACTAATTAGTGATTGCTGAGGGGAAGATTAATGTTGGAGGAAATGAAATAAGGGGAGGTAAAATCGGCTTGGCTTTCAAATAAATCAATTAAAATATCCGGTATTTTCTCATTTTACACTTTGGGGTTCAGATATAGTTTGGATTGATTTACGATTACTGGAGAATTTGTTGAGCGATGTTCCTTTTCCAGGGCGCTAAATAATAATTACACAGTCTTTCTTCAAACAACTTTCCAGGGCATTATTAAAGTACAATTTAGCCGTTATTTATGCTACAGAATTTATCTTTTACAGGAGCGATAAATTATGCACAGGATGTAAAATTAAAATTTAATTTGAAAGTTTTTAAAGAGCCTTCTGGAATGTAAGACTGCACACTACGTGACGGAAAGGAGAACGCCCCGTAGAAATTGTTCAATCCAAACAATTTTTCTTATGCGTGTGTCTTGTACCACCATAAATACATTGTTAAAAAATTAAACCGTTTCGATGGTTAAAACACGAAAAAAAACTTTATAATACGTGGGCCCTCCGCATTGTTTTATGCGTCCCCCGACACGTCTAGGCATTGATCCAATGAGATGATCGACGTTCTCTTCAGGCGTCTCACTCCGGGCTATCTGCACGGTATTACAGGGCGGCGCCGAGGTTTTCGGGGGACGATGTAAATTTTGTCATTTTCAACCCACAACATCCCAGGCCTGTTCAATTGGTGACAGGTCCGGAGAACGAGGTGGCCAACGCAACGAATCGATTTCATTTTGTTGGGAGAAATCCGTAATAACCAGAATTAAACGCGATCATGCATTGTTTTGTCGAAAAACTGAACTGCGAAACGTTCGAATCTGAGACAGGAAAGACCGCTTTAAGACTCCTTAGATGTACCGTTGAACCGTTATATCGGCTCTGATCAAAGGTGACCTGGCGAACATGAGCTGCGGCACCCCTTGTTCGACCCCTTTCAAGATGGATTTGTAGTTGCGCTTTTTACAGCGAAAAATGCTTAAAATTCTTTACAACACAGAGACCGATGCGCGAACATACATTTGAAAAACTAATAGGATTTAGTCTATATGTATATATATATATATATGTATATATAGGCGGGGATGTGTGCCAAAAATTACTTAAATCAAGCCATCTTTACGGGGTGTTTGCCTTTCTGTGTCACGCAATTTTCATGCTGTTTTCTTTTTATTCCCACCTAAAATCAACATAATATCAGACTAGCTCGAGTATAATAGTCTGGGAAACCCCAGACTAATACAGTTTCGAATAAATTCTGCGGCTTTCTCGACAAAATCTTAAATTTCCCCATGATAATAGTAAACCCTTGTTGAGAGTTTTCGGGTTATCCCTCTTTTATGCAGCAACAGACGTTTACCCTTAGATTTAATATAAATAAAACGAGAGCAAAAAAATGAGGGACTATATACAAAACTCAGTGGAGGAACATGTGTTTATTTCGAAGAAAGCGGGGAAGGGAAAATGTTATTTTATTACATTTGGGAATTTAAATTCCCTGTAGCGATGAAAACTTCCTTAATCCAGTTATTTGGAGCTTTCTGATGAAGAATTTTGTTCACTACTGAAAGGGGCAGTTTCCCCCTCATAACCAACGTCTGACCCTTTCATTAACTGAGATAGAGGGAACAGGTGTATCCTTTGCATTTAATATAATTTTCGCAATTCACCACCTCCACCTTTGACGTCAACCTTTTAATATTTGGAAACATAAATTGTCGGTGATAAATCTCTGGAGTTATCAATTAAATCCGGCCATTCATTCGGCATTTACAAAGACACCGCACCAGCGGGACAAATAATTAGGAATATGTTTCAATCACAGGTGATTTAGGTGGATATGACCAATTTGAGGTCATTAATTATTTTGATTTATTGTTGTCAATGGTGGGATTTCACTAAGGTATCAATTAGGGATCCGATACATTCCAGCTCTAATCAATAACAACTATGGAGATAAATCAATACAAACCAAGTTGATTTGGAGCCGGATCTGGGGTTCCGGCTTCTGGTGAATTATCGAGTAGCGGTCGCGATAACGTGTCGACAAATATATGCTTTTTCACCTCCATTACTACTTCGCAATCGATTTTGCCTCTACAGGGCGGAACAGCCAATTTGAACAAATTCAATATTTGCATATTTCCAAATATGCGAAAAAAATATATACCGAAATGCGTCGATTCTGAGTTCTGAAATTACATCACTGTGTAACTGAATTTCGATGTGCTTCGACCCTTCCAAATCGATTAATAGGAAAGCAAAAATCGCTGGAGTGGCCGGCACGTTCACCCGATATTGCTGCATCAGACTTCTCCTCACGAGAATGTGCGAAGGGCAAGGCGTACAAAACTAAACCACGTGATCCAGCTGACTTGAAGAGGAGAATAACGTTTGTGATTGGGAGATTGCCAAGAGGTCCGAGGCATGCATTTGGGACATCACGTGGTACATCGAGATGGATTTGTTTCGTTATTTCATTACGTTGTCCATAACGAAACTGTGCTAGTTTTTAAGTTGTAGAGAACGTCGTCAATTACATGAACTTTTTTCTATTATTCTCTGCAATAAAGTATGAAGTTGTGGTAGTTTCGAATGAGGAACGAAAGGACCTCTCAAACGAGGCATCACAGGCCCATACATTCGATTTAAAAATATGGGGGATGCAACTGTCACGCAAAAGGGGGTTGAATTTAGGGATGAAACTTTTACGTTGCAGGATGTAATTTCAGAATCTAAAATTTACGTCCTCGGTATTTTTTTCCCATGTGTGGAAAACGCAGGTATTGAATTTATTGCATTTAGCTATTCGATCCAGTATAGCTGGTTCGCAGGTCTTTTTGCAATTCTCAGCTGCGGGAAGCGACAATTTTACAAGTTCACCTACGAATATTTTGATTTGAGGCCATTTCGAACCTTCACTGAAGGATTCTCTATCACCTCGAAGCGTGTTTCGTACATGGGGATTCGTAAACAATGGCGAATCCTTATGCCTTATGGCATGCGCTATGCACTGTATGCGTCGGGTGTGCTTTTACAAACTTACCACCCCCCACATTTCTAGAAATGTGGGGTAAAGATGAAAATGCTGGGACCCGTCGACTTTGCGTATGTGGGGAACGAAGAGGGAAGGCGAAGAACGAAAAATTTCTTACCCCCGATCGACAGTTTTGTTTTTTTTTTTTTGGAAAACATGGGTCAAGAAGCATGTCGTTTTAAAGATTTTCGAATTTTCTAAACGACCGTGCCGAAATGTCGTTTTTTTTTCTTCGTAATTCTCAATTTTTTAAGAGCCGTCCACAATGCATTCCATCCTTCCCCACGCAATAAGACGGACGGTTGTCAAGCTCTTATCGCGCTTCTTCAGAGATCCGCTGATCCTGAAGATCCTGAAGTGCCGAAGAGCCACGTTTTTAAGGTATCCCCTGAGGAAGAAGTAGACAGCTGTAACGTCGGGAGATCTAGTTGGTCACTCGATGGTATCTCTTCTGCCAATCCATTTATCGGGAAAATTATTATCAAGGAACTATCGAGCCGGTAAAACACAATACGGAGAGGCACCGTCCAGTTGGAAATACAATAAATTCCCTTTCAATGTTGGGTGTCCATTCCTATGAGTCCTTCTTTTGATAGTTACACGGAATGAATCACTTTTCAACTACATTTGCATTAAAAAAAAACCAAAATTTCCACCACCGTTTGTAAGACAACCACTCATGCGAACTGACCTGATCAAACCTGTAATTGGAACATTGGCCTCTTAAAACCTTAAGTAAGCGGGTTAAAACTTGTTTTAGTTAGCATCCAACCGTTAGCGTTTTCAGTGTAAAATTAGTCTTTTATTAATCCTGATCCGATAGCCCTTGATAGATTCTGGTATCAGACTTCTCTCCTCCAGAACCTCCATAGTCTCCAAGCATTTTTTGCGGACGTTCTCCTTTTTGGTCGAGCTGACGTGCAGTTCGGTGCTGCTGATTTTGGAGGTATAAAATCAATTTTAATTTATTCTGCTTTTATTTCATTTCTCCTCTCATGTATCATTTTTCCGATATCTATCTCTTGACGTTGCTCTCTCCCAGTAAAGTAGAATTAGCATTAATGCATTATTCCGCAGAATCCCACGGGATAGCTGGCATGGCTGGATTATTAGATTAAGTCATATGCTGTTGGAGGTGGAAGTTCTTTGTGCATTTTCGGACCAAAATAGACGGCAAAATCAGACGTTTTAGCCCAAAAATCTTACCCTCTCTTTATGCTAAAAGCTCTTCAATTTTTCATACCGGAGACTCCTTTAAAATGACAGTGTTCCTCGAGTCTTTATTGGAGCGATATTAAATGACAAAAGCCATTTTTCAGAACATTGTTCGCAATTGACGGCTTTACCACTTGATATGCTCCCACATGAAAAATACATTTACTCTTTTTAAATCCAAATTTCAGGCAGCTGTATATTGAATTTCTTCGGGCCACACCATCGGGAATAGTTCAACACTGAGGCAAATTGCTTTAGAGATTATTATTATTTACATGGAAGCCAATTTCCTACGATCCGACAATGTGTTCATTATCTCCGTTTGGGACGCCGAACCTTCCATTTTTCATACCGAAATATCGTAGGGTTGAAGAAATTTTTATTACGCGAATGTTAAATGACCCAAATCCATTTTCGGAACGGGCTTTGACGGGTCGATTGCATTATGTGCTTTCAGACGATAAGTACTTTGAGCTTTGCTGAGATTCACGTGATTTAATGCGTCCTTTCGAACAACGTTGCGCTAAATTGTGGTCGGAAGATATCGGCTCGAAGGGACATATATTGTGTCCTCAACAGTCCCATCAATTTTTAAAGAATTTATCTAACAGCCCTCAATGTGACCGGAGTACAAAGGAATTTTGTTGAAAATCTTGACGAAATGGTGAAAGATATTTGTTGAGTTTATTCTCACTTCATATCGACGAGAGACGGAATGGGACGTTACTCCTGCAGGTCGGCGCTTTTACGCCAATAAGCTGGGGGCATCTGTCATTTCTCTCTGTGCACATAGTCAAATTCAGGGCGCGACAGAGAATACTTTCCTTTACTGTCCATTAAATTTGCATTATACACCCGATAAAAAGGAGGCCCGTCAATTTACCTCTCGTTTGTCGAAGGCGCATTAACTATAAATGATCGCAAATTCGGCGATTTCATCATTTAAAGTATCGATTTTGGCATCAAGTGGGAGGAAATAAGAATTTGAGGTGATTTATCGCCTAAACACTCCAAAAACACTACTAAGCAGCGAAATTGAGTTTTCAGTTCAATGAATGATATTTCTTTACTCATAAACGCTACGCTGAAGAAGGGAGAAAAAAATCGGTTTTAAATCGTTTTTCGTCGGAGGAACGGAAACTGCACTTTTTTATTTTAGCGGCCGAAGCGACGAGTGCAAAGACGAGACCCAACTTGTTTAGCTTCCCCAAAATCAAATTGGACAACATTAGAATCTAACCCGAAACGGCTCTCGTAAGCCGAAATTTATTACAAGGTCTAAATGTCCCGGATGTCCTAATTAGGCCGATTTTTCTGTTTACCCGAAAAAGCGCTTTTTCTACTACATTAACCAATTTCCTAATCTCCGATATCATCAGAGTCACAATCCCGGGTTGTAAAACCGTTTAATTAGCAGCTAATAATTTCGGTTTAAATCTATTGAGCTTTCCGTAGAATGAAATTTCAATCGAGATTGATGGAGCCGATGATCCCGTAATCATCAGCAAAGCCCTAAAAAGGGAAATTACGAAACTGTCTTTTTAAATTTTCATTAGCTGGTTGCAGTGGTTGTGGTACGTCGACCAGCGTGCTCGTTTGGACGCGCAAACACAGGCTGATTTTAAAACAAGATGTTCCTCAAAAACTGATATCGGAGGCTTGAAAAACGTGCGACAAAGCAAATGCTAAGTGTTCTTCAGTGCAAGGGAGAGAAAGAAGACAGATTCCTTTATCTCGGAACTCTTGTTAAAACAAAGGGTGCTGATTTGCACTTCATAAAAGTGGCCTCAACAGCTTTATTATAGCACCAGGCGACATATTTCCTATTTTATTATTCTTTAATAATTCAGAAACCTCGGGTCGCCAGTCGAAGTGAAACCCCGGAGAGGCAGTTATCGATCTTGGAAGTCTTCTCAAGTCGTAGATCAATTAATAATTGTGACTGTCGACGATGTAATTGTAGTCGGTGTTGGAGTTTAACGAGTGCAGTAGGCAACACACCGTACACCCCGCCTTAAGACGCGCATAATAAGTGTTGATACCAGGTTTACTTCTCGGTCCCCATGAGGAGCCCAGGGTGTTCCAAAAAGAAAGCTCTTTAATGGATTCATTCGCATTGAATAAAATCGTCAAAAAGCAAAGAAAACAATTCGTACAACATCTGGGCTGTGGCGGCGTCTCGGAACTTACGAGTGAGTGCTTTTAGGTCCTTAACGATTCTGTGCTCTGGCCTGGCAAAGCACTAAGTATATGAAATGGAACAGTAAATCTCAGGAAGTGTTGCAACACATTTTGTCAAGGGCCGGGAGTTAATAAAGTTTCTGCTTTATAGCAATTCCATTTGTTTTTTCTTCGTTCGGGGGCGACGGCTCCTCCAGGCATTCTATTATTTTCTACTTTAGGACTGGGAGAATGTTTTTCGAGCCCCTTTCATTACGTCCGAGAAGAACTTAATTGAACGAACCCATCACTAGGTGTTCCGTGACAGTTCTGAACTGGTCGCGCACTGCACCGTTGTTCTTGACGTGCACGTGTTCCGGTCGGGAAACGCATCACTTCACGCAAAGAATGGTGCTTCGCACTTACGCATTTACCACAATACGGGACGAGTGCGCCTTCTCTATGAATCCCGTTTAAAAACTACGTATTTTTTATTTCGATATCTCAACATAGTTACCACCGGAGCCGGACTTTTGCCGTCTCTGTATGATTATCAGATCCATTTATTTTGTCCTGTTATTGCTATCTCGTATCCAATACGTTTCCAGCCACATTAGCTCCGGAGCTTTGTATCGTGGAAGTAATAGACTAGTCGTACAAATCCAGGCATTAAATTGCTGTTTTTCGACTGATATCCTAAAAATTTGGCCAATATGTTTTTAAGTAAAATATTCCAGCACGAGAACGTCAGTTCGTTGTTCCTGTTATATGTCAACGGTCTCGAGAAGTTGCACAATTTAGTTTCTCGAGGCGAGCGAGTGACTAAAACTTAAAGCTAAAAAGCAGCTCACGTATTATAGTTCGTGCCTAATTGCCTCCATTGTGAATGCATGCGGGGTCCCACAGGCGTCAGTCCTTGGACCGATTCTGTGGAACCTGTTCTACGACCAGCAGTGCGACACTCGAATGGCGTCAGCGGGAGGCCCTGGAACTGAGAATAACGGAGGCAGTGGAGCTCATGACGGGCACGTTCGGAAAAAGGGCACTCGACATGGCTGCGGAGGAGATAAGTAATGGTGATAACTTTTTAAACAATTTTTCTTAGCAGAAAGTTCAAGTTAAAGTCATAACGCTAATTCGTTGTCACTCTTTGGTGACTTTGAACTTTTTTCTTACTTTATAACATTCCGACAAAGTTTTACTTTAGTCCTGCAAACGTCACCCTCGATTTCCGAATTGTTTTATGGAATCTACCTTTGTTTACGCACGGAAATTCGGACTATTGATTTAAAAAAGGCTCGATCAATCGTTTGCTTGGTGAAACAGAGTAGCCAGCTCGGTCATCAGATTTAAATACCTGTGACTTTTTCCTTTTGGGCCGCTTAAAGATCAAATCTATAAGGATCGGCCGAATAGCGTAGAAGACCTGAGGGCTAGTATCGTCGGTGTAGTGTAATCAATCTGCAAGACACCAGTGTATGTTCAGGCGAGAAGATCGCTTGTGCACCATGCACGACTACTCGGAAACCGAAATCTGTTCAGTAAAAATTAGCGGACCCCTTGAGATGGACGGAAGCCATTTTCAATATTTTTTGGGAGTAAGAGATAAATCCTTAATAACATTAGTCCTGTTGCTGCTGTCTAATGAAAAAATATTTCCATTACAAGAATGCCCGCTACGTCCGTGACGATGCATTTCGGTGTTCATGCAATCGTGCATCGGTTTATAAACCCATTTTTCTGGAAAACGGTCCATTCTGAGGAAACGAAATAAGAGCGCCTTTTTTACTTAGAAATATTTACGACTCAGTAATTTTATTTCGAAACTGGAGAAGTGCTAGAATCAAAGGAGTTAGGGACGCATTTGGGCAGGACTCCCCTGTATGTGACGTCCCTGGCTAACGTCTGGAGTTTGAAACGTGGAGGTTTTCTATCACGAGGGAGTCGGAGCCACATCAGAACATACCCCGTTGGTGAGACCCGAACGGAAAATGGAACAAAAGTGAGATCAAGAGCGAATAGATTAAGACTGGAGCCTGAAATAATAGCGATAGAACTGATGGAGAACGAGAGGAAATGGATGGAGTTCGCAACTATGGTGGACGGTATTGCGAGAACGGAAATTGTGAAGGAAAGGGGAATGGGAGAAGCCGAGTGTTTGTCGTGTCTCAAAGTAATTACTACTCTGAGACACAAGGAGAGGAGAGGGGACGGCTGGGGCGGCTCCGGCGGGGAATCCCAAATCTCAGACCACCCGGTTGTTACGATCGCTCCATCTGCAGCGGAAGCTCGAACGGCCGGGTGCGCTTCGAAGGATTCCACCTGCTCGGGCCCCCAAAAAAGAAAAAAAAACTGCCTCCATGGTGCGTCGCAAGCGAACAATCCTCACTTGGAGTCGTACTAATTAATAAATGTCGCATTAACGCCTGAATGAAATGCTTATTTGTTAGTTAATTTACGACCTGTAGTTGCACCATTCAATTTGTCGTCTAAAGTTACGTCTTACATTAAATTCCAGGCGTCTAAATACGACAATTTTAGCTAATTAAAATTAACTACGTTTCTTGGAAAACAAATCCCTTCTTCCGCTAATTAAACAAAACTCACATTCCCACTTCAGTTTCCAATTAGCTTCAAAATGTTTTTATTTTCGCATTAGCGACACTGCAGTTGTCCAGAAAAGTTCCAACAACTGAATCGGTTCAACACAACTGAATAAGGGCCCTGTTTGACATTAAAAGGAGATCCTCTCGAGTAATAATTTAATTTTCCTGAACCCAGACGAATCTAGATGGATGTCGCCTTAAATAATGGGATTCTTGAACGATTCCATTCAGCTGCAAGTCATACTCGATTTAATTCGATAATTACAAATTAGATTTGAAATTGATTAAATGCGCGGTTTTTGTTCTAAATGGTTAAAGTTCTCTGGGAAGTCCCCGGATTTTTTTAAAATTATTTTTTTATTTTTTTTTTAAAATAAATGACGCATCATGGCCGTGTAATTTGAGTAAAATATCCTTTATTCGAGCTAATAGTGAGGAAATTGAAAGGTAAATAGAAGACAATTAAGTTCCCGCAGAGATCGCCCCAGTTCTCGAAATAGGGTTCGAGTGCGGTACACATTTTAAGTTTTTGTACCTTTCGATAGTGGATTCGAGAAATGGGTATTTACATTTCGTCCTTTGTAATAAAATCTGGAGGATTTTGAATGTTGACAGTCTTTAGAGCTGGATCCAAACTTTCGGAAAGGGACGTGCGGACGAATAGAGAATGCAAATTCGCAAATGCCCGTAATTTTTCTGACGTGTGCTAATTGAAATTCAAATTTTAATACCTGCGAGTGAATATTGTTAAAATTCCTGAGCGTCATCGACGCTCACAACAAGATAAGCTTATTATTAAAGTGCGAAGAACACAAATTGAATTTTAAAGAGGACACTTCCCCTCTTCCGTCCAATCTCATTCTCATCCTCCCGGAGTATGAAAAATATTGAAGGGAAATATACTTTAACCGACGCTTTTAAAAATGGGTCAAATTCCAACTTTACTGCTGGATCCTTTAAACTTAAAGGAAGCAACGCCTGATTTCCGATACTTAATCCCTTTGGAAATGCTCTCTTAAATCCCAAACTTTTGTGATTTGTTGGGTTTATTTCAGACAAATCAGAAATATTAACGGAACTTGGCGTTTGAAAGAATATTTATGGGTGTATCTACGAGGAGATTCACGACTATGCGCTCGAACTTATAAGGATTATTTAATACAACACTAAAAGACGTTCGAGTACAAGAACCCACGTCCGGAAATGTCTCCTTTAGACGCCGCGGCCCCATGACGCCTTAAGACAGTGACGCGCAAAACGTGTTTTTTCGAATAATTTCGTTTGCGTTCAAAGCGAAACTTCCCGAAAGGTTCCGTTAATCGTTCAATAGCAAACGTGGCCGCACATTTTTCTATTCAACCCCGTCAGCGTTGGGACCGTCAGTCCCGTGGCCCCCCGGGCTACCCGATTTGACACCTTCAGATTTCTTTCTGTGGGGACGTGTAAAATCTCCGGTTAGTGAAACGCCAGTGGAAGTGGACCAAAGCCAGAATCGACGAATTACTGGGCCATTTGAAGTTGCTCGAAGCGACGATCAAAAATTATGAGCCACGTCCCCAGAAACCATCCGCAGGGTAGCCACGCGAAGAGACCCCCCCCTCTAACTAACTTTTCAATATATTGAAGTAGAATTTGTTTTTTACAAAAAATGCTTGAAAATTCACGTAGTTTTCCAAGGGTTGTCAGCAGTTTTATACGGGGTGTTTAATGAACGCGTGCCAACCCAACACTGCACGTATTGAGCAATTAAACAAGATTTTTTTACATGTTTAAATTCTGCGTTTTATTGCTATTTCAACGACATATGTAGGCCACAAGAAATTTCCGGATTAGGGTTCTAATGCTTAAACATATTCTACCGTTGCAGTGAATAATCCCTAGAAGTTTCGTCCCATAATGCTGAAACACCCCGAATTCGTTGCATGGGGCGGGATTTGCATTATGTCCAAAAAACGCATGCTAGGAAACCAAAAAAAAACCGTAATACTCTTGAAAACTGCCAGAGCCGGATCCAGCCCGATACTCCTAAGCCGGGACAAGCGGGGTAAACCTTTCTGGGGTCTTGTGCAGGCGAGCGTTGTTAGCTGTTGGTTTAAGCTACGTGAACGTCTCCAAAAAGTATTTAAAAATGGATTTTATATAGCTGTTATATACGTTGAGAGTTTAGCCGTCTAAGAAGGGCCATTAACGTTAAAAATCGCCGGTCCTTCCAAAGAAAAGGGACGTAGTTAGCGGAGTTTTAGTGGAGTTTTACTGTGCGGCAAAAACCTACTGTGGATCTTTATTTCTGCTACATTACGAGCTAAATGCTGGTGCTAATTACCTCCTCGTTGTGCCCCATTGTAATTGTTCCGAAAAGTTACTCGAGTATTACAAAAGACTCTATAATTATGAGTTCCTTTTGTGCCGTTCTTCCACCTTTGTAAACGTAACATAATGATACGGTTGGTTATTTTTTCTCTTACTTTGCCATAAAGATGCTCCCTTGAAAACCAATTATATCGTAACAACCTTAACCAGCAAATCTTATTAAATTATTCAGGTTATTGCGCTCACATTTACTAACTACTCTGGAAGATTGTAGATGAGTTATTTACAGGAGAGGCGCCAGGTAATCAAGTTTGTTTAAATATTTCATCCTCTGCTCCATCAAGATAAAGAGAATTCAGTACCAAAGTATTCTCCGTATTTTGTCTGGTGTGTGGTAGTCCCTAAGGGCGGTCCGACATTTAAGGATCTGCGTTTCTGGATTCGTCCTAAGGCGGAAGCGTTATATCAACGTTTGTCCTAAAGTTAGCTGCTTCTGGGACGTGGGGTGTTAAATATATTTAAAAAAAAAATCAAAATATTTTTCGTCAAATTTGCAAAACATGGCGGGGGACATTTTATCGAAACTCGGCATACCCAGGCGGCAGCCCAAACAGTGCATTTCCCTTCTATTTGGGAGAAATGCCGCGACCGTAGATGTGCGTCGGGGCTACCACGTTAATTCTTATAGGGGAACTGGGGAGGGGCCACGCCACCAGAATTGTCCAAACGGGATACTTTTTATATAGCCGATTTAAAGCATGCCAAAAGCGTATCTCGTTTCGATTCGGCGAGTCGTTTTTGCGAAAAACAATCTAACGTACCGTCCAGAGAATCTGGATGGAGAATGCGTAGGCCCCCGGACGGGCCGGGGAATAGTAGACCGGAACGATTCGCGGCCGCTCAGACACCCGGAATTGATTCCTTCAGATTACTTTCCACGGGGAGATTTGAAAGCATTCGATTACCGTACGCCAGCCAGTGCCGTACATCATCACGTGTGCACGTCGCCCAATGGAGTCGCGCGAGGTAATTCGCGATACCTCCGGTATGGTCGAACGCGTTCGAGAGCCCACGGGAAGAAGGACAGACCCCCGTGCGTTACGGCGGAGCAAAGCCTCGGACGGCGATCTTGGACTTCTGTGGGTCTTCGACGCTCTCCTGGACTTCTCCTTGGCGACGGCCGCGACACGTGGGTTGCGGGTCAACCTAGTGCCGATCGCGCTAAGTGACCCGCCGCCCTCTCCCAGGCCCCCCATTCGACCCCTCTCGAAATGTTGATTTTTAGTTGCGTTTTTTACAGTTTAAAAAAAAAAAAAAAACTAAAATTACTGCCGACGCGAGGTGGAACGCGAGAGTATAATTGAAAAAGTGGTCGTTTCTGCGTACCAAAAATGGTTGGGGGCGAGCTACTCTCGCGGGGTGTTCCCCTTTTTTCGCACGCAGTGCACTATGATATGGAACAATTTATTCTTATCATATTACAGACGTGGCGGAACTTTGGCTGACATATCTGCGATTATTGGAAAGTCGGGAACTATCCAATTTCGTTGAAATATTGAACTTCCAAATACCGAACTATCTCATGCGGCATGTCAGACTGGAACTTCCGAAGAAACTTTATATACTTACTGAGTATTTTTGCTGGCACTATTTATTTGTCACGCGTCATTTCTTAATAAAACTTTTCCGTATATCGAATTTATGTGCTTAGAAATAAACTTCCATCCGGGCTTTGTACGCCAAATTCCATTTTTCCAAAGTGGTTTTAACCTTAACCGCATTGCAAAATAATTGCAATAAAACAACTGGAAATTGCTCCATAATTTTGCCTCAAACGGCTTTCATTGTCTAGAATGTTTTTCGTTCGGCGGAGGGAAAGCCGAATTGACTAGCGCCGTCGATTTTCATCGATATTTTGTTTAAATTGCGGTCGCGTAGATCGATATGACGCCCATTCCTGTGTGGCAAATTCCCAAATTAGTATCTCGGTTTTTTTTCTTTTTTTTTTTTTTTTTTTTTAAATTCATTCAATCGGTGCAAGGGCCGACTCAATATAAACCAACTTCCAGAAAGCTCTCCGGGAACAAACACCCAAAATACATCCGGTGCACATAAACATGTTCGGGTTATAAATATGTGAGACGTATATTTGCCTCTCGATGCCCTTGATGTTCTCGGGAGGTGTTTATATCGCTTTCAGAGGAGAAGCCCCGAGTTTGTTGTTGTATATTCTCTTTTCCACAAATCTGAAAGAGAACGTCGGCTGGAACGCTCGTAAACTTTGATTTGTGCCCGCGTGTGTTTAAAAAAGGCGCGCGCGTTATCGCCGGCCGTTTGCGAGATATTTACACTTCTCTTTTGATATTTGTGTAACTAAGGCAAGAGCAAGACTTCGTCTTTAATTGGGTCATAAATTCAGTTAGGCGGGGACAACGTGGATGCCGAGATGATGTTATTGGGGACTAATCGATATATTATGCTCCGGCCAATTTCGGGGAACAATAATATATTATTTTGGAAATATGCGCTTCACGTGAGAGTGTTTTATGGGCGCGCATTAAGGACGCTTTTCATACGGTGACATTGTCCAGGACATTAATCCATGTCTCCAGGGTCACAATGAGTTTAGCGTATGACAAAGGCTGTTATCACGTTAACGACGCGGCCACCCATCCTCCCAATTTCGGCCCACTAGGCCTGTTTATTATTTATTATCATTAACATTATTGTTCTTACACTTATTCTCGCTCCTACTGCGTTTCGCCATTGTCATTTTCTCGGCAATTATAGTTTCTTGTCGTCGTTCCCGCTCCTACTCTTGCGATTATAACTTCATCATCGTTAATCATCATAATCATCGTTAATTTTTCAGTCAACTACAATCGGAAAAACATCTAGGCGCTCACCTGCATTTTAGGCCTCGCATGTGTATCGTTGCACTTCCCTCACTCGCGAGCGAAACGAGTTCCGGTAAAACTCGCGGTGCGCTTTCGCGTTCCCTCCACCGCCGCCGGGCTGAGTCTCGGCCTGCAAACGAGGCGAAATTCCGCGCTCAACTGCGAGTTCGGATCCAGAGCAGCTCCGGTTACGGCGCATCCGAGAGTGGCAACGTTCTCGGGAGAGTTAGATTGATGTGTTCCCCATGATCAGTTGAGGTTGGTCCAGACTTTTTTGCCGAATTGAGCCGTTCCAGCGAGTGGCCAGTAATTATGCCCGAATTAAAGTTACACCCGGGAAGTTACAGAGATAACGACAATTTCGAGCCGGGCTTAATCACAAAAGTGACCCCGACAAGGCGGTTTCGGGAAGAAGTCGAAATGATGATGATGATGATGACGACGACGATGTGGGGGGCCGAGCGGGACGGTTTCCCTTAGCGCTATTAATTCGCCAAATAATCGCGGTTTACGTCGTTAGATGGAACCTCGAAAAACGCCCGAAAACGTCGGACTTAGTTGCGGCGTTGCTGGCGAGTCGAACATTTTGTATTCTCTCCTCGAGCCGACAACGGTGTAACAACTGTTGGACTTCATCGTTCGGTATACCCGTAGAGCCTTTGGTTTTTCTGATTTATGGCGTTTTTAATTTTGTATCTCGAATTGCGCTATGGAAATTCAATTTACATTTCAACGTTCATCAACCGAAATTAAAAAATTCTCGATTATGCTTTCGATAAATGTTTGCTTACATCGTTTGATTTCGAAAATCAGCTTAAATTGCAAACTGCTGTTTTTAATAGCAACTAACTAAACCAACAAACTTTAACGAGATTCGATCGTCTCTATTTACACTATCGATTTGATTTTTGAGTTTCATTTTGCAGGATAATCCGGGTTTTCGCAGTGATTTTCTCACTCGCAAGTTGAATTTTTCTGTCTACGTAAATTCGTTTTTTGGCCGATGTGTCGCTTCGCCGTGCAGAGGTGTCGATTTAAAAAAATGTTTATGATTAATTTCACGTTCTGTTGATCCATCAGAAAGCTTCGGGAGTTAGGCGGCTCCCTCCCGCCACAATCACGTCCTGGGGGCACCTGCTTCTGAATCGTAATTCGGCAAATATTCTTTCCCATTCTGGACACTTAATAAAGGCCGCTGAGCGTTATTTAGCGGCCCATAACGATGTATTTTCGTCACGTCTCCAAGATGTTATTGGAAAGATCCGACGCGATACAACTAAAGAGGAAAAGTGATATATGGGACATAACTTTTTTGCTGCGTAAATAGATATATTGAATTGACGTGTTTTGGTTCGAAATCAAATAAATTCAATTTTACATATTTCATTAGAGATGTGAGGAATCAGCCCGTTATTTATTCAGATTGTCGGCGCTGCAAAAGTGCTTCATATCCAAGTGCGCTTATATTAAGCTCCCAAGAGACTCTAGTCTCTGTATATCTAGGAGTAATTCAATTTTTCTACGAAGTTTGCCAACGGAATTCGCAAAATCGTCAAAGTGTCACGTCGGACCTGCATACAAAACGTCGTTAAGGGACCATTTTCTGCTTTAGACACAGCTATAGCCTGATTGTACCGTTGCGGCTTAAGATTAAAATGGAAATATACGTCTGAAAGATGAATCCCTATTAAGACGAGTGATATTTTTCGCCATGGTCGACGTTTATAAATCACCTCGAGGAACATACTCACCTCCGGTATGTAATTTAATTCGCTTGCAATATTTCGAGACCTTCCGGAAAGAGGGCTCCGAAACACACACCGTGATTTGTTATTTAAAGCATTGGCAATATTTTGAGGCTCGATCGATTTTAAAGTGCCTATATAGAAATCCAGATTTTCCTAAAAGCAAGACCACGGCCATAGCAACACGTTTATCCGGAGAAATAAAGCTGATTAGTTCCCCATTCACGTCCAGTTTCTCTCGCGGATCCTGCCTTAATGACGCCTAATGGAGAGTTTCACCTGAATCTTAATTAATTATCACGCGTCCGGGGACCTGGCATAATATGCTTTGATAAATTTGCAACAACGGTAGGAATTTTATGATTTTCAATTTTCCTGAGAACGACGTAGCCGTTCCTCTAAAACTTATATCCAAAGCGCAATCTAAATCCCAAGTTCATATTCCTCTGCTGCGTCTTTGTTTGAGTTAACAAAACACATTAACCAGTGCGAAAATAGAGGGAGATTAAATTTCACTAGTCGTTAGAACATTAATATACAAGGTAAAGTCATCAAATATTACTTAACAAAACGGCAGTCTGTGTATCTTCTCCCGAGGGAAATTTCATGGAACTCGGTTTAATGTAGCATCTAGTCATGAACGTTAAAGTTTTACAAGCGTGTCCGCAATTGGATTGTACCGTTTATTATTTGCTAACATCGTGACCTTAATACCGCCCAGATTTTGATGACACGGATTTTTGCCACCAAGATGCGATGTCGCGACGCAATTTCCTCACTTTTATGAATCGTAATCTGGTCGTGTATAAAAGGTTTGATGATGATGATGGTGGTGGTGATTTCTTTTATACCTCCCCGAGAGCGCATCCCACCGAAAAGCGTTGCCGTTAATTGATTTCCTCGAGTCACCTCGCAAATGGAAACCTCAAAAACCTTTCCCACCTGAATGTACTTCAACATTCCACACCACTGGCAGCGCTACCAGCAAGGCGGCAAAAGTCACGTAATCCGAAAAATCGACGGAGCGCTGATCACTGACGGGGGCCATTTCAGAAGTGCTATTGAATTTTCCTTAATAATTGAGTTTCTCGAATTGATGCAGATAATTCTTTAAAAAAAAATAATGCCACCAAGGTGCCTCGCAGGTGTTTAATTCATTTTTTAAGCTGTTCCCCAGAAATATCCTCTTCTCAATTTTCACGTCGTTACTTGCGGACACCTCCCGATAACGTTTTGGTGAGACGTCACGATGTTGAACGATGTCAGCAGAGAAGCTTAGCGTGGGACAGTGGGTGAAAGTGCCCGTTTTCCAGGACAAAACAATTTTCGACAATAATTAGAAACAAAGTTAGAATTTTATTAACATAAAATTGCGTTAAAGGTAAAACAGCCGTGTCTGACTGGTGTGTTTATCGAAACCACGGTTTGATAAATATTATATAATTGTCAACAGTTTAACTGATTCCGACGTCTAAAGTTCGAAACTAGTTCCTAGAATGTAGTCGTTTGTAGAAATATTTTACGGCGACAGTTTTGATTTATATATACTACCAAATCTGTATAAAATGGAAATAATCTGCCGTCAAACACCATTACTCCGGCTGCAGCAAATACATGTTTATGGAGCCGAACGATTTATCATAATGTGCTCCCGGCAGAGCGAGTACGCAGCTGGACAAGACACGGCCCTTATTGCTTTCGAGACGGACTCCAAACTTAATTCACCTATAAAGATGGAATATTTTTTGAAATCGAAAAATTGCAATTACGTTACTTTTGATATATAAGACTTCGTTCGCCAAATTGTCCAGAATATTTTAAACAGTAACATAATATTTGCCGTATAGTAGAATGTATGAATACATGGAGATTTTAGCATTTTCAATATATCATTTTATGCGAACCCGTAACGTGGATATGCCGTTATCGCTTGCATCATTAAATTTTCATTTGGCCCGTCATAAATCCACCTGCTAAGCTAAACCTAAATATCCAGTGACACTGAAATGCGAATGTTTCATCGCATCAGTTGGCTTTTAACGCTCGTGTTCTAATTGAGCCCCAACGATGAGAGAGTTTGTGCGATAATGAGTACACTTTTACAAGCAAAAAAGTGAATCCCCGTAACATAAAAGAGGGAGGGTTGGGGGCAATGAACATGTCTAATAAAACGCGCTGCGACAATTTTTCTCTTGAATTAGAGCGAAATTCCGTCGTGCTAAACTTTCCAACTATCCATGACATTTATGCAAAAGAAAAAAGCATAATGAAACCCGAAACCCGAATCCCACAACATACAATTAAATGCCGCAAATGTGTAGGCGAGGGAATTTTATCTTGCCGGACGATAATTGAGGTGCTTTACCGTATTTCATGCCGTCCCGAGCTTTGTCCGCGGCTTGCCAACCAAGCACACAATGCAAAGGAAGGAAGCCGCTGTTGGTCGCAACGAATATATGCACGCGAAAGCGATTCATCAAAATGCGTCACCGGGGATTAACAAATGTGTACACTCGGCTTGGGATTTGGATTTCATTTCAGTGCGACCTCAATTTTACCTCACCAGCCTGTCCGACACTCTAAAAAGTTTAATTTGTGTTGGTTTCGATAGAAAGAAAGCAAAGGATTTGATCGAAAGAGTCCAAAAATGTTATCAGTGGCAGAGCTTCTTTAATATGTACAGCGACGAGGGTCGCGAGTTTCATAATTCCGAATTTAGGTTGGGTACATCATAAAGTACCCCGTTTCTTGTACATTGCAGTTAAATTGGTAGTTGTCAATCTTCCAGTGCCGACACATAGAGACTTTTAAATGAGGTCGTTGATAGTGCCCCAGAATCAATACCTTAATGAGGGATCGATCTGGTGCATATGCCGGCCAACGCGTTAGAAATCAAAAATGCACCAAAGTCAGCTCGATTTCTATGAAAAAATTAAAAATAATTTTGAGCTCATACCGACGCAATCATAGCTGAAGTGCCGAAGCGGATACCCTGTATATGCTTTAAAAAATACTCGTTCGATTTCTGAACCTTCATCATCTAGAGTACTAAAGGTAGCGAATATTCTCATTTTCTTCTTTTTAAAATTCAATTATTGATTCTACGAAGTTCTCGCAAATCCAACCATTTATCCCCGCCTGCTTTGGTTAGTAAGTTTGTTCTATAGGTATCACTCAAACCGGAAACAATGTTCTTTGCAGATTCAACAACCCATAATGCTTGCATCTTCGTTTTGCAAATCTCGAGGGGAATTTCGATTTGCTTTGTACTTTTCGGGCTTGAGATATCATGAATATTTGACAAACTTGGAAACGGATGGGAAATGTTAAGGGCCGTTGTCTCGGCACCGTCGGTGAATCATTAATGCAAAACAAGGAGAAATATGCGTTTTATAGACTCTGCAATTTACCACGGAAAACTTCACATTTCTCAACGTTAGAGGCTCACTGAGGGCAAATAGATCTTAATCCTCCCACAATTAGCCTAAAATTCGGGGAACAACTGCTAATCCATTAAAGTACACATTGTAGGAAAATTTGTCGAACGACAGGGCCACATTAAGGGCTTAAGCTTGTGGGTAATAACTATCGATCCGTGGACAAATTGTTCCGAACAACTGTTGCCCAGTTTCTGGCCCTTAATAATTATTATAGGTGTCCTGGTCAGTTACGGCGATAGCCACGATTTACCGCAACACTAACTTTTAGGGATGGAAATTAGCTATGAGTCGTTAAGCATCTTCTGAGTCCGAGACATAAAAACGTCATCAATCAAGAGATTTACGGACAACAGGGAGCTTAATAAACGGAACGTTCCACACTAGCGGAATATGAGTACTTGTTTTTACATTTAAATGGCAACGTTGCATTGGTCTTTTGTTAAACGTTATCATGTTTGTGTTCGCTGCGTTGCCAAACGTCAATTAATTTCACTTCTTCCTTCATTTGTAGATACATCGTTATTTCTACTGTATAAACTATTCTCGACATCCTCGCGTTCTAGCAAAGTCTCCATAGCTAAAATTGCATAACTTTCAGTGCGCCCTGATTCCGGAGAGCGAGCGGGTTGAAAGTAATCTATTTGAGACCAACAAATCTCGAAGTAATTTAGTTTCCCTAAAACTTCGCGATATGTGCTTAAATAAGAATGTTCTAGCAGGAACGCTATACTTCTCGAATGTTCAAATTATGAAATATTATACGGCTCGAGGCGGAAGTTTCCAAATTTTAAAGTTTCCGATTTGCCAACACTCGACGAGAAGCCTTGAGGGTGTAAACCCTGCCACAGGACGATCGTAATGGATTCGTAATTTAAGTACACATTTTTGGGTTAAAACCGCTTTTTGCCTTGTGCAACCTAATTAAGTTAATCCACGAAGTTCCTGGAACTTCTAAAACATCCGAAACCTAATTTTAGCAGATTGCAAAGAAGGAAAAGTACATTTTTTTAATTCCCGTTATCTCCTCGAGTCCATTAAACCGAAATTGCCGTTTAATTGTCAAGAATCTGGAGGGTTAAATGCATCGCCCGTAGTTAGAAGGGTATTGATTGCCATGCTAACAGTTATATTCCCAAAGTTTCGCCATAAAACTTGGAAAATAAATTCTAATTCGTCCAATATTGAGCACGTAATAAAAATACTGTATAACAATGATTTATACATAAGGATGAGCGTTTCTCAAAGATATTAATGCACGTCATCAGATGTTTTGATTACCAAGTTGGGAAGGCGTTTACCTAACATCGACGTGCATCAACGTGACAAAACTGATTTTATTCTGCGGCATAATTTGGTATTCTGACACTGTTCCCACGTGGAAGGGTACGAATTTGTTTTGTTACATTTGCATGGCATTTCTGGATAAAATGGAAATTGTGCCAGAGAGTTTTTACACTCATACATTTCCAATAATGTACATTAAAAAAACGTTTGTGGTACTTGTTAATTAGATTTTATCCTCGGTGTCGCGTTCATTCGCCATTGCCACTCTTAAAAGGGAGTGACTCCTATGTCCAGACCGGCAGTGGCAACCATGTCCCTGGGAAGAATTATCTGGAAATGAGTACTGTGTCACGGGGTTTATTATTGAAAATAAGTGAGTTCAAACTTTTAGAAATTTCGAAGATTTTTGAGCTGACCCATAGCTACTTCAAAACTTTAAAAATTCAACAAATATATTGCAGTCAAAAGGTCGAAATCCCGCTCATGCACTTCATAACGAACTTTACCAGAAAGTTAGTGAATGGCGCATAGCGATAGGTGGCACTTGTGGGTTTCTAATTCCGCTGTGACCCGACAGATAGCACCAACTAACTTTTTATTCTTTTTGATGGTATAACGTACATTCACCACCTATCAAGAAACATCAATGAGTGGTTTAATACCTCGTACTCAGTTAAACTCAATTTTTTAGAGTAGATTTAATGCTCAAAAGTTTCTTTCGGAATTTTCTCAATTGAGGATTTGCAGGAGGTTTGCGCATTAATACATGATTAATAATTTTCATGCTAAAAAATACTAAGTATATTGCGAAGGTTAATCCCCCCAAGCGTCTCCTGGATTTGCATCCACTTTAAAACCTGATCTCCCCGCAATCTCCACAATATTTCGAGTAATTTATAACCGACGTGAAAGGGCCACGTATACGGTTTTAACAAAATGGTAGCGACACGAGACCTCGATTATATATCATATTACTTTTAAGAGACTTTCGAGTCTGGAAACGAGAAGCCGTCCTACACCTTATAAACCGGCTTCCCATCGTGATATTACAGGGAATCAAAGCGAAGTTAGGCGCCTCAAAGGGACTCTTGTAATAAACTTAACTTTCTGAAAGACAGTAAATCTATCACAGCAAAAGTCCCTCGCAGATTATCAGTTTATCGCTTTCAGGTGAGTTTTGCGTCATGCGAATGTGAGGCCGAAGTGGATTTAGGTGGGGCCGAGGCGGCAAAAACAGGAGACCATTTTATAGAGCCAGGAAGAGCAATTTTTAAAACAACCGCGTTATTACTTAGATTTGTTTAGGATGGAAATTCTGGAATTCAGCAAAAGTTAATTTTTAAAGCAAAAATTGTTCGCACAATTGGACACATTTTCAATATACTATAAATCAACTCATTTACGCTTAATGTCTGTTCTGCGTTAATTAATTTTAGAAATTGAATTACGTGTGTTTACGATGCACAGATACGAGCACTGATGGTGTATGTGTAAATATAATATTTACACGTAAAAATTCGGCTTTTATGTTTTCTGATAATTGGGAATTTGATTTAATTTTTTTAAATATTAGTCTGCTTCATACGGCTGTTTCCCTATCAAATATGTTGAAAATTATTAAAATTATCACAAAATATAATTTATACAATACACAAAAACCCAATAAAACCTCAAAACTGTGATATTAAACGCATTATGAATTTGGTGTACATTCAGTCGGAATGTTATTTATAATATTTCAGGGGTATAATGCAGTAAATACGCGTTTCAATAATATTAACATTAAACATTCAAATAACATATAAAAATTCGATAAGCAAATTCAACAGATATTTAAAATCATTGAGAGATTTATCATGACGGAATTAACCAACTTAGTCCCTCATTTGCAAGTATAACACTTCTGACTACCAAATGTTGTTATTGCATGTTGCTATGCTCAGAATCGATTTCCCTTCCTGGGCGGCATACAAACAAGAACGTCCTTAAATACAGTTTCATTGGAATCTTCTCAAATGATGGAATTGCAGTTATCCAGAGTGGACTATACGGTGATGGGAGTGGTGAACAAGAACTGCCTCAGACTACTCCCAGCGGCAGTTCCCAAAGAACCACAAAAGGTGGCTATAGCCGACACTGATGGAATCCTCCAGGTCTTTTCAGTGCGCAAAGACGACATTCAGTTGCACTTTAAAACCCTGCCGGGCCCTGCGATTACGTCCCTTAAAGTAGCTGGAGCTTCAGGTAAGGGCCAGCCCTCTTGATAGAGATATTTTCTTATTTCTCAACTTCCAGGGACTGTAAATGATAAAGTATTCATAGCTGCCGGCAACGAAGTCAAGGGGTACACTAAGAAGGGGAAGCTGTTTCTAGTCTTCGATTCAGGAATGACTGAGGATATTAATTCTATGTAAATATTATACCGTGCGGCTCTAAATTATACCTCCCTCCCGCTCTACTGGTAATTTAGAAAAAAAATATATTTTTTTTCAAAGTTCAAAAAGAGCATTAAATAGAACAAAAAGTGGTATCTTTTGACGTTTGTTTTTTTTTCTTAAATGTCGCGCTTACGTCATCGGTAGGATAAAATGGCCAATTTAAACAAAATAAAACATGAGTCATGTGACATCTCAAATTAAAGATCTTTAAAATTTACATTCAATGGTGCCCGTTTCAGACGTTTTATTTAATTAATTTCCTATCAACAAAAAGGTTTTTTTAATTGTTTATGTACATTACACCACTAAACATCGTTTCGAAAAAACTCTAATTTGAGGTGTCACCTGACTCATGTTTCAATTTTTTTTTAGTCGGCCATTTTGTCTTACCGGCGACTTCAGCAAAATTTAAAAATGACTCAAACATCAAACAACAACGTTTTTGTCCTATTTAATGCCGCTTGTGAATTTTAAAAACTATGAATTCTTAAAAGGTTAACAGAGGGGGGCAATTTAGAACCCCACGCTGGTTATTATTACGTGTTCTCATAGGTTTGTTTTGGGCAATGAACTATTCCTCTGTGGAAAGCACGTCTTTAACCACTACCGAGATTGCAAGGAAGTGGGCTCCTATCTCTGCGGAGACACTATAGTTGATGTCACAGCGTTCTATATGCTCAAAGTACTATCATTAAACAAAATTGAGAATTTTCTGAGGTTTGAATGACCGAAATTTCCCAGAACGGACGTCTGACCTCCTTAATCGCCTGCGAAGGTCGCATGATCAGGGTTCTGGAGCATGCCAGAGTTACCGCCAGCATGGAGGTGGAGAGTTCTCCTACAGTTTTACACATCCACGAAGATGACGATTCAAGGACAGTCTTGTTTGGTACTGTCGATGGAAGAATTGGGATTTTAGACGTTGAAAGGTGATACATACTTCCCAAGTAATCCAATGTAAAAAGTCGTTTTTAATGCAGTTTGCAGGGCTTTCAGCGATGGTTGATAACCAACGAAAAAAACGCTAGCTCAATTATCTGCATTGAGAGTTACGATATGTCCGGTGGTGGGACTAAAAATCTGATACTAGGAAGGCAGGATGGAAATATCGAGATTTATAACGTGAATATGCACGACGAAATGGATAAAACTTCATTGATTTTTTTAGAGGTTTTCCCGTCCTCGTTTCCCTCTAAATGCATAAAAATACATTCCTCCTCTTTCACAGAATTGCAACGAATGCATAATGTCTTTGCAATGCGGAATAGTTGCTACCAAGGGCTATGACGAGGTCCTTGCAGTAACTTACAGTGGAAGGATATTCGGGCTTACGACTCAAGTAACTGATGCCAATTTCGATGGATCTACGGGAAGTTACGTATTCACTACAGACGCCTCGACTAAAATTAGCAAGCTCAAGGGCGACATTGAAGAATTGCACGCAAAATTGAACAAGGAGCGGGAAAAATACCAAGAGGCAACCCTAGGCAATATGATGGAGCTTTCTGCAATTTCCTTAATCCCCATAAACGCCACTGTAATATTTCCTCTGCATACGGAGCGTAACTATATAATTTTTTTTAAGTTTATTTTGGACAGGAAAACTGCCAGCTATTTGCTCAGCTTGGAAGCCCCCACTCCGATCGAGCATATTCTGATTGAATGCAACGCTAAAATTGATCTGCTAGATGTGGAGAAGAATACTGCGGTTATAAGTTATAGCGAGACAGCTAATTTAAAGGTAAATGTTCTCATTAGTCGGTAGAGCATGGAGACTTCCTTATACAGGGCAGTTCCCAACTCCTGGCAACCTACAGATGCCAGTTAAATACCAACCGGATTGAGCTAAAAATTCAATCAACTGAAGGCGAAAAGGGACTTCTTCAGGCTTATGTTTCGCCAGTATTGCAACCAAGATGCAGTCGATTACTACAGTTCGACATAAAAGCCTTGTCCCTGCATTATCGTGTCAACGAATACAGCGATTTGAACCGGTAGAAAACCTCGTTAATATTGCTTAAAAAACAACATTTTAATTGTATTTTTAGACCGTTTAGTGTTATAAAATTCAAAGGAACTTTCTCATTGGCAGAAATCCATAATTGGATCAGCCAGTGCTTGCCAGAGGTTCCAGGTAGACCTCAGATGTCTGAGCAGTGTTTTGAATTGTTCTTCCAGTCAAGCCTGTTGGACTCGATTTTAATATGCACTTACAAGTAATGGCTAGAAATAATCCAGTTCCAATAACAATTTTAATTCTCCAGGAAATCCGAAGCAGAGTTTAGGTCAGATAACTTGACGACTTTATGTGTATTGAAAGAGGTTTTAAGCGTGGAGGCTACAAATAAGAAAACGAAAATAGATATAAGTTTAGGTAAACTAAGTCCTGCGGGCTCAATTAATTGATATAGAGTTGCATTATATCTTATGTAGTCATTAACGATCAATGCATAGACCACATCCTTAAAATGGTGGAGCCAAAACTGCTTGAGCATAAACAGTTTTTAAGGGACAAAGAGCTGTTTGATGCCTTGAACGAGCTTGAAATTGCGGAAGAAGATAACGTGAAGTATCTCTCTGAGAAATACCGAGCGATACTTCAAAAAAAGAGTGAATTGGTTGAGCATTTCAAGACGTATCCAGATTATTTGGATAGATTATATGGTAAGAATATGAACATGTTTAATTGATATATTAGGTATATTTGGTGTTTGGGTCTGATCATCAAGTAGTTTTGAATTTGTTATAATTTTAGATTCGATATTGAACTTGCTAACCAGTTACAACAAGCTGAAAGGACTTCAACTGAGCAGGCAAAAAATCGAAGATTTAAAGAGAAATTTGGAAAATTATTCTTTTGACGATTTAATTGACGTTTTTAAGTCTGGAACTGCATGCAGATAATTAATAAGTTCTGAAAAAAACTTTTTAAATAAAGAATTTTTCTTAAATAACAAAAAACGTAAATTTCAGGGCTTAATTTATCAGAAAATCTCTTGGCTAACGGCGATATGGGGTCTCGTGTGATATTTTTATTCAAAATTGGCCTTCAAAGGACCTCGACGAAGGCCAAAGCTACAAGGAAAGTAGATGCAAGAGTGGGTA
Organism: Euwallacea fornicatus; assembly: GCF_040115645.1. Classification (NCBI taxonomy): domain Eukaryota; kingdom Metazoa; phylum Arthropoda; class Insecta; order Coleoptera; family Curculionidae; genus Euwallacea; species Euwallacea fornicatus. The sequence goes on from NC_089570.1 coordinate 1,827,093, forward strand.
AAAAATTGTGATATAAGATTATAAAATCGCTAAAATACCTTGTTATACATATTTTTGTGCATGATTGAAATTATTACCTACAGATGCGGCCCAATTTCTTTTATGTTTGCCCGCCTGGTGCGTGTACTTTAGCTAATTTTCTTCATATTTAATATAAAATAAAACAACAATATATTCAATTAAACAATTTCTTAAATTATCTTCTCATGGCACTCGTATTTAGAATGTGCATATAGTATAAACAAAAATCAATTTCATGACTCTTTGATCATTTGAGTCAACTTAATGTAGCTCAGTGAAATGAGCTAATAAATATTATTTCCGCTTTAAAGGGTTTCTCATCATTCCATTATCGCCGTTTTCATTGAGATTGGCAAGATCCTCGTCTATCAGCAGCTCGAAATCCCCTAGAGCTTCGGAAGCTGGAATTTTATTCCATCTGACACTGATAAATACAAAAATCCATTAATATATTCAAATAGTTTGTATATTATCATACTCAGGCATTCCGGATGGAGGAACGACTATATTGAATATATTGTCCAAGAGTTTGTGTTTTAAAATTCGATCATTCGCTGTGGTCGACGTAAGGGAGGGTGAGGCATTTACCTGGAAGGGAACTTAAAAAATCTTCCAAGTATCACAAATCCACTACCTCAATCAGCCAGGGCTTCAGCTTATTATCAATGATAATATCATATCCATAGCACTCGAAACAATGCCGATCTGTTGAAATAACTGGAGCGATGGCTCGAAGACAATGTATAATCAACCAACTGATTTGATCGAACAACTTTTCAGTTACTTGTTTCCCTCTAGTATTTTCCAAGTAGAGGCGCAAGTTTTGGACGCTCAACTTGCCTCCGTGCAAAGAATTATATTCACCCTTATGTTATGTATAGGAACGATCGTTTTTAATACTATACATTGTTTATTTTATGATAGCAGTGACTTACCCCGTGCTTTTGTACAGACACATTAGTTAAATGAACGTACATGTTATCTAATTCTGCCACGCTTGAGTCGTATTTCACAGTGCAAAAGCGACAAAATCCCAACTTAAATTGGTAAGCCTTTAGAGGGCGGAAAGAGGTCACTAAGACGTACAATCTTAGGTCAAATTTCTTCCCCCCGATAAGAAGAGGATTGTCTATGTACTTTGATATAACATAGCTTTCTTTAGCTAGCTGCTGCTGAAATGGCGTTTTCGACTCTCTAGACCATCGCTTTAGTTTAGACAATTTGTTGATTAAGAAAATTCCTGAGCCTTGAGATCTTCCACAGGGCTTCATTATCCATGTGCTTTGGGGCGCTTTCCGGTATTCCTCCACGAACATATTGTAGTCTGCGGGCAGTACGAATGTTACAGGTATGAAATCCAAATGCAAATACTTGGAGTCGCCCCGCTCAGCCATCACATTCCCCTCCTTCTCTAGATCCCTCCTATATCTTTTTATATTTTTAACCAGAAGATCTTTGCGTGAAATTTCGTAATGATTGGGAAAGTGATTTATAATCCTGTATAAATATTAAAAAAAGAAAATAAATAATAAACATACAGTTTTTATAAAGGAGATATGGATGCTTACTGATTGTCATTCATTCTGTAGCCACTATCCACGCTAAATAGACTGCGGCATGTTTGGGTTCCTGCCCAATAAATGTTCCAGTCATCTTCGGGGCCCACTTGTCCCCAGCCACGTTTCTCGCAGTTAGCTAACACCACACTTTTGTCTAAATCGGTGCAAAAACTGATCTTCATCGTGAAATTTTATAGATGATAAATTTTGATATAGTTCGGTAATTCAAAATATGGATTAAATAAAGTTAAAGTTGTGCGTTGCCATGGAAAATCGATTTGTGGGAATTTTGATAGAGAAATGCGTGAGAAACTTAGTTCTATAGAAAAATTAACAAATCAATACGGAAATTATATTTTGCTGCAATAACTGAAATTAACTGATGAACTGAACTTAATTGTCCATCACGATGACGTCAGTCCGCTGTATGACGTCAATTTTATACACCGGGTTTTTATCAATGAATTATTAAATCGGCGTGACATACCATTCTTATATAACCTATAAATTTATCAATAGAAACTCCTATATTTACATTTTTTTGGAGCATTTTGAGTAATTTTGTGTTTCCTTTTTACATTGTTTTTTCTTTAATTTTCCTCAATATTATGTCAACTAGGTGGTAAGTAGTTTTTCGAATGTCTACGTTGTGATTCAAAATTGATCCCAATCAGGTACCCAATTTACCAAAAAGGCGGACCTCAATTGAGAGTGTTCTTACCAAACTTTTGGATGAAACTGGTCCGACCGGTTCTGGAGCAGCCCCCCAATGTAGTGCAATTCGCCTGTTCTATGGAAATGACCCGTTTTGATATGAAAAATTATTTAGAAAAAATTTATAATGTTAAACCAGTGCATATTCGGACAAGAATTGCCCTTGGGAAAACCCGTAAAGATCCTGGGAAAGGATATATTGTAAAAGATGATGATGTTAAATATGCTTATGTTACACTGGTAAGAATAGTGGTAGCATGGTGCCTTGAGGAAAGTTATTGTAATTATTTTTTAGCACAAACAGGAGATTTTTGAGTTTCCAGATGTGTGCCAGATGCAGAAAGCCGGTTTGGAAGATTACGAAAAGTCTTTAAAACAAGCAAAAGAAGGATTTAATGACTATTTGGATAGAAACAAACAGAGACCTGGAATACCTGGTTGGTTTACTATTTAAGTTTAAGAGTTTGGTTTATTGTGTAGTTGAAATGTTAAGAATTCTCTGTGAAATTGGTTCTTGCGTGATTATTGATTGTAAATATTGTGTTAATAAGGTAATAATTAAGTGTTCATAAGTAAAAGGCTTTTATTGGGAGATTTTACTTGTATAAATTGTCTACTCTTTGTTAACGTTTTTTACACATTTATGTCAACAAAAACTGACGAGTAGCAGAACCATATGTCGAACACTGTGTCATATGTCATTACAAATCTGTCTAAAGCGAAAAGGTTGAAAAATTAAAAAGGCCGAGGCCAAGTGAAAATAGAAAAGGCGTCTATTTCTTCTTAAATTCCTGAATTTCCTTAATTTCCAGTGAATTAGAGATAAATATGACAGTAAAAGAAAAGCCCTTTGTAATACAAGCCAGGCCAATTTAACTGGAAAAAGAATGAACTTGCTATACTAATTCCCGGTTTGATCAGTCATTTCTCTTAGTACCATGGCGGAATCCGAGCCAAAAGAGTTTTTAGACGACACGAATTTGATGGCCGATTTGGATCCAAATATAAACGCCACCGAGACCAGCCTCGGCGACAATTTGTTCACTTCGGATAGTGAAAATTTGCAGATTCTTGATAGTTTTTTAAGTAATGAATCTATGAACAATGAGCCAACTGGAGATGATCTTACCGAGGCTCTATGTGAAGAGCTCCCTGAATCTGAGCCAGAGCCCCTGGCTGAGATACCGGAATCGGATCTAAAGGAGGTAGAAAAGGATAATTCAGAATTGGATAATTGCAATTCAAACTCTAATGAGGAACAACATGTTGAAAGTCCCTCAGCGACTGTAGAAGGGTTTGCTTTCAAATGTATTTATTGTGATCGTACATTGACTCCTACAGATAGTCCCAAGTTGTTGGAGTGTCTGCATAATGCTTGTACAAGCTGTATTAATGGGAAATTATTTGAGAATAATGAATCTTCAGGATCAAGTGGTAAGTTGTAGATATGTTTGTCTTTAGTATATTTAATGGAACCCCTTTACTCTGATAGATGCATGAACCACATATTTTATAGATATACATGACAGACACATTGAGGTTGTTTTAACACTTAACCATGTCTTTCCACAATAGTCTATCAACCTTTTCTCTTAAGTATCATTTCATCTAGTTTGTGTTAATACAGGATGTTGAAAAATAATCCTAGTGTGTTAAAAAAAATTCAAGTCTCACTTAGATGAAAATTGCATGGCATCATTTTCCATTATTATGCACAGTTTGGAACCTAAGATTTTTCACCTTTTGATTCATAATGTTTTCATGAAATATTAAGGAAAAACACATGTATAAATTAACAACAGAGCATATTTTCTTGAACTGCAGGAGCAGCCACATTGCCATATCTTCAGAATTATCTTACAACTGTTTTCCTAATTCAGAATTTAACTATCAAACAATGGTAATCTCAATATTTCAGTGAATCAGATTACATGCCCAACCTGCAATATTCAATGTGAATCTTCAAGAATAATAGAAAACCAGTTCCTTCTTGAATTAGCTACCAATAACGAAGAGAGCAATAATTCGTCCAAAAACACTGATGTCAAATGTAGCAGCTGTAGTGACGAAGCTCTGGCTTCTAGCTTTTGTGCAGATTGCTCTGAATTTATTTGTGATAATTGTGTTCAAGCTCATCAAAGGTTTGTTATTCTACACTGTAATTGTTTCTAAAGTTATAAATGAGATTCTCAGGTTAAAAATTACAAAAGACCATACAATCAAATCGAAAGAAGAAGGTTTTAATGAATTGAATGCCTTGAACAATGGCTCGGCCAACTTGTTTTGTTCAAATCATCCTCATGAAAAGTTGTCTCTGTTTTGTGAGACCTGCGATAAGTTAACTTGCAGAGATTGTCAATTGATTGAACATAGGGAGCATAAATATAAATTTACCAATGAAATTGCCTCAGAGGCCAAGAAGTATATTTCTGATATGCTGAAAGATGTTGGGTGAGGACTGGCATTCTGTATATTGATACATAAATTCTAATTAGTTTTTCACTAGATATAAAAGAGCTTTGCTCACTAGCGCCATGAAGGTAATTGATGATCGACAAAATCTCATAACTGAAAAGAAGCAGGCGCTAGTTAGGGAAATTACTCAATTAGTTGTGAAGTAAGTAATTTGAGCTAAAAGCTAATATTTGCATAATATTCAATCATTTTAAAGGCTCACCCAAACTATAAGTACACGTGGCAAGCAACTAGTAGGAAAATTGACAGAAGTTTGCGATTCTAAGCAAAAAACACTTCAAGAGAAGAAACTGGCTCTTGAGCAGCTCTCTAAAATGACAGATCATTGCATTGAATTTACGCAATACGCACTAGACCACGGCAGCGACATGGCACTACTGTATAGCAAGAAGCAGGTCACTGAACACCTGAAACGGATCAAGTGCAAGAGAGCGGACATTCCAAATCCAGAGATTCCTGTGAGAATTCATCTAGCTTTGGACAAAGTGCCTGATTTAATTAAAGGTAAACAATTGCTGTGGTTCATGGTGTTTGTATATAGAAAGTTTCTTTTATTTGCGCCTGTTTTGGGTAGGATTGTCTTCAGGTAAATGTTGCGTTTATTTAATAGTAACCAAAGTTATTTGAGTTTTGTCTTTATGGTAGTAATGTCCACGATCGGTCAAATTGTCGTGGATGGAAGGCTGTATCCATCCCAGGCAACTTCTCCAGGAGTAGCAGCTCCCTTCCCCCCTAATCAGTCTCCAAGTCCTGGCCAAATGAGGCCTCCACAGCAGCAGTCTCCAATAAGTCCTCTAGTGCAGCAATCCTCTCCTTCAGGCGTCTTTGGTCAACCATCAAATCAGCCTTCAAATCAACAACCGCAGCAACCGCAGGTACTTGAGACTTTTTCTTATGGTTTCTTTTGATCATTACAATAAAGTTTGATTGTAATAATACTAACAATGATTTGTTTAATTATATAAAGCCTTTGGTAAATAATTTATATTACACGGAGAAAATAATAAGAATACATCATTTTGTTTTTATGGTCGGATAGGTATTATTGAGTATAGTGTATTTTGAAGCGGAAACTGTCCGTGCGGGTCCTCCATGAAAAAATAGCGCAAAGTTTTTATTTATCAATTAGTTAATTTTTTATTTTTATCACATTTAGGTGGGCGTCAGAATGGGAAACCCCCCTCCATACTCTCAGTTCCAATCAACCAATCAACAGTACCCACAGATGATTCAAAATCTCGGCCAAAATCCGCCTCATCAACCATTTGGTAATCAAATTAATCGTTGTTAAGTTAACAATTAATTCAACATGAATTTAGGCCAAAATAGCACCACTAGCGCCTTGCAAAATCGCCTGCAAAGCATGGGACCTCCTGGCTTGAGCAACATCCCCCAGACCATTCCGATTTCCCTTGCGCAACAATTAAACATCAATCGACTGCAACGGCCCACTATTCAAAGAGCCATAATTCCAAGGATGACGGCAACTTCTATCGGGCTAAATCAACAGCAACAGCAAGTTTCAAGTTCTACCCATCCTCACGGTATGATGCAGGATAGGAGTAACTTGAGACATTTATTGCAACCGAACAGTAACGGCCCGATTTATATTCAAACGGGGCCGGCGCAGTATCAAGCGATTCAGCCACATCAGTTCCAGAGTAGATTCGCTAATTCGCAGCAAATAAGGTGAGTTTCAAGTTGGTGTACATAACTAATGACCAATGTGATAAAAAAATTAGGTTTAGCGCTCAACAGCCCCAAGTGCGAATGATAATGCCTGGGCAACAGAATCAAGGACGAATGGTGATTCAGGCTCAACAGGTGAGGGCGCAACAGTCACCCTTTGGTGCAAACGTCGGTTCGGGGTTGGCCAAATGGCATACACCACAGCAGAACAATGGTAAGTGCTTTGTTAGTATTATTTTAGATTTGCTGTTTTCTCATTTTCATAAGTTTAAATATTGTTTTTAAGATTTATTTTTGACTAAAGAAGTGAGAGTTATACTTGAAAGTGTTTTTCTAGAAAATGCACAAAATGCGGCGCAAAACAGAGCCATCTCCAGCCTTCCTACTATCAACGATAATTTCAAAATTACCTTGCGATCGCAGCCTGAGGCGAGCAAAAGCACTCCTGCTACAGTGACCTCTACTATCCCCAAAACGCCAAGTCCTAATCATATACACCAAGAGACGGAGCGCAGCCTGGACAAATTTTGTGAAGAATCTGTCAAGGATTTAATGGCCACTATTGCTAAATTGGACTCCAATGGTGTTCAAGTGTTGGCCGAAGGTCGACAAAAAGGTACATTTTTTCGCTAGTCGTATGTCCAAACTGCACAGAGATTTGACATTTTAGGAGGTTCCCCTCACGTTGATAGTTCGACCGGAGACGCCAATCCGGCACCCAAAGTAAAGGCTGAATTAATGGACGCAAGCAAGGATGATCCAAATGAAGATTGGTGTGCTGTTTGCATGGATGGGGGTGAGCTGGTGTGCTGCGACAAATGCCCCAAGGTGTTCCATCAATACTGCCATATCCCCAATTTAAGCGTTGAGTAAGTGGGTTTTAAGACGCTTGTAAGAAAATTGTGTATCACAAAAATTTTGGCCAAGAATGCTTTTAAATAATTTTTGTGTACTGCATGTATGTCTTGGCTAGTAGTAATAGTAAAACGCGAGGTCCAAAGCACTGTAATTAGGCCTTTTTCGCTCCCAAATATACCCCTTTTTATGTGATGTGGGTCCCCTTATCGCTCACAAAATGGGCCGTTGATTTTATGAAAGAGTTCTCATTCAGTGGCGGATCCAGGAGTATTGTGGGGGGAGGGGCACTCGCATCAAAGTACATCCTTAAGTAGTTGAATATAAAGGTGTAGGTAAGAGCGATAGAGGGAGGGTATTATCTAAGGCTGGGCAAATCTTACAATCGAGTAATGAGATCAATATTTCCCTTATTTTTCTGTTAGTAGCCTCATGAGTTACCGAAAAAAATTATGGAGGCCTTCGGGGAAGGAAGGAGGGCTCTTTCCCCTGATACCAAGTTCTTCTCAGAGGAGAAAGGCCACTCTGAAAAGCCTGTGCCTAAGATGTGCCCACCTATTGCTCATTCCTAAAAAATTGATATGAGGATTCTTCTCCCATACCGCAGTATTTGCAAAGCGGACTATCCTCCATTCCTAGGGAGATGCACGTACTTTTTTAGTCTGCAATTACCTGTGATGACTCCCAATGGGTCCCTGATGCATTGTCGAGTCCTCCCTGGTAGCCATGATGCCTTGGATATTTGCCGATTAGGCAACATATCCTTGGTATCATGTCGGTCTCAGTCACGGTTCTGTACATTAAGGCCGGATCTTACTTAATCCCGATATTGATTTTATAAGAGCAATTGGACTCTCGATCTTGATGTCGATCGTGAATCCGAGACCGAGACTAGCTAGATTTCCACCTTCGCTGTATCGCTGACGCTCCGTGTATTATATTGTAAAAAGCCTTTCCAGAAGGTCTTGTTGTACGCCAACTTATATAAGAGGATAAAAATTTCCCAAAAGATGAAACAGAGGCCTAGAGAGATTTTAACGAATAATTAAGCAATTAATTATTCCTTAAAATCCACGTTCATTATTAGCAGCAAGTCTCCTTCAGGGCTAAATCATTAACGTGATGTTAACTTTAACATCAACTCAGTTTCAAATATCTCCATTGAGGGTCTTGAAACTTGGTGTCAGAGGAATTATTTGAAATCAAATACTAGTAAAATACATCTTTTGCTGTAGGAAAAGATTAAGACATATTTCTCTGTTTATATGCCTGTATATGGGAAATCTATACACATGTCGTCCTGTGTGAAATTTTAGCACTTAGATTCCCGCTTGGATTGCGAAATTCACTATCAATGCATAACATCAAAATTCAATAGCAACTGTGCACGTCTGAGAAGGATTCGAAGTGCTGTATCTCTTGGCATGCCTAGAATGTTTTATTTGTCTGGTGTGCGGTCCATTATTGGATGTGGCACAATTTTTTGGGGTTCATCTTCCTATCAAACAATGGTGTTTAGGTCCCAGAAGCGTATATGGGAATGTCTTCAAGGGCTAGCTGTACTTAGAATGTTCAAAGCGTCAAACAGCATTGGTCTTGTTTGTGAAAACAAATCCGAACTTATTTCAACGTAACTTTGAGAACTGCTGAGAGCATATGACTGTTGTCACTAGAGGCAAGGATGTCCTTTCTGTGCCTTGACATGCATCCACCTTTCGTGAAAAAAGTTCCTCGTACAGAGCAACGAAGGCGTACGATATATTACCTGATCATGTTAGAGAATTAACATCAGAGTCACAATTTCGGAAGGAGATCATCATGTGTCATAGAGAAAAATGTTTTTTATAATTTTCATATGCAGTTTAGGTATTTCTTTAATGTTCTTTGTTTGATTTTGATTTGACTTTGATTGAATGTTTGATTTAGGTGCACCGTTATTGTATTTTACTATTTTAGCCTCTAAGGCTGGTATAAGTGACACAGGCACTGTTTTACTGTGACGTTGCTTTGTGATATAGAATCATTTTGTTGGCAATAAAGGAAATTATTATCGTTACTACTACTATTATTATTATTACTATTATTATTGGGCGAATTTCCATAGAAACCTAGAATCTGCTTACCAACATTAAGACGTTTCTATGAAAAACAGCTTCAACTTTTCTATGGAAATTAGCTTGCGGTTAACGTTAATAACACATTAATAATTTGGCCCATAACATTAAGGCAACGCACCGTTGTGCGGTAATACCCACCTATACTTAAACGCTAAGATAAGTCTGTCTTACTTGTTCTTCATTTGCCTAAAGATGTTTAACATCGTCATGTTTTTTACTTAAGGGGTAGCCTTGGAATAGAGGCAAGAAATTGGTTAAAATTGCTCTGAAGTAACAAAAATATGCTAAAGTTCTGTTAGCTTTGATACCAAGCTAATTCCCATAGAAATGACCAATACTAAGGCTCTATTTCGATATTTCTATGAAAGTTAGCCTGTAGTTAAAGTTGACAACACGTTAATGATTTGGCCCTTAGCTGCGCAGTTTACATGGAAATCGTCCTGCTAAATTTTTTGGCACTTCAAAAATTTCAAAAAGGTCAATTTTTTTTAGCACTGACAACCATTAGTGCTCAGAAATCTATGAGTCTTTAGGTCAGTTGTACAGTGAATTCTCGTTTTAACGAGGCAGGAAGGCTTCATTGTTCATTATGTAAAAAGAAAGGAATCTGATGAAAACGAACTACAGTTGAACGCAAAGAAAGAATACTAACGGTGGTTTTTAATAAGGTTTTATTGAAAAATGTAATTAGGAACAAGAACTTTACACGTAAAATCTACAAAAATTGATGCGACAAATATGAAGATTACCCTACTGTGAACAGTTGCTATAGTTACAGCTGACATATCATTTAAAGACAGCTGATTTTCGAAAAGCAACATTAGCGCCGTTTGCGGCAAGACCCACGAATTACAACCCGGGCAAACTTGCGAAATCGCAGGAGTGCCCAGGCCCTGCTCTATAGCACTGCAGTGCGCTTCGTACCTATCGGTAATATGACGTACTACGTCCGGCCTTACAGTCAACTTTGACGTCCCCTCATTTCACTTGTAACTAACGAATCAAGTCACGACATACGTGAAATCTTTGTAAATCATTCCCCAGTGCTTTTGACCGGAAGTTTTGTGACGCCTTTACATATTCCACATAGCCCAAAATAAATAACGAGTTTTTAAGTAGAAAATGGCAACGTTGCGGCCAAATTTTTTATTCAAACAGACACAGTGACGTAACTGCCTCATACTGTGCCAAGTTGCCGGATTGTAAATAAATATTGAAATTTTTAGAAATTAACTCGTTTGCCGCCAATCGACAATACAAACTTCAATTCTCTTTATTGTCGCTTTTATAGTTTCAATTCAATTTAAGGGAGAATGACACGTGGCAGTGTCTGCTCTGCATGAATTTCGCTGACATCCCCGAAAGTATTATGAGCGAAAGGAAAGACGGAGAACTGAGCCTTAGAGAGAAAAAGATTGCGGAACGTCTAGTGTTAGAATTGTACTGCCAGTACGAAACCAGTTTGCCGTTCAGGGAGATTATCGGACCTGAGGTTCGAACGTTTAACGCTAAAATGTGCGAAAACTGACATGTTTCGTGATTGTTTCAGAACGTGGAGTATCACGAGATCATCAAGAAACCTATCGCCCTTGACATTATCCGACAGAAACTGAACTGGAGCGTGGAGGGGCACTATAAAAGCATTCAGGAGCTGGTCACAGATGTTCGACTGATGTTTTCGAATGCCTATACTTTCAACCCGGTAATAATAATTTCATTACTAATAAAATTATGGTTTACCACAAGTTTAATTTTAGGCGGATTCTCAAGTTTACCTAGACGCCAAATCTCTGGAGAAATTCTTCGACGAGCAACTGGAGAAGTTCTTGCCAGGTTTTCCCTACCACTCCCGCGAGAATCAGGAGGAAGAAGCGCAACCTCCTCCTAAAAAGTTTCGTCGGATTATAACAGACTGACAAATAGTACAGGGGGCTAATAACACTGTTTATTTCTCCCTGTAAAAGACGTTTTTCCATGATATTGACTATTATCGTTTAGGGAAAAAATTGTACATAGTTCTCTAAATTTCCTACCCCTTGAGATTCGCAATTATAAAGGTTAAAAAATATCGATTTTTGTTATAGACGAAATGTCTCGTTTTGCTGCTTGAGGAGAAAAATGTTTTCATGAGTGTGTATGGGTGTGTGCTGACAAATTTAGCTCATTTTTACCGATTTCACATTGAAACAAAACGCACGTAAAATTGCATACGATGCATCGTTCGATCTTTCGAAATCGGTAGTTGTACATATAATTATAATTTCATAAGCGGGTCAAATTTCGAATCGGTTCACGTTGAACAATACGTTGAATTTGACCCACTATCAAGCCTACTGTGTAGTATAGTTAGTTTGAAGTTCAATTGGCAATCGGACTTTTCGTTCAGATAGTGTTTAATTAATGAATTTACCGTATACCAGGTGCAAACATTCAAAACTATTTATAAGTGCGTTCTGGAACTGATTGAGACCACTTTATCTTGAATCAAACACTCAGAATGGTAAACTCGTTTAATGATTCTCAAACTTGTCGTTTTTTAGTAATTCGCTTTGACTGTCGGTACCACTAAATACAATCCAGAATCTCAGTTTCGTTTCATTATGAAGGGTCAGAGACCCCAGTTCACTCGGTTGCAGATAGTCAGAGTGCGTTGCTATACTTTTATAAAGGCGGCGAATAAGCCACGTTCTTATAAATCTATATTATAGAGGTACAATATGCTTCCTAATCGGGATAGATCTATGTAATTATATCGTAACTTTAAGAAAAACATTGTTAGTATACGTTTTATATTTAATAGGGCGTGCGTTTTTTGTATGCGCCTGCGCGTTTTTATTCATTATTAGAGTTAGTTTTTATAGTTTATGATAAGAGTATTTATTTACATTTCGTTCTTGAGCTCTAAATCATGTTTTAATGATAGAGGTTATTATTTGTTAGTAAATATAATCATTTAGTGTTTTTTTATGTTACGATATAGCAGTTAGTCAGAGTAAGTGTGTAGGACGCATTTTACGCCTAAAGTATCACTCATTTTAGACACATTCAGTGAAGGATTACTATCTAAGCATAATTGTTCTGTTAATTTTGTGATTTTGCTTGCACATTTTTTTATTTGAAAAATTGACTGTGGCTTCATCTATGATTCAATGGTCATGATTCCGGTTAGAAAGAAGTAGGTTCCTCTGTTTTGCAATGCCGTACATTAGCTACGCGTCTATAAATGGCGCCACCGATTTAAATTTTATAATTAAACGACCCGATGAAATATCCTAATTAAACCTAGTTTGTATGCTCTACGTAAATAAACATATTATAATGCCATTTCCTGGTTTTTCCATTTTTTCACCCTTATAGAAGTATTCCGTATAAAATAACATGGGATTGACAGGAGTTAAATGTATCTCCTCGCATTTCTGAACTACCGATACGAAATATTAAATTTCCAGTAAAATGCTGCGTATATGTATATGCACACCATTCATCCGCAAACTTCTAGAATAACTGATTTACTTATGTTTTAAAGCAAAGAAAAATATCATTTTTAGCATACAGGAAAAAGCAAACGTCTTCAGCTAAGAGACTCTTTGAGCCGTAGTTCTTTTTTCAAAAAGTAATTAAAAAACCATTTGTTGGAATAGCGGAACATCTGAGAGTTTGACCACACGGCTAATCGTAAAATTTAAAACTATTCGAAAAGTTCGTATAATTTGCTATTTTGGACAGAAAATGTCCTCAAATGAGCTAAACAATTTTTTTATAATAACAGAATAAACTGACATTAATTTAAACAAAAATAACGTAAAGCTCGATTAAAGTACCATAGCTAAGTTAAAGTTTACAAATAAAAAGGTATTAAAAACTTAGTTTTGCATCAGAAGTTTGGCAATGCCGCAAGAAGTGCTAATTTTCTCAAAAGTTTCAATTTGTGAACGAATCATTTGAAACAAAATATTCGTTAGTCGTGATATTAGTTGTCATTTCCATGTTGCTTAAGTATGAATCAAATTGGTTATTATAAGCATTGCCTACTAAGTATATGTGTGTATTGAAATTTCGCAAATTTGATCAGCACCACTGCCTTGTTGCCAGATCGAACAAACCATGACAATGAAAATACATCATCAGCTGATTATGTGACAGTCCTGTCAAATAAGAAAAACAAAAAAAAATACCCATTAAATTGATTGAAATAGGATGTACCAGTATTATTCAGTAAAAAATTTACTTAATGGGAGAGAATATCCAGAGTGAAATTTTTCGTTAAATCAACCGGTAGTGTCGATATTTCGCAATGTCAGTCGCAGACAAACAAAGTACCACCAGCCAAACCAATGGAGCCCAAAAGGATCATGAATCTATAACTCAATACATTACCATTTTAAAAAACTTGGCGATCACCAACTCAGACTTCTTCTCTAAAGACAGTAGTGAAAACGGTCAAAGATTGTACATTTCCTTCATCGCTATTATTGATGCATTAGATGCATTGCTTCCAAGGGTCACTGAAGTGCAAATGCGAGTGAAAGAGTTTGACTTCAGTGCAGAAACCCCAGGAAATGGTTATCGAAGCTACATTACAGTCTTCAGGTTTGCCCTCAAGTACGCTATAGAAGTTAACCAGAAAATTATGTTGAGGAGAAACAGTCTTCTATTTAGAAAAAATGTGTTGACAAAGTGAGTATAGTTTCTGAATATAATTAAAACCTTAATTTACTGGTTCCAGAGAAATAGAATCTTGTTCGCATATGTTATCTAGTCTAGAAGTGTGTTTCAAGCATTTACAAACAATACTCTCCTGGAGTACTGCAGGAAACCTCTTTATAGAGGACCGGCCTGTGGAGGATTTGATCTCTGTATGTCAAGATATAAATCAGTATTGCTTCTATGGTAGATCATTAGGGTTTCAAGTAATACACCAAAGATTTTTTGAAAATACATTAAATATCATGAATTTCAGTTTTGTGATTCTTTAAAAAATGTCCTCCAATTTATCGCTTTGTCAATGGCAATATTTTCGGAGGCATATTTCAGTGAAGGTATTGCAATATATTAAAAAGTGATAAATGCTTCTTTGGTACCATCATATTCTAGGTTCCTTGATTTCTAAGGCAACTAACTCTTTTATGACAACTACAAAATATATTACTGACCCTGAGCAAAGGGCTAAAAGAATTGTTAATATCTCACAAAGTGCTGATGTGGATTTTTGCAAGGCTTTTTGGTTCCTATCTGAAAATGAGTTAATGAACCAGCTGCCTTCAGTTGTATCTCCAACTGTGGCCGTGTGTAAAGTGATAGTGATTGCACCTGAACCTTTATCTCTTAATGTGAATGGAAAGGAAATTGAGGTGCCAGTACCTACTTCACATATAGGTAAGATTTAAGTGAGGTAATTAGAATATGCATACTCATTATTCTAAGTGTTTACATATAATAGGTTTTTACCTGTAAGATAAATTGACTAATTTTCAGTGTGTAATTATTAAACAATTGAACTATGCGCGTCTATTGAATTAGCAGCAAATAAACAAATTAAGTACTTGCTAACAAGCGAAAAAAAGTGTTAATTATAGAATGCTGTATTTTTCACTTTCTGGCAAAACTATTCTACTGCAGGCCTTAAATCCGTGCAAGTCCGGCTAATAAGTTGCCATGTTCGCAAAGGAATGTTAGGGACTAAAAACAAAGTTCCTTTGGAACCCCCTTCCAAAGGCCTTATAATTCATTGCCACGGAGGAGGATTTGTAGCTCAGTCTTCTAAATCACATGAGGGCTATCTGAGAGACTGGGCAAAACGGCTTAATGTACCTATTCTCAGTATAGATTACAGCTTGGCTCCTGAAGCACCATTTCCTAGGGCCCTGGAGGAGATATTTTACGCTTATTGTTGGGCTTTGAAGAATCATCAGTTTTTAGGAAGTGACGGTAAAAATTTGAAAAAATGTAACTGTAGAAAAATAATATTTTGTCTTAGGAGAAAAAATTCTTGCCGTCGGCGATTCTGCAGGTGCCAATCTCCTATTGTCCACTACTTTAAAATGTATTGATGCAGGAGTTCCAACTCCACACGGTATATTTGTAGCTTATGTACCTACTTTAATAAAATTTGCCCCATCGCCTGCGAGAATGCTGTGCATGATGGACCCCCTTTTGCCATTTGGATTCCTCATGAGATGCCTCAAAGGTCAGTTTTTTCTTACCCTGCCATTGTCCTAATTCAAAAACTCCCTTATATTTAGCTTACGCATGTACTTCATCAGACACTCCAAGAATTGGGAGCACCGCAAACTTATATGCTTCAGACACTGAAAGTTTCGAGGAAATAACTGAGTCGGATTTAGCTGAGCTGCAGGCACACAAATCTCCTGTTTCTGAAGCCTCTGACACTTTGACTTATGGCTCTTTGGATACGTTAAATTCCACGATGGAAGATGATTTGAATGATAAAGATGTGACTTCTGCAGATATTGAAAAGAGCCAGAAATGCATGGCAGATTTAGTACACAAATATGTACTAGGTAGGGATTACTTGGGGTCTCTATTTTCTACGGTCACTAGAGGAGGTATGAAGTATTGCACGAAAAGTGAATTGTGTTGTATTGCTCTGCTTTACTAGCTTAGTTAATGCTCCTCTAATGCCACCTGTGCGTGTTATAAGTGTTCCCTCTCAATCAAATGAATTTTTTTAATTGGTAAACAACGATTTTAGAATCTGACACAGATACAGAAGGAACTAAAAGCTCTCAAGTTGATCCTGAGAGTTATTCTTCATCATCAACAGTGCAAAGTAGCGGTTCCTTCCAAAGCCGCCTTTATGGCTTTGTTTCCTTGATAAAGGGCCACTTTAACAAAATGCTAGGAGATCGTGGATTTAGCGCACAGGAAAAGATGTTGTTAAATACCGAAAAACCCAATAGATTATGGGATGAATTGTGCATTCCTGTACCCAATAACCCTTATATGAGTCCCTATTGCGCTTCTGATGAATACTTAAGGAGATTTCCGCCTACAAAAATCTTGGTGAGAAAATTATTATGAATGTCGATTGATGATTTGAATATTAAATCTTATAAGACTGTGCATATGGATCCTTGCCTTGACGATTGCGTCATGTTTGCCAAGCGGCTTAAATCTTTGGGAAACGACGTGACTTTAGATATCCTAGAGGGTCTTCCACATGGATTTTTGAATTTTTCTTTGGTGAGTTTTCACTTCAATTGTTGAATTATACAACCTAACCAAGTTGCAGATATCGAAAGACGCTCACGAGGGCTCGAAAGTATGTGTACAGCGAATGAAAGAATTGCTGAATTTCAATAAAGATCTGTTACGACCTAAATAATATTAAATTAAGTTATAGTGGTTGCACTGAAATAAATTATTATAAGTTATTTATTGATCCTTTAACCATAGAATATTGCCGTATTTTTGTATTATTTGTATCGATTGGCTCGACATTTTGCGCTCTCTACGATTTTAATTATTATGTAAATATTGGAAAATGATGTTCTCAAGGACGTATTTTGTGATAGTTATTCATTAGAAGAATAAAAATATATTGAATGATCCAAAAAAGTTTTTCTGTTTCTGTTTAACAAATATTACCACCAAAAGTTAAGTTATGGCTTACCTTTTAAATATTATTGATACTCTGTTACAAATTCGTCATTCAGTTCTTAATAAACGAGGATGCTGCATATTTTCCGTATCACAGTTTATAACCAAATTTTCATTTATCAAAATGTTCTTACTACCATCTTTACTTAACGATAATTATGAGTTACCAGCACTATTAATGCGTATAAAAGAAAAAAATTGGGTACCGTGTAAAAACTGAACCGGACACTCACCCTTTCTTTAAAAGTCCTAAAACACATTTTTACTGCTTGAAATTGACCAGATCTGTTTCTTTACGGAATTTTAAGGTTTTTAACTTTAAGAAAATAGTTAAATTGGTTCCAAAAATCAACAATATATCTAACATAATGCAAAAGAAAAATACTAGTCACGGACGCATCATAAACAAACACAACTGAATAAGAATGGCGCATTTTTCCGCGTCTGGCAACAGTGATATGTCACCATAGGTATGTAACCCTCAATGCAACAGAGTATGCTTTGTTGCCTAACATCAACTCAATACAATTAATGGAAAATTTTACAAAAACGAAACCTTCGACGCGATTTGTTAAAACGACTGCTGCATCCCTATAAGCTTCCTCAAATTATGAATACCCCTTGCAACTTCTCGTGATGGCAATTGGGAAGGAGTAACGGAATTTATTACTATTAGCAAATTCCAACAGTTTACCTTGAATGTATTAATACAATAAATTGTACAATAAACAAAACAAGTTTATAAGTTAAATGAGTAGCATTTCCCTTATGCATAATTCCGACAATTAAATCAACCAAGAAAATGAATAAATACAAAACACTTTCATAAAAATACCTAAAGTCAATGTTCCAGGTTACCATTTACCTGCCCCTTTTTCCTTAAAGTCTTTTGAAGCACATGTGCATCTGCTGGCTCAATTCTCTTATAATAATGCTCTTTGGTTTCAACTATTTCAAATCCAAACTTTTTATAAAAGTCAATAGCTCCCTCATTATTTACTTGAACATGTCTAAAAATCCGTATTTGTTACACAGCTTACTTTCCAACAATGTCTACTTACAAAAATATACTATCAAAATTCCCGTCCTGCTCTACATAACTTAAAATATGCTCCACCATCATTGTTCCAATTCCAAGTCTTCGATAAGGATACAAACAGCCCAGAGTCATTATATACAACCTCCTACTCTTCTCAGATGTGTCAATTCGACAACACACTGCTCCAACCACAATATCATTGTAATAGGCTAATTTCGCTAATTCTCCCGCTTCCAAGACATCTTTGTAAAATTTATCGTTGTATGAGACAGGGAACACTACGCTGTTGAGCTTTTTAAGCTGTTTAATATTATGGGGTGTCACGTATCCTAGCTCTATGTTTGCCCTAGGAGGAAGGTGGAGGTTAGAAAATGGAGGGAAATTCATTTTTAGTAAACGTAAAGATCTTACTTAGTCATTTTACGATGTATGTAATGATAAACTTGTGAAGCGTGAATGATAAATCGTCGATAAAGCACTGGGGTACGAATTTTTGGGGCTATTTCTTTATCCACTATAATTTCCAAATTTTCCTCCAAGAAAAACTTCTCCTTAACTGTCACTGTCACCATCAGTCTAATGTACAGACAACATTGCCCATGATCAGAGGCGTACTTATGTTTTCAATTTTTTTCACAGTTGAATATTGTGAAAACTGTGCTTAAATAAGGAGTAATTCATAGTGATTAGTTTTAATTCATGATAATAGATGGACATTAAAAATTATTAGTAATATTAGTCATTGATATAATAAAAGAAATATGTTTGTTTTCTTTGAAATTGACATTGTTAACACAAAAATTGAATTATTAAAATTCTACGCCAATGCTAGTGTCATCTCTGTCTTCTTCTCCCATCAATCTCTTTCCACTCTCTCTCTCTTTTGCCGCCCTTCCGTTAGGATCATCGAATCTCGTTTTGTGCCCTTTTTCTCCATCTTTTAGCAGCAATTCAATAAGGTAAGAACATCCTTTGAATTAAGAATAAACTTTTGCTACCGTCCAACCGTTCCTCACCATTAAACATCAGCTTACTTGCCTTAATTTCACCAACCGATTTTTTGCGCAGTGTCCTCATTGTCGGCCTGACACATTTCAAGTCCAGCAAAGATACACGTGGTGTCTCCACCGAAAAATCAGTTTCTTTGTTCTTCCCTTTCAAAGATCTTCATTGCAGCATCTGCACTATTTTGTAGCCGTAATGACCACCGATCTGGAAAAGGCTGGCGACTGTCCCGACGATTTAGAATCTCTGGAGGAGGAGGAGGAGGTGATCTTTCCCAAACAGAGGCCTTTTGCATCCGGTCCATTATTAAGTCGTCAGCAACGCTCTGCAGAAATGATAGCCTCACTGCCACCTTCGGCCCTCCCTCGAATCAAAGCCTTGAAGAAGCTTCAAATGGATGCTACAAATATTGAGGCTAAGTTCTTCAAGGAGGTGCATGATTTGGAGTGCAAATATCATAGGTGAGTTTGAGCAATCAACTTTTGCAGTATGAAAGTGTTTTCTCACAAGGTTGTATGCTCCACTCTATGAGAAACGCAACCAAATAATAAATGGAGACTATGAGCCTACTGAGGAAGAGTGTCAATGGCCTTCAGATGATGAAGATGAGGGACTACAAAAAGCTTTGAAAGAGAAGGTGAAAATTGAGGAAACAAATGGGAAGGAAGAAGACAAAGCCGCTGATAAAAAGGGTATTCCAGACTTTTGGATAACAGTCTTTAAGAATTGCACTCTCTTGACTGACATGGTTCAACCTCATGATGCTCCAATCCTCAATAATATTACTGATATTCGGATGTCTTGTCAGGAGGAACCAATGGTAAGATTTTTCTCTTAATTTAAAAACTTCTGTTTAAATTTGGTTTCATGAAATCAACGGATATGAGTAAAAACAAAAGGTCAAAGGCACTAAGAATAAATATGATTGCATGCGATTATCTCAGTAATTGAGTGTTTAATATTGTTTATAATGAATTGCCTTGGGTGTTTGGGTTGGAGGCATAAAGACAAATTTTTTTAAGACATTTGAAAAATACTGAACTCTAAAATATAGTTATTAGTAATAATGAAGTTGCAGTTTCTTTGGTCCAAATTAATCAGGAAATGATTGTTTTGATCAGCTTGTGATATTTGAGTGGTTTTATTATTGATATGAGACATTTTGATGCACACAGGAAATAATTCTAAAGAGTCCTATGCTGAGAGACAACTGTGAGATTAACCTTAATAGTTTAGAGTTATTACTTATGCAGTCATTCTGCATGCTCTGCTCTGTTTACTCTTTACACACAAATTCCTTCCATAACAACTCCCATTCCCTCACCTTCCTGTAGCATTACAGGCATTTTTCCACTTACAGAGCTTCAAACTGGAATTCCACTTCAAGCCAAACAGCTACTTCACGAACACCGTTCTTTCGAAAGAATATTTCATGAAGTGCGTGCCGGACGAGGACGATCCATTCAGTTTCGAGGGCCCTGAGATTTACAAGTGCGTCGGTTGCACAATCAATTGGAACAAGGGCAAAAACGTGACCGTCAAAACTATCAAGAAAAAGCAAAAGCATAAGAGCAGGGGTGTGATTCGGGTAGTCACCAAAACCGTGCCAAATGATTCGTTTTTCAACTTCTTCTCGCCACCCACCATCCCAGAAGATGCCAAGGAGCAAGATGTGGATGAGGATTTACGCAATTTGCTTACCAGCGATTTTGAAATTGGTCATTACATTAGGTGAGTTTAAAATTTGAGGTTACGCGAGTTTCCTTGAACGAACCTAAACTAACCTGTGATATTTGAGAAGTCTAGTTTTTGATACTAATCATCTTGATGCACACAGGAAAATAAAAATTACAAAGGGTCCCGTGCAGACATGCGGTGCATTCATAGAGCTAATAATTTTTATTACTTTATGGTTTGCATGTGTTCTCTGCTCCGTTTACTCTTTGACAGTATTTATTGCTTCTGCAAAGAAAACTGTACAGAAACATATTTTGGTTTTCAGAGAACGTGTAATTCCGCGAGCAGTCCTCTACTTTACCGGCGAGAATACAGATGATGAAGATGATTATGAGGAGGAGGAGGAGGAAGATGATGAGGATGAAGAAGACGAAGACATGGACTCCAACGCTGCGGGCAAGAATCAGGAAAACTGCAAGCAACAATGAAACGAGATTCGTAGGTCGAGGGCCGGCAATAATGCTTTTGTATTCGGTAGACCTGGCGGCCGGTCATAAAAACTTCTCGGCCTGCTCTCGATTTACCACCAATTTTCCTATTTAAATTATTATGTCATACTCATAACATTTTATATTTTTACTCTTTGCTTTGTGTATTTGAGTCATTTTGGTAATGCAAAAATCTGGTGATTAGTAATGTTTTTGAGGACGTGAATATTTGTATTTCATTTAATAAATTCAAAGTAATTTTTCTAATAAAAAAGCATTTTCTTTTGTGGATTGGTAAGGAGATATATACATACATACATATAATAACCTACAAAACGTACTTATATTCAACCCACCTATACCCAGCGATACCGAAAAATACATTAACACAAATCTGAGATACAGAGATGCGAAATACATTAAAAATTAAAAAATCCGAGGAGCTTTAAAATTTCAAACTAATGAAACACACATCGACTTTCTACTGCGTAAAAGCTAATTGAAAATGCCAACAAAACGATGCTCTTCTACACAGCGCACTTTTTAAAATTTTCCTAGCTTAACATTTTAAAGCTTGTGAACGAGTCATGCCTCGATGATTTGAATTGCCTCTTTACGTTCCTCTTCCAGCTCTTGGCCGGTGGTGTTTAACATTTTCCTGGCGAAATCGTTGATTTCTAGCCCTTGCACGATCTCCCATTTGCCGCCCTTAATGGTCACGGGGAACGAGAAAATCACGTCCTTGGGTGCGCCGTAACTGCCGTCGCTCAAGACACCCATGGAGACAAATTTACCGGCCTGTGTACCAAGGAACCAATCGCGCATGTGATCGCAAGCTGCTTTCGCTGCTGACATGGCTGAGGACATTTTACGGGCGTTGATTACGGCGGCACCACGCTTTTGAACCGTTTCTATGAAGGTCGAGTTCAACCATGACGAATCTATGGAAGTTAAAAAAATAGAATTAGATGTCTGACCACATTTGCTTTTTTAAAACAAGTATGAATGTCAGTACTTGATCATTAATGCCTAGATGAAATTATTGCAATGCCAATGGTTCTCTAAAATTCAACCTTGATCAAATGACGAAATAAATTTAGCTCACAGATATAGTGGCAAATTAGGAAATACACCAAAATTGTGATAAGAAAAATATGCCATCCTTGAAAATAAGCACGTGCTGTTTGAAAAAAACTGCAATCATTGAAAGAAGAAAGAAATAAAACTTGCAAATAGATTATCGCAATCCATCAATACGTCTGCGAAATCAAGCTCAGGAAAGTCCGCGTGCGATAAATACTGGTTGAGAGGGCGAACATGTATGTTTCCTGTGCAAATACGATCTAGTTCTAGACTAGTAGATCTTAGTTGTTCATAAAATTACTTCTTGTTCAAGCAGAGGTAACGAAGTGTTTTCAATGTTTACTGAATTATAGGCCACACATTGAGATTTCTTTGCTAAAATATATGTAGTTTAGTTTTATTTTGCGCCTCTTCGATAATGATTCTTTAGTTTAGTGTTTTCTATCCTGTTCGTTCAGGTTAATCCTCAGCAAACTCTCTAGATTTACGTGACGATCGACATAGCAATATTCATCCTGCAGAAGGGAGGTCTCTATCCATTTTTCGAAAATTTAAAATGTTTAAAGTGTATCATAATTTGTTTATACTTTTTATTACATTTACTCACGCATATCCTTCAAGCACCCACTTTACTCATTCAATTTCCTAACAATCGATCAATTAACTTATAATATCATTGTGACTCACCCTTAACTGCCTCAGGAACTGCAGTTGGCTTGCCTCCAATATCAACAACTGCATGTGAAACATCTGGGAACTGAGTGGATGAATGATTCCCCCAAATGATAGCGTTGCTAACTAAGCGAGCGGGAACTCCCAGTTTAGCGGCGATTTGAGCTGTTGCTCTGTAACACCTCTATTAATCTCATTGAAGCCTGATACGTGTCCGAATTAACAAACCTATTTTGATCTAGTCGGGTCATTGCAGTGAAGTTCTCTTTGGGAATTGAGGGCGCATACCGCGAACAAATTAGAGCATTGGTATTGGCCGGATTGCCCACCACTAGAACTTTAACGTCCTGCTTGGCGTATTTGTCTAGGGCTTCTCCTTGCACCTTAAATATCTTGACGTTGGCGCTCAACAAGTCCTTGCGCTCCATTCCCTGTTTTCGCGGCATGGCGCCGACCAAAAATGCAGCCGCGACGTCTTTGAAAGCGACGGCGGGGTCATCGGTAGGTACGACGTTGACCAACAAAGGGAAAGAGCAGTCTTCCAGTTCCATGACGACGCCGCCCAAGACTTCCATCATGGGGGGAATGTCCAGAAGGTGCAGAATAATGGGTTGGTCGGGCCCAAATACGTCACCATGGCCTATCATATAAAGGATGGAGTAGGCAATTTGGCCGGCGGCGCCAGTTACTACCACTCTCAGGGGCTCAGCCTGAAATTTTTCAAATTGATGAGAGTCTGTTTCTCTATAATTTTTTGCCAGTGTTACGGATAATCGTAGGCTTATTCATTTAAAATTAAATTCATTCCATGGGAAAAATATTTTCAATTTCAACTGCGCTGAAATAGTAAACAAGATAAAAATATCGCAGTTATATAGAAATCCTTTTATAAATAGGTTCAATAGGAAAACAAGTTGAAAAAGTTAGTGTATTTTTTATCTATGATCTCCATAACCCAAATCTGAAATAAGTTATTGGTCTGCACGCTAAATTCATCACTCCTAACAGTGCTGATAACTGTTAGAATAAATAAGAGGGGAAATATGTAATTGGAATGGCTGATGTTTACATGTTAATTTTTAGATAAACAAGATAGAGAAAGCAACAGGCATCATAATGTAGTGGTGCTGTTGATGCTATAGGCTTACATCACATGTTTTTTTTTGTTTAAAATTAGCTGTATCCAAGTACAAATTATGGTGTTATAAATACTTAAAATTCACTAAACCTGAGAGTAATTATATAGTTTTAATTGTCATAAGGTTCATTTAACTGCAACAGGTGGTGCATAATTGTTTTAATTCTGCAGGAACTCAGGGAATAATAAAAGATCACATTAATGAAGCAGTGTTAACTTTACCCGCAAGATAACATGCCCGTAATGAAGGCAACAAAATTGAGCCTTCATTTCCATGCTAACAAGGGCTGTATGTTCTTGAGAAACTTAGTGGAACTGATAATGTGGGCAATAGTAAAATGGGCAGACTCAAGTCCTGATATAGAGCCTCAAAGAGATATCCCTTGTAGTCGCAGTAGATCGAAGCTAGATTTAAGTAAATATTTGCCAGCGATTCTTTTAAGCTGAATAATGAGTTGGGTTAAAAAGCGAAGAAGTTCAAGCAAAGTTTTTGAGCTTCACTAAGAGAGTTGAAGGCGAAATACTACAAAGGCCGTGCGAACTTGCTAATAACAAATTTAAGTCTTTCATGAAAATACAATAAATGAATGTAGCCGGCCCGCCTACATCAGCCAAAAACAAAAATTAATTACATAATAAGGATGTTTTTGTTGCAAACGATCCGGGTCAGGACACAATTCCCCGAAAACTTGAATTAATTACTTGACTTATTTAATAATTTTTGAGCATACCATCGTTGGAGTATCAAACGGAGCACACTGATTTGACTTGGGTTAATTACTGATGAATAAATGACCAGGAAGACGTCCTTTAAAAGCACAATTTACACTCGAGAATGATTTTTTTAATTATTTTCTTTCCCAACAGTACGTCACCCCCTCCCCGAGACAATGTAACTGACATTGATTGAAAGGTGCGAACGTCACAAAGACGTTAATGTCTCTCATTTAAAATTATACTGATCAAACATGTTGCTGTCTTACGTAATTAGCAGTTACTAAAAGGAGACAGACATAACTCCTAAAAAGCTTGCAGTTGATGGTGAATCGTAAACGTAGGGCGTTTATTAAGCTATTTGTTATTTACAATATAACATTTGAAGCAAGTAGATAATAGCTGATGAATTTATCCCCGACATGCCTCTTATGTTTCAACGCCTTCTCGACGTTTTTGTTCAATGATCACCCTGTCGCCGTTAGGTTGTTTTTGTATTTTTGTTTGGTCTTCACATCGTGACGTGACGACGTGAGATCATAGAGTTTCCTACTTTCCAGTGAAATTTAATTTATTTTTTATTTTTTATCACATATCTCACATTACTCATCAGTTTTCATTACTTTAAACCTTAATTTATTCTTTATTTCAACACTATTTAAGAGGAAATCAAATTAAACGACCCACCTAACCCAAAAAGTTGGGAATCCTAGGCCAAAGCAAAGGAATGTCAAAATAGAAATTTTTTCAAGAACCTCGCATCAGAATTTTAATTATAAAAATGGATATGTGGAGTGAACCAGTGGGGAATTTAAATGAGGAATTTGCACCAAGCAATCAAAGCACCGAAAGCCCTTTCAGCGAGCAAGAAATGCGCATAATTCTGGACCTCAGTGAAATCAACCTGGAGGAGGATTCAACCTGGTAAGTGCAGTTAAAATTAGCATCCCCTCGTTATTTTAAGCCCAAGAATGTGAGTACTTTGTGCAAGAGTTAAGTAGATAATTTTAAATTTACAAGAGACATACAGTTATATTTTTGCCTAAGTCACAATGTTTTAGAGACCTTTCTGTAAAACTTCTGTAACAAACGTATGAATGCACTATTGCTTATAAACATGTATGAAATTAAGATAGTTTTCTGCCATATTCCTTGTTTAAGGCTGTACAAAACAGGAGGACCCTCAATGACACAAAGTGTCCAGAATTGGTTTGAAGAGTTATCACAAGACTCTTCTGATTGGAATATCTCACAATTAAAGCCAACAAAATCAATTGATACACGCACCTTTACTCGCCCTAAGAAAAAGTATACCCGTCCCAGTATTAGCAATATTGAGCAGGTATATCAGAGTGCTAGCGAGGGCAGTGATATAAATTCCTCTATGGAAGATAAACTTGTTAATTTGACAACCAAAGTAAGCCTATTAAAAATAAATTGTAACATATTACATAGAGTTTCTGTTGAAGGTGCCTCAAACCGTCCAAGAAGATGAGAATGAGTCTATCTTGATGCAGAATTTAAAACCTTTGCAATTTGATCTATCTCAGCCAACTAGCC
Organism: Euwallacea fornicatus; assembly: GCF_040115645.1. Classification (NCBI taxonomy): domain Eukaryota; kingdom Metazoa; phylum Arthropoda; class Insecta; order Coleoptera; family Curculionidae; genus Euwallacea; species Euwallacea fornicatus. Next base: position 1,853,519 of record NC_089570.1, read on the forward strand.
TTCATAATTTTGACAGTCTTCTATGGGCAGATCCCCACATAGATTCGTTTCAAAACATGTCTCCTCCCAGCATAATGAAGACTTCCTTGTGTTCTTCTATTTTCAGTAATCTCATGGAGGATAGTTTCATTAAAAATGACCCCATATTGAGAGAGATCCGAGACAAGGACTTTACTCAAGCTGCTTTACTGCAAGACATGGAAGCACCCTTGTATCAAAGTATCACTGAAAGTTGTAGTAGTATAAATTCAGACACCCCTGAAGGGTTTTTGAAAAAGGTTACAAGGGAAACCACTTTAAGGAAGAATACTAATTCTTGTGTCTTGGAGAACAATAATGTTACTTTTACACTACCAATGAATGATACATTTGATATTCATTCTTCCAGTGATGGTAAGTTTAATTATTTATAGTCCTTGCTAATGGGCTAAATTTCCTTTGGCCATGAGGTATCTTTATTTATAGCTTTATTGGTTGTTTTGAAGGATAATTAGTGAGATTGTAGAGACCTAAAATTAAGGTTTGTCTATGGGAGGTGGCCATAAATTTCTTGGCCTCATTAAATGCTTATTGTGTTTTGCAACATGGCAATCAGATTATTTGTCTAGATCCAACTTTATTCTGATAAACTCTGCAGTAAAAGTCTTTGCAATCCTATAGATATTTAAAATACCTTATGAGGCATTTTATTAATATGAACTACCTCAGATATAAGAAATTTATGGGATATTAAGTATCCGAATGTTACAGTATTTTAATAACCTACAGCTATTTTAAAAACCTGAATTTCTAACTAAATATTTAATAGCTTTTAAAGGTCTAAGGAAATTATCTATCATTCACATTAACCCCTTTAGGTAGTTCTGGTGTCAAAAACACCACACGTTTGGTGGAATCCAAGACTGCAAATCCTCAGTCAATTGATAAATCTATTGAACAAACACCCAAGGTCAATACGACTTACCGTTTTACTCCCAGAGAACACAATGCCCCCAAATTCGATTTGAGAAACAATAGACTGAGCCTTAATCTCACTGTTGATAGCATACGTAGTTTACAGAAAACGTTAGGTAAGGACTAACTTGATCAAGAGAGATTAGGTTGAAGGCCTGAATTTCAGATGTGGAGGGTTCTAGGAGCATCGAAAATAAGGCTAGTTTGGAAGACTTGGACTTGAGTGGGAAAACTGTGATATTGGATAGTGATAAAGACTTAAAAGAGAGATTGACATTATCCAATGGTGGCATAGATCTGGATCAATTGGCATATGAGCAGGAACAATTTAGGGACACTGAATCTACCAAAACTGACAGTGAGAGATCACCCCTTGGGTCGGCAGATAGTTTAGACAGGACATCTAGTAGTTTGTCTAGTAGCAGTAAAGGGTCCAATAAAGTGCTGAGTATGGAGGATGTGGCTAGCGTGGGCGAGGGACGTCGAATCAGTAAGTCATTAAGTTTATATTATTTTTTTTATACAGTACCTACTCATTAAGCTTGTGAAGTGGGTGCATAAAACACAGTTGTTTACAGCGCTAATTTATTGTTCACTTTCTAACGGAGGCTGTTTCACGTAATTATTCAGACCGTTGCACCAAACCCAGTTATGTATGCGTGATCTCCATAAATTAATTGCAAATTACGGCTTTTCTCAGGGTTTTATGCGGTTAAAATGAAGGAAATAAGGAAATATTTTTATGTATTCCAATTAAACAATTATTTTAACTCACATTATGATTATGCAGGGATTAGGGTTTTAGCTATGCACTTGTTTTATTTACTTTCGTTGTTGGTAACACCATTTTAGGTAGAAATTTATTAATCTCCACTCCAACGGAGCATGTATCAAAAAACCGAAATATTTGGAATTACGACTATTACCCGTCTCCAATTCTCTCAGAAAACGTCCAAAAACCCAAGGTAATTTAATTCGAAAGTAAACAATTATGGAAACTTCACTAAAAGCATTTCAGATAGAACAACCGAACACTAAAATTCTCAGCCGCTTAAACGAACATCAAATCGGACTCAAAACAAGTCAGCAGCGCACTTTACACACTTTGGTGAACACTAAGTCTTTAAAGGCCCTGCCTGGGTCGTGCACAGCATTAAGGAACATTGCGGAGCACCCTCCTTTGGGCGGCATGCCAAACTTGCGGAAAGCACCGGTTCAAAATGCCCGCGCTTCTAGCAATTTGAAGACTATGGATTCGAGACTGAAAGGCTCCTATACAAGTTTGAAGCCGATTAGTGCCAATTTGCCTGTGGCTCCACCTTTAAATTCTGCTCGAATGATTACTAGACCTGGAAATATTGCTTTGCAAGAAGGGAGAAACGTAACAGATATTGAGGTTTATGTGTTTCTGTGGTAATTATTGTTTTACTGCAGATTATGCCAAAATCTGCTCAAATTGGAGATGCAATCATGATGCCACCTAGAGCAAGCGGTCTGCCAAGGCCTACGGGGCGAAGGCCGATTTCGCGGATACCGGCACCGCGCAGTTCCAGCACAAAGTAAGAGATAGTATGCCACTGAAGCACGTCTCTGTTGCTTCTTCTTATTGTAAGCTTGCTTTATTTACTTGTATGTTTATAGTATCTGTATGGTTTTATGTGAAAACAAAATATATTGCTATTTCAGGCCAATTACCATAACGTCAAGAAGCAAGAACTATTGACAAACGCTCACTTTAAGAGTAACTGCCTCCAAAATCACCGTTGTGCCTTAATTTTCCTACAACGTGTCCCTAACGTCTATAGCATATCTACCTACAATTGACTCATTATTGATTCAAGTGTAACTAATAATAAATTATTTACTGTTTTATACATATTATAAATATTGTTTACGGAAAGAATGGATACAGTAAGAGTTTTCGTTATTTTTAGAATTTGTACTTTGGTAATGTCTGAGCTGAAATTATTTTAGATGCTAAATACAGTAGGTAAAAATGCAACTATTTTGCAGTTCATTTTTTTTATCCTGTATATTCTTGAAAAGCAAAACAAAAATCTCTTTGATGCATGAAATTCGGCTGGAGGCATTTCTGAGGTATGGATCCTAAAAGTGATGAGAAAGATTGCTGTATGGATCTTGTCTGTGAGCAACTTAGTCATTGTTTTGTGAGCGAGTGAAAGATCGGGAAAATGCACACTGGGGAGACTCACTAACAACAGTATTAAATTTCTCGAATTACATTTATTTCTGAAGTTCCATTTTTGCGTAAAAATAGCGCTCTCATGCCTTTAAGATAGACCTGAATTGTTCTTTTTAATATTAGTGTATAAACATTTTTGTTGTTCCCTATATTATTAACTACCTTATTGTTGTTTTCTGTTTTGTAATTTTATAGCTGTAGTTTATGAATTAAATTCTGTCAGAATATTAATCTCATTTTTTAACTCGGCTCAATATATTTTATTTACCATAACGTTTTCGGTGGTTTATTTCATTGTTCGATTACTTCGTTTAAAGAACGTTATTTCCGTATAGTTGAGCCCCAAATAACGTCTCTTTAGGGGTCGAGATCTTATGAAAAATGCGACTTGTGCAAAATGCATGCTCCCAAGCAACGCATGCATAAGAAAGGTGCGAATGGATATTGCGAAGTATGCCACTTTAACGTTAATGATGTACAAAGTATTCGCAAAACGCTCAAGCAAGTAAAAATTCTCGATAACTGCAAGGAAACCGACACTCACCATTCAATCAAGAATTGGACTATTATAGTTAAGTGTACATTAATTATTGATAAGCGAGAAATCTAGGTTCGCCCCTCAAAAATATTTCACCCAAACAGGCATTCTATATAGTAATTGATCCCAAACTTATACTCTGACAACAAGTAAGTTTTTTAGACGCATCAGATTGACGGAATTTATAATTATATCCCGACCAATTTTACATGGCGTTTGGCTTCAGAAAATGGTCAATCATCACTTCTTTTCGCAAAAAGTTTGGTCTAAGATGATTCTCCTTCTTTCCTTGGTTGGATAAGGATAAATTTGAGTATTAAATATTTTAAAGAGCGAGATGGTCGTGGTAAAACAATGAGATATACATAGGATCGTTTACGGAGTCAGTCCAATGAAAAACCACATTTAACGCAGACGACCAATTAACTTGATGCTATTTCTTCTGTTATTTTGATATTCATGCATGGCTTAAGAACGTCTTCAATTATCAACTCTCCTTCAAACAAACTTCTCGTTTTCCATTTAAGATGAATCTCAATTAAAACTCCTTGTAAATCACTAACCTTTGTCCGTTTAACTGGTGTTGACATCAACCCTTTATATTTCCCCACTTGTAAAAACGCGCACTATTTGCGAAGAACATTCAGCCATTATTTTCCTCCGTCAACCTCTCGATTCCATTATGTCCATTTTTCAGCGATGGCCAAAAAAATTAAATTTCCTTCGTCTCGATAGATGGGTTCTTGCTTTATCTACTACTTAATCTTGTTCATACATAGGCGAAAACGGCGAGTACTTGCAGATGCTTGCAGTAGAAGGATGATGTTTTATGAGTTATGGAAGAGGTGCATTTAAAAAAAAATGAGTTATAGAGGTGCATGAAAAAGTGAAAGAGACTCAATTTTCGAGACTCCTGATCAGTCCATAACATCGCAAAATCGCAGAAGTACCGAAACATTTCTAAGGGGAACTTTCCTGCCAAAGTTCAAATGTTTAGGTCCCATAATGGCGAACAGGGGTTCATTCAAAAAAATGTGCAATAAATTCTTCTCGATATCTACCAAAATATTCAGTAAAAATACACGAATTTCTCCTAAGCAGGAAAAAGCGGACTGCGCGCTTGCCAGAATCGCGTGTCCAGCCTTCCCTCGACTTCCCACGTTAGTAAGCCAGTTTCAGCTGCAGCTGGTTCAGAACTAATCGAGTTCCGTCTTCCGTCAATGCCCTGCTGAAAGCGGCAAACTTTATCAAAAGTCGCGTCTATGCACCTGTGCTTTACATTCAGTAGGTAAACGATTTTCTACCATTTACAGAACAAATATTTTGTATTTCATCAGATTGAAGAAAATGTTTATTCAATTCCTTCTGATCTCCTCCCTGATGAAACCCGGATACCTATCGGAAATAGGCTTGAGATGCGATATGATCCCCGAAGGGGTAACGGCCCCCAAGTCCCAAGAGGGCCTTAATCGATATAAAATCGAAATTTCTGGAAATCCGGAATCCTACGTGCCCGAGGAACAGTACAGCGGTAAGTTTTGCAAAGCCATTTCCTTATTTAATGCGCTATCCAGTTTCATATATCTGGATTGGGTGACACTAATGATATAATCGGTTTAACTCGGATAAAATATTCAATTTCATGAGGGTATTGATTCAAGCCGTCGTCAATCTTGCGTATGCCACATATTGTTTATTTCTGTCCATAGAACAATTTATTTGCTGTTAAGGGAAACTTGCTGCGAGAATTTAATCTTTGCACAGATAAAAATTCCCCGGAAGCATTGAATGGGCAATAAAGCTGCAAAATCGCCCTCGTTGCAGGAGAAATACGTCAGCAGGCACTAGTTATTGCCTTCCGTTTAATCGGTCCGAGCTAGAGGAATAAGTCGCTTTCTGGCAAGGAGAAACTATTAAAACTGCGTTAAGCCGCAGAGAGAATTTAATAAAACTTAATTGGAAGTTTTCTTCAAAGGCTGTGGCCCTCAGTGAAGCTCAACTGGCTTGATCAAATGAGGTATGGAATCCTTGCCGCTTCATTATTTGTAACTGCAGCCCTCTTTCCTACCTAGAAAACCCAATTTCCGGTATTTTCCCGAACGAAGATCGATATCCGCGTTTAAAAATGATTTTGATTTACAACCTCATTTTTCATTGTGCCCTTTATGACGCGTATCGATTGGCTGAACTAACAAACTCTGTGTTTGTTTCCCTCATATATTTGAATTAATCCCGGGAATGTTCCATAAAATCGCCGAGTCTTTATCGCTGCTAGCGTTGCGTTGATGTAACCGAAAATAATCCACTCTTCTGATATGTGTAGTGTTCCTGAGGACAGATCAGGAATCCCCTTACAAATTCACCCACTTCATCTTCTCGGTGGTGAATGAAAACCCAGAGAAGAACATCGATTCGGAAACCTCAATCGGCTCCCTACAGTTATACGGCGATGCTCTCACGAAATTCAGCGAAAGCTGCCAGAACGCCGTGGTGGAGGCTGATACTCAGCCAAAAGTGGAAGTCCAGGTTTTATTGGAAGAATGAACTTTCCATGGTTACTTTACTGATTAATTATTAATCCAGTTCTTGTGGTTGGCTCCTGTCAAGGGCAGCGGCTGCATCAAATTCAAAGCAACAGTCGTAGAATCTGTAGACGTTTGGTTCAGCGAAGATGAAGATCTCATGAAGACGTTGTGTGAAGAAGCGCCGGACTCTGAAGACACCCAACCGAAGGTGTTGAAGCACTGTTGCACTTGCGATGAAGCTAAATACGAGGTGAGTCGCTCTAAACTGGTAGATTCGTAGCTTATTGATCGCAGGTGACGTTCGAGGGGTTGTGGTCGAGAAACACGCATCCCAAAGACTTCCCCAGCAATGGCCGCATAACTAGATTCAGCGACATAATCGGGGCCTCGCATACTGTCAACTACAGTTTCTGGAATTACGGAGAATTCGCCAGCGAAGGGCTGCAGCAGCTGGCAGAGTACGGAAACACGAGATTGCTGGAAAGCGAGCTTAAAGCTAAGGTCCTGCAGTTTCAATTGCGAAGACTCCAACGTCCCTTCATTCAGTATATAATATAGAGTGACCACATAAGAACGATAATCAAGGCTCGAGGCGTGAGCTTTCCCAACATAACGGGCAAAACCTTCGCAGTGTTTCGCGTGGACAACAAACACCACTTGATGTCCATTGTGTCCATGATTGACCCGTCCCCTGACTGGATCGTAGGCGTGTCAGGGCTGGAGCTCTGCCTCAGAAATTGCTCTTGGGTGGAGTCCAAAGCTCTGAATCTTTATCCATGGGATGTAGGCACTGACGATGGAATCACATATTTGGTATTTTTCCGCATTTGCAACCGTTAAACTGGTTGATTTGGGCTTAATTTAGTCAGTTAATCAACCGGCGGTCACTAAACAACCGATAAGACGTCTGAAATTCGACTATCCGGACGACGCCCGGTCACCATTTTATGATCCGACAGGAGCTTCCATGAAGCCCTTCGCCCGGTTGAAGTTAACGCGTCAAAGATTGTACGAGAAAAGATGCGATTTTCAGCCCGAGGATGCGGATGAGAATAATTCGCATTGCGAAACTACGGGTAAGTACATTTTATGGTAAGAGCGCAGGGTTAAGTCATTAAATTCTAATCAGCTTGGTCGGATTGGTCTGCCTGCTCCGTGACATGCGGCAGAGGTGTGAAGTACAAGCAGCGCCGCTATAAAAACGAAGAAAGCAAATATATCTGCCACAAAAGATTGACTGAGAGGGCAACTTGCGAGGCAGTCCAGAAATATTGTCCTCAAATCAGGAGGAAGGAGCTTGAGGACCCCATGTGCGAGCTTGGTGAGTTTCTCACATTGAACAGACCGAATACGCATGTATTTAGGACCCTGGTCGCCTTGGTCTGGTTGTAGCGCGACTTGCGGAAAGGGGACCAAGACCAGAGATCGGAAATTCAAGAGTCGATACGCTGCCAAGAGGTGTGTACGCAGGAGGACGCAGCCATTGGTTTTGCAGCAAAATTTGGAGTGTTTTGTGGACCAGAAGTGCGACGAATATGAAGACTTTGTATTAGTCAAAAGCATTAAGAAAATTTAAAGTAAAAGAAATATTTCCAGGAGGAATTGCAGGAGTGTCCCGAAAGGCCTTGGACTGACTGGTCCCCCTGCTCAGCTACATGCGATAAAGGCTTCAAGGAGCGCTACAAATTATCACTCAAGTACACAGGACACGAAGCAATCTTCGGGCCGAAGGCCCATAAGAAAGATTCCCAAGTTAGTGACGGATTTGACCCTGATGACCCATGCGAACAGAGAGTTCGCGAGACAGTAGAATGCTTCGAACGGCCGTGCGACAAGGGCAAGGCCCTTCCTGAAGGTAAAACTACCCTCTAATCCTCCCTTAAACAAGTACTTTGTTACAGCATACGTATGCGGGCTACCCAAAGACGTGGGGGCTTGCAAGAGCAACGTGGATCGTTGGTATTTCGACGTCACCAAAGGCCATTGCGAAATTTTTAGTTTTAGCGGATGCGAGGGCAACCAAAACAACTTTAACACCCTGGAGCAGTGCCAGACTCTGTGTTCTCAATATCACCGTAAGTTTTTCAGCCCCCATTAAATCGAACATAACGAAGATTTTTCAGAGGAATTGATGGCAAATTCTACGTTGAAGCGGAAAGGTTTGGAGGCTTCGATCTCCGGGGTTATGTCCTATAACATACAGAACGACGCCACTACCGGTAATAAGAAATGTGGTATAGCACCACCAGGATTTTAGAGTCAACAAGTCTCAATGGAAATTAACGTTTCAGCCTACATTTACTCATCGGTAAACTGCGAAATGTCCAAATGGACTGAGTGGTCCGAGTGTAACGTTGGTGGTGATTGCGGGCCTGGGTACAAGTTCAAGTATCGACACGTTCAGGTGAAAATTTGCCATATATTAAGACTGTTTGTTTAGGTGATATTTGCAGGTAGCGCCCCAAAACGGCGGAGCACCCTGCTCGAAGAGGATGATGAAAAAGAAGCGATGTTTCGTGGAGTGTTAGGGATGATTGTTTTAGACGTAATGGGAGAAATTATGCTTATAAGGAACGATCCACTAAATGTGTTTAGTAGTAAGACGTATTGATAGTTCGCAATAATTTATTTATCACGAGACGAGATTACGTATAAACAATAAATGCAGATAAGACACGTTGGGCTAAGATGAATTATTATCCTGCTTGTTTCACTCGAAGTAGCCAGAACATTAAGATGGTGATTCGCGACCATAAACCTTAATAAATCCTCAAATACGTAGGTAAAAACTCTTTTAACAAAGTGACCAAACCCGATTCTTTATTGGGTAAAGGGAACATATTATTATCTCTTATCAAGTTTCTGTTAGAAAAATCTGTGTCAAAGAAACAAATCTTATCGTTCTAGGTCTAGGCCTCGCCACTAATTTATTATTCCAAAATGTACCGGCTTCTAAGACAAATCCTAATTATAGCGTCACTATCGGTATTCCAAGTCTCCTCTCATCGATGCGACAAAATTCCTGCAGATTTGATATTCAACGAACAAACGCGGCCTAATAGCGGCTATTACTTGTTAGACATAGAAGGCAAGCCTGAGAAGTACTCACCAAATAGCAAGTACAGAGGTAGGTAAGTTACTGTATCACTTAACTTAGTAATTAAAATTCTCATAAAATCGAAGTAACAATCAAAGCGGATTTTTACAACCGCCCTGGATCAAAGTTCACACAATTCATCCTCACCCTTGACTCGAAACCCGATCTAGACCAGGAAGTGACTCGTCAAACTGGAAATTTTAAATTAGGGCTGGATTCCCTGTCTCAGTTTAGTCATAAATGCGTGAATACTGTCATTGAGACTAATACGCAGCCAAAAAGCCAAGTGAGAGCAATATTCGCCCTCCGCGCCTGCTGTTACACCACTTACTGTTTCTTGTAGATATCTTTAATATGGATGACTCCGCCGCCCAATAGCGGATGCGTCATCATCAAAGCCACAGTAATTGAATCTAAGGAGCATTGGTTTGCAGACGATTTAACTGCTGAAGATGGGTATTTAACCAAGACTCTGTGTGAAAATTCTGATGAGGACGAGGACACTTTACCGGAGATTTTGGACTATTGCTGCGCCTGCGACGAGGCCAAGTATGAAATGGCCTTTCAGGGAAATTGGATCAGGAACAATCATCCCAAAGGTTTACTTTATCATTCATCAATTGAACCAATTAAACGGAGATTTTTTAGGCTTTCCTGAAGATCCTTTTACGACCAAATTCAGTGACATAATCGGGGCGTCTCATAAAAATGGTCAAGAGTTCTGGGGAGAGGGAGCGGAGCCCAGTCAGGGCCTAAAAGAACTTGCATTTAATAGCAGTACTATGTCGCTAGAGGCAGAGCTTAAGGGTAAGTTTTACCCTTGATTTCATATCTTTAATTTCACGATTATAATTATTTAAGAAAATATCGCAAATTTGCATACTATCATTAAAGCAAGAGGTCTAGCTTACCCACATATTACCTCCTCCACATACGCAATTTTTAGAGTTGATAATCAGAATCACTTAGTGTCTCTCGTAAGCAAAATTATGCCCTCGCCAGACTGGATTGTCGGTCAGTATTTCTTGCAAAAATTAACAAAAAAATTATCCACAATCAACATAATTATTAGGAGTGCCAAGCTTTGAACTATGTTTATCAAATTGCTCTTGGAAGCAACAGAGAACTGTTAATCTATACCCAAAAGATGTAGGAATCAACGACGCCTTAGAATACACTGGCAATGAGCTCAATTCAAACCCAAATCCCATTATAACCGAAATTACGACCACTCAACCACCAGATCCAAAATCGCCTTTTTATGACGAATCTGGTGAACCCATGAAGCCGATTGCAATGCTGCATTTCAGACTGCAGAAAATCTACAAGAAGGACTGTGATCCTGATAGGTAACACATAGAAACATCATAATTTGTTTGGGAGATTTATGTCTTCACAGAAAACCTCCAGATGAGGTTGTTGAGGAAACTACAATCAAAACAGGCCAATATAAAGATGATAAATGTGAATCCGATGGCTGGAGCAAATGGTCAAGCTGCAGTGTGGAGTGTGGGAAAGGCCATATGACTCGAAATATTAAGTTAAAACATCCAGATTTGTGTGAGAATGTCACAAGAGATGAGACGCTAGAGTGCGATTCTCCCTGTGAAGAGGCAGAGGAGGAGAAGGTAATAAAAAAATAAATTATACTTTATTAGTTACTGCTTTAAAATGTTTCTAGCATATATGTTCCCATATAATATGGACTAAATGGACTCCTTGCAGTATGTCCTGTGGCAAGGGCACTAAAATGAGGTACAGAACCCTAAGCCAAGCAGTTGAAGAGGATGAAACTGATACAAAATGTGTCAGCAAAGAAGTGGTGGTATGTGAGGAAGATTGTTAGAATTTTTTATTTTAATTTTATATCATACTTACATTATAGAAACAAAATAATAAAAATATTTATTTTTTCTTTTTTGCCTGGGTTTTATTCCTATATAGCAAATAGAAAAAGTAATATTTACCACCTAAGAAGAAGCAAATTCCTGTTAACACGACTAGTCATAGTGACAAATCCTTTCTATTATTCTCTTCTTGTTCAGAGTTTTGTTTTGTTTCTTTCAAAGGAAGAATTTGAAATTTAATGTCAGTTCCCTTTTGCCGTTTCTGGACTAGTCTGCCAATGCTTGTGATATTTTTTTCTAACAAAGAATATATATTCTCCTAAAAATAATTGTTAATTTTTTGTACAGTAATTCTCAAATTAAATTCTACAATTTGACTTACAGCTTTAACATTATTATTAACATTTCCATTGATAACTACTCGAACCTCATGTTTTTTTTCCAGCCACTTTGCTATTTTCTTGATATTGGTTTGTAAATCGTGTTCACTGATATTCTGGCTCAATATAAGCATTTTCTCCCCTTTAAAAGGGCCTTTTAGTTTCTCACTCTTTTTGCGTTCTCGCTGTTTTAAGTCTTCGGCAAGATATTCCGCACCAGTGAACAATTTATATACAGGACGTTCAGATTTCGTATCCAAATCAATGATTTTCACCAACTTCATATCTCGCCTTTTTGCAATTCTTTGTGCCTCTTCAACAGTAATCACTGAGATGTCATCCCCAGAAAGCAGCGTGATTTTGGGTATTGGACTAGTTTTTTTTCTTTGGGGCTTTTCAGTCTGAGGTTTTATTTCTAAAGTTGATGGGTTCTTGTTCAAATCGGTTCGACTATTGAGGGGGCATGTTATTGACGAATATTCTAGGAGTTTTTGCAAATAAATTTTGCGAGGTGGGCAGGTTGTGTTAAATTGAAGAAATAATCTTCTCATAAACATCATTTAATAACACCACTTGCTGCTAAAGTTCACATTAAATAAAATTACTAGAAGAACCAAAATAATAAACAAGAGTATTTAACCTCATTTTAAATATTAGGTTCCAGAGCAGTAAAATTGACATATTGTTATTTCATTTACTCGTGTTTTAAGAAACAGAGATAAAACATTACTCTTGTCACGTCATCTATAGTGTAAATCTTTTGTGTTTTAACCTCAAAATCTTGAAATTTGGGCAACTAATAATTATTACTGTTTTTAAATACCAATAAACGTAATTAACCAAATTGTTAATTATAATTACCTGGTAGTTCTTTAATACTGCTTCTTGGCAATGGTGAGAATCACTGCGGAAAGGGTGAAATCATAGTTTTTTCCGTGTACATTAAGGTATTAATATGTTTATTATGTGACAGACTACTTAAATTTATTTTCAAATCACATGGGATTCTGCTTTCTGACTATAGTGAAAATCACCTCCGAAAGGCTCAAATCATAGTTCTTTCCATGTACTTTCAGATATTGATTTATTTATTAGACGAGTGAGTTTACTTAAATTCGATTGCAAATTTCGCTTGTGTTTACCACCTTTTCATATCTCCTTGGATATTACCAAATGAAAATTATAAAACAAGGTATTATTTAACTTAAAACTATGACCCATTCATAAGTTATAAACTAGTTTCATATTTGGATTTATCATTACGAATATTTATATCTAGGAAAAAGGTGTCGTCTTTTATGTAATTTTCTTTAAACAGTGTTGAATGAGGTATGAAAATGTAAGTGGAAGATGATTCTTGAGGTTCATCTTCTTCTTTGTCGCCTTCGTCCCTCTTTGTCTTAATGTATTTGGAAAAATCCTTTTTCTAAAAAGTATTAAGTGATGGAAATATTGTGACTTTCAGTTATTAACAACTGTTAATCTATACTTGAGAATTATTATTTGTCAGGTCCCTCAAAGTAATGTGCCCCTCAATTATACAAGGCCAAGTCAAAAGAGCATCATATTCCCCTTTGAGTATGTGAAAGCAGGCCAAGGCATGTCGGTCTTTCCATTTATAGAGCCCATTTATATAGAGCAAGACCTAAAAAAGTTCATAATATTGAAACAACGAAATTCATTCGCCGTGTCACTGACCCTCATTTTATACCCATACTGAGTGGTATAAAATATGGGACTTTTCAAAACAATATCATTTTCTTTCGCTCTCTTCAATTTCGATTCTACATCTGTTATTCGCCATATAAGTCTTTGATAAATAGCACTTTCAGTCGCACTCAAATCTACGAACAACCAATAGATTTAGAATCAATATAATTTTCAAATTAAGACCTTCAAGAATCTCTATGTTAATTTTCATCTGGTTGACTTCTTGCCTTATGGTGCTGAAGTCCCGTTCCATGATTTCAATCTTTTCAGCTGCTTCTGAGGAAATTTGACTTACAGCTCTAATATCAAAAACCAGCCCTAAAAGAATTTTTAATTACATTAGAAAGTTCTGCAGGGACTCGCTGTTACCAGCAGATTTAGCCTTCTGCTCGTCCAAAGAACTCTTTATTGCCTGAATTTCCTGTACAGCATTCTGAAGAACTCCAGTTTGCTCCAACCACATATTTTCAAATGACTCATTTTGCTTGTTGAAGGTAGTTCTAATGTCTTCTAGGTTCCTGACAAAATCGATTTCCACGTTCCTGGAACGCGAATTTTCTTTATAGAAATTTTGCTTCGTTACGTTCAAATCTATTTGCAAATTTTGGACTTGCAGTAGTTTTTCTTGGATGAAATTCGATAGTTTTGCAGAGTCTTGTTTTATTGAAGTGATTGAGGATAAAGAGTCATTCAAAGAAGTCAACTGAAACGTTCAAGTGGTTTATTGAATATTTTTGCGAGATGTATTTACGTACTTGAGAGTCAACTTTCTTCTTCCACTCCATTAAATACCCGTTAATGTAGTTGAATTTTTGAATGGCCTGCGAGTGCTTGTTAACAGCGTCTTTTACTTCTACGAAGTTGATATGCACTTCCCGGGGGTGAATAGGATCGGAGTCTACCACTTGAAAATTGCCATGCCTTGAAGTTTCCATTTTTAGCTCCAAATCTGCCAAATGTTTTTGGAGTTTCCCGATTTCCTCTTGGTGCTTCTGTTGCTTGTCAAATTTGCCTGTAATACAAATTTTATGGTCAAACTCGTTTTAAAAAACATACTTTTATACTCATGGTGGAAGTAGAATTTAACGGCAAGTTGCCAAAGGAATGTGCCAAGTCCAAACTTGCAGATTTCCTTACATTATTGATACATTCAGTTTTGTGTTTAATCATGCTATCTCTGGACACGTAAGACCCGCATTTATACGGGCAAGGCACGAGCACTTTGGAACAGAGCGAAGTGTGGCCCTAAAAAGGAATTTTTAAATGACAAAAAAATGCGAAGTCTTGTAGGTATAGTACCACTTCCGATTCATTTTCGATAAGCTTAGTGCAAAAATAGCAGGTGAAGGGGCGTCTATTATTACTCATGTTTATTAGAAATTTCCCAAACACACTGATGTTGAAGGTAAACTGAGGAATCAGGATTAATTTCAGTCGTATCAGCGAGCATGAAAGATAAGATAAAATTGTATGTAAATCGTGTAGAAAGGAGGAATGATAATCAAAGATTGAATGATTTTTGAACTATATGTTGCGAGTTAGGTACTTTATTGTGGTGAATCTTTATCAGACACAACTAGGGTGATTAAACCGTTTGCATCAACTTTGCATCGTGATAACGCATTGGAAATAGATTTTCTGCACTAATCGGCGGTTTATAACATAATCGAGACATTGATAACTACATACCGTGCCAATTAAAGCAATATCTAACTTCTCCTTGAGTATTTCGCCAAAGGCAACTTTATTTGCAAATATGTACACCTCGTTAATAAAACTTATTCCTTTCTTAACTTTACGCTCTTCAACGAAATCCATACATTACCTATGTTTAGGGCCCCGTTTCAATGGCATGAACATTGGTTCGGCGAGGTCTGGAACGTTTTCTTCAGAAAAAAATTCAGAATGAAATAGTTCTGGTGTTTTTTTAAGCAAAACACTTAAAGGCAAATTTAAACATGAATAAAATTGTTGGGATATTTAAATTCCCACTATGCAGTTAACTTTTAGGTCCAACGCTTGATAAAGGTTTTTTTTTACCGATTGGGGTCTTAAATTAGATAATCCGGAAAAATTCTACTGTACAGACGTTCTGTAATGGAGTTAACTCGGTTTTTAATTGATTTACTAATGTATTTTCTAATAATGAAAGTGTGCAAGAAGCAGGTTCGGCCAAGCTTCTTCTGCACGTTTTCCGTGAAACATTCGTTGAGGAAACTCTTTTCATGTCTCTCCTAATTTTTGTGCCCTTTTAAAGATTGAATCCTGTTACGTGAGAACAAATAGATGAGAATAGCGCCGTAATACACCAATGTCGAAAGAAGTTATGAAATGCCCCCGGTATAATGCTATCCTTTTCTCCGACTAATTGAATTTCTCATAAATCCATCCTTGTTACGCATTTGTTTCGGCGGCATGCTTCTGTACCCCGCAACACATAATACAGCAATAGTTACCGGGGACTTTTGCCAAGTTCATTAACACAGCGTTTGGTGTTAAATGGATTGGCAGAAACAAAAAGAATGTGTCACGGCTAATGGAGGGCTATGAAGGCAGATGAGTGAATTCTAAGCATTCAGTATCGTAATGTCTGATAATGTGGTAGGGAGGAAAGTTGTTACCACTACACCTACAGGCTAAAATCGCACATTAGACATTTAGACTCTTTTTGGAAGTGAAATGCTCGGTTCTTTGAGCTATAAATTACATTGTTTTTATTTTTGTCCATCTAATTTGTTTATCTCTTTATTTCGTGTTATTTTTAAACCAAACCTTGAGGTACCTCGTGCCAAATAATGAGGATTATTTGTGGCTGTAATAGTAGATTTAAAACAACCATGGAACTGCGTTTTTGGGCTTTAAAACTCCAATCATATTCCTCAGCAACGATCTTTAGATGCCTTTTAAACAAACGTTTGCGGTATTTTGGCCTTTCATCTGCCTGGTGCTCGATCAGTGCTCACGGTCAATATGCCCGAAATAAATAATTAAATGTCTGGATCGCGCCGCTGGTTTTACAAAAGTGTTAATTTTAACCAATGAATAATTTTGGCTTCGCTAAAGGATACGTATCAAGTGTGAATCAGCGAAAAACTATTGGTTGACCCGAATTAGAACGGGGGCTCTGTTGCGTGGGCGCCCAAACGACTCGGGTTTTTCAAAAAAAAAATTTGTGTGACAGACTGGAATGGCTGACGATGTCCCAAAGCCAAATCTGTAGGAATCGCGTATAAACAGATTGATGGTGATGAATAATCCTCGTTTCGTGACGTCCGACTATAAAGATTTTTGTTTTCGAGCCGCTGAAAAAGCTCAAATAAAAAATAGCTATACACAAATTTCGTATTCCCCTCGATGAAAATATCTCCTAAACTGTCTGAGTTGTGTCTCGTTTCGACCATTCTTGCCCCCACACTCGGCTCTATTTCGAAAATGTGACTCAAAAGAGGTATTAAAATACATGTCCTAATTCAGTTGATGTTGGCCAACCGATGTAGAGACGTAAATAGCGGAGACAAGCCCGTGCCAAAATCTGATATTATTCATATTCGAAGCCGCACTCTATAAAAAGATTCTCGTCTAATAATCCATTATTTAAATAAATTAGTAAGCAACGAAGTATGCATGCGATAGTTTCATAGGCTTCAAATGACATAATTTATTCCAGTTGGCAATAATAAGCATTTCGTTATTAAAGTTCCCGTCTAATCAACAAAGACAGTGAACGTCTTATTTTATTCATCAAAAATGTGGCAATTTTATTGCTGATTATAAGATTGAATACGTAAAAATCATGGAAAGTTTTCCAGTTTCTACGATCGAAAGACATGTCTGACGTTAATGCGACGAACCGAAATAATTTTGCATTTTGCACGAATTCTGAGCGGTAGATGAAAAGATCTCAATGATGCTGACCGCACTTTACTTCTAAAAATGATTTATTTTATGTACTATTAATTGCGTTAACTTTACGGCTTTGGCAACGAAAATGCTCTTATCCACCTAAGAGAATTCCTTCAATTGGGTGCCTGGTAACGTTCTAAATATGTACTTGCACAATTTGGCATGAATAAAAACGAAACGGGTTCATCATTCCCCCATTATTTTTAATAAGCTTTTGGATCGATTGCGGTCCAAATGGTTAATGAGCGAAACCTTTCCATTACCTGGACATTTCAACTAAATATTTTCATAAATATGAAGCCGTTGTATGCGGCTACCTACGCCAGGGTTTATACTGATGGCTGGCAGCTGGCTATTCAAGATTTAACTTATAATTTTCACGTGCTATGTATAAAGTAATGCATAATAAATTGTGCAATTACAGTAGGCGTACAAGTGAAATCGAAAACTCTAAAAAAAATACGCCCTGTAGATATTGAACGTTTGACGTTGCGCTTCGTGACGGATCACAGAACCATATTTGACTCCCGTTCCTCCTCGTCATGGCGAGGCTTCATCCGGCGAAGAGCGCACTGCCAGACCACGCCTCTTTCTTCTGATTGTCGCATGCGCTCCAGCCTGTATTGTTTTTTCATCGGACACAGTACAATCAGTCCTGCTTGATCCCTTTCTCTTCCCCTTTTCTGTTATGGCAAGTCTTCGTCCAGCCACTCTCGCCTTCCAATTCCTTGTGCGAAAGTTTTAGAGGCGCTGTGCAGGCTGCGCAACGTCTCCAAGGCAGTGCACATCCTTAACTCGATTGACTTAAATTATTGAAAAAAGCGGGTCAATTTGTCTGCCTTCATTCGCGACATACAGGGTGGTTCCTCTTGGGTAAAATAAAACTAAAACGCGTTATAAATGTGTTTTGAATCGTATATATTTCCTTGAATTAGATATGTTAAATTTGATCAGAGATGTGTAAGAGTCTGGATTTTAATTCCAAAAACGAAACCAGAAAATGTCAAAGGATTATGAAAATTGCAAGAATCTACTGGGCGTTACTATTTTTGTGTTAAAATCCGACAGACCAGCTTCGGGGGCACGCCTTTGAAATTCCTGAATAAGCTCTGATATATCTAAGAGATACTCCATAACATGTTTGTTTTATTATTTACATTTTCATTAAACGACGATATTCCACTTCAAGTGTCCTTAGTATTTTTAAAAATAGTAAATGATTAATTTTTTTCTACATTTCAACACGTAATTTCGCTCGGCCTAGTTAGAGTAACAAATGTTCACAAGAAGAGCATGTTCCATTTTTGCAAGAAACATTATTTGTTTTTGGAGTAAAACATAAATCTCTTGTAAATCAGTAAGGCAGTGTGAAATAAAATAATCTTCGATACACCTGCATCAGGTGTTTTTACGGTACTCGTTGATATTTTCCAGACTCCGGTCCGGACGTCACCGTGCCCTTAAACATCTCGCAGTGTAATGCGTTACCTACTGCACTTGTGGCGTAAGTGTATATTTACAAACAAACATTACAGTAACCAATTTAAACAAGTATTTACATAATGCCAGAAATCCCTCGCAGTTATTCTTACAATTTAATTAAAAATCCTGTAATTGGCTTTCTATTGGAGCGATTGGCAGCCCAATTCGGATCCGCTAAACGAGTAAATTTTGGTTAGATAAAATTCTCCTGATAAGTTAACTTTAAGTCTAACGCACCTTTTTCTTTTTTTTTAAATTTAATTAGAAAAAAGTTTTTAACATTCGGATATATGCAAGACTCAACCGAAGCAAAAGTTCTGGGTATAGTCTTGAACATAGTGCATGTCGCAACGCAAAAACCAATAATTCTCACTCGTCTCCTTCAAACAACCACCTAAAACTCTTTAAAAACTCATTAGAAGCAAACCAGGTCAGCCTATTCTTAAACGTTTTCCAGGAAACGTGTGATTTTCCTTGAGACGAGTACGGGCGCTATCTATCCAGACTGCAGAAAGAAAAACCAAAACAAATTACCGCACTTTAAGTCCATGGACTTTCCAGTTTTATACAAATTATCTGTCCTGAACTTGAACCACATTTTCGACATTTTTTATTTATGTCCTGGCGGCCACGTTTGTTTATTCACTCTCTATCCAGATAAAAATAGAAATAGATACTACGACGGGTGTGTGTGTGTGTATCTGTAGATACTCGTGAATGAAACATCTGGATTGCGGGTTCCTGTTGTTTATGCCGCGTAGCGCAATTCTCCTATGCCGCGAGAAATAATTAATAGTTAAAAATGGGCATAAACACGAGGGGTTTTATATGTTCCTAGGTAAGCTGATATCAAATCCCTGAAAAAGGTGGCGAATTTCACGAAAATTCCACCAAACAACTGTTTTAACAAAAATAGCCCGTTGGTCCTCCTTCGAGATGACTGCAAGTGAGTCGGGAGGCCTCCCTACCTTCCCGATTTGGTTCCGTGTGCAAATCGTTCATAGACTAGGCCGAGCGGGCCCGTTTCCCTTGCATTCGAATACGGTGGTTGTTTCTACGAGGATCCCTCCTACACCACTTAGTTTTTACGATCCGACCAGGTACGAACAAAAAAATTAATTTAGTGTTAATATAGTGCTAAACAGTGATCACACGCCCCAAGGACTACATGCATACAGTGTGCGCGTTTGAGTTTGAGTATCACTTGTGTACGAAGCCATATTTGGTCACCTGAACAGGCACGCGGTGTAATCTGGCAACTATCCAGGCTCCGGCTATTTTCGGAAAGTAGTGTTTACCTTTGGTTAGTTGGAACACTGCCAACTGGCCTACTAAGGAATCGACGCATTCTTTTCTAAATGCATCCAGCACGAGATTCTATTTCATAATTGATGTGTTTTTTTTCCAAATTTCAGTTTGTATTCGATCCAGAGATAAAAGTTTCGTAACTTTGACTCATGGTTCAACTGATGTTAAGGCTCTCTCTTAAACTTGGCATTGGGCTGAACCACATTCAATGCACAGATAAAAACAACTAAATAATAGTTGGAGATAAAATGAAGCAAAAATTTTTATCTTAAATCAATAGTAATGACATTGAACATACTCCGTTGCTGTTCCTTTGATTTTACCATGATTGTAGATTCCATTTTCAAAACTAAACTGATCAAACTGTGTAATGATTGTTAACCGAATAAATTTCTGTATTCGAAAACAACAGAAGTTTCCAGTTTGCGCAAAAGGTGATTAAACATGGCTTTTAAGAGACCTCTTATAGTGATTTAGTTTTAATATTGAATGAATGTTGTGAGGATATAAAAGCTACTAAGCGTGTTAGAAAGAAGGTAGAAAAATTACAATTTTTCGGTTCCATGAATAAGTTACTTTGGTACCAAGTTTCTACAGAATCTGGGCTTTCACAGCTTTTATTCAGCTTTTTTTTTCAGTTTTAGTCCTCATTTTGGATTTTTTTGTCTTATGTCGTCTCCTTCTCTTTCTCTTCATCATGTGTTTTCAGTAAATTGTACCTATACCGATTCCACTTCGTCATTATTGCATTCAACTCGATTTCAGTCCTCCATTTTCTGGGATTATTATTGTGCCTTTCTCTCACGAATTGTTTTCATGACGTTTGTTCTCTTTGATGTTTCCTCTCTTTTACAGCTGCTCTTGTTTTTTTCATGCATAATCATCTTTTTTGTGCCTATTTGAGAGTCACCTGCAGCTCACGATAATTTCTAACAAAAATTTTAATTTAATAAGGAATTACGATTAGAATCATTTTTTTTTAATCTGTTTCATCATGAAATATCTGGTGGTCTTCTGTTCATTTTTTTAGACCGTCTGTAAAAGGCCAGGTTTTTTTATTTTATATTTTTTCCATAATTTTTGACACCCCTTGTATCTAGACGACACTCGTAGGAAGAGGGCCCCTTGCAGCGAACATTCAAATAAAATGTGAAAATCTCTTAAACTTCTTTCTCTCTAATCCTAATTTTCGTTTCATTGCATGCAATTCTGCTTCTTTGCGAATTACTTCATTCTTCTTCTCTTTAACTTCTTCCAGAGATGAATTATCCACATATTTGAATTTTGCAATATTCTCTTTTTTTTTGGCTTAGAAATTCTTTGGAGATTTTTTTGATCAATTCTTTATCGTTGATATATCCCTTATTGTAAACAGGCGAGACTCGTATCGGTTATTATTTTGCTTCTTCGTTTTTATCACCGAAATAGCTGCATGCTTCATCTTATAAGACTCCCCATGGCCGCACCTCAAGTTTGTTTTTCAGGATTTGTATTGTCTACGCCCCCTAGAACTTCCCCTCATTACCATTATGTGCAGTAGACAAGTAGATATTTCACATCAAGCATTCTCCCCCGGTATTTGTTCTCTGACATTTACTGAGCTTTCTTGTTGACCATTTACATGCGATCTTCAATTTTCTGATCTAGTTGCTCTCAGTCCTGATTCGTCTACAAATCTCATCGAATTTAACCACCAAAACTCCCAATTTATTGGTTAATTTCGGGCCATCCGAGTCCAGAGCAGGAATCTGACAGGATATTGTCCTTCATATTTGTTTACATGTCGCAGAGCCCCTTTTGACGGATAAAATTATCAATTATGAAATTTTCAATGGCGCCGGCCGCGTTGACGCAGATAGCTTCCGGCGGCCATTTTGTCACACTTTCATTAAATGGCCGATTTACCGCAAATGTCATTCATTATTTGTCAAACTCCTAGTAGCTTTCCCAGCAAGATGGTCTCTATAGAAGCGACACATTCAGGGTGGAACAGTAGTTTCTTGCTTCATTTGCTGGGAAATTATCTTGCTGGCGAAGTCATCGAAAGTTTGAAAACCCGGTCTTAACATCATTGTATCATGATCCTGATATAGGTCTATGAAAAATATCTCGCTTGTAGAGTCATCGGGGGGTTGACACGTTGGCTCTTAGCAAGCCTGTTTTTTTATTTAATTCGTTGGCGCTCTGACATCCACGTTCCTCACACCTTTACCTTCCTTTGCAGGTCGACGAAATAACTCAAAATGCCTTTCAAGCCAGTCGAAAACCCAAAATGCCCCAAATGCGGCAAATCCGTGTACGCCGCTGAAGAACGTGTGGCCGGAGGATACAAATTCCACAAATCCTGCTTCAAATGCGGTAAGTTCCACGGTGTCCGACCCGGCCAAAAATAGGGCCATTACATAACTCGGCATCAACTTTCCGAAAATACGTGCAAATCACGTTTAACGAGAAGAGTAAAAATAGAGCTACGAAAATAAGCCTTGAACGCCCACTCGCCTCGTCCATGTTACAAAATAAAGTTTTCCTTTTGTTCAGGCCTTTGTGGAAAGTTCTTGGATTCCACTAACGTAACCGAACACGAGGCTGAACTTTACTGCAAGAACTGCCACGCCCGCAAATACGGACCCAAAGGGTACGGTTTCGGTGGTGGTGCTGGCTGCCTCAGCATGGACACTGGCGCCCAATTTCAAGGGTAAGTTCCGACCCACCACCAAGTAATGCCGCATTATCGGTTACGGTTATCGGTTACGCATCACCATTCAGGCAAAATCTTGAATTGAGGGCTTCCTTTTCTTATAGTCCTGTAATCTGCCTCAGCAAGCTAACACCTCTGAATGCTTTTCCATGTTATTTGTGTACCCACTCTCGAGTTCGGATGTGTTAAGCTTGCCACGAATTGTATGTTCCAAAGCATGATTTTGCTCTTTTTGTCTCTCGCAGTAATAACTAATTGTTTGGATCGACCGAGGATTCAGGCGACTGCCCAAATTCACCATCAGCGTCGTCACCTTTTTCCATCCATCCACCGTTGATTAACTCTCTTTTTGTTTAACTTATTTATATAGACTTATTATTTAGAGTAATTTAATATATTTATATTTCGTTTTACATATGATTCGATTATTATTTTGTAATAATTGGATACAAAAATAAAAACCGTTAAAATCAGTTTCCGGCTGGTTGTGTGCTGTTTTTCTGGCACAATATCCGCGGGCATTTCAAAATTTTTCTCTCATAGTTTCATGTCTCTTTGTTGTGTTTGTCGGATATTGTGACCAACCCCAATCCCTTCCGACTCCCCATGTCTTGAAGTCGTGCGGAAAGTGTTAAATTGTGGATCTGTGACGTGCACAAAACGAAACGGTGAGAGTCTTATTTTGTGTTCATTATTGGCCTCAGCAACGCTCTGTATATTGTTTATGTCTAACACTGCGCAATGACATCCCGTAATAACCTCTTTGTGATGGGATAAGCCCTCAATTTAGATTTTTCTTCACAAGATTTTTGTATTTTTCCTGAGCCTTCTCTCATTACTGTACTTTTATTTTCTAGCATTTTTTTGCAGGCTTTAGCTCTACTCTATCGGTGCTTCTAACCACTCTCCTTATCGCACTTTGCGGTGGCTACTTCTGATTCAATTCCACTGACGAATCAGAAGTTGTCAACGCACATGTTTGTTGGATTCCTCACAGAACTTGTGTGATAATTATTATGATTTAGAGAGCACTCATTACTCACCTTCCTAACTGATACACTTAACTAATACCTACGTTTCAGTGTCATTATAATCAGTTTTAAATGAAGCGTTATTTCTTCCTCACAGAGAGGACGACGTGGTTGTCAACCGAGCAGTTCTCCTCCCGAAGGCCATTGCCAAAGCTCCCGAAGGCGAAGGTTGTCCCAAATGCGGTGGTTTTGTGTATGCTGCCGAACAAATGCTTGCTAGGGGACGTGTAAGTAGCATAGTTAATTTATTGATACTTAAAATTCGATTTGAAATATAATAGTTTCCTAATTTTGTCCTCGGAAAATACAGAGTGTTCCATAGAAAACCACCACATTTGATGACTTGATAACTCAGAAAGTAAAATCGAGACCGAAGCCCCATTTAGATAGGGGCTCCTAGTAAAGGCACTTTGCATACATAGGCTCTGCAAGATCGAGCAACCATACTTTAGCCTGAATAGAACTACAGTAATAACTAAAATAAAAAAATAAATTTCGCACCTTACGGGGAAATTTATTTGACACTTTATAAATTTCTCTCCTTTATTTTTGACAATTTTGACAGGGCTGGCATAAACTTTGTTTCCGCTGCGGAAACTGCGAACGCTGGTTGGATTCGACGTCACATTGTGACGGTCCCGATGGTTCCGTGTACTGCAATGGTACGCCCTTACACCGCAACTTTTTCGTGTATTTTTGGCATGAATTTACGTTTTTGTCCCATGCACTTCTTGTGGCGTCTCAACTCATGTCCCACCCCTCTGAGAGATCAGTCAATACGAGACACCCCAATAATGAAACACCCCCCGGTCGTTGAATTAACCGAGACTGTTCCAAACGAGTTTTGTAGCAAAAGCACTTTACCGCACACATGCGGTAAGCGCTTTTGTTGGGTAAATAACCATTAACGTTTTACTTTAAGGCGTTCCACAAATCTTGCTTCAAATGCGGAGATTGCAACAAACGATTAGATTCAGTCAACGTTACCGAGGGTCCTGATAAGGACATCTATTGTAAAGGTATGACCAACCAAATTTCTTCCCCGTTTCGTAACTTGTTTTCTAATAACCATTTGTGTTGACGTGCAGTTTGTTATGGAAAGAAGTTTGGACCCAAGGGTTACGGATACGGCCAAGGTGGTGGTACTTTGCAAAGCGACACCTACTCTGTCAGGTAACAAAACTATACTCTAACTTGTTGCTGTTTGTCTTCTAACACCCTCCATAATCCTCTAAAATTAGAATACTGGCTAAATTACACAAATTAGGAAGATTAAACCTATCGGGGTAACGCTCAAGGGCGAGTGACGTGAAAATGACGTTTAGGTCGTAGAATGCAGATTGACCGTCGTTACGTCGTTTTGACGTCATACATCAAATCTAAACCTCTGGTACTTAGTTAGAAAGTCCCTTTTGGCCACTATTCCAATCCAGTACCATGTTTTTCAGTGCGCAATGTTGCCAAACAAGCTTAATAAAATCCAAATATTTTATGTATAGCTTGCTATGCTCAGCGCTTTGGGCCTCGGGGTATTGGCCACGCAGGAGGGTTGTTCCTAGGGCTTATGTGCGATGCTTTGGATATCGAGTGGCAGAGGTATTCCACTTATTGATACGAACTCGTTTAGCTAGCTGGCACGGTGTGTGTTTTCGCATGCAATCCAGAAATCCCTGGCAAATTTCTAAATTTCACTCGGGGGTTTAGCGGACAAGCGCCAAAGATCACCGTTGCCGACACGGCCGCCATCAAGGCTCCGCCGGGTCAAGGCTGCCCTCGTTGCGGAGGAGTGGTCTTTGCTGCCGAAGAGGTGCTGGCCAAAGGGCGGCAGTGGCATCGTAAGTGCTTCAAGTGCCACGATTGCACCAAGACCCTCGATTCCATCATCGCTTGCGATGGACCTGATAGTGATGTTTACTGCAAGACTTGCTATGGCAAGAAGTGGGGACCTCACGGTTATGGCTTCGCTTGCGGAAGCGGGTTCTTACAAACTGACGGTCTAAGGTCAGATATTTTCTCCACGTGATGTAGTAATTGTTTGCTAATAAGCGAATTCAGTGAGGAGGAGATTTCGAGAGGACGTCCTTTCTACAACCCGGACACCACCTCCATCAAGGCTCCTCCCGGTCAAGGGTGCCCTCGTTGTGGGGGCATGGTGTTTGCTGCTGAGCAGCAATTGGCCAAGGGAACTGTAAGTTTTTGATAAAAATTACTACGAATTCAAATATCCCGAAAGAAAATATATGATACTTATGAATAGTGAAGGGAGCATTTGAAATTGGTATCTTTAACCGTTTTCAATATCCCGTTCTCAGGCAAGAATTTTATAATATTAATAACTGTAGCTTTTACCATTAAAATTTTCATTTCCCGCCACTGTGCCAATTCCAAAAAACCATATTCAACGGCAACTACCTTGCATCCTATTCTTGCTACCGTAAGTAGCCAACAAAGCTCTGGATACAATTCGCACGTACGCATGTTCGGTTCATCTTCACTGTGCGCAAGAAAAGGATGGTTAAGGAGTTACGTAGAGCCGACATTAAATTTGACCACATAATTGGTTTAGATGCCGATTATTTCTTCACTACTTATAACCGAGATGATCAAATGCATGCAATAACAGGATTAAAGCCGTTTTCGAATATCTCTAGTCCTCAATTTTGTCTAACCATAATGGGCATTCTTTCCATCTTCCTAAATATCGTAAACATTTAATTTCTTGGACATAGATGTGGCACAAGAAGTGCTTCAACTGCGCTGAATGTCACCGGCCCTTAGACTCTACCCTTGCGTGTGATGGCCCAGACAGGGATGTGCATTGCCGTGCCTGCTACGCCAAACTATTCGGTCCCAAGGGCTTCGGTTTTGGCCACACTCCCACCTTGGTGTGTACCGACGGATCTGCCCCTGTAATCCACGACCCTCGCCCCAACAGTGGACCGCGCGGCGCCCCCGGACAGGGCTGCAAGAGGTGCGGATTTGCCGTCTTTGCTGCCGAGCAAATGATCAGCAAAACTGGCATATACCACAAGAGGTATGAAATCAGTGCAGTTTCGCGTTTAATCGTGACGATATTTCAAAATTACGATATCTGTTGAGCAGGTGCTTTAGCTGTGCCGACTGCGGACGCTCCTTGGACTCCACCAACCAAAATGACGCCCCCAATGGAGAAATCTATTGCAGGGGGTGCTACGGGCGCAACTTCGGCCCCAAGGGAGTCGGTTTTGGAATGGGTGCCGGCACTCTCACCATGGCTTAGATTTTTGAATATTCTCTCTTAATCAACTTGTTAACAAACTCGGCCCGTTTTGGGGAGCAGAAGCCAGACGTTACAGGCCTGGACAAACTCAACAACACTTTAAGATCAAGTCTGGCTTTCGCCCGGCAAAACGGCCAGAACTTCCCGTCGGATTGATTAAGACTGCTGTACTATATTGTTCATTACACTTAACGAGTATAAACAAGGATATCCCTGCTTTGTTATTGTTAATTCAAAGTGCGCGAATTGATCGATCTAGGATTAGTAAAGTTTAGCTTATTTAAGGCGTATTTTTGAAAGGTATTTTTAAAAACTCTTTTTTTATAATAATATATATACAATTCCACAACGTTTAACAAGACTCAGAGGGAACATAAGACTCAGAAATTGCTGGCTTCCGGACGCCGGCCATGGGATTGGAAAAACTTCCTTCGAACGACGACACAGGTCGACCTGAAGAACCTTTTTTTTGTATATATCTACACTGGCCATTTTTATGGTCTATATTCGAACGTATATGCTTAGCGCTTGGCAACAATGTAACGTTTTCGCTGTGTATCATACTTAGAACGTGAAATAAAACTACTTTGAAAATGTCCGTTTTACTTGACCTCGCTTTAAACACCGCTGTCGGTGTTCGATACTCCCCACATCGCGTGTAGTGGGCGTTGTCCAGATCTCTGGAAGCATCGGTATTTCTGGCGTACGGTCTCCCACTCGTCGCGGTCGGTTAAGGGGCGTTCGCGATGAGGACATCCGATACTCCAGTCTCTCGAACAACTTGCCCTGAGAATTGCTGATGCGACATGATTCATCAAACACATGCGTGACTGCATGCCAGGTTCACTTCTTCGCATGTATCAACGACTCCTCTAACGACACGACCGTTTCCTCTGTTCTACTTGTTCAAATTCAGATTTTTTCCAATTACAACGATGCTTTACAGCCACCCGAGTGTCTTTAAGAGGTCACTCATTGTCAACTACATGGTCCTATTTAGTGGCACCTATAGCAGAAGGCGTCTAGCTTTTGAGACGAGAACGTTTGGCTTCTTCTTCTGCAAGCACTGGCGCGGCTGCTGGTCCAGGGCAGTTCTGATGGTCTCCTAAACCATGAGCAAGAAAATCGAGTAAAAGTTGCGTATTATCGATGTCCTCTGCAGAGTTCCTGCATGTATTACTCGGTAGGCTATGATAGTCAAATGCTTGTGGGGTGGTACCCAACAATCAATTCAAATGAATAAATAGGCGCCTCAGCAAACTTTTATTCAACAATTACAGTCCTGTAACTTCAGCAATCCAAGGCCGAAGAAATACTACGTAAGCATACACCCCTGGATAGTTGATTTGGGCGCATCCAGCACCCCACGAAACCACCCCTATGAGAGTGCGCTGGTTGTTTATGTCCACTACCAAAGGGCCTCCGGAGTCTCCTTGACAAGCGTCTCGTCCTCCGTAAGGAGATCCTGAGCACATCATTGCGGGCGTCACGACAGCTGCAATTTTAACACTATGAGCCGATGCAAACTTTGGAAAACTTGTGGTTACTCGGGTTGTAGTACTGGTTGCAGCTCTCATTGCTGATCCAAGGGGTAGCAACCATGTGAAGCCGGGACGGCGCCACTCCACCTTGTGTGAGAGCTCCCCAGCCGGTGATGTTGCATCTGGCACCAGGAATTTCGGGCTAAATAGATTTTTTAATTTAAAAAATTGTAATCGTGAGAACTTGCCTGGTTGGCTGCGGGTAAAGCCACTGGCCTTATTGAGTCAGTATATGTCAGCGGCATAGATAACTGGATCAAAGTGATGTCATAGTCGTAGACGTTCAGGTTGCTGGAATCACCATAAAGGGGATGATCGACTATTTTGGATATGGCTATTACTTGGCCCTCAGCCAGCTGAAAAGTAGTTCCAACTCGTATGGTAAAACTGAATAGAGGAGGTCTGACGTTGGTAGATCTGGATGAAATATTTTAGTACTCAAATGGAGATAAAATGTGAATTAAAACACATTTGGGTGCAATGGGCGGCACTCAGGACCCACGTCTCCGAAATAATAGATCCTCCACACCTATGTCTGTGGAAGTACTCCAGGGAGACCTGATAGGGGTACTCTAGGATATTAACGGGATTTCCCCCAACAATCCTCTCGTCAACGTCTTCTTCAGTAACCTGTAGTTCTGGGTAATTATACGTTATTAAACTAATTGGAAAACTATTATCGAACTTACGGAAAATTTGTCTGGTTTCACTTAAAACCATGAAATGTACAATAAAGAAGAGCAAGAGTTGCCGCCCCATCATAGCCATATTGCAACTTTTCGTAAAAGACCTCGCGGTTAATTGGAATTAAAGTAACATCGACTCAAGTGTTAATCTCGCATTAATATTTTGTTAAAACGGTTATATAAAGATGGCTTAACATTATCTTTGAAAGATAGCAGATAATTTATTGTTATTGACAAATTTATTGGCGTTATATATTGATCTACAATAATAAGTCGTTAAACCGATTTTACAAAACACTCCAAATGTCCCCAATGACTAATTGATGTTATACTGAACTCTTGGAAATGTGGTTCCAGGCACCTCCAATTTAAGTGAATTTTTCCACAAATTCCCAAGTGGGGACGAGCCCATTAGGGTGGAAAAATTCATAGGGGGTCAAGGACAGAAGGTAGTAGCTCAGGAACTGCTAAAGATTCTGCCCTCGGAAGCAACAAAGCTACAGTAAATTTTATAGGGAAAAAGGTTTAGAAAGATCAGTGAACTAACGCCACCCAAGTTGAATTACAGCAAATTACATATACAAGTAGAATAGGAAAGATGGAAGGAGTCAGATTGAGTTGCCATGAAACAAAATTCGTGTTGATATCAACAATTAAAGATTGTTCGTTATGCCAACAGGTGGCGCCAACTGCAGCGACGCACCGCAAGGAAAATCTTAAAAAATTATCTAAGACAGTTTTAGAGTCTTTTATTGGACAACCTATGCTGCTGGGAGACCAAAATAAGGAGTCTGTGTAGTTGAGGAGGGGTTTGGAAAGTTCATCGAACTAACACTAATCCAACTGAAATGGGAGAAATCGCTCAGATGCCTACAAGCACGAAGATAAATATAAATATATTTCTCAATAAACCATATTTTAATATTTTATCATTAAATTAGTGTAATTACAATAAATAAAAAGGTACAAAAACAAATCTCCACCTTCTTCCTTGTCTTAACTCCTATACATCAGCACGTCTACTTTCCAATGATGATTTTGCGTCCGGCTCCCATGTTCTGTCCGGCCTGAGTGGCTCCTTTGTTTTGTCCAGCCTGGAGACCAATAATGGTCTGTCCAGCTTTCAATTGGGCCTCAGTAAATTCGCGCTTGTTTTCTTCAGAGGGTTTGGGTCCTAGGTTCGGGCCTGGCCATTCGGGGTGCAAGTAGCTGGCACGTCCCAAAGCGAAGAGGGTATTGGTCACGTTGGCAACGTCCTTCTTTTCCCAAAGATCGACGGTTTGGAAGACGTCGATGTCTGGAACTCCGTAATTCTTTATGGCCGCCTGGAAGCTGCAAGAAGTGAGCTTAGAAAAGTTTCCTAAGAAACGCGCTTATTTCCAGAAAGCGGGTAAACAAACGGATTTGCAGGATTTTGGATCTATTTTTAGACGATTTTGTGAAACTGAATAATGCTATAAATTATAGCGGGAGTTGGCAGCCGGGAGATCGTAGGTAACTATAATAGGCCTCACGAATGCCAAGAATTTAAAATTAAACATTTTTGTTCAGTTCTGGATCGGCCCGAAGAAGATGAAACTTCACATTGATTTTGGGGATTTACCATGCGATGAAACTTACTTGTTGATGTTCTCCATGAACTTGAACTGTCCGCCGGAAGTGTTGATTTTGGGAACAGCTCCAGGAGCGAGTTTGTTGATAAGCTGGCAAAGGATGGTTCCATCCTTAAGAACGTCCTCGTAGCATTGGCCTGGGGGGAATTTCGCTCCCAAGATGGTTTCGATCCATTCTTGAGCCTCTTTGTCTTGCTCAGGGTTACGCTTCGCAGCGATCTACGGATGCGCAAAAATAAAAGAGCAATTTCAAACTCCTTGATGCACAAAAGCAAATAAAATGTAATCCAGACTCACTTTGGCTTGTACTTGGCGTTCCAGAGACATCCTTCTGATGAGTTTCGCGATAAGGTGAACCAACCGAGTTTCACACCCAACTAAACTGAGTGCCAAACCAATTTTTAGCTTTTATACGAGGTCGGGTTTTCAATCAACCCACCGAATTTCAACGTAGATGTGGAAACTCGTACCCGGTTAAATTTAGATGCGCGATTCAGATTTGTGATTTTTAATCCAAATATTCGCCAATTTATTCGTAATAGTCCTCGACGCAGGGTGATTTATGTCCGAAAACCTTGACCATTAAGTTATTAATAATTGTTTACCTATTAGTCGATGATTGGGTTACATCTCGCTGAGAGCAGACACTAACTTCTAAGGTTCATTACTAAAGCTGTACGGTAAAAATTTTATTGCCAAAAATTAGCTGCGTTACTGCGTAGCAGTGCAGAAAAGCCAGAAGAAAAGGAATGAAATTTAGTCAAAAGTCCGCTGGTGGTAGGTCTGGTGAGCGTGCCGGCCAAAGCATGTCGCTATTGTTTGAAATTATCCTACGGGGAATATTTCGCAGAAATAAGTCGTCACTGTCCAAACGTTACATGGCGGAGCACCATCTTGTAGGAACCAAAAGCTGTAAACTCGGCTCTAAAATGTCCACACCGCACTTTTCTGATGGACAAACTCGTTCGTAAAGTTCTCATTCTTGTCTGTCTGTTGGATATTAGCAAAGCTTCGTACAACAACAGGAAATGCTATTTAATTAGGGAAACAAATTATTTATTTTTGTCTTAATTTACATACAAATTGACTAAGAATAATCTTTGGGGAACGCCACTGGGTACAGTCAAAGCAAAATTGTACGCTTCGACTGGATGGAGGTGTCTTCAATTCAAATAAAAAATATACAAAAGAATCACTTAGTTGTATGCTACAATATTGATCTATTACAATACGTAAAATTCGGAATTTTTTAACCCTAAGATAGGTATAGTCTCGTGAAGCCCTTTTGCACAATTAAAACTTCAGCAAAACGAATATAAAATGTGGTTTCTTCTTTGATTGTGCATCTGGGCTTAAAAACGATTAGAAAACCAAGACAATGTACAAAACATCTTTTATATACATCCACTCGCATTGGAACGCTTCATGACTATAATATAAAAATCACAAACTTTATAATTACACGTGTATTTATTGTTTGGAAACAAATAAAAAACAAGTTTACCTATATCATCCTCAACTTCAACGGCAGTGAGGTCTTGGAAAATAGGAAAAAGCGGCTCTCTGCCAGAAATCATAATATGGGAGTTTTCGCAAACCTGATCAGGTCTATATGGATCGAGATTAAGGTCGTAATCAGGTCCAGTCCAAAACAAAGTTATAATTACATTGAAACATCTATATTACAATATTTTTGTTTAGGTGGTAACAAGTCTTTAACATAGAAACTCATCCGTATACAAATCGTATATCTAGATGTAAATTCATCAGATTGAAGACGGATCAATTTTCCCTACATTATCTAGATTTAAATAACACAAACCCCCCCCGCATTTTACAATCGAAAAGCACAGAAAACTGTGCTGCATCCCTGCTGGGGCCCAGCTGCGCCTTTAAGCCCAGTTTTAAATGAAAAGTCCACAACTGCCCTCATAATACCCCTGTTCCGAATGAAAAACTTAAAACAGATGATTAGCTGCCGTGGGCTTCAAGTGATCACCCAGCAAATACGAGGCGGCGCCACTAGTACCCAAAAGTGACGTGAAAGGTGATGATAGGGCCGCCGCTGCGGCTGCGTGGTGTGACTGAAGATGGCTGGGTTGAGAAGACAAAACTTTGTTGGCCTGATGCACCAGGAGAGCGGTGTTGCAGGACTGGGGGCTCATCGAGGGCCATTTGTTGTTGTTTGAGAGCGTGTCGTCGGAAAGTTTGCCTGCAATGCAGAGGAATATGGAAGAGATTTCGACGAGACGCCGTTGAAACTAGTGAATAAGCTCTGGATGTTCGGCTCGATTTTTGTCCAAAGTATGCCGATTATTTGCGTACGCATTTAGTCGTTTGCGAGGGTGGGCAGCGTGGGAAGCGTAATTTTGAATTATAATCCGCTCCTTTGAAGTTCCAAGATTGTATAAACTCAAATTTTAACGACCCATTTTAGAATTAAAAAAAAACGAAAAACGTTTCGTCGTTAATTTTATATGAAAGTTTTCCCGAAGTCTGGAAATCCATGCCAGAGAACCGTCCAGAAACAGTAGAACTGACAACAATGCGCTTTGCATTTGTTACATGCGTTTTATAATTTTACGTTGTCATTTTGCACAAGCACTACTTCAAGTTTTGACATAAATCGGAGAAACCCGATCTATTACGACCTGCTCCGACCCTGTATCATCCTGATATGTGACTATAAGCAAAATTCGGCCAGATGCTGCTCGTCCAATTCCACATCTATGAAATATAAAAATAATACATACGCGTTCTCTTCGATATTTGGAGCAAGGACTTTTTGATGGATGATATTGCACTTTCATTGGACGCGATTTATATCCCCAACTATTGCCAATACTTATAAATAATAATGTTGCAAGTGCGAGATGTTTTCACTGTTACCGAGTGGAAATTCGGAAATTTGTTTGTAATAGAAGGTGGATAAATTTAGTACTTATGCGCTAACTTTGTTGGAGTTGACACGAGAGCTCTTTTGCCAAAAAATAGCTTTGAAGATAAACGGAAATTTGCAGTTTCGCTACATTTTGCCCAAACCGGTTTTACGGGTGACATGCACACATCGGGTACCGTCCCCAATCGGCCGATGGCGGCCGCCCCTTCCGCCACCCTGACGTTTAATCTAGAAAATTGCCCGCCGCCTCTCGTTTATTTCCATTACTGTCAACTGTGCGGATGCCGCCAAGGAAGGCCCGTTCTGGATATGGTGGCATGTTGTCACGGGAAAGGATGTGCACTTTATTCGAATTTACTAACCGTCGTTTTGTTATTTAACTTACCATTGTTGATGGGCTTAATGTCCATTCCATTAGACGAATGATGGCTGGACAAACTACTCGTGTTGGAATTGGGCGTGGTGCTGACGCTTGAATGGGGCGAACCAGGTTTAACGTCCTTCTGTCCGTTTTTGGTGGTGGTACCGGCACTCTCTGCTTTAATCGAGGGGGGACTGTCTGCACTGATATTCGACTGGTTCTGATTGGACGCCTTTTGTTGAGCCAAGCGCTCCTGTTTCCGGAACTTCGCCCTTCTATTCTGGAACCAGACCTGAAACGGCAAAGCACAAAGCATAATTCATCGCTTTTCATTAGTTAATCTCCATAAGTAGGGTTGCGAATCTAAAGAATGAAAAGTGTTATAAATTACCAGCCGTTCCCGGCGGTGGCAGCCCTCCGAAGGAGACGATACAGAAAAACAGGGTCTAAGGAAATTTTAATCAATTTACTGGAGGGAGCTTACTTAATTAAAATTTCGTTAATTAAACCTACAAGTTTTTAGAATAACGTTCTTTGGTCTCTGACAAAAATATCGGAACGCAATAGCAATCAGCTTAATCAATTCCGCTTTTATTTATCGACTGTCAAGGGGATGCGCAATTATTGTAAAATGTTGTGCAAATATCCAGAGAGTTTGTCCCTCTCTGTCCCTCATCCTATTTTCGACTTTTTTCCTGCAATATTGTTCCAGGCCAAATTGAAAAGGATCGGCTGATTTTCCGGGAGAGCTTCCCGTTGTAATAAAACGCAATTTGAAATTAACCCTATGGGCCTGTGGATGAGGCTGACAGATATTCCCTATCAGGCGTCTGTTTTTGTAAGGGTTGCGCATAAGTATCAACAAAGTCTCTTTACACCTCGAACCGCCTCGCTGAGAAGAAAAATTGGAATGTCTTGCAACGTCGCTATTCCAGTTGACAGTTTTTCTAGCTGTGTGCAACCGTGACAGCTAGCAATCAAGGGAACATTGCAAGGTTGCCATTTAATAAAACCCTGTAAAATACAACTGCCGCGAAGTTGATGGTGGCTCAAAAACTTTTACCGTCGTTTCTACTTCCAGATGTGCCTAAAGGAGAATCCAGATCCTCCGACTGAGGTCCCGTAGCTTTGTCAAATGCAATTGCAAACCTGGCGTCAGAGGCACTTAATGCCAAAATTGGTGAGAAGCAGACGTGATATCTCGAAAAACAAATCAAATACATAACTCGGTTTGTGCAGATTTATTGAACCCCTCAATTTGATGAATTTGGGATTTTCTAATGCTCCGCTAACGCCCTAGATATCGACGCTCAAAATTTGAGCGTAGAAAAGCAAGTCTCCGTTTGGGAATTGTCGGGAATGACTCCCACTGGGCAGAAACCAAAGAAGATATTGAAATATGGCTTGCACGGGTTTAGAGAGTTCGTCAAGGTGATTAATTTCGAATACGAAATCTGTCGAAAATTAGAGCCCATAAAAACGTTTACAACCGCATTTACATTACAAAAATACAACTTTAGAGTATGAGTGACAAAAAATAAAAAAATAAGAAATTTGTCTGGACAATTGCCATAATAAAATAAACAAATAGTTATGAAAATTATTTAGATGGTTGTGACTGGGCCGTAAGCCAAATTTAAACAGGTAGCAGGTAGGCAGACCTATCAGCGATGCTAAAATGCAGCTGTTAAATTTGATTTTTGAGACATTTCTCCGACCCTTTGGAAGATAACGGTTCATGTAATCGGTGAGGCCATGGTTCGACCATGGTCCGCTCACGGTAACGCCAACCATCGCAACGTTCATTGTCTGTTCACTCTATTCACATGACAGCGCAGGATGAAGCCAGTGCTTCGAATGTTCCAACATTGGACGTGACCGTGACCGGACCATATTCGAATCGGGCCTGTCCGATAATATGAATCATCTTTTGGTCGTAATTTTGTACAAAAATAATGTTTCAACTTAGGAACAAACAGGCTTAGGTACCATCTTGTTCCAACGAAAACATATCCATTGTTACATCTCCAAATATCACATTCCTAAACCGCATCCAACGCCAAACTCATGTGTAACGCTCTGGATAAATAACTCTTTGGAAAAAGTTGGAATTTCATATTTTTAAGCAGACGATTAATCTCAGACAAAACGCAGTAACACGCGAAGACCTGTATTTAAAAATAGGATTTAAGTAAACTTGGCCCGCGGCCCGAAATACGCGAATCTGACACGTCACTCCACGTATTTTCATCTTTTTGACTACAGACCGTATACCCATTTAAGGTAGTCATGGAAAAAGTGTCGGAAAAGAGTAATTGTCAAAAATTGGCAGGAATTTACTGAAACTGAGCGTGTACGAAATTGCGCAGGAGCATCTTCCCGATTCTGTCACGTGTTCAATCTTGTCAAAGTGACACGCGGTCATTGCACTTCCGCCATATTTTTCTCGACTCTAAGCGGGACTTAAGCCTATGCCTCGATTAAATCGACAATTTCCCACGTTGATGCACCAATTCGAGCCAAGCTCAACCCGAATTCGGCCTTGGCTCACACGGGAAACGTGGAAATTATAATATTTTCCATTGGCAAAACTATTTATTTGCTTGTTTTTACAGTGGATTTTTTCTGCGTGTTTTATTCAGGTGATGCCATTTAATAATGTCCCAGGGCTTCAGATGTACAATTACGTCGACTGCATTTTTTATAAGTCTCTCCCGGGCCCAGGAAAAACGACAAACAAACGTTTTAATTTGCTAATGTGACGTTTTTTCGATGAATTTTTTAGGCCAGTTCCGATAAATATAAAAATGCAAGCGGCATCATCGCCATTGCCGAGGCAAACACGGAAAAATCAGAACGAATCCATGCTGGCAATTGCCAAACATTGACGAATTTCAAAACAACTAACGAACTGTTAGCCAGCTTTGGCCGATCCCTTGTAAAAAGCTCGTTAGCCGCCCTTTTGCCCTCCAATCAAAATTGACGGTGCAGCTGAGGGCCGAATACCGATGATTAGGGAGTTTTCACGTGGGATGTCATCAAACGGATGTCTCGTTAAAAATCCACCTCTGGGGTCGGGAGGACTTACAATGCTTTGGGTTTGCGGGGGAATCGGTCTCTTGCGGAGTTTGAGAGCAATTTGCAAACGGGAACTTTACAATTTATTTTTGATTAATATGAGGGAGTCCACTGCGAAAACTCTTCGTTGGTTAATTACGCTTCAACAAAGAGGCGGTCGGTCTGGATAGCGCCGATCGCCAGAATCCGGGAAGACGATCCTGGATAAACACCAATCAAGACCGAGACTTATGCTAATACTCTGTTCCCGGATAGATCGTGACCAATTTTTTCAATACTTCTGGGTCTCTGGGCCAATAATTGCTTGAAGAACTACGGACAAATTGAAGTGCTCCGAGCTATATTTTTCAAGATCTCGAACGAACGGGTTTTTGCCAAATCGCATGAGGTTAACGTTAAATGTTCGATTCATCTTTCTGAAAACATACCACG
The DNA here is from genome assembly GCF_040115645.1 of Euwallacea fornicatus. Classification (NCBI taxonomy): domain Eukaryota; kingdom Metazoa; phylum Arthropoda; class Insecta; order Coleoptera; family Curculionidae; genus Euwallacea; species Euwallacea fornicatus. Next base: position 1,891,064 of record NC_089570.1, read on the forward strand.
TCACCGATTTCTCAGTCCACGAATATCCCTTAATAAAAATCTAATAAATACTAATTAATTACGCAAAAATTGGAAGCGCACTGAAGGTGGTTTCTTAAAGCTAATTTGAAGCGAAACTTTTCTTAATCTTCATTAGTTAATTTTAAAAATTCAATGTCCCCTTCCGAAAACATGCCTCACCATTGATTTTCCAGAGTGTTAGCCCTTGAGCAGCCAAACTCTTGTTGACTCCCAACAGCAAATTTTAAAAATGCAATTAAAATTCAGTCCCTCAGTATTCTCCAATAAAATAATAAATTTGCCAGTTTATTTCCATCTAATGGAGATCGCACCGAAAGCGGCGTCAAGCTGAAAAATCCTTCTGAGAGTTTGCTTCGCCGCTCATTTTCCAGAATTCCGCCAAGTTCCCAGGACACCCTGTATAATTGAAAGGTAATTTACTTGATTGGGATTGAATAAATTTGTCCTTTATTGATTAACAAAACCGGCGATATAATCATCATTTCAAACACCGAGCTTTAAACTGCACCTTATGTCACAGCATTTAACATGCATTCATCCCCGTTTGAAGCGTGTATAGTGGGGTGGCTTGACACCCCTATTCATCGTGCCACGCTCGCTCTGCCTGGTAAACGTTAATTGAATTGTGTTTGAGGAACAGGTTCTTAAAATCTCTAAGCAAGTGGAATATAGTTTTTTTGTTGTCTCAGCTACAGAATTAAATGGATGAATTATTTTCAAGAGAAAATTTCGAGGCTGCCTTCGCCCCAAGGCTCTCGAAGCGCTAACACGAAGGGCAAACACTCGAATACGCCCTCCACGTCTACTTTTCAGAATAACTCTGTCCAAATAGAATAACATTGGCAGCTGGTGGAATTCGGCCTGCGGTGTTTTCTTATTTCATATGCTTATTGCTGTGTCAACACGAGGAAAACACCCTGGACTTTTCCAGTTTCCACCCTCCACTTCTCTTTGGTTTGAGCTAATCCAAGAAATACATTTTTCCTGTTCTGTTAAGGGGAACGCAAATCCCCCGGCGTTTAAGTTGATTTAATATTCATTAGCCGTGTCGAACGTCGACCAGTTTACGCACTATATTAAGCTACTTACAATTTAATCCACCCCTCTAAAAAAAAACTACATGTCATGTTTAGTAACATGTGTGATTTGATTTAGTGCGTTTTATGAACCTGCAGTCCTCCCCCGGTTTTGCTTTCATGTCCTTCCGCCTGTGAATATTGATTGTTTAGTTTCGTCTTCGTGTCACTTATTGCGACCCCATGTCATGCAATCGAATGGGTGTAAAAAAATTAGGAGTCATCCGTGTCACTGCTGTGGGTTTTGGAAGCTTTTTGGGAGGAGTCGCCTCCGAGTAATCTCGAATTTTCACGTGAGGAAAGACTGCTTCATTTTCGTGGAGCAGTGGGCCAGGGAGATTTTCATCCTGTTAGCCAAGAGTCGGTTGCCAGCGTCATTGGTCCCTTTTACGCCAATTTTCCACCACTGCATCAGCGTCGTCACATCATATTCAGCACCACCTGACCCGCATCACCTAACCGTCTCAGATCATCAGCGGAACGTGAGAGAAGACTGAAGCTGGGACGTCGATCATGCTACTCTGATCAGTCAGATACCCTCTGAATAGTGTCGGCGCTTATGTGGTGATTTCCACCTTAGCTTATTATTATTATTTTTTAATTAACAAATACTCTTTATAATATCCTTTAAAACTATTACAATCTGATCTACTAAAAAGATCAATGAGCAATTTTGTTCCAACTTAAATTATTACGTGATGACTAAAACTAAGGTCTTACTTACTAGTTCGCCTTAAGATCTAATAAACTTACTACACTAAACTTAGCATGTAGCACAAATACCGCACAATAATCTGCTTTTCACTATCACTATTTCGCTAACTCGAAAGGCTTGGTTCTCTTGAGACTTTTCACTATGTTTGTGTGGTCTAAGAGCTGGATGGCCTCGACATTCACATGATTCAGTAACCTTTGTTCGTGGCTACTGGCTACTTTGGTGATGGTTTGATCAACAGTCTCCATTTGAAGGTCCCGATGGATGTCTTTGTTTCGACAGTACCAAGGTGCATCCGCGATGTTCCTTAGTGCTTTGTTCTGAAATCGTTGGATCACTTGTATGTTGCTCTTGCTGGCACAACCCCAGGGTTGAATACCGCAGGTCCAAACAGGTTTTAGTATTTGTTTGTATAATAATAGTTTGTTGTATGTAGATAACTTGGATTTTTTTCCTAGGAGCCAGGACATTTTTTTAGTTTGATGTCCAGTTCCTCACGTTTCTTTTTGACGTGAACTTTCCAGCGGACTTTCGCGTCTAATGTCATTCCCAGGTACTTAGCTGAGTCAGCATGGGGAATCTGGATATCGTTGATCCGGATGGGTAGATGTTGCTTTTGTTTATAGGTAAAGTCTACGCGCACAGACTTGTTTTCATTTAACTTGATTCGCCAGGTTTTAGTCCAGACATCAATTTTACTAATAGAGGTTTGGAGTTTTTCAGCAGCCTCTCCATGATCCCTTCCGACAGCAATGACTGCGGTGTCATCAGCGAATGTTGCTATTGTTTCTCGTTCAAGACTTGGGGTATCACTAGCATATAATAGGTAGAGTACTGGACCCAGCACGCTACCTTGTGGTACCCCTGCTCGGATATCCTTTAGTTCTGAATAGGCATCTTCTCGTTTGATTCGAAAATATCTTCCCGATAAATAGGATTGCAGAAGCTGTGAATGTTGTTGTGGAAGAAACTGGTTCAATTTATGGATCAATCCTTCGTGCCATACTCTATCGACCTTAGCTCAAGGGCCCGTACTGAAAAACTATCGTCATACATTGGCAAATGCTAGTTTCGGGTCATAGCTGCGTACGAACAGTGATAGCCGACGAGACTTTAAACGGGCGAAATGTCTTCATTTTTAAGTTTAACCGTATCGAACGATTTAAACCAACTGGATCCTCCTGGAAACCAGCCGTGGAATGGGCGACTGCTGTGTCGTTAGCTGACACCTCTGCATCAAACGAAATCAATCAAACAACTCTGCCGGTGCGGGGCCCTATTCCGTAAACAAAACCCTTAATCAGCACCTATGGTCCCCTTTCGACACGCGTCGCCCCCGGGGGCAAACAATGTGGCCAGGGAGGCGTAACTTCACACCCTTCCAGTTCTCCATCTGTCACTGTTTGGTTTTCGGCTTTTCGCTGTTCAAGACTATTCTTTCGCTGTTAGCTTATTAGCAAAATATGCTCGAGGGATGGTTGGAGCGCCGTGCCTGTCTCAACACCGTTTTGTACGGATGTTCAAAATTCTCTTCGTGCTCTATGAATTGTCGTTTATAGGAGACTTAATTCAAAATTACATTAACTCTAAACAACAGGTAAATTAAGTTCGCAGCGAATTACCGACCTAAAACATTCACAACGCTGACGTTTCGCTTTGAAATTCAAATGGCGTAAATAATTGAGCTAAGCCACAATTTCATAAATGACATATTTCATGTTGATCATTTTTCTGGCAATTATTCATGGACCCTCGCTGAACCGTCGGGCCGCATGCGAATTAGTTGTCCACGTCATTTTTGATGCTGGATTAATTTTTCTTTTACACAGGACGGCCTTGCTTCATTATTCATTTAGTTTTGCGGGGATGAGAAACAAAACCATTTGGCTAATGACAATAAGACGAAGTCGAACTAAAAATGTATTAAGTTAATTAGGTTTAATCGGGAAAATTGCATCGAAGACCACCAGAAAACAATTATGGCGACGGGCAACAAAAGAAAACCGGGAGGGTTAGTAAAGTGATTAAAGTGAGTGTCCGAGCAGCTGGGGCTCTTGACTCTAACACCATAAACTTGACAAGACTGTTTTCGTTTTAATGCTAGGTCCATTGGTAGTGGAAGACAAAAACTATTCCCACGCACACCCAACGCTCTCGCACACGCGAAATCCCAAGACGTCCATACAAAATCCATTCGCTACGTTTGTATTTTCATCTTACAATTAAGCAATTACATTGTTTGACAGGGCGCCCGACTCCCCGAGGACACATTCGGACTCCACCCCCTTGTCGGGGGTTGAATCGATCCAAATGGAGATCTATTATGCATCATTTAACGGCGAGTGTCTCTTGGGGTTTAGTGATGCGTGGGAAATTTCGATATCTCTTCTACAGTGAGTTAAGGGATTCGTTTTTCCTGGTCGTTATGCACGTATTAATCGCGTTCAAGGGGTCCCGATAGGCCTAATTTTCTAACAGCGAAAAGTCGATTAGTTATTTATTATTAGTTGTTGGTGTGCGGATCAAAGGGCCTTTGACAAAAATACTGGACGAATTTTGAAGAACGATAAGCCCCAAGAGGGCGCCAAAAGCAGGTTCCCGTCGAAATTCCTTCAAATAAAAATCTCAAAAGCAATCATATTCGCGCGATTTGAACCGTTCAATAAACAATTTTGTAAATATCCATCATTTTGTTATGTGGCAGATCCTCAATTCTCGATTGTGCGATGCGGGGCTTTCGTAACAGGTGCTATGTAGTACCACGTGACAATACAAACTCGCGACGCTATGTCAATGTGACGTTTTTCGAATATGGAAAATGTGGTGTTTTCGCATGGTAAGCGCAAACGTCATTTGGCAACATTTGCTGACTGGGAAATTTTCCGTGTCAAAACCTGACGTCAAACGTAAATAAATGCTGCAAGGGACGCAGTCAAGTCGACCCTGGGTTCTTCACTTGTAGGTTTGAACCTTGTATCTGTCGGTTGGAGCGATGAACAGTCCTTCAAGAAATTTTAAAGGAGGTGGGAGATTTTTACCACTTTAAATTTTTTTAGCACTTTTCAAACTTTAAGCGACGACAGCTAGATGGCTCGAGGAGCAATCGCTCGACCCTGAGGATAAAATGTTTATCTGTCTTTATATAATGAAGGACAGCCATATGACCCAGGGTGGCTGGTGTTGAATGTGGTTTGACGGCGTTGGCTCGATGGTTGCGAACGAGAGCTTTAGCAAAGCAGCAGCTTTTCTTGCGCAAATTGGAGCGTAAGTACCTTGGAAATGATCGGAGATGCCAATTTATAATAAGTAAATACCCATATATGCTTGCATCTAGTTATTATCCACTGTTATTTTACACTTTTGCCATTATGGGCATTGATTTTCCGGCTGTTCGCCGCCCTGATTGACTGCAAACAACCACTTGACACTACAGCTCGTAGAACACAATCGTTAGGGTGTGGTCACGTGCCGCTGAATGCGGAATTCGATAGGCTTGTTTTGATGCGAACCCGTGAAATTGTCTTTTGATCTGTTCATTTGGGGGCTTAGTTTATCGAGCTGGAACATCTCTCTTATAGTGTTAGATCCCACGGTATTTTGTTCCCATCAACAGATTGAAATTTGTCGGGCGATCAACCATTTTCTGACCTTTACCAACTCTTTGAATGTCGACTACTGTATTATTTGGCATATATGCGAGGCTTTGGGGAAATGAAAAGAGATTAAAACGGGGCTTCGCAGCTCGTAAAGCGCAAATTCTCGTGACTATTTCGGCCGCAAACGGCCTGCGTGGTCTGCTCCCCATATGCAGGGCTCTGGTAATTCTGATGAATGTTTTTGATTTTCTTTCTGGCCGCCCTTTATTAATATTTACTCGCGTACTAATTGGACTGGAAATTGCGAGGTATAACGTGCACTAGTGTATCAGCTTTTGCAGCCAGTGGGAATTGCCTTTTTCACTGCTTTATTTTGATATTTTAAAACAAAAGAAAAATTACGAAATTTATGAATCTTGAACAGAACTTTGATTGACCTGAACTGGGGAGAGTTTCGGTTGCCGCAACGCTGGGTGCCAGAAATGGCAACTTCGCAAACTCCATGAAATATTCACGGCGCCTACTCAGGTGCGCTTATGCTCCACTTACGTCCCGGCTTAAATTTAATTTAGTTACGGTATCAATATCCATAAAAGTTTCCATCTTCCGTCACTTTCCATTGCCAATCCGCAATTATTCACCCGAGAGAGACAGCTAATGATGGATGGGCCGTCGCTGACAATCACGCCCACGTTCAAACTGATGGATATCCATATGGCGCGTTTCATACATCGTTATTTTCCACTGCTTTTGATTCGATTCGAGAGAGAAAAAATTGCTTACCTGGACTCGGGCTTCGGTGAGGTCGATTTTCATGGCAATTTCTTCACGGGTGTAGATGTCTGGATAGTGGGTCTCCTGGAAGGCCCGTTCCAGCTCTTTTAGCTGGGCAGAGGTGAAGGTGGTGCGGATCCGTCTCTGTTTTCGTTTTTCGGTCAAAACTCCTTCATGGCCTGGATAGACCTTGTAAGGGAGACCTCCTAGAGGGAAAAAAGTAACCAAATCTTAAAGATATAATGAAGGGAATGCTTCATTTCTCCTTAATTGCCCGCACCGATGCCTTAATAGGGCCTATAATTCACACCTTTCCTAACCAGAGAGTAATATGTGTAACCGCATCATTTAAAATTCTCGAGGATTATTGCGGTTTTCGGGGTTGTGAGCTAACACAGGGAGAAAAGCATCAACTTTCATTAATGTGTAGAGTTATTTCTCAACAAGTTTGAAACTTTTTTGACAACTGCCATTTATTCGTTAAAATACACTTTGAGCTTGGATAGTGTTCTTGTATAATGCGGTAGATCGTTGAGCAATACACCTTTGTAAGGAGCATTTTCTGAACCCTCTGTTGTGTATTTAAATGAACAGCATAAGCATAAAATTTAGACTGAAAAAGGCACGAGAGGACTGATTCGCTTGTAAATAATTGGACAGAGTACGTCAGAAGTATTTCGCAGTTAGACCAATTATTATACTGGGCGAGTTATTTAAATTTTAGCCTCTCTTCGCCCCGTTTCCCCTGTATATTTGCGAAAGATGAGTTGCAAAAATCACAAAGGTGCTCGATCTGGAAAGAAATTATTTAAAATTAATTAAATCCTCAAAGGTGCATCGTTCATCTGCTAATATAGAGTGCTATGAATGCGCATCAGTCCGTAATTCGCGCAGAGTCTGAATTCAATTGTTTATCAGTCATTGTTATTATTGCCGTCGGTGAAGTTTCCGATTTTTGTGAAATCGGATGCTTTTCGTGTAAAATTCCAGTTCTAGAATCAGAAATACTTTTTGGAGAGATAAAAATATGAAACAATAAAGTGTTACGAGAGTTTTCCACTAAAATCCCGGTATATTCGTGTGGTATTCGTACGAGAAATCGCATAAAACTCATCGGAGTGTTGTGTCGTGGGAACTGCTCTGTTATTTACTTCATTTAAAGAGTTAATGAAAGCTGGGGACACTTTACATATTTCAGAATCACAAAGCACTGGATGATGTAAGTTTTTTGAACCATATTCTCAATTATTATTTTATTGAAATTCGGTAGCAGTGACCATAGAGAGTAATCAAGTTAAGTAATTCGCTCGGCTGCTGTTGCAGATGTTGGTACTTGGTCAAGTTCATCTGCAGACTGATGTTTTGATTCAGATTTGTAAAAAGGAATTCCAAGACAACAATTTTCACAACTTGATAGTCCTTTTTAATAATAACAATTTACCCAAAAATGCGTCAAAGAGTTATTCACTTGTTTAACTTCTTTCCGTATTTTACGTTTCCGGTCCAACGTCAATGACGTGAAAATAAATAGTTTTCGCATTGTACTTTTCGAGAAATAAACATTGAGTGTCGACTTCCTAAATAATTAGATTATTTAGCATTTTTTTAAGTTATGGTGAGAATTGCATTTTTTAATCGTTCTCTCTAATTTTAATGCTTAATCGAGTGAGAGTTGTCGGCTGTAACATTTTTTTTACGGTAGACACATGCGCCAGTCTCTCTTGGCATTAAAGACAGAATGGTCCATTTTTGTGCAATTTATGATGAAAACATGGAGATATTTATTCAATATGTAAAAAGACATTCCGCTAAGATTTATTCGCCTCGATATTGGATGCAAAAGATAAAGAAAAAGCCATAAAACGACCCGCCCGGAGCCCATAAACTCTCTCTACATGTTGCCATAGTAAAATAACCATAAAAATTCGCGTGGCATCTACATCAATTCTGCTGCTTTCGCATGGATGAGCGACTTTATCGAAACTGGAGACGCACTATGAATTCCCTTGCACTTTGTGTGTACAAATGCCGAATCTCATTAACTTGAAAAAAACCGTGGAAAAAATGTTCAGGCGTGATCGATATTCCACCCTCTTTCCATATTTTAGAGCAAATATTTTCGCAGTTAGAGCGAGAGGAAGCTCCGCGGCGATGAGTGATGTCTGATAATTTGTTGAGAGGTATTTGGAATTGAAAAAGCCCTCGCACTCGAGAAATAACAACTTGAAGACAAGCTGAAAAGTTTGGCTGGTTGGGGGGAGATGTGTTGGAGGAAAAGTTTCGGTTAGGGAAAAATTTAAGGCCGAAAATTAGCATAATAATCACATTCGCCGAAATTATGGTCAAATAAAGATGTCTGTCATACTCCCTTAAATTGCGGCCATGTTCAGGGCATCAGTGAAACAAGATAGAACAGCAGTCGGACATTTTTCGTTGCGTAAGAAAGCAAAGGGGGAGCCTGAAGCTGGCACGATCGATATAGGCGTTTCTTTACTCTTGAATCACTCCTGCTGGTGCCCCAGGTTGAACGACTCCATTTTGGACCGGCACGCTGAAGAAAATAATCGAATCGTCTCTTGTTATTCTATTATTGGATCATAACCTCTTTTACACCACTCTTATTTGAAAAAACACAAAATACGCAAAGTTGGGTCTGACCGAGTCGATCGAGCAAAAGACGGCAGCTGACTGACTCGAAGAAGGCTTTTTCTCTGTTCGGAAGGCCATCATAAGACCATAACTCAGTTTGGCCCGCTAACAAGGTTACACTTCCTCGGAAGCAGGCCGCTCAAATTAAATAATTTAATAGCAGCGAAAGTTATTGTGAATAATCTGGTTAGGACGCCGATATCGGATAGATCTGGGATGGAGATGAGAGGAAAAGAAAAGGGGCGATTGGTTCCAGTGGGGCGCAGACGAAGACGAGAGAGAAGGCGGTAATCTTCTCGATGAGGACTCGTCACTATGGTTACAGCCGAAGATGAATGTTTAATGGGGCCAAATTAATTAAGGCAGTGGTGTCTCCGATAGTCAAAAATGCGTTAAAGGTATCGTTAAAACCTACCTGAATCGAGATAACGCGAACCTTTGAGAAATCTGTTAATAATACAGTTAGTTAAAATTTTGTTCCAGTTTTCTTACTTCTTTCCGCATTACGTCTTCCAGGCTAAATCAGGTTAGCCCCAGACCAACGCTATATGTTTAAATTTTGAAACTGCAGATTTGGAAAATAGAAACCAAAGCCAAAGCTTCGGGAGGTATATTGGGTTAGTTCAGATTTCAACGTTCAAACTGAAATATTCCCACATCTTTTACCATTCCCGGAAGATTGTATTTAGCGTTTTGAGACATTGAGCTTTGGATAACTTAAATTAACCTCGCTGTATGAGTACGAATTACTGGATATACAGATATTCATTATTGTTTCTCTGAGTCTCTCAAATTAAAAAATACTTAAAGCCGCTTATACAAAGAGCCCTAATTTTCAAGTCACTCTTTCTAGCTTGAGTGGATTTGCGCTTCGGTCTCAAACTGAAAATCATGTGTCAAGCATAGGTGTTGTGATTGGTCGGTCAGCTGCAGCGACCCAATCAGAAAGCGATCAGGATTACACATTTATAAAAAATAATAGACTAATAGGGTTCATTAAAGAATGATTTTGTATTAACTGGAAAATTCATTAATACTCAACCGTAAATAAAGAATTTTCGCTCCACATGTACATACTGCTTGACCGGTTTCTAGTAGTAGTTAACTTTACTTGTTTCTCCAATTTTTCTGCTTTTTTCTTTGCTGTTCTTACTGAGGTAAGCTAGGCAAGCGTGAAGCAATGACATTTTAACAATGAATGAAAATGATAACAATCGCAATTCAACCATTCGACGTAGCTCCAATTCAATCGGTGACTAATCTGAATTAACTAAAACTAATACACGATATTATCGAATTACTAGAAATTGATATATTAAATCCTAAAAGACATTTTTTAGGGCGGAATTAATTTTAAATCTTTTTCTCTTTCGAATTAAAACTTTATTTAACTCAATCTCTCTTTGTTTCATTTCGATCTAAAACTTATCTCTCATCATTTCCTCAATTTAGACCTCGGAGCCTTGATTACAACCTAAAGACGTTTCGCTTCGGCTTTAAGCACGAATCTCAAATTTTAACGAAATTTGCTATTACTATCAAGGACTTTTTATAAAAATAATCTGTTAGATAAAATTGTTTTATCGGATCTTAAATAACGCATGAATAAAATATATACCTATTCAACGCTATAGATAATGGATCACCCTATATATAACGTGACATTAATGTTTTTCTTTGAAACTCGCACAAAAATCGAGTTTTCAGACGAAAGATGCGTATGGTGTTACGGCAATGAAATTTGCCATTTTTTCCACGTCTGAAATCTTCAGTCTTGAATAACATCAGATAATCAGAACTGCAGAAGAGAAGAAAGCAGAAAATGAGGAATCGTATTAGACATAAATTTTACATCCGCTGGAAATTGACCGAAAGGAGATTTCTTGGCGTCAACCTTTGGAGGACTCCAGGTTTAGCCGTAATACCTTCGTGGAAACTTAAATTTCGACTCAACTTCACTACTTAAACAGGAATTGAGACATAACAATCTTCCTATAAACCAAAGCTTTGTCCAGCATAAACTAATCTGAAGACTGAGGCCGAGACTTTAGCTTTGTCCACATAACTTTCGGAAAGCTGAAACCTTGATTAAGCTGAGCAAAACTTTAATTTCATCTTTCACCTTCCAAAATGCGAGCTCAGCTTCAAATGAAGCCATCCTTGGCGACTTAACCGATTCGTAAGATAAATTATGATTTACGGCTTACCTTGCAAATTCATCGATGATGGAAACATTCCGGCGGCCCGATGAACATCCTGGACATGAGGTCTGGCACCCATGACAGCGCACTGGGACCCCGCAGCCGAATGGTGCACCCCCATGGGGGCACCAGCCGCCGGATTGTAAGTACGAGCCATCGAAGCCGCGGCTGCCGTGTACCGGTAAGCGGCTTGGGACATTTGGCTGCAAGACGTAAGATCGCCGTAGGAGCAGGGCATGTTGGTGAGACCCGTCGGGTCCATACCCGCGCCTTGCAGACAGCTCGAGTCGAAAGAGGCTTGGTTGAGGTAAGAATAGTCCATCGCGGTTGAAGTAAGAAGAGGAAAATATATGGTACTCTAAGGAATGTAAACAAATCAATGCGAATCGACCCTAATCCGGGTGTTATGATTTAGCTTCAACCTAGTTAGAGCCACTTGTAAACTTGTTACTTCCGACCCGTTGAGGAATAATCGAATAAAGAGTCTGGCTATCAAATTATGGCTATTAGGGGCTTTCGCGCGCGATTTTTTCAAGATAGCGTTCGTATCCAGCGCGTTAGACCTTACTGTCTGCCCGAAATCAAATGATAAGCTTAATTCAATAACCTACCTCGTATACACCCTTCTATAAAAGGGGATGAAGCGTCGCAGCATCCCTCCGGGGGCGGGGACCTCGAGAGGCACACCAATGGGGTGCCGCCTACCAGACCGCGCTGCTAGCTCATTGGCAGCGGCGGGTGACGTAACGGCACGCGAGCAAGGGTGGTCGAGCAGGGGTTGCACGCACAGTACACATGGATGCAGGAAGAAGCTGAGGAATATTAAAAGGTGTCTCGCATCGTCAGGACCAAATTAAATTTGTATTCGCAAGGCTTATCTGTTTTTCTTGGTTTGCATCAACAGTCGGCGTGATTTCGAGACACCTGTTCCGGGATGTAAATATTTCCGGATACGTCTGACGCGTATTGTAGAATTTATTCTGGACTAGTCTGACTCGAACAAACTGGTCGTGGTTCGAATGCCGCATATTATTGCGTGTCTATCCATAACAAATCGACTACCCCGATTCTCAAAACCATCGACTAAGTTGCAATAATAGCCGAAGGGCGAGGGATAATAATTCCGAATGCCCGGCTCCAAAGCCACGTGGCCTTTGAATTATTCGATTGTAATCGTCGTTCAAGTGGAAGGTGGTGCTTTGTAAATGATACAGTCCATTCTTTGTTTTGGGCACAGATGGCGTTATGATGTGAGGATGGACTTGTTTCGGGAAGTCATCTCGGCTAATGCCCTTTTAATGGCGATCGGGGCCCCCCATGTGATTGATCATTAAATTTATGAGGTGGTCAAACACACCTTTCCACCATCCAAACGTTGCAGTTTTGCTGTAGCATCGCCTTGTATATCGAAAGTTTACATGTCGCCTTCACAGGGACGATGTTAACGAATGTCACAAGGGTCGTCGCCGTTTAAAACGCATTAAAAAGCAGGATGTCACCTCCTGCCAAAATTTACAGCTCGATAGGGCCGAATTCTGAATCCACTGTAATTTCAATTAAAAACTAGTTTTCGCGGAAGAAGTACTTAACCGGTGCCAAATTCACACGAGAAAGACGAGGAAAGTACGCTCTTCCACGCGAAAAATATTGTGCGGGTGTATTGCCAATGAATGAGAACTTACCTGTTCCCAAAGTTCCACAATACTACCCCTCACACGTAGGTAGTCGGGTCGACGCCACCTTGTCACAAATGTGCCAAACCAATCATTCGTTAATGGGGGTAATTAATAAACGAATTTGTGAACATTCGAGGCACACGTTAATGCTCATTGCTCGGCGCGGTATTTTTGTACTTAAGATCCACATACCGATTCATTTTCAATTCAGAGAAAAACAAATTCAATTAGGAAATTAATCAATCTATAGCCCCCTTTGAAGGGCTGTGCAGTGGTAAATCGAGCGCTTCCGTCTGACAATGGCTCGTTTGGTATGATCTCATCCGAAGTCACGTGACTTGGAGTGGTGCGACACGTGCCCATATAAAAACCAAATTTCATCCTAATCCCATTTGTTTCTGGGTAGCTGGTGTTGGACCTTGATTTATGATCCTATTGTCAGTTTGAAGTAATGGAAGGAAAAGTTTATGTAATACTCAGTTTTACTCAAACAGTGAGATCTTAGAGACCCTTTTTGGTCTTTGCCGCGATGAATCGATTTTCAGGCAGATTTCGGAAGATCGGGCCGGAGTTCCGTCTACTTCTCAATGACGTAAAAGGTTCTACGTTTCGTGGATCTCCTTGGACCTGCGGGAATTCTCGGTTATTCCCTCGTTTGTAACGTTGTAATGGCTACTAGAATCAAAGGTTCACTTCCTGCATTAATCCCAAATCTAAAAATTTTCTTTAGCTCTTGATCTACTTGATATCTGCGTACTTTAGATAAAGCGCGCTTTCGCAACTCGATAATGTAGGGTGTGTCCCAGAAATTCCCTTTAAAATACATTGTGAACGTACTTCTACAGATTGCCAGAAAGGCACAGGGTGTTCTGTTTAAGAAAATATCGATTCAAACTCCGTGAACCAAATAATAGTTCCCTTTGAGGAGGTGCAGCTTCAAAACTGCTATCGGAGATCCATACGAGAACTTAAATACCAAAAATGGCTCCCCCAAATTGCAGTTCGTGGTTACACTGGCACATACAGGGTAATAAAATAAGTCGGCTGGTGTCTGAAACTTATAATGCATAACATTGTAAATTCGTCAAAGCTCATAATCAGTAAAATTGATGTTTTTTCAATTACGACAATTATCCATCTGTTGGCTAATTACTATGGTAATTAATGACACCGTTCGATAACCATTCGATTACAATAGCACTATCAAAGTACATTTTTACGATTAACACGAACCAGTTGGGGTTGTTCGACGAAGACCGAGAATGTGCGCTCTTGTGCCCTACTTAATCTGGGCATTAATAGCCCTAACAATCATTAAAACAATAAATAAGATATGCTGTTTTTGGTGTAAGAGCAAAGTTTGTTTGGTGGGGAAAACAGCAATTGTCACTGGGGGAGCCTCAGGTAAGCTTGAAACGATCGTTTTTCTCCAACCCCAACTACATTATAACCTCATTAAGGTATCGGATTCCAAGTTGTTTCAGCTCTAGCTTCGAAGGGGTGTCGTGTTATAGTTGCAGGTATAGCTAACTTAGAACAGGCAGTAAAAGTGTTGAAGAAGACCACTCACAATCCTCAAATAATCGGTAATCAGTGCAAAAATAAATTTCCTCTGGAGAAAACAGAATTTGTCTTCCATGTCAGGCCTAAAAGTAGATCTGGAATCTTTTAAATCGGTCCGCTACTTTGCCCATCAGATCTTAAGTTCGGAATTTAGATTAGATATTCTGGTACGTAACGCTACGTAACGCTACGTAACGTACGTAACTACATGGCAAGGAGAATAACTGCGGAAGGATTGGAGCGAACCATGCAAATCAACTACTTTAACCACTTTTTATTGACCCACCTCCTGTTAGGTTTGTCTCGAATCGAATTTTACACGCATAAAAAATTAATTAAGACTTTCCATTAAAACGAAGATCTCCTAAAGAAATCTGCTCCCAGCAGAATAACCTTTATGAGGTCGATAATGGCTTACGTGGCAGATGTAAACGTCGATAAGCTTTTGCTAGACGCGGAGTATTATAACAGTTTTTGGTCGAAAGTCACCTCTGGAACTTATGGTGGTTCCAAGCTGTGCATGGCAGCCGCAGCTAAGCTGTTCGGAGAGAAACTTAAGGGTGAATTAGTCTTTGGGGGTAAACCTGTGCTAATCTAGGGTTACGCTGCAGGAAGTGGTGTGACTGCGAACTCGGATCTTCCGTATTTGCGTGCGAACGCCGATGTTCTGGAAATCGATAAGAAAGGATCGCAATTATTTAGCCTCATTAATGTTGCTCGCAATACAACTCTACGGAAAGGTACCTTTCCCGCAAAGTACCTATTGGAGAATAGAGGTGTCGTTGTTTTTAGAGCGCGGAGGAGGGAGCGCAAACCACGATTCATCTAGCGCATTCCGATGAGGTGAAAGATGTCACTGGAAAAACGTTTGTTGAGGGGATGGTTTTCCCAGGACCTCGCCAAATTATCGAGGAGTTTTGCGTGAAGTTGTGGAACTATTCCGTGGAGTATACACAACTACAACCGCACGAAGTTAAATGTTAACAAGAATTACTTTTTTGGTGCTTTAATGTTTTTTGTTTTTTTTTTAATTCAGTAAAGAATTGACTTATCTTAAGAATTAGCTTATTTGTTTACTTACACACAAAAATGAAATTTGTTTCTAATTATAAAACTTAAGAATAGAAATATATATACCTTGAATTTCTACATCCATCAACAGGCTATTTCATGCGATTCCATCTTCAATATCTTGATGGTCGCTTGCCAGATATCCTCGCAGAATCGATTAGTCAGCTGCGGCAAATCGGGTATTCTCATTCCCTCAAGGAAAGACTTTCCGCTGTCATTTTCCACCTCGTCCGAATGAGCCACGTGGATCAGAGTTTGAGCTCCTTCTTCGGGAGTCTAAGCAAACGTTTTCGAGAGTTAAAATGATATTTTCAACTTTCATAGGGCGCAATTTACCTTGCCAAAAATATACAGGTACGACATGAACAGAATGCCTAGTAAGTAGTTTTTGTCCTTACTGATTGTGTTGGAAATGAAGCTTGTCTTCACCACTCCGGGATGAACCGCATAAATTTTAACTCCAGTACCTATAAGGGATATCAAATTAGAAAATCAGGGTCTTACGAATGGGGGTTAACAGGGTCAAAACGTCAAGGAAAATTTGTCGTTAACATAACTCCGAAAATTCGCGGAGGCTCCGAGTAGGTAAATTATGAGATCAGTCGCTAAATCTTAAGAGGCTGAGGCTCAAAGTTCGTCAGTCAGACGTGTGTCCCTACGCCGAATTCGCAACCGCCAAATTGTCAAGTAGGACGTTGTGGTTTGTCCCTTTGAATTTAGAAAATTCGCGGAAACCTCCGCGAATCATGTCCGCTGCTGGAATTCCTGAAACGCCAAGGCCCTCACATCGAGCACCATGAGGGCGCTTTGCAAAGTGAAAAACTTGAATTTTAATCCAGGAGAAGCAGGAGCGTACATGACATATTTTTCGATAAAGAACCAGCGCCGACAGAAAAGTGTCGGTCGTACCGACGGCGATTATGTCTCAATCTTTTTCGGTCGAGAATCGCATACGACCGAGAAGTATGAAGTTTTGAAGAGACGTTAAGAAGTGAACTACGCCACTGATTTTCATGTATTACGGTTATGGATTATAGTGCGCCTATTCTATTTTGCGTCCCCGAAAAGATGCAGTGAAATTGGCTACTGAGCTAGTTGGTGCAGCACCAATTCAATGCCAGATGGGGCAATCGCTTGTTTGCGGCGTGAAGCCTAGTACCCTAAGAACGCTCCTCCACTCGAACCAACTGTCCTTCTCGCAGTACACACATACAGTATGGGTGCACAAAATATAGCGAACGAGCTTCTCAGCGAAACTCTCAGGAGCGCCCATTTCCCCTGACTAAAAAAACTTACTAGAGTCTTGATCTTTCCGATAATTACCATCGATTCTCTTGGCGAACGATCTAACAGCTGCTGTGACAGCTAACTTGGAATTACTGTACACTCCTCCATTAAATGCCGTAAGTATCTTCTGGAAATACTCCTCATTTGGATTCAGTTCGTCCACCTTAAAAGAGGATAGGAAGGCCGCTTCTGAACTGGTAAAAACTATCCTACTGGGGGAAGACTTTTTGAGCAGACCTAGGAGACTTTTTCCAGTGTTTGCTTGGAATTTGCACAAATTTACCTAACAAAAGATGAGTCAACAGAAAGTGGCTAAAATAGTTGACTTGCATGGTTTTTTCCAAACCGTCCACGGTCTCTATTCTGATTCTATAGTTCCCTACTCCGGCGTTACACATGAGCAGGTCGAGTTTAGGCTCAGTCTCTAGAATGTTCTTTGCGAACTGCCTGACGGATTTCAATGAACCGAGATCCACAGATTTTCCTATAAAAGTTAATGGAAATGAATATTTGGTGGATTCACGGAGACTTATAAATACCGATTATGTGAGGATTGTGGGTGATACTTTTGATTTTTTTCACTGCTTCTTCTATGTTCACTAGGTCAGCTACAATTATGCGACAGCCCTTTGCGGCTAAAGCTAGAGCTGTCTGCATGCCCATGCCTGAGCAAACGGGTGAATGACGTTTGTTTTTCTTTTGTATTTCGGATTCTTACCTGAAGCAGCCCCGGTAATAAGTGCAGTTTTGCCCACCAAACATACTTTGCTCCTACACCAAAAACATATAAGTTTATTGATAAAGGCCACCATTGCCATGCAAACTACAATCAGCCAACCGACGTGCATGATGTTAATGTTTTTCCACGACACGACACTCAATGAATGCACTAATTTAGTAAACCTTAGACCTTATACAAAATAACCTAACTGCCTTAATTATAACTATTTTGCACGTATTTCAAAATGGTTTTTCCTGATTAAACACCTTGTAATGAAAACTGATAAAGACTTTTACATTTACGTTAGGTCGTATCAACCAATCAATTAATTCATAATTGGTTCATATTTAACATTTTATTGTGAATTTTTACGTAAACCAATCACTGCTTGAGGGCTTTATTTGTAATCACCACAGAAGCACTATTTAGTCCAAGGTAAAATTCAAAGCGCTATGAGCTTTAACATCGAAATGTTTCAAGATCAAGATGAAACTGTACAGATGAACATGAAGTACGAAAACTCCGTGACGTCCACAAAAGGAACGAGCGGTCAAGTGCAAGTGGAAGAAGGATTGTAAGCAACGTTGAGACAGATGTTCCCCCTTATTGACTACATCGGGCAGGTGGGCGTACAGACACACAAGCGGGTGTAGCCTGAAAAAGACAGAAGAAACAGGCACCAGTTTATTCTATTTCGGAGACTCCCCGAGGATGCGCGGAAAAACATTTATCAGCGCCATCTGCTGCGTCTTATTTGCTCCTGCATCTCGACCAAACTAATGAGGCCTAACAGAACCGAAACCGGCCTTTGAGGTGCTCGAGCCAATCATATTTAAACCCAATTTGGAGATACTAGATGTGTGGCATGAACGCTCTCTCAAGCACCGGCCGAAATGCTGCTGGATCAAATGCTTGAGCAACCGGCCGTCCCAAACTGGCATCGAAAGCCGTGAAAAACTTCTGGAAGCATCACTAACGCGTCCAAAATCCCGGAATTTATAGAAACGATACATCAACAACCATTACGTCGCTGTAAGGAACAATGTAACGCGTAAGCGATCGTAAACCACGCAGCTGACCAACTTCATTTAAACGTTTCCACGAACCTCGTCCTGTTGGTAAACTCGCCAAATCTCCGAGTTACAGCCCCTTAAAGCATTGTGCCCTCAAAACCACGTATCCAATGGTTTTCTTCACGGTCCAACAAATTACAACTTGTTACAAAACGGAACGTCAATTAAACCGAAATGTCCGAAATCGACGTTTTGCGAAATCGCACTTGATGGAGCGGAAAATTCGGTGGGTGAAGAAATCTAGCAGATGACTAACGGTCTGGCAAACCGAGATGACTTTTTGGGCCTTTAATCATCCACAAAAAAATTCCTCGTGTTGGATTTTCACTTAAGGAAACGCGGTAATACCTGAGTGTGCAAGAAGTAAGTTTGTCGACCGTTTTCCCGAAGAAAACAGGAGCGGCAGCTGCGTGTGGGGATCCCCAAGGGAGGGCGAGGGGGCGGTGCAAGGGGATGAGGAGATCGTGGACAAATTGCTGCCGCCGGAGAATCGGCTAAAGAACGTGATTTTCGCCAGCGATACATATTTAAAGTGTTAGACAAAAAAGTGAAATTTATACTTGACGGCCGTATAATGCATTAATGATTTGCGTAAATTCACATTAATTGATTACTGCATTTAAATTAACTGTGAACCTGCAAAATAATAATTGGTACCGTGTACGCAATCACATAGGTAATACGTTTTAATAATAGTCATTGGAGCAAATTCTTTCGCCCGAAACGTCCTTGATGCCAATCCAGGACTCTGGATGGACTCCTGTCTGAAGGCGATGAGGACAATCACTCTCTCGGCCTTATTTCCTTCGGGAAGATAGTATTACCTTTTGGCCGAAATCAAGAATGCATGCATGCATTTGATCTTTTTATTTTCTCTCCTGTCGACGTTTTTGTTCAGAAGACGTTTGTTGAAAGACATTGTGTCCGAGGAAAAAAACCTTAAGGTCGCCTTTAACCCGTATAATCAATGTTTATGAAATGGGGCTTCGGATATTAGCGTAGTTAGCGTCTTAAATTGCTTCTTATCGGATTAAAGGCAATGAAGAGCCGCATTAACCGACTAATTCCCTTTTAAGGCATAATTAAATTGTAGTGCTAAAAGTTGGCTCTCTCGAAATGTTCTTGAGAATCATATGCATGATAATTTTTATTGATAAGGCTTGTTCCGTGGTTTTTGTTTACTACCAAAAGCGAGTCATTAGAAGTGGCATAAACGTAACAATTCTCCGTAACTCTAATTTCGCCCTGTTAACATCATATTTAAGTTAAATTAATGAATTTGTTTTGTTCCTGTTGCTCATTGTTATAACGCGACATGCAACCATGAACGAAAAGTAAACAACGTTTAGAAATTATTGCTTTCTAATGGAAATTAGCTTTTATTTTTTGGAATAATTGTTTTTGAACGTGCGTTACTAATTATTAGCCAATTTTTCCTCCTTTTAGGAGCGCTTCGGATTTCCATTATTGAACCAAAATTGATTTTCAATATTCATAAGTGTGTAATTTCAGCGTTCCAAAACGTCACAGGGTTTTTTCGAAGTATCTTGCCTGTGCAAGTCCATTAAGCGGCGTTCCAACTAGTATACGGCCTCACAGGAGGGCGAGGTCGAAGGGCGGCCCGGGTGCTGGATTTTTTTCGTCAGCGGTTTTCCTTGAGGGTGGGGGGCGGTGGTTGAAAATTTCGTCCAGATCACCACACAAGGCCGAGTCTGGTTCCAACACTGATTTATGCTTTTCAAACTCGCGCCTAGATGTCGCCTAAGTTCGTCCGTAAAAAAGTCGACTGTAACGAGTTATCTATTGGACCTGTGAATAAATAACTATTACGCTACAAAACAACCAAGCACAACTCTGAGACAAGCTTCGCCTAACAAACGCACTTGGATACAGTTACGTGAAAAAACGTGAAGTCGAATCCAACAACTTTGATTCATTATCTTGCGTCCAAATCTGAAAGTCACGTGTTTAAGTCCTTAGGGATTCGTGCTGGGAGCAACCGATTGGGAAAGGACAGTGGCATGTGCTCCCACGAAATCTTTAGGGAATTTAAGTTTGAATCTCATATATATTTATCCCTATGGAAAGACACGGGAGCACCAATATTGAGTGTACGTTACAACTACGTGTGTGATTTGCCGGTATTTTTTAGCATCAGCGATTGGGAAGCAAAATTTTACATTAAAGTATGATACGCATTAATGTAAAGTTTCAGAATTTAATTTATTTTTAGATTAAATTATGTTAACAGTAAAAACGAAAAAAAGTTTCGTAGTGTAGTTAATGTCGGGGCTACAGCGCGAGAAATTTAAAAAACTGGCACTTCAGATCCATCTCCTGGTAGTCGGGTGAAATAAAACATATTTAGACATAAGTGTTAAATGCGGCAGCGTTCAAGCTAGTTCAGGTCTAGTTTGTCAGCCATTTTGTAGTAATTATTAATTTTATAACTTGATCATTGAGCATCGTTGAAATATTTGTTGCCCTTCTGGCATTCTTGTTACTAAAAAAACTACAAATATTTATTAATCAGACATAATTAAACTTTTCTGGATCCCTGAATCTCTTGAAATCCTCATTCACAAGAATTTAGCAAAGTGAATGCTTCTTCATATTTAAAAAATGTAGATAACCCTTAATGTTTTATAAAAAAATCCAAAGCAGGATTTTCTTTATAATCTGAAGAGGCAGGGCATCCTTAACGTAAAGTCAGTATATACTGTTTACACATTGTGATGATTGAATGCGCTGATGCCATTACTTCTTCATGTCAAATAAGTATAAATGTGATGTTGTTATCATATCAGTGCTTACTGTCAATCAAAATTTGTTCAAATTTCAAAAATGGCGCTAGACGTAAATGTTGATAGCGAAACAGTAACACTAAAAATAATGATTTTTCCACTAATAATAAACATATTAATATCTTTTTTGGCATATTTTGTGACCCAAAGGATCATTCCCCGGCTGAAGTCGAAGTTCATTAAGGCCAACCTCTTCGGAATCGACATGAGCAAGACAACAAGTGACAAAATGTGAGGTTAGTTATACCGTTTTTGGGGCTCCCTTGTTCAATTGGTACTCCTTTCAGACCCGAGTCCCTAGGCGTAGTATCAGGGTTCATTTTCCTAGTCGTCTTGGTCCTGTTTATTCCTGTGGCTTTTGGACACAGTCTGCTAGAGAAAACATTCCCATATGATGAGGTAAATAGCATAAAACTCTTGTATGATCTTTAGTATTTAGTTGTTTTATAGTACGTGAAATATATAGTTGCATTGCTTTCAATAAGCTGTATGCTGCTATTGGGTTTTGCCGATGATGTATTGGATGTTCCATGGAGGCAAAAACTGTTGCTACCCACAATTGCTTCTCTGCCCTTATTGATGGTTTATTATGTGAGCTTTAACACTACTACCATAATTGTGCCCAAACCCTTCAGAGAGTGGCTGGGTACTAGTGTCGACATTGGAATTATTTACTATATTTATATGGGAATGTTGGCAGTGTTTTGCACCAATGCAATTAATATTTTGGGTGTGTGATAAGTTCCTGCAGTTTCATTGCTATTGTATCATTATCATTGCTATTGTAGCTGGAGTCAACGGTTTAGAAGTAGGCCAAAGCATTGTTATAGCAATTTCAATAGCAATATTCAATGTGATTGAACTGACTGGGCCATTAAGAAAGGCTCATCAATTTAGTCTTTATTTCATGTTGCCATATATTGGAACATCCATGGCACTTTTGAAGCATAATTGGTAAGTCATTTATTTATAAGAAATAACACAATATACTATCTTGATATATCTATTTATATTAGATTACAAGTATGACTTCATTATATATCACAGCATGTGGACAAATTTTTAATGAATAATTACAAAAAATGTTCAGGGTTAGAGGCAACTAAGAATACCTTTCAACCTACACAAAACACTCTTTGCTTGTTTGTTTATTTGCCATATGAACTTTTAAAATCATAGCTTTTTACAAAGGCACTTTAAGAGGTATTAAATAAATAAACTTAAACATAATAATCATTTTGAGAGTAAAAATTCACCAGCAAAAAGTCAAATTTGAAATCATTTTCAAGCACATAAGGAGGAGCAAAATCTACGTCAGAACGATGTCCGCGTTCTAGTTCAGTCTTACTGTCAACATAGACCCCAGTTTCAATTAAATTCTCGATAAATTTGTGTGTAATTTTAGTTGTGCCAATTTTATCCCAATTTATCAGAGTTGAAGTTAAATACTCAATAATCTCCTCAGGCGAAGCACAGTACTCACAATACCACCCCCCAGTGTGGTTCAAATCACCTAAAATTATGCCTTTTTGAGGCAAGTGTTCTGTTTTATTGTGTCTCAAATGCAAAGCTGCTAAATTGCTGTTTAATGTATTGCGCAGGTAGGATATTGTGCACGCTCCCGCAGAAATTAAAGTTTTCTTGGGGTGCAGCCAGAAAAAACCATAAACGCTCCATTTTAAACGGAAATAAATCGGTTCTGGAATGTTTTGATAGAATTTTAAAAAAATCATTGAAGCTCTGTCAAGAATTTCATTGGTAGGACTGAAAATGACATAATCATCATCTTTAAGGTTTTTAATATGAGGCTCAACTTTATTCCAAATGTTAAAACTGTTGTCAGAAACATAAAGGATTTTGTGCTGCCACTTTTTAAAAGCCTTTTTCTGCAATTCCCTCTCAAAATAACTACTACCATTCTCATAAACAATGAATAAATCTATAATATCTCCTAAAGCAGATATTCTCATGTCCACAAGGTTATCACTGGACTTAAGATATTGAAAAATGTAAATAAGACGGTGCTGGAAAGGAACTGGTCCTTTGACTTTATGCACCTGCCTGCTGGCTAAAAGGGCCCGGAATAGTATCTCTGGATATCCACAATCTGGGCCATGCCACCCTAAATTAGTTTATAACAAAATTTCTACAATATACTTTAAAATGGACTCACCTTGTAAACAATTACATTTCCAGTTAACTCCTTTAACCACAATCATTGTTTTAATATCTGTTCCTTCAGTAAAACACATGCTAGAGTTAAAATCAAGAAAAAAGCCCCTAGAAGTTACATGCTTTAAATGAACGCTTCCATTCAAAGTATAATACATTCGACCATCGGCTTTTTTCAGTACTTGAATTTTGGGGAGAAATGATATTTTGTTTAGTTTCTGCTCGATATGGGGCTTGTTCAAGAAGAAGTAGGACACTATTAGGCATAGCTGTGCTAGTATTAATGCTAACAATACGATTTTGTTCCTGATAACTGGTCGATAAATGTACATTTTTTGAGGTTGCTGTATTTACGGGCACAAATTCCCATTTGGGGACAGGCCGCTATGCAAATAAAGAACCATTATTTACTATTTATAATCTACCAACGCTTTGAGTTATTTTTGAATTAACGCCGGCTTTTATTTGGAAAATTTGGTCAATAAAAGGTTTGTTTACATTTCTTTGTTTTGACATTTGAGGTTGAGGGTGCGGCCCATTGACATGGACGACGTTGCCAGCTCAATGTGATATATTTTCGTTTCATCATTAGATGTTCAAAATTGAAATAGATTTTATTGTCAGAAATAAATTCGTTCTTTCCAGGTATCCGGCCTCTGTATTCGTAGGAGACACTTTTTGCTACTTCTCCGGTATGACTTTCGCTGTAGTAGGAATTCTTGGTCACTTCAGCAAAACCACTCTACTGTTCTTCATTCCGCAAGTCTTCAATTTCCTATACTCCTTTCCCCAACTCTTAAAGTTTGTGCCTTGCCCCCGGCACCGCCTTCCTAAGTTTAATTCTAGGTCTGATAAGATGGAGTGCAGTACTACAGTATTTAAATACGCGGAATTGAGCACTTTAGGGAAGTTTACTTTAAATTTGTTTAGAGTTTTGAGGCTAATTCGTTGGGAAGAAAAGGAGGGTGTTGTGGTTACTAATAATTTTACTCTTATTAATTTGATATTACTTTATTTTGGGCCAATGCATGAAGCTAAGTTGACAACAGTACTACTGGCTGTTCAGGTTTTGTGTACATGTTTGGCCTTTTTGGTGCGATACCCTTTTGCTTCTGTGTTCTATGATGTACAGCCTTAATTTCCTATTTTTTTAAAGACCAAAGTATGTAGTGCCTTTATTGTTATATGTAAGACATTTTTAAATAAAATGCTTGTTTTGTTGTATTACTAAAGATCCTTTCTACTCTATTATTTAATAACAAAAATGAAGCACAACGATTAAAATTAATTTAAACATCATAGCCCACAATGTGACGCTTTCCAATGCACTCTCCAACATAGAACCAGCACCAAACCTACAATTTCTCGATAAATAGGTTAACTAAAGACCTAAAAATAAGATACCTCAATTGCAATAAGTGAGTTCACAAATCCATCTCGGACAGTGACATTCTTCCAATTCCCATTTTTGGCAGCACTTACAAGTCTTCCAATGCCAGCCCTAATTTGGGGTATGTCAGCAGGAGTTGGGGGGGTTAGTTCCACTTTCGCATATTTCAAGAAAGTTTGCAAGGCTGGTTTTGACTGGGTAACCAATTCTTAAAGGAAAGTTAAAATATTCATTTGTGGCCAGATAAGGTTTTTTGTCAGTTTCTATTGAAGCGGAAGAGATAAAATACGAATTTATTTATTTTTAATTTATATGTATGTGTATTGCAGGGATTGTTCTAGAGTAACAATTGCTGGATCACTGAAATTCTGAATTACATAACTAAACTAATATAGAGTAATAAAAGTTTTTCTGAGTTTTATATAAAATTAAACATTTACTTACGGCCAACTAAAGCAGGAACTTTTTGAGCAAGCTGAGCCATTCTATTTATTTTTGAGTCACGATAGAAATTAAATAACGTAGCGAAAAAGGGACGTTGTAACTAAATTTTTTCTTAACCTTTCTACAAACTAAATTGGCAAATGTGTCCTGACTTACGTCTGCTGTCAGTAACTTCTAAAGTTGAATTTATGTCGCCCTGTGACGTTAAAGTAATAATGTAATGATTTCGCAACATATGATTTTTGAGTTTCGAAGTAACGATTTAGCGCCCTCTGTTGGTGTAACTATTGATCTACTTATTTATTGGAGTCACATCCACGCAGGTAAAATTTTTTCTAAATACAGAAAGATACATGTTTCGATAATATATATAATACTTCAAGGCATATAAAACGTTTCCCTAGGGTACTGTCGTATCCTTATGTAATATAGTGATTCTTCAAAAGCCCATTAAAAAATTACCATGAGCTCATGATTTCACTAACACTAGGAATGGAAAAAAAAACAAATAAATATTTTTAATAATGGTTTATTTATGTATTATTTTCACAAATTACATGTCTGAACGTTAAAGGTATACTTGAAACATAAAAATGAAATATGTTCAATATTTTTAATAAAATCTATGTGTGTATACATAGTGACGTCACAACACCATTTGAAATTTTACAGGTTATACTATCGCTAATTTCATATACAAATCATTAACTGACAGTGCATTGTATTAGAAACACGGGAAAATTGAATAGTGCCATTTCGCTTTTCCTTTATGAATAAAGAGAAACAACAATACATTATTGCTGGGTTTGCCTTTCTTGACTGTGAAAACGACGTGCCTCATTGAAGTATCAAAATCAGCTGGCAAAATTTAATTTTTGGTTAATTATAAATAAATAAATTGTTAAATTTTGCGGCTGTGGCATTTTCTTAAAACTTTAAACAAAATAATCAGATTTTCACACAGTAATAAGTATTATCAAGGGCGTCTAAACTGCGTTTTGTCATCGCATTTTGTTAAGAACTTAACCTTTCAACACTACACCCACAGTTTTTATAAGGTTACTCAGAAAAAAATTGAAATTCCCGGAATCAAAGCACTAATATTAGGAATAAATAGGAAAAACTCATGTAAATCAAAGGCATCAAATGCTTTCCACAACTGAGTCATTTAAAGTGAACATTATCGATTAGTTTTATTTTCATTTACATTTTCCAAGACCACTATGGGTACACCAGGCCGCCCTAATCTTTTACTATCAGTATTTTGTGCCATTATTGCATTATGTCACAGCATGCCAGATCCTGGAAAATGGGACTATACCATGCCATCGGTGAGTAAAAGGATTATCTGTTTAGTTCAGCAGCTAAAAGTTATTGCCACAATAGTTTTGTTGAGAGAAGTTTTATAAATGATAGTATTGATTCATGATGAGTGCCAAAGTAGATAACTTGTTGGTAACAATAGGGAATTGAGCATTTTTACAAGTTAAGTAAGTGTATAAGTCAGAGTACATATGTCATTTTAACTTAAGATAAGCCATAATTAACGACTTTTTCAGTTTATTGCTCTATGGTTGTTCAAAAATTAATTGCCCCATGTTTTTCTTGGCACAAGATTATTTGCTCTCCACTTCACGTGGTCAGTCTCTGTCCATAATTGTACCAGTTTTATGATTATTATCTCTTCATTTCTAACAACCCATAACGTGCACTAATAAAGTTTTTTAATTTTCCAGGGAATGAACCCCCTATTCCTTAGCAAGAGTGTTTTTAAAGGGGCAAAAGTGTATATCAAAAGTAAGTACTTTTAAACATCAATATCATCACTCATAAATGATATAGCAGATACCATTAATAACTAAAATATTTTCATTATTTCCAGTCAATTGTGAAACAGAAGACCCGGACGCAAAGGTGCAACTGAATGTCGCAATTGTGCAGTCTCCATGTTGGAATGCAGATGAGGCATTTCCAAAATTAAAAGAGGTAAATTTCTAATTATAGTCCAGGTGATTACAACATGATAATTATGTTTAATTTTTAGTCTCAAAATACTACCATATTAATCAACTACCGAGACTTTTTTGAAAATGATTATCTAAATTGAATTGATTCTGCTCAGCAAATTTTTAAATAATTAGATTGATTGCTCCTGATAGCCAGACTATCTGATGAGTTGAAAATCAGTTCATACCAATCAGTCAAATCTAGATTTAGCTTTTCAAACACCCCTAAAGTTAATTATTGTTTTACAGCTCCTAGATTCAACTGAAGTCACCATCAACTCCTCAAAGGAATACCACTCAATCGACACCTACTCGTGCAACGACCACATATTCCTCAAAGAAGGCCAAATCGCGGACAAAGCCTCGTCTGAAACCATCCATCCTCTGCATGAATTCACTCGTGATGGAGTTTATGTCTTAGGCCTCACTGTCCAAACTGCAAACAAAGACTATGAAATCGGAGTTCACATTGAAATTCGCAGCGATTACGGCTATCTTTCAGCGGTGGACTGGCCATTGCTGCCTTTCTATGGCTTCATGTGCATTTACTACATCATTCTGGGCCTGATTTGGTTGCTCCTCTCCTTTTTGCAATGGCGAGATTTACTGAGGGTGCAATTTTGGATCGGGGGAGTTATTTTGTTAGGGATGCTGGAAAAGGCAACATTCTACGCCGAGTATCAAAGCATTAATAATGTGGGTGTTGAAGTTGAAGGAGCAGTGCTTTTTGCCGAATGGGTTTCTTGCGCCAAAAGGACTTTAGCTAGGATGTTGGTCATTATTGTGAGTCTCGGTTTTGGAATTGTGAAGCCAAGATTGGGGTCAACTCTTCACCGAGTGGTGGGAGTGGGTATTCTCTATTTTTTTCTCGCAGCATCCGAGGCATACTTAAGGAACACTAAAGCTAAGTCTCAGTCAAATCGCGATTTATTGGTTGCCTCAGTTCCATTGAGCGTCCTGGAATCTGCAATTTGTTGGTGGATATTTTCGGCCCTAGTTAACACCACGAGAACGCTCCGTTTACGCAGAAACGAGACCAAACTTGCCCTATACAGACATTTCACAAACACCTTAATATTCTGCGTAGCAACCTCGGTGATATTCATGCTTTATTGCATCAAAGTTCACTATTATGTCGATTGTCTCACAGTTTGGAAAGACATCTGGCTTGAAGAGGCGTTTTGGCACATCTTGTTTTCCTGCATGCTGTTGGTGATAATGATCCTTTGGCGGCCAACCAACAACAATCAAAGGTACGCGTTTGTGCCTCTCTTAGACACGGGAGACGATAACGAAGAGGAAGAGCACTTGGTAAACGACGCTTATGGAGTTAAAGTGCGAATTCACCATCAGAAACACGGGTCTCCACGTCACTCCGTCGACGATGATTTGAAATGGCTGGAGGAGAACGTGAAGAGCGATCCGGCTTTGCCGATTTTGGATTCAGACGAAGAGCTGGTTAACACCAGGTTCGAAGTTTCCAAAATGCAGTAATTCGACGTGTTATTAAGTGCTATTTATTTGCTTCAGTTTTTAATAGATTTAGGTGAATTAACATAGAGATGTTAACGTCAAGCAATTTTTTATTTTTCATTAAGTAAGTTGCATTGTCATGTGATAGTTATGAGGTATTACATTCAGAAGTTGTGGAGATGAGGAATTCTGTTAATTTCAAAGTCGAAAAGTGGTTTAAGTCATTTTTTTACTAAGAAAATTCATGGCGAGAATTTTAATTGTAGATGTACAGCTTGTAGCGGAATCTTAGGACTTTTAAGTAGAAGAGAAAATTCTCTTCGCGTATGGATATTACGGATATATTCAGCTGTAAATACGAAAAGTCCTGAGAATGTTAGTGGAAGTTATCCCAAAATAAGAAATGTTACAAATAAGTATTGTTTAATTTTTGCACGACACTGTGCGTATTCCCTCGACGGTGGATAGTCTGGTCGGACCCCAACATCGGGGCAATTGTTTTATAGGGTTATCTTTGCATCGGAAAATCTGGAACTACATCCGACGGGAGGTTAAAGAAATAGCGTTGATCCCGCAACGAATGGCAGTGAAAGATATCTCGCTGTCTGACCATTGGCTGATAAAATATGATGTCGCGTCACCAAGGCGAATATAGCCTCGAAAACAAATCTGAGGACCACAGTCTGAGGCAAGTTCAAGGAACTTGACTCAGTCGGTTTTATTACTTCAAAAAATGTTCAGGAATATCGCAAAATCTTTCAGTTCGTGGTATTTTTTAATTTCTGTGGACTTTTTTAACTGTTGCAAAAAAATATCACATTTTGGTATTTTTCGTTTTACGACATCAACAGAAATAAAGCGCTTTCGCCAAATTGTCCAGAATTTGGTTGCATTTTTTTTTAATTTTTGACCTAAATTTAGTGTTTTTGAAAAAAAATATAAAAAATTGAAGTGTCTAAGGGTGTTCTAGACGTAACATAAAGATTGAATAGGGATGAAAATTAGCTATTTTTTTAAACTGGCATTATAGTAGGATGCGCAAAAATAGTAGTTGTTTATTTATATATGTAACTTAAGGGGGCTTTTGCCAAATTTGCTAAATTTTTTTTCGAGAAATATGTCACATGATATCTTACTAAACGCTCCAAATTATTTTACCACAATAAAGAATGTTTTCGGTTTTTCATATATTTTTTTTTTCCCAAAACTTTACGTGGACGAACGCCTATCTGGGCGTCCTTTGTATTTTCCAAGGGGATCTAGACTCAAAAGGCACCCTCTGGTCTCGCGAAACGTTAATTATTCGTTATTAATATAATTTATAGGAAAAATGCTAATAAATTATTAACACATTTTCGCGTTTTCAACAATTTTCACACGTATGTTATTGCTTGGCCGACCTGAATAACTTTGATAGGGGCAACGGTTGGATTTTGGCCATTTTCGATAACCCCTCGTCACGCCGCTATTATATTAGTTATATAAATATAATTACTACATTATTGGTACACTTTTTTTTGCGTAGATTGCGACAGAGCTTTTTTGATTTTTTTAAAATATTAGTAACGATATTCGCGCAAAAGTTACGTAACGTGGCTGTGATCCATTGACCCTTAAAATTAATTAAATTATCTGCAGATTTTTTTGGGGCATTTTGTAGGGCCGCTGTGGCAACAATGTCTACATGCAATAGCCTCGCCTAGTCCGGTCCCGTATGGCGGAGCTGGGGCTGAATTTCCGTGGTTCGGCAGTGTCGACCAGCAGTCGAGGGTCTGAGGAGGCAGTGCAGTGCGGCCAGTTCGCGTCTGTGTACGCGCGAAGCCATCTGTTCTCGTGTTACATCTGCCGACGAACGAACGACCATTACAATTCACATTTAACGAGTAATTGGGGAACATAAGCGAACATGATCCAAACCGACGGTTATAATAGCATCGATCCCTTCGTCGACGGGTACATGGAACAAGAGGAGGAATGGGAACGCGAAGGATTATTGGACCCGGCCTGGGAAAAACAACAGAAGAAGGTATCAATTTTGTTTATTTTCCGGTGGGTACCTGAGGTTTTAGAGGTATTTACACAGTTATTTCGACTTGAGGCCGTTCACTATTTTAAGGCCCACACACAAACTCTCCCCAGTCAAATAATCAGGCTCTTAAAATTGCGTTCTATAAGTCAGTCTGTAGATGACAATACTTGCAATAATTATCTCATAAATCTTCCATATACACAATTGACACGGATTTCGAATTGATCCGGGCAACATCGCATTCCGTTTCGTAGGAGTCAGGCGTCGAATTTCGACGTCGCGTCGCGTGCCCAAAAATGGATTCACTCGCGGGTGGGACTCCGCTGATCCACCATCTCGCTGGACCAGAATTATTTCGGATAAACAGAAAAATATTTCGTCGAGAGACGTCAAAAACGAATTTTCGGAAAGCGATAAATCCGGTTCGGAAATGGGTTTATTAACCTGCTGTCTCCAGTCTTAATACAACATTTTCCTAGTATTATGTCTATGGACGTAGATGAACTTGAGATTTTGCAGCTGTAGGAGATGGTGAAACGACTACGAATAAATCAGAAAAGTAAATTGTGAGGTTTCGTGACATTAGGAGAAAAACATGTATTTATCGGGGCAAATTTCATTTGCTCCTGTCTTACAGTCGACATCAATTGCTTTAAAAGCTGAGACAAAGGTCCAAAGAATCTAATCCCAGTCGAAATGGGGATTTTTAGAAAGTTAATAACCGATACTTGTTGTGTCTCAAGATCGCTAAACGGCCAATATTCGAGCACTTACCTGGGCTTGAAAATAGTCACTTCACCGCTACTCTGATTTTCCGATAGAGCGAAACTTGAAAATTGATACTTCGATACTTGAAACCCGCAAAACATACTTAAAACTTGGAAATTTTCTAAACAGAAAGGCACCGGTTACAATTAATGATGGCCGAACTGTCAATACTTGACACTTGATGACAATTCACGCAACAGCTGTCATAACATAGAAGACTCTGGGTTGCGTCATCAAAGACAAGCGTTCCTTTGAAACTATAGCATTCTATAATATATATATTTATTTAAATAAAGCTTCAATATACTCAACATTTATATAAAGATTAAATACCTATATGTCCCTTATCTGGATTGTTTATTGATGTCACACACAACC
This sequence comes from Euwallacea fornicatus, assembly GCF_040115645.1. Classification (NCBI taxonomy): domain Eukaryota; kingdom Metazoa; phylum Arthropoda; class Insecta; order Coleoptera; family Curculionidae; genus Euwallacea; species Euwallacea fornicatus. Next base: position 1,922,951 of record NC_089570.1, read on the forward strand.
AATTTATCTTTTACATTACAGTCCTATTACGGTACCACTTTTTAGTCTCGTATATTAGGACTGCAACTATGTACATTGCACTATTTGGATTTTAGATTAACGTGCGAAGTTGTATCGTAAATATTTGAGACGTTATAAGAAATATTTTACCATCAATTTAAGTTTTCACAGCTAGTTAAACAGACGGGGGAGATAACGTGTTGTTTCCTTCCTTACGCCGCCTTCCATGGGGGCTTCCTCTCTGCGTATACAGCCTTAACCTGAATTTCTACTCGGTCTCGGGTGCACAGAGCTCAGAAAATGTTCACGTACTCGATACTTAATTTCTATCTAGACATAAATCACAAACGTCGATGGCTCACGTAATCTCCTTAAATCCCATTTACGACCACGTGAGATCCAGATTTCAATAATTTACGATTGTTGTTTGCCTCTGCATGGTGCCAGAAGCCTCAAAATGACGATTAATCTAATCGCGTTAAACCCTATTGCCGCATTCTTAATAATATTACTGCGCCGACCTTATTAACGTTGTTGATGTGACTTGAAATGTTTATTGCCAAGTTGGTGTGGGAAGTATCGGCATCTACCACATTTAATAATAATTATTCATGAAGGAATTTCGATTGATGATTAATCATTAGCGATAACTTCTAAAAGGTGTTTCAAATTCTCCTGGCCAATTCGTGCTTCCACACCAGTGTGCACTCAGGACGGCAGTGTCGGCGACTTTTTCGAATATTCTTGTTTTATCGTAACGTAACGTTTGGAAACATGTTTCAGCAAAATGCCTTTATCAGATGAAAAAAAAAGGGGGCTATGTTGGAAATTCACTACGCTTTGTATCGGAATGTGCAAGTTACTTCGGAATTTTTCTTGGTAAAGTCATTTCAAACAATGAAGACATACGGTCGCCGGCACGTTCACCAGATCTACCTCCACTAGATTATTATTTATGAGGAACAATGAGAGACCTCATTTATAAATCTGCGTCCGCCGATAACAATGAGCTGCGAATGAAGAACGCCAGAGCTTTAAGGGCCGAAATGAGAAGAAGGCACTTTTTACTAACGATACAGAATTTACGCGTACAGTGGTGTTTGCAAACTCTTTTTTCGTTGCACTACTTTCGAAAACAAAATTTATGGCCTTAACACATGTTGCGTCATCGTAATCGGAAGGAAAACATTGATTTCAAAAAAACGTAAAAAGCCAAGATGGCGCCTGCGAAAAACTGATGATGGTTGCACAAAATCGAAACGTCAGAGTTGAAATGTAGCATCGTCACGTTGTAGAAAAGAAAAGTTGCAAGTGTAAATTATCTTGAATTACCTCCCTAAATAATATTTGTAAAAAATAAAAGGTTTTTTCGAAAATTTCGTTTTTTTTTAATACCTCCGACACTCAACATGAATTTTGCGAATTATAAAACGGCATGATCTTGTGTTTCAAATTACACAATTTTACCTCAATATAACCGACCTCGTATTTTTATGGTTGCCAAGGCCCCCATGGTTAAGTTTTAGTAACGGACACCCTGTATAATACATCACAATTTCTATACGTTTATCATCACACCTCAGCATTTTATAAATTATTTCTGTTGGTTATACCCATTACTTATATGCAATTAGCACTGGCCATGTGACGCATTTAAGACCCCAACATTAACCACTCTGCACCCTTCTCTTGCCATGGGGGCTCCAATTTATATCCTCCGTCAGTGGCGCCGCATGATCGTTCAGCTCGAACCGCCAAATTAGCCACAAACTCAGGGTTCACAATTTCTGTGTTTACGATGACAAAAATCAATACCGATAATGTTTTATAGCGGATATTGCGAGCCTTATTCGGCCAAGTCTCGGCAAACCTCTCCCATGGCACTACGCAAATTCAGGTGCGCCAATGCTTTATCTACCAACAGGCATAGTGTGCCACCCTCAAAGGAAATAGGATAGGGCACGGGCATGATCGATTTTCCATTCTCTATGCAGTTTGCAAACGTGACCTTGGCCATTGAGTGCAACGTTGCCGGTTCGAGTTATAATTCCAAGCTAATCTACTGTTGTCTACGAAGTTATGGCGGAGTCAGTGGTCAAACGATCAAAGACCAGTTAAATTATTTATCTTCTGTTGCTCGTTTTTCGTAAACGGCATTCGAAACATTTCGGCTATAATGGAAAGGCAACGCTGCTCGAATTATTTTACGCCGACACTACATCTACTTTCGATTTCGCTGAATGGGTGGAGTACCTCGACATATGCGAATAAATGCTAAACCTTATTAGAATGTGTGCATAAAGCGACATTCGCGAGTCTCCGATATTAATTGTTAAATGTTTGATTAAAGCAATTCTTAACGAGACTTGAAGAGTTTTTTTATCGACCCAAGTATTGGTTTAAGCGAGTTGAGCGCGTAAAAGCAGGCGCGTTACTAATCTTGCTCTCCTTCAGTCAAGAAATTTATAATTCTAAGATAAACACATGAGCGGCAACATTGATGGTTGTTCATCTGACCAATCGGGGCTCAGCATCGAGCGCCACGAGCGTCAAACTATGGCAGGCAGCGGTGGCAGGGTTGCCAGAATTATCGCAGTTTACGAGTACGGGGAGAGTGAGAGACGGTGGCGGGATAAATTTGACGGATACCGGAAGGAAGTGCTGTAACTTTTCTATCTCCGTACCGATGATAATCCCGCTGGTATTGAGCCTCTAGCTTCAATAATAGAGGCGCGCGGTAACGTAGGTTGCCTGATTTATTACAAAACTGAATTGAGTTTTATGGTAACCAATGTCACCAGGTCAAAATCTGGTAGTTGGCCTCAACAAAGTTGCTTAAATTACTCAAGTTTCATGACTGATCGTCTCGATGTTTGCCAAATCTCCCCAAACACTGGTCACTCTTTAGTGTTGAAATTTGGCTCGCCCGTATTTTCAACGAGTTAAAACTATCTTTGTTTTGAAAATGGTCGACTAGCGCAAATCGCACTATTCATGTTCAATCGCCTTGCTTCTATTTTTCGCTGTTACCGTATCAGTAACAAAACCATTAGGTGTCGGTTTATCTGCAAGATAGTTATTCGCCAACATTACAGCGAACTAATTGGCCATTATTGTGCGACTTATACGTGGAATAATATTAACTAATTGTCTTCGAGGTTTAAGCGGGTCTCGAAAGTGTTAAGCCCGGTTCGGCCGGAGAGCCGCAAATAACAACAAAATAAAGCAGATAATTGCTTATCTACGTAATCTACTACGCAACCGAAACGTTTCGACTCAAAATCGAAATTAAGATCGCAAAACAGAGGCGTCCCAATAAACAAATAAACATTTGGCTCATTACAGTTATTAATAAGCGAAGAAAGTAGTTCGCGTTATTGCCGCCCTCGTCTGCGGCTCGCGCACAATCTAAGCCTCGTGCGACAAGGAACTTAATTGCGAGCGTTTGACGGTGTCGATAATTTTGACATTTCCTAACGTTCCGCTGAACGTTACCGATAGCGCACTACTCGTTGTGGTAGCCAGAGCTTTGCGCCGTATCTATCGTTCACTTGTTCCTTGTAACACACACGGGTGATAGCACTTGTCTTCGCGATTACGACATCCGTTCATTACGTTGTTGCCTTCGTCGGAATGTAACTTTTCTTTGGCCTAAGACTGCTTTCTTGGCAATTTGGCGAAGGCCCCCTTTGAATTGTCCATAATATCGAGTCGGTGCCGGTTTCCTTGCCGGTAGTTTAGTAAATAAATAACTCGAATCGAAGAAAATTTTCCTAACGGACCCCGAACCATTTGAGTACTTTTTAGAACAACTAGATTATCACCTGCTCTTCCGGCTACGGTTTTAAAAAAACTCCTATCATTAGAGTGATAATGCCCTTCTTTTACTAATGCGCCTCGAAACGCCATTTCGTAAAATCCCGCTTTGACCTGGAATTTCAGATAATTTTAACCTAATGGCGGCCAGTCTCGGATCCAATAGAACACGATTTCTTATTTCTCTCCGATGATAATATTCCCGAGCGTTATAAAACGGGATTGTGGTCCGTAGCGTGGGCCCCATCTGTCCTTCGCTAAAAATACGCGGTAGCCGTCTTTTCAGTAGAATGCATATGCCCCGTATTTTTAGGTCTATCTTAAAAATAAAAGACAGTTCACCCATTTAATAATATAGCGGTATTACAGCTGTTAGCTGATAGCGGTATGTACTTGTAATGGGAATGAGTAATAATAATAATGACTGTGTCGCTGACGCTGACTAACTCTCTTTAAGTAAACGCTCTTCATCTCGCATCGCAGACGCAAGAGGAGACCGTGGGCGCCGTTACGGCTTAAGTTGACAGTTATACTAAGTGGGTACATACAAGTCGCTGCCTTAAGCCCGTTTCAAATACGCGGTATTTCTTCAAGGATATTTCAAAATGCTACTGAACAATAACAATGCTGCAAATCAACCGTTGCGATTCGTTCTAATGGCATTTCGTCCGAATTACACAACGAGATAAGACGGATAACATTCTCTTTACACTCTTCTTGTACCGGCAATGTTGCCACTATTTCAATTAAGAATTATATCCTCGGGCGCTCTTCAATGCACAGGTCTCGGAAAATCTGGACCGTTGCTGCTGTAATTTACGTCACAGCGCTGATTTGACTGACGGCTCCTCGTTGATAATCGAACGTTGTGACGTCACCAAGTGTGCGAGCGGCTACGTTCCGGATTCACTTCGATTTCATCATGGTGCTTCCGCCATGCTTAAGTTTCCAGCTCGAAATCGATTCTGTGATAACGACAGTGATATTATATCACGATTGCACAAGTATCATTTGCAATTCAAACGTGTTCCGGATTTGCGCCTTTCTACTCTCAGGCGATTTTTGTCGCTATTGCGGTTTTCTTGCTGTATCACTAGTGTAATGTGATTGCACTCTTTCCCATGAAAAAGAACAGACGCCGTAAATAAATACCTCGTATTCTAAGGTTACAATAATTCCGCGAAAACCTTGATTTCATTACGTTTATTAACATTATTCCACATAATCAAAACAATGTCTCCGTTTTCTAGACATTCACGGCATGGTGTAACAGTCACTTGAGGAAGGCCGGAACCGGGATCGATAATATCGAAGATGATTTCAGAAATGGATTGAAACTGATGCTTTTGCTTGAGGTCATATCTGGAGAGACGCTGCCAAGACCAGACAGGGGCAAAATGCGGTTCCACAAAATTGCCAATGTCAATAAGGCGCTGGATTTCATCGCCAGCAAAGGAGTGAAACTCGTCTCTATCGGTGCAGAAGGTGAGCAGTGATTTTCATCTATTATATGTTTACGATACGCTAATGAACGAAGGTTTCCAGTGGCGCCTACACCATTTTGGTCAGCGAACGGTCAATAACAGGCACATGCAAGGTTTTTAATTAGTTGCAGCTAAGGCCGTGACGAGTTTTTAAATTCAATTGAACAATTTGATGTAGTTTTAGATTGAAAAGCACGCAAATTTGCCTGCGTTATTAAACCCGACAAATAAGTTTGACCATCAGTTAACTGCCGACTTGGCAAGAGGCTCGTTATTTACTCTTATCATTGCCAAATAACTGGGGCGCTAACTGGTAATTATAAATGGATTGCAATTACACTAGTTTAGTAGGTACAACAACTTATTTATTTAGAATTCGTCAAACGTTAATAAAATCTGTTGAAAAGTCTGTAAAAACGATTTAAAGAGACCTGAGAACATTGTGAAAAAAACCCAAGGGTACACAGATCAATTCCGAAATGTTTCGGCCGATAGTGTTGAGTTACTCCTTCGACTAGGGCGATTCAAGAATTGTTGCTGTTTCGCTTACGTGAAGAATAAGTTTATTCTTGCAGCACCATTCATTAAGACCGCCCATTACGCTGCATATTTTTCACATAGTGCCTCATAGCATTGACCAGAAACACCCACCGTCGAGTCATCAACGAATAGGGTCAGCGAGTAGACCCTGAGTTGCAGTAATAATTCATTCGCCTATATTAAAAATAAGATACGTTTCAGTACCCCGGAGCAAGTCAGTAATAAGTTCCTCTTTGATGATAGGCATTTCGTATGCCCTAATGGACGGCTTGTCGGAACTACTCACGCCCTTGCCCCCAACACCGACAATTTGTGTCAATAGAAAGTTCATTAAGGGCGTCGAAGGTTTAAGAGAAGTCAAAGAAGATACCTATCGACGGATATGTTCTGATAGACGCTTCGAGGTATTTTCATTTATTTCCGATGTATTTTGGCGGGAAAAAATCATCAGTGATCTACCCCTCGGGCGCGACAGATGACATATGGCAGTGGAGGACCGTTACCTGTCCTGAGATCATGCGCACGCGGACAACACAATAAAAGCACTGTGAGACACTTTAATAAATATCTAGAGATTTTCATTGAGAGAGTTAACATTTCGGCGTTGAATACAAATGACACAAATGGCAAAACGAACGTGGGATCGATTTATCACTTTCTTGATGATGCCGAAATGATTTTTCTTGGAAAATGCAAAATTAAGTTTCCCTGATTTCGGGTAAAACGATTTTGGAAAACCCACTCACATCTCAAGGAGGGAGGTTGAAAATCCGGGAAGAAAGCTCAAGCATTCTGAAGCATCCAAGGTTTATATAAGGCATCCCCAGGGAGCTTGAAAATGCTGAATGAAAAACCATGGAAATTTCATGGTGACTCGTTTAGAACTTCTAATAATGCATTTTGGTGGGAAAACTTAAGGGCAAATTGATAAATCTCGAGTGATGGAGCACAAATCCCGATGATGGCGTAACACCCCACGAACGGCTTGATATCTACATTTTCAAAAAATCGAATATTCTTGCTATTTTTGATTAAATTAAAATTAACACTAAATTGTGAGGCCTCGAAGGAAATTTCAATTCGTTGCTGGATAAGCCGCGACCAATCTCGGAAACAGCAAACTCCAACCAACTTTTCCTTCGAATCCAATTACATAAATACAGGTATTTCCGATATAAAATCTCCCAAATTCACAGTTATTCACCTGATTCATTGTGACGAGAAATCGGCAACACACTGTGAATTAGTTAGCTTTGTACATCAGTCCGCGTATAAATTTCTGTGTTTTCGCAGAAATCGTGGACGGCAACCTAAAAATGACCTTGGGCATGATATGGACCATCATCCTGCGATTCGCAATCCAGGACATTTCAGTAGAAGAAATGACTGCCAAAGAGGGTCTTTTGCTGTGGTGCCAGAGGAAAACCGCTCCATACAAGAACGTCAACGTGCAAAACTTCCATCTGTCCTTCAAGGTAATGACCGGATTCATTAGAGAAATATTGTTTCTATTTGACGGTCTTGACCTTTAGGACGGCCTGGCCTTCTGCGCCTTGATCCACAGACACAGACCAGATTTGATCGATTACAGTAGATTAAGCAAAGACAATCCCCTTGAGAACTTGAATTACGCCTTCGACGTGGCCGAAAAGTATTTGGACATTCCAAGGATGTTAGATCCTGACGGTAAGGCCCCCATATAATCTCCATAGTTTTTAAGACATTTGCACAGGAACCCCTTATCATGTCAAGAATTTCCTTAACTTTTTGACTGTATCAGGAATTGTCTCTTACAGATTTAATTAATACTCCAAAGCCAGATGAACGTGCTATTATGACCTATGTTTCATGTTATTACCATGCTTTTCAGGGGGCACAACAGGTAGATTGACGTTTTTGACGCTGTGGCTTCGTTTTCCGTCTAACCCCTTTTTGATTTTTTTTTGTTTTAATTTTTTTTTACCAAAACGTGCTAATACACTCCATAAGTTTGTGCATGTCGTCTCATGTCTTTAATATTGTTTTGCACGCAGACTTACAGAACACTGCTATGCCGGACGAACGTGCGGTCATGACTTACGTGTCCTCTTACTACCATTGTTTTTCCGGCGCCCAAAAGGTGAAAACGCAATGTTAATCTTGTGGGCATTTTGCTGGCAAACCGTGTCTTAATGGCGAAAGAAACGAAATCATTCTATTTTCAAAATTATGACATCCATCTACCATGACGACATTCGTATATGTTTTCCAGCAAGATGCTCTAAATATAGAGGCTCCTAATTATATTTACGAGTTACGTTGGATATTCACAGACTGAGATAAATCATTGTGTTTACAGCGGCATTTCGGAAACCGGAGATTATGTACATACATATAACTTGAATCATTCAATCTGTTTATTTCAATTCTCATGTTGTAAAGCAAGGAACCCGACTCAATTACATCACCATTAAAACCCGACTTAAGGGTGTTTATTACATGCTTTTTAATTGGAATCTCAATTGTGTGGGTGTTATAGTTTGACAACTGTTTTATGTAATATATTTGGCTAATTTTAGAGCGACCTTTCTGTCGCTAACCATTGCAGCACATCTGCGAATATCCACGTAAAAAAGATACGCCAACAGCATCGAGTTTTGCTCAAAGCTTTTGCCTTTATTAACACAATACAGGGTATCCCACAAAAACCATGGACAGCAGAACGAGACAAATTTCTCAGGTCACGATAGACCGAAAATTGCACGATCTTTAGATTGTAATTGGCCAGCGGCATTAAGCAGTGGCAAAGTCAGAGGCGTACCCGACGCAAAAACAAAAAAAATAGTACTTTCAAAACTGGAACCCCGCTCCGGCGCAAGAACGCATCACGTTCGCGTCGAGTTAATGGATGTCGATCGTGATAATTCCGCCCTGAGGAGTTTGTTTGTCCGTGTCTTCTTGGGACGCCCCGTAGAATAAAATTTACCAAAAAACGAATTCCCCAATGAGACACGCGCATTACAGGCCGAAACTGCCGCCAATAGAATCTGCAAAGTACTTAAAGTCAACCAGGAAAATGAGCGACTTATGGAAGAATACGAAAGACTGGCCAGTGACGTAAGACAGTATTTTTTCTTATGCGTTTCTGTACTAATTTTCCTTGAATTCAAAGCTCCTGGAGTGGATCAGACGCACCATGCCGTGGCTAAATTCCAGACAAACCGACAACTCTCTGGCCGGAGTCCAGAAAAAACTGGAGGAGTACCGCACCTACAGACGTAAACACAAGCCGCCCCGCGTGGAACAAAAGGCCAAACTCGAAACCAATTTCAACACCCTACAGACCAAACTCAGACTATCCAACAGGCCGGCCTACATGCCCAGCGAAGGCAAAATGGTGTCTGACATTGCCAACGCTTGGAAGGGCCTAGAAGGAGCGGAGAAGGCCTTCGAAGAATGGCTGCTCTCTGAAATGATGCGCCTGGAGCGTCTGGAGCATTTGGCTGAGAAGTTCCGGCGCAAGGCCGATGCCCACGAAGAATGGACACGAGGCAAGGAAGAAATGTTGCAGAGCCAGGACTTCCGCAACTGCCGACTGAACGAGTTGAAAGCGCTCAAGAAGAAACACGAAGCTTTCGAAAGTGACTTGGCGGCTCATCAAGACCGAGTTGAACAAATCGCTGCTATTGCTCAAGAATTGAAGTACATTAAATCCACCACATAAAAAAAAACTCTCTAACTAACACTATAACTGCAGCTCTCTGGACTACCACGACAGCGTCACCGTGAATGGGCGCTGCCAGCGCATTTGTGACCAATGGGATCGACTGGGTGCTCTCACTCAGAGGAGGAGACAAGCCCTGGACGATGCTGAAAGAATAATGGAAAAGATCGACATTCTCCATTTGGAATTCGCCAAACGCGCAGCGCCCTTCAACAATTGGCTGGACGGAACCAGGGAGGATTTGGTGGACATTTTCATCGTGCACACAGTTGAAGAGATCCAAGGGTTGATCGACGCCCATTCTCACTTTAAGGTTTCTAAGGAGTTTGGCACGTTGAGAGCGGTTTGAAAATGTTTCACTTTCAGGCGACGCTGGGCGAGGCCGACAAAGAGTACCAAAGCATTGTGGGTCTGGTGAGAGAGGTTGAAAGCATCGTCAAACAACATCAGATTCCCGGAGGACTTGAAAATCCTTACACTACTCTTACAGCCCACGTAAGTGTGCAGACTTTTTAAATGGGAATTCATTTCTAAATCATTCAACATCAATTTCACTATTTTACAACTTCCTCAAGATGTCGGAATTCCGCTATGCATGTAGTATGCTCATTTTCAGGAAAAAAAATTGATCCTGCAACTAGAGATTTGCCAGGCCTGTAGAATTTTCTCTGTGAATTCTTCACTAAATTATGGATTAATCGTAGTTTAACATTTATCGTCGCCAATGCATTATGTCCAGTAGCATACTGCTTACAGATAAACATTAATCATCAATCATTCACATTTAATTTTTATGAACTAATCATCTCAGTTCAGCTACTAAGTACTTAAATAACTTGCAATCTCTTTTGCTCTCATGCTTGTAACAAGGAAGGATTTGGTGGTAATTTAGAGGTAAACCAATTATTCCTCCATAGCAAGTGCTTGTATTTATCCAGTATTTGCTGTTACACCTGATTTCCTTATTAGGACCTGACAAGGAAGTGGGGAGATGTGAGACAGTTGGTGCCTCAGCGTGACGCCACACTTCAAGCGGAATTGAGAAAACAACAAAGTATGTTTATTGGACAACTTTTGCATATTTTCTAAGGAATCTGTTTAGATAACGAGATGCTCAGAAGGCAATTTGCGGAGAAAGCTAACGCTGTAGGACCGTGGATCGAACGGCAACTAGACGCAGTCACGGCCATTGGCATGGGACTGCATGGAACTTTGGAAGATCAATTGCACAGATTGAAGGAATATGAACAGGGAGTGTATGCCTACAAGCCGCACATTGAAGAACTGGAAAAGATTCATCAAGCAGTGCAGGAGAGCATGATCTTTGAAAACAGGTATATTGTGCCTCGATGCTATGGCCTTCATACAGGATTTTTGTCTGCAGATACACACAGTACACCATGGAAACATTGCGAGTGGGATGGGAGCAACTGTTGACGTCAATTAATCGCAACATCAACGAAGTAGAAAATCAAATTTTGACCAGAGATTCAAAGGGAATCACGCAAGAGCAACTCAACGAATTTAGATCGTCTTTCAATCATTTTGATAAGAATCGAACAGGTATGGTTTTAATTTCTGTGTCTCAAGATGTCAACAAATGAGTATGTTTTTAGGCCGCCTTGCCCCAGATGAATTCAAGTCATGTTTGGTCTCTCTTGGATACTCCATCGGGAAAGACCGACAGGGAGACATCGACTTCCAGCGAATTTTGGCTGTGGTGGATCCCAACAGCACTGGATACGTTCACTTTGACGCCTTCCTCGACTTTATGACGCGGGAGAGCACTGATACAGACACTGCTGAACAAGTAATTGACAGTTTCCGCATTCTGGCAGCTGACAAGGTAAGTGTTCCTGTTTAAATTAATAAGTCCGCAATATCAAACATAAACAGCCCTACATCCTTCCTGATGAACTGAGGAGGGAACTGCCACCTGACCAAGCTGAATATTGCATACAGCGCATGCCACCCTTCAAGGGCCCTGGAGGAGTGCCCGGAGCTTTGGACTACATGTCGTTCTCGACAGCTCTCTATGGAGAGTCTGACCTGTAAGGTGTCAACCCAATGCTCAGGTGATATTTATTCAGCTGTAGGAATGTACAATACACACATGGTATAATAATATTGTTTGCCTTTGGTCCCCACCACATCTGACTATTTATTTATTTATTTATATTAATTTATTTTTATAATCGACAGCCGCCCTGCTGGAGGCTGATATCATAATTTGCGCGTATGTTCATCATGCAGGAAAGAAATTTGTTTTTCAGCTATAATAATCTGGTGTTATTGTACATGTGCCAAAATTTGTCATTAATCAAAATTCATAGTTTTAATGGTGCAAACAGTCATAGTTTTTAAATGTGCCATTAAGGAATAAAACACAAGGTGCTCCACTGCTTTTACACATGAATTTTACATTTCAGTAGATGCATTGGAACCCATTACTTGGTCACATATCATGCTAAGAGAACCACGCATTTTAGGTGTATTTTTTATTGTACTTTATACATTATGTATGACTTACATAATATGTACATAAATATCACCATCTCAAGAAGAATAAAGTAATATATTGGGAAATGTTTAAGCTTCTTATGCCTTATATACACCTAAACTGCGTTACTAGACTAAGTGAGGAAAGGTTTTTTTACTTACAATGTAAGATTGCAACTTTCTGTTCTCAATTTATTATTATTAATAATTGTTAAACGTAAGTTTAATTTAAAACCAATATTAGTGTACAATGTTTAACTTATATTTAACAATTCTATACATATTTTTGTCAGTGGAGTGGATTATTTGTATTATGTTTGATGATCTTTTCTGTTACTATATTGTTTATTTTGATATACTTTATTTTTGGATGCGTCACTGAAACTGAATTTATTCACTTTTAGTCTGTTTTACGCGATTTATATAGGCTCTTTTCAATCCTTATTCATTATTTCTTTTAGAGTTTCAATTTTATTTTTATTGTATCGCAGAGTAAATAAACGAAGTATACTATTAGGGTTAGTTTTGAATATTGTTATTTTCTAGGCTTCCAATTTCAATTTTAGAGTACAGGGAGACTGGACTTTAAGTCTAGAAATCGGTAGATTAAATAGTAGACAAAAAGTGAGTTGAAGAAAGTGGAAATGAGAATACTGGTACCGGACTTAAAGGAACTTACCTGCGTTTAATATACGCCATAACAACTACTCCATCAGAGGGCCTCATGACGTCCATTTTTAAACGGTCTTTCCATCGTAAAAATCACTAGATAGCTGTTACTTTAATGATCTTCCGATAATTAAAGTATTTAGGGCTCTAAATGTCGTAACTTCACACTCGGAGAAAATCACAATAACACAAAAATTTTCCTATATAATACCCCGATTCACAAAGTTTTTTATACATCCTCCATGTCACAAAAATAGAACAAATTAGACTTATCAACTGTCAATGTGAATTGAATGAATTTGAGAGCTACTGCCATGCGGGATGAAAAGCCCTAAAGAGGTATTACGTCATAAAACATACGTGTTAATCATATAAAATTTTGGTGTATTTTTTAATCTCAACTATCATAACAGACAATAATTTAAAAGAAAATTGTAATACTCCTCAGATATGCATATTTGTTTAACTAATTGGATAAACCGCTTCTGAACTAACATTTATTATTTGAGAATTAACTTCTTTAGCAAGGAAGTGTTGAGTGTGGTAAGGTTTTGAATCAGGTCAGGATTGCTATACGAAAAAAAGAATTATTTGGTTTTTTATGTTTAATATTTTCATATATAAACTGCAGTAGACCGCACGCCAATCCTTTTCTTTGTCGTCCGTGTCAGTTTTGCGTGAAAGTTCGTTTAATAACTTGTAAATTGGAATTTCTAACGTCGGTTTTTGGTATACGAATTTTATGAGTTTGTTTTTAAATAAATTATCATGTGCCACCTAAAAAAAGGAGGAATATCAACGCTGGTGATATTACACAAGCTGCAACTCCCTCATAGCACTATCACTCCGGGTGTGCAATTAATGAACCGGTTGGTGCACTCTTAGTCTTTTTCCTGACAGCTCGAACGTGCTTTTGTTTATGTCGGAATTCGATATTCACTTGTTTTTCGCGAGATACACTTTTGTTTTGCTTGGTGTCTTTTCCTGTGTTCGTATGTGTGTCTGTACTGAAGAAGTTTTAGGTAAATATTAATGCCATATTTGCACATATTACACATATTTGTAATTTATCAATGTGAATAGCATAGTGTGTTAATTGGTACTCTTTCGCGGTCTTATAAGCAGTCAAACAGGGTGCTTTATAAGGCGGCCAATTGTTATTACATCTCATTAGTTGAGTTTGAACAAAATTTGACTTTGATTTACGTATTTTGTGCATTTACTTTTACGTGTGCATAATGTAAATTATGTAATGCTTGCGGATTGAATTGAGGCTTCCATGTTTGCCCCTATTTCCATGATAATTATATATATTGAAGGGGTTTAAGACTTGACGTTTTACAAACTGGGCGCCATTTTAATTTGCTCTTACCCTGCGGGAAAAATGGAATTTTGTGTTACTCTGTACCTGTTAAGAGCAAGGAAACCCGATTTCTGGCCACTAAAATTATCTTCTCACTAAATCTTAGCTCGGCTGTGATTTTCCGTACCTGCCTACATGTTATAAAGCCGCTACATTGCCCTAATATCAAATAACAAACACTAATTCGCGTAATACATTTCTTATCTCGTTTAGGGCAGCTCTACCTTCCTCAGAATACTGCGCTAAACTTTCCTTTTTCAGCAATAATTCGTTATGTGACGATTTTATGGCTTTAGTTTTTCGGTGCCCCCTACAAATTCCCCATTTTGTTCCATTTGGCGTTTTTGTTCATTAACGACCACTTTGTCCTGCATGAAGTGGGTTAACATACTTCGTACATTATTGGTCGGGTGATTTTGACTCTGCTCTGCCACTACTTTCACTTACGTCATTTTCGACTACATTTTTTCCAGCCATGTAGCCCTTAAGGTTTGAAGTCTAATAATAAATGCAGTGTAACTTGAAATTGTAGGCTCGCTTCTTGATCTGTTTGTCGTCGTTTTGTCTCGACAACAATGTTTCCTACGTCCTCTTTACCCTCAATTCGAACAGTACCACTGTGAATTGTTTAACTTTATCTTTCAGTTCTTTAATCTTGAAATCCTTGGCCATGCTCTACATATATTCAAATGCTTCTGTTTAACTAGATTAAGTCCGTTATTTAACAAATACGATATTTTTAATGAAAATTTACTTATCCATCATGCTGTCCCTACCTTCCATAAGCTGGTCTTTAAACTTCAACTCTAGTCGTTCCATCCAATATCTACGCATTTATTATCTGCTTCATCCCTCTGTTCTATGACGTCACTCGCGTTTTCCACAGTCCTCTGCAGCTCGTTCAATAGAGAGGAAACCAAGATTTCCATTTGTGTCTCTGAAAGCGTTCTCGGCGGTCTCCATTCTAAAATAATAGAAGTTATCATATCAACTTCAAGGGCAAATAGCAGGTATCTCACCTGTTGGTAACGATATTATCATTGGATAAAATTGTGTGAATCTAATAGGGAGGCCAAAGAAAATTGTCTACTTGATTAAAATCGCTAATTTTATATTCTAGTAAAAGGTAAATTTATATGGCCTGTCCATAGGAGTTTAGAAATCTAAATTATATCCAAATGCGAAGGAAACTACCGTATATCGTTCTAGCAAGAACACAGCAAACCGATCGACTCTATAGTTAACAAGCCACGAAGTTGTTATTCGTTTATGCATATCCAAATAGACGCATCCGGCAAAAAGCCACTACGCATTAAGCAACCTTTTGGACTTATTCTGAATCCATGAAATCACGGATTTGTCATTAGTTTCCTCCATGATAATAATTTTTTACACGTTTATTAGTACTATGTAAAGCGCAGCGGAACTAGTAACTCGGCAAAAGCCCTTAAAGTAAGATAAAGTATTAACCTAGTTTCGAAGTGGTTCTTGTCCGCGGTCAGCTTTTGCAGCGAATTTTTTTGATGTTTTAAATTAATTTTCATTTCTTCTTTCTCTATCTGCCACTTTTTTTCTTTCTGCTTCATCTGATCCTGCATTAGTCTGAAACAAATAGAAACACGAAACCTTTAACACAACAACCTCATACAAGAGCGATACAGCGAACCGGCAGACAAAACCGAAAAGAGCTTGAATATAAATCTTGATTTCGAGGAACCGAACGACAAGTAATGACGAACTGAATGATCGAAACACCGCATACCGTTTGCCGAACAGAGATGATTTGCGAACCTGTTTGCAAACACGTTTGTGGCCACCACCAAACCATTGTTTCGTTTGCTATGTGGTTCCTTATATTGTTCGTTGTTCGACGAAATGTTCAGGTCTGAACGAACTTTTAAAAATCGATACGAACCTAATTGTTCTGTGCAATTCTGCATTCGAGGATTGCATCTCTTTCTTATCATTTTCCAAGTCATTTATTTTCGTCGTCATAAGTCTCAAGTTTTGGATGTTGCTAATGTTATTGGATTTAATGTCGCCATTTATTTTTCTCTCGTTTTCCAATTCTTGTTCCAGTTTCTGAAAAT
Source organism: Euwallacea fornicatus (assembly GCF_040115645.1). NCBI lineage: Eukaryota > Metazoa > Arthropoda > Insecta > Coleoptera > Curculionidae > Euwallacea > Euwallacea fornicatus. The sequence continues at coordinate 1,939,115 of NC_089570.1, forward strand.
TAGTCCAAGAACATACACTCCACACTTTTACCTCGACACTTGCATACGCAGACTTGAGCCAAGGCATATCTTAACATCCGCCTTGTCTCCACACGTTCCTTCTTTGCACCGAAACTTACACGCGCCATACTCTTTTTACACAATTTAAAACTGCACATGCATGTACCAAGATAAAAAGGGCCATGTGTAAGACTCTTAAACATACGGGAATTCATCTGATATTTGAAAAGCTACCGTAACTTGCTCCTTCAGTGCCTGTAGCACTCCATTTAACTCAGCAATTGTTTTGTCATGGGATAGTTTCTGGTTCTCAGCTTTCCTCTGCAGATCTTGAATGATGGTGTTAGATTCCTCCCTCAATCTTTCCTCTTCTTTGATCTGATTTCTCATCTCCTCGATTTGGCTGTCGTTGCCCTCATAACGTTTCTCGGCGAGGAGCTTTTGCCAGTTGACCAGTAGCTCGCTGATTTTAGACTCGTGCTGTTGTATCACTACTTCAAAGGATTGCTGTAGCTGCTCACCTTCGCACTATGGAAAAAGTTGCAGAATCTCAAGACGATGGAGACTTTCAGATTTTATACCTTCAAAAACTTAATTTTGTCCGATACTTGATTGACGTTGATATCAGACTTTGTAACACTCTCCAGAAGTTCGACAATCAGGGCTCGGCGGCTAAGCAGGTTTTTGCATGTGTTCATGAGGGTTTGGGGGATTTCTTCAATAGAACTTTTCATTTTGTTAACAACTTCCATCGAAATTTGCTCGCCGACTCCCTGATGAGGGAAAATTACGCCAAGAAATTTGTTTTAAGTTCTTACCATAACACTGTGAGGGGAAGGAGCCTTAGGCGCAATCGACGACACAAGTTTCACCTCATCCAGTTGCACGTTCCTCCCCAACTCGTCTAAGTTCTTCTTAATCTGTACTAAGTTTTGGTATAAATCCAGAACTGATTTCTGCTTCTCCATCAGCTCCTTCTTCATCTGAAGGTACCGCTTGTTCTTGTTTATAAACTGGATTTCCAGAGTGTGCTTGTTCGCCTGGTTGCCTTTGCGAGACACGACAGATCTGGCATTTTTGAGCAGGGGCGGAATGTTAGTGGAACCGGAATTTTTCAACGGTAATGGGATCTTGGACGAGGCTGGCATGGGTGGGCCCGTGACGCCCTTTCCGTCGATTTGCGATTTAGGAAAAAGACGGTTTGCCGTCAGTTTAGCTTCAAGGGCTTCGCTCGAAGACGGTCCCGCGCGCGCACATCCAGAATTGATATCTTCAGTTTTACTTGCCAGGTTGAGCTCGGCTTCGGTTTTCTCAAAGTCGGAGGAATTCTGTAAAGGAGCATGGGACTAATTAAATTGCCGGAATGATTTAGCATGTTCCCTTTTATGGGAAGTTTTGATCAGATGTGCTTGTGTCCGATAGATGTCAGTATATGTCATTATCAGTTTCCTACTGTTAAATTTATAACACGGTTGTTTCATTACCGACTTCATCGCTATCGGACTTTGAAGTCTACTGGAATGTGTTTTAGGCGGACCTGAAATGGTAAGATCGATTATCACTGATGCGAGACACTTGATAGCTAGTAGTAATCACGAAATCACGCAAATAGAATTTCTGGATCGCTGTGATGTTCTCCGAGCAATCTACCAATATTACTGCTGCTCACCTGCAGAGCCGTTGCTTTGGCACAAACTCATGCTGCGATTTATTTCCGCATTCTTACAAAAATTACAAAAAACGCACAATTAAAATTTTTTGTAAAATAAAAGTCATTGGCGACAGCGGGGAACAAATGATTTGACGTATCTCAAGTCATGTGAGTAGCCAACGTGATGACTGGAAAGACTCATGTACGAGGTTACTCGAAAACTATGAGGAAACGAAGGGATAAATTACTGGATAAATATCCAGGAATCATAACTCAAATCTCTTAGAGGAACGTTCCTCGTAGGCGCTTTTATTCCAAAGCTGATTTTATTTACAACTTAATGCCGCGATTCCAGACGCCGATGCTATCCAGTTTCTTGCGGTCGCGGTCCTGTCCATGTTTGGTAATTCGCACTACTGATCTTGGAAAATACCCAACTTGTGAAAGTCGGCTCACTCAACCGTGCACCAACAGCTCACCTTCTCTGTTGTAGATGTAAATTGAGTCAATGCTAACCGCTAGGGCTCCAGGTTTGCTGGATTCGTCCGGGTCGCTGCCAGGAAGTGCACGTTTGTCAGTTTATTTTCCTAAAGAAATCGAGAATTATTCATACCGTATAGGCAAAGTGTCGGTGCTGTAAATTTTGACCCGACACAGCATATTGCTGAAGATTTCCACGCCGATAAAGCGTAGGGCTGATGATGGTAATGCCGCCAAAGAGTATTACAGGGAATTCTAATATACACGATAAGGCTGGCCATGGGCGTACCATACGGATACGTGGTGTCCTTGACCCTCTTGTAACACACAATGAAAACGAACTATTTACATACTACATTAAGTGCCAAACACTGTCTGAAGTCTATAGTACCCCAATGCAACAAAAAAACCCTTAAAACTTAAGGGTGGGCTCCTTCTCCGGGAATACTCAAGGTAGTATCGCGTTTTCCTAGTTACACCCTAAACCTCCGGCTCGCGATGGCAGCCAAACGAAGGGCTAATCGATCACCCCTTTTATTCTCCAAATGAAATTCTACAGTGGATGCTGTGGAACTTAGATACTCAGCGTCGCATTCTTTATTCTCAACGGGTAGCCTCATTCTCAAGCTCCTGTAGGAAACACGATCGAGGGTTGGAGGCTAGGGACTAAAATGAATACTTACGAGCGAGTAACTCTGATTGAACAGTTGTAGGAACAGGGGATGTCGAGATTGGTGCTGTGACAGCTGAGGTGGCCAATAACTCCAAGCCGTGGGTCGGGGACCTGTCAGTTTCGCTCACTTGCACCCTTAAGAATTTCCCTAATAAAGACCTACCTCAAGAGATTCACCCCGTTGGTCGAAAGCTGGTTAAGAGATTCCTATGGATTTCTCTCTATATGCGTGAAACTAGAATGTATTCAGTGCTTGAAGGAGGTAGTAATAAACACTTTAGGTTTATCAATAAATTACAGTATTTAAGATAATTTTGTAAGCGATAATTTTGAGGCTTCACTGTATGTTTCTAAAGAACGAATACACAGAAAAATTGATAAATTTTTCAAAGACTACGTAAATAATTGCTAGAATTGCGAATTTGTTCACATGTGCAACATAATGCTGGCTCAGTATTAATTATTGACCTTTTGCTCTGACGTATTTTGTTGATGGCATCAGGCGTTTTCTGGCTTATTTGAAGTGACTTATTGATCGTTGTTGAAATAGAGGCAGACAATGAAGATAAAGAAGAATCGAACAAAGAAAGAGATGATGGCAGGACAGGAGTACACATATGAACATACTAAGTTGATATTACTGGACATAAATTTTCAGAATTTTTGTCCGAAAACCAAAAGGATATTTCTAACATATTTATTCATCCAAATTTCCATATAATATATTACTATCAATCCAGGTTAGCACTTCGATCACACTTCCGTGATCTATCACAAGCACTTGATCCTCATTCTAGTCCCAAGTATGCCCACAGAAATTTTTATCCATTTGATTCAATTTATCTTCCTATAAAAGTGTCCAATGCACACTAGTTCCAATTAACTACGACCATCGTTTACCCTTTCATCCCTCTTGTAGCACTTCATGTAGGGCTCCCTCGTATAATTGTTCATTGTAGCAATATAACACGGTAGAGATACTTTAACATTTTGGGAGTAATAATTGATTTTCATTGGCTCTGGCGTGTGAGGGTATGTATGCGACGTGGTCATTGGACAGTTGGATATGGCAAGGAAAATCAAATTTGTGTTTGGAATTTCCTTCACTACGTAAGACCTGGAAAGAACGATTCATTAGAGAATAATATGGGTTTCAACCCACCAATTGCAGTTAAATTTAATGGAATCGTTATTGTAAAAGCTGCTTCTGAATCCCTTCTTTAGAGTGAAGAGCCACATTTCCCGGTCGCATGGGGTTGGAACGGTTTTCTTTACTTTCAGTGTTTCAAAGATCTTGCTTTCCAGCTTGAGGACGTCTTCCCCTAATGGATGGATGTAGCCGAGGGTGTATAGCAGCAAATTGAAAGCCCATTTGATTGTCTGGAGTAAGTTTAACAGAGCCTGAAGAAGAAGCTATGTAACATTTAAGTGAGATGGAGGGCTAGTGATACCGATTTCAGAAATAGGTCGATTTTCGGAGAACTGTTTTTTTTTTTCTTGGTGGCTTTTTTGAAGCATTTCTTGTCGCCCGGATCTGGAGACTCCGGAGGCTCGTTCTGGCACGAGGCTTGGTAGTCGAACATTCTGTAACACGATTCCTGATTGAACTCATAAAAACTACTCGCACATGTGTATGTACCTAGTGGATTCGTACACGTTTTCCTTGACTAAGTAGTACATGATGTCGGGCCGGATATCTCCAATAAATCGCCCGGTATACTCAATCTCATCGCTGAGCAAAATATAGGCGTTATTGTCTAAGATAAAGCAATTGAGATAGTCCGACTCGCAGGTAATCTTTTTACCCCCTTTTTTGGCTCTGGGCTAAAAATGTGCGTGTTTCCAAACCGTCATATATGTACTGACTGTTAAGTCACCTTAGTGGTTATACTGTTATACAACTTGTACATGGCTTGATGATTGAACTCTAATCCCACAACCGCAACCGGGGTCTTCATGTTGCCTTTTTCGACGAATATAGCCTTGGTGCCTCGAATCATGGTGTTGTTTTCATATCCTAACGAAGAAACGATGCGGAAAAATCTCAGCTAATCCCCTAAGGCCTCACCTGATATTTCAAACGGCACCGAGAATATGAACATGTCCTCATTTTTTAAGTTTTCTTCCACAGAGCGTTGGTACCAGTCCTCGTCGATGGACCTATTGCTGGCAGGTTCCGCTTCATCATAAATATTCTGGTAAATGTCTCTGTTAAAAGTCTTCCATCTGGTTAAGCCAGAGTTGGTAGATAGGAAGATTTTGTGCATGTAGTAAGCGTCGACGAACCTACAGCAGTAATTTCGTTGAGATTGAGGAATTTTGGTGCGCTTAGCGGTTACTTCTTTTCATGGTGGACGTCGTCGTTGAACCAGGAAGTCTTCTCTATGTCGTGCATCAAATCGTGGTAGAGATTATTCCCTGGGTAAAAAGCATTGAGAATTATACGCTAGAGAACATGTACATCACCTACGAAATGATGGGTGGTAATAGGCATATTCAATTTGTTCTAACGTCTTCTTGTGCGTCGGAGGGCAGTTTTTGCAGTAAATCCTGAAAGATAAAAATATCCCTGCTGCGTCTTGGATTAAACCAGATAACTACCAATCTGGATGAGCCGCCCAATTATCATAGTTTAAGATGGTTTCAGGGGGCGGATCTTTTGATACTCTGGATTTGTTCACCTTTACGACACCGTACTGATCTGGCATTACAATGCACAGTGTGAAGGGCCCAATGTCTGTGTAGTAGTAATGCCTCCTGGCGCGTATTATTCTCTTCTATCGACCCATGTTGATATAAAAAAAAGTGTCAGGAAATCTCAGGTGTTTTACCATATCGTCCAAAGTGTATTTTATGTTCAGTGTTGCCTTCTTGCCCTGTCTCTTCAACATTTTTTCCCGCAACTGTAACCATTCAGAGGTGGAAGATCTGCGCTTCAATTTTGCTCAAAAAATACAGCGCGATGTTGCCGATTCGAGCGGCAATCTATGAGTAAACTTACACGAACTATATCGGCTCCGAAGATTCTGGGCTCGTTTTCGTCGTCCAATATCTCAGTCTCCAGGATATCCACACGATTAAATGTCGGTTTTAAAATGTATTCGAACTAAAAGGACGATTCCAGAACATTCCAGAGCCAGCATTCTTACTTACCTCGGTGCGGTGCTCGGGGTGCATCAAGATGTATCCGTTGTTGGTGATGATGAAGGCGTAGCCATTCACTCCTATCTGAAATCGTTAGTGAGAGATTTTTCATATGTTTCGTATCAGTCACGTTGCACGATGTCAACGCAACGATTGACTTCCATGAAGGTCGTATCTATGAATTGTTAACTTTGGCAACCCTGTTTTTCAACCACCGTTTTGAAAAACTAGTCGCAGTTTTGAAGTCCCGTTTGGGCAAATGAGACGCTAATCCATGGCGACGAAATCGGAAATAGTGACGTCATTTTAACCTCTAAAAAACTACGTCGCAGGGAGATTAATGCGTTTTCCGACGCAGCTTCTTCCGATCTTGCCGCCACCTGTTGGCGCCTAATTTGCCAAAAGGCACGGACGAAACTGTGGGAAACAACGTCACATCCTCGTCTTCTAGATCGTTGGGCCAGGCTTCAGCTCCAACATCACCAAGTGGTGCCAAACGTTCTTAAACTTACTTTATTGTAGGGAATTCTTGCCCTAAAAAATTTAATCGGCACGTCGACTCCTGCAACTCCAGTTAAATTGTACTAAAAACGTCGTTCTCTGTAAGCGAAAATTCGTATAGGGCTTAGCACCCTTACCTCATCTCCGCGTCTCCCGTAAACTGGAAGAGACACCGTTGTCATATACGTGTAATTCTGCTTTTCCTCGTAAGCTCCATAGACCTAAAAATTCGATTCGGTGTAATATTGTACAGATTTGAAGCCATCTTACGTGAGTTTCTTGCAAAAGCATGTGGGTGACGCTGTTGTGGTTGAACTGCAAGCGATCGGCCCTCCTTTTCACATGGTCCAGGAACACTTCACGCTGCCTAATTCCCTCGAACTTGTTCCAGAGCCAATTGGAAAGCCTTCTATCTGCCAAGTCCACGTACAAGTAGCTCCAGATGGGGGACTGTTTGTCGTTGTAGCAGAAATTTATCGGTCTCGACATCACTTTCAAGTACTTAAGGACTTTTTCTCTGATATCGGGCTTCTCGGTCATGTTCACGTAGTACCCTGAAAGGCCTAAATTTTGTATTTGTTCCGAAGGTGTCGATCGTCAAACCCATGTTTGAACAGGCGATAAATTCCATCTGCTTCTCATCTTCCTTCTCGGTGCCTAGAAGATACGTGAATATGCGTACTGGAAAGTTTTTGATCCAGTTCGATCGGTTGAAGATGGATATATCATAGTCGTAATCGATTCCTTCGGTTATGAGCATGATCGCCTGGTTGCAGTTTGAGGCTGCAAGACGACAACTTGTGCTTCGTGTGATAGAAGAGATTTTGATTGATTACTTAGATTAGTCTGGCGAAAATAAGCCAACAATTTAAAGGCTTTTTCCAATCCTAAGGAAATGTTCGCCACGAATTCTATCTGGTAAACTGGCAAATATTCCCTCAGAAGGCGCAAGTTTTCTTCGTTTGCCTGGAACGTTATATCTTATTCCTTAGTAATGAATCAGTCATGGTCTTACCTGGAAAAGCGTATCATTAAAGCAGTCGACAAGGGGAGAAGTCACGTTATTGAATGTGTAGATATTAACAAAATCATTATCGTTCAAAGTATCGAGAATATCGTTGACTATTTGATGGGACAGTTTCCTCCTGAGTCCCTTCATGGAGCCTGACTGATCCAGAAGGATAATAATGTCTTTGGGGGAGGTCATGGCCTCGGTGAACCAAGACCTGGTCCTGAAGTCGTAGGTTTGATAATATCGTTCGTCCGACCACTGAACAGCTGGACAAACAATATTGATGTTTCTCTAGGTCGCTTGGTATGAAACGATTACCAGGATAGTGCCGCATGAATCCCGAGGGGCTGGCAAAATACTGCCAAACCAAATCACTATCTGCGTAGTAATTTCTTTTGAAGACCAAATCCAGCGGTTCAGACCATCGAATCCCCTCGAGGACTGTCATATCTAGCAACAATTCAAATAAATCACATTAAATTTTCAATCGCAATGGCTCCTGCCACCACCTCTTTCGAATATGTTGGTGGCCACCTTCACCGCGCTCACATTGAGGTTTACGCTGGTCTCGAAGTGTGGCTCATACTTCAATGGCAGGTTGGTGTATGATTCTCTGCTGTGCAGGGCTTCCATTAAATTATCGCAGTCGCAAGAGAAGTCCTCAGTTTGATAATCCCGCTTTTCGAACAGTTGGTTTATGGATGATTCGCTGTTGAAAATGTTGTAGGTCAGATTTGTGAGATGCTTGTGCGCGCACCACCATTCGCATTCCTTCTAAAAGTCTTAATTAGATTTCTGGTGAAGCCGACGTGGAATTTAGTACGTTAAAGATGTCTTCGGATATTTCCATGCTTCGCTCAATGGTCTCTTCAGAGTTCTCGATTCCGTCCACGTCGAAATAGTAGTATCTGTCTCGAGTTTCGTTCTTGTATGCCTGATCGTCTCTCCGGTAGTAGGAGAGAAATTCCGCATAATCGGCAATTCTCTATGTGATGGGGCGTGAGTTTGGGTTTAATTTTAAAAAAAGAGGGAGGAGGGGGTAAAGACATACTCGAACTGCGTCCACTTTGTTTTCCATGAAGATTCGGATGTCCGAGGCAACGTCCTCGGTGAGGACAACACCGTCGATCTTGTACAGGTGGTTTTGTAGGTGTCTGAAGTTCTATTTTTGAGATTAGTAGTTTACTAATTTGTGTGCAAGCAAAGTGAAAAACATAAATAGAATGTAAAATTCCATTTATATTTTTTGCGTTATTTACATAGAAGTAAACAATATGCGATACAGGTCAAGTTTACTGTTATGAGGAAAAACTACCTTTTTCACGTCCTGGACTCGGGTCATGTTGTTGCTCAGCTCCAGGAGCTTCCGGCCAATTTCTTCGGACCAAATTTCGACCCTAAAACAATTCCTCAATAATTGGAGTATTGTTCGATTTGCGGCTGGACCAATCAATTAAGAAACGCACACAAACCTCTGTTGTCGTAAAAATGGCAATTCTCGTAAACTCTGATTGCTTTGAATTTATTATTTGTTCGACACGAAGCCACATTTTGGGCTTCGCAATTGTCATGTCTTTGGGGGCCACACGGGGTGTTTCCCCAAAAATAAGCACGGTGCACCGATAAAAATCAATAAGATTGAGACAAGTCGGCGCCACATCTCTACAGCTTCCAGTGGCCAAATTTAGGCCCTTGGAGTCGGCAAATGGGCCCGATTAAATATGTATGGAGACCAGTTTTTTTTTTTAATATTCAAATTGCGACAATATTTCCACGAAATGTTACATGCATTGATCAGAATTATCTCCACTACTTACAGGTCAACAGTCTCCTTCTGAATGGCCCGTATCGCGTTGTCGATTTTCTTGGGATCGGAACCATAAGCGATAGCAGATCTGAATAAGATTGTTGTTCCATAAAATACAATACAAAAATTGAAAATTTCCATTATGGAGAGGAATAGTGTTGCTCTGGTTGGTTTGCTCGAAAGACGCGTTTCAGATCGACTGGCCAGTTTTTGAACTAACTACCTGAACTAACCTAAACTAACTCTCTCTCTGTCTCTCTTTCTCTCTCTCTCCTTCCCTCCCCCTCTCCCTCTCTGCGCTGAATCTCTCACGATCTTCGAAAACTATGAGAATTGCCAAAACTCGGATGTTTTCAATGTGTAATATGTGTCTTCCACGTAAAACACCCATCGGACAACTACGGTAGATAGATTGCACTAATCTTATCAGTTGGGAGAGCTAAATTGATTTTTCGCCGTAGCTGATCCCCTTTGACGTTGGATTATTTGGTATGTTCGGTGTTTAGGTTCGGTTTTGAAATTTTGGTCGGAGTTTTGTAAATTACACAGTACTTTGCAAATTTTTGGAAAATTCTGTAAGTTATTGGAAGCTCGTGAGATATTTGTTCGAGTCGCAATTTAGATTCCTGTCGCCGGTCTCCGCTCCGGGGTTTGCTCAGACGAGCGCCTCAAAAATTTTTTCTTGCAGACGTGCACTTTTCTACCCAGAAAACTACATAAAGACAGAGAGTGGCAACTTTAAATATTCCACGATCCCTGGAAAATAAATCCACTTTCCACATATGTATATATCTATAATGATCATTAGAATGCGCAGCTTTGTCCTAATTCGCTTCATCGGTAACTTTCACCGTTCAGAATATTCCCGCAGCGAGTACCAGCTCCGTCTTCTCCCTGGTGTGTTTTCCCGTTCTCGTCTGTCTCGTTCGTTCTTCTGCTCGTCGTTTTCAATCGTCCTCCTTCGTGCGAACGTTCCGTGGGCCGATTGCTACTCCGCCTTTCTCGGCACCGCCATTTTCGTGAGTCCAGCACCAGCTGGTCTTTGAATGTCGCCACCCGGTATATCGCTAACCAGTGGCGTTCCCACATTAACACCACGCGAAACCGTTGTCTTTGCACAGTTAATAATTATCCTGCGAAATACAGTTTGAACGGGTGCCACTGTTCCATCTTTGATATTTTACGATCTGCGCCAGCATGTTCCGATCACGTCCAGTTTGAAGAGAAGTAAGATAGGTGTCACGAGCTGAATCTTAAACCTCTATTTGTTCAAAGAAGATAGAACTATCTTCGCTCGTCTTCAATCTACGAGGGATATTCGAAAATTTACTATTTTCGACTATTCATTTCGATATTTTCGTAAGTTAACGGAAACAGTTCGTTCCAATCTAGTGGCGTACTTAAACTTTTTGACTAGTGGTCAGCTGTCGAATTATTAAATAAAATTACGTTCTCCTAATGAGACATCCCGTATATTTTTGCCTCGCGAAGCAGCTTACAGTTGTTATTTTTTCTTAATGTATTTAAGTTGGAGAAGTTGCTACTGGACGCGAATGAATGTTAATTCTCAACTTAGACGCATCCCGGACAAATCCTCTAAATATTCACGCGAGAATGAGGTATGAGCCTCCTCCACTCACACAACCCCGTCATTCAGATTCTCTCCTTTATCGACTTATCGCTCGGAATCTTGACGCTTGGTGAATGAAATTGTGCGTGTTATACATACTTAATTTTATGCTGTTCAAATTCGTTAAAAATCGTGTGGGGCCCTGGAGGTTAACTTTTAGTTGTCCCCTGTATAATTAACGCGCAGAGAGAGCAGCCAAACTTGACATATCGTGCGTAAGGTTCGAAATCTAGCAAAACATATCAAATTTTAGTGTTGAATTTCTTACCTCGCTTTGGATATGAATGCAATAACACTTGCAAAAAAAATCCAATTAGGATGAGATTCATCACGACTTTATGCGTCATTCCAGCTCTGCGTTTAAGTAACTCGAGCATCCCGAAGACCGGTTTCGATACTCATCAGTTCGCTTTATGTCGAGTCAATCCAATACAGGCAGAAATCGACAATGTCAACGGCAAGTATGTGAATTCTTATGTCAACCATTGGTGTTAGATTTGGAACCTTAGTCATAATGTGTCAAATGCGATTGCTGTTAATGCACCGTTACATAACACCATTGGTTCCTATGGCACCCCTGTAGCATATAATCCATTTCATATACTAAGTGTGACATATTAATTAAGTCAGTGTTATGAATGCTTAATGTGTGCCTTTTCTAGAACCCGTTTCCTAGATGTGTTCTTCGAAACTTAACAAATTCCTAGGAAAGTGCTGCTTGCAGTGCTGCCGTATCTGGTCTGTGAAACCAAACGGTGTGGCATACCGAAGTTCCTGTATTTTGTTACGAATTCCGATAAGTTTGCTTTTATTCCAAGCTTTCCGGAAATCTGTTTAAAGCCGGGATTCCATCAGAGAGCTCCTTGAGGCGATTTAAAAGTGAGAATTCTGACATGCGCGGCAAACATAGCGATTTTCGGCACTTTCCAGGCAGTTTTCCGCGTCGGAAGGAACGTCGACGTATGTATGTCAAAGTATTTCCGGGAAAAAAAAGAATTATTTGCTATTCGGGTTAACTACTCAAACCCGGTAAAATACAAAGAAGCATTGCCCCTCCTCCTCCCTCGCCGCGGTCCTCCCATTTCCGTTTCGCTTTCATCGAGAATTGAGTACGTCGAGGCTATTGAATACCGGATGCTAAATGCGGTCTAATACGGTCAAATTAAACATACACAGCGAATTTAAAATTAACTATATCGTTCTTTCTTTGCCTTTTTGGGAGCAAATGGCCCCGTTCAGCAGAGTCAACAGCGTTGTGCAAGTGTGGGGGAACTACTGTTTGAAGGACACGCTACATTTGAAATGCATTCAATGGACAACAGTCGCACGAAACTGCGGGCCCTGCCGAATGGGACCAATGGAGACAGCTCTCCCTGCAATTAATCCATCAAATTCCATCAAAAAATTATCAACGGGTAAAATTATGATCCTTCGTCTCATTCGGAATGAATAAAACCATCGAGCTGCCATTTACAATCTGATGGTTGATTAATTTTATTTCGAGTTTGAAAATCGCCGGAAATGGTTTATCTAATGGCAGGTAGCAACATTCATCTTGAGCTAAGAGTGCCCGAAGCCGTTTCACTTTTTAAATCAACAGCTACATCATCGCTGATACAAGATTTATTTTTCCCTTCGTATCTCATTTCCTTTCCGTTGATGATTTACGAAATGCTTAGCTCGGCTGTCTTCAATTTAATGGCGAATACATGAATATCAATCGTATCGTCAATTCAGCGTTTATGTGCTCGATTAAAAGTGCTGATCGTTTATTAATTTGATAATTGTTTGTAGCAGTTTTTGTCGTTGGTGCGGACCGAGTGTGCCATCGGGGTATACCAAGCACAACCCCGTTTCCGGTATAGGGGCCCATCCGTGGGAACAATTCTCGTGATGTCACCATAAAAAACTGCTCAAGAAAACTATTAAAAGATCTCATAAACAGTTTTAACCCTAATAAAATGAAGCCTCAGTCACCTGCATATGATTACCTGTTTTATTTTGTTGCTGCAGATGGTTCGTTATTCTAATCTCCTCGATTTGGTGTTTCATCGAACCTCAAAAGGAGGAAAACTAAGCCTTACAGGGATGCTATAGATATTAATTGAATTTCGTTGATTTGGACAATGAAAAAAGTGCATTTCTCGTCAGGTAGAACGTTTTCTGTCGATTTAAAAGCTTCCTCCTGCCTAATAAGACGAAGACGCAACATGCAAAACCGCCATTAACCATCATGTAAAAGGACAACCGCCGTGAAACCGTTAACATTTTAAAGTTCACAAATAGTAAGTCGAGCAAACAATGAAATTTGAAATCCCGGTTACTTCACCTTTTCCACAAGTCGATTTACATATTTGGGGACATCCTGATTACGCGCCAGAGCCACGAAGAAGAGAACACGCACAGCTGGCGCTCCATGTCGGTCACATGAGGATACGAACAAAATCCACAATGGAAAAATGTTCACCAGGCATGTCCGAAAGACCACAGCGTTGGAAAAACGTTGCGCCTAAAAGCCGACCTTCCCAGGCATTCCTTCTCCAATGGAGAAGAAAACTTAGGAGGTGAATGTGGACGAAGAAGCTCATGCGTCGTCGAGACAATCAGGTGATAACTGTTCACGAAGAATTTGGTCATCAAGACGGTCACATCACTTCGAGGGCAGCTGTGGATGTAACGCGGTGCGTCAACAGCGATTCAACCCGGAGAGATTTCAATTTTAAGATGAGGATTGAAATCGTCAAAGAATATTCTACCAAGACGGTCCAAAGAACTGCGAATCAATCAGTTAGCTGCTGACTAGGATATCTCCCACACAAAAGGCAAAGCATCAACTGTTGGGCAGTGAATAATCAGGAAACTGACCTGAGCAGGACCGTCCAACAAGGAGGATCGTCGACAAATGACTTTCTGGCAATAACCGAATTAAGAGAACTTTCCCCCAGAAATCTGGATATCACGATAACCCATCCGCGACTGGCTAACCCTCGAAGCAGGGGCACCTTCCCACCGATATCCACCACGCCAAATCCCTTCGTGGAGTAATAAGGTTAATTTCCATATAGTAACTCCGGATGATTAATTCTATTATTTATTAACCGACGACCTGTAAGGCTCACGAGCAAATGAAAAAAGAGCCCCTTGTGGGCGAGCGAACTTTACACCAGGATCCGGGAGACGAGATTGAAAGAGTGAGCAAAGGGTGAAAAGGGGGCGGCGGATTTTCCCGAAAAAGGGCGGTCCAGGTGTTTTCCGATCGAAAACGATAATTATTCACTCCTGGACCCAGTAACCGTTTTTTTTTAAACGCTCCAAAATATGGATTTTTTTTCAGTTCATCGGATTAGTGAACGTATTCCATAGTCGAATTGCCTTAATTCACGCCGTGCTTTTACCCTTCCAGCCAACAAGTGGAAATCCGCCGATTTCCACTTGTTTCCCACCAAATCCGACCCTGTGCTCAATTCATCGAAACAAGGATCTGAATGACGACGTCGTTTGAATGAATGAGCGGGCCAACGGATGCGGCGACCCTGTATAGAGGATGCACCGTGAATGGGCCGGAAGCGGCCGACAGGAAGTGCACAGATGGGATTAAGACATTCGCCCGCACTTTGTTCAATGGTCTCCTTCATGCTCATTATGTGAGCCCGAAAACGGGGCCCCCATCTGCATTCGCCCGAGGGATTAGCAGGGACATCGCCCAGCTGCAACGTCTTCCCACTCGACCCTTCGGGGCCCCATTGTTTCACCGAGAGGATGGTGTAAGGTACGTAAGTCTGGAGTTGCGGAAATCGGACGTGTAATCAATCGATATTTATAGTTAATAGCGTGTACTGACCAAACTCTTAATTAATACACGCATTTGAATGGTAGTGCCGTGGGAAGAATGTTCGATGTTAATTGGGCATAAACGGATGTTAGCTAATTCCCTCATCTTCATCCAATTTGCTGTATCGCCCAAAAACTGAGTTCGACATTTTTAAACGCATTTAATAGTTTCTTCGGCTCAAAATGGAGGCATGCAGTGGCGTACTGAGAAGTAATGTTTTTTTTTTTTAAGTCCCTGCAAGGAGTTGTTTGAACCCATTTGGAGACGCCCCTGGTCTCCGACGGGGAAATACATGGCGTTCCTGTTATTTTTAAATGGGGCGACCGGCCCCGTAGTTTAACAAATATTTGAATTGAATTGTAGGCGGGAGATTTAAACGCCAAATTTGTAGTACATAACGCTACGTGCTGATGCTCTTACTCAAATTCTTAAAAATAATTCGCCGCGTCCCGTGACCGTAATCTGGTCAATTGTCTCCTACAACACACTTAAAAATAATAAAAAATACATAAAAAGGACAAAAATAGCCGTTTCCTTGTCACGTTGTCGACACAAGATAAACATGTTTGCTGAAGTCTATAATAACCTACAAACAGGATGCGTAGGAACTATTTCCGAACTCGCTCGCTTAACCACAGTGGACTCAAATCCATTTACCTGCAAAAATGCCCCAAATCTCATCTCATCCCTTGTTCAGTGGCGAACCTCACGATTTCTCATCTGAGGGAAACGTGTGTATTTTTCAATCGTTATCCAGAAAATCCAGCCGAGACCACTGCGCCATAAAAATATTCTTACTCACTTCATTAATGAGTTACAGTTTGGCGTCCTCCTATTTTTAGCCTATTAAGATTAACAGCATGTCTCAAATGTAAAGGCTTGGCTCCGGCCGATGTGTTTATAACAGAAAATAGCTCTGCTGGATCCGATTTGGGTGGAGGTAGGTGGCGTGTAGGACAGGACGGGCCTCAAACCCGTAGGGCGTGGTCAATTTGCAAAGTGTACAACATTGTTTCGACCGTGCGTAGATGGGGGTTTCCGGGAGTAGATATAAACGCTCGAATTACCACACAAGTTACGTTTAGACGAAAATAAAATTTTGTCAATGAATAGAACGATTGTGAAAGCGGCGGGTCACGAAAATAGGATAACACGGGGAGATAACCGAGTTTTGTTAGATGTGGCTCCAAAGGCTCGATTGTACACTCTAATAAAGCTTGAGAATATCTCGAGTTGAATCTTAGATTGCGACAAAGAAGCGACACGTCTTTCACGGTTAAAATCTAATTAGTTTCGATATTCATTGCACTCGAAATTTCGAACGCTCCAACCTTAGCTCAAGTTTAGGTTAATTCGGGTTAGCTAACCTTATCCGAGACAGTGACCTTAACTCGGTTTCATATTTGCAAACCCCTAGGCAGTTCGTACATATTATCGACGATTTTTTCCCAGAAAATCGATGGTGAAGTCAAAGTTTTGTTATCTCCCATTTTGCCTTGAATCCACATTTTTTTATATCTCTAATCTTACCTTAAGGTCAGTAAATCCAAGTCCAAGTAGCTTAACCAATAAGATAATTTACATAGAAATGATAAAGTCGAAGCTAAGTTCTCAATTTTCGCGCGAGTTATCCTCTTGGTAAAGTTACTAGAGTCTTAGTGTGGTGGGTTTAGGGCGCGATAGATCATAGTCATGCCATCTTTGCCAAGCAGATAACGTTCTTGCAAACGCGAACATAAAGTCACGGTGTTAGCTTCCATGGAACGTATCGTCCAGGAAAAGTTGCCAGTAGTTCCATTGATATGGTGGTCTTCAGAAAATAGTTGTAGAAATTTCTATATCCCTGACTTTGTCCGAGCTACCTTAAGTGTTAGGCAACTTAGCAGGTTTGTGACCATTTTCAGCTATTTTTTCGTAACAAAGTTGAAGTCGGAATTTAGACGTCTCCAATCTTCAACTTGCGATCTACGGTATATGTAACTTTGCTTGCAATAGCAATCGTCACTGTTTTCAACCTAATTTTTACTCATCTTCATCAATTTTTCCCTGAGAAAACCGATGGTAAAATCGAAATTTTGGTGCCTTTAACCACGTATAACTTCTCTAACTCAAACTAACCGCAGTCAGCTCCGTTATTTCCGGACATAAACGCTCGGAATTCTCGAACCAGAGGCGACATTTAACCTGAACTAACCCGATCTAATGTTGATACTTTCGAAGACAATCTGCTCAGTTTATACTTATTTGCAGCAATTTCTTCCCGGGAGAAATAGCGGTGAATTTGAAATTTTGCGATCTCCAACTACGTACGACTCTAACCGTTTTTTTTTATCTCGCTTAATATCTTCTTCTATATTTCTCCCAGATCCGTGGTGAGCTTGGTTATCATCTTCCACCTTTCCGTCGTACATTCTCCAAGTTTGCAAGCACCTTTTCCAACCTTCCAACGAGTCCATTCGGCATCCGCAGGAGCCAGTCGAATTTGAAGTTTTGAGTAGGAAGAACGCCGACGTTGATGCGTTATTCAATTTTAACGCCGACGAAGCGGTATTTGCATATCGTTTATCTACAACCACGTGGTAACCACCACAGTCCCATATGAAAAATACACCGCTGCATAGAAAGTTGTGGTGATGCTCGGACGTGTGCGAGTGATCAGTAAATTTTTGATGCCTACGTCACTGGTTAGTAAAGAAAGAGCTCAACAAAATTATCGGAAAAAATCGAAATGTGGCCAGCCGGTTGGGCCCTTCGAGAAGCCCGGGCGTCTTTATGGGCAGCATCCGGTCCACAACAGGTAACTCGGACAGGTATAATGGCCCAGCGGCAGCATATGGCCAAACAAGGTGACTCCTGAAGGCGGCCGGCTCATGAATGGACGAGGGTTTTATTCACTAATACCCAACGACAATTGAAGAAATTTTGAGAGAGTTTGCAGACCGCAAATCAAACAGTTTCCCCGCTGACCTTCCCAGGGTATTTAATCGCTATCAGCGAGATGAGTCTTGGCAAAACAGGGTTCCCACCTTAACAATCGGCCGTGTTGTTGTCTGTTGGCAGGATAAGATGCAAAAACGCAAAAGTGTTCTTATCGTTACGGGCGTCTGAGTCAATATTTGATATTCGCTTTTAACCGCCTTGCCTTCGTAATTTGAATAAACCCACGAGGCATGTAGGCAGAACTGAAGACGCTCTCTCCCAGAGGAGGGAAGAAGTGCCTGCCAGAAAGCAACTCTTCGCAGGTTTCGGGCCTACATCCGAAGGAAAAATGGGTGAAAATGAGCCACTCGCTCATTTTCAACTTCGTTGTCGTGTTTCCCGTCCGCCTGGAGTTCGATTTTTTTTCCTTTTCTTTAATCGAATAAAATATGTGTGAAAGCTTTTAGTATTATCGTATTCTCATATTGAGTACCATGGATCATTGTTGGCTTTACGTAAAGCAAAGCAGTCGTAAACAGCTTGAAAGGGTCCCATTGAAAAGATGAGCTCGTACATTATATTGTTGACATTCCGAGCAATTCTCTCGAGATATTGTGTACACATAACAAAATTGATTAATAGGGGTCCCGATAACCTTTTGCTCGAAATTTTTACATCTAGACAAATTAAACTTATCGTTAAATTATTTTATTAGATAGACCGCGTGTAGAGTCGAATTATTCAGGCTTCGGGCACGCCGCACTGGCAAAGAGAAACAAACAAAAACAGTGAAACAGCAACCGCTACGCCAATGTGGTCCACGTATGTTGTACAAACCTCTTTCAACAGAGGCATTTATTCCTACAAAAACTATCGTGGGCTTACGGCCATTTCCGTTCTCCGTCTCTGTCCTCCACGGTTTAGGTCTCAGTCACATTTCTCGTTTTTTAGCTCTACGTTTTCAGATGCCAGCCTCATGTGGGCTGAAGAACATATACATTTCAGTATTTAGAATAAGCATAAATATTTCGTTGCTGAGTATGACATAGAATAAATGACAGCAGAGCGTCGTGACGCAAATCCCTTTGAATTACCGAATAACAAGCAATGATCGAGAGCAAAAATTGCTCCGTGCCTACGTTTGATGACGCATCAAGCTGTGGCCTTGCGTTTCGAGTGTGGCTGTCGCTTCAATGTCACTAATGTCAACCGATATTACGTTAAAAACAAGTTAACGTCGCGTTTTTGATTTTAAACGTTTTTCGTTGATTTCGGGCTAAAAAAAACTACTGTAATGTGGGCGAAATGCGTCTGCTTTCACAATTTGTTCCTTTAATCCGCTTTTTTACTTCTCCCATGTTTTTACTCCTCGACATGCAGCACTTCAACGCGGATACCTGTGGAAATTAGACCGGCTTCGTTCCCCCCAAGGGGGTAGAGCAACTCCTCCGCCATCGGATTCTGAGAATTGTTGGGTCTATACGTGAAATGAAACCACGTGAAGTAAATTGTTGATCATCGTTATTATTTAACATAGAATAAAATTACAATTTTAATATGTACAATATACAATTACTATGCACAGTTACTGCCAATATTTGGCACTTAATGGTGAGATACCCTCCATTTTTTACGTTAGCAAGGTTGTGTTAATGGCAGGCCGATTTTGCGCTAATAAGGGGCGTTAATAGAGTACGGTTGTTTTCGCATTGCCCTTCGAGATACGGAGGTTTCTTCTTTATATTCTTTCATTCGGCATTTGATGCAAACACGTGAAATCCTTAAACCGGCCGGCCATAACAGGACCCATCCATCATTTCATGACCTTTGTGTACCTATTCCATAAACCGATTTTTCTCGATTCGATCGAGGCGAATCAACAAAAATCTGAAAGTATTGCTTTCCATCTTCCCAGAGATTCTCTCTATGGTGACGGTAAGTTTAACACTTTTTTTAAACAAATATACAATTTATGGGTTAGAAAAAGAGGTGTACTATTTAATACAAGTTTGCTACATATAACAATTATTATTATTAATGTTCTCGAAGCTAATACGTGGACTGAAAACAATAGAGACGCAGACTGCTAATATGAGAAATTGATCAGTCTTGGTTTAAATTGTTTTCGGCTTATTAACAATGTTAAACATTCATTTGGCTCTTTAAACATTCAGTCAAAACACGTATAAAACACGAGTAAGTCACAAATCCAAAGCTTGAAATACTATATTATGTATCAAGTAAAAACGATTTTTATGAAGGGTTACAATGTGTATGGAAATGTAACTGTATTATTCGAGTTGCGTGGAGGTAAATAACAAACAAATTGGAACTGGACTGTCTTAATTGGCTAAGTACAATTTTAATGATTATTTAAAAGAGTAATGAATCTCTTTGGTTTAAAAGGAATGTAGCCTATACTCACAATAATAATTCTATTACGTAACCAATCTCTTGAATATATTTTTTCTCATTTAGGCTTGCGCAGAGCCAGATACTAGATACTAGAAAAATTAAGTTACCTCTTAAAATTCAAAAGAAAGTAATACACCTCTTATTATCTTTTTGAACCTTAAAAAGTTGGCTTATCTGCTGAACCCTGGTGACGGTTCACACCGTATCAATACAATAACAAAAATATGTCAGAAATTATTGCAAAACCAAGTGTGCGTAAATGATCAAAGTGGGTCTGCTCTGTTGGGTTTAAGGGCCAAACTGTTAAGGTGCCGTTAACTTTCACCCTCGAGTTACTAGCGTCAGTTAAAACCAGCTTCGTGTAAAACTTCTTAGCGCATTAAAAACATATTTTGGCCATAGATTGATCCAGAAGGATCTGTAGTCGTATGCCGGAAAATACCCCCTTAAGAGCGATACCAGACATCGTACGTTCCGAGGCGATTTCGGCAAGCTACCGGTACGCCTTTGGTACCTCAAATTAGTGCGTTTTATCTGTACACAGTCCAATTGAATGCAACAAGGAGAGAACGTGCGGATTTAGGTTACCCGACAGTTTTCAACAGCCGGGTGAAGGCACCTTAAGGACGAGTTTTACAATCACCAGTAAATCTTCAGTTTAAATTTAACATGGAATGTTAAGTTTACACTGAAGATTTTTAGAAAAGCAATGCTTTTACATTGTTTAGTCAGCTCTGGTATTTAATTTAACAATTGTCAATTGAAAGTGACCTTTTGGTAATATGAAACAAGAAGTAAAGTATCACTGTCACTTTTTTAGTCAATTTCTTATTGTGCTAATCACAAGGAAAACGGAGCTATATACCGCAGGGGCACTTACAGCCGAGTCGAGGAGAAGGTAAATTTAGTGGTTTTTCGCATTGACTCCAGATTAAAGATTAAACTATACCCGAAGTTTAGGAATGGGGTGAAGCTCAATTTAGAGTCGTTAGGAGGTCGTAAAACTCATTTTTTTTAAAATTTAAAGTTTAATTCTCAGAGCACAGTATAAGCGGGATCTTATAAAAGTCGCCCTAAGTGAGTCATAGTGTCGGCACAGAAAAATGAATTTTCCTGGGGGCAAATTGCTCAAAAAATTCAGTGTGCAAGCCTCGAGTGTAAGCGTGGAGACGAGTATAAGAAAAGGCTGGGGAAAATAAAAGAGGGAGCATTTGGGGGAATAAAAAGAGTGCTGGAAATGGGAAGGAGGCTACTGGGGTCTAAAATCCGCAAATTCCAAAATTCATCACATTTCTTGTTCTAGGCGACTAGTCCTATTGGAGATTAGTGAGTTAAGAGCGGTAGCTGCCGGGTACCATCGGTGCTCGCTTACCGGTTGAATATTGGAGCGTGGGGAATTTTTTATGATTTAAATATATGTATGTACATATTGGTCACTATCTAAATGGGATCTTCCGCGAGCTTTTTTTATTACTCCAGTCAATAGCAAGTTGAAAAATATTTTACACCAATTTTTCTTTTTTTGACGCGAGTCCCAAATGTAAACAAAAGTAGAGAAAACCGTAGTTTTTAGGTGCACCGTGTACATACCATCCTAAGAGGTGAGGATCGCGACCAGTGTCGCCAGGTTATAAAAGTAAATAATGGCCTAGGACCTTCGAGAAAGCGGTATTTTACAAAAAGACAAATTTAAACAAATTGTTACACTGCAGAATGAATATATCGTGATCGATGTTTGGGCCATTACGAGTTACCCACCCTGTGTATCTACTGGGAACCTCGACATTCTTAGAACGCCTCTCCTTCATTTTCAGAGATAATTGTGAGATACTATTTCAGACTAGATTAGGGCTGACGAATAAGGAACTGCTTAATTCGGAATGAGCGCCTTGGTAAAGCAATAACGTCCGAGCCATAAATAATTTAAATTAATAATAAATAAATAAAAATGAAAAAAATGTAAAATTTAATGGAAAAGATGTACACAAGAGTTATTCAGGCACACTCGCTCTGCGCCACTGCTCGGCGCTGGACTAGATAATACTGGAGACCGCAACAGATGCGGCGGCAGTTCTATATACACTAATATACGTATTAATAAATTAAAAGTCTTGCAACGAATCGTTGGCCAGCAGTCGTTTAGCGGGCGGTCTGGGCGGCTGTTTGGGCAGCCGACATCGACAGCCCGTTCGTGAGTGTCGCTCGTAGCAGAGTTCGACCGCCCGCTTAGCGCCGCGTAGCGGCCAATACAACACCAGACAGGGCAGGGCGCAGACCAGAGCTGCCAAACAGCCCCAGCGGCCAGCCCGGCGATCTGGTCCGCAGCCGCATGGATCGTCCGCACAGCTGCTGTCCACGTCGTCCGCCTCCGAACAGTGGTAAAACAGTCCTTTAACGCAGCACAGACACGAAGTGTAATCCACAATGCTGTCCGCGGATAGCAGACAGCTCCCGTTACAACACCAGTACTCCGGTAACGGCTTCGGGGTTCGACATGTCGCACACTTACACCGTCCGCAGATGGTGCAAATGATGTTGGGTCGGGAGGTGTCGCAGGGGGGTGTCGGTGTCGTCTTGTTGAACGACACCGGTTGCTTGTTGATGGGTGGTTGCGAGGGGGGCACCGGGGCAGGCGGTCGGTGCAGGGGTGCCGGCGACGAAGGTGGCCTGAGGGTCCCCCTGAGGGGTGTATCCACGTACTCATTGTCGCGACGTTCGGCCTCGGGCCTCGGTGACGTCAAGGACACTGCCGAGGTACGCAATGCAGTCAGCGGAATGCTTATGAGGGGCACAGGCCCGCCGGGGCCTCGCAAAGGGGCTGACGGGAAGCCATTCCCATCCATCCCCGGCCCAGGGGCTCTCAGCGGCTCGTTATGGCTGTCCGGCCGATGCCGTGCGTGGCCGTCATCGCTCCTCTTCAATTCTGAAACCAAGAAAATTCACCATTACTCAATTAATCAACCTTAAAAAATCTGCCAAACAAATTTTGACCTTCGCGCATGACTTTATCGGGAAAATAACGGCAAATGGGGAAACAAAAGTTAGCTCAGAGCACTTGGAGCTTGACACCAAACGTGCCTTCCATAAACGTCAGTGTGCTAAAAAGAAAATCATATGTTATGTCACCAACTGAGCCACGCTGTTGCCAAATTTTCGAATCCCGGGGTGGCAACACTGAAAATAAATTTGTTTTGTTTACGATCTCATTAACCTCATTCCATTTTCGTCTCATTATTTTCATTCTCGAACGCCAAATTTTTGATATCATCATTAATTAACATTTAACAAACATATTAAAACAATGGAATATCGCACGTCTGCAGTTTAATATAAATAATATAATTATTTTCTGATACACGTCCATTTTAGTCTCTCTTAGTCTATCCCTCATTCTTAAATTTGCAGCCTAGGTAAAGAACGTTTGATCCGATTAACGTTAACCGAGGGCGTTGGCAAAATCTACATTCCTTCGCTGTTGTAAGACTTTGACAGGTCGGCAAATATGGCTTCAAAACTCAAATGCCGGGGATATTGACTGTGTCTTCAGTTATTGTATCAAAAACAACGTACCTTTCAAAAGTGACAGTTTTGACATATTAACGTCAAACAATTGAACTCGGAAATTGTGGCAGCTCTCAAGGGAGCCGAAGTGTAAGCTAGGCAACAGCGCCTGCATTGTCAATGAATTAAGGCAGACCAAATCGGGAAAATGGGAGGGACAATATTCGTAGTAGGAATAAATTGACGCGAGGTGAGTGCGACATACCTGGTTCACGCAGTGGTGTAAGTGTATCACAGTCGATACAGCCACTCTATTACCCGAGTCAGATAGGCTATTCGAAGGGAACCAGCACGCACTCAAAAATTATGTGTGCTATAGTAAATTCGAGGCGATACGTATCATGACAGAAGCGATTTATGATTAAAACATGACACCTTGACGGCGAACAGGCCCACTTTACTGCCCATCTGGAGCCTTTGCTGCCAGATCTTCTACGAGCAAAGTAAGAATTTCGTTAATGTTAATGTAATTCACTGCCCTCAGTAACTGTAAATACACGTCGGATCGACGTTCCGAACACGAGGCGGACTAGGTCGAAACGCGACCCACGCGAACTTTGCGTGGGTGCGACAAGGCCTTTGTAAAAGACACGCCTGTGTACCCCATTTTACTACGGCTTTTAATGTTTTTAGCCCACGTCCGTAATACCTATAATAATCTTCGGTAATTGAAAGTGATTAGGAGGGGACCTTCTCTTCGTGTCTGAGGCGAGGATGTGCCCTAAGGTATGGGAGAGGGAGCGCGGGTCCACCGTTCATTAAAGATGTTCGAAAACGAGGTTATTTTTACGATGTCATTTGTCATAATCAAACGCAATTGTGTGAGCCAGTCCAATTCGTTTCGTACGAGTGGCGCAAGACAGTGCTTACCATATCACGTTATACGTCCGTTGTAAGTATGTAGTAGATGTTTTAATCAGGGTTTTAATAGATTTAACCTCGACTTCAGCAATTTGCTTGCGGACAGCTGAATGAACGAATCGTTTTGCTTGAAACAATGGCGATCAGTTTTATAAGGAGGTTAAACCTATTTTTACAGGAACGAAGTTCCAGAAATAAACGAAAAGCGCTATTTCGGATTCGTGTGATTATTTCTGGCGCGGCAGAAAACAAATTGTCTAATCGGGATTACGTGTACTTGATGCGAGATGTGCAAAGTGAAATTTCGGCTCAAAGAGTATCGGGGATCGTAAACAAAAACATCAATTAAATCGCAACCGCAAATGATAAAGTCTCAGAATTATTGGCTTTTTTCGCTTGGCGTCGGATTCCTCCCCGGATTTCCTTCGACTGATTCACCAAACCCGTCTACCGTTCGTTGTGTTCTCTAGTGCCGAAAAGTCTACGCGCACACGTAAGCGTTGAGTATCAGTGGATCTCACTGCCGTTCGGTTATCTGCGTAAGATAGTGTTTACACCTCGATTTACACCTAGCTGTTTACTCTAGATTTACGAGGATGTATGTTTATTTTTATGGAAACGGCAATTTTATCTTTCTACACACGCACATCCTGTTGTTTATTAAAGTCGAGTTAAATACGGCATTGTTAATGGTCCGTTTCCTTTCTACTTATTTGGCGATGCACATCCGACTAAATACATCCATGCATATTTATCATTCCTAATGAGATCTTCGCCGACGAACGCCAATGTGGGTTTCTTTCGCGAATTTCAGGTTTAAAAACCGGCAAAATCACGCATTGAGGTAATGCGGAACCATTACACAACAACATTCCGGAAGTGCCGTCACACAACGTGAATCGCTAGAATTCGATTATTCCCCGGTTACCTTGAAAACCATTTAAAGGTTAATTTTTTTCGTGTATCTGATTGGCTTTCGTCAATTTTATGAGTAGGAAAATTTCCTTCGAATCCCTTCCGTGATCCAGCGTGTGGAGGTTATGAACGATTTCCCGAGGGACTGGAAGGTTCCGGGGAAACACTAGCGAGTTCTTCACGCGATATCCGCAAAAGGAAACTCCTCCATCTCGGGACACGTCAGCTATCCCCCAAAAAAGCGTCGGGACTAACATGGTCTCACGCGAGCACAAAGAGAAGAAGTGACGCTGTTCCACGTGACCAATCATACAGCTCGCGTTAGAAGCCCGTAGAGCAGGAACCGTTTTGTCTGACCGTTAAGTGTGTGACACAAACACGAAAAATCGTTACTAATTTGATAATTATTATCATTATTAACAGGCGTGTGGCCGCTCGTTAAGCCTGCAACGGCAGAGTGAAACTACGCTTTCTTCGAAGGGTAAGAGAATGATCTATTATTGCACTGGATCTGGCTCGGAATGCGATAATGTTGACAAATGCGGAGATCGGGATCAACGAAAAAACCCGTTATATAAGTAAACATTGCGTTTCGAACACGATCCCAAGGCCGAATATCTCTCACCATACTCGTTCTGATGCCTTCCTCGAACCGCAAAAAATAACTAAAAATTTGTTTCATTTTCGTTCGCAGTTTTCCCGGCTTGATAAGAAAACAAACAACTTTCAGCATCTGCCCGTTCCATTGCATTATTAACCGACATCGAAACGTGAATGAATGAACAAGGCTCATGCTACGGATCGGCTGAAACCATTTATTGTAATGTTACAGCCATAACGGCAATTAATATTTTCATACAGGAAACGCTATTACATACTAATAAAGTTATTGTGCGATAAGAGGGACAGAGAGACACGCGGTACTTTGTTACGGTCATTTTCAATCTTCCTCGAATAACGGAAACACATGGGCGAGAAGGCCGCAGAGTTTGTCATGGAAACGCTTTGTGAACGGCGGAGATAGGAGAAAATACGAAATAGAATTTAAAAAACTTAAAAAAAAATAACAACCGAAGTTTATTTTATTGCTACTTTTTGATCATTTACACATGTTTAGTCCTCGATTTCTCACAGTTAGCACCAGGCCCAACGCTCGCCTAGCAAAGTGACCGGCAAACAGGAAAAAAGCCCTGCGGTATATTTATCAACCAGGGAGTCAGAGCAAACCCGTTTTGGCGAACATAAATGACGGGCTGACGTAGCCATGGCAGACCGTAGTAGGCACCATAAGAATAGAGCTTCTCACGATGATTTCTTGCTCTGCCCAGGAAGGGGGACAATTAATTAGGTAGAAACGACAATAAATTTTACATGTGCAAGAATTTATGTCCGTGTCTGCCGTGCTGCTGGACTTGATAACCATTGAAAAAGAACTGCTATGCGAAAAAAGACTGAGGAACAGCCGCCAGTGCACCTGCGAAATACCTGGGCACAAAAGTGACCTAGTAGGAAAAACGCTAGTTTAGGCATGAGATAAAATAGAGTTACATCGGTAAAAATTCAAAAAGTGTACAAAACGAACGTAGGAGAACTGCTTCCAAATGGGACATCTCAAGCCCTCAAGTAAGTCTCCAGTAGTTTTGCTTTGAGCTCCGTTCAAGCAAGAAAAAAATGGTTAAAAAATGTGTAAGAATGCAGGGTTACCGGAATCAGTATGTCAACTTTACGATATCTTGGATTTAATTACGGAAGATCCAGCACTAGATTTCGAAGATCTAAGTAAGGGACTTTTACACTTTCGAGAAATTTTCTTTAGTTAAAGCGCATTCAGGGCAGGAATTATTGGCTAAAGATGATTATGAAATGCGCTATTCACGATTTAATAGAAGTTTGCGCAGTGAGCGCCCCGAAGGATAAGTTGACAGATTTGTACAAACTACTGAATTATCCGCGCCTTCATGTATCAATTATTTCATCCTCATCGCTTTGAGTTCCTTCGTTTTCGTACTTTTAAGAATCGATCCAACTTCTTTCTTCCAAAGTTCCGATCTTATCTCTGTTGTATGTTTATTTCTCTTAGCGTGAACTTTTGCTCTTTCTTTTTTTCTGGGACCTACCGAACACCGTTCACAAATCTCTTTTGTAATTTTTAATCATTTTCTGGATTTGAGTAAAAAATTCGCAGATACTGCACGGACGAATTCTAGGTCGTCCTCCGCGGCAGTATCGAAGGCCGCATCAGAACCGTTTTAAATATTAGTGTTGGCAAACAGGATGCTGTATCCGGTACCCACATAGAGCGAATGAATGAATAGTTAATAAAAACGATCCTCAACAACCTTCTTTTCGATTTGATCTTGACGGATCTCCGGTTCAACGAACTTCTGGCTTTGGTGTTTATTTACTTATTTGTATTATTACTATTACTCGGTATTTACCAAACTTTATAACCACAAATAAAAATAACGTTTTTGAATGGATGGCGCAGAGCGCGCCACTGTACGCGTCTCTGGTCGACTACTATAATACGTCATCTGAAAATAAATGTGAATGGGAAAACACACCCACACGCACCTCAATGTCATTCGCAATCTGTTGACTCCCTGCTGTTCCCACATTCATGCGATGCCGTTTTTCGCTCACTCTGTACGAGGGCGCGAGTGCTCTTCTTGACTTCCTAACCGAGATTAATCCAGCTAATCCTCTTTGGGCACCACACTGCTTGAAAAAAGAAACTTTGCACTCGATACACTGCATCCAGGGTGTAATCCAGTTTGGCACCACAATATCGAACGCACTCGCGTAAACGCTTCCTATTGAATCGTGCCTAGGGGGTATGTTCCGATATCTCGTTGAAAAAACGAATTAATGGACGGTACTACTCTCACGACGTTCCGGAACCGACTGAAGATCGTTCGGGCACGATCGGTTCATTGGCGAGGGCAACGTGCCGCGCAGCGTTGTCAGTTTGACACGATCACGGCAGAAAGTAAGATTTAGGATGTACGTGAGCATCGAAACGGTCCAGGAAATGACGTAAATTGTACTTGGTTAAAACGATTAAAATCATCATTGTTTTGGGCGAGGTGACGTCAATAAGGTGATATATACCGGCTTGATTGTTTATCATGTGGAAAAATTGAGCCTGTGTCAGGCGAAAATCTGGATTTGATGGGGACAATGTATGATAGATTCTCCCGTGGATGTTTCCCTATCGACACGACATAATAGAACCAACAAGAACAGAAAGGAGTTGCTTATATGGGAACAAAATTGGCCAGAATCGTGGTAAAAATCCTTCATATTACAACGCCGCATCAGGGTAATCTGTCAATATCTTTCGTTCGTTTATTTAACTGCTGATGACATTGCCCACAGAAACCATTATTCAAATGGAAAATTGTAATTGTGAAAAATTTGGATGTCTAATGACTAAAATACCTACCGATAGAGTATCAATAACTCCATGTATTCTTATCAGAATTTCGAACTCATTCGCCCAATTAAACCAAATAAATCGGCCATGTTTCATTCGCCGACCAGAACGGATGGCTTTGAGGCGGCAAAAATCGATTTGCTCCCTGACGAACGGAAGTGGAAATCCGGCAACGCCGCACTCGACCGACTAGCCGAGGCGGTTTTTATGAATGGGGCCGCCATCATGAATGAATAGGGAGCGCGGGGGGCCGGAGCGGGGGGCGACGTGCATTCAAGGAAGCCAGTGGCGCGCCTCCAGGATGGACGCCTCTTACATAATTGCATTCATAGTGGTTTCTCATTCAACATCGAGGCGGTTTACTTTCAACTTATTACCTTTAAATAAGATGGCTTTCAACAATAAAGTAGTTATCGTGTTGTTATTTACATTCGCGTTAATTTAATAAAACGTATTAATTAGTGAAGGTGAAAACCTGGAATTACACCTGGGATTCCCGATTTTTAAATGGACGATTTACTGCTCGCGAGCGTAGATAGTCTCATAAGGTCATGATTCACTTTTATATGGCTACATGGCTCAAACCTTCAAAAATTTTTGTTTTAATTCGGCTTTCCTTCCACGTCCCCACAAGCACAAACGCTGTTGCCAAGTTTGGTTTTACCGAAATGATTATAAATTATTGCATCCTGTGGGCAATTATAAATATTTCCTATACGAGGCTAGCGTATGTCTATGATAGTTTCTGAGATAATGGCGCAATAAACACAAAATGTTGGCCAAAATATCGTAATTTTAACACTTTCTACAACTCCGTAGTTTGCGCAGCATGTTGCTATGCGATTTTATAATTGGTCAATAGTTTGTGATGTCCGCCGCGTGATACGCACATTAACCACAGAAAACTCAAGTATGCATAGGTACTTAAAAGCCATTCAAATCATTAAGAACCAATATTGCATCCGCCATCTATCACAAGCCTAAAGCAGTGGCGTGCGCTCTCACCTCGAGCTTCCAGCCGCAGGGTACGTCAATGTTTTTAATTAAAGTACCCAAAAAAGCCAACTTATCTACGCTACAGATAAGGACGGATATTGAGTTTCATTCATAATTTGTGACCGAAATAGTGAACGAAAAACAATACGGGCTTATCTAATCTCCTATTTACTCTTCCATTAATTGATCAGTGTCTAATCCCTATAAATACAGACATTTCATGCAGATATCGGGCCGGAAATAATTATCTTTTTTCTCCGATAATGAGGGCTTTAAATCAATATCGATGGTATCTATGCACTCGAGACAAGTAATACGTTTATTGCGGAAACGTGGTGGTTGATAAAGAGGCGAAGAAATGTTGTCAAACAAACGCGGGCGGACGGGAAAAAGAACCTTATGGTTGCATGGTCAGTGACTCGGCCACTCCGCCGACCTGAAGAAGGCCTTCTGGAGGTCGTCCTCAGTAGCGTGCCCATCACATGGAAATCGATACGGTTTGCCAACACACACACATTAAACATATGCACTTGGTTGTTAGAAACCAACACGGTTTTTATTACCACAAATGTGCATAAACAATTATTATTGTTACGCAGTAATGGAAATTCGATACTTCCTGACATAACGTCGTCTCCACGGCTTTTTTGTAGTGGGAAAGCGAGAAGAAAGTAGCCTAGGCCAGCAGTGTGGGCAATATTGACGATATCAGCTTTAAACAATTAGGTGTCGATCGTGTCAGGACGTTGCCTTTATTAATTTAAGGTTAAATGAGCACGCACAGGAAGTTACAATTTCGAAAACGTATTGCACGACTCTGACGTAACGGGTGGTGACAGTTGCACTGGCCATCGAGTTTTCCTGTCATTCTTGTCAGTCGAACAACTCATTCTGACACGAGTCGTTTGAAAGGGCGTTGGCAGAGGGCCACTTCGAAGTAAGCCCGCTGCCGAATATGTAAATTTACAGCGATAGTCAATCAACCCTACCTGTTAGTTTCACATTCCCAAGCTGATCGAAGGACCGGTGCTTTCAGGACGATAATTCTGGACACGTTGCGTTACACCTGAAACAACAGACAATTTTTTCGTTAGTTTTTACTAAAAAAAAATTGACTCGTGTGGGAAGCGACGTTTTCAACTAGTTCCAGTTAGCTAATACTTGGTGTCATGTAAATACAACGGGGCACTAAAAATAGCGGAAAGTGGGCCAGAAATATTTAATTCAAAGGCGTTTTCGGTTTTGGTCCGTTCTCTCTGCTGGCGAGTTGAGATTTCTATGTAAATTTAAAATTCCGAAAATCCGTGGGCTCCCGAGACAGCTGTTCGGGACCGAAGGAGAGTGGGCGTAACGCGAGGTGAAACGCTTAACGATTTCCTCCGGTCCGAAATAAAATGTCAGTCATTCGAATTAAATGGATGAATTATGTCGTTTTTGACGGCATTCGACGACAACATGGCGAGAATCGCCATTACAGCGTATGCAAACTGAAACTTGGCCTCCGAAAGGTGAAATAACGCCAGGTTCCCACTTACAAGGCTTGACCTTCTATTCAGCTCCGCGTCCTCAAGATTTTTGTCACAATTAGAAAAAAAATTTCAGCCTCGCTCGCACGACGAATCGTGGAAAAATCATTTTTCGTCCTGCGGCCTGTCGCGTAACAACGGCGACTGCTACGGCCCCCCGAAACGTGCAAATCGGAACGAACGATTTTGCGGACGTCCTCTGTATTCTCTTCGGACACGCCGTGGTTTCGACCAACAAAGGGTTTAGCCGGCACCACCAATTGAGGCAACGAACCTATTACGGTTTCCCCCTCAAATTCCCACCTCACTTCGTTTGAAACGCGAATACGAATGTTATTCCGAGGAGATTTCTCTCTGTCCACGGAAAAGAAAAAAAAAAAAAGAAGAGATTATAACCCAATCAGGTACGCTCCATCTCACCCAACACCGGTACCACCTGGAGTGGGTCGGCGGGGGGACCCGGGTCGGGCACCATCTTTGTAGCCCTGGGCTAAGCGCGTAGCTCGGTAGCACGACCGGTAGGCGCGAGTCGTGCGACCGGTACCAGTTTCATGTCGTCTTTGTTCCGATAGTGGAGGACGCTACGTTTGTCTTCGTTTGGTACCGGTTCCTGCACCCCTCGACCGCGGCTGACCTAATATCCTTCTTAATAGACCGGAATCCGGCGTTCAATGGGTTCATTCAATTTAATGGAGGCGTTTGCATATAAAAGGACGGTCTTGGTCTTGTTTCGATCGTCATTACACGAAAGCGTTAATCGTAGAGAAATTGAACTATTGCTTGCCCCCGGATGACGGGGGAAACACGGCCGTGTGGCTGAACGACACCCGTTCGATGTTCTCCCAAGCTGGGGAATTCCCTAAGCATTTTTTTCGCGACCATCAATAGTTGAGGTGTCACAATTGAGGCTTGCACCGCAGCACGTTCATTTAGCGGGTCACGGGCACCGCTTGCAAATAGCTTTTAGCAATCGCCGACACAGATGAAACGATTTGGAATGAAAGACAGATTGAATTGGGTGCAACGATCGAACCCCCATCGTTCGCCTAGAAATCACTAAGTACCTCAGTGGTGAAACTGACCCCTTCCGAAAATTGCTACTCCCGAACGATGGAAGCAAGGAACGTTTTGCGTCACACATACGTCACGTCGTACAGTCTGTAGTTCTGTGATTTTTCGTCTTTCGCGCAAGTTTTTGCTCAGATCGAAAGATTATGACAGACATGCGACCGAGACATCGACGAAGGTTCGCCTCCGATCCCTCGGCAAAGAGTGAACGGTCGGGTCCCGGTTAGTCTTAACTGATACCGTGCAATTCCGCCCTTACTTATTTGTGAAACCTTATTCTTAAACAAAAAAAAAAAAAAACAAAAAATGAACATTCCGCTTTAGGGCAAGGTTTCAGAAATGTTAGAGGTGGTACTGAGGAATTTCAAGGAATTTTCCCGAGCGCTTCGGTGGGCTTTCGAGAAGCCTTCGAATTACCTTTAACCGCGTCAGCGCAGTTAACATTCCGGCCTGGGATGGCGTATCTCGGGCCTCGATGTTTTATATTTTATTTGATTCATATAAGATTCATATGCAGGGATTTTATACCTGTGCTCGTGTCGTGGCGTAGGTTGAGCCTTGTAGGAAATGTATGTACATAATAATATGTTATGTTCGCCACAACAGGCCTTGCAGAAACAGAACCTCTTCCCATTTTTTTTAAAATGCAGTTCAACGTTAGAGTTGTCTCGATTGGATAACGCGCAGCCAATAAAATAATCTTCCCAATTTGCGAACCCAAACACGTCGTTATCACGGAAGGTTTTAATAATAAACATATTTTTATATTGCTTAAAGTAACAATCCGCGTTTCGCAGCATGTAGTAATTTTATCGGTACCACTGACCAAAACCGATAAAAAGAAGCACATTGCAGATTATTGCCAAATATAGCAATTAAAACTGGAAATTAAGAGTTATATAAGTGCTGATATCGACTGTTTTTATCAGAGTTTACGAGGAGATAGGGGCTCGTTTAAATTGAAAATTTAAAGAAAATCGACGATTATTACACAAATTTCTGCTGCCCACGACTTATTTTGATTTACAGTAATAATTTACCAGGTTTTTGCATAATTGATCAATCGCGTTAGATTCGTAGCAAATATTTATTGACGCAATAAAACGAACGATTGTTAATGTTGCTATAAAAAGGAGATTTTATTCAAAACAAACAATAAATTATCGACACTGGGTGATGGGATCCGGAGCAATATGACGAAGACCTTTTACAAGGTGTTTCTATCAGATTTACACTTAAACGCGTTTCGCTGCTGCTACTGGTTTCATAATACGATCGAACCTTGAGGCTTTGAAGCGATTGCCCGCTCGAGAACTCGAAGACCGTTTTTCTGCTCTTCCAAAAGACACTTCTGCCCTAAACGCAGGAACGTCAAAACCCGCCCGACATCGGGCCGATTTGCAGGTTCACTTCCGATTTGTCAAAATCGATGGGCTTCGTGCACCCTCGGCTGCCTCTCCGCCGCTAGCAAAACGCGACAATTCAACCGAGCTGCGCGGACGCAAGTCAACCGGCATAGTTCTCGGACCGATAAATTGCACAAAATAACTTACTTACCTTTAAACTTAAATTTATGCCCCTCATTTAAATGGAATAAAATTCAGATGTTGTTCGCTCTGCCGGCTGTTATCGTCGCATATCTATTTATGTAGTTGACCCTTAAATGAACAATATTATATTATTCGAAAGTAAATGTAAAAATCTATATTTACACTCCAGTTATCCAGCCAGCAAGACAACACAATAATTACTGTTGATTAATAAGTATCAAACGGTTGAAAAATCGCGCTCTATTGGCGTTTTACGCATTCCAATGTTAAGATTATCGACGTTGAGATCGATCGTACGCCTCTGATCGAGTTTGGGTTTTGAGAGCCCCCCCGGTCCCCGCCAACGGACATCCTGCTTATTCGTAATGGACCGTTTCCCGAGAATTAAACGGGTACTGTGTGTTAAACAATCGGTAAAGATGGTCTAAACCTTGTGAATCTGCTAATAAGGCAAATGAGCCGAAAACATCACTGCAGAAATGTTACTCTGATAAAGAGAGATAAGAACTCCGGCTAGCACGCCAGTTTTATAATTCCAATATTTCACGATTAAGATGTTATGTTACTGTTATATAGTAACATCCCACCGGACCACTAAAACCGGACAATGGTTCATGCACAACCTCGGGCAAAGAATCGCAGCCTTACGACAGGAGCGTCTGGACATTCCGGCTCTGCCACTAATCAAAATCTATTCCGACGTGGGGCCACATCCTAGCCGGCTGAACTAAGAAAAGACGGCGTATGGAACAAGCGTGGGCTACAAAGGACCATTGCCGAACAAAATGAGGCAAAAGACATTTTTAAGGGGTGACAGACTTGCACGTCAGACGAAAGGCGCGACGGTGGGGCTGGCCCTTCAGCCACATGCACACCGGACCGATTCAACTACCGAAAATCGACCAATTGCGCCGAACGGCTCAATCGCGGAGATCTCGCAGGACTTCGAAAGTAGGGTCGTCGCAGTAGGAGAATTCCTGCACCTTCCAAGAGTATCCGATAGCCCGCCTCCAGATTCCCTGTGCGGGGCAGTTGGTGCATTAAGGCTGGAGCAGCCACCCCTCGTCAGAGCAGCGATGCAAAGCGCGAAACTAGGGGTTGAACAGAGCCACCGTCACTTCGGGGGGAGGCTCGTTCCTTTTGTGAGTAGTTAAAGTCAAAACGTCCTACCTGGGGTTACAAACGCTGGTCGGACGTAACCGGTGGGGTCTATTGGAGTTGGGTAGCTGCAGAAGCAATTAACCGTGGAGTTCATTAGCATTAGTCGAGGAGATGAGGAGCTCAGTTACACGGCTCAACGAAATCAAAAGAAAAAGTTATTACGGGTCTTGTCTAAAAACACAAATCAAGTCGCGTTTCCGGCGAAACCAGATGTTGATCGGTATTTTTACGGTCGCGCCCGCCTCGTCGCAGGCCTTTCGATCCGGTCGAAACTCTTTTCTTTTCGATTTATTTAAAACCGGGAATTCGTCCTGCTGACCGAGCCATTTCACAACGTAGTAGTTTTTGCATCGTGAAATTGTCTTTCTGCAAAACGATGGTGCGACAAAAACGGGTAAAAATGAATTTAATCACGAGGAAATTTACTGAAACGAAATAGCCGTAGATGATAATTCTCAGATCGACGATCGACCATCGAGACGACCATCGGTGTATAAAGATGGACATGTACAAACGTGCGCGAGAGACGAACAGGCCGAACGTGGAATTTAAATACAAATCGACGTGATAAATCCGCAAAGATTTTTTTTCTTTATTTTTTTATTATTATTATTATTTTTTTATATATAGACACATTCATATGTCTCATGGAGTAAACGAAATAATGTTCCAGTTTATTTGCGGGAACCTCGAGTATATATCGGCCTGTTCCGTATTTAATTTTGCCATCGAAGCCGGGGTTCGTTCAACTTTCGACGAGATAGCAGCATCACCAGTAGCAGCAAAAACCCAATGGCAAATGGATTGTTTCCGTTCTTCGGTGCGGGAGGCGAGAACCAAACGCATCGCTAATTTCGGTGCCCGAATCGATCTAATCGGCAAGGGCCCTTTTCCAGGATGTCGGCGGTGTACCGAAAAAACCGCAGCAACTTATCGGGCCACATCCCGACACCACTGACGTTTATGGACATCCTTTGAAATGTGAAAAACAGTCGGCGAGGTACTCGGGCGGTTTCCGGCCCAGACCCACCGACATCGGCACGTTCAGTCGCACTTCCGGCGAAAAAAAAGGAAACGCAATATCCCATCTGACTTTCAATGATTACGTGAACGTCCATGGTTTCCTCCAAAAGGCATGGGATGTCCTTTATGTTTTTCTTTCCTCAAGGATGTTGCCGTTGAGCATCGTCGCGCGGAAGTCTCCTTGGGAGGCGAAACCTCCAGGTCAGGATGCGTTTCCCAAGTTTCGATTTCTCGATAGCTTTTCCGACTGAAAAGTCGCCGCAGCTGTAAGCGGGACGATCCCGAGCGACGCTCTATGGTTGCGTGCGTTAAAGCGGCAGAAAATAAAATGGACTCAAAGAAAACGGAGCCCGATGCAGTTGCTCGCCTTCGGTACACCTTTTGGTCGACACCACCGAAGGATATTTTGTACGCCTATGCCCGCCGACGCCTAAAATAGCGACGCAATTCGGCGCCGGATGTTAAGGCAACGTCAGCATTAGCGGAACCCTGATGGGTAAACACATGATTATTACAAGTTTTTTTTAAGTCGAAATTGCTTGTTTTTTGACTTGTAAAGTAAGTTACGCGAAATTGTAGGAGTAGAAGTAAACAAGTCCAGCGAACATATGGTCGAGGACAGAAATTAGATTTAGTATGAGTGTACCAGACGGTCACGTTCACAAGTGACACACTTGGGGTGATCGTCTCCAAGGGCTTATGCAGGGAGTACCGGTTTACACCTTTTTTCGTATCTCGTTAACTTGCCTATTTTGCTCTACCGGTCTGCTGGGTGGTCTCAAAATTGAAATTAAAAGTGGACAAATATGGTGCGCTCAGGAAGCAACACTAAATGCAGTCCCAGACTGATATTTTGATAATCAATTTTAAGCAGGCTGCCAGCAACATTTTGCATTTTCATGTATGCTTCATGTGAATTCTCACCAAGGCGAGTCACGTGCGTTTCTGAGGGATCCCGCCCACGCTTTCGAATTATTTCTTTCCAGTCTTTGTGACTTTTTGACCAGGTATTAAATAATTTCATTGAGTTTGCGGGCCGTGCTCTTTAAGGGTCTTTTAAGGGGACTTCTATAAAAACCCAAAAAACGAGGTCTTCGTCTGATCGTGTATAAAATTTCCAAATTTTGATCCCCGAATAGCAAGCATGCACACAAACATCGTCAGGGTCTCTTCTCCGTTCGCACTTAATTTGTTTACGAATCTCTTGCCAAGTTTTCGTTTCCTGTGGATGCGACGTCGAGGTTTACTTACCTTTTTCACGTTTGGATCACCCGCAATCTGCACTGGATCCCCGATAGGGTCACCGGCCACACCGTTCACTAGTCAAGGGGTGGCAAAATCGGCCCCAAATCGCTCGTTGTGGGCGGAAATTAACCGTTCAACTGTTGCTTCTCTTCGAACGCGCACACGGCGGCCATGTTTAATTCATCCTACACGATTCCCGACGTTTCTGCACTGTTCGGATCCTCCAGGAACGATATTTCCGCACGAAACTGCTCAAAAATCCTTTTCGGGGCTTAGGCGAATACTTCGAACTTTGATATCGCGCACTAAAAAATTTAATTTAGCCTTTGCAAGCTGCCTTTTACCAACGATTTCGATGGCCTTCTGGCTCTTGACGGGGCAACGTTGCCGGATGTCGGCGTTGCCACGTGAATACGCTAGGCACGGTGGACCCCAACATCGTTTCTCTCAGTCAAAAGCGGTTTCCGTATTTAATGGCGCGAGATGCCATTCATTAATGTCCAGAAATTGGTTTCTCAATGAATTGAAAATCTGCGATTTGGCAACGCTAACGCGCTTGAATTCTAGTAAAATTTTCAGTAAATTTCGCGTTAAGCGGAAAAAAACCCGAATTCGTGCGTGATTCGGAAGCGTAAATATCGCATGAAAATTACTGCTAATCCCAAAATAACCAGCGAAAAAGGCCTAATTCGCGAAGATTTGAGTGTTTGAATGCGTAAGATGCTCTTTCCAGCCATACGAGGCCTGATTTCTGCTTTAGTACCGTCGTATTCACGGTCGCGCTCCACTGTGTGACGGCCTGGGTTGTTGAATGGGAGAATTCATGAATAAAATTACCTAAGCATTTTTATTCACAAATTGCTTAAAATAGATTCATGGTATTTAAGAATGGGAGACAAAATTAATTGCGCGAATTCGCATCGGGGATGACCGTGCCGGACACTTGGCCTGCTAATGAAGGTGTATTATCGATCTTTCGTTAAAAAACTTCGAGTTTGTAGGTGTGGCTACCTGAAATCTAGAATTAGCTAGTATATACAGGGTATCTCATTGAAGATGCCCACATTAGTGAGATTTTTTTAAATCGGAAATATAGAATTTGCGGACAAATTGGTTGAATTTCGAAAATATTATTGAACTGCGAGCGTGTGCAAATTGCTTTACCGATGTC
The DNA here is from genome assembly GCF_040115645.1 of Euwallacea fornicatus. Taxonomy (NCBI): domain Eukaryota; kingdom Metazoa; phylum Arthropoda; class Insecta; order Coleoptera; family Curculionidae; genus Euwallacea; species Euwallacea fornicatus. The sequence continues at coordinate 1,977,692 of NC_089570.1, forward strand.
AACAAAATATCTTAAGAAAGAATCATCCACTCACGTACACCGTGAGTGAAATTTGCGAGCAAAACCGCATAACAAACGCGTAAGCCGCGTTCAGAAATGGCACACCTAGTGTGAGTGTGTCAAATCCAGAAATCACGGCGTCACCAATATTTCCTCTCGGGTGTAGTAAATTGCCATCACTCTGTAGAAATTGCAGCGGTGGCAAGTAACTAAAAGGAACTGCTTGCTAAATACTAAATTCCTTATTTACCAATAAACCATAAATTAGCAAAATTCATAGAATCGTCTTATAAACTCTTTGATGAATGAGCTTATGAGCAATGAATGAAACAATGCTCTTTCAATGGAAAGTTCATTCATAAGCAACTATGAAAAAAGGGTTACTCATGCGTTTCCGTTGCGTGCACCGGAAGCTACTACACCAAGTCTTGATTCTAATCTTTTTCGCATTGCCTGTGCTTAATAAAAGTGATAGATCGATTTTGAAAAATCAGTATTCACAGACCTACTGCTGCCTACCGATCCAGGCGGAATATGCCTACTCTCTTCGGTACAGAGAAAAATTCTTTTCCTGTCCGCGACTATAAGAAAATAAATAAACCATTGCAATGGGTGTCGGGCGATTCTGGTGGGCAGATACTTGAACCCACATACCAAAATAATTTCCCGATTTCTTGGTATTCGTTGAAACAACCAGCACAGTTTGGTTGGGTGGACGGCGATCAGTGGCGGCCCGTTTTAACTGAGAAATTGATTTCGTCCGGCTAAAAATAGAGGCAGCGTCTGTGCTAAAATCATTGCCGAATTCTGCGGAGGAACCCTCCTAAGACCCCTTAGCCATCCCAAGTTTGCCCACCACCTACGCCAATTTCACGGTCACTGCGACGTAGCCGGGGCATTATTTTCTTTTTGTTAAATTTAGCTTGGGTAAAGAGGGGAGAAGGAAACAGAGGCGGTGCGTTGGATTTTTTTCACAGCTTCACAGTCTCTGCTTCCAGGTCAAAACCCACAGAGGTGGGCTTGAACGTTATTTATTCCAAATAGTGAAAACTCACCTTAAAAACCGATACGTTAATTCCTATTGACACCTATATGTATAGACTCCTACGCACAGGTGGGCCGCAACGGTTGTTATAATAAAACTTTCTTACATAACAACCCAACTATACCTAATTTATAACACATAGATAGGTGACCAACCTGTTGTATTTTTATTCGTGCGTTTTCATTCTTGTAAAACCTACCCAATGCGTGGTCATTGGCGTTGACCATTTTTTTCGCGCCTTATATAGCCACCTTGTTTATGTGGGCATTCCTACTTTCGATTTATATAACGAAGAATGAACGGTTTCAAAAATAATTCATTGAAGAATTACCATCTGCGCGACTTCCGCTTAGTAGTCGTAGTAGTACCGGAAGCCGGAAATGGTGGCAGGTTTTAAACGAGGGTTCCATTCAAAGAAACTACCTCCCTCGAGGGGCGAACGGCAGATGGCTAATTAAAAATACCGGATCTGGATACACACCCCTAATTGATCGGCAGCCAGGGGCGTATCGAATAGGAGTATTGTGCAGTTTGGAAATGTGGGTTAATATCCTAATGGATCCTAAAGAGCGCATTATGAATTTTAAATATACCGATTATTATAATCGTACAACAATTTAAAAACCTATTAAAGCAGGCCTACGTCTGATGACGTTCTTCGTTGCGGTTTTTTTTAATGACCCATGCATTAAACACCAGTTAAATTTTCACATCTGTTATTATTGTTCAATTTGTTATGAGGGCGTAAACGTTTGAAAATTTTCTAAGGAAAATAACAGTTTTATAGTTTATGACTGTTTTAAGCAATAAACAAAAAGTAACTACGAGAACCATTCGTTAATTTATGAAAAAAAAAAAAATCAGCTCTACTTTCACTGGATTTTTCCAACAGCCCTCACCAAGGCGGTAGGTCGGCCACGGAGAGAATAGTCAGTTTCTCGGCGTAGAGCAGCGATATTTACTACCACAAATAATAAGCCAGGAAAACTGTCTCGATCCCTACTTTCTATGTTGCCACAACCATTATAAGTGTGCAGGTAATAATAGACCACAAAGTGAGAGAAATGAAGATTCAGTTCCTAAATCTTGGGTCGTCAAAACACTTACTGACTCAATGAAAAACTTATTTTTAGACTTTCATATCTACTCTCAATTATGCCCTTGATTCTAACCAAAAGTAAATAGCGCAGCTCCAAATTTTAAACAGTACAGTTTCTTTTAGATCAACACCTGAACGCTCGAGTAAGGTCGTAAATTATGTTCCACTATTTGTGTTATCACTTTCAAATACCTAACCCCCACTTTCAGAGGAGATACATTAAATGGAAAAAAAACCACAAATTTCCTTCAAAAGACGCAATTTATTCATAAATTAAAATACCATAATAATAACACATCTTAACAAGTATCTAGTGGGTGTTTCAAACAGACCCTGTACGACTGATACTATGCAGGATAATTCACAACGAAATGGATACAGAACGGGTGCCTGTAGATGACCTCAAATTAAGCCGATTTTCCACCTTCATACCTTCTTATATCTACGATTAATGAAATATTACTTTCAGAAAATTTCTCAAAAAATTCAATGCAAAAGCAATTAATTAATATATAACAACCGGATTTTCAAAATATATTTCTTTTACCGACATCTTTAGTTGGCAAAAACTTAAAGTGACTAGCAGCTCAAGAGGAGGCGGGTCGCCCTTAAAATTTCACGAATTCTGTTTTAACTCAGATTTAATGGGTTGAAGCCCAACGTCGTTACACTTCATTATGGATAACTTTTAAATCGACACTTTTCACACAATTGCACAAATAAGTTGTGAAAATAACTTCCCGCAAGTCTAGCCGCTGCACTTACCAGATTTAGATAAATGTGATTTCTCTTGGGGAACTTTCCATATTCGTGTGTTGGAACTGAGCAAGATCTCTGGAACCGCTTCAGTAAAAAATGTGCCTTTCTAATAACTCACAGTCAATTACTGAAGACTTTCATTTTCGGCGAAAGATGCATTTAGGCGCAAGAAAAACGAGGAGCCCTTTTGAACAGCATTTTTAGTGCTAATTTTATACTAATACTCAATTTCATATAAATAACAGCGTCTGTAGAGTTGTTCATTGAACACAATGAAAAAAACTTAATAAACTGACATCGTTTTGTTTTCTGTTCCTATCGATCTTCTAAATCGGATACTGGCAGACTTAGGCATAAATTTTATTGACTATATTCATATCGAAGTTTGCACAATCGAATTTGTTATAAAAGCGGTAGACCGATTGGATATTAAATGAGGGTAAAGAAAAATCATTAAATTTTAAGGGTGGCCCATCCCTTCCTCAGCCGCCAGCGACTTCAAGTCTGTACCAAGTAAAAATGTCATTAGAAGAAATTAATCTTTAAAATTTGGTTGTTCTACGTTAATGTTTTGAGGGCCCCTAGACGCACCTGTTCTGAATCCATCGCGTCGTGAATCACCCTGTATAAGAGAGAAAAAATATATTCTGTTCTATAAAATAAAAATGTTTCACTCTGAATTTTTCTCGAATATATGTAGCAAAAGCTACAAAATCTCAAAAAGTTTCTTGAGCTCGACCATCAGTTGCCAGTCGGATTTCAATAGATCATCTCTGAAATAATCCTTGCAGGCATCTATCGACTGCCGGGATATCTGGAATCGAAAGTTTAGAACGAAATCAATTGAGGACCGGATGTTTAGTTTAACTAGATGTTTGGACTAACTGGAGAGCTTTTGGCGGATTTTTCCAAGCAATAAAAAATGTGTTTTTTTGCGATTCCCAGTAATACTTAATTGCTGTCAAGAGCCAGTAATTGAACAAATGTGCCGGCTGATAGACAACATGTGATTTAACAGTTTTAAACTGAACAGTTGGCTTTTGCAGTCTAATTCCGAGAAGAGCATATTTTGTTAGACAATTAGACGCAATAACAATACACAAGATGATTTCATGTGTTTCGACGAGTTCCTGTTTCAGTTTACACATTCTTAAGTGACGTTGGTTTCTGAGCAGGAACTGAATTTATCCCACAAACCCGGTATTTAACCGGAAATACTATCGACGAATAATAAAAGTTGCTATTTATGTGTGAGTGTGTGTGGCTATTTAAACGTGCCGATGAATTAAGTCGGCTAATCCATTCTAAATAACAAATTTATTGAATGAAATGAAAGTTCGCAGACGTCGAAGCCCAGCAACAGCGCATTGAGTAACTGACTGACACAGCGCGAATTTACTCGATGAATGAAATATATGCGTGCCTACTTATAATAAATCTCGTTCACGGTGAGATAACGCCCGTCGCTGATTTATTGCGAAGGCAAATTTGAATTGAATCAGGGGTGAGTCAATCCAAATGATTCAAAAATGATTATTTTGTCTAATGACACGAAACTGTAACTTACCTTGCTTGTCAAGAAGTCCTTCTCGTCGAAATGTCGCCCAAACATCTTGGGCGACTCTCCCGGAATCGGCTCGATTTTAATGCACACCTCCATCCCCTTCCTGGCGGTCGTCAAAGGTTTGTGATTGTCCTCTATACTAGTAACGATACCGATATCCACGAACTGAAACCAAGAAACATCTTGAAGACGTGAAAAAAAAAACAACAGCTTGTTTCGCTCACTTCCTTGGTAGGAACACATAGTGGGGTTCCTTCCTTCACAATCCCCGCTTCCACCATTACTCCGCATACGATGGGATCCCTAGAATTGAACACGCAGTTAGGCAAAACGCGCAACCTGCAAGGGAAGACGGCAATGTGTTTGTACTCTTCTCGCTTCTTTTGCTTGAGCTCTTCCCGATAGGCCATGAATTTGTCAAATAGATGGTAGATGATGTCGGCTTGGAAGATTTTAACGCCCATACTGTCCGCCAACTCTTGGGCGTCTTTTTCCACTTTGACGTCAAAGGCCAAGATTGTGGCGTACCTGAAGTATCGCAAAATATTAGTAGCCCCTCATAAAATTTCTAATAACCTTCGTAAACACACGAAAATTTGTAATATGCATAAGTAGGCAATGCGCCAATCGAGTCATCACTGATTTTAATCGGATATAGAGAGGAGTCTGTTAGTATCTCTTTCATTTCCTCCAAACCTGAACTCCATCAATTATTCTGTGCCCACAAATAAAAATAAATCTGTAATGGATACAATTTAAAAGCAATACGAGTGAATTGAGCTCTGAGATACACCCGTGAAGGTAAACTTTTACACATGAACTTTGCTGATTAATGGAAAATTAATCCTTAGCAGCGAAATTCCAATTATTGCACACTCTTAGGAATAGTTGAGCTTAGCAAGACGCACAGTAACCTTTAAAAGTTACGAAGAACTTGAGGAAATTAAGAGAATTTGATCTGTTGAACGGTGTTATTGATAAATAGAAAAGCTATTTGCTCATTCTATATGCGTCCCGTCCTAATTTAACTCATGATCAGATTTACGGATTCCCCGCTAAAATTCAATACCAGGCACTTCGTGCTTCTCCTACAGCGTCGCGATATTGTTGGTTAATCTACCTAAATTTCGCTTACTTCAATTATTTTATGTACGATCATGTTCATACGAATATACCCTCTCTGTGGGCACCTTTGTTTGAACTTTTTCAGGTGAACGGTCCACGCCTCTGTCAAGAAACGCGACCATAAGGAAAATCTATTCCTAAACAAATATTCTAAACGGTAGCGATGGCAAACAAAGAGCATCTGCTTGACAACTTCAAGATAAGAAAGACGAGTTTTGATCTGACTTCTCCAAAAAACGAATTGTTATTTGTTTAGGACACTCGGTCAACATCACCGTACGATCTGAATATTGATTTTGGATCAAAATCTTCTTACTGGGATTCATGCTCGAGCATGATTGACGCCTTCATCACGTCCTTCTTGACCACAGGTCCGATTCTTATGCCTGAGTACTGAAAAAAAGCTTACAATCATTTTGCGCCTCTTGGGAGAGATAACTAGTGACCTACCGGGATTTTACTGACTTTCAAAAATTCAAGCAAAGCTTCCAATGATCCCAAAGTGGAGGCCTGAACGTAGACTCCCCTTTCTTGTAACCTGATACCAGAAAGGGCGCTTTTTAATTCCCGAGACACTTCCTCTTTCATGATCTAAAATTATTACATTAAAACTTGAACACACCGAGTGTATAATATCTTACTTCGACTTCATCGGGCTTAACGGCAACGTACAAATTAAGGCCCGCGATGGCCTTTTCTAACTCTTTAGCAGCTATTTTCACTCCCTGGGCCGCTTTCACTTCCTTGTACTCTACATAAGCGTTCTGAAGATTTTTTGTGATAAAAATGCGCAAAATTTGTAAAAATATTGACATACCTTTACACGTAATTCGCGTAAGGGTTGAGGCATTAAAAGAGATCTAATTTGGGTTACTATCGGTCCGTCAGTACCGGCGACTAACATGGTGTCGCCCTCTCTTAACGTGCCATTGACTAGAATAACGTCAATTGTGGTACCCAGACCAGGAATTGCTTTAACCTGTAAAATTTATAATGCAAAAACAGCTCTAAAAATACTAAACATTTGACCAGGCTGGGTATTAAACATTCAAAAAAATCTCAATGATCAAATTCCAGTACCTTACCTCAAGTACAGTGGCTTGTAATTCGTCAGAATACATAAGCCGTTTTGGCAGTTTCACTTGACAGTACTCTACAATTAAAGCTAAGAGATTGCCCATACCCTCGCCTGTAATAGCGCTGGTTGGCACTAATGAGAAGTAGCTACGTGGATCAGGGTTTTCGTAGAACAAAGCCGCATTTAGTCCTATGTATTTCACCATTTACATTTAAACCAAGACAGATGTGCGCATGCTAACCTTGCTCTGCAAATTGCACTATCACAGCCTTGCTCCTCTGCTCAAACTCAAGTTGAGTATTAGCGGCTTGCGCCTTTAAAATATCCCTAACGTCCTTCCTGTTCATAGTTTGCCAATCATATAACCTGAAAAGGAACAATAAAAAAACACTGCATATAAAAAAGAATAAACATTTACCTGTCAATCTTATTCAAAGCGACTATAAAGGGGCACTTTTTCTGCTTCAACAGATTAATGGATTCGATAGTTTGCGGCTCTAAACCGTGCATAATATCCACGACTAGAATTGAAATATCGCAGAGAGAAGATCCCCTGTTTCTCAAATTTGAAAAAGACTCGTGTCCCGGCGTGTCTATGATAAGCAATCCTGGGATTTTCAGATTCATTTCTGAGGCCTAGTGCGAAAATTATTAATAGGAAACTACCTAAAATTGAACACTTGCCCCTTTAACAATCTTAATCTGCTCTTTAATAGCCTCGATGGGAACGTTTGTAGCTCCAATTTGTTGGGTAATACCGCCAGCTTCACCATCCTGTACATTCGTTCTTCTTAGTTTGTCTAAAATTTTCGTTTTACCGGTATCTACGTGTCCTAACACGCAGACAATTGCGGCACGTAAGTTATCTATGGAGCGAGTTTTTTCAGCTTCCTCTTTTCGTTTCTGAAATTTTTTTTTAATTCTGTAAAATTGAAATAGAAAGTGTCTAATCTTTAAATAACCATAATCCTTTCTTCAGCTCTCTCTCGCGATTGTTGCGCAACCGTCTTTGCGTCCTCGTCCTCTTCGTCGCTCTCATCGTCCGATTCGCTCTCACTTTCAGTTTCCGATTCATCTTCTGAACTGTCGCTTTCCACTTTTTTGGAAGCCTAAAACTTTTTATGTAATGTTTAGGTATCTTAGAAGTCATTAGAGTTTACTTTAGTATTAGTCTTCACAACTTCAGCCACAATTTCCTTTTTGTTTTCCTCCATCGACGCATCGGATTCTTCATCAGAAGAAGCATCCCAAGCATCTTTCACATTGTCTTCCTCATCATGATCTTTAGGAGGGTCTGTTTCAGTAAATTTTACCTCTTCGGCCAAGACTTCCTGTTCAGACTCTTCAGGTCTAATTTCCTCCTCCTTCTTCACTTCCTCTGGCGTTTGTTCCTTCTTCTGTCTATTTGGTTTAATTCTAGTTCCAGGTCTTGGCTTTTTTTCACCCACATCTGGCAGTGCCACCCCTTGAGCTTTCAAGCTGTCAATCAATGCCTGAGCCCTGGCTCTATCAGCTTTTTGTTTTGCAGTCAGAAGCTTTCCTTCTGCTTTCAGGCGTTCCTTTCGCTCCTTTTCTTTTTGTTTCTTTTTTTCCTTTTTTTCTTGCTCTAATCTCAGTGCTTCCAGTCTAGCCTCTTCAGCCTCCTCCTCTCTTTTGATCCTCTCTTCTTCTTCTTTTTTTATTCTTTCTTCTTCTTCTTTTATTTTCTTTAGAGCTTCTTGCATGGCTTGGATTGTTTTCTTGGCAGGGCCCTTTTTGCCTTTGGAGTCCTTTTCTTCTTTATCCTTTGCTCCTTTTTTCTTTTTTGAAGCTTTTTCTCCGCCCTCTTCACCACCTTCACCATTATCTCCTTCCTCAGATGCACGTTCTTCTATGATTTTGCCTTTCTTCTTTTTCTTTTTAATTAATTCTTTTTCTTCTGATTCTTCTCTTTCTTCTAATTTAGGTGCAGCAGCTGCAACTGCTACGACATGCTCAGTCTCATTTGTTTCATCACCATGTCGATTTTTGAATTTTTCTGCAATTTTCTTTTGTTTCTCTCTTTCCTTTTTTTCCTTTTTCTTCTGTGCAGCTGTTTTAACCGTTCCTATGTTATTAATTTCTTCTTCATTCTCCTCAAGTTTCTCTTCTTTAGTTTTGCCTTTCTTTTTTCCCTTCTTAAGGCCAGAATTTGGTTCTAGCTCTGTTTGAATTGTGGCTACTGCTGACTCCTCCATTTTGATTCCTTTATAAAGTATCTTATCAAAAAGCTTTTAAAAAAGTGTGAAACAAACAAACCTGCATATTCCATTTGAAGTTCAGCCAAGGCTCTCTCTAATCCATCCTCATCATCATCATCATTTTTTCTTCTCTTGCTCTTTTTTGCCTTTTTGCCTTGCTGTAATTCAGTAGCTTTTCCAGCTCCTTTTTTTTTCCCTTTTGTAGCTGTTTTCTGCTCTTCTTCACTTTCTTTATCGTCCTCATTTGTCTAAAGTTAATTGTAGAACATAATGAATTGTAAATACTACATATTTAGTGTTCACATATATATTTTTTTATTCAACGCCAAGCATACATACCAGTTCGTCATCTACACTCTCTTCAACCTGAACTAAAGCAAAAGTGCTCTGCACCTTTGTAACAAGTGCCTCTTCTTCAGAATCACTAAGCTGTTTCTCCTTCTTCATTTTAGTCTTTTTTGCCTTTACGGCTTCATTTTCAGTTTCGTCTTTGTTTCTGTACAAGCAAAAATAATATCATTAATGCAACTTAACGCGTGAATTCCCCTAAACAGTCGCATTCATCCCTACACTTCCATCCTAACCTCACTTATCGGAAATGTAACTTTAAAACTTACTTCTGAGCTTTCAACTTCTTGGTTTCAGCTTTTTCAATTAATTCCTGTGTGCCTACTTCAATGTCTGAATCGCTGAAATCGAAATAGGGCCCTAGTGCAGGAGAATAGGACAACATATTTTGCAAGAATGACTTACCTTTCGTCACCCTTCGCCCCTTTGCGTTGCTTTTTCGCCTTACCCATTTCGACAAGGAATTTAATTGATTGTTGTTCGCTTTATTTGTACGTACTATCATAAGTAAAAGGGTTTTTTTTAAGATTTCGGACAAATTGACCCTTTCTTGCCAAAACGACATGCAAAATTGGAAAGCGTCAAAATCGCTAGTAACCTTGATAGGATGGGCTTTTTGTTTTTGGTTATAAGGACAATTCATGGTTTTGTTGGCAGCATTGTATTAAAACTATGAGAAGTATATAGCCATCTTTATTTTTGACTGATATAAAAGAGAGCCAAATATAAGTTTTATCCTTTTGTTTTAATATTGTCAGTGTTTGATGTTAAATTGTTAATTTTGATATATTTTGAGTTTTTTAAATTAATTAGAGGAATTAAAACTAAAGTGAGAAAAACAGCATAAAGCTAATTTAGATTCTAAAAAATATATTTTATACAAATAATATCATTCCATTTGCTTCCTTTGGTCGCTCATAATGGGCAGAAAAGTAACACTAGCTTCTGCAACCCTCAATCAGTGGGCATTAGACTTTGAGGGAAATCTAGATAGAATTCTGCAGTCTATATTAGAGGCTAAGGAAATGGGGGCCACTTTTAGGACCGGTCCTGAACTTGAGATTTGGTTAGCTTCATTTATTTATTATACAAGATCTCAGTGGCTGAGCTATATCCCAGTCGGTCTCCACAAGGCAGGAGGCAACTTATTAGTGATGAGAAATTTTGGGTAGCACTGAAAAAACATCTACTATACAGGAGTCTTCATTCAGAACCCATAAGGGCGCATAATTTATAGTTAAGCCACTGCAGGATATTTGGAAGAATCAGCAGAAACTTTAATTTATTCAAGTCTTATTTTAACACTTCTTCCTTGTTTAAGTGGATATAACTGTCAGGATCATTTTTATGAAAGTGACACATATCTTCATTCTTGGGAAATATTAGCAGAGCTTTTAAGTGCTCCTTTATGCAAAGATATTTTAATAGATGTAGGGATGCCTATAATGCATAAAAATGTTGCTTATAACTGCAGGTAATATTTTTTATTATTATTTTTAGAGCTATAGTACTGATCAATTTTTATAGAGTAATATTTCTCAATAAGAGCATAGTTTTAATTCGGCCTAAAAAAATATTAGCTGATGATGGCAACTACAGAGAAAGCCGGTGGTTTACCTCATGGAAAAAGGTACTATAATAAATCATTATTGTTAATATTTGAGGGTTAAAGTTCCAGGATAAGGCAATTGAAGACTTTTATTTGCCCAGAATGATTTCAGCAATCACAGGCCAAAGAACTGTCCCTATAGGGGATGCTGTAATTTCCACTTTAGACTCTTGCATAGGTAGAATGTGAATTGAAATATAAGTGATACTCTAAAAGTGGATTTACAGGGTTTGAAATATGTGAGGAATTGTGGTGTTCTGATAGTCCACACATCCCTCTTTCTATGGATGGTGTGGAGATAATTTGCAATGGTTCAGGCAGTCACACACAGCTCAGAAAAAATTATGTATTATCTGATTTAGTAAAGTGTGCAACTATGAAGTGTGGAGGTGGTTTTAGTACTATTAACCCTTTATAACCAATTTTACTATTTAATATTGTTTCTAGGCTGTTATGTCTTTAGTAACTTAAGGGGTTGTGATGGAGAAAGAGTGTACTTTGATGGCACATCTTCCATCACTTTGAATGGCCATATTTTAACAAAAACACAACAGTTTTCTTTGGAAGAAGTTGTGAGTTTTATCTGTCTAATGAAATTTTCTTTCAAATAATTTATTTCTGTTAGGAGGTAATTAGTGCCACAATAGATTTGGAAGACATAAGATGCTACAGAAACAGTAAAAGATCTCGGGCAAACCTGGCTTCTGCAAGCAAAAGCTATCCAAGAATACCCATAGATTTCTCTTTATCTCCTGAAAATGATACTTCCTTACCTACAGCTCGACCTATTGATATTGTAACTTTATTTCCTGAGGAAGAAATTGCTCAAGTAAATGCTCCAATTGGTGTTAAATTTCACTGTTGCTATATGTAGATTTGCAGGGCCCAGCATGTTGGCTATGGGACTACTTACGACGGTCTGGCCAAGGAGGTTTTTTTTTACCTTTAAGCGGGGGAATAGATTCGTCTAGTACGGCTGTGATCGTGTATTCTATGTGCAAGTTAATTGTAGAAAATGTTGAAAGAGGCGCAGGTTAAACTACCATATGCAAAGCCAATAAGATTCATAAAGAAAAAGCTTGTTTGTAGATTCAAAGGTTCTCTCAGATGTTAGACGTATAACTGCAGATGCTGAATACACTCCTTTGAGCGCGCAGGAGTTATGCAACCGCATTTTAGTTACTTGTTATATGGGCACAGAAAATTCCTCTAAAGAGACGAAAAATAGGGCTAGTGGATTAGCTGCGGCTATTGGAAGGTAGATAGATTTGTAGCAGAAAAGGGCCTTTTGGTTTAATTAAATTTTTAGTTATCATTTGAACATTGTCATAGACAAGGCCGTGAGCGCGTGCTTAGAAATCTTCAGTACGATAACAGGCCTATTCCCGAAATTTGCAGCCAACGGAGGGTGTCCTAGACAGAATATGGCGCTTCAGAATATTCAGGCTAGATTAAGGATGGTACTAAGTTATCTTTTTGCGCAGCTGGTATTATGGGCGAGAGGGCGGCCTGGTGGACTTTTGGTTCTCGGCTCTGCCAATGTTGATGAAGCTTTACGGGGCTACATGACTAAGTATGATTGTTCCAGTGCAGATATAAACCCAATTGGTAAGATCTTTCAACATTTTATTTATTTATTTGAGGAACTGGGATTATAATAGGGGGCATCTCTAAAACTGACTTAAGGAAATTCATAGTGTACGCAAAAGAGAAATTTAATATTCCAATTTTGGGTGAAATATATTCCGCAGTTCCCACAGCCGAACTCGAAGTGAGTTACTCAGTTTTGTGTCTTTTCTGTTCCATTGGAATGTGATTTCTTTAGCCACTGGCTCAAGGTAAAATAGCCCAAACCGACGAGCAAGATATGGGCATGACATATAGTGAACTGAGCCAATTCGGGCGGTTCCGTAAAATTGAAAATTGTGGCCCCTTTTCCATGTTCTGTAAACTCACCCAAACATGGTCGGAGAGTTGCACACCGAAGCAGGTTTCTGAGAAAGTGAAACATTTCTTTAGGTTCTATATTTTATCACCGGATTGAAAAATAATGCTAAATGTCAGTTGATATTGAAGGTGCTACGCAATTAATCGTCACAAAATGACAGTCCTTACTCCGTCTTACCACGCAGAGTGTTATAGCCCCGACGACAACAGGTTTGACTTGAGGCCGTTTCTCTATAAGGCTAATTGGTCTTGGCAGTTTCGAGCTATCGATAAACAAGTAAGATTTTATTTTATATAAACCATTGTGCAGTTGATTAGTGTATTTTGTTTAGTTGGAGTATTTAAATAGTCTGAAAAGGAGTTCCTCGAACAGTGGCAATCTTGCGAAAAAGTCTAGTACTGCCAAGGGTCGGGCAGGGGTTACTGTATAGTATAGGGCGTTTGTTTAGGTGTTTATATTATTGTGTTTGAATGGATAAGAATGTGTAATATGCACGTAAAAGGGATTTTGATTTAGAAAAAATAGTACCCCGTTATAGAATTAGCCAATGGGTCATTTTTAGAAGTTGTTTCAAAGCAATAAAAATATCTTTAAGCATTATTTTCTGTTTAATATTTTATAGCGAGGATTTTTAGTAATGGTATCGCAACATTGTTGACTACATAACAACGTCATTGTTATGCCAGTTCTATTTTACCCATGTGTGCTTGTTATTGTTCTTCGTTAAACATTACTTATATTCACCATTATAGAAATAATTTGTTTATATTTTGGAGAAACAGGTAATTTTGTAAAAGTATTATAATAGAGGCACTTCCTCTATTCCGGATGATTCCTTAAATGTAATTCGCCATTTCCTACTTTCTCAGCGATTAACTTTGCAATTAAACTTAACCAATTGCATGTTCATTGCTACAAAAAAAAATGCAGCTATTTAATGTTTCATTTTACGGAAACACCTGAACTTAGAAATGCGTGACCTAACACGATATCAGGTAATTCTTTTACCTAAAAAGCTTTGATAAAAGAACAATTATTATAATTTAACATAAAATATAACCACTATGTCATGCCCTATTACAGTACAATTATTCCATAGTTAAGGCAGTAATGTACCATTTAAATATTTCTGTTTTGCTATGTCTTATTGTAACAGTCATAATTGTATGGCTGATTGCTCATTTACTAAAAATCTACAGACACCTTAACGAATTTCCGACAAACCCCTTTGTGCCGATACTTGGACACGTTTTTGATTATATAAACCCTCAGAGTAAGTATAAGAAATGATTTTGATCATTTGTCGAAAAGTGCTTTGCTCTAGAAACCCTAATCACCCTTACGGATAACCTGCATGAACACGGTGGAACGATCCGGCAGTATTTTGGACCGAAAAAGCCCTGTTTGATAACTGCCAATAAGAATTTATTGCAATTTTTGTGTCGTAATAACAAATATGTTTGCAAATCCATGTTTTATAAGTTATTAAAGCCGTGGCTTGGCGAGGGGCTCATCACCAGCGATGGTACTAGTATTCACCATTAGATTTAGTGTGTACTACTCAGTAAACCTAACCATTATCAGGGCAAAAATGGCTGTCAAGGAGAAGAGTGCTAACAAGTACTTTTACCCAGAGTGCCGCACTAAAAGGTTTCGTAAGTGTTTTTGATGAAAAATGTGAGTCATTGATTGAGAGTCTCTCGGTAAAGGGAGAGTGCAGCATTAACCTTCACCCAATAATGAAACAACTCACTTTAGACATTATATGTGGTATAGTAACTTTAATCTGTGATATTGATTAGCTCTAAAATTTGATGATCACACACAGAAACCGCCATGGGCCTAAGTCGGAGCCCCCATGAAAGTAGTAAAGACTGGCTTTATTCCAGTAGCATCGAAACTTTATGTGAAGTAATACAGAACCGAATGACTTCTGCCTGGAAGATTTATGACTTTTGTTTTCGCTTCTCCCGCGATTATTCCAGAGAGAAATCTGCCCTGGCAGTTGTGGATAGCATGTTCGATTTGATAGTTAAGAGGAAGTTAGAAAAGACTAGTGTTGATGGGGAGAAAAAAGACATGTTGGATTTGTTAATGGAGATTAGAATCGATGGAAAACCTCTGACTAGAGATGATTTAAGGGAGGAAATTAATACTTTCATGTTTGCAGTAGGTTTCTTTGATATTTGAAAAGAAAAGGTGCATTGGGAAATTTTAGGGATACGATACTACTAGTACAACAATGTCTTTGGCTGTCTACGAGATAGCCAGGCACCCAGATGTTCAGGTTCAAACGAAATAGTCAAGTTTTAGCGCTTTTTATAATGGTAATTGTTTTCAGACAAAATTATATGAGGAGCAAAGAATGATATTCGATAAAGGTGATGTTCAGGTCTCTTATGAGAAATTGGAAAAAATGTCTTATCTGCAGATGGTGATATTGGAAACGCTTCGTCTGCACACCATCGTTTCTTTTGTCGGGAAAAAAGTGACGAAAGATCTCTTTTATGGTAATTTTCCTCCGTGAAAGATGAAATTTGCCACTACTCTTTAAGTTTTTTGCAAGATGGTAAAAGAATTCCTGCCCTGCTAAACATAATTATTTTCATACACGGTTTCCACCACAATCCGGATTATTTTCCGAACCCCCATGAGTTTATACCAGAGCGCTTTTCATCCAAGGATGAGATTGATAAATTTACTTATATGCCGTTCGGAGTTAAGCCTAGACAGTGTTTAGGTAAGATCATTTGAAGCGTGGCAGAATATTTCCAGTATAAGTGTAAGTAGTACCTGAATTTTAGGGAAAAATTTCGCTATGGTCGAGATGAAATGCGTGCTATCCAAAATTATAAGAAATTTTGAGGTTGTGGAGGTGCCCGAACGGCCCTTGAAACTTGAGCCGAAGATAGTATTATTTTCTTCGAGTGGAATTTGGGTTTCGGTGAGGCAAAGGGCGAAATGATCGAAAAGATGGATAAACTAATTAATAAAATTGATTATAGGCAAAATTGTATTTTTTGTTTGTCGAGTTTTTCGTGCATTTGATAATAGAGAAAAATGTGCTGTAAAATTGCAATCGTGCAATCTTCTTTTTTTGTATTGCTATTGAATAAAACATTTCCTCCTATCTAAAACTATGGTCGTTTTTTCCAAAAAATATTCAGGAAGGGAGAATAATATAGAGGGAGAGTAGCATAAGTACGTTTATTCATATTTGTGTTATAGCTAAATTTAAGTCAAATTTCAATAAATGCACAATTGCTTCGGAACTTTATTGTTCGTTGCTCATGTCCATGCCTATTTAAAGCTAATTAACCTTATTCCTTATTTTAAGCTATAGAGGAAGGCACGAATGGTTTTCTCTTCTCCAAGATAATCTTGAATCCATCTGCCCGCTTCAGGATAATGTCCCCTTGCAGTTTGTAGTCCTTCTCAGTTAAATTCGATTTAATCCTATAGTTTCTCAAAATCGTAGATAAAAGGATTTTTAGCTTAAGCATAGCGTATTTCCTTCCTACAATATGTAAGAAAATTTGTGAGAAAACCCAAGAATGAATGGTTTTGTTTTTTCTCCCTTACCCACGCAGCTTCGAGGTCCGGCACTAAAGGGGATGAACGAATAATAATGTCTAGTGGCCGCCTTTTCCGGTAAAAAATTGTCAGGGTCGAACTGGTCGCAATTTGGCCCGTAGATCTCCCTCAAGCGGTGCACTTTGAAGGTTCCGATGATGATGGTAGCACCGGCTGGCAAGATGTGGTTCGGATTTGAGGCTGAACGAAAAGAGAAAATTTCTGGTGTTCCGAAGTTATTTTTGTTTGAATTAACTCACTCAACTTAACGTCCTGTCGAAGTTGACGGGCGATAATAGGAACTGGAGGGAATAGCCTCAAAGTCTCCAGCAAGCACCGTTCCAAGTACTTCATTTCCAGGGTGTCGGCAAAAGTGGCTGGCCTGTCCGAGGCTTGGAAAATCTCATCGATTTCTTGTATAACTCGCTCTTGGATGTCTGGATGCGCGGCCATTTGGCACAAAAAGAAGCTGGAACCTGCAGCTGTGGTGTCGTGGCCTTCAAACATAATTGTGTCCACCTGCTCCTTTATCTCCTCATCGTTTATCACAACGCCATTTTGCGAAGCTTCAATCAACAAGTCAAGAAAAGCCATTCTCTTCTTTTCGCCCACATCGTCGTCCACATCCAAATCGTCCTTGAGACCTGTTGTTTGTTCGTAAGAATTTCCCCCCAAGGCATTTGTTGCAGCGTCATTTTTCTCGTATCTTTGAGTTTTGAATTCTTCGGGCACTTCAGCGGTGGATCCGCGGATGCCCCTCTTGAAATCCGCCTTCTTCTTTTGGATGACTTTGCGCGTCAAACTGTGTATAACATTAATCAGCTGCTTCTGGTATTTGTAGGTGTTGGTTAAGTTGAAGATGAAGTCCGGCCTGAACCACAACTTGGTGTGGCGTAAGTGTAGGATGTCACAGAGCTTCATTACGGCCATTGCATAGTCGTACCCGCTTTGGTCCTGGGTTTTCTTGTTCACTCCCATTGCCGTTTCTAAAAGGATTTCCACAGTTGCCTCGGACATGTAGTCGTGACAATCAAACTCTCTCCCAACCTCCTTTTCCAATTTCGCCACAGTTTCTCTACTGTTTTTATTGAAGAGATCAACGAAGGACTTGAGGACGTTTAAGTGGAATGTGGGGGCGATTAGTTTTCGATGGGCGCGCCACTTTTGTCCAGTTGATATCAGAAGACCGTCGCCGAGCCATGGTTTGAAGAACCGGTACTCCGGGGACCTACATTAAAGTGTTTTAGTTGTTGGCCATCGGCAATATTGGGAATGAAGTACTTGTCAATGTGAACATGGCTGCTTAGGATTATTTCGATATCCTGAGGGTCGGTGAGGAAGATGAGGAGCCGGGGTCCAACCCATACTTTTATTGTGTGGCCATAGATGTAGGACTTTTGGTAAATGTTGGTAAAAATTTCTGTAAGGGAACGAAGGTAATTTTTCAATATACGATGCCGAGAAGATTTGTGTTTACGTAGGTCTTTTAAGTTTTGTGTTTTTTTTCTTAAATTGTAATAAGGTATCAGTAGAGCAGCCTTTTGAGGCATGTTAAAAAATCGTTTTAAAGTGTCTCAAAATTACTTTTCCACCGAAATTTAAGTTTTACTATTCGAAAATTTGAGAGTGAAATTCGGCGGGAATATGAGTACGCTCAGGTTACAACGCACGGTACACCGTTTCCCCCATGTGCATTCCTAATAAAAATTCCCAGAGCAAATTGAAATTGGCGATAAGTCCTTTTGGGGTACATTAATAACTTATTTCCGCCATCACGTATTTATAATAATCAATCCAAAGGCAACGGTCGAATCCTCGTTTCGAACTTAGCTGTCCACACGAGACATGAATTCTTATTGACCATTAAAAAACTTAAACTTGAACAATAAAAAATACACATAACACCGAAAGTTATTGCTTCAAAGGTAGCAAAATTCGCGGTGTTATGGTGCCCATTAACCTTCTTTGCGAGCGCAAACTGAGGCAAACTACTTCCATACAAATCATTGTTTTTATGCAACGCACTTTGTAAATGGCGATGATCCCATGAATTGTGTCAAGACTGCGAAGCATGTTTTGGTTGCGAGTTACTCACGATTAGGACTTCCGAAAAATTCCATAACGTTGCCGAGAAGTGGCAAACCAGAGGGCCCGGGAATCTTTTCAGCCAGCTCGTGCAGATGTCTCCTGGATAGTTTCCAATACATGTAGAACAGTGCTAAAGCCGGCACCAAGAGGTAGAAGAATAAATTGGTAGATGTTGTTGGCATAGAAGGGCCGTTTGGGGGATGGAAGGCGTTTAGTGACATTATGGTGACCTTTATAGAAATCGACCTTATTATTTCAATTACATTCATATTATGCGGATCCTGCAGTTAATGCACTATAACTCATTTATTATTACAAAAATATGCTAAGTTAAGTGCATCAATCGAAAATGGAATTGTTTTTACTTAAATTATGTTTCAGGAGACGTTTCTGTCATTATGTTCCTTGAAGCTATAAAATTAACTATACGGGAAGATCTTGTAATAAACTTTATACAAAAAACACTTATTTTAACAAGTTTTGCCCTTATGAAAGCCACCATTTTCTAATAAAACACCTATAAATATACAACTTACCTCAGTGCGCTAGTTACTGTAGTAACTATGTAGTATATGCTTAAACGGGTTAGATACCGTCAGGTTAAGTATATTTTTCTTGAATAGTCGCGCACTGTCAATGAATATGGTATGGGTATTAGAAAGCAAAATACTGACAAATTTAATCGTCTTTATAGCTATTTAAAGCTAGCAGACCCTGGCAGGGACCCTAAGAGTATGGTGGTGGCAGCGTTTACATATTTATAATAAACACTGTCATGCATAAGACATAATAGGAATTTTACTATGGTAATTGGTTGTTTACAATTGAATAAAAAAATATCAACTTAATTACTCAAATAATGAACTTAGGTTTTGATATTTTGCTGAATATTGCTGTCTGTGTGTACAGGGTGTCCATTTCTGAAACTCAACTATGGGGATCTCGGTAACCATATAAGATAAGGTGCAATATTGCCTAGATCGGAGCAAAGTTATGCAAGAATATGTCGTTTCAAAACACGAAATATTGCTTTCAGATTCCTTTGAGAAAAACTGAAATTTTGGAAAGGAGTTTTTATTTTTTTCTCTCGGCTTATTTGCCGAGAAATGGCAAAATGATTGATATTCCATTTTTAATATTTCTCTCAATCTGCAATTTAGCGATCTCATATTTGAAATCCGACGTTTCGATTTTCGGCAACCATCATAAATTTTGTTTTTTCTTATGCGCGTCATCTTGTGCCAAACTGAAAGACTGAACCTCGCCATGTCATAAATCATCATAGAAAGGAAAAAAAAACGAATTCCACAATGAGAAAATCTAATATGGCGTTCATAAAAAAAAATTGATGATGGTTGTCGAAAATCGAAACATCGGTTTCAAATATGTTGTCATCACGTTGTAGAAGAGGAAAAGGTGCAATGATGAGGGTAAATCATTTTCAATTACATCGCCTAACGAGCTAGGAAAAAGTTATTTTTTAATTTCTTTTCTTTTCAAATACCTCTGAAAGCGATCGATTAGTTGAACTAACGCAGTCTACAAATCTATGCAGAAACTTTGAGTCGATCTTACGATAAATATAATATCATTTTCGCGTTGAAAGCGCGTTTTGGCACGTAACATGTGTTTAAAAAGAGCCGTGAGATCAAAATAATAATAAATTCAAATTTTGTGATTCTTACAGAAGCATCTTTAAGGTATTGTGAAGCCTCATTCGATTTATTTATTTTTAAAGAATGTTTAATTATCTCAAAATAAACGGATAAAACGTGAATACGAAGGAATGAAAAAGGTGAAATAAATCATTCGTGTATACCTACGTAAACATATAAATGAATATACTTTTAAATAATAATGGAAAATCAATTCTTTTAATAAATGTTTACAACCTGTATCTAGAAAATAACACGATTTGAAAAATATGTATGCTCCTATTTAACACAATTTCAGACGAATATAAACGTGATGCTTTAAACATTGAGCCCAAAAATGACCTCACAATATTTGCACAAAAATGGCGTTCTCAATAATCGACGACATCACCGCTTCGCGTTAAACTACTACTGGCAACATTGCCCCGATTTACTATTTAACCTCAAAGAATATCGCTTATTTTTGCTGTTTTTTAGAGCTTCGTTGAACGTTTATTCCACTGTAAATTTGTTTTCTTTTGTTTTTCCTAATTTTCCCATAAAAATAACTAAAATCTTGAAGATTTGAACCACTTCGCATGATTTCTTAATCGATTTATTAAAATAAAACGTTTTAAAAATTTTCACATTATTTTCAATAATCCCAATTGTAAATTATGTTGAATGTACGAAAAATCACAATATCAAACCCTGAAAAACAATTCCTAATTAAAAATCTCAAAGAATGGACGGTGAGTATCCTGAAACTCAATTTTGAACTATCTGAAATAATCCTATACTTCAGAGGCTTGATGGTCGTAGTTTTGACGAATGTCGCGAAGTGAAAATTGAGTTTGGAAAGGATTGGGGATGTTGCTTTGTGTCCTTAGGAAAGACCCAGTAAATTTCTAAATGAAATCATAATATGTTGCACCTGCTAAGTGACTAATTGTAGAGTAATAGCTCAAGTCACATGTGAGCTGCAAGAGCCTAATTCCTCAAGACCCAGTGAAGGTATTCTTAATATAAACCTCGAATTAACACCCATGGGGGACTCCAATTTTGAACCAGGAAGGCAAACTGAGTTATTTTGCCAGTTAAATCGGTTTATTGAGAAGTGCATTAAAGATTCTAGGGCCTTAGACTTGGAGAGTTTATGTGTCAAAATGAATGAAAGAGTATAGCTTTTACTTTGTATGCTAGAGTTTTTTTGATAAATGTTATTTAAGGTATGGGCCTTAAGAGTGGATGTAAATCTTATAAATCATGAGGGTAATATTCTTGATTGTGCTTCAATAGCAGTACTAGCTGCCTTGGCGCATTTCCGCAGGCCTGATGTTACTGCTGATGGAATGGACTTCAAAATTCACAATATCAAGGAGAGGGACCCGATTCCAACAGTAATACATCACTATCCAATTTGTGTTTCTTATGCAATTTTTAGTGGAGGGTCAGTTGTATCATTAAAAAAATATATATCACTTCTAACTTGATATTTTGGCAGAGATTATATTATCATAGACCCAACATTGTTAGAGGAACGAGTAGCTGACGCTTCTCTAAACATTGGTCTTAATGCATATAAGGAGTTGTGTGGTTTACATTTAGGTGGAAAGGCACAAGTAACTCCCAGGCTTATATTAGAAACTACAAATAAAGCTGCAAATAGAGCAGGGAAAGTTGTTGAAATGATTAAAGCTGCAGTTGAAAAAGACACAAATGAAAAGTAATGTTTTGTATTATTACTAATAAGGTATTTTGGAAATTTTATTTTCAGATTAGCAATGAAAGATACAGGGTTTCACACATTGGAACTGGACGATATTGATGTTTCTTTGTCTCAGTTGAGTGTTTGTCTAGATCATTGGAAGACTTTAAAGACCAAAAAAAAGAAAACTAAATTGCCTGAAGGTTTTATTAGCTTTTTTTATTTCATTATAGAAGTTATTTGGGTAATTTCTAGATGATAAAGTAATTATTAAGGATTTAAACAAAGACACTGCAGAATTAATACCAATTGGAAGTGAGGAAAAATGGATTGCTGTGAAAAGTGATGAAGACTCAGAAAATGATGATCAGGTTATGTCTGTGATGTTAAAAGATCAAATTACAAAAACTCCTGATACTGAGAGTGAAGAAGATGAAGTTGTAGTTTTAAAGTCAAACTTGGAAAACACAAAGCAAACAAAAAAGAAGCGACACACTTGATACTTTAATAATAATTATTCTGCCATCTACAAAAATTATACTCCTATTTTATATCTAATAAACAATAAAGTATTAAAGATATTTTGAGAGACAATTCAATATCCAAAAAAAAAAACACAAAAGGCTGGAAGGCAAACAATCCAAAACTAAGTGGTCTCACTGCTATTAACCCCATTCTTTTGGTCGAGCTTGTTGCCATTTGTTTTCACAGTATATATGAAAAACGTTACCACATCCTTTTCCTTCACAGGTATTGTTTTGAAGTGTTTCATCAAGTTCTACGAAATAAAACTTGCTTTCTGTTTCCTAGTGAAACAAGAACTTACATCTGCAAGTTGTGCCTTGTTCAGGCTAGGCTTAGTAGGTACTTTATAATGTCGCTTATATTTCCTTAGGGTATTCACTTGCAGCTGAAATAAATCGACTTCAGGGATATCAGTGTCTGTTTCATTGCTGTCATCCTCTGAGTCTCTTCTTCGGCGCTTTGTTCTTGCACACTGAATTATCATTTTGTGGAAATCACAAATGTAAATGTGACGCGCCTGCAAATAAAAGATAATGTATTGTTTTTATTAAAATATAGGTGGACTTACAGTGTTGTCCAAAGAGAGATTAAGTCTTCTTTGGGTCACAGTTTTCTGAATCCTCTTGCTATAGGAAGCGTTACCTGCTGCTTTAGTGCACCTTTCCGCGTTATCAATTAGGCAGCAGACTTGATCCGTAGGACCTCTGGAATCTTCTTCTCCGGTACTGAAACCGTTCATTATCTACGGTCGATTCTAACTAGATGCCATCACTTTTTTATGCGGCGCCACTTAGAGGCTGTTTGTTATATTGGTCCATTCAAAATGGGACTAATGCAAGGAAGATTCTATTGAGTTGCTTTTTGTTAAGTTTATTTTCCAAAGACGTAAGTTAATTAGTTGTTTTTTTACATAAAAACTATTTGTTTATGTTTTTCGACGTTTGCCGTCACGGCAAATGTCACAAATCATAGTCATTCCTGCTGTCATATTATATTTGTATTTCGTTACTATGTTTATTAATTGAAATTTATATGTGTCATTTAAACATTATATTTGTTTTCTAATTTACAGGTGTACATTGCGACATGAGACTGAATAACCGCAATGTATAATGAAATTTATGATGTCCTTGCCATGATAATATATTCGATGTTGTCATGATGAGTCCTAGTAAGGACCTTGTAAGAAAAAAAACATTTTTTGTTGTGCATGCAGAGTGACGTCACACATTTCTTTAATATCAATTATTTATTATTTACAATTCTTAAAAAAAACTCTGTCATGTAGGCCCGGAATTATTTGACAACGAGCCCGTATGTCTTGATATGTTCTATGTAATCGCGAACAAACAAATGAACCTAATTTATTTTAAATACGACCGTTTACCGTACTTTATTAGTTGTTTGATTTTATTAAAACTAGTTTTTTTCAAGGCGCCACGGACTTGTGTGTTGGATAGTTAAATTTTTTTAAATACTAAAAAATATATTAACATTTAAGCAAAGTTTTTATTGCTGAATTTTACTTTCGGAATGAACAATTCATAAACGGAGAATGAACCCTTGAAATTCAACCCTGTTCTTTTCACTTTTATGTTATATGGGGTACGTAAATAAATATTAATTAGATTTATTTTTGTTTTATTTTTTCTTGACCGATAGTAAAGATTAATATTAAAAATACAGTTAGGTTTATTTATTTATATTCGAAATTACGTAGAACATATCAAGACATACGGATTCGATGTCAAATAATTCCAGATACTTGACTGAAAACTTTTAAATTCACGTGATACGTAACGTGATTCTTTAAAACATGTGACTTGATTTTGTTATTATTGGTATAACCTTGGTAACACACATATTCTTTTGAAGAAAAAGGTGATGTCTGGCAATGTTGCATCGTAGTGCTTGAAATGCGTGTTAATCTTGGTAATTTATGTCATGATCATCAGGATCGTTTTCACAGTTTTGCTGAAATTTTCCTGTATTTTATAAAATCATCTTATTTTAAAAACCTTTCACACATAGGCAGTGTGTCACGTTAACGTAAATGCCACGTTATTTTTCATTGGTAAAGATTGTATTGATGTCAATTCTTATGGAACACTCGCTAACGTCAATGTCATCAATCATCTGTTTATTGTTTATGTTATGGTGACTAATAATTTTAATAATTAATCATTTATATATTCCCTCTTAAAAATGCCTGTATATGAGGCTTTAACAAGCGAAAAACATGCAGTAGTCTTAGATATAGGAGCAGCTTATACAAAGTAGGTTCTCGCGGATTTTTTAATTAACGTACCATTGAAGGTATATTTCTTTTCAGATTTGGCTTTGCAAGTGAGTTTGCACCAAGGCACATAATTCGAACAGAGGTCCTGTTCAAGAAAACTAACACCCTTCGCAAAATCTTTGATTTCGAATCGCCCCAAGACCTTTACGACCTCCTTGTTGACTTTATTCACTTGATCTACTTCAAATATGCTTTGATAAGCCCAAAAGATCGCCCCATTGTTATTGTAGAATCCTTATTATGTCCCACCCTTTTCCGAGAAACTTTAGCTAAAGTCCTGTTTCTGCAATATGAAGTTCTATCTATTTTGGTGCTTCCATCCCATTTAGTGTGTCTATCAAGTTTGGCTGTTGACACAGCATTAGTTGTGGATGTTGGTTATAAGGAGGCAGTGGTTATGCCAGTTTGCTTTGGCTTACCTATTGTTCAAGCTTGGCAAGCTTTACCTTTAGGAGGAGAAGCAATTCATAATAATTTAAAAGGGCTATTGAATAGTGCCAATACAGGAGTACAACATTTGTCTGAGGCAACATTGGAGGATATTAAAGTACGGTGTTGCTTCGTGACTAAAAAGTCAAGAGCTGAACAGCTGGCTTTGGCCAGATCTGACTTAGTTGCTCCTCCAGATATTTTGTACCCTCACAAGGGAATTGAAACTTTTACCATTACAGGAAAAGTCAGGGAGAAAACATTTGAAGTTCTGTATGAAGAGGTACATAAATATTTTTAACAGTGAAAAATATCTGGTTAGAAATTTACAGGATAATGATCATTTGTGCCTATCTACAATGATATTAGATGCAATATTGAAAGTGAATATTGATTTAAGACATAAATTAGCAGAAAATTTAATTTTAATTGGGGGAACCTGTATGACTTTAGGCTTTAAGGCGAGGTTGAAAGAGGAGCTTTTAAAGCAGGCAGCAAATACCAGATATCAAATCTTAAACATTAAAGATTTCAAGTTTCATTCCCCACCATGCAAGGAAAATTATGCTGCTTGGCTTGGAGGTATAACAACATAATAGTCAAAATTAGGATTTTTCTTTTATTGTTTCAAACCATTTTAGGATCTATCTATGGAGCCACAGAAATTCTGTCAATGAAGGCTGTCACTAAGGAGTTTTATTTGAGAGAAAAGCATTTACCAGACTGGATTAATTTGAGAGACGTGGATGCTTGTAAGACATGTGATGATAGTGACAAAGGAAGGGTATTATGAAGATATTAAAACAGCAAATATAATAAACAAATCTCCTGTTAATTTATCCAAAACAATAAAAGCCATGCAATTTTCACCTTTATATTCCACACAAAAATAAAATATTAATTAAGCATTATAGGGCCTAATTAAAAATTCGGAGAAACTCTTAATTTTCTCAGCTCCTCTTACTTCATTTTCAAGTAGTGGCAACTTAACTACATGAAAATCTTCATAAAGATCTGCAATTTGATCTAGGTACTTTTCCTGGATTTTAATTCTGGCATTGCACATTCGACAGGGAGGCTCATTTTTTCCTTTAAACACTAATTGATTAACTATAATATTGTGTGTGTCAATTTTCACTTTTGTGAGTTCCTGCACTAATCTCTCAGTTTCATATAAAGACAAAAACTCTGCAATACACACACAAACAAAAGTGGTTTGATCTGGGTTTTTGAACTGCTCATTAACCTGTCTAATAACCCCCATCAGATCATCTAGTTTGCCTGAAAATTGTTCCACATTTAAGTCCTGCATTCCTAATAAACTGCTAAATTGTGATATCATTGGAGCCAATTTTTGCTTGATTTTAAGCAGTTTTCCCAATCCCTTTTCAACCACTTGTGGAAATGACAATAGTCTTAAAGTGTGTCCAGTGGGGGCAGTGTCAAAAACGACTACTGAATAATTCATGCTTTTTATAAGCTTCATTACTTCTGCATAAGACATAGTCTCATCAGTTCCTGGGAATGCATTTACTAATTCTTGAACAATTCCTAAAAATGTTGTTTCATAAAGTTTACAATAAAGATGAAATTTGAGCTTAAAAACCTTTGCTCATTTTCATCACATCAGATTCTCCATCGAAATAATCATCAGGTAGCTCACTTACACCTACATTTGGATCTATTTCCATTGCATATAAATTAGAAAAACCATTCACAAGAATCGGGACTTTGGTAAATTTTTGGTCAAAAGCATCCGATATGTTGTGTGCAGGATCTGTTGATATAATAAGCACAGATTCTCGGACTTTTGATAGTTGAACTGCGAGACTACAGCTGGAAATGGGATGGTCATTTTATTTTGACAAAATGAATGGTACTAACGTGACATGGACGTAAATGAACACACGAGAATTAACTTACTAAAGAAACTTTATAATTGAATAAAATAAAAGATCTTTCCTACCTGCAAGTGGTCTTCCCTACACCTCCTTTCCCACCTACAAATATCCACTTCAAACTTGTTTGTTCTATAACGTTTTTTAGAGACGGATCTAGAGGTTCAAACTCTGCCATTTTTAAAGGGCGAAGTTTCTACGTGTATGTGTTTTTAAGGAATTTAAAATTTCGTATAAATATTCAACAAAGTATAACCATAATATTGAAAATTGGTGAATGCGCCTGAATTAAATGTCTTGACAAAAATAATATGGGTACAAATGTGGCAACGTGGTGAGTGGTGCGTTCCAATTTTGGAGGAATAATAATTAAATGTTGTCCGACTGCAATAATGACACAACACAGAGTTGCAAACGAAGTTGTAGATTTCTTATTAGAAATCTAATATTGTTTCTAAATAATTTACAACATGCTAGTCTTTGAATGCAAAGAGGGTATTTTATTTATCAGTGCTGCTGTCCTAATCGATGCTCTTCAAAATTTTAAGCACTCTAAATAAAACATTTAGTGATTTTAATTAAAGATAAAGTAGTAAACCTGAGACAACAAGAAAATACTTGATAATTTATGGAGCCTAACTACGATTTTATGCATTTTAACATTTGTTAGCACATTAATATAGTCTCAATGCATGGTTGCCTTATCGAAGAAAAGTTTTTTAACCTTTAATTTGCGTGCTGTCACAAAACATATGTTGATTTTGACAGATAAATTGAACAAAAAGTGAAAGGGGAACATAAAGTATTAATTATTACTATTAGTTTACGTTTTAAATAGAAATAAATATACAAAGAAATAGTGAAAATTTACTCTTTAAAGTGCTCATTTTCGTGATTTCTGAATTACATTTTCTTTCAATAAACATCCGAATTTTATACAAATTTTCTGAATTCTTCCCCTAACAAACCAATTATGGATCAATTTAGACGAATGGAGGACGAAATGAGCAGGTAAGAATACCTATTTTCTTCTCGATAGGAGTGTTCACATTTTTTTGACTAATAATCTGAAAAGATTTGAGGCTGAAATTTCAGGCCAAGCCATGGTAAACGGCTTTAGTATTGGACCTACCTTTATACCGGGCTTTGGCAATATT
Organism: Euwallacea fornicatus; assembly: GCF_040115645.1. Classification (NCBI taxonomy): domain Eukaryota; kingdom Metazoa; phylum Arthropoda; class Insecta; order Coleoptera; family Curculionidae; genus Euwallacea; species Euwallacea fornicatus. Next base: position 2,005,797 of record NC_089570.1, read on the forward strand.
CCCCCGCCGCCCCAACCACCTTTTTTAATTCCACATCAATTGGGAAAGAAAGTTATTAGCATTCCTTCAGCTGTGGTTTCAGCAAAACCTACACGCTATCAAAGTAAGTTTTTAAAAAGATTATTATAACGTTGCTAAATTTAGCACATTAGGTGCTGTTCCAAAAAGCGCCCCTCAAATAGCTCCCCAGCCAACACCTGCGGCATCTTCCTCGTCACAGCAGCAGGTAGATTTTATTGCTCTTCAAAGTGAAGTAGAAAAAAAACTAAAGAAACTTAAAAGTGAGAAAGTAAGTGCAGAATTGGCAATTTCGCAAGGGAAAGCTAGTAGTGCCTTTCAAGCACATGGACCTGAAGATTTCAAGAGAAAAGGACCAAGGAATAGGAAACTCACCAGAACTGCTGGAGGTCAAACTTGGGAAGATACTTCATTAGCAGATTGGCCAGATGACGATTTCAGGTATAGCTCATAAAAAAGCTAAAATAGAATTGCTTTGTGGAGAACATGACCATATCAAATAGTTGTGGTGTTCTTCTTGAAGTATTCCAACTCTAAATTAGTGAAATAAAAGAGCAATTTTATAGAATCTTTTGTGGAGACTTGGGCAACGATGTGACTGATGAACTACTGACCAGAACTTTTAACAAATTCCCTTCTTTCCAAAGAGCTAAAGTAATAAGGGATAGGAGAACAAATAAAAGCAAAGGATATGGTTTTGTGAGTTTTAAGGAACCTGCAGATTTCACCAGAGCCATGAAAGAAATGAATGGTTTGATGAAATGTATTGCATATCAATATGAGGAAATCATTTTATTTGATTTTCAGGTCGATATGTCGGAAGTCGCCCTATCAAACTGAGGAAGAGCACCTGGAGAACCAGATGTATCGACGTTGTTAAGAAAAAAGAGAAAGAGAAAGTAGCATTGATTAATATGTTGACATCTGGGAATAAATAAAATTCTTTGTAATAGTTTAGTGAATAACTGAATGGAATTAAATCGTCCACACATTAATTTTTTTTCATTTTTACTTATTCCAGTGTGTATTCCAAATAACTCACTGTGTAATAGAGCATTGAAAAAATCTTCTAATTTTCCCAAATGACTGAAGATTGACCCTAGTAACCCATACTGAACATCTAAGATACTAGCTGCATGTAGTGTTTGCACGATGGTTTAAGAACTATCAAAATCTAAATATCCCTCCTCACATTTCTGCACTCCTGATACCAGACGTTGAATTTTCAGTCAAATATTTTCTCGAACTGGTCTTCCAAAACCAGAGGCGTCCATGATAATAAATTTGCACTAAATATTTAAGTGAAAATTTATTACTCCGATTTTAACGAGATTCGGGTCCACAGTAGTCCCGTGATATGGTTTTGATATGCTACACTCAAAACTCGAGTCGGACAACTTCGATTTTGTAGACCAACAATTTTCCTGATGATTTTTTTTTTAATTTTTTGGATCCAAAAATCGAAGTTGTTCGATTCGTGTTTTGAGTGTAGTATATCATTGCTGTACCGTACGGTTAATGTGGAACCCAATCTCATTGAAATCGCAGCACTTAATTTTAATTTTTTTGCACAATATTCTCATTTATACCACTAGTTTTTCGGTTGCCAAATTTTTATAAAAATTATATCGATTTTCACCTGAAAAGTTTCATTGATGTTTAGTGCTTAAGATTTTGAGTACTGCGAAGGAAAATTGGTTTATGTAACCGTGGACTGTGAAGCTTTTTGGCAATTTAAAGTAGTAATTAGTGCAAGTACTAGCAAATTCCACGAAGGAGGTCGTGAAGTTATCACTGATGCTGATAAGTTGGTTCTATTATTTTATGCAGAGTTGTTATATAACATAAAAAGTATGAAATCGTTGTTTTTTTTCGTAATAAGTGTTTATCTGTGAAGAAGTTGAATTTAAAAATAATGGGAAATAAGAAATTTAAGCTTAAAAATGGCGGATATCGCGATACTGCGCCCTCTATTCGCTGATAATTCTACTATTAGTATCCGCGAGTTGACACCTATAATGGAATCTAACCTATTTAGGCGAATGTTGAAGTTTGGCTCAACAGATGGCCGTCCTTAATAAACTGGTGACTATCTGAACTGACCGTCTTTATTTTATTTATAAAGTACTCTACAGTTGAAACGTTTCAAACTTCTCAACCTCCCAAATAAAAAAATAAGAATTTGGCTATGGCGTCAATTTATTTTAAAGATTTGTATGAAAGTTTAATGATTTAGAAATTAGTGGCGTAGATGACAGTTTTGTGTAAAAAAAGTAAGAATTTAGTTACTTCAGTTTCAACGAGATTTGGTTCCGCAGTAGTTATACGATACAGCTTTGATATGCCGCTGTCAAAACTTGAATCGAACAAGTTATTTAATTAGAGTTTTAACCATGGCATATCATAGTTGCATTGTACATCTACTATGGAACCCATTCTCGCTGAAATTGGAACTCTCCGTTTTCACAATTTTTTTGTGCAAAATCATTTTCTAGGCCACTGATTTTTCGCTGAAAATTTTTTTGAGTGAATTGTACGTTGTAAATATTTTTGGCGCGGAATTTTTTCAAAAATTTAACGAAAAAACCTCATCTTCGTGAACTACAGTGGCGTCATTCCACATTGTGAAAATTTGGTAAACGTATGGTGAGAAGGATATAGTCCGCAACTGACGTTCACAGCAATAGAAATTTTATTAAACGGAACTCTCATAAATAACAATCTGCAGAACAGGGTGTTCTTTGCTGGCATTCTGTGCTGTTATATCCTGGATAACAGCCTGGATCGCTTCCTCCCACTCCTTGTCGGTCTTATCCTTTTCTTTCTTGTCCCTCCGGCTCCCTATCCTTTTGGGCATCGACACCTGATAAGTTTAAACTATATAATTGCAAAACTTTTCCAATAATATCTCCGCCTTTGTATAATTGCACTTTCGATCAATAAACAGTGGAAGTAAGGTCGCAAATATATTTTAAGAATAACTGGAATTTAAAATGTACTATTGTGAATGAGGATTTTCAAACTGTTTATACAATATTGATATTCCTACTTAGAGGAGCGCTGATTGAGGGGACTGAAATAATAATAATCAAGTGGATCTGTTCTGAGTGATGTTGCATTGTAAATATTTATAGAGCGAACTTGTCTTCTACCATAAGTGAGTCATACCACTGTGAGGACTTTCATCAAATCGTGCTGGAAAGCCATCACATCCAATCCAGGTGCGTTATCAGCGAATTTCCTGAAATTTTCAGCTAAAGGGCCTCGAAGAGCCTGCAGTTGCCTCCACGATTGGGCGTATTGCCTGCGCACCAATTCGATGATTGTGGACGTAAGGGCCAGACCCACGAGGATGTAGAGGGTGCACAGTAGCATGTATTTCGGTTGTTCTGAAATTGAAGTCGAATAGGAAAATTTCCCAGATTTTAGCTGCATTGCGGCAGCGCGGGGCACGCTTTGAGAGCCTGCTTCACCCCTTAGACAGCTGTCATAGTTTTCAAACAAAAGAGCGCTGCCTTGTTGCCATTAAATCGAGTTCAATCGCGTTTTCAGGAATTTATTTCCTCGATAATAACGCTTTTCTCCGGGGTAGAAGGAAAGTGTACCGGCATTATTTTCTACCCCTATGCGTTTCCACTGAATATAACACTCCCATAAGTTCCAACGTGGGCCCTACTTACCATCTCGTTATTGCTTGTTTTGTTTCGTTGCATTTTTCGTTTTTTTTTTTTGTGAAAACAATCATTCGGTCAGAGCATAAATATTTGCCGCGTTTATGATGGCGAACGTAAACTAGGCACATTTGTTCGCGTAAACGACCCTATTTTCTTTTGATTCAGTTTGTTTTATGGTTGTTTGCCATTATAGTCGAGATTTCTCCTTAATGTGAGTTAATGTATTTTCGGACAAACCTCGTCTAACCTATTTGGTTGCTCAACAAGCAAAACGACGACAAACTTAGCACAAAGTCTGGCCGTTGGGACGCATTCGGAGGGAAACAGTCGACGCTCCTGTTTATCTAAAAGTTCTTAAGCAACATCGACGGAGAAATATTGTATTGGAAACGCTTTCCCCTTCTAAGTTAGAAATCGACGTTCAATAAATATCCCGCCATTTATCAGATGGATTCCGGCCAAATGCCCGTGTTCCGCTTTATATCTAAACTTACTTGGCACTAAATCCCCGAATCCGATGGTAGTCATCGTGATAAAGCAGAAGTAAAACCCATCAAAGAAGCTCCAATCTTCCTCCCACAGGACGAAAATGGCAGCTCCCGCTGCTAAATATACGAACAGGAAGCAGACTGCGGATAGAGCGTAGGAAGACGTTCTTCGGGCCACCATCGCGGTTCTAAAACCGTTCCCTGGCGAGAAACTCGAATTTCATCTCTTACTCGCACTTACCTTAAAGTTTTAGGTAAGGGAGGTATTCTCTTAACAACAGCCGAAACGGTAGAGGCAAATAGTCGCCCCCAGTCAGCTATGACAGTCATCGTCAAGGGTATCCCCACCAGGGCGAATACCACGCAAAAAGCCTTCCCTTCGATGGTCATTGGGACGATGTTCCCGTATCCTAAAAATAACACAAGCATATTTAACGAGAATTTCCAGAGATTCTTAATACCGATGGTCGTGAGCACGGTAGAGGAGAAGAAAACCGCCTTTAGAGTTGTCCATTTCGCCATTTCTGGTTTGGGTCGCAGGGGTATGCCGTCGTTAAACGAACTCTGGAAATCCGGGAAGTAAGAAACCGGGCTAATTTGAAAAATCGTACAGTATTAGCACCTGTAAAGCCAATTCGTACTCGTCCAGCTCGGTCATTATGGTTATGAGGCAATCCAAGTGTCGCAGGTCAGTGTTGTTTGCGATGGTTTCGATGAGCTGATGCCGTCTGTTGCTTAAAATGTCGGTGTAATGCTGGATTCTGGACAATTCGGCTGGAAGCTCCAACCGTCTGAATACCTGAATTTTCCGTAACAAAATAATAATTATTTTGCCGGAAAAACGGGATCAGAGGGGGACACGAGGTTGAGATCGCTCTTAAGGCAGACAAGGAACGTTTTACCAATATTCTCGCATTTTTCGTTAACAAGCGGATTTTATTGCGTAGATTTATCCTCTGGATAAGCACAAATAAACATATTTTGAGCAATTTCGTATTGTGTTTAAGTTTGCCCGGAAAGCTTATTTATCAGCCGTTGAGGGCTTGAATTAATACCACGCGAAAGGCCCCATTTGGGGCTTACGCCATTATTCTCCCTTAGAATAAAGAAAGGGCGTATTTCTGTAACAAAATTACATGCGGTTAGGCCGCAAATGTAGTAATTTGATTCTTGCGGTTGCAGGGAAAATAGCAAATAACCCTTTTTATTTGAAGCCGCGTAGGTATTAAATGCGGAAGCAGGGCATGTGCTGTTCTCATATGAGTCATCCTTGATGTCTTAGAGGAATTGAAGTAACATTGATGAACGTAGAGGACACAGCGAAGCCATTTTTACGACAGAGTTTGAGATGCTAAAAGTGTACCAAACAAAAGTTTTTGGTCAGTTTAAGATGCTAAAACTCCACTATATATACTATGTGTTTTTTTTTAAATTTGCTACTCACTAAAGTTAGTTTCAATGTGTAGGAAGGCCTAGGCCGATCTGTCCTTATATTAGGACATTATTGGAGTAGTATGGCTCTAAATACAGTTACAAAATTTTCAAAAGCTTGTTTAGTTCAAACAGGTTATTTCCCCAATCTCCCCTCTGCCCCTATTTATCCTTGAATTGACATAAACGCTTCCAAAATCGTGGAGAAATCAATGCACTACAAAACTACACAAAATTACCTGGCTTACTATGGTGCTAAGGGCAGTGAAAAACTTTCAAAAACTTACTGAGTTTCTTTGATAAACATGTCACTTCTCCCTTCCCTATCCCGAACGGCTCTGTTTGTTTCGTGATAGCGAGAAAAATTTCATGATTTAAAGAACGATGAACACGCAGCAAAATCACACAAAAGTCATTAGCCCAGTATGGTTTCAAAAGCTCAAAAAAATCTTTAAAATTTCCTTAGTTCTTATGAGAAATGTTACTTTCCCGATCTCCCATCTGGCGCGCTACTGATTATTCCCGAGTCACGATGAAAATTTCAAAATTTCGCGGAAAATCTCCACGCCGCGAGATTGGCGAAAATCCATTGGCGTAGTATCGCTCCAACAACAGTTAATAATTTTCAAAAACATTTGCTCAGTTTTTTTGACTTAGATTTTCCCTACGGAACGCCCTGCGAATTGTTTACCAATGCGGACCAATCTCGGGGAATTTTAGGAATTCTTTCCTGGAGCTGGCTTTATCGGTTCTCGAGTTATTGCAACCTCTATGAGGCCGCACAGTCCGAAAACTAGGTCGCTAAAATTGGGACGCGAAAAACCTTTTTACATCTACCTTTATCGGTTTTTTAATCATTTTGCTTTGAAGAAAACTTAAATGGAAATCAAAAGTGATCAGTAATTATTAATTATCACTTACCAACCCTCCTATGACCGTGTATCCGGCCAGAGCCACCAACAACCCCATGTGCTGGCAAAAAGCCTTCAGGCGGAGACTGCGCCACCAATCGCGCACTCGAGACTTAAAGTCCATGGATGAACTGATCTGAATTTGGACACGCGTCTCGATGCCACCGCCGACGATCAGGGGCGTCGTGACGAATTTGTCTTCCATGTTTCTAAAAAAAAAAAAAATAGCTCGAGAGCTTGACTTGAAAATTTTTATTGCGTAAAATGTGGAAGAGGAAGTATCCAAGTTTCCAGCCTCATTGACGCCACCCTCTATCCTTCTTATACATCCATTTTTGCATGGTTATGACTCGGCGTATTCCTAGTAATTTTCTTATGATTTTGCCAACGTATCAGTACACTTTAATCATTGAAGGAAACTTCTTGAAAAAGGCTAAACAAAGGACACTTCAAACCTTTCAAATTTCAATAACAATGTCGTAAATTTTCGGTATAGCAAATGCGTCTTTTCCAGAATTTACTATCACCTTTAGTGGGGCTGTGGCACATTCTATCAGCATATTCACTTATACGTAACAATTCAATTAAAATAAACACTTGATGGGTGTTTCTCAATTCTAATTTTGTTCCAGTGATGAGAAACGAATTCTCCACGATTTTTGGATTTAGATATCTCCGTCGGGATATAGAGTAAACGATCCTATGGCTGAATAGTTTCAAAATTTTAATATAAACATTTAGAGAGCTTTTACAACGCGCTTTAAGCATTATCGTGTAAAGCATACTAATAACCAAAGGATAATGCTACTTACCCAATTCGTTCTTATTTCGGTTACGAAAAATGGAACATCCGAGCGGGAATCGTCGCAGGGTGACGGACAAATTGGCACTGAAGAGCCAGACAAACTGGCGAAACCTCGCTGAAAACAAACTCGAATAGGGCCCATTTGACCACACATTTTTGCAGCGTATTGTGTATCAAATCAATTGCAAAGAGAAGTTCCTCTCGGAAACGTTGCGTTCTGTTCTAATTCGTACCAAGACCAGTGTAAATTCGAAATATTTCACTGTCTAATGCGGGGATGATCCTTGGAGCCGCGTAGATCAACTCGTGTAGAGACATATACAGGGCGGCCCACGACAGAGTTTACAGCCAATATCTCACAACGCTGTAGAAATTTTAGTAAACGATTTATGCGGGCTTTTATTGGGCTTGCAAACTAAAATGGTAATAAAATGTACAGGGTTGCGCGATAGAAATGTCCAATCTTTTAAGTGGTATTTACACATGGATGTATGTAATAATACTTTTCCTTCGTTTCGCCATGATCTAAAAAAAAAAAATGGTTTTGATTCTCCCCAGCAATGGAAGAGCGACTTTGATGACCTTTACGAGGTTTTCTTGACAATAAGGCGAACTGACCTACGTACGTTAAACTGCTCAAGATCCTTGAGGTGCATCTGCCTGTCACGGCCGCTGCCAACTATGGATACACTTCGTGCTGGAAACGAATTGTTCTTTCGTCCGGCTGTTCCAGAAACGAACCACGAAAGGTGCCTGACGAATGTTGACGGGGTACTGCCAGGGCAGAGTGTAATTGATATTGCGCAATTATCAGCCTTGGACCCATTCCTGTTCAACACTGAAGATCCACCAGAAGGGACCAACGGGGAAGGTATCTTTGCTGATTATGTGCGATACCCTGCTTTCGGATGCACAGAAATCTTTCTCGCGACGTTTTATGAATTCTTAGCTTCGGATTTTCGGTTTCATGGCATTTGGTAAAGGGCGTTTAACTCAACCTCAGAGATCTCACTTTCCTCTCTAGTCCCCAACTTGTTCAGATCACCCGTTGATATGGTACTCATTTTCAGGTAATTTTTCCCAAGGAAAACGATGGTAAAACCAGTTTTGAAGAATCGCCATAGATGATAAAAAATTGCATGGATTTCCATGGTAAATTTGCTTTCCTTTCGTAAACACATCCTCGGGCATCCCAAGCATAATAATAACTGTTACCAGGTTATAGCAAATATTCTAGTTAATGAATATATTGACCTTGTTTGACTCATTGGAGACTTTAATTCGCATATACAAGCCATTATGGACGCGTATACCTTCTCAATTATTTCTGTGCATTATTTGAAGGTGATGGAAATTATATCGTTAAGTTCGTCTATTAGAGGATCTATAAAAAATTGGCACAGACGTAGTTCGGCTTATGTAAACTAATATTCAACTACACCCACGATCCACTTTCCTCATGCTGTGTTTTATCGTAATTTGGTCGTTAGATTAGCATTCGCTCATGAGAATTCCTCTTGCAGGCTCACGGCTACTTGTGAAAATTTTCAGGTACCTCTGAAGTATTACGAACGTGCCCATATACGAACCATCATTACGCAAATAATTTTATTCGAATTTCTTTGATGATGGTACCGGCCAGTTGATCTTCGTCGTCCGAACGCTTCAGGCCTTGAGAAAAATATGATATAATTCAGTTGTGCGGTTCGAATCATGATATATTAGTCTTTGGACTATGCAAGCCAACCTTGAATATCCGCGTAATTCCTCACTTGACGACAGCATTAGAGAAATCATTGCTGACCAATGAAGAACTCCCTGTTCTCCATGTCCAATTGGTGGCGGACCAGCGTAGAATCTGATATCATCCTCAAGGACTACCGCAGCTCCAAGGAGTCGGAATGTTCTTTGACAGGTATTTAATTGGAAATTTGTCGGTAAAACACTCTAAAGTCGTAATTTCAAATTTTCCCATTTTCCCTTCACGCGGATAACTTAACAGATATCTACGAGAGCTTTTCCAGCATTGACCATCTGCCCTTCCATTACGCAGCGATCAAGTTCTCCTTAGAGGAACTGAGTCAATACAACGCCCGATTCAAATGCCTTATCGAGCTGGATTGGCATGGAGTTGCTCCTGAATACGTTAAAGAATTGTTTGGCGAGGGCAATAATATTCTGGAGATCAATGTCGGCCTCCTATGGGCAGCTTTTCTAGGGAAGATGGACCTGATTCAAGTTTTCCTAGAAATGGGAGCGCAGTTGAGGTAGGATATGCGTGTATGTACGAGGTGCAGGAACATCTTTTCAGTCCCTCTTGTTTAGTTTTTACGAGCACATCTATGGCCTAAGCGCCCTCCATCTGGCCGCTTTCAAGGGGTGCATCAAATCAATCCACTACCTCTTATCCCAGAAGGGTTGTCACGTCAATCTCATCTGCAAGTGCTACTCTCCTCTGCATTGCGCCGCATTTGGGGACAACCCAGAGGTAGCGACGCTCTTGCTGGAAAGGGGGGCAAACGTTGACTCGCTTACCAACGACGTGCACTGCAATATCGAGGGCGTTCTGCATTGTGCAGTAAGGGCGAATTCTTCTAGTTGTCTTAAACTGTTTTGTCATAAAGGTAATTTGAAATGATAATCCACAGTAGGGAAACCGGACGTTGAAAAACCGGGCCTTAGCTTCGACCAATGTCGACTTTTTCTTCCGACAATCGTAACCTGACAGAACATGAATAATTTGACCTTTAATTGCGCAAACATCTTCCATAGCTGATCTCTCTTAAACTGCTGACCGCGTTGCAAGTTCAGCCTGAAAAACCTGTCAGTAACTTGTCAACTAACGGCTGTCGCGCAATAAAATCCAGACTATTCATGTTCAGGGCAGCTAGCGGCAGCATCGATTTGCTGTCAAGTTAGAAATGGAGGCATTGGCCCGTGCCCAACGAAGCTATCCGTCGGATAAAGTTATCAGCACTCCAATAATTTCGCCCTAACTGAACATTGGTAAACCGGCCCTTAATTTACTATTCTACTTAAGGAGCAAATGTAAACCAACTGGACAGTTCTGGAAGGACTCCCATACATTTGGCCGCAGAACTGGGATATAAAGAGTGTCTGAAAGTTCTCGTGGACGCCAAGGGAGCCAATGTGGACCATCAAACTAAAGAAAAGCAGCAAACGGCTTTGCACTTGGCTGCGGAGCATCGTCACATGGACTGCATCGAGGTGCTTCTGGAGCAGAACGCCTTAACCAATATAGTTGACTACAGGTGAAACTTCGGTTCTCAACAACAACCTCTTTGACTTTCTATATATATTTTCAGGCACCATACCCCCCTACACTTGGCAGCCAGAGCCCAGTGTAACAGCAGCGTGAAGCTTCTACTTAGCAAAGGCAAAGCGAGCCCCAATGCGCGGGATGTTAAGCAGAGAACTCCTCTGCATTTGGTCGTTTCTGAAGCCAACAAAAACAACTGTGCAGAAACTATTAAAACTCTTATAAGGTATAAACCGCAAATTAAACCGCAATTAAAACCGCCTATAAATCATCATCAGGTACGGAGCGGATGTGAACGCCAAAGACAACGAGGGCCACACTCCCTTGCACCTGGCAGCGACTAATGAGCTCTCAGATTGTGTAGAAACGCTCATTCTGCTCAATGCCGACGTCACAGTCAAATGTAAACCCGGTTTAACGGCTCTGGGGATGATCTGTCGCAAAACTCCTAACGGAATTGATGCCATCAGAAAGAAACTGGATGCAGCCATTAGGTTCAGCGAAAACAGCGCTCGTAGCAAGGGATCAGAATTGGAGATCGATTTCTCGGTGATCCTCAATCAATATCCCATGGAGATTTCCTTTCTGAGCACATTGCTAGACGAGGGCCAGAAAGACTTGCTTTTGCACCCGGTCTGCACAGCTTTTCTGCACTTAAAGTGGAGAAAAGTTCGGAAGTTCTTCATCTTCAGGGCAATTTGCTGTTTCGTGTTGGTGGTCACAATGTCTGCCTATGTGCTTATGGGCATTGCCAAACACTGCTACAACTTCAGCAAAAACATCACCATCACCTCATATGAAGAGGATAGGAATTTGTGCCTGAACCACTCCTTTTCTGGACACCTAGTTGTGGCCCATCCTTATGTCGTAGAATTTGAGTGGTATCTAATGCTGATATTTGCCATTGGTGTGACCATACGGAAGCTTTGCGCCATTCCTGGATATTCTTCGGTATACCAATACTTTTTGTCTTTGCAGAATTTCCTTGATTGGAGCACTATTGTCACAGTGTTTCTCATTTCTTTCGTTTATTCTGGAAGAACCTACATGTGGCAGAACCACGTGAGTGCTTTCGGTGTCTTGATAGCCTGGGCCAACTTCCTCAATATTTTAGGGGAATTTCCGTTCTTTGGTACGTACATCTCCATGTATGCCTCGGTCCAAAGGGAATTCTCCAAGCTTTTACTGGTATTCTCTTGCCTCCTCTTTGGCTTCACCATAAGCTTCTGCGTCCTCTTCCCCAGCTCCGAAGTATTCTCCAGCTTCTACATCGGCTTCATCACAGTCATGGTGATGGCGATAGGAGAAATGAATTTGGAGTTGATCACCAACCCTAGCCAAAAAAATTCCGCGTTTCTACTGCAGGGCTCAATGGAGATCATTTACGGTACGTTTGTCACTTGCGTCACAATCATCTTGTTGAACCTGCTAGTAGGCATAGCAGTTCATGACATTCGAGGCCTGAAGAAGACGGCGAAATTGGCCAAGCTCACTAATGCTACAAAGCTCATTTCTTGCATAGAGAAAGCTCTATTTACCGACTATTTTCACAAGAAGATACTGACGGAAGCGTGTCATTGGAGCACCTCGGTATCCACTAAAGGGTACTACGTGGTCATTGTTAAAATGCACAATCATAATGATGATGGAATTCTGCCTGCGGACATACTGAAAGCTGCCTTCGAGGTCGCTAGGAAGCACCGCAAGAAAGGATTTAAAAAGAAGGGGAGTAGCCGAAAATCGCTTTTTACCGCCCAAGAAGAGTTGAGGATGAAGAGCAATTACTGGTCTTGTAGAGATTATGATAGGTGCGAATTAGGGGAGTTGAGGAAAGATGTCAGGAATTTGTATAATGAAATAATGAGTTTGAGGAGTGTTCTGGAGAGCAATCAGAGGCTCGTTAAGGAAGTATTAAGGGTGGTCAATGCCGGAGATGACTTCCTAAATTAGGCGTTAGTAAAGATATTGGTTTATATTAAATATTCCTTAATTTGTCCCTCCTGCATTGTCCATCGGGCAATGTTTCTCCAGGTACCAAAAAACCCTTTACCATAAAATCTAAGATTTATTTACCAAATAGCCAAACAAAGCCAAGCTTTGACGTTGAATGGCATATTAGCTGCGATGAAGATAAATCTACATAAAGTTGGACCAAGATGGATGATCCCCACAGAGGACCCGGTATTAGACTACCTCCACCTTTTATCTCAGATAGATGTCACACGCAGCCAAAAGGAGCATTTAGCAAAGGTCACCAACTGGGACCTCTTTAAAGAGAAACTAATCTGCGAGTATCTGAACTTGGGGCAGCTGCCTCATGAGAGCAATGCAGAAAATTTATGATGGAGCATCACCCTGGAGAAACATCTCGAGACTGCACTCCTGAGCAAGGCGGAACTACTGAAAAATTCAGAACATTGGAGGGTTTTGTGTACCATCCAACGCGAAGAGAAACAGGAAAAGGGAGGACAGGAGAAGTTCGCGCAGGCGTGAACATTTGGCCGGTTTCCCATTGGTTCACTGAAAGGTATCCAGTTCTTTTAACGGAGAGCGACCTTTTGTCAGCCATACTTAAACCTCCTGGAGGTCGTAATACCAAGTATGCGTAAGCCTTGAAGACGACGCGACATCTGGATACGTTCTGGAGAACTGTGGAGCTTTCACGCGTGCCAGAATATAGTAGTTGAGACGACCAATCGCAATGCCTAACGAGATCCAGGAGTCGCACCCCCAGCGTACTTGTCGACTTGCGAGCTCCCTCCATCCACTAATTCACTAATTTCATTCAATTTCAGTTTTGAAACAGATCATTTTCGACCAAGTGCTAGAGAATAGTATATTCTGTAACAGACATGGAGTGGAAAGTTCATGCCAGAGCGACGAAGGTACATATGGGCGTAAGCAGCTGAGTACCAATAATTTTCCATCACGAGGGCTCCAATGAGTTCGGGATGGCCCCTATTCCATAGAAACTGTGGGAATCCCATAGCGGATTTAAGGCATTGTGGGTGACGAAGCTGTGAAGATTTTGAAATTAAAAAAGGGGAAAATTAAGCATGGAAGAACTAGTCCCTACTGCGTCCGGTTCGTGCGATCGAGTTCAGGTTCGAAATGGACACACTGCCACGTGGTGTTTGGGACAACTTAGTGAGAAGTTAAGAAACTTGTCCCATATCTATGTTAATCCTGGTCTCATCCGCGAAGAGCAAGAACGTGAAATCGGACCGTTTGACAAGGTTTTCGTCGGAAGGCCTGCGCGGATTAAAATCCTTTGGATTTGGATAGTGAATAGGGTCCAGGCGAATATCCCAAATTTGAATTTGAACTGTAGTGAAATTTACTTGAAAGAATAAAGGTTTTTTATTTTATAAATAAATTCACCATATTTATTTGTCTCAGTAGTGTAAACGAAAGCGACATCACAAGAAAGGAATAGAGGAGGAACAGCATTTCTTTAATGATCAACACGTAGATCAAGGAAATTCGAAAAAAATATTCTGTCTACTGGTGAAAGGTTTTTTGCTGTGTATACTTGGTTGAAAAGGGAAATAATTAACTCCGTGAGCTACTGTCTGGTGAATGCTAGTTGCTAATCAGCGCTTTTCAACCACCTCTTACTGCTACGCGCTCAGATGACTCCGAAAGACCAACAGCTACAATACTTACATAGTGATCATCAACCTGAACCGCGATTCAGGAATCGGCAGCATTCTTAAAAATCCCCTCAGTAATCACATCCTCGTTTCTTGCTTGTTGAATGCATGCTGCACGATATCTGCTCAAGCACTATGAAGATAGTACAGGGGAAATCGGAACATGCAGTATATAGTCATCGGTGCTCTCATTGCAACTGAACATTTGTAGTTAATTTAGCGCTTAGGGTCAGGCACATTTTTGACCTGCGGCCTGTTGCGCCACTGCTTTTTCTTGCTTCGTCCGTTCTCATCGTTGATCATGCACGCTAACGCTCGAGAAACCAGGGGACTTCGCCGGGATTACGGCCGCCCCCAGCAGGTCCGGCACCCTGAGAGAAATGTTTTAATCACGGCCCCCTCATCCGTAAGGAACGCCACTAACCATGGAAAGTCGGCCGCCCTGGGGCGGTAAAATTGGACTGGCACTGCCTGGAACACTACGAAACCAGTGGTGTGCCACAAATGTTTTTAAATTCGTTCGCGGCCGCAGATTTATTCAACGAGCGAAATTCTCAACTTGAAAGTAGCCGTTCGGCGTCAGTTTGGAACGGGGGCAACGGAGCACCCCTCCTTTGCAGAGATCTGGTGTGGCTCCTGCAAGCGAACCTGACAAGTACCTCAGGAATAGCGGGCTCTGAGTCAAGGTTCGGTTTCAGTCGGCTCTATTTTTGGAGAAGTTTGGAGGCCGCGAAAATGCGTTTCGTAGGCGATCCTATATCCCCAAAGACTACGAGGGAACGTCCAGAAGATTAAGTTGAGGGATGTTTCAAGTATTTCCTCGTAAAACTAGAAATAATTGTTTTCCCTCTAATTTGTTGCGGAGATATTCGACATAGACCTGGTTCGCCAATTACAATACTTAATCATCATATAATGATCTCATCGTAATATAAGCTAATACATCCCGTGCAGTAAGAATATCGTCAAAAATGATGGCTATACGTGTTAATTAATAATGTATGTTCACTTGTGTTGAATAACGTCAAAGGGAATACACTTGACCCGTCTGCTCCTCTTCGTCTATATATGCAAAATTTCTTAATTCCTGTGGAAATTAAGGCAGGCCCCATTCAAAATCTATCGTAAATACCAGCTTGATTACGATGCGCCATATTCTATTAAACTCATTAGCACCTTTTCGTTGATTTAAGGGAATAAATTTGCAATTTTTCCGACCGATATAAAAGCTGATTGAAGTGTAGTTTTTCAGTTCAGTAGAAAGTACTACTTCGTTGTTGTACTTACCATAAGAGACCATGTCGGTGGCCGCTGAAAGTCCGGACCTACTCCGGAATTCCGGGCTCATTACTCCCGTCAACACCTTCATCGTCCTCCTCGCGACCCTCGCCACCCTTTACTATGTCTACTGGAGGGTATCCAGAAGGCGCATGATTGAGCTGGCCGAGAGAATTCCAGGACCTAAGGGGTTCCCAATAATCGGAAATGCATTGGAGTTCATGGGGTCTCCTCATGGTAAGCATAATAGACCGAAAGTTTCAGTACCCTAATGCATAGATTGCAGAGATATTTATGTCGGTATACAACAAGTCAAAGGACTTGGCCTCGGTCGCTAAAGTTTGGATTGGCCCTCGATTACTGGTTTTTTTGCGGGACCCTCGCGACGTTGAAATTATCCTCAGCAGCCATGTGCATATTGACAAGTACCAGAACAAAGCAATATAAGGGCCTTACTTTCATATAGCCATCTATTTAAGGTCTCCAGAATATCGCTTCTTCCAACCATGGCTGGGCGATGGCCTTTTGATCTCCACGGGTCAAAAATGGAGAGCTCACAGGAAGCTGATCGCTCCCACCTTTCACTTGAACGTCCTCAAATCCTTCATTGATCTGTTCAACAAAAACAGCATAGACACAGTGGAGAAACTGCGGAAGGAAGTTGGCAGGGAGTTCGATTGCCATGATTACATGTCTGAGGCGACAGTAGAGATCCTCTTAGGTAAGCCATTTTCCATAACATACCAACTCGTCTTGCAGCATTTCCTATACAGAGACTGCAATGGGTGTGAGCAAGAAGACTCAAGATCAAAGCGGTTTCGATTACGCCATGGCTGTAATGAAGCTCTGCGACATTTTGCACATCCGACAAACCAAAATCTGGCTTTACCCAGACTTCATTTTCAACCTGACCAAAATCAGCAAATATCAGAAGAGCTTGATCAACGTCATTCACAGTCTCACTCGCAAGGTCATTCAGAAGAAGAAGGCCTACTTCCAGAAAGGAATCCGGGGATCTGCAGCAGATGTACCTGAGGAGCTGAAGACGCAAAAGTACGAGAGTGCGGTCAACAGCAAGACTACCACCATTGAAGGCACTTCTTACGGACAGTCGGTAGGCCTTAAAGATGATCTGGATGTGGACGAGGACGTGGGAGAGAAGAAGAGAATGGCTTTCTTAGACTTGCTAATTGAAGCTTCACAAAATGGAGTGGTTATCAATGACGAAGAAATCAAGGAGCAAGTCGATACGATTATGTTTGAAGGTCATGACACCACTGCTGCAGGTTCCAGCTTCTTCTTATGTCAGATGGCAGCTCATCCAGACATTCAAGATAAAGTTATGCAAGAGCTCAACGAGATCTTCCAAGGGTCTGACAGACCTGCGACCTTTGCAGACACTTTAGAGATGAAGTATCTGGAAAGATGTCTTTTGGAGACTTTAAGGCTTTTCCCTCCAGTGCCGATCATTGCGCGCCAGTTACAGCAAGAAATCAAGCTAGGTAATGGACTAATATATTTGAGAAGTATTGGCTCTATAACTTTTTTTCATGTAGTATCTGATACCAATATTATTCTCCCTGCCGGAGCTACAATCATCGTAGCCCAATTTGGGGTACACCGTCTAGAGGAGTACTATCCAGAACCCACTAAATTCAATCCGGACAATTTCTTGCCGGAAAGAGCAGCTGCTCGCCACTATTACTCGTTCATTCCTTTCAGTGCCGGACCTAGAAGCTGTGTGGGTAAGTATTTTTGTCAAACTTTTAAGTATGAGAAGTATTAACGTTTCATGTTTAGGACGTAAATATGCCATGTTGAAATTGAAGATTTTGCTTTCGACAATTCTGAGAAACTACAAGATTACATCCAACTTGAAGGAGGATGATTACAAGCTGCAGGGCGATATCATCTTAAAGAGGGAGGACGGATTCAGGATCAGCCTGGAGCCAAGAAAGCAAGAAGTAAAATGTTAAATATTTAGTCAACCGACTGTATAAATTAGTTAGTTCAGTTTAAGAAGCAATGAACAATAAAGTTCTGCCCATATTATAGAGAATTTAATATTCCTGAATTACTTCCAAAGTTCCGCCTCTGGCTCATCACGCATATGGTCTCCCAAATAATGTAAATTCTTTATTTGAAGCAAACTGCACAGTTTAAATTAAAAAGCTAAATAAATTACTCTAAAATTGAGATACAAACTGATGTGCATTATTTTGACAATTCGGCGAATGCGCCGCGGTTCATTCCTTCATTATACCTCATTAGAAATATGGTATCTACTTCTTGTATGGACGCAAAAGTAATTTGTGCCATTTAATGTTTAAAATTGAAAAATAAGTCAAAAAAACTTAAACAATTTGGCAAAAAAAGTCATAATTTTTGCGTGTAAACCTGCGTGAAAGGTGCGATTATAGCGAGCGTGCTCAACCAAAGGACTTGGTGCAACCAAACAGCTTTAAATTGCAGCGCGGCGAGTTGTAAAGGCTCAAAGGTTCAGTTTCACTCGAGAGTTAAATCTTTATACACAAACCTGTCCTGGAAAAGTCTGGACTTGGAGACCTTTTTAATCTTTCGATTTATATATACGTGCTATGGAGATTGTAACAGATACGAATGAAACACGAAACTAAATCATATTATATTTGATATAAAAGGTAACGAAAGT
Source organism: Euwallacea fornicatus (assembly GCF_040115645.1). NCBI lineage: Eukaryota > Metazoa > Arthropoda > Insecta > Coleoptera > Curculionidae > Euwallacea > Euwallacea fornicatus. Next base: position 2,024,006 of record NC_089570.1, read on the forward strand.
AGAAAACACAATAGGATATATACTAGTAAATAAGGTATGTACAATATTTACAAAAATCTAGTAATTCTAGTCGTCTCTAATTACAGTAACTGATTGCAATGCAATTCCCCGAAACTACCCTTGGATAATTTCTTCATACATACCCATATCTAAAATCAAACAAGGAATGCGGTACGTACTCATTAATTTGAATGTAACAATTAACTATTTAGAGGACAATTAATGTCTGCAAAGTTTTTGGTAGATCACAAAATTATGGCAAGCGGTCCCTTAGTAAGGTCAGGGTCTTTGGTATACCAGTTAATCGACGCCTTCGAATAGATATTAAACACATCATTTAACGATGTAATACTGATCAGATCTTCGGAGATTGGTGCTGGTTGACCATATTCTTCAAATAGGCCACCGACATGCCGTGAGTTTTCGTAGGAGTATTCCCCGGAGTGCCCGAGTCTAAATTGCTGTTATAGTTGCATCTCAAAGTCTCCAAATAGGCACACCTAATGAGTTTAACGCAATAATTAAATCTTAAGTATTTCGAATACGTGCGCAAACAAGGCCACGTTTTTCCATTATCAAGCTCACCTATATTGCTTGTTCATTGTGACGTACACTACCGGGTTCACGCAGCTGGCTAGGTAAATCAACAGATAGCCCAAAACGTGCAAAGGCGCATGTCGTACCTCCTCGTCGAAAATCTTGACCATGGTAATGGGCAAATAACACACCACAAAGCAAATGAAGATCACCAGCACCATTTTGGTGATCTTCATCTCGCTCCTCTTGAACTTGCTGCCGTTGGCGCTGTGCTGCGCCAGTCTTTTGTGGGATTTTCGAACCACCCAGTAGATGTTCGAGTAGCAGGCCACGATGATTATCGAGGGGAGGGCAAAACCGATGACAAAGAGGGCGGTTTTTGATGAATTCCCTGAGGAAAACACCGTTAAAAATCAATTCGGCAAAGTGGACAAAATCTTCCCCCATTTACCATTGTCATCTCGTTTAATTGAGCAAGTCCCCAGTCTCTCATCCATCCCGTAGACACCCCATTTCCCCAAAAGCGTGGGAATTTGCAGCCCGTAACTGAAAATCCATATCAAGGAAATATACATGAACACCTTCAACTTCGTGTATATTTTCGTGTACATTTGAGGCCAAGCTATCAGAATGTACCTGAAACAACAAACTAAAGTCACTATATAATTCTACGATATAATTAACTTTTTGTTGCACCTATTTATTGATATGCTGGCTATACTGAGCAGAGATACCCCAATGGTTCCGTACCGCAGCGTTGGGATCATGGTGCAGAGGACCTCTCCGTGGATCCAGGTCCCGTGGAAAAATTGACTAGCGGAAAACGGTAAAACTAGGAAGCAGAAGAGCAAGTCTGACAAGCAAAGGCTGGAACAATTAGTAAATTAAATTAGGGTCGTTAGCCTGACTCTTGTCATTAGCAATTTAAAAGTTAATATGCAATTAACGAGTGCATCTTCAAATAGTAACCATACTGTATTTGTTGCTTGGAATGTTGAATTAATCCCTCGATATCAGTGATAATAAATCGACAAAACAATTGCGTTACATATGACTACAATTTTGGAAATATTTTTCTCGTGAATCAAGATGAATTACATAAAAATTAATGCAAGACGTGAATCATCAGTGTAGCCAGATTATGAGCAATATTCCTAGGAATTTAAGTTTTCGTTCCGAACGTATATATATATATATATAATAAATAAAACGCAAAGGTGATGACTGTACACCTGCTCAAGGACTGAACTAGATAGCATTACGAATTAATTTATGCACGTAAACAATTTTACTGAGTATCACAAGACCTTGAGGCACCACACACCCATCTTTTTGCTTCTGCCTTGTTCCTACCTAGCTATAAACGCAGCTGCCACAGTTCTGATCTTGGAATGACGAACGAGCGCCACTAGGGTGAGTAAATTCCCTAGAACTCCTACCACCATGATAATCACCGTGAAAATCCCGGCCGCGGTCATCATTGGCCGGGAATATCTGCGAAAAAAAAACATGTTAAGAAAGGATAATTGATTCAACATCTCTGTTTGTGGTTACGGATTAATATTGCATGCGAATTTATCAACTCTCGTTTAATGATTTTATTAGTGGTAATTGGCAGGGCACCAATATGGAGTTAAGAGCTGGGGACATGTAAGTAGTAATTTACACCCAGTTTTACACAATTCCAGCTGCAGGCGAAGATTATTAAAGTTCAGAGGCGGCACCGCAAGAATACTTAAGGACCCATTACTAATCTTAAAATAAACATTTTATAACGAGCTTGGTTTCATGTTCAAACATGAAGACTTTTCAAGCGCATTCTTCGTTGACTATGCAGCGCTCTTGAGGGCGAAGACAGGTGGTAGTGGTGTACGTGGACGGTTCACGAAGAGATTGCATTTCAGTCTGTTGTTAAGTCCTTTAAACGTTACTCCGGCAATCGTAAATCCGATTTCTTTAACCTCTTGTCGGTTTTCGAAAATTGTTCTATACAAGAAAAACATTTTCAAGCCAAAAATGACTGACAAATTTAAATATGGAGGGACCTGCGACGTAACTGGAGTAGCCATATTGGATTTCTTGACAGCGGGATGTTACGGCAATGCCATACGTCACAGAGTGGGACAAAATGGCAAGAACATAGGCCCACAGGTCATGTGGTTTTCCTCGGAGTGAGCATGAAAAGCGACAGCACTAGATCATTAAATTGCGGAATGTTTTTTTTTTTTAATACGATAACAGAGGCATACTTGTCGAATTCTCACCTCACTGTAGGATACTGATTAATAATTTGAAAATTTTCTCGATATTGTTGAAAATTTGGTGTTGCGTAACCTTGCAGGGAATATGGAAATCTTTCGCTGGGACTTCCAAACATTAAAGTTACTAATTAAAAAAAAAAACACGGAAATAATCAGATCCATATTGGTGCACTTCTCGGGGGTTCGACGGTCAATAAGACTACATCTTCAATTTTGCGCGACTCAACAAACTTTATTTAAGCACAAACACAACAATACATAGCGTGCGAGTTATTGAAAAAATGCCTAGAACTACCGAGAAGGCTTTTACACCTATCAGGTCTTTTCATCATACTTGTGTTTCTCATCTATAGCGCGCCGTTGTCTTATGCAGCACGCCTCGGATTGGCTCCATATCTATAGGACCGTGCGTTGCCACAGGAAGAACAGAGTCAGGCAAACAGGAAAATAATTTAATGAGAAATGTCTTGTCTATGAATTGTTTCAATTGTTGATAATAAAAAAAAAAAATTCAAATAATACACCAAAATTGCGAAACGAGAAAATTTCGCTTGAATACGCACGTATTAATTACTGAAGTATTATGGACGGTTATTTCATTAAGTTGGTGCAGATCAGGTCGTGACGTGTGTGCTTTTCGTTTATGTCTATAGGTCCGATTAAAGCAGACACTTCCTCAATATACGCCACTGGCTGCAGCATCCTTAAGAACACACACACGTGCTTTGCATGTGCACCAAACGACAATAAAACTACTTTTTAACTAGACGCACTCAAAGGAAACAAAGAGTACGCATAAACTGCCACACATTTTTACGATTTCAAAATTATTTTTGATCTCACGAGTTCGCCCATTTCGGCCGACATCAAAGCAGGGGATTACACTCTTAAACGTGTAGGATTTGAACGGTAAGGTGTCATAAAACGTAAATTCGGTTGTTAAACTCTAGGCCTGATAAGAGGTTTGGCAATTGCTTCGGGATAACCTGCAAGTACGTGATATTACACGCAAGCACCTACCTTACTAGCTCGGAAAATTGTGATCTGTTGACGGTGCCATGGTCCATATTTTGGCGCCAAGGAAACGAGCAAAAGGCCGACGAGCGCAATGTGAAGACGCCCTAATTCCGCGACGCACTATCGGGCACTTCATAAATCTTCAACGAACGAGGGCTCCGCTCTCCCTTTTCCGAGCCTAATCACCCACAGGATGGTCAAAAATTAAGACCAATTGAAACCAATCAAAAAACGACTACAACGAAATACGGGAGCAGTTCGGATTAAGGCGGAACGCATCACGTAAATAGCCATTGTGATGGTTTGTATTGTGAAGGGTACCCGCGAACGGTCTGGTACCACGGCGAGCTATTAAATGGGAAATTAGTCATGTGTGTAGTCACTTTTGGTCGGTTATTCATCGCTTTTTAAGTGGAAATGGTTAAGTCGCAACAGGCTCATTATGAGCTAACACCAAACCCGGTTTCCTTAATTTCTGTGACGTCCCCTTAATTAGAAAATTACCATTAATAAATGCATTATTATGAGAGCAAATTTACGTATGCAGAGAGTGTCTGATGGTGCTACTAAGCAGGGAGGCAAATGCGTTTTACGTATGTTTCATTGTCTGTTTAGACATGCGTATTTGCTTTCGAGATATTTAGAATATTTTTTCCTGTACATTAACTTTTGCTGCTACAGATAAAAGCAAAAATTTAACTTACAAAACAGCCATTAAGAATGCTTCCACCTGAACGTAAACAATCCTTTGCGTACACTTGAAACGTTCATGGCACACACAACCTCAACAAAAAGGCAAAAAATACCATCTAGCTTTATCTTCGATTTCTTGGGAAAATGCAGTTTCAGTCACCAAATCGCATTACCGACTCTAACGTCATAATCCTGACTTCCTATAATAAATGACTATTTTATCTTGATAGATAAAGCCTCATTTGTGACCACATATTGCACGACCTACAATGAGCCACACTGCACATAAGAAAGTTCACGTATTTTAGCTTCTCTTATCGGCATTGAAAACAATTTAGAATCGTTTTATGAAGTTTAAAAGTTTAGGGCTCTATTACTACCGCCTCGGTCAGGGGCGGCGCACTAAGTAAGTATTTTCAGTAATATTTACCTCACAAGTTCCATTAGAACTCTCATCTGGCGATTGAAACTAAACACTAACGTGAGCACCCACCAATAACGATGATTAATGTCACATTTCTACCACAAACAATGTCTATTTCTCACCTAATTGATAACACTCGGGATGACCCAACCATAGTCAATATATTGCTAATACACAGGGTGGGTAAATACATGGGAACGTAGCGAACCTACGTGGCATCGCATTCGAAAATGCTCCTTGACGAAAAGGGATCTCGCATCGTACTGAAGAAAGGGATTATTCTGTTATCGAAAAGTCAGATGTTTTTGATCAAATAATGGCGGAGCCAAGATTGACAGAGAATAGTTTAAATATAGGAAAACATCTAGGGATGAGCATATATTAATCATCTGCAGTACCGGCCTTGGGACGGGACGAAGATAAGCGACGGTGCAGAGAGGCAGGCTTGCCGAGGCCGGCCCTGCTTATCCATAGTACTTTTCGCAATATTTTATGTGATTTTTCATTGATCAAATAGACGTATGAAATATTTCATAATATAACAAAGAGCAGAGATACGGATGCGCCTTTATTGCAAACAGGCCGCTGGGTTCGAACTAAATGATTTCTTACGATTCTAAGAGATTTCCTCCATATTTTCTATAAGTCTCACTATGATGACTTTTCTGCCTCAGAAGTTGCAACCTTTCAAACTCACAGATGCCCGCAATAATTGTTCTACATTAGCCCTTCGGTGACAACATTTGTGGCACACAATTCCCTATTGGCACTGAAGGGCTTTGTAACGTATTACATTTTTGGTTCAGCATGCTCTCTCTATATTTTCTGTAAATCCTTTTATCATTGCTTTCCTCCATACATTTTTGCAAATTTCCAAAGGCAAGGATGCCCTCAGTGGATTTTGCATGGGTTTCTTAACTAGATGCCTTCATGACAAGCAGCTTTTAGCGAACATTCAATATATTTTCGACGTATTTCTCTTTGATGCGGCGTGCTTTTCTCTATTTTTGATATAAATTTCATTGTTAAAAATTTCTTAGAATAAATTCCGTCAATTTCTGAACTTAAAGGTGCCCTCATAGGCTTTACGTTAGCACTGCGATCAATCGATTTTGCGGGGCCCTTAGTAACTTTGAGCATATTTTTTGTTTGATTGAAAATACGTTTCTGCACATTTGTCGCAAATTTGACGATCGTGATCTTCCTCTGTTAAAAGTGGCCAATTTCCAAACTCAAAGAAAGCTTAATTAGAGCTCTACATTAGTGTCTTAACTAAATCGCCTTTCAGGACAAATAACTTCTACTGGACACTCGTTATCTTTTTAACTTTTTTTTTCCGCATTCGGCGCATTTTTTAGCATGTTTCCACTAAATTTAATTATCTCAACATGCACTAAATGCCACAACTTCATTATCATATCGGAGCAGCACTTTCAGTTCCGCAGTGCTTTGCGACAGGTTTCTCATATGAAAAATATGTGAAAGAGACCTTTATTGTCACGGCTATATGAGACTTTGAAAGCCCCCCGGGAATTTTTTAGGGAAATATCTATTTGGAGTTCGCTTAGACGCTCTCACTGGAACATCTCAAACAGAACACGAATGTCGGGTTGCTATTGGTCCAAACGCGAGTTTCCTTGGTCGCCATTGGCTGCGTCATCAAGAGGTCGTATTGTCGTCAGACTTGATATATGAACCCACTCTACTTAATAGCTATCGAGCAATAATTCAGAAAGATTTTTTGGGTAGTATTCTTGTATTTATTTATATTTACAGATACTTGATTGAACGAGATTAGGAATCCACTTGAAAACAATAAATTGTGATTGTTTGGCAGCCATCGAGTTACGAGTATAAAATCTATATAAAGCATGTATTAAAAATTATATCATAAACAATCAATATGTAGTTATATTGTTTTCATCTAATCCTCCGTTTTGTATACTTATGATAACTCTCACAGATTTGGTGTGGATTCCTACCCCAAAGGAATTTCAAATATTTATCCGTGAAAACATAAAAAATTGAAACGTATGGACATTTAATCGATAAAGTGATAAGATATTATCAATCTAAATAATTTATTTTGAATGACATATATCTTCATTGTTCATTAAACCATTGAATAGTGGATTTGATTCGTTTAAGGTTGTCACCTATGTTACCTTATTGACCCTATTTAATCCTATGAATTTCTATTCGCTTGCTGCATAGAACTTTTCCTTCGGTAAGTGAATGATTTTTAAAAACTAACTAAACATGATACGTTACGATGAAAGCGTCAATTTAGTTGAGGCTTTGAATTTGAATGCGTTAATTTACGTGTTTAAATCAATCGTTGAAAATCAATTTTGAAGCAGCACTCCATCGACGCCAATGTGGGTACAAAAATATTTGTTAAACAAAAAGGTACCACTGAATTACGTTCCAGTAGCATTAGCAATTATCATCGTAAATGATGCTTTTAAAGGCAAGTAAGTACAAATGTTCAATGTACGCGTTTCTAAACAGTATCAGCAACTAAATCAGTAAGTTACTTCACATTTAATTATTTATATTCTTTAAAAACAATTCAATCTTAACGTTCCCAGTTTATCTCCTTTTTCTTTTAATTTATTGCACTGTTTTCCTTTATCAGTTTTGGCAAATAAGATAAAACCATAAAACTAGCCACCTTTTTTTAATTAAAACAATATGCTACTGAACTTGAAATAATTGTTGTGTTATTACTGATAGCACGAATAGGTATTAGCAACTAAAGGCATAAACCATGGTTCAATATTAAGATTACTATTATTTGACTTCCAGTTAGAAAATGGCTTCACGTGTGCTCGGTTGCTTCAAGTACTCTAAATGCTGGCTTAAGCTGGCGTTGGTGGTACTAGCAATGCAATTACTTTTACTTTTTTTCAAACACCATAACCCTGCCTCCGGCGACGAAAAAAATCTGCTTTATGTGAGAATCTCTTTTTTGAAATAAACTAACGTTGCGCTGAAACATCCCGTTGTAGCAAAGGGTAGAATTTTCCCTTTCCGATGCATCCATTGGAGCGTGGCAAACCGTCAACAGCGCCAAGAAGGAGTAAGTAAGTGACTTTCCACAAAACCTCTCGATTATGCTCATTTTTAAAAATCGGCAGCGCCAAATTCCTGGTTTTCTCTGCTTTCTTGGACGTGAGAAATACACGAGCAGTGACGATCATTGCCGTTGCAAGAACCAACGTTAAGAAGGTTCGCGAGAATAAAGTATGGTGCCAATTCTGGACCACCGATACTTTCGTTTTTGCGCCCAAACCTGTAGAGGCAGGAATGACTGCAAGTATTTAATTTCGTCAACTTCTACTTTCTCACTAAAACTAAACCATGTATAACTAGATCATTGAGGAACATTGGGGACTTCCTTATAGCGCCTACTACATAAATTGCCCAGTGGACCTTAGAGAACCTCTTCCTGAGGCTGTGAGTGTGGTGACTAACGTCGATCAATTTCCTGAGAATTTAATGAAAATTATAATTAATTACGTAGAGGCATCTGCCTGGGATGCCTCGAAATTGTCTGCAAAAGTTGAGAAAATTGCTGTATGTGTCAAACCACTTCACTACGCGTTTAACCGAGTAATGCGCTCTTTTATCGAATTAGCTCTAGTGAGAACTAATAGTATGCTTCTGTAAAGATATTTGAGCTGCTAGAGTTCTTGGAACTGCACAGAATAATGGGAGTAGACCATTTCTTCCTCTACAACCACACTGTAGGCTCTCAAGTGAACTGTCTGTTAGAGGAATACATTAAAGAGGGACTGGTTACGGTCCTGCCTTGGCAGCTGCCATTGGTGTCCCAGAAGGAGATCAGAACTGAGGGTATTTTTGCCTCTTTAAACGACTGCCTCCTCAGAACCAGGCACAAGTATTCGCATACGATCTTTATTGATTTTGACGAGTACATTTTACCCACAAATAATTACAATTACAGACAGTTTTTCGAGTAAGTTGTTCGATAGACGTTGTGTACGGTGGTTAATATACCTCTGCAGCTATTTAGGCAATCATTATGATATTACGCAAAAAGCCTCATTTTCCTTCAAGAATTGCTTCTTCTACCGACAGTGGCCTGATGATTCTGAGATCAAATTATTTAACGACGCTATTGGGCAAAAGTTGATAGTTCTAAGGAAAACCACCAGGAAAACTGAGTTTCACAATCACAGAATTCGATCTAAAATAATTGTTAGACCTGAGCTGATTAATATGGTGGGCAACCACTTTGTGTGGAAGTACTTCGATAAGAAACTGTTCGGTAATTAGATCTACATATATGAATATTTGGATTTTCCATCTTAATAATTGAGAACGTTTTATTTGTGATAGGCAACATGGATGTCAAACCTGAAGAGGCTTTCATGCACCATTATAGGGTGTGCGAGTTTGGAGGGGACGATTGCGTGAAACAGCCCTCTGTAGTGGATAAAACTGCTTATAGATATCAAAACGATCTTCTCGAAGCCGTGAGAACACAGTACGACAGGAATTTAAACGCCTGCGATCTAGATAAAGTTGAAGACTGATTAGATATAAGTAAATTCGTGTAATAATAACAATTTATTGAGAAATTTGTCTAGTTTCATTTCATTTGTGATTATACATTCATCATTCCATGGAGATAATCTTCAAACTTATGTTATTCCCATGATGATGCTGTGAGCGGATCCTCTTCCCAACCCAACAAAAATAGAAAAAAAATGACTGGCAACCAACAATACACTGTCACTAACTGAAGATTTGCATTTCAAATTTGAATACATGACCAGTTATATAAAGCTTAGCTAAGAAAATCCCACTTCTGTCTATAATCGCCTATATTCTGCACATAAACATCGACTAAACGAACCTCCCCTCGTTAATGAAACCATGGTAACATTGAATTTCATTTGAGATTCATGGGTCAGGAGAAAATTCGTTTAACTTTTGACACATTCACCCGCAACATGTCAAAAACTGAGGGTGAAGGCGAGAACTTCCCAAACGACCCTGAGGCTGAGGTACCATTGCACGTATGAAGTTTTACATTCAGCAAGACTCCATTAAGCTTTATATTTACACATAGGAAGGAACCAGGAAGCACGGACCTGAAGTTCATACAGGTAATGACGTCGAAGAAGAGATTAAAGGAGGGAGCGTTTACGACCCCGGCCGGTTTATCTCAGGCCCGAAAGTGAGCAAAGAGGGCACTTTAAACTTGGATATTCTGCAATTTGAGTATCCTTTTAGCGACTAAAAGTATTTAGACAAATCCTTAATGAGCTATAATAGTTTTTCTTATGGATATGACTGCCTCAAATACTTCAATTTATCAGTTTTGGATGAGAACACTGTGGTCTTTTCATCCGGCAACTTTATAAACTTTTTCAATGTCCCCGAGCGGAAGATCACCTTCCGGAGGAGCGCACTGGGGGGCGGAATTGGCCATATAAGGGTAAAAATTAAAGGAAACTTTTCCGTATAATATATCAAAAATACTTATAGAAAAACACAAATCCAGAATTTCCATATTTTGCTGTGGCCGAATGTGGCCAAACCCCGATAATAATTATGTATGTGTGGCCCAGCCTGGAAATTGTATGCGTTCTCGAAGGGGGCGCAGAGAAGACCTATGCAAATATGGATTTTAAGTGAGTGTTTTTCAACCAATCCATTCGTAGCGTCACAATTAATTTATCTCAGCCCTGAAGGCGAACTGCTGGTATCCCAAAGTGGGGAACCAGACTTCCTGATTACTGTATGGGACTGGAAAAAACACACCATTCTCTTAAAAACCCAATCCTACATCAATGAAGTGTACAATGTGAAATTTTCCCCCTATGTGGCAGGACAACTCACCACTTGCGGTAAGATACGCTATTATAATACAATAATCTCTTCCAAGAAATAAATTAAGGAATGGCCCACATCAAATTTTGGAAAATTGCCTCGTCATTCACGGGCTTGAAACTGAAAGGAGAACTGGGGCGATTCGGAAAAACTGAATATTCCGATATCGTGGGAGTCCTGCCCATGCCGGACACCAAGGTGGTGTCCGGATGTTCCTCGGGCAACATTTTAGTATGGGACAACGGTCTCATTTCCTTCGAGGTATTTCGATCGTTGCGGAGAAAGTGTCATGACGCTCCAATAGTACAGTTTTACTACTTGGACGGGGAATTGTGGACAGTTTCAATGGACGGCCACGTGAAGGTGTGGTGGTTTGAGAAAATCGACCAAGCAGACCCTCCAGAGGATGATAGGGTAATTCTTGTAGACCCCACTTACGATTTCTATATGCCCGAAGTCAAATTGATGGCATTGGAGAAAAGGAAGCCTGGTGAACGTGCTGATAGCTTTTGGTATGCTCAAGTAAGTCGATATAGTTGTAGCGTTTTATTAGTTAACATTTGGTAGAATCACGTAACTAAAACACAGTTAAAGCAATTTAAAAAAAAACTATCAAAGCTCTTCAAAATAACTGAAGAGAATTAAGAGTGTATGAAGTTTCAAGTCCCCAGAAATAATTTTATTCATCATTGTCGAGAAAGTTTTGTCATTCTAAATCGAGTTTCAAAATTATACCAAAATTTTTGTTTTTTCCATACATTTTATTGAACAAATAATTTAACTTAACTCATTATCTAGGATGGTAATGGTGGGATATGGCTCATCGACCTGACTACGGATGAGGACCCCCAGAAATCAGAACGTCTCTATACATGCCATGGAGGCAAAGTCACCGGCTTATCCGCCTGTCCTTACGGCCCTTACATAGCTACCCTTGGTGAATTAGGGAGCTTTTTCCTGCATAACTATGTTACCAAAACGTTGGCACTTGAATATACCTTCCCTGCTCCTGGGACATGTTTAACGTGGATCAAACAAAACGTGCATATACACACACAATTAATTAATATAATCATTAGAACTAATGTCTTCATTAACTTACAGATAGATTTAACTGGGGAAATTATTCTTGCTGGATTCGGGGATGGGCAAGTGAGAGTGTGCTGCCTGCATATTCCTGAGAAAAAGTCTTTATTTAATGCAATTAAGCTCACTGTATCACAAGTGAGTAAATTATTTTGTAGCCAAAATTCAAATCGAAAAAGTGAATATTTTATGCAGGTAATTAAGCCCCACAACAAACCAATTACAACAATGTCTTTAAATTCTAAAGGAACTATATTGGTTACAGCCGGAGAGGACTCGACCATATTCATCTTCAAACTGAACATTCATTGTCATCATAAATTACTTATCCCCATAGGCTTTTTTCCAACCACCGACGTTGTTACCTGCATAACCTGGCATCCTTCAATAGTACAGAAAGTCTTCAATCTCGACTTTAAAGGGTTTGAATTATTGTTATTTCAGGAAAATGAAGTTCTTGTGGGGTGTCTTCACGGCCACATGATGCAAATAAAACTACCCTCAGAAGAACAGCCGTATACAGGGGTGTCTTTTCGAATGGAGCTCCAGCCTCAATGTTACACTTTCTGCAGCTATAAATCGCAGATTAAGAGAAATTTTAAAATTCAGAAGAGGAAGGCGGAAAAACTAGCCAAAAAGAAAAAGGATGTAGAACAAGTTATAAAGGATAAGTCCGGGTTCGCAATTGATAAGGAAACCTTAGGTTAGTAGCAATATTTCAGTTTTTTGAGCGTGAAAATGAAATTGATAGCCGATTTTGAGAGCGAAGAGGAATTGGAACCGCTATTCTATCCGAAGAAGGCCAACAGAATTATTTGGTTGAAGTACACTAATGATAACACTATTTGGCTTTCAATGGGGGGGTAAGAAACGCTCTAATTTCAACCAAATTTTTATATTGCTGAGAAATATTTGGTAGTTATGATGCTGGATACATCTACGAATGTTGCATTGATCAAAAAGACACAGTTCCAATGAGATTCCACCTTTTGGAAGGGGCCGACGATATGGAAGTCAGCACTTATGTTTACACGTAGGGCCTTAAATAATTAATTCTTCCAATTTTTATTACAATTATTTAACTTTCAATAGCCACAATCAGCAATATTTGATCTTCGCTATGCAGGATGGAAGTATTAGAATTAACAAAACCAATCCCAAAGATTATACTGATCTCAGTGATTATTTTTCGGTAATATTGATATTAATTAGGTAGAGAATTAAAAACCGATTTTAGATCACAATGCATGACAATCGAAACGGATTTGTGCCTAAATTGTGCTTCAGCAACGACGAAAAATATCTGTTCAGTTGTGGCCACGATGGCAATATATTTTCGTATATGTTTAACCCTCAGGACTATGACTATCCAGTTACGTATCCCAGATACTACAGGGCGAATCACGTTTGCAGTGCTGTTAAAGGTATTATCTATGTACATGATACAATTGTGTGTTCAAAAATCGAGTATTATTCATCTGCATAGATGTTGAGACCGATCAAAAACTCAGCTTAGAAGAGGTGAAAATAAAAGCCGAAGACGATAAAATAAAAAAATTAGCAGACGAGCACAAAAGCAAAGTTAGAGGTATTTTAAAGACACTGAAAGATAGGTATGAGAAGCTTCTGCTGAGAAACTCAGAATTGCTGCCAAGCCAAGTGAGATATTTAAACAAAATCCAGCAAAAAACCTGCCCTTTAGATTGTTCCTAGAGAACGGTTGGAGCCATACGACCTTGTGGCCCGTTACGTCGACCAAATCTTCCACGACAAAGTCAACATCGTTCGGAGAAAATTGGCTTTCGACGTGGAGAAATCCAAGATTCAAGTCAGCAAGTTGCAAAAGTGAGTGTTTACCTAGCTAATTATTTTCTACTCATACAATAAAGTTTTTTGCAGCTATTTCACTAATCCATGTGATGGTCATCCAATAGTGGTGCAAGGAATAAACGATCCAAACTGCAGCATTATGACTGTAAGGCAGAGGAAAATGTCGCCAAAGTATTATGAAATGTTGGGCATTATTGCACAGAAAATGAAGGAAGAAGAGAGCAAAGGAAGGTAAGAATAAATTCGTTTATACTCTCAGAATACGCTCAAAATTAGCAATAATTTCCCCATTTGTCCACAAAAGCGAAGATTTTGAAAGGATAATAATAAAGAAGTGAGTATGTTCTCAAAGCAAGATAAGCTTATTTTGGCCAGATACAAATTTAAATGAATAAACAGGCTTCCAGAACGGGCTCAAGCACAACAAAAAGGATTCTCATATAAAATAGATAAAACTGAATCGCCTCTGGAATATTTTCTGTTCGGTTTAACGCCCGAAGACATAACTTGCCGTCTAAGCCCAAAACTCACGAGACTCTTGAAGAAATACCGTAAAAGACGCATGAAATGGGATCACAGAGCCAAGGAAGTAAGTATGTAATTAAAACCATCACAACACAATAAAAGTTTAATAAATGAACAAAAAAGCGGAATAATTAAACTTAGTCTTATGGGACCAAAAACACTGTATTTCACATAAACATGTCATCATAACCTGGAGGGGGAAAATCATCATTGTCAGGCCTGCGTGGCATGCGCGGATTTGGGAAGCTCTCGGGAGGTCTAAAAGGGTCAAACCTTGCTCCTGGAGGCAGCGAATTAGGGGGGATTCCCATATTCCCTGGCCCAACACCTATAAATAAATATTTTTGGAATTTGAAAACCCAACCCAATTAAGAAATGACCTGGTAATGTTCCTCTGGGAGGTTGAAACAACATCCCACCTCCACCTCGGGGACCTATGCGAGGAACAATTCTCAAAGGATCTACTCCAAAAGGATCTAAATCTGAACGTCCATAATCAAATGGATCCTAGAGAAATACGATTTAGAGGATTTTTTGTAACATTTTATGCGAATTTCTTACAAGGGGAGAGAGAGGCATTGGCCGGCCTCTCAGGGGATCTAACCCCCTTGAGAGGTCCCTTAAAGTGCTGTCAGTGTCTCTTGAATGCTGGGGGTCTGTCTGACTGCTAGCACTCTTGCTTTTGGTAGATACAACAACCTTATCAATTAATTCCTTTTTAATAACATCGACAATGCTTTTGTTTTCTGGAATCATTTCATCCAAAGTGCCAGTTCTTTGGGCCACTTGGTTCATATTCAATTGCACCAAACCTACAGTGCGCTCATCCACTCGAATCAAGTTAATGATAGTCCCGTCATCATCGCTAGATGCTTTTAAATTGTACAATCTGCCTTGGTAAACATAGCGTATCGCATAATCGTCATTCCAACCTCTGGGAAGGCTCTCGCTTTTTGGTTCTGAGCCATCTAAGGTTTTGCTTTCGCCTAAACGGATAATGAAAATACTGTGGTATAAGAGCCTTAAACTTACCTAAACCGATGCATTTAAAGCCATTGGATACCAACACTAAGTGAGTGAGGCAAACCAACACGTCTTGATTATTTTTTATGTCTTTTTCGACATTACCGTAAAGCAGGTCCCAGCCAAAAAGGCTTGAGGCCATATTCGCTTAGAGAGTGTGTTTTTTCACTATAATTTATGTAATTTTTGTTATATTTAAAATATTTTTAGGATTGGAAAATGAATTGTCATAGAATGATATTTAAGGTTAGGTTTGTTTGTTTTTATTTGGGAATTTTGACAATCGCACTAAAACAATTTCAAGGCTGGGGTAGAAATTCGAAGTACAGCACAAGACGTCACAATTGTCTATTAAATTATTTCTTTTAGTTATTCATTTTTTAATTGTAATTAATTAGTGGGAGAAATTTCTGGCAAAAAAACCGATCCCCGGCAAAAATCACCCCGATGACGAAAAATTCCTGACAAAAGCCAAAGAGTCCTTCGGTGACTACAAGCTGAAAGAAAGTCCAGACTACAAACCGTTTCCGGAAAACAGAGAGACTACAGTCAAGCATTATAAAAGATTATTAGAGGCCCGAAACAAAGTACAAAGTTAACAGTTTCTGAAAAATAAAAACCTTTTCTAGTTTGATTTCCAGCAATATGAATTAAGACACAATTTCATTCAAACGGTCTTTGATATTCGCGATTATAAGTATCGGCTCATTGAAAGGCTCCAAGAGAAACAGAATAAACTTAACTCTTTAAATGAGGAACTGCCGGAGGAATTTAGGTATTAAGTAAAACACAAAATGATACTTTACTCTATTTAATTAACTGAAATATCAGAAACAACGGTCCAGTCATTCCCCCATATAATCCTGCGGAATTCCCGGAAGAAATGTTACAAGTTAAAGTAGTTCTTCCTGTGGAAGAAACTACAGACCTAGCCGAGAGTGATGATGTTACTAAACCAGTGTTCGTTGGGGTAATAAAAGCGCTAAATCTCAGTTTTACATTTTCGTTTTATCCATGGTATTCCAATGTAGAAATCCACAGGAGATGACCTGGAACGTGAGATAATAAGTGCGAAAACTTCTTGCAAATTCCAAGATGGTTTCTTCCAAGGCACCATCCCCAACGTTGAAGTATTAAGAGTGGCCGAAATGACCTTTGAGGAGTTGCTTAACTATCCTGATAATTTGGACACTCCATTTGAATCATGTTTGAGAGCTAAACGCTTGAATAAGTTAATGAAAGTCTATTATTAAACAACTAGGAACAAAACTGACACATTTCCATCATTAGGGTGTTACTCCACCAGAAGCTAATCATTTCAGAAATGCAGGACATGATCAAGGAGTTCAACACCCGCATCTATGAAGCGAGAAAAGAGCGACTTTCCATTTTGGTTCAGGGCAATTTCATGGATCTATTTATTATCTGCCTCAATGAGGAGTTACAAATTTTGAAAAGTTGCGAAGAACAAGAGAATAAATTGTTTTGCAGTATTAATACTCAGTTAAAACGGGTACACGACATGGAGGTAGAGGTATATCAATCATATTTCTCACAAAAATTAATTATTTAGAGCACTTCAGGGTAATCTCGATTCTTTGAAAGCAGACAAGACGAATCGAGAAATAAAATTGGAAAACTTGAGGATCGATAAAAGGAACATACAGCAAAAGTTTAAAATCGCATTGGAAAATAATGAGTTCTATGAATTCTTGAGGAAAGTGTTTCAACCCCCGACAGTTAAGATTGATGGTACATGTATTTTCAAATCTTTTTTAATCAACCCTGTAAAGCAACTTTCAGAGGAAAGCTCCTCATCGCGTTCCTTCAGCTCTGCAATATCCGATTCCCAGGACGATTCGAATAGTACCGATTCAAAAGACATCGGATTTAATAACCAAGATCTGAATGTGTGCCCTAAAGGGTGTGAACAGGCGCTGTTCAACTTCACAGTTGATCTCAGATCAAAAAGGTATATTACACAAAAGCAATTCCGCAAAATCAACTTAATGATGATTAATGATGTTCAGATATGATATTGAACAGGCTGAGAAACAAGAAGTGATAACACTGGATTTAACCAAAAGTGAAATCGATACGGCAACGAAACAGTTGGAAATATTGAAGAGATGTTATAATGAATCGGTGGAGAACTTGGAAGCTTTCAGGGTGAGTTGTATTATTCAGAGATATTTTGATGCCCCAATTTCTAGCGAGAAAAACAATCCAAATTGAATCATGTGAGGTGCACAGTGGTTTTAACTCTAGACCAAATATATGGAAGGCTTCACGATGACGATATAGACATTTCGGAGTTCTTGGTCTTCTCCAGAAACACTCTAAGTGGGCTTTACAAACGAGTGAAGTCATTATATGATGACTCTTTGGAGGAGCAAGAAAAACACGAGTAAAATATCCGCATATTAGTTAATAAAACCCTCGTATATCTCCCCATTTTAGCAACTACCTCACGCATTTACTAAGAATGCGCAAAGATATAATTTATATGCAAAACAAAGCGTTATGCCTAAAGCAAGATATACAGCGGCTATTGAAAATTAAATTCGGCAAAGAAGTGGACATTGGCGAGCTGGAAATGACAGCTTCGAAGAGGTCGTTCCAAAAGAACGTGGTAAACGAGCTTGAGGAGGTGGTGCTGAAGAAATTGGTCTACGAGTTGAGAATTAACATGGCTGACGTTAAGGGGATTTACATTGCTGAACTGGAACACTGGCAGGTGCGTGTTACAAAACACATAGTGTTAACAAAAAACCTTAAATTTGTTCATTTTTTAGAAGGAAATCCGTTCCAGCCAATACGAGCTTACTAAGGAAATAAAAGACAATACTCGTCGTTTGGAGTTGTTGGATGTTATCAGCAAAGAGAAGAAGTCCTTGGCTAAATTCGTGGATACCCAAGACAAGAGGAGAGAACAAGTTGAGGAAATGGAGGCCATTCATAGAGATTTCACCAAAGGTCAGTTTTTTAACCGATAATATAATCCGCCAATAATAAATTCATCAATAAATAAGATTTACAAAAACTCCAAGAAATAATCGAGGAGCAAAACCACACTTTGCAGGACTTGAGGGAAGAGATAAAGTTACTTAAAAGTAAAGGTAATTTTTCGATAAAGTAATATTTCACGAAATCTGTTGAGGAAAGAAATGTAGGAATGGCCCAGAAAGTGCGTAACCGTGGAGAAGTGAGGGAGCTGGAGCATGAAAAACAAATGAAAAAGGAGAGTCACGAAAAAAAAGAGAAAATGTTTATTGACTATGGCGAATACATCACCGAGTCCGATGATAACCTCCATGAGGAGGAGGAGGAGGAGGAGGAAGAGGCATATGAGATGTGGCCAGAATTGATCGACGAAACAATAAAGGGGGAGGCTGCTACTGAATAGTACTTAATTGTTTTCATACATAAAAAACCATTATCAACATGATTTATTTATAGTTACTTCTCAGAGGGTAAAGACTTAGTGCGGCAACTAGTGGGGGAGCTCCTGAAAGATGCAGATGAAGATTTAAAGAAAAAATCCACAGAACAAATCATTCACACGATTTTAACCACGATTATGCAAAATACGAGTATTCATAAAATTATCAACGAAATTGAGGATAATTTACCCTTGGAAGAATTGAGTGAAGAGCAGCGCTTCAGGGTTAAAGCGACTGCTGAAAGACTGATGGAAATTATCCAACCTCAGGTCAGACATAAGATAATTAAATCCATTAGTTAATTTGAGAGTTTTATGAATACAGCTATCTGACGAAAACATAAATGCCTGCATCAGAGACATACTAGAGGAAACTTTAAAGAAAGTTTCATGCCATGATCCTCATTATTTGATTCCGAAGATTCTAGAGCGGTTAATTGAGCACTTACCCTTGGAATTAATATTTTCTGTTTCGGCTCTAGATGAAATAGGTTATTCAGTTTAATTATGCTTGATGGCATAATTACTATTTTAATTTGCAGCTCTAACAATTAAAAAGTCTGTGCAAGGCATGGAATTGGATGAAAGGGAACTACAGAGATCAATCGACAAGTTACCCATTGAGCATCGGCAGGAAATACTCGATATTCTTAAGGAAATTTTGGAGAGAATTTATGTGCACTGGAGTACAACGGCAACTACGTTCTCGTATGTTTTCGTTCCTAAGAGCAGCAAATGAATTAATTTAATTTATGTCAGTTCGGTTTTAATAGTGTAATATGAATAAAGCAATCTGAACGGCATCAAATAGGTATCCGACTACTTAGTGTCAATTTTTTACCCATTTAAACCACAATTTTCTGAAAATTTACTGAGGAATAATTTGCTATTAATATCTCCTGGACTGGATTTTATGCGTCGCAATAAATTAGTCACAAAGTTAAATTTGGTACATTTTTCTTCAGTAGAATTATTTATTTTCTTTCTGTTATCACATTGAAATGACAGGAAAACCAACTTTATATGTAACTCTTTGGACAACTTATTTACAACCACACAATAAAACAAAACAAAACCAAAGAACACATCATAAATAGCATAAAAATACTGAAGTTATAACAAATATCACCAATAGAAAGTGTATATCGCATTATCTTTGAAGCTACTTTTTCTCTAGCAAAGACAAGTACTGCTTCAGGAACATTTCTTCTTGCACTAGGGTAATATCCAAGTAGTCATCATCGACTATTGATATGTCTTCCTTTATCCTATCAAAAGCTTTCTGCTTCTTTTCATCTTCTGTTTTTTGCTTCTGTTTGATTTTTTCTATAGTTTCTTGATGGACTAGAAAAATAAATTAGCGTTATAATCAAAGAGTAGTGGAACATATTCAAGTCCTAAAGATACGTCAGCAGGTAACTGATTACTTCTAGATATTTTTATTTACAACAAACTTTAAACTTACTATCAAACTCGGATAGGTCCCCTGAAATTATACCATCATTGGCCAACAGCTCTTCGGTTGATAAAATGATATCGCCGCTATTTTTCAGCAGAGCTAACTTGGCCATCTTTGGGTCAAAACCCGCTTCTACCAACTACAGTCAAGGCTATTTATCTGTTTAAACTTGAATGGAAAACTCACCTGCGGTACCAAATCATCCACGAGAGCAAGAAACTCGGTGCTCTTCGATTGGCTTGGTCCGGGAGAGGGGTTTTCCTGAATATATTGAATACTGTCTACAATAATGTTGTTGCACATCTTCAACGCCTTTTGTGCTGTCTCTTTGTTGAAGCCCATGTTGACCAGGATTTTCACAAAATTCGGATCAACATATTGCTTTCCATCGGCGCATTTACCCAACTTCTTTTTTTCCCTTGAAGAGCCATTCATTTTTATTAACTGCAAATTTTAATTTTCACAAAAGTACTTCTCCAAAAGCTCTTGAGCTAAGTTCTTTTTCCGACTTTCCAGTCTTGTTTGACGAGTTTCATGAATATAGTTAGCAGCGGCGTTTACGTCGCCACTAGTAGCTCTCAGTCCCAGTCTGGCTTCAGCTACAGAATATCCTGAAGGCTTTTAAACTTTATGCCAAGAAATTGTGAAGCTTTTGAAGTTTTAACCTTCATAACTAACCCAACACTTTACCTTGTTCCACTAATGATATCAAGCTCTGCTCATCAACATGCAAAGTTTCTAACTCTTCTTCAACTTTTCTCAACAAATTCAAAGATTCAACCCTATGATTTTCATGGTATAACACTATGGCTTGCAATAAGTGAAGCCTAGTGAAGAGGCAAGCCTCATTACCTATTATATATAATGTTTTATATATTGGCTAAGTAATTAAACCAACTATGTACCAGTATTTCCTTTGATAAACATTAACCTTTCAAGATTTGCGCCATATGTTTGCAAGAACTTTTCTTCACACCTTTTCAACCGTTTTTGCGCTTCAGGAAGGTGAGTGAAGCTTTGCAAACACAAATAACACCAAGCAATGTCTAGGTCCAACAAAGCATAATTGTCAACTGATTGCAAAAACACAGAACTACAATTGCTGAAAGCAAAGGCCTATGAAACCATAAGGGAAATACACCAGGGTTGCAATTTTATTTTCATATAAATATATAGAGATAAACCAAGTTTTACATATACCTAAATTCATGATCTGCCTCGAGGAAAAATATCAAGGCAGTTGAATAGTCTTCCCTTTTCAAAGCAGCCCTTCCTTTCTCATGCAAAGTCAAAGCTACAATTAGGGCTATTCTTTCTACCTGGGGAATTTTTATGGCTTTGCCATATTGATCCTCCAACTAAAATGCTAAAATCAACTCTAGCTACCTAACAAAATAAGACAATATACCCTCATATAATCATCGTCCATTGCCAATAATTTAGAATCAGTTTTAACTGTTTCTAATGATTTTATCTTATTCTCATTTTGCTGTATTTCTTCCAGGCTCTCAGCAAGAACTATTGCTAGTATTTGCTGACCATTTTTTACTCTCTGAGTTATTAGAGAGTCTGAATTGTTTAAAACTTTTCCACAGCTTATGAGTTTTAGTCTGTAATAAGCTGGGTTGAATAAATATATTTTAAAAAGAATTAAAAATACTTTTCAGGGGAAGTGGAAATTTCCTGGCAAATAATCTCCTTTAACTCACAACTCCGCCAAGTTAACATCACCTCTTTGATAAGGATTTTTGGTGTTTTTCCCTGATCTATTATCTTTATTTTAACAGTGGCAAGACCACATTCTTGAAATTGAGTTTTCCGTTTCAGGTTCTCTAATGAGTTTAGTTGTAGCTCCTTGATTATGTCAGTGCATATGTCTAAAGGGAACTGTAACGCTTCACTTAAAGACTTGCTTAAATTCTGTTGAAGATTATAGTGAATGAGTTTTTAATCTAAAATGTACAGAAAGAAACTTACGTTTATCTCCAGTTCTGAGACTCCATTGGTTTCCAAGTAGTAAGGGGGCAGCCACAATTTTACGCAATCTTTTCTGATTTTGTCGCGAATCTGTATTAAGAAATCTTCTTTCTCCATTGCTGAAAGCACAAAGTAAATGAAAAAAATTTTAATGAAATGGAATTTTTTAAAAAAAGAACATAGTCATTTAAATACGTAAACAAAAACAAAGGATTAACCTTGCATGTCGAAGGCACTAGATGTCAGATGAGTCGCAATGTTGCCAGGTCGTTTCGTTATACTAAAAGATAATGCGAATGCTGTTTTTTTTCATTTTTTTTTCTCATACTCTCTATATATTTGGTGGAAAAAAAATAACAAGGAAGATTAACTTAGAATAACTGTCTTTTTTAACATAAGTATCGATAGGCGCTTAAAGGTTTAAGTAAAGCATGAAATTATGGAAATATCAATTTAATAGAAATTGTTGTATAGATCTGGCAATAAAGTGTGTTAGTATATAACAGTGTCAACATTCCATTAACTTCAAGGGCAAAACACAAGAAAACTAAAAGTAGTATGACGTCACAAGAGTTTATCGTCGTAGAAACGCGCTAACAGTTACATTACTATATGTTTTCAGTATAATTCACATATGATTTAAATTATCATATTCCTTCAAATAATAACTCTATGATTTCGACCTTGTATTAGACCAAACAACACATTTCGTCTACAAGTACTTAAAAGATAAGGTTATCAAAAGCTGCAACATAAACAACAATTCAATTACGTGTAAGTTAAATTATATATTGACCAGTTTTTTAAGAAGTCTGTATATAAAATCTATGAATCAGATGGCTTTGCCAGAAACCTTCGTGGAAGGATTCCATAATGAGGCTGTTATCCGTAAAATGACATATTCTCCTCTAGGAAATACTGGGATGGAAGTTAGCAGAATATCTTTGGGATCTGGAGGATTCTCTTATTTCTATGGGTATTTATTTATTGTACGTATAAGTATGCATTAAACTATCTTATGATATATACATTCCTTAGCGACTATGATATCGAAGAATGCAAGAAAACGATCTACGAAGCAATTAAATCTGGAATTAATTTCATCGACACGGGTCCATGGTATGGTCACGGAGAATCTGAAAAAATTTTAGGTTTAGTGAGTAAAAAAAAATATATATCTCCATTCTTACAAAAAATAATATGATTTTAGTGTCTGGAAGGAATTCCCAGAAAGGCGTATTATCTCGCCACTAAAGTAGGAAGATATGAGAAAGACCCCAAAAAAATGTTCGATTTTAGCGTTGACCGCACTTTAAAGAGCATTGATGAATCTTTAACAAGACTTAAAGTTGATTATATAGATTTACTTCAGGTATTCACAAGAATTAAAAATTGGACCCTAATAAAACTCAATGGGTATAGGTTCACGACATAGAATTCGCCCCCTCACTAGAGACCGTCTTAAAGGAAACTTTGCCCACAGTACAGAAAATTGTGAAATCTGGAAAGGCCAGGCATATAGGAATCACTGGGTATCCAGTGAGCAACCTTAAGGAGTGTATTCAGCGAAGTGAGGTGCCTATAGAGACCATTCTGAGTTACTGCAGATCGACAATGATTGATAACACTTTAGACGAATATGTGCCATTTTTGAAGGCAAGTAGCTTAATCTTTCAATAAGAGTCAAGTGAGCTTCAAATACTTTTTAGTCTAAAAATGTGGGCATTATAAATGCAGCTGTGAATTCCATGGGGCTGTTAACCAATAATGGTCCTCCAAGCTGGCATCCTGCCGACAAGACAATTAAGCAAATTTGCAAGACTGCCAGTGAATATTGCAAAGTAGGTGTAATGTTTTCAACAGCCAACGAAACCAGCAAAACTATTTAAATCAATAATTTTTAGACAAATAATGTAGAATTGGGTAAATTAGCAGTTTACGATGGATTACAGAAAGCATCGGTTGCAGATACAATCTTGATTGGTATGAATAATAGGACGCTTCTGAACTACAATTTGGACGTGCTACACAATGGAATCAATGAACAGGAATTGTTGGTTTACAAAGAAGTCAAAAAGAAAGTATTTGTTCACGATTAATTTCTGGTTTTTATACGATTTTGGTGTTTTTCAGGATACTAAGTAAGCTGCCGGAGAAATCAAACTGGGAGAACGTCGAATTGGAGCAATTCCGAAAAAGTGAATTTCAATTCGCTTAAGTGGTCTACAGTTTTAGCTAACTATTAAATACGATCGTTAGAAAACTACGTGTAGATATTAAGGTATGAGAAGATTGTCCGGAGGTAATGCATTTGTTAGTTAGATGATGGATCATAAACATTAAATTGCTTAATAAATGTCCTACGTTCATTGATTACTAAGAGTTTTTCTTAAATGAAACCAGTTATACCTTACCAATATCAAAGTTCTTCCTTGAATTGTGCTTTCAAATTATTATTCTCTTCAAACAACAACTGTCTCCAGAAGTTACTTTGCCCAATTTGCACATTACGCTCCATTTCGAAGTTGTCAGGACCCAAAATTCGCAATTGGTAAAAACCCCTCAGTTGTTTACTAAAAGGCTCCCAAAATGTTGTGATATTCGGTTTTCTTAAAAAAAACAAAAATGAATCAAAAACGATCGTACAATGCCGCATGCGTTTAAGATTAAATTATACAGGGTGTTTGGTAACCCGATACATTCCTTTAAGGGAGTGATGGAGCATGAAGTAAGGAGTAAATTTAACCCTACTTACTGGCGTAAATTTGAATTACTCATCCCAAAAAACCTCTAGATACACAATTTTACAAAATTAGCTGGAAAAAATCGCAAGATATTAAAGAAAATAGGATTTATTTTTTCGACTTTGCCACCCTGTATCTTTGTTATTATCAACTTTGGTACTAAGGTAAGTTGGATTAAATTTAATCCTTACCTCATGTTTTATACACCCCTTAAAGGAATGTATCGAGTTACCAAACACCTTGTATATAGCCCCCAGGCAATAGTCATTTACATTGTATAAGGAATTACCTTACCCAAATTTCATAAATGAAGTGGTAAGATCAATTAAAATATTTCCCATCTTTGCGTCGCTTGGAGTGCTGCGCGTATTAAACGCTGTACTGAGAATGTAAATCGTGTCATCACCATGTGATATACCTGGACAAAGTGTGCTTCTGTGTGAATAAATTGTGGAAATAAATTCAATATTACATACCAATATTTGCATCACATTTTATTCGCCCTTGGGACTTACTAACATTGCCTCGATAATTGTACACGTAACTGAATATGTTTGAAGACACTACAGAGTTTTGAAGAGTCGCAGAGGTCTCTATGTCCACGATAAAAAGCCTGTCACTCAGGATCTAGAAATGAGTTACGGAAATAAGTTTATTGCAAAGTGGGTCCTTATAGAATGATTTCAACTAGTTGGGAAGTCATTGATAAATGGCTTATGAAACCTTCTGGGCAACTTACAATGCAGGTTTAAACTTGAAATTAATAATGCACTCTCCCAAAAGGGTTCTTGGGTCATTTAAATCGAGAAAAACGACAAAAAATTAACGAAAAGACGCGAAAAGAGAGGTTTTATTGTACAAAAAGTACAGAACAATCTATTTTAAAAAACATTCCCTACAACTCGACTTTCGGAGTAAATAAACGTCTGTTTTCTTCAAAGGGAATTTGATCCCAAAAATGGAATTGTCCCTCGTCAGCGTCCGGCAACAACTCCAAATCATCAAACTTGTTTATGAGAAGAATCACGAAAGGATCTTTTGGATTTTTAGGAACTGGCGGCCAAGTCGAAGAAATATTGGGCGCCCTGAAAAACTATGAAAAACTGAGAGTTTATGCCTCAGATGTCCACGTACCCTTTCTCCATAAAGGAGGTAGTTATGTCGATCAATAGCTTAGAAGTTTGCTTGTCAACTTGAGTGGACAACTCATATTTCGGAAAGGCTACTTCCAGTTTCAGAATTAGAATTGTGTCATCTCCATGCGACACCCCTATAAAGGCACTTGGTTTAACCCAAACTTTTTGTTCTCAAGTGTTTTTTATCACCAATATTGGTGTCCGACCTAATAATGAGGTCTGAGAGGCTAGAACTTCCTCTATAGTTATACTGATAACAATAAATATTTGATTTCACCGCTTGGCTTTGTATTCGTGCAGCAGTCTCTATTCCTGAGACAAACAATCTATCACTGAATATCTGCAATAATAAATGGTTAGCAAGTCAATTATTAAAGGGGAATACTACTTACTATGATAAGGACTACAATGGATTACATTAATGTTTAGTCTCGTAGGTCACATTAGTCACAAAATATCATGCACATAATGAACTACATTATCACCTTTGCTTTATACAAAATTAGTAGTTATTACCGATGGATTTCATATCGTCAATATAACCGCGTTTAATTGGAAAAAAAACTTATCAACTTACATCCACAAAACTAGAAAAAGTTTCCCTATTTATGGGTTTATCTCCCATGTATTGCTCTCTAATGAGTTGCCCCACTTTATTCTTCAATTCTGCTGGGAGAGTTTCATTGTAATGCAAAATAAAGGGCAAAAGTTCGTTCCACCTTGAATCGATCTCTTTTAAGTGCTCTTCATTGGCCCAAAAGTCTACAGAGAAAAATCCTTAATAAAATTATAGCAAAAGTATGGAGTACGACGTACCGGAAGCAGGATACAACCCTTCATCTTTTGTATAAGAAATCATCCAGGGCACATCCAAAACTTTACCCTCTGTAAGGAGCTTATAAGGATGTTCTGGCAGCACCGGCTTTTTGGCCCATTGTCCGTCAACCACCACTCCAAAAGGGGAGAAGGGATTGTATAAAAAGGGCTGTAGTTTTCCGACCGCATGCACAATGTGTCGCGCAGGTTTGCTTTTCAAACACTTTTTGGTTTCTTCTGAATTTCCTGTCGAAGGGCAGCCTACCAGATCGGCAACTTTCAAGGCTTTCTCTTTAACCCGTTCGGCTAATACCCAAGGGTTGAGGGCGCAACCGCTTTGGGAAATTCCGTGCTTAAATAAACCTAAATAAGGTTCATTTTAATCACAACATAGAACAGTAGTGGTTTGTTGCTGTTTATGGAATTATGAAATTTTTTATTTACCCCTGGATTCTGGTAAGAAATAATGCAAATGGACACTAGCACCTCCTGCAGACATTCCATGAAGAGTTATGGAATTTGGATTACCCCCGAATAAGTGAATATTTTTCTTCACCCACTCCAACGCCTTGATCTGGTCCTTTAGGCCCATATTGCCAGGCAAAGTGTTGTCTTCAGTGCTCAGAAATCCTGTTAAAACAAGGTTTACAATCTAGTTCATAGGATAAATGTTGTTGTTAATGACCTAAAGGTCCAAGTCGGTAATTAAAATTGACGAAAACAATGGGTCTGTCCATAATTATATCAGGTCCATAACTTGCACCCCTACCAAACATAAAGGCGCCTCCATGAATATGAACTAAAACGTCCAATTTTGCTTGAGGATCGATGGTATGGGTGTATACATTGACGTGAAGACAATCCTCATCACCTATTCGTCAAGAAACCTTTAACTTTTCAAAAAAATATAATATTTAAGAAGATTATCTTACCATGAACGACGTAATTGTTCTTATAATCTGTCATGAAATGATCGTACTGCATGCAGCCCGTTAATACATTGGCTTTCCATATTCCCTTCCATGGTTCCGGGTCTTGGGGCTCCTGGCAGAATAATCATTATATAGCAATAATGCTCAAGCGATTGAATAAAAGTACCTCAAATCTCAGATTCCCAATGGGGGGTTTCGCATAAGGGATTCCCTCAAATTTCAAAAAGGGCTGGGAATTCACCGAGTGTCCCACGTATCCCTCTATGACCCCCAAGGGAGTAGTTACCATCAGTTGTGATTTATCGCCGTAAGTACCTTAAGTGATGATCACTATTATCCCTTTGAAAGTTGATATGATTTTATTTACCTCGTCCTAGCAAAAGCACCCCTAAAACACTTAAGGTTTTAACGACCATGCTTATGAGCATTCTTTGGTAATTACGCGTAATTATGTCTAAAGTTATAAATGGTAACAATTCTGCCTGCAACAAAAACAATTAATAACTTTTATGTGTTTACAAGACAAACTGGTATGTAATATCTGCGATGAAAGTGAAAGAATAACACTCTGCGAGAGATAATTCTATTATTGGGTAATGTTTGATTTATTCTAGGTATTTATCTTTGTCAACAAGAGATGTGACAATAGGGAATTTAAATAATAGGTTTTTTTAAATAATACAGTATTTTACATTCATAACCAGCACCCCCCTAAGGATGGTATGCAATCAATTACTCGATTATTTAAATGGTTTATTGACAAATATAACTTATTTAAAAAGCGATTGCTAGTTTTTGTGTATTGAGATGAATGCAGATTTCATTATAATAACATAAGAGTAAACAAGTCCTACGTCTCCGTGTATATCTTGTATGCAATCCATCGAGGTCCAACTCAGTAATGCAACTCTGCGGTTTCATTATCATTGTGTTTATCACATTATTTATAGTTCCTTCCGCAGTTTGCATTATTTTTTAGAATTTCATCTCGTTTCTTGGAGGAGGTCTATAAAAAATCAGATTATTTAGAGACGAACCTCCAACTCCTACTGTGCGTCGAGGGCTGTGAGGAAGAGTACTTCCAATGTGATATCGGTAACATTTAATCATTGCAGACTGTTTAATAATAATAATAATAATATTAATAATAATAATAATAATAAAGTCTGATCTATTTTCCAAAGGCAATACGCCCTGATTCGGAATTATTGGAAACAACCGCAATAGTTTAACTGGTAGTTTTCTATCGATGTTAAGCCTTTTTGGGGATATTACAGTCGTTAAAAACCTTGAGATTCGGCAAAACTGTGGTTATTCAGACAGCGGTGCGGCGTTATACACATCTTGCAGATTAGGTAATCAGTAAAGCATGCGTATATACTTAAATTTAAGAATGTCGAGGGTCTTTACTACTGACTTTTCGGTCGTCTTCCGCATTCACAGCGTTTTGTACCACGTATATGCGATATACCTAGATGTAACATATCTGAGGAAGCGTGGCAACAGTGTTTATTAACATTATTTCGCATTTTCCAGATGAACTCACTTATATCTACATTTGAGGGTACATTATCATTGAATAGTATTCCAGTAAGGTACGTTTTTTTATTCACTCTCTCTACCGATAATTTTCCTTTAAATCCCTTTATATTACATGGTAAATATGAAAGTTGTATAAATACGTGTAAGGGATTTGCAAAGTGTTTTAAGTCATATCATTTAATTCCATACTATTACTACGTTATGTAATCGCTTGATGAACGCGCAATTAACCTTTCAAGGATAAAGAAGACAATTATAATAAACAATGTTCTGGTTTTAAATGTGATAAAATAATTGATCTATTATTAATGTAATCTAAGACCTAAAAGGAGACCACAATTAATCCCTTCATAGCAGGGAGAGAATCTTATAATATCGTAAACAAACTCTTAAAGACGTCATAAACAATTGAAATTGTCATCATGAAAAAAATAACAATTTAATTGACATTTACGTTTGATGACGTGACACACTTCCGTCTTTGATTTCGAACGCTTTACCTTATATACAGAGCGTCCCAGAATGAGGGGATCAAGGCTTAATCGCATATTCCTTGGTCAAAAAAATATCGATTTGTGGTGATACGCTTATACACGAAATTGTCCCCTTCTGGAGATAGAGCCCGTCAAAGTTTGACTTTTTTTTTTAATTTGCAAATAAGTCGAAAAGGGCTAGATGGACTGCAACGAAATTTGGTGCATAGTCCTCCTGCTTCTCGGGACGTCCTCCTGCTACTACTGAAGCGTAATAAAGTCATACAATGGGAATTTGCAAATAAATCCGCTTTGCGGCCGTTCCGTTGGTTGCAATTGATTACGAATAATGAAATTTTTTTATTCAAATATAGTTGGATAAAAGGACCGATGGAGCAGGCGCAATAAAGTCTTTGCAGAAAGTGATTCTATAGCCACCCTGGCCGAGACCCGTCGACTGAATATAACAACATGTACATAAGTAAGCGGTGGTGTATATACACATACGTATATATTTCTTTCTTTAAGGCATAGTTATTTATAGCTTGATGGTTGTGTGCCGGGCCTCAGTTTTAGCGTTAATCGGCGGGTGATCATTGATGTTAATCCCTGCCAGTTGATCTTGTCTCTTTTTGACGAATCGATCATGCCTTCTCTTCATTTCCAACATATCCTTCATTTCTTCTTTATCCTCGTCCTACACGTGTTTATAGTAAAATATCCATAGGAATTAAATCTGGCGTACTTACCGACTGATTGAGCCTCAGAACTAAAGCCCTTTTCCCATCACTCATTGGCTGAGAATAAACATTGAGTTGCCTCAGTCGCTCCGGAGGACTCACTCCCCTTTCCACCACCAAAACAATGCG
The DNA here is from genome assembly GCF_040115645.1 of Euwallacea fornicatus. Classification (NCBI taxonomy): domain Eukaryota; kingdom Metazoa; phylum Arthropoda; class Insecta; order Coleoptera; family Curculionidae; genus Euwallacea; species Euwallacea fornicatus. The sequence goes on from NC_089570.1 coordinate 2,054,657, forward strand.
AGCCCACTGACGTTGCCACTCGTTCCTAGTTTCGGCGATTTTCTGGTATGTATTGCCCATCATGGCGATTAACATATTTATGAGCAAAATGGCTACTATTGCCATAAATACCACGAAAAGCATCTATGGGAAGCTCACTTAAAATTTAAACTTTTGCGGGAAATTATGTGCTTTTTACTTTTGCTTCATACTCATGTTCAGTTCTACTGAACGCCGTGTAATAATCTCCGAAATTCGTCATGGACATAAGGAACATAGCCATGATCGATTCGGTGGGTGTAGACATCGGATTAGTCGCAGAATCGTCTACTTCTTCTGGGGTCAATGGGTTGTCGAAGGAGAGGAAAATTATGTAGTAAGCTGAAAGGAAGTTTTGACAATAATTAGCCATAAGTTTGAGAAGATATTTCGGTACCTTGAGAGAATCCCATGACAAACACCATGTAAATGGTGGCAAAGCGAAGCAAATCTCCCATGACCATGCGGTAGATCATGACAACAAACGGTCCAACAGTCTTAAAACCCCTGGAAACGAATACTTAAATATGTTTGACGATGGACAATTGAATTTAAACCTGCAGAAAAACAGAAAATATGGAGCTGTAGTGAGCATCACCACCACTGCTGTGATATCCTCCGCTTCATCTAAGCAAACTAAGCGCAACCAGGGAATCACCCCAAATACTAAAATACACGAAAAGAGGAACATCACTCTGGACGGAGCGGTCATCTAAAACTATTTTATTTATTTAGTGTCTTGGAGGAAATATTGAGATTTTACCAAATTCTCAAAAAACATTCTTAATCCCAAAAAGCGCGCCTCTCTAACAGCTGCGGCGAGATACAAAAAGGCCCCTAAAGTAATACATAGTTCAGCTGTAAAACGCACTTTGGCCTCGGAATTCTCTAGATTCATCAATCTACATTCTTCTTGCAAGTTATCCCACCATTCTTCCACGTCATAGTCGTCGTCATTTGCTGTGGGTTGCTTTTAGTCAACAAAATTATATAAAAACATGAGAGTCAGTACCTTTGCTTTTAGTAGCCTCTTGGAGATTTTTTAAAACTTCAGAAGTCAAATTTAGAATCGTGGTTGTGTTGCTCGTAGTATGGTTGCTGGACTGAGTTATATTTGTGGAATTCTTTCCTGAATTTGCGTGATGAGGAGGCCCGGGCCGTAAAATAAACGCTATAATATAATAACGCTATAATCATAGCATACAAATGCTCTTTATAAAGTCATCACAAGTCTTACCGACAAGAGAGATGACGAAGTAGAAGGCAAAAGTGAAAAACTGCCGGTAAAATTTAAATTTTACAAAAGTGTTCCACTTGGCGTTTAAGAGGTCTACTAAAACTCCGTCTAAGAGTTCTAAATGTTCGTCTTTGTCCTGCAATTTTTCCATTAAGGAATGCTGTGATTGAACATATCAAACGCACCCCAAATACTACAAGATTTAAAGCTGAAGTTTTGCCAATTTGCCCTGTATTCACGTCGATAGTGTCGATTTGAGAAAGCGGATAAGCGGCACATGTAATACTGCCTGTAAAGTAAATTATATCACAAATTAGTTATATTAAATTTGTAATATTCCCTAGTACCAATTTGCCAATATATTTCCCTTTCCAGTTTAAGAATATGGAAAAATATGTCCATTCTCGCCAGCTTTGCAGCTAGAGTCAACGGGGTCAAATTTAGGACATTTTTGACTGCCAAATTGGCCCCAACCTCATACGCCATGTCAAACGCTTCCTGTGTCATAATTAATTGATTATATAATCATTTAGAAAGTCGTAATAAAATTACCACTTTAGAATAAATGACTAACAGGTGCAATACTGTGTTCCCATTGGTATCTTGAGCGTCCAAATTGGCACCTTTAGCTAAAATCAACCTGAAACTTTCTTCCTGTCCTAAACATGCGGCAAAGGAAAGAGGATATTCGCCCCAATACACATAACTTCAATAAATTTGTTAAATTACTCACATATACTTTGTTGTGTTTGGTCTTACCCTAGATAATTGGTCACCGGGTATACATTCACCCACTCATGATCCAGAGAATCAGTTCTCGACGATTTCTGATCCTCCGGACACATGAAATTCCCGAAACATCTCTCCTGGAAATTCACGTCTGCGGCTAAGAGAAATTTAACCATCGAGGGGTCCTCGTTCACTATAGCAATATGCAGGACATTTTCACCGTAATACTCATCAGAAATGTAAATATCATTGATTAATTTTGGGTAAAATCTCAGCAATCTCTTCGCGATATCTGAGTGTAGGGCTGTAGCATTAAGCAAACAAAGGTGCAAAATGGTTTCTCCTACGGCTCCTCTCTCTCGTAATTTCCAGCACACATGTCGATACATCGTTGGATCTGAAAAGATCTAGAAATTAAGGGTTTTGTTAGAGGGGATTATTTACTGCGCTGATATTCTTCTTCGCTTATTTCCGGACCCTCATCGTCTACTTCGAATTCATCGGGGTTTTCCATAGTTTTCAGTTGAGGTAGCTGGTGTGAGAAAGTTTCTGAATTGGAAAAACAACTTCAGGTGGTTTTATAATTTTACCAATTTATGCCTGCCCCGTTCTTTGTTCCTTAAAAGCACCATTTGGGATATGGGAATGTAGCGGCCAGCACCTTTGTTGTAAAGAAAATGCTCCACCTAGGCATTTCTATACAGTTAATCATGTTGTGAAAGAAACTTGGCGATAATAAACCTTAGTTTTAATTGCATGATCAATTTCGGCGTATTGTTTATTTTGCGTGGCCCTCTTCATGAGTTCGACCAACAGACCACCACCTGATGAAAAATGGTTTTATATAATTGAACTAATTAATGAACGATTAACCTTTCAAGTCGCACAATTTATAGATGGGTTGCATGGAGGCTCCCGCCTGCTTCTTAACACCGCTTGTGACATTGCTCTCAGTATTTCCCATTTTTTGTTAATAAATTGCAATGTTTAAGTGACGTTCTAAAAGCTATGAGGAAAAGAATTGCATCGACTAAACAACCATGTTTAATCGATTTTAGAAACTGCACTATGTGCGGGAAACGTGAAATTTAAATTCGAGACACACATGTGCAAAGGTGTAAAATTAAATACGCCTTTTTACACTTAGGTTAATGTCGTAAATGTTCACATTACCAGACAACATTCTCAAATGTTCACTTTTTGTCTGTTTCCATGTGCCGCAAAACACTGCGAGAAGTGATGGATTTTAATGAACCAAGGTAAATGGGTCGAACTGCGAAACGTGTGATATTAGGAAGGTTTTAGGTTTGTTGCCAAATGGTGGATTGCCGAAGTCATATTCTTATTATCAAGAGATTTTCAGTGATTATTCAAATGGGACATGGACGACAATAAATTAAGAGCAGATAAAAAACTAGATTTTATTTGTGTATATACTTAGTACAACTTGTAAATGAACAGAGACCAATTTAATAAAATAAAGCGATTCATAATGTAAAATTAACAATACCTTAGAGATGTTAAAACAACTTAAGATGTTTTGAAGACACTTATTTTCTGGGTCGTTTTTCGTTAGTTTTACTGCGTTGCCCTCCTTTTTTTTGTTTCTCAGGAGCCCCGGACTTGCTACTTCCGGCTTTCGGATTTTTTACCTGAAACAAGGAGGTTGAAACGGAGTATTAAAATTAAATTTCTTTCTTAATCTTAACGCAGAAAAATACTAAAATGCGCCGTGATTAGGGACGTTACAGTTCAGACGATTCTTTATAAACGTCTGCACTAAAGTCAACTGATTGTCCTTAATGTGTTACCATGGTCAAATTATTAATGTGATTTAGTAAATTATTTACATTATTAAATCTACTAGTGCCCAATCATAACGGTTAACTGCGTTTCATCTGAACTTAATTAAGTTAACAATGCAACGGTGCTCTAAGGACCAAATAAGCAACACAAAACCGTCAATTAAATTCAAAAAGTTCCGCTTACCTGCTTGATTAAACCATCATCATCTACATTATCCTCATCTTGATCGCCATCTGAACCTTCTTCATCCTCTTCAAAAACATCCTCTTGCTCCAATTTGGCAGATTTTTTCTTTTTGGCGGCGGTCGGTGGAGCGATGCTCAACACCATGACTTTGTTATATTTGCGAGTCAACGCAGCTTTGACCTGAAACATGAACAAACCAAAATAAAACTTTACTGACTATTTAAAAATGCATATATTTACGCTCGAAGAAACGGCATCAAAAGGGTTGGCATGCTTCGTAGCAAGACCGGTCATTAGATCGCAAAGGTTGGTTAAATCATCCCTCAGTAAAGAATATGCTTTCATGACTCCTAAAGTATCGTCTATACCCGCAGTTTTTTTCTCTATCAGTGGATGTAACAAGTGATTTTTTAGAGGTTCTGCGTAGTCCAACCGCACTGAAAGTTTATCGCCTGAAATGCTACAAAGACATGGGTAATTCAATACCTATAAAATCAAGATAATTTTATACATACGCCGTTCTCGAATGAGTATAAATTTCCCCCACAATTCTCAAACTTTTATTCCTCTGGGAATTTTTCCCGAACCAGCCGGGAAACCGTACTTGCCCCATCGTCCCTGACAAATAGTGGCTCGGTAGTACTGTGCTAAAATATGCCTGACTTTCGAGCAGTGACCAATTGTTGGTGCTGCGAATTTTGCGCTCGATTATGTCGCTTTCACTCAAACTGTCCGCGGTCAAGTGTCGTCTAATCAACATTTCTATTGGTTGCACTGCTTTAGGTCTATAATCATCGTTAAAAATTAGTTATAGCATTGAAGTATTAATTGTTTTACTTTACCCTGTACATTCGGGATTTACAGTCAAGTAATTCTCTTGCACGAACAAGGGCCCAAAGCTATAATCGTAGAAAAACAATCTCGCCTTGTCTGCCAGTGTCATATCTTTATTATCACTCTTGTTGAAGACTTTGCGGATAACATCCCAGGCACCGAAAACTACGTCTTTTTGCGAATTTTTCGACTCTTTTTGAACGGTTTCTGATGACAGATTTTTTTCTGCCGCAGACCACATCGAAAGGTGATTCAAAGTTTGACGTATATCATTGCCAGTACCGGTAATTAATTGAGCTAACGCTTCCGGTTTGATGGTCAAGCCTTCTTTAAAACAAATCGTCATCATTGCGCCCTAAAGATAGGGAAAACAGATATGAGTTTTGATGGTGAGAATTTGATAATTATCTACCCGAATTTGCATGATATTGGGCTTTCCGAATTTGAGGGCGAAACAGTGATTAACTAGGGTTCTCATCTTGGGCAAATCTCTGTTGTTGCACATGCAAATAATAGGAAAACTGGCGGTTTTAATGAAATTAATCAACTCGGCAATTCCCCCTCGATCTTCATTCCCCGCCATTCCGTCTACTTCATCCATCAACAATACTCTTTTTTGGTTTATGTTTTTATGACCTAGCATGACAATTCAAGTAAAACAAATTAGGGAAATCTGGCACCAACCTGAAGCGAATCCGGCAACAGTTTTTGACCTCATCATATGAGAGATTTCCTCGTGTAACAGCTTTTTATTTCTAGTATCTGAGGCATTAAATTCAACAATATCAAAGCCCAGTTCTTTGCTTACTAACGTGGCAGTAGTGGTTTTGCCGACGCCTGGAGGGCCACTTAAGAGGGCCGCCCTGAAATAAGCCCCATCATGTTGGTTATATAGGGTTGGTTTGGGTAGAGTTTTCCTCCTTTCTGGGTCTACATTTTTAAACCAATTTTCCAGCCATTTTTTCAGTTTATACATGTTGCTGTTCGGATCTTGTTGCCCTAGAGACAAATGTATGTCGAGGTAACTGTGCTATTCAGATTATTTAAAACATACCTATAATCCCTTTCATGTTTGTGGGCTTGTACTTATCAGTCCAAGACAAGTTTTCCTGATAAATACTTGATTTTAATGTGTTTTCATGTCCATTTGAAATGGAGATATTTTTAGATTCTTTTTTAGCCTCAATTAATAGTTTTTTGTCTTTGTTCTCTTCTTTGGGAGTTTTTTCACTGCTCAAAGATTTATTGACAATTTCCTCATTGAATATTGTATTATTTGCTTTTTGGTTATCTTCATCCACTGCTAAAATTTCATCAGTTTTCACAGAACCTTCTTCAAAGCTGCCAAGACCCCAATCCTCTGACTCAGACTTCAGCACTGCATATCTAGGTTTTTCACCAGACTTTACTAGAATCATATCGAGAAATTGATCTTCAGTTAATTCTGGTATATTGTACCGCCTGGCCTTTTCTAATTTGGCTGGTCCTGGTTCATCACCAAGCACCACATAGTTGACTTTTTCTGTTGTAAAATATATATGATGTTGTCATTAATTGACTCTGACATAAACCCACTTACTGGACACGGATTGAACAACCCTTCCACCATGGCCAGTGACCAAATTCCCAAACTCCTCACCTTCTAAGGAATCTAATACTCCCGTTCTTAGGAATGTTAAATTTTTTAAACAATCTGGTTTTCCCTGAAATATGATTAATATAACAATGTTAAATCTTTGGCATTCTGCTTACTTTGGGATACTCCTTTTCACCATGATGTTTTGGGCCAGCTCTATGAAGGTATGAAATATATAACTCTGTAGAATGTTTCTTCCTTTGTGTCTTTTCAGAGTCTGGATCAACTCCTGAATCTGTGTGCTCTAGTTTCTGTTTTTTGCTTGATGTAGGTGTTGCTATAGGAAAAAAAAATGTCATAAAAAGGTTTTAAATTTTAAAATATTCAATGTACATTCTGAAAGTTTTCTAGTCCTTTTTGCTGATTTTTTTGGAGTGGTCTTATCATCAGATCCAGTTCTCTCCTTATTTGTATTAATTGATTTGTGACTTTTTGTTTCTTTTGGTTGCACTTCTAGTAAGCTATGATTTTCATTTTCATTACTATCTGAACTGACTTGGGCTTCATCAATGGTTTTATCCAAAAAGTCTAAATTATCAAGAAGAATTGTATCATTACTATCATCAAGGTCTTCCAAGGTTTTGCCAAAGTTCTTGTCATCATGGACACCTAAAGGAAAGTAGACAGACAGATAAGCAATGTTTTACTGTCTCAAACTAAAATAAACTTTTTAACAAATGAGTAAGTATAAAATCAATATCTTATGCTGAAAACGTATACAACACTTAATAATAAAATATAAAACAAATAAAAAACAAACTATTTACTGATTTCAGGTTGTTTTCCCTTCTTACTCTTCTTTTTTGCCTTTACTGCTTTATTATCTTTAGATTCTTCCACAGTTTTTGCCACATACTTCACCTCACTCTGTTCTATCGGTTTCTGAAGACTTTCTAAATTTATGAGTTTCAACTTTGTTTTTGAATCTTTCTGAAGTTTTAAAGTTTTTTTTGGCTTTTTAGTGGAAGAAGTAGATGGTGCACGCTCCTCTTCAGAATCTGAGTTAAGAACTTGAACTCTTCGTTTCAATGAGGTCTTTTTTTGAGGTTTCTCAGGAGTACTTTCTATGATATCTTCATCATCTGAGTCTATTAGCTGCTTTGGTTTTGGGTTGTTTAAGATGCTGCCCGGTTTTTTAGAGAGAACCGTGAAAAACGAACGGATATCCTGCGAGTTTTGAATAAACAATACTTTGCTTTTGGTTCAGTTTTTACTTACCTTTGACATGTTGCAGGGCAGTAAGATGTTAATTATTAAATAGTTGTTTGGTTAACTGCTCAATTATCTTTCATTTAATCATCCAAAACACTGTTATTAATTGATCAAATTAGATTAAATGGTTATTTTCTAAAATAACTTTATTGAAATAGGAGAGGTAAATAATAATAAAATCTTAGCGCGCCATATAAAAGTTGACATAAATGGTAAAGTCAAAATTGAAATAACACCCTAAAACTGATATGACTCTATCAGTTACATCATAGAAGTCAGACGAAAGGCAACAGCGCATTTCACTTAACCCAATCGTTCACATGTTTATAGATATATGGACAAACATTGATCACAATGTTAACAATTACCATTTGACTTTTCAATATCAATATAATGTATTTTCCAATCATGATCATGGAAAAGTTTCATTCGAATATCAGATAAGAGCTATAAGTTATAATTCTATAAATATGTAGGTTGGCAAACATCTTTACTATTCCGCATTGCCATTTATTTGTTGCCTCTCTAATTTTAATTCGTTATATGTAAATTTGATTTCTTGTGCAGTCTCAGAAATGTAACGAAAGTATGGCAACTCGGGATCATTTCTTCGGTTTTTGTTCTGGTCCCCTAAAAGGCCATTAGACCCCATTACGCCCACTCGAACAGGCCGAACAGCTTTTACTGTGACTTGCGTGGGTTAACAATTCTACTTCGTGCTTTTCCTTTGTTTGGTAATAAGAAACTAAACTTTAAAATACAGTTAATATTACTTTTACCTAAATAAATATCGCTGCTTAGCATGATCCAGAATAAATTAAATGATTTGGCGCTTAAATTCTGTGTAACGAATTGTTTTGCAAGTTTCAAATTTTCTCACCAATAACAATCTTACACCGTGCGGAACACTTCAACCAATTGTTCATAGAGCCATTGCAGTGCGAGAAAGTGAGAAAGAGATTGCTCCTGGATAATGAAAAGAGTGGTTATCCCTAAAACAACTCAAGCCAACGGTCTTTATTTACTCAGGGTCACGGCTTGATTTTACTTATTCTTATTTCCAGTTTTTTAACTTGTTCTTTGTGACAAAAAATCATAGTTTTTACGTTTTTTTGCAGTGAAGTGTCTGTTTTATGTACTTTTCGATTTAACAAAAGATTGAGAAGTTGTTTTACAGTAAGTATTGAGAAAAATCAGAATTTCAAGGTGAAAAATCGAATTTGAAACCAGTCTCAACTGGTACATTTTTTTGATTAAAACCCTACATCTGACAATTTTAAACTTAATTTTGCCCCATCAAGAGCAGCCTCATAGTTGTTTTGTATGTTCTTGCTGCCCACAAACGCCAAAAATTTGATTTGAAAAGTACAGGTGTGTAGGTACAGTCTCTTTGGTCTCTCCGAGAAAAGCACTTTTCCATTTTTATTTTTCAGTATTATTCTGTCATGAATCGTTTATTGCAGATTAAATAATGGCTGATTCATCAGAAACTGAAGTCCTTGACACAAAAGGTAAGTTTTAGATAGATAATTACTTTTATTCAAAACAAATAATTTGAAGTGTTTTGCCCAAACATGTCAACAAGGATAATATTACTTAAGAATGCACTCACACAATTCATTAAAACCGTGTGGATCAATATAAAAAAAAAATTGTGCACTTTATCAATGTAAAACTGCAAGTCCAAGATTTTGGCAGTCATTTATTATATATGTATACGTTCTCCCAGCCATTACAGTTGGCCATACGAATTTAACTCCCTTTGTATTCTATTCAGTGATTTTATTTTGTCATTAAAACACAATTTATTTATTAAAGTTTTAATAAAATGTAAACTATATACAAATTTCATGGAATTGATCAGTGAGTTTGCAGATTTTCTTAAATACATACAAGGCAGTCATTTGTTCAAGCCTAAAACAATAGTTGATTTTAAACACTGTGTATGTTCTTCATAAAATTCACTCACTCTGTTTCATTGAACATATCTCTGATGTGCTTCAGACTAAAATTTGGAGGTATAAGGTAGGGTAGTTTGGTTTCTTTGGTTTCTCCACTATTGTCTTCAACATGGTTGGAAAAGAGCTCAAGAAATGACTGAAAAGTTACAATAATTCCTGCAAATCGAAGCAGTAGTTTCTATTTGTTTTGATTGTTATTTAATACCTGTGATATAAGTATTTAATATACAAAAGTGAGATGGGATCCCTTTATTTAAACTTCGCAATTTTCGAATGTACTTCATAATATTTATAAACATGGGTTGCCAGTCTTTCTCATTAAATTTTGAGAGATTCAAATATAGTTCCTTGTCTTTATTATTGACCTAATGGTAAATTGTAATAATTCATAGTAAAATTTTGAGTGATTGCCTTAGTAGGTACCCTTGAAATTTGTGACATTACATCCAGAACCTTTAAAAATTGTATTGTAGGACCGCTAGCTTTAAAATCTGGATGACCTAAATTTCTCAGATAATTCATTGCATCAGCTGTGGTTTTGCCCAAAAGTTCTGGATCATACATGAGCTAGAATTAAGTTATAATATAACTGGTGAAGTTTAAATTTTAAGTATTAAACATACTCGTTTTCTTATTATAATCCAGTCACACATGTTTTCAATTTTATAATTGCCCAAATCTGTTTCATGTACTTTCTTCACATCAAGACACAAGCCATAATACAGTATACAATTTGAGTGGCAAATAATCCGTTCAGATGACCAATAATTTTTTAGGCACTCTAAAAATACTAAATTAATCACCAAAATTTTAGGCTTGTATACTATTGCAAGATATTATACCTAATATCAAGTCTAAATCATAAATGACATAAACTCGTTTTAATGTTTTGGGATGTTGGAAATATGGTTTCATCAAGTCTGCTGGTTTTGAGATATCAATTTCTGCTCCTAAATACAGCTGTAGATTTTTAAAAATCACTACAAGTGGTATTTACCAAGTTCCTCAGCCAAAACAAAACTCAAGTGAGGGCTCATGCAATTGAGAGTTAAGGAAATAATGTGGATTCCTGTGTCATGCAGAGTATTTAGTACCTCTTCTATGGTATCAGAAAAATGTTTAATATCAGGGTTGTGGACAAAAAATTGACCCACTGGTATTTTCCAGTTTTCTGTGTGAGAAATCACCATGAAAATTACAGCTTTAGAAGCCATTTTTGTAGGTTCTTGCGAAGGACCCTTTCCAATGCCCTCAGTAAAACCAAACAATTTACCCTGGAAAAATTAAATGTAGTGTCTACGAATATAAAAAAATTTTGTTTTCACCTTATATTTTTCATATTTCTCAACCAGTTTCACTTCCTCAATAAGCAACCCACAAATTGTAGCCTGGGGTTTGTTTAACTGGGATTTTGCCCGAAGGACATTAATGGCCTTATTGAAAAGTCCAATTTTAATTTGGGGCTCACTTAAGGTTTCTGCTTCCTCACTTAAATCCAGCGTTAAAGCAGTAAAGCAAAAATAGCATTTCAAATGACACTTACTCAGAAGAGTCTACCACTACACAGGATTCGGCCGTAGCCGAATCTGATTCAGTTAAATTTGTATTTTTATTGTTCATTATGTTAATGAGTAGTTTAATTGAGAGGAATTTCGCAAAAAAGTTGATAAATTAAATTTAAAAAAGTGAGGTTGGATTTTCCGACGATTCAGTTTAAATGGGGCACAATAGCGCGGTCGAAAATATTTGGCCAATGAGGGAGAGAACGCGATGGGTGTCACTTAGATGCGTGTTTTTATTTTCTATGGTGAAAAATTACAAAAAACTAATTACTTTATACCCAAAAAACGGAAATATTTTAAGCAAAAATATTCAATTGGTCAAATGAAAATTTATTAAGCAATAATATATACCAAAATTATATATATATATATATATACTCGCCACGCCGAACAGAAAGCTTTACAGCTCAAGATATGTATTTAACTCCATCTGTTCAGCGTCACTTGTATAGATACTTGATATATGGCCCTGCAAATCCAGAATAATTTGCTGCAGACAGTTTCATGTCTTAGGGCAGTTAAATTGAAATTTACTGGGAAGCCATTATCGTATACTCCTGATGCCGGTAACGGTCTTGAAGGCTGTAAAATACATATAAGAACATTGGTTTAGCTGTTTATTGGCTCTGTCTGATCCTCTTGATTTTTATTATATCAAGGAGAACACGTATCACTTCCTACTCCTTAGTTGTTTTTCCACATTAATCTATTTATCTGGTTAAACGGGTCTCTTCATTAGCCGCAATAAAAGTAGGCAGAATTTCCTTCACCCCAAATGGATTTCCTTGGGGACCAGTGTCTATAAAGTGCCTTAATGGTGTTTTACGTCGATATAGTGTGAGTCATCTAAATCGATAATGTTAATTTATATTATTTTTACAAGTGTATAACTACAAATTATGTTTAATTAAATTATTACAAGAGGATTTAATGAGTATCTAAAAAAAAAAAGAAATCGAGAGGAGGAGGAATAAGACTGCCTAAAAGTGATTTCTCCCCTCTCCCTCCCCTCCAAAATAAACGATGTACGTCGATTCTTGGAGGGTTGTATACGCGACGCCCCGAGCGCCGGTTTCCAGTTTAATCCAGACGTCCGACGTGGTAGCTCGCTCTATCCCCTCCGCTGTTTATGAACCATATTGAGCCAATTCTGCCCTCCTAACACCCATCCACATATAGGAAATTGCGTGTAAAGCAGATTAATATTTTTTGTTTGTAACCGAGGAAAGGGTGTTTTGGAGATGTTGATCGGAATCGTTAGGGAGTCGGTATTGCAGTGCTTCTGTCACACGTGCAGGGCGCCCATAGCGTCAGCTGCTGCGGTCGGAGAGTGTAAGTAAATTATATTTTATGCATTTACGGTGATATGGGGTAGTATCAAGGAGATTATTATTCTATTGAAAAACATAGGGTTCCAAGATTTCCAAAAAAGTCATTAAAATTATCCACTGGTCAATTGAAGGTCGTAAAGTGTGCTGTGACGAAACGTGGATCATTAACTGACCATTACCGAAGGTCCGGAAAATTAGCGTGCTAAATGTATGCCCAGTGGGTCAATAAAATCAGGGTTAAAAATAAATCCTAATAGGGCAAGGATCTCCAAATCGGAAGCGCACATATCGCCCTGATGCCAACGAAAATGAATAATGAGCCTTTAACAATGAGTTGATATATGTGCAAATCACTCTGCGGGTTTTAGTTTTGTGACCTTTAAGACTAAAGAGTTTTATATTTCTACAAAAAGGCCATCAGTATTCATCCCTCGTCCGTAGGCACTTTTAGGGCGTCGCAAATTCACATCAATATAGCTGGGGGATCGTCGTCAGAAGCCCTTTTATTTTCCTAAGGGCGATTTCTTACGGTAACCAAAGCCCTTTCAAATGTGCCGTGAAATTGAGTGATGTATTTAAAAAATATATATATATATATAAACATTTTCAAAATTAATGATATATCGCTATTCAATGTGCTAATATTCACTATTGCTGTGATTTAACCCCATCACGCAGCTTTGCAATTTTTACTTGCCTTTTCAGTGGATTTGTGTGAAAAGGCACAGGAAAGAAGTTTTCCATTTCTCCTTTAAGAACAATTTTCCCGCAGAGTATACCTAAAAAAAAATTTTGTGGTATTAAGTTATTAAAGCAAATATGTAGCTCAAATTCAAGATAAAATCGTGGTTTGTGCATTTTCGGAGTGTATATATATTAATTATGGAAAAGGAAAACCGTGTATCATATTAACACTAGTTATGTAAATATCCCTTGTGCCCAACGTGTAAAGTGTTGGCGTGCGGCGCCAATTCCCGTAGAACTTGGAGGGATGACTAAGTGGCGTCTGGACGCCCGAACAAGTGGCGACGCCTGACGGGTAACCAGTCGGGGGGGAAATTCCGGATTGCCGAGGTCGTTAAACTTGCATTGATGCCGGAACAAAGGGCAATCCGTTAACAAAAGCCTTGAATTCATAGAGGAAATAGTTTTATTTTGCCCTTAATACATTGGTGCCCTCCTTAGTGGCAAACTCGCACAGGAAGGACATGTTCAATCCGCGGAAATTAATGTCAAGTTATCCCTTGAACATGGGATTGACGATTTACAAAAAGCAATAGTTTAATAATCTAAACTACCTCATATCACGAAGCCCTTACGAAACTTAGGTCCTAGATGATTGCGTATTTTAGTTCACAGGAGAAACAATGTCCCCGTCACGAAAGTGAAAACAAAGCCCATTAGGACTCACCAACCGAAGAGAGTGCAATTTGTTAGTGAGTACAATGCCTTCATACGATGTGGTTTTCTCTTATAGTTTATGCAATAAACGTTTTATGATTTGCGCTTCTTAACGTTTTATTGTTTGCTTATTCTGCTATATCTGGTAGTAGCTGATTTACGTCAGAGGGATCGGCATTAAAGCCGAACTGCAGCATTGCAGCAGCTATGGCAAAATGCCACACGATTTCACCTTAGCGGCCCTGCAAGAATGCAATGACGTTGCAGTAATAATTTTTGTTCTTATTGTGAAACCTGAAAGTTCCCTTCGAAAACGCCTCAAATGAAAACCTCGCTGGGTTTATTAAATTTTTAAGCGACGAACCGAAAGGTGGATATCGATCAATGTCGGGGACAAGTTGCGGTATACGTGCGAGGTTTGAGTTGGGCGTCGTGACGTCTCAAAAAAATTCCGGGACTGCGTCGCGTCAGTATTTCCAGACAGTGAGGCGTCGCGCTTCGTCGATGACGTCACATTATGGACATCTGTTTTGCATTAGTACAAATTCGTCGGTTACTTAATTGACCATGTTTGTCCTTAGCTACCGAGGTGAGGTGTCAAGAGAAAACAAAAGGGGGAGTCTGTTACGAGGTGATTCTCGGAGATCCGCAGGTCAAATCCAGCCCTCTTTTGAAGAAAAGGCTTTCGCCGAAGAATTCGGTTTCGGTGCAAGACATCGAGGACAAACTGAAGGCCGCTGAAGAGCGCAGACAAGTAAGTAGACCGATAAGGGACAAGAGATTTCTATTCTGGTATATTTGATACGTTTTTCCAGCAACATGAGTCTAACAAGATCGCAGCCCTATCAATCAAACTGCAGAAGATTGAAGAGGCCAGCCGAAAAAAGGATGAACAAACGAACCAATTTATCTTTACAACCCGCGATGCCCTGGAACAGAAAATGGGCAACGTCACCGAGAAAAGAGAGGCCTTTATCACTGACTTGAAGACCAAATTGAAGGCAAGTTCTCCTTAGATTCTATCCGATATTCCTCTATGTAAATTTAACAGGACCATATCGAGAACGTTGAGAAAACCCGGCATGCCTTGGAATTGCAAACCGGAGAAGTGCGCAGTGCCATTGAAGAAAAACTGAAGAGCGCCTCCATCCAGAGAGACGAGAACATGAAGAAGATGCTAGATCGTCTAAAGGAACACGTGAGTGTTTCTGTGTTTAAATATACCATTCTACGGCTTATATTTTATTAGTTGCGAATATTATTTTCTTTTGTGCATGTTTTTCGTTTCGGCTTGAATTAGGAAGAGCAAGTGCTGAAGGTAAAAGCCTCGAACAACATTAAATTGCAAGAGCTCGGCAATCAGATCCAGGAGAAGCTGGTTCAGGCCCGCAATCGCAAAGAACAAATCGAGCAGGAGCAATTGGAGAAGCTCAGGAAGAATGTAAGTAGCTTTAGCCGCTTATTCTTGTGCGCTTCGTTGATTTTTACGTATTGCTCGAAATTACCATTAAACTTCTCATCCTCACTTCTCTATCCTCTCACAACTATTAAGAAACATTGGCAATACCGCGCACATGGTTTCACTGCCCTTGATGTGACGTTAGTCACGTGCAAACTATATGAGACACCAAATTGATCTCGCGACAAATGACTGTGGCGGGGTTGCCATTTAAAGAATGAATGGAAGGTTTAATAACAACACACTTGAAATAGTATTTGTTTTTTTTACGGATCATGCATGTCATTATGTTTTATTTGAAATCATGTAGAACTTACGACCGCACGAAAAGCAAAAATCGGTCGAGTCCGTCATCAACACCCGCAAATCGGAGGTGATCAATCTGATTGAGAATAAGCTGTGTATTGCCGAACAGATCAGAGAACAGCAAATCCAGAAGAAGCTGGAACCTGCCAAGAAATACGTAAGTCTTTGAAAAAGCGCGTGTGGTAGATTGGTAGATGAAGTAGAAAAAATGTGTAAGTATCATTGTTTTTTTGAAACGCACTTCTTAATTAGAACGAGCATTTGAACGAGGTGAAACAGACATTGGAAAACAAGAAAACTGAGCAGGTGCAAAAGCTGGAAAACAAACTTTCAGCCGCCGAACAGAAGCGAGAGGAGGAGATTAAGAAGAAGCTGGAAAACATTAAGAAACGCGTATGTATTGTTCTTTTTCGTTTTGGAGATAATTTTGCCTATTTTTCTATTCTGTAATATTAATCAGTGACGAATCAGTGGCATAGGAGAATCACAGTTGAAGACGAGAAAAACCAGGATTTTTTTTAGGTTTTCTTAACGTTTTCTCCTTTCTTTTCCAAACCTTATAATGCTAAAAGATTATCGTCGACATTTTTCGACTTTTCAGGAGAAACACGCTGAAATTGTTCGTCAAAACAAAGCAGTATTGGCAGCTAAAACTGAATCTTGCGAGCCACAACCAAACGCAGCTGACGCCTAATGACTTACCCTCGAAGTATTGATTTTCGACTGAGATTTTTGTGATTTTTTTGAGGATTAGTTTCCGATTATCCGAGAGTATGTTTTAGTTTCTATTATATTGTTTTATGCTTTTACTAAATGCTAATAATCGATTTGTCTGGTTTTGATATATTGTTTCTTTGCGGGAAGACGTAAGTTAAGAAGAATAATATTACATTAACACTACCATACGTTTGTTGTAAATTAGTTCTCTACTATTTGCAATATTCGGGAATAAAAATTTTTAATAGCCCCACTTCTATGTGAGGTTCTATTCCCATATAGAATAAAACAAAAAATATCATGACCAGTTAGCTTAGCGAATTAATGGTTAACAAGTTCTAAGGCTTTATTGCTCCATTTAAATTTTATAAATACTCGTCATTTATCTGCTAGCAGTAAGTATGCAATGAAGAGTTCCCTTTGGTAAATTTTTAACACCCTGTAGACGTAGAGTACTTTTAGGTGCTTTCACTCGGAGAACCACTTATTTAAATACAACTGCAATTGTACAAAGTTCAGCAACACACATTTTAATATAGAAAAAACATACAGGGTGCATTACAATACGGTTTTATATCTGCTATGATTGCGTATTTACGTATAAACGTAGTTTATTGATTATTAAGGGAATTCTGCTTGAGAGATGTTCGCTTGGTGGAGGTATATGGCAGCTCAGTGTATTAACATGATAATAGTCTTTTTGATGGAATATTACAAAAAACTAGACCCATTTTCGGTAAATTTAGTATCCGGAGGGTAATTTTTTAAGCTTCTGTGATGGATCGTTACTCATTATTACTCAAAAAATACTAGCAGAAAAGGCAAACTATATTTAGCTAAATAACAGTTATATCCGTTATTGTAGGTTGTTTGAATGAATGTGCCATTTATTTCCTATATTAGCTGATAGTTCGTTCCTTAATTGCGTTGTTTGTGGCATAAAAATTTCCGGTTGTGATTTTGAGAGTCAAATGCCATTTAATATTTGCATTTAACCGTTAATATTTGTTCAGTTATATATCACTTAATGTTGCTTCGTAATAAACACGTATTTAAGATTTTTTTGTTATTATTGCATCTATCTACAACCGCATAAAAGCTGAAGGAAGTCTTTAACTTTACTTGGTAAACGGGTTCTGGACGACTGCAATTTGAAATTTTTTTAAAGCAGCGTTAAAGGAAATTCAGATTTAATTCTGTTTTTATGTACTTGCAATCTCAAAACTTGGTACATTTTAAAATATTTGGTAAGAGAGTGTCGTAGTTTTGGGTGAATATAGGACATACTCAACAAACAATTATCCACACTGTATAACAGAGTTTATTCTTGTCATTTACATTATTTATTATTTAATTTTAAATAACAGTTATTAAAATATTCCATTACTGTAAACTATTAATTACTTATTAATCCCAAAAAGTCATCCATCAAAGTCCCAATTGCAAACTATGAAAAAATATATGTTTAATAAACTCGAATTAAGTCATAACTAAAACTTACAATTCCACTTGCATCAACACGGGTACCTACAATTTTCAGTCTTATTTCCCCTTCTGCATGAATCACTATATCCTCGTCCTTTGTTTTGTAACACTGTGGGTTTACATTAGGACAAAACTCCATTTCTGCTGGGATAGACTACAAAACATACATCAAAACACATTCTTTTTTTTAAGTTAAAGTTACACCTTACATGATGAGATATGAAGCAGGATAAAGGTCCGATTTCAGCAAACATGCCCACCTAAAATCCGATTCTTAATCTTGACTAAGTAGCAGCAAGATATTACCTTGTTAACTTGTCGAACCACAGCATCTAACACTTCTCCTTTAAAGGGTCTAAAAACTATTGCCTTATATTTCACTGGGTATACCACAAAACCTTGTCCTGGGAGTATAAGGCCTGCACCTATACTATCGATTGTGGTGACTGCTATCACAAAGCCATATCTAAATGTTTTTGAAAGAAATAAACTGATATACATGTGGTTTACATTAACTGCTTACTTTCCAGTGCATGTTCCCTCAACTTCCGTATATAATTTAGTTTTGACTTTCTCAAGTAACTGGGGCCCGAAATATTGGGGATGCAGCAAAATTTCGTGTTCTAGGCAAATCTGTGATGTTGGTTTAATAAATTGAAGATATTGAAGTTGAATAGGTACTTACGTGATAAAACATTTTTCGTTTTATGTAATGAGGGCGTTATGTTTTTTAATTGAAAATATCTTTAAAGTTGCTATTATAAATTAAATATGAATTTTACAAATATATAAACACATTTACATGTTTAAAACAACACATGAAAAGTAAGGTTAGAGGAAACATGAAGTGGTACACGTTCTCGTCGTTTCTTTTATGTAAGCAGGTCATATATTAACATGGCAACGCTGTACGCGCGTTATTAGTCATAAAATGATGTAGAATAAGATTTTCGGTCACCATAAGATGAAGAATTTCCCCACATTTACCTTAGATTGAATTCCGCTTTAAAAAGTAAAAAACTTTTGCGACCTCCCATTTCCTTTCTGATTTTAAATTTAAATTTCTCGCTTTCTGCACACTTTTAATTGGCGTTAATCAGATGGCTTATCAGTTTGGTTGAGCCCCGATTTATCGAGCAGAATTGTTAAGCAGTCCTTTTCATGTAGTAGATGAGGTGCAGAGAAATGCTAATAGAAACTAATGACTCAATTTTGAGGTAAATTTAAGAGCGTAAGATTCAAAAAATACTAGAGGAAAGCATTCTATCATCGCAATTGCGATGTTGCCACATTTGAATTGGGGGTTTGATTTGATATTAAAAATTCCTCCTTATAGCGGTAAGTTTTGAATATTTGAAAGTACACTTAGAAAGAGTCCAGAAGAATCTTTCTATGAGTGTGTCGCAACGTTTTAAGAATTCAGTTATTAAATTTTAGATCATAAGATATCGGATAATTGTTTAGTATCAACGAGGTCAAGATTGAGCCGCTAGGGTAGCAATTTCAATATTACGTAATTTGAACCCCCCCGATGAAGACGTTTACTATTTCACGTAAGTAGTGCAAAATCTTGCAAGCGTACTGCGTACAGGTTAACACGTTGTTATTCAGATCACATTTTTAACACCTTCAGCAAGTCTTGTAAGGTCAGGTCAGATACAGATAATCGAACTTGTCAAGGGACCGTGCCCCGACGATACGTGAATTCTCCTTTTGTTGGAAATTTTATTACGTAACGTACACTTCGCCCATAAATCCGTTTTCGAGCGTTAATCATTTAACTACGCCCGAAAGAAGAAAGATCCGAATCGTTTTTATAGTTTATTTATTAAAAACAAAATTACAAATTTATAAATGAAAAAATTTTACAAAATAATCCAACAACATTAAAAATTACATTAAGCTTGTTTGGAGAGTATATTGAATAAATACAAAGCATAAATAAACATAGTTCATTTTTGTTACATATATACATCCTAGGTAGTAACGTTAAGATGTAAACCTTAGTTTAAGAGATCTAAAATATATCCACATATGGTACACATTGAAAAATGTTTAGAGTTAAGTCACGAACATTCCCAAAAATCCTAAGCGGGTGCTATGAAAACATTTCTTTATCCAAGTAAAATTATATTTATTGTTTCTTCACTCTTATAGTTTTATGTTAAACTGTAATGACGTAGAGTTAAATTGCACACAAATTACATGAAGTATACATAATACAATTATTATTAATATTATGTGAGAAATGGACATGGTTTTCTTAGTCAGTCGCTTGCAGGTGTGTAGCTATTATCATATAAACTATAACAACTAATATAATCAGTGAGAGTCACTTACAATCAAACGATAGAAAAATCTCATAAAACACAAAGTATATGTGACATACAAAATTATCACAAAAGTTCGTTCCACAACTAGCTACGTGTGCATGTGAGATTCAGGCAATTTAAAGCTGAAAAAAACAAGTAATTTTTGGCCTTGTAATAGGGATTGGACATTAACTGAGAATACCAATATTCAGCCTTCTTTTATTTAGGCCTAACATTCAACAACGACGATTACCACAAATAAACTATCTTCCATGACAACAGCGACATTAACGGTTCAAAACAGCTGCTAACGTGTATTATTTTCCTATTAAAAGCGCTATTAAAGCTGCTCAACAGTCCTACCGTAGCACCCAATATTTCTCTCTTCAATGGCAAATGAGTATTAAAAAGATGGTGGTATCACATTTATTGTCTCATGTGTGTATGTGTGTGTGTATATGTGTTCGTTTTGAAAAGAGTTGTAATTTGGTGCATTATGGCACAGCTTAATTCATCAAATAAAGAATCCCACACCGAACTACTTAATTACGATGTATAAACACATCCCTTACAGTTACGGCTAAGTATTTAAAAACGTTAAAGCTTTGGGTATTTTTTTTGTAATATTCACTATTAAGAAACCACACGTATTTTCATTAGTTCATGACACCGATAAATAGAAAAAGTGGACGCGGGCTCTAGCGCCCGTTCGTTGATATTTTGGAAAGATACATTTACTATGCATTATCGTACCTACTTGTAGGGACTAAAACAAAGAACCACAGACCATTTGTAAATAAAAAAAGGACATAATTCTTGGCTGCCTAACATACTCGACTTAGATACGAGAGAAGATCATAAGACATTCGTCAAGGTACAACTCGAGCTCTATTAATTTCTATCTATAAAAACAGATATTAACACCTCGGAGAAACAAGTTGTGCGTTGGTATACTATAACAAATTGTTTTAGTCCGAATTTAAAATACAACACTCCATCACAGGGTTGACATTAAAAAATATTCCTTCTTCTTGTTGTATATAAAAAATCTACTCCTATTGGCATTGGGAACCGCTTAAAAAATCGCATCTAAACCATAACAAACGCTTCTTTGCCGCAAAACAGGAACGGATACTGATCGATCATGGTTTGCACGATATCTTCGAGGTAGGGCCGCATTTGTTCGAAGCGGCCCATGTCGCTGAACTCGATGGGAAGCAACGTAGGCCACCAGCAAATTGCCATGTTCTTGGAGTCCATGTTGTTTAGTTTCGAGTTCTCGGTAACTCGCTGAAAGTGCTGGAACATGAACTTGAGTATGGCAAAATTGATTGGCGGCAACTTGTCTAGCATTTGTCGCAGCGCCAGGAGCCTGCAGCTTCGGTCCGCCTTAACCTCCATGCTGCCCGTGGTGGTAACCATGGGTTTCATTCGGGTGCCCGCGATTTCCTCCATTTCGGTTAAAACGTTTTCGTCGAATAAGGGCGGCAGCCTCTTGGAGACGAAGTCTTTGAGTGCAGTAGCCACTGCGTTTACCGGAATGTCTAATTCGTGAATGTCTACGTTAGAATCTTCCTCGAATTTCACGAATAAAAGGTCGACATGTGCCCGATTTCCAGGCACACGATAAATGCCCTCGGAATCGAGGCCTTCGGCCTCGACAAATCTGACGCACTTTTCCATGAAAATCGGAATGTAGTTTTTGTCAGACTGGATGTAGTCGGTCAACTTAGAAACAGTGCCGCTGGGCAGCACGGCTGCCTTTTTGCCTTGAGTTTTCTGCTGCCGCTTGCGGTCTTTTTCCTCCGCCACCTTGCGCAGCTTTTCCTCCTTTAATCTGCGCTTCTCCAGCTTTGAATCATCTTTGGCCTTCTGCTTCTCCCGCTTGCGCAGCAATTTATCAAAATCAGACTCTTTCATTCTGGGAAAAACCCCGAACATTGGGGAATTATTGTCCCTGGGGGAAGATACATCTAAGCTCGACTCGTCCTCGTGCTGCATCAAACCATAGGAATTGTGTCCCGTATACAAATCTAGCGAATTCAGCATATTAAAATTATTTGGCAAATCTGGATGTCTCTTCTTGAGGCTTTGGCTTCGCTTTTGCACAAACTTCATTCTAATGTCTTGAACGTTAGGAGGGGGGAACTGCTCAGTTTCACTCGCCTCAGAAGACTCCGAAACCGATTCAGTGGCCTTTTCCTCTCCTTCGACCGAAGGGGAGTGCATTGGGGGCATGGTAAAAGCTCCTAATTGTGGAACTCTGGGAGGCTGTACTGGAATTGCAGTTCTCTTTTTTCTTTGTCGTTTGTGAGTACCGCCACCCCCTTTCCTATTCACTTTGCTATAAACCTCACTAGCTCTTTGTCGTCTTTCTAAACTGGACCATTCAGAATCTGAATCCGAGTAACTGGGCTGGCCCTTTTCGCGCCGTTGTCGCAGTTTAGATTTGCCACTCAAGGCATCCTGGACCATTGTATACATGTACTCAGAATCTGCGGGATACATATTGACCATGTCTTTGACTTGTGCGTATTCGCACCCTAAATCTATCGGCTCAGGGGTGGCCAGAGGGGCATTGCCGAAGTTCGAGGAATCATTCATGTTCATACGGGCAATTGCCTCAGTTACAGCTGAATAGTTTTTCATGTTCAATTTGCCTGGTTGTTTTAAAGTTTGGGAAATCCCTTTAGAGCGGGATTTCGACACGGGAATATGCCTTCTTCCCGTAGTAAATGCGTGTTGCTGATAATTGCTCCAAGCACTGCCTGGAATAGACATTGGAGGGTCTCCATAGTTTACATCATCTAGGGATTTTTTGGAGTACCGGCCGATGTTATCAGGAGGGGCAGGTTCGGGGGGAGTAGCAGGAGGTGGGTAAACTTGCAAACCCGACTGATTATGTCTTTTCTTCCCCATGGACCCCTCACTTCCATACATATAAATATTCGAAAACCTATCACTGTGATCGCTTGAGCTCAGCTTATCATCCGGCCCGCTCAAATCATAGTTCTCACTTTCACTCCCATCATTTCCTAATTTCAAATAGTAACTTTCGTTTCTTGGAGGGGGCATTGGTCCATGCCTACCAATCGATCTGGAGCGCTCTAAAGTTCCCTCCCCACTATCCAAACCCGATGGTTCCTCCATATGAAAAGCTTGTTCAATTTCCGGCTTTTTCTCCCAAACCTCTTTGAAGAACGGGGTGAAAAACGCGGTTTTGGGCTGCATTGACGCTGCGGAGGTCATGAAATGTGCCCCCAAGCGATCAGCAGTGGCATTGCCTTCAGTGATCAACATTTGGCTCATGTCATCATTGAAAAAGGCAGTGGCGCTACCCGAATCGGTAACTGCAAGAATTTGAATGGGCAAATTCGGAATGTTCATTGAAAATGCGTTCAGAGTGGCCAGAGATGCTTTCCTTTTTGTTGAATAAACTAGTATAAACCCATGTACTAGTTCGTCACGAAAGGCGTTAGCCCCATGGAAGGAAGAGACTATGACTTCGACTTTCCTTTTTGAGTCTCCTAAGAATGTTTCCAAAATGACACTATGGGGGGATGATAAGAAACATAGTTGATGATTTAACAAAGGGGATAATACATTTTCCACAGAGTAAGGGTCTCCGCAGAACATGCACATTATTACCCTAATATCGGGTTCTACACACTCTATTACTGATTGATTGATATTGAGAAATCCTGCTCTATGTTGAATGCTTTGAACTAGCTGATGAAGTGCATCAGAGACTAATTGTTCTTCAGAAATTTGATCTAGAGATACATCCATAAAAGGGCATTGAAGAGAGTCCGCCAGATTTTGCCCATCCTCCTTCAACTTCAACCCTTCCTTCTCATCTGTAGCCGCGTCTTGTAAATACACTAGCACTATTGGCAAACCCTGAAAGGGCAATTTATCATCCTGCTCCAAATTTGACAGCAACTTCTTCTCCAAGCTTTCTCGAATATATTCAAAAGACTCGGCGTTCGAATAAACGCAAAAACTACCATGAGGGACGAAATCTGTGGTTTTGAAACTGTTATGCGGCAAACTTACATCTCCGCTGATAATCCTGTAGTCAAGACTATAAAACTGGCAATCAATCTCGTACTCGTCATCATCGCATTGCGCTCTGATTTTTGAAGCTAAATTGTCGGCCAAATTGTTCAACCCCAAAATGATCAAATTAAGCTGGTTATTGTCGGAACTCATTAGCCATTGATTGCTGTGATTCCAAGAAGAAGGCCTATGCGCTTTGGTAGCTAATATACGCTCAATTAACGAGTCCATGCAATTAGGGAAAGCCGGGCAATGTTCTCTTATTGGGTAGTGAACAAAACCTAAATGCTGGAATAAAGTTAATTTCCGATCTTGATCTAATCGGTCTAGGATTTTGTATCTAAAATCTTCTTGAAGGGTGTCAGTGACCTCTTTAATGTCGTCCTGCGTGATTGTTCCGGTAGGAACTATACTTTTGAAGTGATAAAACAAATCTGCATGCTCTAAAAGCAACTCCTGGAAGTTGTGTTTAGCATTTTCGATTAATTCGCGCTGATGCGCATCATAAATCTGTTGACAATCGTGCTCAGACAAGGCCTCAAAGCACTCTCTTCCCATGAACAACACTCGCACTTCACTCAAGTGTTTCCCAGGGGTCACATAACCAGTATCCTCTAAGAGCTGCTTAAATTGCTTTTTATACTCCAATCGCTTTTGCTCTTGTTGTAACACGTTGATGTGGTTTTTGAACACTGTTTCTGCGTCGCTGGTATCTAAAACATCGAAGGGGATTCGTGTCTCGTCGCTATCTGAGCCCACACATTCGGACCAAGGCATATCCTCAGGTCTTTCGAAGAAATACTGTGAGAAATTGGGATGATTTTTTATATATTGTTGAATGCTTTGCCAATCTGTGTCTTGCAAGGTGTTGAAGCCCGGAATAAGGTCGTGTAGTACATCCGGAAGCATTTCCATGTATCTGGCAACTTGTTTGGCCATGTTTTCGTCTTTTAGTTTTTTGATGTGACGTTTGAACAACCGCTGGGTGCCGTCTAGGCCGAAAAGTTGCACGAAGTGCACCCACTCTTTGTGGCTGTTTAATTTTTTTTGAGTCTGTGACCATAGAGCGTGGCAGTCAGTGACGTGGATTCTAATGAGTCGCATGAAAGCTTCGCTGGCAACATCCATAATTTCTTTTCGGGCCAATGCAGCTTCTCCATATGAAGGGATTTTTAATCTCACTTTGGTTTTATCGATGATCTGAGCTAAAAGCAAAAAGCCTATGTCGATATTGACATTTTCATGAGCGGAGCTCTCCAGCAGAGGAATGTTCCCTTTGTACTCGCTTCTTTGGACCAGTCTGTGCACCTCTCTCACGTACATATCATTAGCCTCGTCATTCTTTGTGGTGACCACCACCACTGGTTTTTTAGTCTTCACAATGTTGTTCAAAATTGCAGCGCAAAAATCCACTTGCTTCTCCACACTCCTGCTGGGCACCACACTGACATCAAACACGCATACAAATCCGTCTATGCTCATTCGACCATCTGGCAACACCTTCTGCTCGTATTCTTTCTCGATCCCCAACTGATTCTTGCAAATGTACATGAGCTTCTCGGCGGAGGAAATTTTAGTGGCCGTGCAACGCTTAACGTAAGGTTCCATCTTACCTCCTTTGAACGGCTGGAAAGAGGCGTCGTCAATGAACTCAGTCTGTTCAATCAGACTGAACTGGTAGTCCGTTCCGTCGTCCAGGGACTTGATAGCTTCGCCCCAATAGAGAAAATGGTCATTGTTGACTACCCGACCACTGAAGTCAGTTTGGCTCAAGACGGAAATATGGTCAATGTTGTAATCTTCAGCGTGAGGCCGGATGAAGCGGTTGCAGAGGCAGGATTTGCCCACGCCTGCGTGTCCCTTGTCCCTTTCGACGCCCGATAAGCCAACAACTGCCACGTTGATGGTGCGAATAGATTCGCCTTTTCGCGCCATTTTGAATTGGACCGTTTCAATGAAGACCTAAAAAATAAAAATAAAATCGAATTTAATATTTTACAATTACTATTGATTATCAAACAAAAACATAAGAATTTAATCTGAGCTGAAGTAAAATAACCAAAAGGGACTCTCTATTTCATGTTTCTCTCTCAATTTCAATATTTCTATGGTAATTACCTTATAGTTAAGACTTTTGTTTTACCCTTCGATGTACTTCATTGCTTTTAGATCAGCTTTAATAGGATAGGTTAATAGGACAGTTTTAACAGAAATACATTCATAGACAAATATTTATTTAAAAATTCATAACTATTGTATCTCACTGATAACATAATAATTTTAAATCAACACGGAACATTTTGTTGACTAATTTTTTGACCAATCTACGACATCTCCTAAATATGACACGAAGACCACTGACACATAGCCGAAAGAGTACCAGGCCCAAAATTGAATCCTGCGGGACCACCCGACAAACGGCCCCAGAGTCTAGCCCTCTATTACACATACCAACACAGCTCCATCAGGCCATATTGCCCAAGTAGTGTAATTAATAGCTTGTGACATAACCATATAAAACGTTCTTGATCAATTAAAATAAAACCCAGCAACACACTCATTGATATCCAGTTTATTATTATATACTGACTACTTCATCCACGTATTTACACCGCAAAATTATTCATTTCCGTTGAGTATTCGTTCGCAGCGACACAATGATTTCAACCATCACCTAAGCATTTGCTGGTATCAGAAACATCGTAGAAATAAGCCCCCGTCTGATGGGCATGATGAGGTCATCAAGACCACCATATGTATTCAAGTGAACGCTGATTTCCGCTACTTTATTGGGGTAACCCTTAAGCCGTCTCCAGCCAACGTGAAAAGATGTTTTTCAATTTTTAAGGGTTCTTTGTTTCTAAATTATAAATATTACATACTATTTCCATTTACACTTTTTATAGGGTTAAGTATATATTTAAATTTTGTATTACAATTCTCATTCACCAATTTGTTCCGAAAAAATGAATAAATTTTGTGAAAAATAATTTTTTTTTTTTAATATTTAGTTAAAAACTTATATATTACTTGAGCATAGTGCCCTGCAATATCAATTCACACTCAATCAAATCTTTTTGGAGAAACTTACTAAATATGTTATCAAACTGCTTGCCATGATGCACTTTTGAAACGGTCATTATGTGCATTCACCAATTGTCAAGAATTCAACAAACTAAATAAAGTTTTTATTATTAGGCGACTCATTTACTCGTTTTGTAGACTTATGAACTCAATTTGGTATTAACAGAAGGTCAAGGGAGCAATACTGGTTCATATGCACTATTAACTTCAATATGAATATTTTAAATTAAAAAAATTAAATAGTAAAAAAAGATGTTTCATGTAATTCCACCAAGACACCAGAATTTCAGCTATAATAAACAGATAAATGAATTAAACGCTATAATAACTCACACCTAACATGATTATAATTGAAAGTAAATTATCATATTAAAATAGAATTGAGCAATTGAAAGCCTCCTACAAAGAAAGGAAGCCCCTGACTCCTTAATTTAAACTATAATAGTCATAAATATGACTATTTTACCACAAATTGCAATTATTCACAAGGTAAATGATGTAAAAATTAATTAAAAACTGTGTAGTTGCAATGTTTAGATCACCATGTTTCCCAGAACCTTGCAGAATATTATTTACCACAACTCACCCATGTGATTTCTTAGGGCAGTTCCACAATTACATCCATCCAAAAAGATGTTAGATTTGATCAAGGGAGGATTCCTATTTCCAGCTGCAGCCGGATTTCTTGTTTTGAAGCTCAGTCAATTCATTCTTCGCGAGAGACACCTGACCAAAAGGCGTGTTGGAACGGGACGCACTGACGAGATTTTTCGTAGAAATTCCGCTAGTTGAGCACACAATGCGGAGGTAAACTCACAATGATGAATACGAGAGTGTTTTTCACTCCTATGATGGGTTTTTCCAGAGGAAAATCATTAGAAAACGGTCGTCTTCCTACGGGATTTGCTCTGGACCTGGACAAGACCTAGGGATTTTTTACCTGGCTTTTCTAGGGGAATTGGTTGTATTAGTGACAGTTGACAAGAATTACGTTTAAGACAAAAAACGAGAAGGAAGAAATACCGACAGTTTGAGGGGAAAAGAGATAGGCAAATAATCGGAGTCTGTGAATCAGTTTTATGTAATTGCTAGTAGAATTATATCAATTTGTCGTCATTCAGTATGCGATAAATATATGACCAACTTCTTTTTCCGACCCCTAACCGACTCTTAATAATTGTTTAACTATTATGTCTAATTATTAACATTATTTTTTAGTAATATCAATTGTTCTATGATGTGTAGCTCTGCATAGTAAATTTATTAAAAGGAATTATAAAAATTTCAAATCAAGTAAATATATCTAATATTGCAAAGTCGTGGCTTTAGACACATGTCAAAAAGATCGATTAGTTTTGGCATTTGTCACCTTTGTCAAAATATCACAACAAATAAAAAAATGAGAGTTTTTTGGAAAAGAGAAAGTTAGAAGTTCAATGGTTTTTGGCAAAATTTCGACATTAAAAGCAGTTTGACTCGATGGCCTCTATGGGTCTAAGCTCGTCCAGTACCCGGGTGATTCGAGGCCCCAAAACTAAACTGTTCTTATATCTCTGTGCCGTAATAGTTATAGTGGGGCTAATAGCCTGCTACAACAGCTCCCTTTCTCAGTTAGAAGAAGCCTCAAAAGCCAATGTTTTATGCCGCCAGCAGCAAGAGAATTTGTCTACACAGTTGCAAGGTAAGGGACTTTATCTCTTATTAGAGGAGAAAGATTTATTTGGTTGAAAATTTAGTAATATTTTTGGTTAATGTCGCATGACCAATTGATTTTGCTTGTTTTTAATAGTTATCTCAGACTATAAATTGAAACTAGAAAAAGGTTTGAAGAGTGAGAAAGCAGAGCATCAACAAAATAAAAACGAATGGGAAATGAAAGTCAATGAGGAAAAAAATCGAGGACAAAAGTTAACTAAAGATGCCCTGCTAAAGTATAATTCACTTAACCAACATTACAAATTGCTGCAGGTATTTAACTATTTTTTAATATTTTTTCTGATGTAATTTTAAGGAAAATTGAACATTTTAGAGTCAATTTGATGATTTCAAAGAAGACAGTGGGGGAACCCAAAAAAAACAGTTAGAGGAAATTAATAGTTTACAATCAAAGCTAAAGGAAATTGAGGAGGAATTAAAAAAAGTCAAAGCCTCCAAAGAAAATATTAAGGTGATTTTTTAACAAGATCAATTTTTGCAAAAATTATTGATTTTTAAATTAATTTTAGAGCCAATTTACAGAATTAGAATTAGAAAATATAGAATTAAAAAAAGATCTGCAAAAAGCTAGCGAAACTGAATCTCAAAGGACCATTAAGTTGTATTCTGAAGAATACCGAATTTTAAGTGAAAAATATAACAACTTAAGGGTAACTATTCCATCTACAAATCACACTTAAATTACTTCATATTAACACTTAGAAAAAATGTGGAGAAACAGTTAAAGATTCCCCTATAAAATCATTAAAAGGCGAAACCATCAAACCCTCAGAAAAAGCAGCTTTAAATCTGCCTGATTTGAAAATGGCAGAGAATCCCAGCAGTTCTACAAAGGCAGGACCAAAAGTATCTTCAGCTGCTTTAAATGGGGCTTTACCTTTGCATCAACCAAGTGTGACACCAGAAACTGTCAAAAAAGAAATGAATTTGAAACCCCCTCAAGGCGTAGTTGAGCCACCAGAAAACAGGGAGAACCAAAATGAACAGCCACAGTTAGTAGATCTAAAAAAGCCAGAAAAAGGTTGGCATGTTTGGTTTCATATAATTTGGGCTGCAATGTTTTTTTTTTGTTTTCAAGCCGATGATCCTGATAAAGATAATGCAGCCCAGGAAGAGTTTGATGGGCCCTTCAACAATATGGAACTTGGGTTTGCTGATGAAGGGGTGAAACAGAATTTAAATGGTGATCAAAGGAACCAAGTTAATGTTGATAGTAAAAAGCACGATGAGCAGGATTACAAGGACCTTCAGCGAGAAGAAGAAGGTGGTGATGGTGAGTAAGCATTCTACTAATTCTCTTTGTTTAACTGGCCATCTAGATGACATTGACGATTATGAGCAAGCTCGAGGAGAAGCTGCAGTTCGTAATTAGTGATCACGTAAATTTGCCATTTTTGTATAATACAAGTATTGTAAGTATTATTAATTAGTTTTTATATTTTTTGTACATAAATATTGATTTGTCAGTTATCAAGACATGAGTAGATTGTTTTACAATAATGTTTAATATTATTGAATTTTCTTTACGGTTTAGAAAATATCTTTAATGTTCTAGCACCACTATTGCAAGTTCATTGGTTTTAATGTGTTAGATTTAGTTGCAACCACTAAAATTAAATAGGCGAAAATGTATTTTTTTATAAAAAATAACATATTATGAATTTATTGTGCTTCATTTTAATAATAATAAACCCCTGACATTTTTTGGCTGAACAATGGTTAGATAAATTTATCTCTTCTCTTTAAATTAAAAATATGGTTGGAATCACCTTTTTTCCTAAAAATTTTGAAGTGTAGTGAGATTATTTCAAAATACAACAAATTTAAAATGAAAATTCTAGTGGTACCATTTATAGGACCATAATTGTATGTTCTCTGAAACAACACAAATAGCCTTACTGTTAAATTATTACTAGGGACTTTGAATCTGTCTTATTTTATAGAAATGAAACACACAATTAATTAATAAAACACACGTAAAGAAATAATTTATTTCTTTTTGGATACACCCACAGTGCGTCCACGACGTCCCGTGGTTTTGGTGTGTTGACCACGTACACGGAGACCCCAGTAGTGTCTCATCCCTCTATGGGCACGGATCTTCTTCATGCGTTCTAAATCTTCACGAAGTTTCGAGTCCAACGATGAGGAGGTGAGCTAGAACAAATTTAAGAGCTCATACATTTATCTATTTAGTTTGTGAGAAATGTTAAAATAGAAAGAGGGATTCTAATTTCTCATTCAATATCAAACTAATGTGAAAACAAAAAGAAAAGCAGCAAAGAAACACAAAATGTGGTTTTAAACAAAGAAAGTTATGTGTAGCAATGGCCAAGAACCCAATGAGCACATAAGGTGCTGTTCAGTAAATGTAATATCTCATTGCATTATTCTTTTGCACAATCTACCACCCAGAAAGATCATTGTGGAAACAACCTGGGCGTTTAATTGTGCATAGGTACAATTAATTTTTTTTCTTAATTTAAGATTTTTAGTGTGAAGCAAGTAGTCATAAATACACATCATGGAATTTTGCAAGCATATCTGTTCTGTTACTATTCCATTGGTTGCAATCTATTACTACTAACAGAAAAAATTAATTAACAAATGAAATTGGTTTGAAATCATAAGATAAAGTAAACATTTTTTTTTTAAAGCAATTTATACTCAATTTCATTTTTCATTTAACATTCAATTGCAACAGTGAGATGACTGCAAAGCAGACTTGCCCTGAAATTTCCATTACATTGTACCTGTTTGTGCCAATGATAAAAATCTTAAATTTAAATTGTTCATTGTGGAAAATAAATATTTTCAATTTAACATCAAAACTTGTTTAAGAAATAGGCTGGCTATAAGTTGCCAACCAACATTAATTCGCAAAATAACTATTTCTTGGGATCCGCATTTATATTATGGCATAGAAAGCACTCACCTGATTATACTTTCCATCGACTATATCTTTTTGCCTATTAAGAAACCAGTCGGGAATTTTGTACTGCCTAGGATTAGACATAATTGTGATAATTTTCTCTACTTCCTCATCGGAGCATTCGCCGGCCCTTTTATCCAAATCAACATCTGCCTTTTTCAAGACAATATTGGAATACCGCCTCCCAACTCCTTTGATGGCAGTTAAGGCGAACATCACCTTTCTCTTACCATCAATGTTGGTTCCGAGAATACGGAGAATGTGTTGGAACTTCTCTGGAATGACCAGCGACTGGAAAAAAGCAAAACATAGTCGAGATTAACTAATGTTTTGAAGACGGATCTTTGTAATCATCTCGTTGAAAGTAGGAAAAATAGGCACAAATTTGTGTGGAGGGGATTTGTTCATATCTTTTGAAATAGTTTAGCAATAATTTGGAGTTGAGATTGAGAAAATATTGGAGGAATTTAAGTATTTTTCGGGAATATCTTTTACGAACCTACCATTTTGATTGGGATAATTGAAAGAAAGACTGTACGACGAAGAGAACTTTGTATCTATGTAACAAAGAGAGAAAGACGAATGACATTATCCATGTTAAGTCAACTATCAAATATGTCAACACCAGAACTATAAAGCCCATATAAACTACACTTTCAAGTTCGAGTGTAAATAAGGTTAGAAAAACAAATTTGAAATATGTTAGAGAGATGTCAAACATCGACATATGCCAAATTTAGAGCATCGCATATCTATGAAAATTCAAGTAAACAGCAGATGCCAGAAAACGTCAACGGCGCTTCGCCGTTTCCGCAGGAAAGACACGCCAATGTGTCATTATGAGCCCTACGTCAATATGTGTTGGTTTCAAACTTAAAAGTTTTCAGTGTCTTTCACATAATTTCATTAAAAATGACTACTAAAAACGAATACGTACAGATATCAGGTCCCACAGATAAAGAAGACATACCTAGTAGTGATCACGTTGTTCAGGAAATATTGAACACTTTCACTGACCTGAGAGACTACTCCAAAGAAATCGAAAATGAACTTTTCATTACTAAGGAAGAGACTGAAAAAGTGTATCTAGAGGAGAGCCGAAACATAGCCAGTTTGCATGTTCAAATAAAATCCTGTGACTCTATACTAGAGAGAATGGAGAACATGCTGGTGAAGTTCCAAAATGACTTGGGGTCCATCAATAAAGAGATTGTCACATTGCAAAGAAAGTCAATTTCTATGAGCCAAGAACTGACTAATCGACAGGCTATTCGAGGCCAGTTAAGCCAATTTATTGATGATATATCTGTCCCTGAAACACTTATTATATCAATCTTAGATTTACCAGTAAACGACCAGAAATTTATTGCACAGCTTCATATCCTCAACCATAAAATTGGCTTTGTTAAGGAACAAACTGGCAAGGACTCTAAAGAGATCAAAGCTTGTCAAGATGTGAGTGAGGTCCTTGGAATGCTCAGAACTAAGGCTATGTCCAAAATCCGAAGCTATTTATTGGAACAAGTGGGAAAATTTAAGAAACCACTGACAAATTATCAAATTCCACAAAATACCTTGTTAAAGAATAAATTCCTATTCCGGTTTCTTCACATTCATGAGGAGGCTAGGGCTACAGATGTTTCAAGTTACTATGTGGACACTATAAGTAAAATCTACATGTCCTACTTTAAATCATATGAGGGGAGAATGATGAAGTTGTCATATGAGGAAAGTCCCACTAAAGATGATTTGATGGGTATTGAAGATACAGCTACCAGGAGCTTGTTTAATAAAAGTTTGAAGAATAAGGCCACAGTTTTTACCATTGGGAATCGAGGGGATGTTTTAGCCCAACAGCTGGAGGCCCCCATTATAGTGCCTCATGCAGAGACTAAAAACAAAGTAATTGTTTTGCCAGAAGGCTTAAGAGAGATACAAAACTGTGTATTTTTAGTATTCTTATGAGGCCATATTCAGAAGTATCCAATATGCCTTGGTGGACAATGCATGTAGAGAGTATTTGTTTGTGTGTGAGTTTTTTGGATTGAAAAATGAAGAAGCCATAGGGTTCTTCTATACCATTATGGGGAAGACTTTGGAGATGCTTCAGGTAAGAAAATAAACTCTTAATAAAACAAAAAACTTAATGCTATTTAGCAATTTCAAAGTATAACTGTAACGACGTACATTTACACCTCCATTATTTAATGGTTTTGTTCATTTTTATTTGCAGAAAAATCTAGACCATTATCTAACAAACTGCTATGATTCAATAGCAGTATTCCTATGTTTCCATTTGGTCCTCAGGTATAAGTTAATGTGTCACAAAAGATGCGTCCCTGCTTTAGACCAGCATTGGGACGAATTAGAGAAACTATTACTCTCCAGATTCGAGTATATAACGCGTTTAAACATTAACAGTATACGAGACTGCGATGTGACTAAATTTAACCTGGAGAAAGGGCCGCATTACGTAAGAATTATCATCTCATTTTATAATACTTGTATCATATGACAGACTTTATAGATCGCTCGTAGATATGCGGAATTTAGCGCCGCAATTGTGGGTATTAGTGAGAATTTTCCCAATGAATTGGTAACTAAACTCCTAGCGGAAATGCAAGAGGAGGTTGAAATGTTTATATTCCGAATGGCAGGAGTTTTTACTGAGCGTAAAGACCAACTAATTTTCCTCATTAACAACTATGACATGATACTTAGCATTATTATGGAAAGGACTAGGGATAATTGCAAAGAAGCTGAAACTTTCAAATCTCGGCTTGCCGCCAAGAGCGGAGAGTACGCGGAACAAATTTTATTCCCTCATTTCGGGGAGTTAATCCAGTATGTCAAAGAGTGTGAGTATTATTTCGAACATGCCAAATTAGACGAGTTAAAGACGCTGGAATCAAAGTCGCTGGATATCGTCACGAATTTCACGCAGAATTGGAAAAAGTCTTTGGAGGATTTGAACCGAGAAGTGTTGCTGTCGTTTCCTAGTCTCGTTACTGGGGCGAGTTTACTTCAATTAGCGTTAACACAATTCGTTCAATATTATCACAGATTTCACAAATTATTAGCTCCCAATGTTAGGTCGCAATTGGTTAATATACATTTGATTATGGTAGAAATGAAGAAATATAGAACTCAATTTTAAATAGACACTTGTATATTTATGGTTCAATATAACCCTTTACATTCTTAGTAAATTAGTTGTTTTTGTCTATACGAATTTTTTCTTCTACCCGATGAGTCCATGTCAGTCTAAAAGAAAAATTTCTTGGAAAATTTCAAATAAATTTTTCACGCAAAAACACGGCTGCATAAAATGGCGGCCATTCGAATTTCATTCGGCATTGCCACATATCCAACGTGAGGGCTATGATATATATAATGATGATATTTGGACTGACAGCTGTCAATTTATTTGATTGTTTTTAATCAATACAAAAAATCAATTCAAAATTTGGACACTAGCAAAGTAATTAACTTAATATTACAAAATTTTACTAATTGTAAACACGTTTAAATGGATTTTAACTTTAAAAACATCGTAAAAGACGCCGGTACGGCCTTAAGTAGAGTAGTACAGGTAAAACTCACATTAGATTTAATTTAATTTATTAGGAAGGGGTCTGAAAATGCTCTTGCTCGGCGATCGGGATGATTCATTTTAATGTATCTCCGTTCTGTGGCATAATATGCGATGATGATAACAATTTCGAAGAGCCAATGCAGAAGTTTCGTATGAATTACCAATTTGTTTTATTGACCCAATAAGATCCTGTGTGTTCGACCTATGTTTGACAAATTTGTCATATTGTCACAAAATAATTTCCAGAACTTCTATGTAGCCTCCCTGATAGCTAAGTTTAGAGCCAATGTTTCTATTCACCTTCCATTAACTCCCATGATTTCAATTTTAAAAGCTGAGAAAATTGTAGTTTACTGAAGAGAAATTGGGCAAATCTGAGAAAACCGAGCTAGATGCTCATTTTGAGAATCTTTGTGAACGAGCAGAATGCACTCGGAAGTACACAGAAAAACTTGCTAAAGATGTTGAGGCAGTTTTGGTCCCAAATCCAGGTTTCCGAATTGAGGACTTTGTGTATGAGAAGATAGAGAAGCAGCGCCCCTCAAGGCTAACTAATCTGGAGTATATGGGTCAGTTAACCTATCTCTTCCTTAATATGATTACTAAAAAGAGCCTTTAAAGGACTTGACATGGTTGAAGCAGGCACATATTTAGGACCTGCCAGTGCCTATGGAAGTGCATTGATTAAAGTAGGGCAATGGGAGCAAAAATTGGGACAAACAGAAAGGGATTTTATTGGGTCTGCGAGTATGTGTTACACACAACCATTGAGGAAGTTTTTGGACACCGAAATGAAGGCTATTTTGAAGGAGCAGAGTAGTTTAGAACTGAAGAGGTAGAGTATTTTTGATCACATTTTTTCAAGCTTAACAGGAAAGATCCCAAATTTTGATATTTCCTTTAGATTAGATCTAGATGCGTGTAAAAACCGCGTCAGAAAAGCACGCAGTATGTTAGGACAAAGCAATGTAAGTCCGATCTATTTTCTTGTCTTAAGACCCTTTTAACCCTCATTTTTACTTAATTTGAATTGATAAAATTAATTTATTACATGCTGAAAAGGGAAAAGAGGAGGTACCTCCTGAAATCCTTTTGGAACAGGTATTAAAAAATGCGAAAATCGTAGTTCATTTTTCGTCCATAAAATATTATTTCTTCGCTTTTTCACAGGCGGAGAGAGACTTGAGAATTGCCCAGTCTGAATTCGACCGGCAAACTGAAATTACGAAACTTTTACTAGAGGGACTCAGTTCCTCCCATGCAGCGCATTTGAGGTGCTTATACGAGTTTGTCGATATGCAGGCTCGGTTTTATTCTCAATGTACAACGATTATGACAGATTTACAACGGGAACTATCAAAGTAAGGAAAAAGTATTTCCTAATCATTCAATTCATAAATTTCACAATTTCGGCCCTGCTTTGTGTCTCTTAGTAGGTTCATCTTAATATTTTTCAGCTTTCGTCAGCCGAGCCCAATGTTACGTCTTAATAGCGAGGACTTGGAGCCTCTGGCTTCTAATAAATGTGACGAATCATTTACCTCTGTTCCCATTAAGTCTTCCCAAAACTCTGAACCATAGTTATTTCGCTTGTAGTTTTAATTTCGCATCCTCAACCCCGTTTTTGTTTCGTTTAGCTTATACTTATATTTGATCTTAGTTTAGCCTGTAGCACTGCCCCAAACACCTCCACATTTACAATTAGCGATGAGTCATGTGACAATAGTGACGGAAAGAAGGCGAAAGTCCTGTGCGATTATGAGGCCAAAGATGCCGATGAGCTGAGCGTAAAAGCTAATGAAGTAATTTACTCTTTAACTTTATACCGTATAATTTCACATTAAGTTTTCTCTTAGATAATTACAGTCAAATATAAGCCTGGTGACGATTATGGATGGGGAGAAATAGCTACATCTGGCATAATTGGTAAAATTCCCATGGCGTTTTTGGAAATTTTGAATTAAAAAGGGATGTTCGTAATAAGCAATCCTATGAGAATAGATGAAGTCAATTGTGAACTTTTATGTGCAATTATTCCATTTTCAAAGCTTTAAACTTGATGTAATACTCTTTAAAATGTAGATGTAATTATCTTTAACATTACCTTTAAATTTAGGTGTCTTTGGGAACCTCCTAAAATACTCTATTTAGCCCTAATTGTTTGTTAATTCTGTTGATTAGATTCATCAGATATCTAAGCAATATTAGCTTCTTAGCGCCAGATTTACATGCTTCTTCCATGACTTGTTACTTCAATATATATTTATTGTAATTCAATTATAAATATATTGTAAATGATTGTAGGTTAATTGAAATTTGTTGAAAATGAAGCTAGATAAACTTTCTATAGATTTTTAAGGTAGTTAACTTGAATAATAAATTTTAAATTCGGTTAAAGACGTGAGTTTTCTTGGCCCTACCCATGTTTTCCTGTATTTAAAAATCCTTTAGTTGCGTACTCGTGATATCGGGGAGTGGAGCGGTTAGCAAAACGATGAAGTTTTGCGCGGAATATAAATTATTCTATACTACGCGTCAAGCCGCCAACTAAAGCTAAAGATCTACGGGATGAAAACAGAGTGATACGAAAATTATTCTTCAGACTAAATAATAAAGATATAGTAATAATAAAGTAAGCTCTACAGTGGGAAATCGAAACAGAGTTCTTGCTTCAAGTTGCCAGAAGAATGGTGAAATGTATTTAATTCGTTTTATTGAAATTTAAATGAATGTGACATGTGGTAGTGTGAAATTCTCGGAAAAGAAAAATAATCCCACAAGGTAATAATTAGAGACCATTCTCATCTTTTCTTAATTCGGTAGAAAGAAAAAAAATTGCTTGTTAGGATTTAAAGAAAATGTTCCTTCATCAAATTGTCAGAAGATTCAGGCAGACATACCTACTTCAATAATTTTCCTAATTTTTAAATGAAGACAACATACAAGAGTGTGAATATAAATTGTGTTTGTGTAGCAAGTTCAGTTCGTTTAATGTTTAAATAAAGTTAGCATTAAATATACAAATTAGCTAGTCCTAAAATTGCAAGTAACGATTTCTCTTTTCTAAAATCAAAAAATCCACTTTAACGCGGTTCCTTACAATGACCGTTGACCAAGCACGCAATTAAAATTCCTAATAGGTCCCATATGAGACAAATTAGCAAATAAACGGTTCAATCGTCCAAGTGGGGATCTGCCGGGGTACCAAAGAAGTACCAAAAGTGTGCCAGCAGCCGATGAACGAAACCGAATCACTTCAGTTTCTGGTATTCGCGTGAAGCCGCTCGCCGAGAGAACTTCTTCATGTCTTCAACATGCCCTGATTCGGTGTTCCAGTTTGAACATGCGGCCGCGTCTGTTGGTGCCTAATGAAAGTGTGACGTATCAATGTGGTTTTTCTTAATCGCAACCTCGAACAAGCCGAAGACTTATTACTATAATGTGTCGCTTATTTTATCTCCTTCTGTTCGCATGTTTTTCTAATTTTGTTTACGGAAGTGAAAATGCGACTTTCACGACAGAATTGCCGGTAGACGCGCTGGTCAACCTTACGGGAAACAATGACCTGTGGACGATACTTTTGAAAGACTGCAAAAATGCCTCCTTAACTTGCGTTCAAAACAATATCTTTAAGTACCTCAAGCGCACCCTTGATGACACTGACGATTTGCAATTCAACAGCTTTCTCAAGTTCACAAAGAATAAGCTACATTATGGGTTAGCGACTGAAGACCGATCTTTCAATTTCAATCCCAATGAGACCTCGCAGGATGGTATCGATGAAGAATTCCCAATTGAAGCCATGGCTAGGACATTACAAGACAATGCAGCAAAATTCTTAATGACCCACGATCTTGAAGTAGGCCTGCCCGAGGGCATCATCCCTAATAGCGTGCTCAAGATAGCACCTCAAGGGTATGGGAACAGTGGTGCTTTGGTAAATTTGGAAATTATATCTAAGGACTTGGAGGAGGCTAGGGCTATGGAGGAGGGAGGCAGAACTTTTAAAAAAATACGTAGGTAGATCTTGTCATAAGTTGATTCAAGTTAATTCGGACTAGCTCAGGTTAGCTTTTAAGGTGGTGCATAGTCGAGGTTCTTTTGGGGGGGGGTTCGGTTATTCGCGGAGTATCAAATGGACATTATTTTAACTCAAGTAGTGACCATTCAAATTTCCACCGTATGTTAAGAAACACTCTTGAGATATATCGTATTTTAAAGGTTTCACGTTGTATGACGTTACTGATCCTTCAATTTTTATAAAATTTGACTAAATGTTGGGTAAAAGTGTGTCTCGGATGTGATCTAAAATGCAGTATATCTAGACGCTGGAATAATCCTCAGAGGGCTTCAAAATTTTGGAAAAGAGTGGCTATATGTTTGTCTTACCCGGTATGCAATGGTAATAGACTTTTTCTAAGAATATCCAGACATGATGCGATTCTTAAAAAACTGAACGACAATACAACCATAAAATCACTCGGATCCTCAACTTCCCTTTAGCATTAGGTCACGTTGCTGCGTTTAGATTATGATTTTTCATTGGTCCACAGAATTTTGGGAAAAAGTTATTGCGGATTTTCAGTCCTCTCGAAGTAGCGAGATCAAGACGCCCATCGTGGTATAAGAGGTCGTCTAGGCCATTAGCCTGGTTCGAGAAGCTGGCAATAGGATCAGACCCAATGTCTCAGTATCTAGAGGATGCTAATATTACTATGTCAATACTTAAGAGTCCGAATAAATTTCATTTGGAAGACATTTTTCCTAATTCTTGACAAAAAAACAGTCGAATGAATCTAAAAGGACTTTAGGATTCTAAAATATTAATCTCTGATAAAAACATATCAAATATTGATCTTTAAGCTATTATGGTTACGATAAATTCTGGACAAAATGGTGGAATGCAAACTGATATCTCAACCCATTCAACTGAACTGTGTTGCAATTTTAGATTTCCGAAAATGTTAATTTTTTATGAATATCTTGGGTGTTTAAAAACTACGGGATGTTCTATATAATTTGAGAGACGTGAGAAGCTGCTCAATTGAACATGATTCACTTTCTTTAATATCTATAAATGTTCAGATAAATAGTTGAAGAGAAAATTCAGCTTGTTGTTGTTTTTTTTTTTTTTTACAGAGTTTGAAGGCAATTTTGAATCATCTCACGCTTTATTCGCGTCCCCTGTGTTTAAGTAATTGATTGCTGGACTACCTGTTTAGGGTATTATATGATTTTGTAAGCGACTAAAAAGTAGTTCCAACGCTCAATGTCTTGTTAAAAAACGAAGAAATTTAAACGTTCCATTCATCAATAGTGGATGGTAAAAGGTAGCGATCAATGACTAACAAAATACCCAAAAGGAGGTTATGCATTGTAATTTGAAAGCTAATTTATAATTGAAGCACGATTAAAACTCTTTCAAAGAATATATTAACAGCCACTTTTCTAGCAATATTCTACATAAAATTTTAAATATCTTTAATATTTCGTGGCCATTTGCAGGCAAATTCATTAACGAGAGAATAATCTATGCGGTCCTGGCCTTGTTGGTGGTCCTCAAACTGCTCGCGTTCAAGTTTCTATTCTTGCTCCCATTAATCGTGGGCGCGGCCACTGCCAAAAAGCTCCTTCTCAAGATCCTGCTCTTTGTGTTCCCGTTCTTGCACCACATATTCAAATTCTGTGCGTACTATCCCATTCAAGCCAAGTACCATCACCACAAGCACCTGATATCTCATATTCATCAGGTAAGGCTGAGTGAAATTAAAAAAAAAATCAATTTTTCAATGAAAGATGTATTGCAGGTAGCACCTCATCATCACGACCATCACGATAGCTACGGACCTCCGATAGAGCACCACGGAACCCCAATAGGACACCACGACACCCACTACACCGAATTTGATGATGATATCGGCGTGGTGCCTGATGATGCTGCGGGATTTCCGCACGAGTGAGTTTATACACATTTATTGTTTTACTGCGTTAATGCCGTCGATGTGCAAACAACGAAAAAAACAGAAAAGGCTTAGTAATATTCAAATTTGACATACTGGCCCGGATCAATGGTCCATTAGAAATTCCACGTTTGGCTTTCGGTGGTGTACAAATGTCGCGTATGTTTTTGGTGCAGGCTACTATTCGTTGTCTTGATGCAGATTAATTTACATATCATGTCTTTGCGGTCGATATTAAGGCTTGAAAGCGCATAGTGTCAGCAGCATTCCCGTTATGCGTGTTGATACCAAATGGCATGCTGTTAGCCGTTAATGACCAGAATGGCTGGAGAGTGATATGCGATTGTAACGTGCATTCGCGTGTAATTGAAGAGCAAACAAATTGTTTCATCCTAATTTTAGTGCCGCTATTAGCAGAAGAAATTGAAGATGAAAACATTTACATAATAAGAGAACTTACGATTCAATGAGTACCCGCTACCATCATAATGGGAGAATTTTCGCAATGCTAGTTCGGGTTCGTTCCGGTTAGATGGAACTTGTCGACCAAACAATCTCTTTTTGAGTAGCGCCATTTCTCCAAATTTTCTAATTGTTCAAGGAATCGACGCAAAAAACCGGAACGTTACAACCACCCATAAATTTACAATCATTTACTCATCAAAAACTCTTTCTCGCCTCTTACACGGGTACGAAGTTTTTCCCTCGTAAAAATGAATTCATGTG
The DNA here is from genome assembly GCF_040115645.1 of Euwallacea fornicatus. Classification (NCBI taxonomy): domain Eukaryota; kingdom Metazoa; phylum Arthropoda; class Insecta; order Coleoptera; family Curculionidae; genus Euwallacea; species Euwallacea fornicatus. Next base: position 2,096,921 of record NC_089570.1, read on the forward strand.
GAGGGACTGAACTCACGCACACAGGAGAAGATCCACCGTCATGGAGGCCCGTAGGGGCGAGAGTACCGCGGCGAGTTCGAGACAACCGCAGTGCGGTGGTTTCAAATTGGGGAACTCTCCGTGGATCGGGGAGAACTGCACACCGGCAACCTGGCAATCGCAAGAGCGAACGCGCAGCGCCGAGCTGAGCTGCACCGCGTTTTAAAAACTGCGCAGAACTACGCAGCTTGACATAGAGTGGCGTTAACTAGCGCAAAATACGTAAAAGAAAACATTGATTTTGCGCTTTCTATCCGGCACGCGCATGCGTCATTTTAATTAAAATCAGAGGTCACTTAACTCAAAACCGTACAGACAACGTGCCCTACCTTCAATCTCGTTCTATACAAACGCGCACAAACGTGTGTCTTTAACCTCCTGGCACTTTTTCTTCCACGAGAAAAATCTTTACGAAAATATCCAGCCTGTTGTCCTGGCAGCTGGATAGTGTGGGATCCGTCTACTGCGCCTGACCGCTAAAAACCTCGGAATTTCACTTGTAGCCTTCGTCGACTCGGAACTGTCCCGTAGGACAAAGTTTCGGTGTCCCGGTTTTAAGATCTTTGCGACGCAGTGCTGTTAAACCGGATTTAAACTCTGCAGGAAAAAATGGTAGTTTTTTTCCTCGTGTTTATTTTTTGTCAGTTTTTCCATCACATCAGGGACCAGAATTTTTTTCTCGCCCGTTGGATCAGGGCAATCCTAATTGGGGGAAAATATACGTGAGGCACTCCTATTTTGCAATTCCGTCTTCGCCCTGGGGTCCGTAATGATTTGGTTTCCCCAGTCGTTTGTCCAGTTCGTCCCATCTTTGACAAGAAAGTCGCGCTGCGGCACAATTCCGCCATTTTCCGCCGAAGAAGTGGCCAAGACGGGTTAAATCCCACTCGCCATTTCCTCCCGAAAAAATCAGGATTTTCCAGATCCAACCGAGTTCCTCTGGGATGTTCTGAAGACCCAATTAATAAAACTTACCAGCACTTGTCGGATCGCGTCCGCTCTCTTACGGAATCGCGCAATTTGGCGCGCTTCTGCGCAGACTACCGTTTAAATTTAACGCGTCGCGTTGCGCAGAGCAGATTTTAACAGCACGGCGCAGTGCGGCGCGTTTGGTCTGGAGCCACTTTAACAATAGCATTACTTTTAAGTGACAAGTACCCGACCCACTTCGTATTTGAGGTGAGGCCGGGACGTCCCAGTGCGGTGTTGTCAGGTGGTGAAATTTCTCCTTAGATCCAGGGAAGTGCAACGCTAGCTATAGGGTGTTCGTACGAATAGCGTTACTTTCAAGTGACAAATATCTGACCCACTTCGTATTGGGGGTAAGCTATTAAGCCTGCAGACATGCAGAATTGTAGGCGATCAAAAACAAGGTTTTTTGGAAATTTTGGCCTGACAATGACAAAAATCGGTAGTTTCATTGATAAGAAAACTGATAACAATTTTACTTTTTATAGCTTCCACTGGCTGGCAACAGCCAAGAATTTCGCAGTGAAATTTGCCAGATTCGCTGTTTCTGCCTTCAGGAAACTTACCCATTTCCTTATTGCGAAGTAAGCTGTTGTAGTGTCGAGCACTAACTTAGAATGTCATAGTACTTACCTGTTAGCACGCACTAGATTAGACGATTATTAGTGATTAAACCGAGAGTAATTGCTGATAATTATTTCAGTCCTTGGGTGGTACGCGTCATCAAGAACCTCCTGAAAAAGTCTCTTCATTGGAGCGTGTTCGTGGTTCCTCAGGTTATTAAAATGGCTGTAAGACAGTAAGGATTTTAAGATTGGGAATGTTCAGCGCGGGGCTTAAGAGCGCTCTTTTCACCCTTTTAGCCCCTGGATTCGTTTCTATGGAAAACAATTTAGCGAGAAACTCTTGCTCATGCTAATGACCAATTTCCCAGGCCTCGTGCAGATGTCAGCTGCGGAGTAAGAGTAGTCCCCCAGTAGCGGCACATAATTATTTAATAATCACTTAAGAGCGCACGCATGTTATGATTACTTCTACATATCCAACACATAAGACACGAATAAATTATTTAAAAAAATGATCGGTTAGGCTTTGCGAGCACGAGCCGCATCTCAATGTTGTGAAAGCTACTCCAGTTAATCTTAAATTTAGCTTCGTTCCTCTTCGTGAGAGAGCACCAAGCGAAGCACATATGACACCATGCAAATCACTACAATACCTCATTATGTTTACGTTGAATCAATGCAGGTTTATCTTACCCAGGAGAACTGCTTTCTGGCCTCCTTTTGAGCAATCTTTTGCTTTCGTTCTGATTTTCCTATCAGAATTAGCAATTCAATCATATCTCAATTATAATTCTAGTTTAACACGGACGATTCAACCAAGCTTCGCCACGAGGTTGCTTATTGATTTGAAAAAATTTCAGGTTCATATCCCACAGGAGGGACCCCACGTACCATAACGAAGTGCCAGGGTCTTCGACCCACCCCAAGCGACCCTTGACCTCGTTGGATGTCGAAAGGATGCTTGCGAAAGCCGAGAAAGAGGCGATGGTGAGTAGGGGCGTGCACGTCCAAATGTGGGGCACTAATCTTTCTGGGAACGACGGCAGATCAAAGCCAGGCTGGAGAAGGAGCGGCTCCGTATCAGGGACGAGAACTTGAAGCTGCAGGCGCAGCTCAATCAGGAGGTGAAGCTGCACGAGAAGCTGAAGCAGCAAGCAGGGTACCTTACCAATAAGCGAGTGCCTCCGCAGAAGACGCTGGGAAGCTTCAGCCGCGCGCCCTTGAGAGGTTCACCCTTCGATCCTGGAGCTCCGGGGGGTAAGTCTCAGATCTTCTCCTTACGAAGTCGCCGATTATAACAATCTGGTCTATTAAGTTTTTAACTAAATGGATGTGAGAACCCAACAATGCTCATCAAAACAATGAAGTTTCGCTTTATGGCACCATTTAAACGGTTCGCAAATTGTTGCTATAACATTTCTGAAAGCGTGTTTAAATTTGTCACGCGACTAAACACAAAACACGCCAGTTTGAAGATAAAGTTCCACTCGGAAGACTCTGAAGAATCATCTGCAAGCTGAGGAAGCGCCTGATTTAATTGGGCAATTAGGGAACGACGAAAATCGGGTTCCGACCAGTTCACGGGGGGCCATGTACTCCTGAATAACTGGCAGTTTTTACATATGCATTACTGGTCTTCTGTCAGGGGGGGGGGGGGGGTGACCCAGGGCAGCCGACCAGGAAGGACCCTTCTTGGACTTCCCTTGACGAGAGTTTTTCGGGGGGTACGGCGCGACGATTAAAAATTTCGCCCAAGTCACGTTTGCTAAGGCCGGCCCTGAGTGTACGACGATGAGCGTGCTACTATCGAGCTGTCGGAAAGATGATTTTGCTTAAAGACAGAAGCGTAACAGGTTTGACTGACTGATTCCGAGGCTACATGGTCTCTTGCACTGATGCATTCTTCTATCACCGTGACCCCCGCAGTACTAAATCTTCCATTTTAATCTACAGACCCCGGAATAGAACTGCCAGCTGGCTACATCCCCCAGCACTCGGTGCCTCAAAGACCTGCGAACCTCCCTCCGCCTCCACCGCCCGTAGAGGAACAACCGTATCAGGTCGCCCAGCAGAACCACTTCGACCAACAGCACCAGCCCAGCGTCAAACAGCCATACCAATACGACCAGCCCTTCCAGCCTAATCGGCAACACCAACAGATCTCTGCAGCTCAGGGACCGGTGTATAAGCCTCCCGGGGAAGGGCAGGAAGGGAAGAAGACCCCCCTCGACATCCAAAAATCCGTAGGGTACGATCCCAGACTCGGCTCGTTTGAAAACAGTAAGGACGTCGGAGATGTTAAGGAAAATGCTGAGGTGATAAGACCTGCCGAGGCTGGCCCCAGCAAGGCTGAGGCCGACAAGAAGAGAGGAAAATTGGAGCAGGTGAGTGGTTTCTTTAAAATTGGTAAAAGCTCATTATCGTAGTCATCAGTTATTAAAACATATAATTGCGTATCACAGTGAAAGTACCGATTTGCTTTAATTGGATTTTTTCTAATTCTAAGGTTGTACGTGGGGGTCAAGTTAAATAATTTTCAGGAAATCGACCCGTTCTACTCCCCAATCCTCGCAAAAATCGACAAGATCTTGCAAGGACTCGGGTTCGTAGACGAGCCCTGCAAGGAGAGGCTGATTTGCAGCATGTACAAGAACCCTCCCTTATTCAGCCCCTACAGCAATTTGCTCTCGGTGGAGCTGAGCAGGTGAGTCAGTTACATAAAATCTCTCAGACGCAAGTGAAAATTCAATAACAAACATGTTTGCCTTGACCATGAGGAAGTCTTTCACTGAAATTTACTTTACGAAATATCCCGGTCACCTACTCTCCACGTTCGTCGACGCAGTCCGAATGAATAATCGATTTAAGGAATTACCGTTTAAAATTTGGTGGACACGACTCCATCCAACTAATCGTTCGTTCTTATTCCCGATAATGAGGAAAAAAGTCGATTACGTGACCCCCGAGGGAAGGAGAGGGAACCCTTCACGAGATACTCCTTAGACCACGTGTTCTGGCATGATGCGAGAGAGATGATTTGAGAACCTCCTTATTCGCGAAATTCGCATAGGAACCCGAAAGTGCCCAAAACAAGAATGATGCTGTCGGTGTCTCGAACAAAACCAATCGATTTTTGGGTGTGTGCCGCTCTTGCTCTCATATATCCGGAGAAAGCAGTCTTACGTCCCAAAACGAGGCACCTACGTGACGATAACCGGAATTAAGATCTACGTCAGTTCGGACTTAATTTAGATATTTTCTGTGCAGTCCAATGCGTGAAATGTAGGCTGAAGATTTGCTTGGACATTCTGACGTCATGCGCGCGGCCCTTAATAAATTATAATAATCCCGACGCACGTGGATCTAACATGTCGTTGGAGGGGTGTCGGCGTCCAGATATCCGCGTTCGTATCGTGGAAAGAACGTTTATGTCTAAATGACAGTTCGAGTCAGTTCGGGTTAGCTCGGGCTAATTGAGGCCCGGTCCTGGTCAAAGCGCGATTTTGACGTGCGATCCAACTGCGAGTCTTTAACCTTTTGAGCTTTCGCTTGGAATTCGTATTAAACAATTTATCCGCTTTCACTTAATACGCGAAACCTCCCAAATTGAAGTTTCTCGTCGCTCATACCTGGTGGGCCCCGTTTCATCGCCGTAAAATTTTGTTAATTCGTTGGTTCAACAATAACTTTTTTTAATGAAAGTTTGCCGGAAAGTTTTAATTTACTATGAGTTAATGCACGTCTTGGTTCGTAATGTGGACTTGTACCCCTCAAACCATCGCTGAGAATCTGGTCGAGCAACTCCGTTCCTGCCTCTTGCTGAGCCGAACACGTTGGTTCATTTAGGTCAGTTGGGTTGAGCCTCCCGGGCTCTTCGGTCTAAATCGAGCAACATCGGTTTGAGGCCAATTTCAAGGTATCGGGGAATTTCCGCACGCGGAAATGGAATTTCTTAATACAGGGCGTCTCAAGAAAACGGGCGGACCTGCGACTCAGCTGTTTATGACCGGATTTTCATGAACTAAAAACCAAATAAAATGACATTTTCCGGACTACCAGGTGACGTCGAAGTTGATTTTTTGGTCTTGGCTTCTTGTGCTGCAGGGGCCAGCTTCCGAAGATCAAATAGAACTTCCGATTTTTTTAAAATATTTTTTGATGGAAAATATTTTTTTGAATCTGGCGATGGCTGGCAATTTAAAGTGACAACAATTCTAGACCGAAAAGACAGAAAAACATTATTTTTTTGAGCACCAATACACTGAAATGGGATTTTTCTTCTGCATTCAACAACGCAATTATCGAAATTGACGATAATTGTCGCCAATAACAACACTAATAACTATTTTTATTGTACTAGAGCAGTAATTTACTATAATTACACTTGCAGCATGAGTTGCCCGCAGAAAATTATGAGGAAGAATGATGTGTTTCCAGTAGTTAGGGACAGCGTTACCTTGTCCCTTCTCGCTGGGTGTCACATGGGCGCCACTCGCCCGTGGCACCAGGTGTCTTGGACTCACGTTTAAAATCATATATAAGTTAAAAATTGCTCTACCATCAACTTGTCGTACATCAGTAAATTCGGAAAAATCTTTTCCATCAAAAATGGGGAAAATTTTTTAGCAAAATATTTAACGTCCTGAAATTGACCCCCGAAGCAGAAGAAACTGAGTTAAAGAAAATCATCAATTTCAACGTTACTTAGTTGTCCGAAATGCATAGTTTCATTCGAGTTTTAGCTCATCAAAATCCGTTCACAAATAGCTGAGTTACAGCTTCGCCCATTTTTTGGGACACCCTGTACGTTCGTCTCACGTTCAGAACCAAACTGGCTGTCCTTGGATAATTTTTTTAAATCGATGATCGAGGTCTAATTCCACCAACGCCTGCGAGCTCATAACGACTTAAAGAAGCTGCTTAGAGACGACTATCAATCTTAATTATCAAGCAGATGATTTGCTTGGGGTGAGCTGCGATTAAGCCAATGAAGGTGAAGAAAAATCAAATTAATCATAGCAACTCGTAAAAACGTGTGCAGATGCCCCATTACATTAACGCGGTTTCAGGTGAGATTAAGGCGGTACTTCAGTACGTTCTTCTCCGGTTTCCTTATGCACCGTTATTTTCATTGCCGAAGCATGTGCCGCATCTACGGTGAGTTCATCGCGGAGAAAGTGAGCTTTTGAGGCAACAAACAGTGAAAATCCTTCCACGCCAACGTAATTTCACCACGAGGGGGAAAAAGGTTTTCCTCCTGGAAGAACTCTAGAATATTCCATTTTTGGTCACAGGCAAACTACAGGGTCTTCCTAAATTAAAATTGACGCATTCGGGGGGGGGGGGGGGGGGTTTCTGGCCGTACCGATGTAAAATCTACATAAAGACGGATGTGAGTTGAACTGACCTAAATTAATTGAAGTCAACTGGAATTTTCACCGTTAGTACCAGTGTCCACCTCGAAGACGCTGAATCCTATATCACAGTACTATGGCAGGTGAATTTTCAATTTCGGACGATAAGTCTGTCATGATGAAGGCCTTGAAAGTTAGATATTACCCCAAAAGAAAGGCGAGGAAAATTTAACTTTGAAGCAAAGTGCGTCAAAAAAATGCCTTGAGGCATCCCAGGTTGCGGTAGATCTGTTGTAGTGAGTGTGTGGGTCTCAGGTGGGCAACTCCCACTGGAAAACTTCCTATTCTCTTTTCGCCCTAATGCCATCCCGGAACCGCAGAGAAGTGCTACTTCAGGGGGGAGGGATAGCCGACTTGCTGTCTTCGACATTTTCTCGGAACCCGGTTGTGTTCTCAACATATTCTCGCGCGCTCTCTTTCCATTCATCTCCTATATCTCGTTTGCTCTTGTGGTCTCCTAGAAGCGAGCCATTCTCACTTCTCAGCAACGGACAAGCGATATTCTCTGTCCTGCTTCTCTCCCTGCCAGTTTCTCGGCCTCCCCTCGAAGGGATGCGAATCTATCGCAACGAAATACCGTGTGTTCCGGATCGTCCCCGTCGCCGTAAAACCAGTATCTCTAATTCTCGCTTCGGCCTATCTGGTATAGATAGGTGCCCAATGCTGACCGTCCGGTGATCGCCTGCGTCGCTAACACTCCCAATGCTCCATTGATTATCAACCCATCTTTTGGTAGAGACCATGAATATTTCAGTTTATCCGTGTCGTGTTTGCCATTCTCTCACGGCTCTAGTCTCTGGCCAGCACCCCTCTGGACCTTTCATCCACGGCCTGATCGAGAAGTATCCCCGCCCAGCCTCAGAAGCCTCCGAGGCAACGCCCATCGACAGCGTCCTGGAGGTTTGATTAGTCGGAGTTGGACCGTCGGTGTGCGATGAGCACTAAGAGGAAACCGGAAAGCAAACGCTGATCCTCATCGGATCGACCTCCAGGGATTCTCAACCATATCGATCTCCCCCCCCCCTAACTTATTTCTAATTGCAATTCTTACTTTTTTCAGGGACGCCAGTGAGCTGCAAATTCCTACCAAAACGAATGCAGTAGTTATACGCTTCTACAAATATGTTCAGGCAGCTAGAGATGGACAAGACCAAAGAGACTGTTTGAGATTATACCCAGCTTGTGGAATCAACACCGAAGCTTCATAAGTAGTAAATCTTAGAAAGTATTACAGAGTTATAGTGGGTATTAAGGAGGTTAGTTCAGGTTAGTTCAGGTTAGTTCAGGTTAGCTCAGGCTAGCAGAGGTTGAAGCTTTAAGTTAGGTTATTTAGGAAAGATAGAAGTGATAGTGCTCATGAAGATGCAGATCTGAAAGGTTAAGAAAGGGGTAAGTTCCAAGACGACGAAAGCTGCCGTGTTTCCCCGACGATCAGACCCGGTCTTACAGAGGATCTCCCAATGAGAGCGTAAAACTTAAATTTAAAGTAAAAAAGGTTTTTTTTCGAAAATATGTTTTAAGATTAAGACTTGTGTTAGAAATATCTTGGAAAAATCGTACTCGGGCTTGTTTCTTGCTCGAGTCTCATTTTAGGAGAAATATAGTAGTTCAGGGCCCTAAGAAAGGCACCAGTTTGCATTAGTGCCACGAAAAACTGCTTTTTAGGGATTTTTTCAAATGAGGGGTCCATCGCTTCAAATTTTCATGTGTAATATCTTAAAAACTGCTTATTCCGCGGTCGACCGGTTGCATGGAGAAACTCAAAATTTCCTCGCCTTCCTGCATTTGTTGAGATCGCTTTTGGCCTTTAAATCATGGACCTTGTGGCGGTTCATCGTCATTTTCTAATTTTTTAATTTCCGTTTACGTAAGCATAGAAGTGAACAATCCATGCCAAATAACGTTAGATTTAATGGTATAGGGACTTGTAGTGGTGTTAAAATTAATTTATTAAAGTTGCCGTGCCAAAAATTGTTGATGTTTTAACACATTTTATTTATTTATTTATTTATTTATTTATTTTATTTTTATGTTTCTTAAAATAAAATGTTTCAATGTCTAATTTAATTAACGAATCGACTTCCTCAATAACTTTTTATCAAGTAATTAATAGGTGTACCTATCTAATTTAATAACGCTCAAACTTATTTCATAGTTTAGATATATGAGCTTTGTACATACGAGCAGAAAATGAGTTGATCTAGTTCGAAAACTGTAATTTTATTAGGTTATTAAGGAATTATTAAATACCTGAATTATTAGATGAAAAAATATTGGCTGGTGCTTGGGCGTAAAAGTTTGTTTAATAATTCTCCTCGAATGTTTGTTTTTAGCGCACCTAAAGTGCTGAGGTGTTAGTTATAATATAATAAATGTAGTGAAAAAATAAAAAAATGTGATATAAGGTGTATATTTCCTAGTTTCTTTAAATTACAAAGATCCGTCGAAAATCAGCTTCGTTTCAATTGGAATTTGAGCGAGAACTAAACACTCTAGGAGGAAACCTCACGATAAATCCTCGAGAAGAACCGCCCCTCTGGAAACTCCTTTGAGGAACTCGCAACTGACGAGCAATCGAGAATGCCTAAAATACCATTGGTTCATGGATAATTCCTGTTTGTTTTCAAATTTACTTCGGTTGCAACCACAGATTCGTCACTATCACTGCTCGATTCCAGGAGGATTTCCGTAACCCCTTCTGCGCGCGATTCGCTACGAGAATCTGCGCAAAAATTACCATAAAAATAAATATTCTTTTTCACTGAAAGCGCGGAAATTGCTCAATCGGAAAATAAACTACGCTTAATTACCCCTTGTTAATGGTTCCCCATCAACTTTACTCAAGTTTTCGAGCATGGCACCTAAAATCCTTATAAAGTCTGGATACCTCTCAGTGACCTCATTCCCTTCAATGGAGATCTCTGCCAAAAGTGGGCACAAGTTCAGAAAACTTACCGACCCGAAGTTCCTCAGAGAGTTCCTGCAATGTTCCTTTAGGCGCGCGTTAATAGAGTTTACCGAAGACTAACCTTCTGATGTCAAGCACCTTCAAGTTGGATAGAAAGGCACACGGCGAAAGGTCTTTTATTGAGTTATCGGCTGCATGCAGCTCTTCTAGGGATTCAAAACTTCGAGGAAATGGCATGTAGTATGAGCCAAATAGATATGGTTCAAATAACGTAACTTTTTAGTCACGTGACAAAATTTAACGATTGAAAGTCGCCTTACGTGAAATGACAATTCATATAAATTTATTATGCCAAAAAAGAATAAAGACACATTCGAACGTCTGAGCACAACCCTATTTTTTGCGCGGTTGCCATTTAATTTTTTGACGTTTTGGTTCAATTTCATGCGCCAAACCGTTGTGTTCTTTGTTCGTCGCGTTAGACTAACTCCTGCTACGTATTAATTTTAAACAGTTGTGGCATCACCGCTGATACGAAGCCTGTGACGTGCGTAAAAAGTCACGTGATTCGAACCATACCTCAAACTACGTAATTACCCCAGTACTCCATCGATGCAACTCAGCCGACACCGATTCACCCTTAATATCTTTAGACTGCGAAGTCCGTGCCCCAAGTCTCGAAGGGACGATATGATGCTCCCGTCAAGGACCAGTTCCCTTAGCGATGGCAAATGAATGCCCAACTGTTGAAGAGCTAATTCTCTGGCGATAACTCTTAATTTAATTTGCGTCACTGTTTCTAGATTTTCAGTGTCTGAGGTCCTGACCTGGACAGGATGTAACTGTTACCGAATCTTTAACTCCGAGGCTTCTTGCACTCACTAGCAGTTCCCTGATGTTGTGTTCCAGAGGCACGAAACTGGCAAAAACTGGTGCTATATCCACGTCCACTTCCATATTTTGATCTAAAGTAATAACAGGGCGATGCGATTCACTTTCAGAAGATTGACTCGCCTCTGATAACGATGTTGAGGCACTCAAATCCGACAGGGGAGTCAAATTGAGGTGAATGTCCTCGGGCTTTGGGTCGATTTCGGAAATGTCTGGCACTTGGCCTTCCAGATTGGGGCACATTTTGTCAAATGGGTTATAATAACACACGATCTGTGATCCTGAACTCTATGCGGTGTCTAAGGTAACGGCAAAACAAACTGATCGATATAATTTGACGCTCACGCCTCGGGCTAAGGAAATCGAGTTTGGACGGTAGGGGGAACAACTCAATTGAGGAATGAGAGTATCAAACGATTATATTGAGGGATGTAACAATTTGAGGGCAACTAAGAGGAAAAATATAAGATACAACACGCGTTAAATGGGAGATCGTTTTTGGAGTTTCATCTTGAGTGACCGTCATGAAAGGTGCGCGGTCGATTAAATCGGGGCACCATTGGGGGTATGCCGTATCAAAACTCAAAAAGTTCCAAGGGCTTTTGGGATTTTTCGAAGCAACTGAAATTTCCTTGGTCGAACGTTGACGAGGGCCGGGTTGCTCTGGGAAGATCCCGACGACAGCGAGGCGGAGGGGGAGGGGGGGGGGGATTGTAGTATCCTGGTTTTTTGTAAATAAATTTTAACTTTATGTGTCTTTTATCGTTAATTCCTTATTGAAATCCCTATGGCCACGGCCCAGAAACGGACACGCTGGGCAATCCTCATTTCTAAGCGGTCTTAAAGCTTGGAAAAAATAGCTCTACCGAAAACGAGCTTTTTCTAACATCTACTGTTTTTGCACAGCGAATTTGAGACCACCATGAAATGAAAGGAAGTTTGAGGTATAGATTCTATTAAACGTATATTGAATGTTCTCAAATCGTCTTTTTTTAAATAGTTGTGGTAGTACCTTCCATCCTGAAAGCTCCTACAACAATAATATTGAAATTATATCAGACCATCGCATCCTATCGAAGATTCAGCAAAAGTAAACTCACTTACTCAATAATTCGACTCACACAACAAAAACGAGTATAAATTTCTTCTTTCAATTGCATTCTCGCGTGGTCCTCACCAGACTCATTCCGATCACGTTCTTGGCCCCATATCGTCGGAATTGGTTTCTATTTCCGTGAATCAGTGTCTATAAATTCCTCTATGGCAATCATTATTGTCATTCGGTTTTTAATTGGCGATCACGATGGTCCCTTCGAAAATTTTAGTGGCCGCAGCTCTCATTTTTACCGTTTCAGCTCAAAGCCCTTCGGCAATCGATGTTATCCAAGATATTTTCTCAAGCTGTCTCAAGGATTTATCCATTAAATGTGCCAAACCTAAAGCTCTAGGGTGGCTTAGTGATGTTGCCGACAAGGAAAAAATACGAATTAGTGAAGACTTAGTTTTGGTGAAGAAGGAGGCTGCTGAACCTGTGGTTGGTTGAAGCTGATGTCGGTAATGATTCGTTAATACTGAATTTGTAGCAAGGTCGAGGTATTGAGGGAGATGTATTTGAGAAGTTTGAAGATTTCCTGCAAACTCATGAGTTAGTGGTCAATCCGCCAGCCATTTTGAACCCCAGCGGACCGTTGGGCACTTTGGTGCCTCGCTCATTTGAACCTGAAGAACTGCGAGTGCCGTTGGCCGTCACAGGTCTATATTAGTTAAAACCATTCACCCCAATTAATTGCTGAAAAATTTCCAGGCCGATCGTCAAAAATCGTCAAAAAAGTCATTCTGCCGTTCCTGCTGGGTCTAAAATTCAAAACAGCAGTCATAGTCCCATTGGCTCTGGCCTTAATCGCCCTGAAGACCTGGAAAGCGTTAACTCTGGGACTCTTGTCCTTGGTTCTCACTGGAGCTTTGCTCATATTTAAGATAACGAAACCAAAGGTTAAGTTCGACTGCAGAAACCTTCGCGAACGTTTATCAATGTTGATTTCAGACGGTGAATTACGAGGTCGTTCACGTTCCTCATGAGCACATAGTGGACCATCCTCCAGTGTCCAGCGGGTGGGACCATCCGGGATACGGAAGGCAGCTGAATTCGCAAGAAATGGCTTACAATTCTTATTTGTCCGAATGAAAAAGTTTTTTGTTTTGTAAATAGCTTATTTCATATCATTAAATTATTTTTCAATACAGACTGATTTCGTTTTCATTTTTCTCCCTTGAGGAACTGCAAAGGGTTGATGGGTAACCATTAATATCCAATGAAGACACGTCCATATGTGCCGATATTGAAGGTTTTTTTGGTGGTTCCGAAGGCGTTCTTCACGATTTTGAAGGCGGTCTTGATGGTTTTAAAGGGTTTCTTCGAACAAATAAAACAACACAATCTGGCGATGAGAACGGCAACCCCACGAAGTCAAGCGTAATTTGTTTCGTTGCACGTGGTAATATGACCGCCATAAGAAAAATAAAAGTTGATGATGGTGCGAGAAAATCGAAACGTTGGCCCGGAAATTCAACTCCACAGACTCGTTTCGATCATTAAAAAAATTGCTCACGGAAAATTTTTACAGATTTGGGAAAGAGAGGTGGTCTTGACCGACCAGTTAGGGCGGTCAGTTCTCGTTACGACGTCACTTTCGTAGTGGTCTAGGAGTTTCCTCATTTAACCGGCTTTGCAACTCTAATCGCTTTTAAGATCCCACCGCATGTAGGCCGCATGAAATTCTTTGAAAACTAATCAGAAGTTATCCTGACCTGTACGGCGGGTGTTGGGGACGGTCGGGGCGAAGTTTAATGAAGAGAAATGTAGGCAGTTTTATTCAAGTCAAAAATTCTGCAAAGGTGCCAGGTATCCGTAGCATTTGGCCCATGAGACCCTCTTTCGAACGTAATTGATGCATCGTAAATTCTTGACCATCTTAAACCAATGTCCGTTCGTACGATCTGGGTCAGTAAAAAGCCCTGACGACACTCACTCGTCCTTTTTTTTAGCCCAAAACTACCTTCGTGCATATTGCCCTAAAATGAATCGATATTTCTACTTGTTTTTACGTATGAAGATCCTGAGCCTCGATATCACTAACGGCCAGTTTCGGGAGCCAACCAAAGGAAACCAAAATGGTTTTCTCGGTTTTACTCTGAACTGGATTCGTGGAATGCGATAAAAATCAGGAATATTGGAATAACCGTTAATTTAGGCGATTTGGGGCCAGAGGGGGGAAGGACTGAAGCCAATCATAAAACAGTGGAAGAAATTGTGAAATCAATGGGAAAATTGGAAATCAGTGTTAGTTACAGATTTCTTGATTTATTTATTATTTCCGCACTCATTACTCAACTTAAGTTGGTAATGAAATAAATTGAAATCGAGTGAAGAAATCCAATTAAAATAACAAAAATAAAAAATAATAAGGGAAAAGGGGATTTTTTTGAAATTCTGACCAAAACCCTTTAACACAACAACGCAAATGTTAATTTATTATCACTTCATCAGAGAATCTTTAGGCCCCCATGTTAGCATTCATCTAGTTCAGTAGGCCGGCCCTATCCATATTAGCTCTAACTGTGTGACTCTAAAAATCACAACATCACTACACCATATAAAAATCGACACTAATTATAGCATGTAGCGATCGAGCCCGCATTTGGGCTCATACCAAATTCTTAATGAAAAACTGACTTCTACTTCCGTTTGTATAGTCTATAAAGCTTCTTGCATGTCAACACCTCAGTCATTCAATCACAAAAATCGATCGGATCGCTATTGTTAATCATATCCGATAGAAAACCATGTGGGGGTTCAAATATCTGGTACTCTTCGGGATGGCGAGTGGGGCCCTGTGCAATCCCTCCGCGGTGGATTTGGCTCAAGATATCTACAATTCATGCTTGAAACATTTCTCTGTGAGTTGCGTGAGACCCAAATCACTTTGGTGGATTAACAACGTCGCTGACAAGGATGCCGTCAAGATAACTGAGGATCTTGTGTTAGTGACGAGCGGTAATGGGCAGCAGGTGCAGGTGAGGAGTTGTGGTGTAGTCAGGAAGTAGTTTGGAAATAAAGTGTGCTTTCAGGATAGAGCGTTTGAAAATGAAAGCATTCTAGATCGTTTCGACAACTTCCTGCAAGGTCACAACTTGTTAGCTAAGGTACCATCTGTCTTAAGGGCAGAGGGACCTTTAACGAGCTTAGTGCCTAGGAGCTTTCTGCAGGCCGAACCTATCCAAGTGCCCCTCTCTGCAACTGGTAAATATGTCACATGTTGGTTAGCGGCAATTCTTAATGTGATCCTTGCAGGCCGCTCTTCCAAGCTTGTCAAAAAGGTGATCTTCCCATTCTTATTGGGACTGAAGTTCAATACCGCAGTCCTCGTGCCTTTAGCCCTGGGACTCATTGCCTTGAAAACATGGAAAGCGTTGACTTTAGGTCTAATCTCGCTGGTGCTCACCGGAGCTGTCGCAGTCTTCTCCAAGTTCGTCAAACCTCCAGTAAGTCCTCTATCACCGAGATTGGGCAATAATACTTACATGCAAATATTTTACAGCAATATGAAGTGGTCCACTACCCTCACATTGATACCCACCACATAGACGTGATATCGCCTCAAGTGGTACCACAACCATTGCCAGTAGTAGCACCGGCTCCGGTGTATGGAGCTCCAGCATCTGTATATGGATCTCCGGTATACAGACATAAGAGGGCTGCTGCCGAGCTGGCTTACAGGGGACAGCACTGATTTTAGTTACCGAGACGTTTTAATTTATTTTATTTATTTGTTTTGGGTGAAGAATTGAATAAAGCCTTACGTCAGTTAAATATCTTTGCTTCATTAACCCTGAGAGATAGAAAAGCGGTTAAAAGTAGCATAAGGCTGCCCTTTAAAGCACCACTTTAGTCGAGTATGTAGAGTGGTTCGGGTCGAACCAAGTATTGTCGTTTCGTCGACGGTGCAGAAAAATGTGGTATTTGGAAGATTACTGGATAAACATGTTCATTCCTAGACACCAAAAGGACCATTGAATGAGCGAGAGATTCAAGAGGGTTGAATGGGACGAGAGGAGAAGAATCATAAGTTACACATGAAAATATTTTTTCGATTTAGAGTCAAGGTGGGGGTTCCTGCCGGAGATTAGAATAACTGAGGCATAAGTTTCCAAGCCCATTCAGGCTCGATTTTACACTCTGGTGGTATGGACTTCCAGAGGAATGACGTCGGCATACCTTGAATGAATCGGTTTAAGGTATTTTCCAGAAAACATTCAATTTGCCAGGTTGAAAGCCCCCGTCCCACGGTTGATGGGCAACACAAGGCAAAGATCAGAACCAAACTGGTCTGGTCATGCGTTGATTTTTCTGGAAAGAGCTCTGGACCGTCGGTTCTAATTTTGGCTCCGCTTATTTTAAATTAATATAAACTTTTACGGAGACAAAGACGATCAGAGACTAGGCCTCCCAGAGGCGATGATGTTCTGAATAGCACTTCAGCCACCTACAGGGTGTGTCAAATAAAGTCAGTTCCATTGGCACTATGGAGTCAAGAGATGCGCACTTTTATGCTCTTCAAGATAACTTTGATACATAAATGAACAACTGCGATTGTCCAAGAACTATAAATGATGACCAAACCATCTCAGTAAGTTCCATGAAGCTGCGAGTCGAATCCAGAGTCGATAGATTTAGAGTAAGCTCGTGGAAGTCGCCTTATTTGGGACGCCCTGTATACAGACCTATTTCCTTTTTTTCTCGTCCTTTTAGGTTCTCACTAGACAGTAGTAAGGAAATAGATGTAGTCCATTGTCGGTAGTAGAATTGGCCTTTCGATTAGATATTTTTCTGCATTTGGTTCTCGATGACCTCTTGCGCCAGGTTATTTGCCGATAGTCGTCCGAAGAATCGTAATAAAAATTCTGCGTGCGTTATATGTAATGGAACGTTTACTTGAGAATTTAGTCTTGTAAGGCTAGTCTTGGTCTGGTACAGCCGATCTTGGTCTTCGTGTGGCTCCATATATCGAATCATGTGGTTGATCTTGGGCGTCGTACAAGACTAAGACTACTTTGCTCATATCTAGTCCCCAGAAAAGCCTAAAAGTATCATTTCCGAGTTCAAAGAAATCGATCATTTTTGCCTTGAACCTGAGAAACTAAAAGCAATATCGATCTACAAACCACATCTACACTTCGCTAGGTGCATACCAACTACCCAGCCGTCAAATACAATACCATCACGTCTACTTAACATGCAATCAATGCCCCCTTAGCTGAGCCCCCGGATTTAGTTAGTAGAAACTCTTCAAATGTCCGACATAAATTCCCCAAATAAGTGTCGACCGTATTACTTGAAAAATTTACTTCCTCTGGGTCAGCAGTATAAAACCAAAGGGTGTGTTCAAAATTGACCATTCGGTTACTGGTAATACGCAATGATGAAGCTTCTATTCTTGTTCGGTGTTGGTTTCGTGACCTTGGTCTCTGCCTCCCCTGCAGCTGAAAAGAAGGCTCTAACCTTTGAATCCGATCCAATTGAGTACCTTAAGGAATACGTCGTTTCCTTTCTGGAAGATATCCTGAGCAAAGATAACCACAAGGTAAGAGGGTTATTGAGTTGGTGTGTTTGGGGATAAAATTTTTCGCCCTAGTTCTCGGACGACGTGAAGGTGTCCAAGAACGCGTATAGGTCAGACGAGACGACCGGCCGCAGCAACGGCGACTATGAAGATAGGATCGAAGCCTACATCAAAGGTCACGACGTTCAAATCAAGCTTCCGGTTGTGGGGTCCGTCACCATGAACGCTAGAAATTTGGACAATGGTGAACTGGACTTTAACGTTAACTTCGGGAGTGAAGTTCAAGAAGGTTGGTACCCTCGCATTATCCCATCAAAGAAATTCTAACGATCTGAATATTCCAGCGCGCAAATCAAAACTGAAGAAGATCTTCATCCCAATTCTGGTCTTCGTCCTCCTGAAGGCCATGACTTTGGTGCCTCTAGCCTTGGGAGTCCTCACCTTGAAGGCCTGGAACGCACTTCAACTCTCCTTCTTCTCTTTCGTTGTAGCTGTAGGTCTTGCCATCTTCCAGCTGTGCAAGAAGTTAGCTACCGATCATGCTGTGCCTCAGGTATCGGCCCACGAGGCCTGGCCCGCTCAGCAGTATTACGCGAGGTCTCTGGACGCAGAGGCTCAGGACATGGCTTATTCTGCTTACCTTCAATGAAAGTAGAGCGCAGAGGCTCTGTAGGATGTTAATGTATTTTTTATTTATTGTGGCGTGCCAAAGCTTGTTACCTCGAGAATAAATTATTTTCTTCCATATTTAGCGTTTCACGTGATTACCCCCGTTTTTAGTTGTTTTTTGGGTCTATTGTAGAAGTTTTGATGTTGATAGATCGGTCTCAATTAATCCACTAACTTTAATGAAAGGTGAGATAAAGGAAGTCGTGGTACAAGCAATTGGTACAGTCTGTCCAGATTTCGCTGGCATTGTGAGTTGTTCATTAATATGAAGAATAGACAGTTCACACAACTGTGAAGGATCTTCACAAAATATATAAAGCCAGGTCGAAACCTCACCGAGTCCCCGTGACTCCAAGCTATGGGGTGAACCTCTGGTACCTCCGTTCTTTTGGTGCGGGGCGCTGGGGAGGTAAAGAACGGTACTCCATGGAGGATTCTATGTAAAATTCAGTGGCACAGGCCATTTTAATTTGACGTTCTTAGTTCTCGAGTTACAACCCAACATTCGTTTTTTAATGGCTCACCCTGTATAATATCAGAGTTATTGAATAGTCTCATTAAGAGGTTCCAAAAAATCAGAATTTAATGTTTTCTATTTTTTATCTTCGTTTCCATATTCGCTGGAAAATCTGTACACTGATATGGGTCACCTGAGCTATACAAAAATATGAGAATTGAACTTTTATCATCCTGAAAGTTATCCCAAAGATAGCTGGTTTGTGATGTTTTGTGATATGTGAGTTGCTGCTTCGAAATTAATTAAGGCCTAACGTGGGGGTATTGGCCGGATACCATTAAGACCTGTTTAGGGGCTTTGGAGACCCCATAGCAAGGGAGAAAAAATGTCTCTATGTCTCAATGATATCTCTTTCTACATTGCAGCCATTCTTATGTAGAAATTTTTGTTCTCTACATAACAGCCTCCCTACGTAACCATCATTCTTTGCGTGCTAGTTATTTGCCATGATAAAGCGTTCATCAGTGATTCTCTCAGTCGAAGCCGTGCCTTCCGACCAATTTACAGATTTCATCTATCTAGATAACACATAATCGAAACCTGGAAAATTTCCCAAATGAACTCCCCGATTTCCAGTTGTGCGTAACATCAACCCCCTCCCATTCACCCCGAACTCCCGTGTCATCCAAAACCAACTCTAACTCTCAAACAATAATTTATTAATTAAAAATCGTCTCAAATAACATCTACTGCGCATACGCAGAATAAGCCAAGTTTTGCGCTGCCCCATCCAAGGACCTCTTGTACTGCGAAGCAGGGGGGTGGTCCAAGATCACAGGAGCGTGAGGATCACCAGCCAGCTTTTGACACAGTTGGAAAATGGCCAGTCCAGACGCGATGATAAAGGAGAACACCGACAGCTGAAGACCGTTCCAAGCCTTAAAAGCTAGAAGTCCGATGAGGAAAGGCACTACAGTAATCGCCTTCAAAAGGATGAAGGTCAGGATCGGAATGAAGACTTTCTTCAGCTTGTGTTTCTTGCCACGTTCTGAAATTTGCATTGATTAGGTGTGATGTGTTGGAGGTTACATCGATTAAGCGTTATGCGGTAGTGAAACTTGCCCTCTATTTCAGACCCGAAGTTCAGCTTGAAGTTCAACTCGTCTTCATCGAGCTTTCGGGATTCTACAGTGAGATCACCTACGTAAGGCAGTTTGAACGTGAAGTCATTGGTTTTGATGTAGTTTTCCACAGCGTCTTCAACCGATCCTCCGGACCGTTTCGTGCTGACTTCGTTATCGTACCCGTTTCTGGTGACTGCCACATTGTCCGTTAACTGCTGAAATCAAAGGAGTGTATGAGGTATTCCTGATCTGATGAACACCCGATTTACTTCGAAATAGCTGCCTCGAAGGATGTTATCCAGAAAAGAAAACGCTTTAAATTGGAAACATGCAAATCTATCTTTCTCTGCACAACTATCTCTTAATTTCTCTACCGTGGGATCCAGTGCTGTTCCTTTCCAGAATTGGGGCTTTTCTTGGGGGGCGGCATGGGTGACGTACACCAGACACAATAATACCAACCACTTCATTTTTTAATTAATAAAGAAACTGGATGTAATGGAAATAAATAAATTTTTGCTTAGGTAGTAGTGACTAGAGGCTCTTTGGTTGAATGATTGAATGAAGAGTTGATAATAGTAGTAGGTGATTTATATTAACTGTAAACAAACGAAAGTCTTTTAATATTAATGAGGCAGGGCCTTAGAAGGACTTGTTTTACGGCCGGCGGACTTGGTAACGGTAATGCTCAAGTGGAAGGTGCACTTGAAGGATGTTTCAACATATTCTTACTAACGGATTTTTCAGTGCCATATTGCGCATACTAGAAGGGAAAAAATCAACGAAAAATGTAGGCGAGAGTTGGTTTGGTGCCCCCTAAGGCCCCCGAGGTGACGTTCGAAAGCCGAAACGCCTCCTCGGAATATCTGAAAAGCTGCAAATGGTGAAGGTTTTCTACCAAAGAAATCCATGGACCCACTGCCTAAAATGGTTCCCCAAAGTTATGGTCTCGATAGGGATCGTCTGAGAACTTGGGGGGCGATCTCTCGGACTCATGCAAAGTGCATCGAAATAACGTGATAAATTCCTTTAAAAATGTTGGTCTTGTGGGACCTGCGGACAATAGAGTCCGACCGGGGCAGCTCGAAGCTGGTTTTTCTGAAGCTTTGGAACCTTAATGATGTAACGTAGATGAAGTTTGAAAAATCATCATAAATGAGTGTTAGCTCACACCTCGTTAAGTAAAAGGTATTAAGCTGCCTGCCCAGCCGGGCTGTTGGGACTACTCCCCCGATCCGCACTTTTAATCCAAGTGCCCCCGGGGGCTTTAAAAAACGTCCAAGAAAAATTTGAAAGGTTAGCAAAATTGGCACCTCCCGCCTCTTTGGAATTTACCAGGATTGACGCCTCTCTTCGATTTCAACTCTTGAAATTGAGAACGTGCGTCATCCCGGTGATCCTGCCAGTTCCTGGAGACGTCGCATCATCCAACTGAGATTCATGCCATTCATCGTCCTTGCTGATAATCCTACAAACCCATTTAATTCTAACCTACTGCCATCAATAACTAAAAGACAGAAGAACTGATTCGGATCAAACGAAAGCAACATCGTCCACATACTTTCGTGTCCTCGCGCCTGTTGCCCAAGAATGCGCTCTGCATACCCAAATAAGCAGGCAAAATTAAGAGACCTTTCCTGGAGCATCCTCAATTATTTATCCAAAATGGGTTTATGAAAGCCACCAGAACCCATAACACCTTGTCTATGAATGAATTATTTTCTCCCCTACCTGAACTGCGGTATAAATACATATTAAGGGTGTATGGAATTTTATTCATACAGTTGAGGCCCGCCTTCGAAGCAATGAAGGTCTATTGTGCGGTTCTAATTTGCCTTGTGGGAGCTTGCGCTGCAGCGCCTAAAGTTGAGTCATCCACTTGGGACAACCTGATTCAGGTTAAAGAACTAACTTAACAGCTAAATTTCAGAGTTTTGAACCGTCATTTGCAGGTGGGCAGTGATTTGGAAGTTGCCAAGTCCGCCAATTCTGGAAGGAGCCATGGTCAGTCGCCTCAGGAGTACATCGAAAACTACATCAAATCCAACGAAATCTCCTTCAAACTGCCCGTTGTCGGATCAATGGTGACAATGCAGGCAAGGAACTTGGATGACGACGAATTGGGATTTAAACTTAAATTCGGCAGCGACAGTGCAGTGCAAGCCCGCAAGAAGTCCAAAATCAAGAAGATCTTCGTGCCGATTTTGGTCTTCATCCTCATCAAAGCCATGACTTTGATCCCACTGGCTTTGGGGATTCTCAGCTTAAAGACTTGGAACGCTATTCAGCTCTCCTTCGTCTCCTTCGTGACCACCTTGGCTATGGCCGTATGGAAGCTGTGCTCCAAAGTCAACGGCGATCATCCTCATCCTCAAGTGATACACGAGACTTACGATCCTCACCTCCACCACCACATTGCCGCCGCGCGTGTTGACCAAGTGGAAGGGGTGCAAATGGCTTATAATGGATACGCTCAGGCACAGAATTGATTAATTCAGAACTCCTGTGATTGTTGTTAATTTATTGAAGAAAATTAATTTTATTGTTTAAATTTCGTTTTTGTTTTATTGCTTCGTCTTGCCATGTAAGGTACTCTCAATTTCTTTGTCTGCAAGACGCATACAAATGATCAACCTATAATTCCGGTTCCATTCCTCGGTACCACTCGGTTCATCGAGTATTCAAAAACGGTCAGGCATTCAGACTTTTTTGCTCTCTAATTTTGTAGATGCACCACCACTTCTTTTTCGGTGGACAGCCATATAAATTAAGATTAGCCTATTAAATTGCCATTAGTTGAGCTTCGGTTGGAAAAATGGGCGGGTTAACTGCCTTACTGATTAGCTTACTAGCCGTAACAAGCCTCACTTACGGCTCTGCACAAAACTTCATAGATTCGGACTTAAAAGATCTACTGCAGGTGTGTAAGTGTGCAAAATCCCTAACGGAAGAATTCAATTGCCGAAGCTTTCCAGATCGGTGGGGACGTTAACGTGACGCAGGTTTCCGATGGACGCTCCGCAAGGCAACTTGGAAATGCATCTTTTGAAGATAACTTGGAGAACTTCGTCAAGTCTAACGAACTTTCTATGGAGGCTCCTTTTGGCACCACTGTAACCTTCAGCGGGAGGAATCTGGATTCGGGGGAAGTTAGCTTGAAGTTGCGTCTAGATTCCGAAAGCAGCGAGGTCCAAGGTATGAGTACCAAAAGCATTAATCATATCTAAAAATTTTAACATCATCTATTACTCCAGCTCGCAAGAAAGCGAAAATCAAGAAAATCCTACCGCCAATTCTTATAATTTTGCTCCTAAAGGCGATCACCTTCATCCCTCTAGCTCTAGGAGTGCTGGGCATTAAAACTTGGAACGCACTGCAGCTCTCATTTGTATCATTTGTTACCTCCATAGTACTGGCTGTATGGAAATTGTGTGCGAAGGTACCTCTCTCGGGCCAAACATTCTTGATAATCAATGAACTGTATTAAAAATTATCGAGAATTTTGGATGGAGTTATGTTCTGAGATACTAACAATTGGGAAATGAAATTTTCAAAATTACTTTAGTTTTCAGATCACCATCACGCCCCTCATATAATACACGAGGCGGTTCACGATGTGCACATTCCTCACGTGTACCACGATAACCATCACGATCACCACGTGGTCCATCACGATCATCATTTAGATCATTTTGATGACCATCATTATCATCACCACGACCCGTGGGAGCATGCGTACCACCGATCAGACGAGGGTGGCTCGCAACAGGTGGCCTACGGCGGGTATTCCCAAGAGATAAAAGCCTGAGGAGATTTCAGTATTTTGGATATTTTATTTATTTATTTATGTGTTTAGAAGAGGTCCTATGTTGTTATTAAATGTTTATGAAAACGTTTGTGGGGATTCTGTTGTTGTTTTTTAACGCTTTCCTATTTTGCCGACTTTGTATTTTTACTGGCGCTTTCTATTGGCAAATTTAGTCTAAAACTTGCGTATTCCGACACTAACGACCTTATTAACGTTGAATGGCCGTATAAGGATAATAAATCTATTATTTTTGCTTTAAAATTCCTAACGAAAACACATCTAGGCTGGACGGCACCGCGAGGTGAAAGTATGTTTTTTCTAGTTGGGTCTTATAAGGGATGTTTACGCAGTCCACCCTGTATCCTTTTTAAAAATTTAGATATGTCCTTTACCTAGTTGCAAAAATGGAATTAGTTAAATATTGACACACCTATTTATTTACATCTCAGTAAGGTGAGCCTCGATTGCAAATATATGAAGAAAACTCATTGTTCAACATCCTTTCTTCATGCGAGGTGGTCCGTAATGACATGTTTGCATTACAGGATATGATCACTATTATGTCCCTCAAATAAAACGCGGAATAGTCCACGCGAGTATAAAACAGGAATCGAGTTGCTGAGGTTTATTCGGGGAATCCCTGGTCGTCGCCGAGGTCCAACCGGGAAGCTCTGGCTGGCGTTGAGGTCTGAATGGGAGATCTGATGATCAAAAGGAAGAAGAAGGGCTCTTATTTTTCACACTCATAGACATTTTTCAGCTGTATCGTTTCTTGATCGATGTCCAATATCACATGCGTATGTATCTGAAGCATTACGAACGATATTTGTTTTGCAAAGAAACAGACCGAACATGTTCTCCATAATCGCAGTCGGCAAGCTGAATTTAAAAAAAGCAAAAATCCAAAATGGCGCCGATAAGCAAAAAGAAAATTGATGATGGTTGCCGAAAATCGAAACGTCGGATTTCAAGTGCGAATTGGCCACGATCTATCAGAAGAAAAGTTGCTTCGATGAAACGTTAACAATTTTAAATTACTTCGGCAAATAAGAGGAGGAAAAAACGTTTAACTTTTTCCAAAAAATTTTCATTTTTGTCATTAACTCTGAAAGTCATCGGAATTTTTCAGATGTTGAGTCGGCAACTCTTGAACTTCAACCTGCGCCAATTTTCCACGATTTAACGGACATCGTTCCTTTGATGGTTCCCGAGATCCCTTGCTTGAGCTTTAGAAAGAGACACCCTGTATGATCTTTGTTTCCACAACAAAGCGATGCAAGATATTTAGTAGTGAATTAAGCAGATAGGGCTATAACTCATGAATTTATGCACATTCATCAATCACAAAGGAGTCCAAAAGTTTGTAGAAGAGAAACTTGGTGATATAAAAATTCACTCTCCGTACAAAAGTTGCATTACACCAAAAAGGAACAGCTCTCTTTCTACTGACCGCCATACATCATATCAGCAACCCAAATTTCAAATTCTGCATAGCTACATCTTTAAAAAGCAAATCGTTCGCCCCTGTCCGCATACCAAGTACTACCGGATCTATAGCGGAACCGCACCATCTTTGCTATGGTATTCGGGTACTGCCTAATCAATATACAAATCAGCAAAATACTGAGTGACCCGGTATGATAGTCGTATAAAACTGCACCCACTCTATTAAAAATTCATTGATTAGTTTCTTGTCAATCTGTGCACACCGAAAATGTGGAGGTTGACTTGTGCTCTTTTGGCTGTGGTCGCAGTTACGTCGGTGAGAGCTGAAAGCGTCTCACCCCGTTCGGGGGATGAGTTGGTCTCCACAGTACTCAGCAGGTGCGGGGGAATGGAATGTGTTAAGGAGTACGTCTTGGTGTACCTGGATAATGTGTTAGGACTGCAAACTGATGCTAGAAGTGCTCAGGTGATTAATTTTCTCTCACTTACATGTACAAAACATTAATTAGTACGGTATTTTAGAACATTGATAACGCCATTTACAAGCGCGTTGCCAGAGTTTTGGAAACTCAAGAGTTCAGGATGAGAGTTCCGGAAGTTCTGGCTGAAAGCACCGATATAGTCTACAATCCTTACAGCGGCTTGGATGTGATCACCAACGAAAACGAATGTAAGTAGATAGTTATGATTGAATTCTGACAATTAACGGAAGCCTCAGCTAGAGGACTCTTGAAGAAGAAGCTCCTGCTTCCATTCCTGCTTCTGTTCAAGCTGAAAACCAAACTTCTGATGCCGATCTTCGTATTGCTTACAAGTCTCAAAGCCTTCAAAGCTCTTATCCTATCTAAACTCGCCATCGTGCTGGTGCTGGGATTCATTATTTACCAGTTGGTTGGCAAATCAGGTACTTCACCTCATACCAAAACAATAACGTTGAATTTCATCTGCGCCTAACGTTTCTAAAGGAATGCCCATGCCGATGATGACTATGGCCCCAGCAGAGCCTCCCATGCCCCTATACGGCGCCCCAGTCCCAGGTCCGTCCACACCTCCCACCAGTTCGTACGAGCCAGGATGGGAACCCAACACAGGGGGACCATATTCTAGAGTCTGGACCGCTTCGAATAACGATGCCCAGAATATGGCTTATTCCGCATACTATCCAGGTCCTTCAACATCTACAGGGTCATCAACCAGCCGCCCTTAGGAGCTCCTCTAGATTGAAGTGTTAATTTATTTTTGATGAGTGGTTAATTTATTTTCCTTGTTGAGTCAATAAAGTTATTTACCAAATTGTGCCTTCAGTGTGCAATACCTCGCAATTCTAAAGACGTGTTAGATTATAAATTTTATAAAAGCGTGCTTAAATGATGTTTGTACAGAGTGACTAAAATTTGGAGGCTGCTAGGGAATCGATAACTGTAAAGGGCGTAGGAAAAAAAGTTGATTATTAATAGACTCCTAATAATTCAAAAACCGCAAGTCGATGGGACATGGGGCTAAAGCTTTCTGTTAGGTAATTGATCCGATTAGGTCAATGAAAAATGGAAATATCTGGTAAGTGTAGCACGTCGAGCCCACGTGCAGCTGTGCAATTCATAAAATTTATCTAATTTGGTTTAGGTACAAGTATTGAACTTTATGAAGGTTTTTGAAGCATTTTCTCAACTCTTATAAAACCCAAAAAGCGCTCGCAAACTGCGGCCATCTTACGTTCTTCCTGCTAAACCGCACGGTTTAAGTGCGCAGAACCCCAAAACGACTCTTGGCCATTTCACTCATTCGCTCATAGATGGTGACAGACAGTACAAACTTCTATGTCTGAAAAAATTGCAATACAACATTGCCAAATTACCATAAGCGCAATTTTGCAAATCATCTTTGCGTTATGAGTCAGAAGTCTACGTTCCTTTCATCAAACAAACTTACCTTAATTATAGATACAGCGAGGAGTCTTGCCAAAATAATTCATGTTCCTCAGACTTAAAGATAGCTGATGATCAGCTGAACCATGAAGTTCATATTTGGCAACACTGGCCATTGTCATGCATACTAACTCAAGGAAATCGGTAAAACCGCAACTCAAAGCTGTATTTTTAGCTATAAATTGTCAATTCCGTGATTCTACTCTTCAAAGCGACCTTGCAATACAATGCTAAATTAATTACTAATAAGGTAAGCATTTAAAAAGCTCATTAAGCTACTAGTGCAATCGGTCGTAAGTCGTGAGTTTTGAATCTTATCTCCATTTTTCGTTTTGAAAACGCTTAATAAAGATTGCTCTTATCGGGCTGTGTAGTTAACATTATCGGTCGATTGTTCAACTTAAAAATAAATAAATTCCGGCTCCACATAGGATACAAGGATATGCTTTATTTGAATGTAGACAAAAAGTGGGTAGTGGGTTT
Source organism: Euwallacea fornicatus (assembly GCF_040115645.1). Classification (NCBI taxonomy): domain Eukaryota; kingdom Metazoa; phylum Arthropoda; class Insecta; order Coleoptera; family Curculionidae; genus Euwallacea; species Euwallacea fornicatus. Next base: position 2,124,240 of record NC_089570.1, read on the forward strand.
AGCATTGACAGTATTGATTGCAAGATTGTGTGAACATGAGTGGCAGCGGGAGCAACAGCACTGGGTAATTATAATTTTTTTTTTTGCTTTGTGTGGTCTAGTGGAATTTTTTAGTGTCAATTTACACATTTCATAGAACAAACATTAATATTGCTTCTACAATGATAATTGATCTAATATCCAGCATTTTATGGAATAAAATTCGCATTTTATCTCCTTCAACGTTATTTCAAAACGATCCAACCCAAAACAAAAAGGTATGATGTGTCCGCGTATTACAGGTGCGCGTGAACATTACGGATGCGCGTGCGTATAACTGCCGCCACGCACTTCCTGGACGTCAGTGTAGGGTCAGATGGATCAAGGGTTGAAGACAGTAATAGAAAGCTCTTGTGCACCAGACACTAGATATTCCCGTCGTTATTACCTTACCGTGATCAATTACTGATTATACCTCATTTTCAAAGTTCTCGAAACTATTTTTGTACCGGGTGTCACGGCAATTGTGTCCGACGAAGACACTTAAAACCTATTTGGTTTCCCTGGTTTTAAGTTAAAATTTTAATCAGCATTTAGCGTAACTCTTGATCGTACAAAGAGCAAAATTTAAAATGGCTCAGAGTAAAGTCCTCTTCAGATAGCAGAATAAGGCTAACGCTATAAGGCTGTTAATATTAGCACGAAATATACATTTATCCTGGAAAGTTTACTCAGCCGCAGCACCTCGATCTAATTAGAGCGTCGCCGATAAAACCCAAAACTGCCATGTGTATTCATAATTCCGTCGCTTATTTTGGCTTCAATAATAAGACGCTGAACTCGTTGTTTTAGCTATTTCCGGCGGATCCTCGAGACAACAAATAGAGACAGTCAAGTTATCAAGAACGTATTTGGTAGCTTAGCCAAATGTCTTTTCTATGTTAAATACAAATTGGTGGTTGTAAAAGTATGCACGTAATTAATGTCATGGTGCATTTGTGAATGAGATATTCTCCTGAACTTTCCAAGAGAACGGTGGTTCCAGGTAAAAATTAAATGGAACGCAGTTTTTCTTCAGTTTTATTCATTCTTTCCTTGGCCAGCCCGTAACTTTGCCCGATCCGGTAACTCTATTCTCCTGTGATTCACTATTCGAATTTGGAATGAGAAGTGTTCCTCTCTAACGTATTACTCTATGCATAAATTGGCGGAAATCTTAAACTGAATTCTCTATTTCCAGGCCCCCAGTTACTCAGTTTAAATCAGAAATATCTTTGGAGAGTACCAACTATGACTCCCTGGTTTTGGTTGCGTCGCCAGACCTCCCGCTCACGTCGAGTGCATTATCAACTACCATAGCCACAGCTCTGCATTTGGATCCAGCTTTGAAAACTGAAATAGCCGTTTTACCCATACCTTTACCCGCAAAACGACTGGTATATTCACCCACAGGTAATAAGGTGCATTTAATCAACAGATTTGACGAACACTTTTGTCGGAAATTTATTGCCGTCTTTATTTTTTATTTATTCTTTAGTGTTTATAATCATGCTCAAATGTGAACTAATGATGTTGTATTTTTTGCAAAAATAGGGCCCTTGGATCTGGATTACGATGATGTTAGGGTCTTCAAGAAGGCTGCAGCTGCTGGCGTGAAAAGGGCATTAAAAGCTGGAAGCAAGCGACCTTTGCTGGTTATTCCTGAAATTCCTTTTCATGATGGCCAGTTGGTGGCGATACTTGGAGCCTTAGAAGCTTTATATACAGTAAGATAATAACTTAAAAAATGCGAACAACGGGTTATGTTTCGTTTAATTTTCTTACCTTTTTCAGCCTCTCCAAGTTAGAGAGCATGATCCCAGCAAGATCAACAAAGTTGAGTATTTGGGTTTATGGACTCCAAACGCTTCCAAAACTAAGGAATTGGTTCAGCTCGCACAAGTCCTGGAATCTGGAAGACGAGTAGCTTGTGATATCGGAGGAGCTGATCCGGAAAGGTACATGTAGAAGAACCATGCACAAAAGAATCTTCTCTACCAAGAGATTTCTGTTTATTTCAGGATGTGTCCTCCCAAAGTGGAAGAATATGTCACCGCTTTATTTTCGGGGTCCTCAATCAAATACAAGGTGATTAGTGATATAAACCAAATTACCAAGGAATATCCATTATTTGAAGCTGTAAACAGAGCGGCCAGTTCTCAGGAAAGACATCGAGGACGAATCATGTTTTTGGAATATGAACCGGCTGAAACGCCGAAGGAAACTTTGTTCCTGGTAGGGAAAGGTGAGATGGTTTTACTTTGTATTTATATGCAAGATTTTAAGAATAGTCATTTTTGCGAAGCCAAGTTCTCGCTAAATATATATATCAGAGATTTAGCAGTTCGTGAGTTTTAGTATTATGGTATTAGAGTTTGTAATAAGATAACGACGAACAAACAGAGCCATCTCGGGATGAAGCACTGTCAAACGAGGTTACTATTACCGCTACTATTAAATGACCAAGTGTTGCGGAATCTCCTTTTAGACTTTGGTACCTCCCCAGAATTGAAAAAGAGAGACAAAAAGAGAAAATGGACAATAGAGATATAAAAGGACAGAGTTCCGATCAAGTAATAGAAATTTCGTTAATTTATTTATCTATACTTGGTTAATAAATTAAAATTATTAAATAAGGAGAATTTTCCCAATATTATTCCAACATATACAAATGGACAGTAGTTGTATAGCCTAAAAGGGTCTTAGCTGACGGGGCCAAAGTCTATTAATTATTTTCACGCAACGAAATAAAAGAAAGTTGGAAATGTGGCGTTGAAAAATTGCACACAACCTAAGCTAAGAGTGCGTTTGACTGTACCTGTATCTAACTTAATTGCCAGGGGCATTATGCCCATATGTATGAAATCGATCAGAATTTGATCCCGGCAATCAATAATTATTTTCCGACACAATAAACTTTAGTAAACATTTAGCAAGATGAAAATAATAATAACGCGCTTTGTCAATTCGTATACAATACACAATAAGTTGTATTATTTTTTACTAAAGACTAATTACATATCATTAATATTATCGTCGTTTATAAAGGAATTATATACATATATTAATGTTTCGTTGAAATTGTGATAAAACAAGTTTATTAGCGTTATCTTGAAAATATGGTGAACGAGTGTTATCATGTATAATGTGTACTGTTAAGGTATATACCACCATGGCTGTAATCATGGCGGCACAATGGCGTAAAGGATAAGAGACATATAGACGAAAGCGGTGGAAAGGTTTTAATTTACCATATGGTAAATTAAAATCCTCTTCACGCTATATATCTACATATGTATATTATACATGTACACACTTCCTGGATGTCGACGAGAAAATGTGGGTGGATTAAATGGGTGGGGCGCCGAGTTTGAATAGCCCTCTACACAAAGGACATTGTCAGTGTCAATCGTCAAGCGTAATATCAATTTTTTTTTTATTTTATCGTTAAGTTTTTGAGCAATTTGTTTCAAAAATATCATAGAATTGGAGAAAGAGCTAATTTGTTTTCGTTACATGATCGTGCTTGAATTAGATATATTTAAATAGATGATTATATTTTATTATTCAATATAGGAGAGGTATTGTATGACTTAAAGGCAAGGGCGTAAAGACAATAAATTTATTAGTAATTTACCCAATGTCAAACAAAAATGATAAATTGTTTCCACCAAATTATCAAGATTTTGGTGTAATCTGGTGTCTCACAACATAAGATTTCTACGGTTTAACGATTTATTAACAATAACAATACCATTATTTGCGAGATATTCGGTTATGTCCGTAATTGATCCAGAGCTAGCCAACAATCGGTTTCTATGAACCCGTATATAATTGATTCAGGTGTGGATAGTCACCATGTTTGGGGAACATGGAATGGAAGCCAATATAACAAGACGCTTATCTTATTATTTAGTTATATAAAACGAACTTATTTGATTAAAAAGTCGTTTCTCTTTAAGGGGTTACCTATGATACTGGTGGTGCTGACGTGAAAATTGGGGGACACATGTTAGGTATGTCTAGAGACAAATGTGGGGCGGCCGCCGTGATCGGGTTCATGCAAGTAGTGAAACTCCTCCAACCAAAAAACATCCGAGTTGTAGTCGGAGTCGGCCTCGTTAGGTAGTCCCTTGGAAACCGAATAAATAACGATTTCATAAACTTTTATTTCAAAACAACAGAAACAGCATTGGTTCAAACAGTTACGTGGCCGACGAAGTCATCACTGCCAGATCAGGAGCCAGGGTTAGAGTCATCAACACTGATGCCGAAGGAAGAATGATAATGGCCGATATTCTATGCAAAGTAAGTCCTGGTGTTTACTCAACATTGCCACGGGTCCTGCCCTAATCAGTTGTTTATTAAATACGTATTAGAAATAATTTTTTGAATAGCTAATGAATTCCGCCTTAAATGCCACGAGCCTTTTTTATCCATAAGCATACGAATTGCAAATTAAAGGTAAACAGCAATTAAACAATTAGCAACCCTTTTTTAGTGGTTTGTGAAGCAATCTTTTGCTCTAGATTTATCGGATCGCTGTTCCGTATAATTGATGGTGTGTGGTTTTTAAATGGGCCATTGCCAATCTAGAAGAGAGGCGCGCCCCGATTGAACTTAAAAATGTAACTGTCCGCATAGATGTGTTTCAATGTCTAGCAGTGCCCCCGTCCCCCCTGCCACTTCTATTTGCTTATGGAACAGTACCATTTACCGTAAATAATGCAAATATAAAAAAGGAAAATCCTGCGAAATATTATTAATAGACGATGCCATGACATTGCATTATACGCATATTATGCCATTCGTTTACTTTCAAATAGGACTGAACGATAAAAACCCATAAAAATCCTGTTAATACACCTTCCCAATCGGGTAAAACTACCGTTTCTGCATATAAAAAACCTAATTGAATTCATGTACCTGTTATTTATCCAGTATTTTTACATTTTTCCCTGTAAATGTCACACGTGATTCTGATCTTCGCATTATGTAATAGAAACGTGAATTGCAATTCCACCTACTTGCCTTTTGTTTGCATTCGGTCTGGGGCTGCATTAGCATTCATTGAAAACCTGTCCATTAGTCTAGTATAAGAAAATCTGCTATAGTTTGAAAGTACATAATATTGCATACATATAAACAATGAAGGGTTTATTGTAATTTATTTACTATTGAGTAACTATGCTCCTCATATGGGACTTTGTGTTTATTCTCCGATGAAGTATGATAATATCATAACGCAGTTAGGTCCGAAGGTAGGTAGTAGATATGAGATTAGATAATCACTACACATGATGAAATTCATTATTACATAGCTTGTGTGACAATAATTAAACAGAATTACCGGTTATTATATTCAATATAGGTAAAATTTTTGATATCTGCATTTTTTGCTGCAGTTGCAGGGGAGTTACGTAAAATATGGATATTATGACGTAAATACGTTGTTCTCCATGAACCTGTTCTGGCTTTTTGTTGTGTCCCGGATTTCACCAGGATTTCTAGAAACGAAAGTACTCATTGCGGTACTACGAAGGTGCCTTTAGCATAGGGTATCCTATTATGACCGGTTATTTCAAAAACTGAAAAGAAGCGCGGTGTTTATTTAAGAAGTTCAGAGTTTTTGTTGTAATAAAGAGTATAGCCATGGGGGTTATTGTTGGAACACAATATCCGATAAATGACTTCGTCGTGATCGATTTTTTTGACGAAATTTTCAAAGGTATTTTCGCATAGTGATTGCTTGATTTCATCAATGGGCGTTGAATCTCGTCTTTCAGTTCAGGAATCGTTCTTGGGTTATTGGCATTCAGATTTCTTTTCAAAAAAAAAAAAAAAAAAAAAACCGAAGAAAAAAATCCAACGGCGTCAAATCGCATGATCGTGGTGGCCACGTCGTGCGGATACCTCTCCCTTGAAATTTCATCTTCGACAATTCCATTGTTTCACTTGCTGCACGGCAGGTTGCACCGTCCTGTTGAAACCACACGTCTGTGAGATCAATTGCAGCAATTTGAGTCTAGAAGAAGTTGTTACGGTAACGATCGCCGTCGGCGCTAACCACATTGCCAGTCGCACTCACGAGGAAGAACGGTCCAATCACTCCGCCGATCCACAATGCGCACCCAAGAGTGGCTCGTGATGGATGCCTGGGACGTTGAAGAATCACCCTTGGACTCGCGGCTCCCCAAATGCGACAACTCCGTTCGTCTGCATAGCCATCAAGTAGGAAATGCTCTTCGTCAGAGAAGGTGTTTTTTTTTTGTCGAGAAATCACCATTCACTTGTTGCTCTAACATTCGTATTGTGAGCGTTCGAATTTCTCCATTAGCCACTGCAGCGCGAGGAGGAGGATTATGGTCGAAGAAAAATCCAGAGGATTTTCCAACGGGCTCCGCGAGACCCCCGCCATTTTGCTAGCGAGTTTTTACAATTTTTCGTTTTCTAATCCTCCACAACTAAACCTTAATGCTTCGACCTGACGGCTTTCCAAATACAATGCTGTGCGAATAACGAAGGAAAAATGGTGATAATTTCAAAATAAACGATATTGACGGGACGTTCTGTATAAAGGCGGCTTTTACCTGTGTACTTTCAAGTGTCTTTACCCTCCCGCAGTATTTCGTTTCCTGAGATCTTTCCTCCCACCTCCTGCGCGAAGCGTGCTGTTGGACAGGGACAACGTTCAAACTTCGCTTGGCGAATTTTCCGACTAAGGACCTTCCTACTGAACAAGAAGAAAAGCTTTTACGGATATTTTGCGTCGTTGTATTAGTTCAATTTCACTCTGAAAAATTTACAGTCGCAGATGCCCATACTGAAGCGAGAAATCGTTATGATTTGTCCATTCAGATGTCCTGACGTGACAGAGCACACCTTTCCCTGCGTTTCCCGCAACTCTCCTCACTGGACACTTTTCCATTTCGCTCGCTTCTCGCAAGGTTCAGGAATCACAATTTCGCGACAATTTCCGGACTTCATCGTCATGCGAATGGTTCATCAATCTTTAGCGTTGTTGCGAAGATCCAGCCTGCGACATCGTCCTTTCAACAACCCCACCGTGTTGTCAGTATCACGTTCTTGTTATTAGTTTTGTTTCCTGGTGATCATTAGAAGGCTCTTTAGTATGCATTTTCTGTCTTCGTTACACGGTGTAAATGCGTCGTTAAGTCGGTTCCGAAACGGTCAAACGTCCATCTGACCGCTACATAATCGAACTCCCCTAACCCTTTAAGTTAGGTGGAAAAAACTGGGGATCGGACGCCAAGGAACCGGCGCACCCACGTGCCACGTGCTGAAAGGTGTCAGGAAAGTGCCACACGATACTTTCGAAGGGTTAAGTGGCAAAAAATGGCGACATATGGTAAATAAGCGGGCAAAAAGGAAAAGATGTAATTACATACTCATAATGTGAATATTTGAGCGACCCTTTGCGGGGCAGTAAGGGCCCTTTAATTAGAACGGAGCTAGTCATGTGTAGCTTCATTAGAAAATTTGCCTCGGGTTTTTTCTATGGAAATTTTGAAAAGCGGTTCCCACGCCTAACCGTTGGGGTATCGCCGAGTAGCCGACTGCAAATTAGTACGGAGGATTGCTCAATTCGTCGGTGCTAGGGGCGCATCTTCAAAGACCAAAGCCCCCGGAAGTGGTAGGTCTCAGTCCTGTCTGCAAAAAAAAAAAAATGAAATGAAAGGTGTTTTTTTTTGGCTCGTAAAACCCAAACCCCTTTCCCTGATTCACTCTAATCCTACGTATTGATTGATCATCTGCCGGTAGGGCTGAATGCAACGTACATGTGATTTTTACACAAAGAAAGCACCACATGACGCCGCGCCGAAGATTAAGTGCCGTTAGTTAATTCCGGTATGGCGAAAACCCGAAAGGGTGCAAATAGCCTGATGTCTTAGGTACCACGTGCCAGGCGTGTGCCAGGGATCGGTTTTTAAGAGGCAGATGTCACGTATAAATAAGGGTTCCCGGTTCACCTGTAACAATTAGACGGAACCTTTAGATTTCTGCCCATTGTGCAGTTTGCGGATGGCAATGATCCACAACCTTCGCAAGCATGTCTAGCCCATTACTTTTCTCGGAAGCAATTGATATGTGAAAAATAAATCTCATACATGAATAAAGTCACGTGTCAAAGCACTACAGTGTAATTACAGGCGGCATATTTTCCTACTCTATTTTCAGACTATTTTTTTCATGTAAATTACAGATATTTAAATAACATTCATGTGCGTCATACAAGAAAAATCCGTTACCTTGCGTTTTATTGAAATGCGTCGTTAAGCCTCAATGAAGTTTTTGTTTCAGTTCAAGGAGGAGGCCCTTACAGCCGTCAACCCTCACTTATTTACCGTGGCCACCCTCACTGGACATGCCTGCTTAACGGTCGGTCTTGGATATTCCATTGGTGAGTTCAACTATAATAGATAGATAACAGTACTGAACACACGACACGCATTGGCCTATGTGCATCTTCAGTCAAAATTAGCTCCAACAAGCAGAACCGCTATCTGTCCCCATTTCCATTAAAATAATTACCTCGCAACACCGTAAAATAACATTATGGACGTACCAGCAAGTGGACTTAGATAACGGCTGATCACACACCTTTTTTCTAGTTTTGATTAAAATTACTCTAAAAACCACTACCATTTTTACAGTAAACCCTGTTAAGTTTATCGTTCTTGCAGGGAACGGAACGGAGATTTTCGAGCAATTTGATATTTATCCAGAGGCGTAGCGATCCAAAAGTGTACGTTTCCCTGCTTAATGGCGACATTTCGCCCTTTCAAGAATTACCTATAAACAGATGCCACGCGATTTTCCCGTATTGCACATTTCAGTGGTTAAGCGTTTGAAGTTGCCATGATTTGCCAGAGGAAATGGGGATTATTTTCCAGGAAAAAGGGCTTCGTTATGATATTGGTGTATCGTGCCACACGTTACTGTGCCGATCCATGTCGATGCGCCTGACGCACTAGTGATGCGGCGGTGGCCGAACGGAAATCGAAAAGGTCAGTGCGTTTGCCGAAAGAGTCATTTTATTCAATGGCCGCCAAGGTGACCCGACTCGGTGCCGCTAGACTTTTTTTCCACATTCGTTCCATCCATTTTGACGAATCGGCGGAAACGGAGGCCGCATTTTTTGACAATTGGCGAAGTTCCGAGATTTCCCCGAGGTCCCGATCCAACCCGAAGTGACCTGGCAGATCCTGCGCGCACGCAAGTGCGTCCGTCTAACTCATTTTTGAAGGCAGATCGCCACCTCGTTGCGCCATATTGAGGAGAAGCGCAACTTGCGACCTTTCCGTGACACGATCCAACTCTTCCGGAGTCCCCGACGATGCATTTTTTATCATGTGCGTACGCACAACAACAAATAGCATTTAACCAATCATGCAAATTGAGCTACGGTATAGTGTGTAGTATCTTCATTGATGGGCATAATACCACAACAACAATTATAAAAAAAACGCAGACCTCTACCAGTTATTTAAACAAACAACTGGTCAATAATAACATGCCACAGACGTCAGGAGTAATGAACGTGTTATTTCCCGAGAAAATGTTGGCCAATAAGCCACAATTCTTGCTTGTCATAGTTTCCGAGATCCGCACATAGCGCACGTAGATTACTAAATTTATTGCTCAATATTTGCTCGATGTGGGACTTACGGAGAAGTCGGGTCGTACCGGAGGGTGGCAACGTTAAGCGCCCTCGTGAGCGAGCGTCATCGAGGAGTCGCGTCAGCGACGAACCGAAACGCGAAGGTTCGCGTAGCGCCAGCGGGAGTAATGGGAGGCCTGCGGGATATACGAAGCGCTCATTCCCGCTGCCGCGGCGCGCTCCGTCATCGAGGCACGTGACGGAATGCAAAAGAGAAAAAACGCCGCGCCGGGGCGTCACATCTGTTCTTGAAATTTCGCAGTCACATCGACTGGTCGAAGCGTGGCTTCGCATGTCTGGACAATGTCCATTTTTGAGTCCTCTGAGGCGCGATCGTCACGTCGTCGAGGTTGAGAGGTGCCATCGGCGGGCCGAGCGACGGGCGAAAAACGCTTTTCCGAGTTTATCGAATTGCGAAACTTCGCCCGAAATCGTCGTGCCCCGGAGAGGTGGACACCCGGCAAGTAGGTGAACCTCGGCCCCCTCCTGAAAGCGTCGCCGCGAAAACCCGGATGTATTTCGTGGTAGGTGTGCAAATTCATTGTCCCGCCACTGTAATTTGTATTGTTAGTCATTATTATCCACGAGATATTCGTGATTGTAATTTTTGGCCGAGATGGCCGAGAAATTGGCTTTGGAGAAAGACGCGTCCCGTTAGTTGACCCGTTAATAATAAAGAGGCGTGCTCTTTCTTTCAAATAATGCCTATATAAAGGTTGCTTTTTTCACTTCCCGGTAATCTTAATGATGTTGCACACCCAAAATTCACAGTTATTCCGCTGTCCCAAATGCATTTAGTTACGATGCAGGAAACGATCGAAGATATTGGATTTATAATGACGGAGAGTCACGTATAAAGGCACTAATGTTCTGCCAGTACGACCAGTCAATATTTCCTTTAAAGTTACTTGGAATAAATTTAATAGTAATTAAACGCTAATTTAAAATAACACTTTTCTTCTGCTGCCATCGCGTTTATGAATATTCATTCCGGGATAATTACCAATTTCAAATACTGCCTTATTTGGCTCTACTTACCTTAGACAATAGTTACCTTAAAGCAAACACCACCTAATCAATCTTCATTATGGGATCTCCGAAGGAAATCTTCCAATTAGGGTGCCTCCTCTGCTATATAATATGTTAATTAGAAAATTTCCACACACAAACAGATGCGATTATTGTAGAGATGAAAATTCATTAGATCAGATTCCCACCATTACGGTGTTGCGGTTTTTCAGTTGTCGATAATGGTCCAGCGCATAAGGCGGGACACGGCAGGAGGCTGCAGCAGGCCTCGGAGGAGATCGGCGACCCGTTCGAGGTGTCCACGTTGAGGAGGGAGGACATCGCGTCCCACAGAGGGGTCGCCGAAGGCGACGACGTCGTCCAGGGGGAGTCGAAACCGTCCACGCAGTCGATGAGGGGACATCAAGGTACGTTTCCACGCGTGCGCGCACGGGTAATTCTGATAAAGTACAGTTTCCCGGTAAGCGAGTGGAAATTACGTGATCAGAAAATGTCTGATCAGTTTCAATTCCACGAACTTGAGCGCAATCGAATCGTCATGGGTAGCGCGGTTTCAGCGATCATTTATAGGTAAAAGTTTAATACACTGGCGAGCATGAAATTCGGGTCACTTCAGTATTTTCGAAATTTTTGCCTTCCCAACTTCCAAAAAAATAAAAAAGGATAGCCTTTAACGGTTCCGAGGTTCTTTAACCTTGTCAAGGGTAAATGGTAAAAAAAAACGCGATTCTGTACCCAAATAACCCATGTATTGTGCAGGTGTCCATTACCCAAGCACTGTAACATTTTTGAACACAATTTTGTGCTCAACTCATAATGACATTAATATCGCGTATTTCCCCCTCTAGCGTTTGTGACAGCCTGCAAGCGTCGGGGCATGCTTTCAATGAGGTTGCGAATAACATCCTGGGGTAGGTTCTCCCATATTTCCTGAAGAAATTCTCGCAATTCCCCAGCCGTTCTTGGACCGGTTACACGACTGCGAAGACGTCTTCCCATCTCGTCCCAAACATGTTCTATGGGATTTAGGTCGGGACTTCGCGCAGGCCAGTCAAATCTCCGTATTTGAACCTCATCCATGTAAGCGGTCACGATTCTTGCAACGTGGGGCCTAGCATTGTCTTGCATAAAAATCGAGTTATCCCCCAGAGACCCCATGAACGGCTTGACATGATCTTGCACGACCTCCGGCAAGTACCTGTGCGCAGTTAGGGATCCATTTTGAATGAAAACTAACTCCGTACGGACATTAGAAGAGATTCCTCCCCAGACCATAACTGATCCTCCACCAAATGGAAGACGTTCGGCTATACATGCTTGGGCATACCTTTCTCACACGTCTCACAGAACCAGTAAGACAAAATCGAGATTCATCTGAGAGTATGCCAGCGAAAAATATCACCTCTCTTTCAATACATTTATATTTGAAAATTTCAAAGTGACCCGAATTTCATGCTCGCCAGTATATTTGGAATACCGTTTGCGAGTAGCGGTGTTCCCTCGCAAGAACCAAATTGCTCTCTGCGGTTCTCACGCTTGATTAGCCGAAGAAACGATGTTTGATACTCGTACATATCAAAACAGTAATCCGACCGTACTTAGCGCGGTTCGGACTTTAATCGGGAAAACTTGACCGGCGATAAATCTCGCAAAACTAAAAAAGGAAAGCTCGTCCGAAGTTGCGTGATTCGAGCTTTCGTTTTTCACGTACACGAGCTTTGAAGTTTGAAAATTGTCCGATTGCAATTGCGACCGTTCCTTGAGATACTTGCAGCCGAAATTTCAGCTTGGTGGTTACGTAATTGGCCTTTCCAAGCTGCGCCCGGCAAACATTCGGGGGCTCGGCCCCCTCTAATCACCCCATTCCTTCGCGCAACGACGCCGGCCGATGCTTCGGCGCAACTTTAAAATCGGGACTTTTCCGCACATGTTCGTCTTTTTCTCCCGCGTTACACGTGGAGCACGGCTCAAACATACAGAGTGTCCACAAGACAACTTCGTAGGCAAACATTTTAACTCGATTCTCGACTAACGATAATAACCAGAGCTTCTGCAAGGTAAGTATTCGCCTCTATGCCGCGTTCCTCACACTTACGCTTCAGCTCTACTATTTTCCCCGTTTCACGCGCACCATTTTTTGTCATTTCCTCGGGTAATTTTCCGGCATGTGAGAGTGGTGAGTGTGAAGAGCGGGCAAAGCTTCCAGCAATAACTTACCAATCGCTTTTGCTCATGCAGTCAGCAATCAAGTCCCGCCCTCCGGACTACCTAATTCTGTTCCGATTTCAGGGCCCGTAGGGTTTCTCCTCCTCGCCTCCGGTTTGATAGACCACGGTTCTGGCAGCTCCAACCCCTTGAAATACAGTCATTTGGACATCGCTGGATCGGCGGGGGATTTACCCGATCCAGCGACTGGATCGCCAGTCTTAGCTTTAAGCCGAGCTTATGTTTTATAGCGGAATGCGGTGCTTCACTTTCAATAAAGACTTTTCACTCTTTGCGTTTTCTTCTGTAGCGAAACTTTACCAAAACCCATTAACTCACACCAAATATAATTATCTTATGCTAGGGCCTGTGGCGTTCTTACTCTTGGCCTCCGGTCTGGACGCTCATGGCTCCGGAAGCGACAGGCCCCTCAGATACAGTCACTTGGATATCGCTGGGTCAGCTGGATCGATGCCCAGACCTCCGACTGGAGCGCCGATTCTCGCTCTGGCCAAGTCTTTTCTCCTGTGAAAGCAAACTTTCATGTATTGTGAGGAGTATTATTAAAGGCTTTTAATGTCTGCACGTGCATCCTTTAGTTCTTTCTAACTCTAGGAATTAGTATTGCATACTGCCACACTGCGAATAAACGGTCAAGCTTTATATGCAGCAGGAGTCCTGTTGCTAGGAAAGTAGTGTTCTAGCATAAATATACACTTTCATTGCGGAATGCTCGGCTATACGTAATGCAAGTAAATGAGTTTAGGTGTGTACCATTGTGTGCGCTCCTTTCGAAGGAATTGGGTTATGCCTAGTTGTTTCAATGTCTTCCATGAAATGTCTCTTGAAAGCTGACTGGGGACGGGAGAATGAGGAAACGTTGTTTTTTTTTCCAATGCGAGAAAACACGAAAATGTCTTGCTACGATCGAGGAGCGCATGTCGGTGCACGCTCGTCGTGTGTGAAGTACCGCCGCAGCCCGCCATCGCGGTTTTCTGGTTATTTTAATAGCGCGATTTCGAATGGGCACAGTCGAAGAAGAGAAAATTAAATGATATATTGGAGCCAATGGGGCAGGATGATTTGGACATTCCTGAACAACGTTCTCCCACAAAATTGAGCGCACTTAGCCAAACAAGAGCAAAAAATTAAAAATCGACAAAAAAATTGATCGGAGAGTCGGGGACGATTTGGTTTCATCGGTACCTCGTGGACCGTCCAACTTCTGCGCAGTCGTCAGGAGCTTAATGAGAATTTTCCAGGTGAAAACTCGGCGATGTGAATCCAAGAGGGAAAATATTCGTCAAACTTTTTTCACGAGGAAAAGCATGCGAGGTGCAATTGTAGTCGGAGCGCATTCCACAATTCGGAAAATTATGAATAAATATCGATACGAAGGAACATCTAAAAATAATACCGGGAGAGGAAGGAAGGGAATTCTTGGTGCTAACGACGAACATTTTATTGTGCGTCAAATCGAATGGGGCCCCAAGCTCGCCGCATGGGTGACCTCAAGGATTGGACGGCCAGCGTCCTCAGAACCACTTCGCGGGGTGCTTAGAAAAAATACTTATAACGGACGAGGAGCTCGGAAGAAACCATACATCCCCATACGTATCTAAAGCACTAGAGCGACTAAAGCTTACTCGGGGACGCGTTAATGGACTGGAGTTTTGAGCCTCAGTTATCTTCCCTGACGGAACCGAAATGGCCATTTTTGGACCGAATGGAAAACAAACTGCATGGATAAAACCGAAAATGGAAAGGACCGTCGCGACTGTTGAGCACGATGGGCAATATGTGATCTTGTGGGCGCGTACCTCTGCCAGCGGTACCGGAAAATTGCGCCTCGTCAACCGAATAAGGGACAGACGTTTTTACATGTATTTGCTGAGGGAAAATTTGAGGGCCTCAGCTGAAAACTTCCCCCCCGTAGCCTTGTGGGGGTAGTTCTAGGGTAGTAGTAAACCCCATCGAGTAAACTAAATGGAAACCCCGAAAGCGAGGAGGAATTTAAAAATGGAAATCTTGCCGCATGAGAGAAAATGTCACCTGATTACTCAGTTGAATTGGTCCAATCAGTGCTGCGAAGACTTCGAGCCGTCCTAAGCTCCCAGGGGAACTCCCCAAACTGTCGAAATTGAACTTTATTTTTGACGTATTTGCTATAGTGGTCCGCGCCCAATTTGTGACGCAATTTAACGATTTATAATGACACTTCGGTGCATTAATTCCTCATTTCGAAAAATATTCAAACATTTCGTTATCTGCTACGATCCAAAATATCACATAAATCAATGCTCCCAATGAAACCTAAATTCGCTAATCCCAGATGATTATTTGGGGAATTGGATCGTTCCATCTTACGTACGATCAATTTCGTGAATAACTGTGTGCGTTCCCACGCCGGTCCTCGAAATTCGTACATTAACGTACACGTTCCGTAAGGCCGCACATTGTCGCACCGAGTTGTGTGCGAAGAAGGTACACCGCTCGTTTTTACATCTCATTTCGTTAGGTACCCGTGGCAAGATCGAAATTTAAAACGGCACCGATTTACTGCGGAGGTATCGCAGATGCTGGAGGTTCATCATGCATTTCAAGTTTTGCTTCTATTCCGCCTCTGTCGAAATCAACCAGCGGGAGACAATGTCAGGGCTACGTGCTGGAGGTGTGTAAACGCATGCAGAAGCGTGGTAGTGGTTAAGTGGCAACTTGCGACCAGGAAATATTTTGAATGGGCTTAACGATGATACAATAAGAACAAGACCGAATCAGTTTACGTTTCTACAGTGGTATTGGGGTCAATCAGAAAACGGTAAATTACATAAGCGGACACGCAACTTTAACACACTGTAACTGACAAATGGCCATTTTACGGAAAGGCCACGTCTTCCAAGTGACTCGGGAATTGGGTCATTACTCCGTTAGGTCCGTATATATTCTTAAGGGTTCAATGGCGATGATTCACGTTTTGCGTGATTTCATGAGCAAAAAGCATCGGAACCAGGGACGGAGAGCGTTTCGTATTTTAAGAAAGTTGATGGGTATTTTTTTGAGGAAATCGCGTTTAATTTTGAAATTAATGTTTTTAAGGTGGATTCGGCGAGTCTACGTCTCGTCGCAAATTATATCCATTTATTCCATATTTAGGTGGTCATGTCGAAGAAATCGAAGCGTTATACCGAGGAATGAGCCAACTAAAACAGATTATCCCCGAGTTGAACACAGGCAGTAAAATGCCTTCAAGTGAAGTTTGACCGGTAAAATTGACCGCAAGCGGGTTCGCCATCTTGGATGGAGACCCACTTCCAAGTAACGTTTTACCCAACGTCCATCGAAATAGGTATTTTGGCTAGACCGATTCTGCCGAATTGACACAGCAAATGCGATGAGAATTATGGGACGGTTTAAAACTAACATGGGACGAAGTTATGGTTGCGCGTGGTGCTTTGTTCCAATGGTGATACGCACGACGTGCCCTGCGTTGGGGGTAATTACCGACGCGTTTGCAGAATTTTGATATTCAACGGGGGAGAAGCGAAACATTAAAAATCAATAAAACGAAATGATTTAATTAAATTTGTTTTATTTCACAAAATACTTCAATACACCACTTAATTTAATTAATACTAATTAAACGAAACGATTTAATTTAATTTATTTTATTTCAAAAAACACTTCAATAAAACACTTAATTTAATTAATACTAATTAAACGAAACGATTTAATTTAATTTATTTTATTTCAAAAAACACTTCAATAAAACACTTAATTTAATTAATACTAATTAAACGAAACGATTTAATTTAATTTCTTTTATTTCAAAAAACACTTCAATAAAACACTTAATTTAATTAATACTAATTAAACGAAACGATTTAATTTAATTTCTTTTATTTAAAAAAACACTTCAATAAAACAATTAATTTAATTAATACTAATTAAACGAAATGATTTAATTTAATTTCTTTTATTTCAAAAAATACTACAATAAAATCACTTAATTTAATTAATACTAATTAAACGAAACGATTTAATTTAATTTATTTTATTTCAAAAAACACTTCAATAAAACACTTAATTTAATTAATACTAATTAAACGAAACGATTTAATTTAATTTATTTTATTTCAAAAAACACTTCAATAAAACACTTAATTTAATTAATACTAATTAAACGAAACGATTTAATTTAATTTCTTTTATTTCAAAAAACACTTCAATAAAACACTTAATTTAATTAATACTAATTAAACGAAACGATTTAATTTAATTTCTTTTATTTAAAAAAACACTTCAATAAAACAATTAATTTAATTAATACTAATTAAACGAAATGATTTAATTTAATTTCTTTTATTTCAAAAAATACTACAATAAAATCACTTAATTTAATTAATACTAATTAAACGAAACGATTTAATTTAATTTATTTTATTTCAAAAAACACTTCAATAAAACACTTAATTTAATTAATACTAATTAAACGAAACGATTTAATTTAATTTCTTTTATTTCAAAAAATACTACAATAAAATCACTTAATTTAATTAATATTAATTTAATTTAAGTTGCCCAGCTCCTGGCGTACTACCATCTGTGACAACTGTCTCTGCTCCGGCCCCATGACATTATGGAATATTATCAGATAATGCCGAGTGTAGATCGCGCTTAAAGGATAATGAAACTTAGTTGTTGGGCCCAATCTGAGCGATGGCAAGCGATAAGTATAATTGAACAGAAGATTAATTTTCTGCGAGAAGCAGTTTCCGTTCGGATTCGTACTGTTTATTTTCGGGCGGCAATAAACAATTTTTTTTTTTTTTCAGTTTGGGCATCCACCTCCAAATCTTGAATTTTGCCTCTTTTTATACGTAAGTTGGAGTCGGCGGAGGCGACAGGTTCCAAGCTTAATTAACGAACGTGCCACCCTGTCCCATGCAGACGGTTTGGCAGTGTTGAGTAACGGGAAGTAATAACTATCCGGCTCGGTGCGAAAACGGTGCGTTTTCGACCGTGGGCCCCCTAGTGTCTCCTAATCGCGTCGCAGAGTACTGTCCACCCCTGAAACGTCTCCGTGACGACATGCTGCTATAGCCAATCTGTCCTTGTTTTACACGTTCGATTTGTATCGAGTCACTTTTTTTTTGGGGAAAAACCAGCCGATTATCCACCACTGCCTTCCTCCGCAGTAGATGGAATTAGCTTCGAAGTAAGTACTTAATATTGCTTGATGTTCTCTACGAAAGCACTGAAGCTTACGATTTATGCGACCCGTTTCGCATATGTATTATGGGAACATAATTTATTATTTAAAACTAGTATTCCGTTTCCTCATTCGGCGGACTTTCACTTTTATCAGAAGTCATTGAACAACTCTTAACAACCCGATGCGCAGCTCATCCAACCTTAGGCTTCTTACAATTCCTACACCTGTTTGGCTAAATTACCGAGCTCGATTTGATTCACCCGTTCTATTTTATTAATTGAAAACTTTGTGGTGGATTTTTATTATGGGGGCGAGGTCAGTTGGTCAGTGTGCGTAATTCGACCGTCGCACCGGACCGATGCGCCCATCTCGCCGACGGTGGCGAGTTTCCCCAACGCTCGCCCGTTTCGGGTGCGGGAAACGCACCTGTTTGACGTTTGACTTCGGTGGATCACCGACGACGAAATCGGCGGTGGACCGAGGCTGAACCATGAAAACGAACTCCTGCTCTCGACGCAAACGTGAAATATCAAAGAATACAGGCGCCACCGCGCTGACCTTCTAAGGTTGACCAAATTGCAGTGCGGAATTTTGTATCGTAGTACCAACCCAAACAAGCGGTAATAAGTAATTATACCAGCAGCTATCAAATAATTACCTTCACAGCCTTGAACCAAATGATTGCAGGTGGTTTTTTGCAGGTGATTTGTCGCTTGTTCTGTAATATGCGATTTACATATGCCTTGAACTTTTGCGTTCATGAATCATTTTTCTGCTAGTTTATCCTTTGGTGAGTGGTATCGAAGCCGCCAGAATTGGTCCAGTCATCGCGGTTGGGACAGGACGATCGGCATGGGCGAAGCCTCATGCTCCACGGTTGTCAGGAAAAAAATCGCATGCATTTTAGACGAGGAGAAAGTAAAATAGAAGCTCGTACGAAGGAGCTTATAAAATGTATGCAAGAAAGTTTATATTCACGACAAGTCCGGTTGTATAGTCGGGTCAAATACGTGTACAGAATTATTTACATTTTACAATGTCAGGGCCGGGCTCGGCGTCGTTTCGCAACTCTGGCAGAGGGAAGAGGTTGCCGCTAGGAAGCCGAGCGAGCGGTGGTAGGAGCGTGAACGACCACCGGGTTGGATCGGGAGGAGAACCCTTTTCGACTTGAACAAGCTTTGTGGCTACGTTGGGCAAGCTGTTTTTTCGTTTATCGCGCCTCGCGTGGGGGTAGGAAAAAACCCTACAAATGTTTCGCCCCGAAATCTTCGGCCCTCCCTGCCGTCAAACTCGAGGGCACCCCGTCTTCTGGCAGTTCCCAGTCGGGCTAGCCGAATGAAGGAAACGCCACTTGAGGTGGAAAAGAGGTGAACTGCATGCGCATGTGGAAGGAATTCGCATTGCGACGTGCCTTATCTAAGGACATACCTGGTCGTCGAGGATCAGCAACGGAATCGTCTCTAAGACGTTCGCAAAAAGACGGGCGGAAGGACCTGCGATCTCCTCTTTGACGTCCGCGAAGGTGACGGGAAGGGCGACTTTGCTAACAAGGTGCATGCGCCGACTGATTGCATTAAAAAGGGCACCAGCGCCTGCTTAAAGCTCCTCGAAGGGCAGCGGAAGTTCCAACTGTTGGACAACTGTTGACTGTCGGCGTTGCGGTTTCTTGATTTTTCGCTCGATCATTACTCGCACACAATGCCGATACAATTTAATTTTCCGTATTTCAACTTCGCCCATCTAACTTCCCAGCCTGCATCGACGTGTCCAGGGAAGCAACAAAGTGTGTGGTATCTTCAAGAAAGTAATAACCTTTAATACACCATGCGGATGTATGTTCTCTGTAATAAGGTAGTACGTAATTACACTCGATTTTCTTCATCACAGATATGTGGTAGTTCACATATCCCATTCATTAGGCTGCGATTTTTAAGATGTTTCTTAGAAGTGAAATGCTGCCGACTCACGCACTGCAACTCTCGATTTCTATTGGACTGAGAAATTCCCGTCCTGAGAAATACTGTTTACCAAAGCGTTGGACTTGACCTTAACAGGTCGAAAAATATCCCATTAGTGACAATGTAAACGCACGTAATTTTGTAATTCGTTACATAAATTATCGCTACTTTTGCATTTAAGTAACAAATGTCATTAGTGCAATTTTTACATTTTGCGTGAAAATAACTGTAATAATTCAGTGGATTTTTCATAAATCTGAGCTCGTGCCAGTTAGTTTACTGTACTTTTCATTAAAATTCACGTTCACGATAGTGTTCGCGTTATTGTCGACACATTTTTCTGCATAATTAATTCGCTAAAACGACGGGTAAATTAACGGTGTTAACGTAATATCACTCCCGGCGGTTTATTTCAATTTCTCCTATAACGTAATGGATGGTTTTCATGTAAACGGTGTGCACCCAAGTATATAACGGGTGATCATTAAAAAAAAAACCTCGCAGTAAGCGCTGAGCCGTAAACGTAGGGCGTTGATTAAGCCATTTATTATATACCATCAACTATCTGGGAATAGGATAGCGCCCGACGAATCCATCCAAGACGTGCCCCGCACTTCGAGCCGGCGCCGACGCGTGGCGACATTTCCTCGGACTTTTGACACGGGCAAGAATTCCCTTAAATCTGGCCAGAATTACCGACCATTTTTTCCCGAATCAGCAAAACACGTTTTACTATTTGCCTCGCGATCTTCATTGGTTGAACCGACCAAGGAATTAAGCGAAGCGGGTACCTGCATGACTACACACGAGCACCCGTGCACATTTCAACGGGGATTGCACTGGTCAGGCAATGTGTCCAGGGGGGCAGGTATTAATTGCACCCGATGTCCGTGTCCGAGGCCAAGCATTCCTCGTGTTAAGTTAAATTTATTCCAAAAATGAGGAAAGCACATGCCTCAGGTAATTGCACTTCTGAGTAATTTCATGGGCCGATCTGCTCCGTCCTGGTTGTCGTGCTGGAGTGCCGGCTTGTCGATCCTTCCTCGCGACACTCGCGGTTCTCGCCCTCGCGAATGTGAGTAGACGAGCTGGCACCGCCGAAATTGCGGTGAAAACGGAAAATGTCGATAACGTATCGATGACTTTTTCACGTGGAGGTGCGGGGGCGAGCATCGACACGATTCGTTCCTTGTCGGAGCTTGCAAGTTTCATCGTGGACTCCTGAATCAGTCTTGATGGAACGGAACTGGTTTCCATCTAATAAGGGAAGTAAGATGTCGAATTTCCAATCCGGATAATCCGCGGAATATGTGGGCAGATTATAAGCGCCGCGGACCGTAAGTGATCAATAATTAAGCGCAATCAACAACTACGCCGTCCAATTAAGAAAACAGATAAAAGCCTTCAATTATATTTAAAAAGTCACTTTTAATGCTCTACGCAACTACAGCTTTTTTGCAAACAATCTACATTTTAAATCATAAAAACCCTCGTGTTCGTAAAAAGCAATATTCATTAAACGCCGATCTTGTAATAGAGCGTTTAGGTAGTTTTCGGCTTTAAAAGACGACAACTTGCCGCGCTACCACTTCTCAATGGAAGTGGATCTCTAACGCAATCAAATCGTTTCCTTAAATCTTCCTATCTACAGGGCGTTTTTCGGTCATCGTGGCGCGCCCCTTGGCAGTGCGGGGGTCTCTGAAGTTCGAGCGCTCTCAGAATGGGTGTTAGAGCAATAAGCGATTTTCCCGAAAAAAATCATCTTCTCCGACGAGGCGTGTTTCCAATCCGATGGCTACGTCAGCAGAGTTGTCCCATCTAGGGGGGGTTGAGAGTGCAAGAACGACTCTTCAACCCCCCCTGCATGCGCTGCGAGCCGCTCTTTGGTGCACATCGTGGACAGGCGGAGTCCTTGGATTTCTTTGGGAATGCGGCTGGCGACGTTGTCATCGTCAACGGAGAATGATTTCTTCCAGGCTCGATTTGCTGGGATCGATCTCATAGACATGTGTGGTTTCAACGGGACGGTGCAACCTGCCGTGCAACGAAGGAAACAACGGAATTGCCGATGGCGAAATTCCAAGGGAGAGGTACCCGCGCCACGCGGCCACCACGATCGCCCGATTTGACGCCGTGGGATTTTTTTCTTTTCGATTTTTTTAAAGCGCCGACGACCTAGGAGCGATCCTCGAACTGAAAAACGAGGCTCAACGCGTTATTGACGAAATTGAGCCGCGAGTTTGACGAAATTCCGTCGACACGTTGAGTCGCCCGGGGGCCGTTCCCCGAATGCCGAGTCCCATCGGTAACTCTTTGTCAAAATGAAAACTTTGGACTTTCAAAGCGCCCTTTTCACTTTTCGAAATAACCGGCCTCATTCGGACGCCCCGTATCCGGGAGCGGAAACTGAAATCTGAATTCGAGCTTGAATTAATAACAAACCTCGCCCCATTATTCAGGGAAGCCCTGCGGTCGCGAAGGAACCATCGCAGCGCCAAGCAGAGGAAAAACCGACAATACAGGATTTGGCTGGGCGTAACACCTAATAATATCTGTGAAACACAAGGATATCCTTCTCTGACACCCACGTTCCTAATTGAAAGCTTCCATGGAGCTTTCTCCGAAATTTGCGTTACATCACATAAAATATCCACGTGAAATCCCTTGGCATGAAAGCGATTTCTAGCGTTTCCTTCATCCGCATCTTGGCCTAGAAAATTTGCCACAAAGGAACTAGGAAGTGGAACAGTAATAGTAATAATTTTAGCGATGGACTTTTTCCATGGTCGTGTGACTCAGCAACAAGAAATGGTTTTACGTTGCAAGCCCGGTTGGACGTATCCCACGCATTGTGACCTTTCCGTCCTAGGAAAAAAAGTGAGGTATTTTCTCCTGACGGCAACGTGTTGACTTTTTTACACCGGCCCCCTTTTGTGTCAGCTCTCAATGGCTCAATAAAACCTTTTTTCCACTTACTCTTCGCAATATGTCACCGAAGTGGGTCAAAGTTGGTGCATTTTCTCAAAAGTTGCACTCGAACCGAATCGACCGTGCAAAATGTGCAAAGAATTTTTGTAATTTTCAGCAATATTGCTTCGACGTAAACAATGAACAATAAAAGAAAGAAAAAACTCGGAATTTTTTCGATATAAAAAATGGTACTTTTTTACAACAGTACCTGCCTCGAGCTTGGTGCTGGACTTTATAGGGGTTGCGAGGTATGCCGGCAAGAACTACCCCGTGTAAGGTTGCGTTGATTTTTAGACGAACAAAAAAATAAGACAAAAAATCGTTACCACCATTTTTTAGCCCTCCGCAAGGGGTTCCGTCGCAATTTACGACCCTTTAACTGGGATTTGTTTCATTTTTTACACCGGCGACTGCTAGGGCCCCATTATCTGTTTGCTTAGATGCCTTTTCGACGCCGAACCTGAAAACATCTTTCTTACGACTGCTATTGTTGCCTTTCTCACGTCCAGGACGGATTCAGCGTGCCAACTCGCAACTTCTCCGATTATTCAAAGGTCGTTTTCCTGGAAGTTTAAAAAACTCAAATCTAACTTGTCCAGGAAAACGTCCTCCGAATGTGAAGACGTCGAGGCAAGGCGGAGTGAAGCCCTGGCCCCCAGGTGAGGAGAGTGTTCGAAATCCTCCGCCAAGGAACTTATGCGGGCGGGAACGGACCTTCGGAACCCTTTTACCTTACGAAAACCGACAAGCCGATTCTGAAGCATGAACTTTGACGAAAAGATTGAAAAATGCGCATTTTCGAGTGTTCTTCCCAGTTGATAACCTCCAGTGCTTTTCGTGCGCAGAAACGTGGCGCCGATAATCGACCCATGGTCAAAAATGCATCATTTTCGATACAGAATTTGGCAAAGATTCGCAATTTATTCGTATTTTCAGTTTCCCTCACGTACGCCTTGAAACCCTGAATGTCGGAAATAGCGCGTTTGCAGGGCACTATCGCCCCCCGAAATGTCCCCACGATAACATATTACACTCTTTGTACCATACGGGGAGGTTCACCAGCGCGTCAAAGCGCTACATCTCGGCAGATATGAGCTTAAGAAGGAAATGCTTCACGTCAAAGTTTTTGATCTTCAAGAGGTACATATTTTAAAACTACTTTCAAATGTACGGGGCCTGTCGTGGAAGTGCGATAGTACCGAGTGGTACCTTCTTTAAACGGTACTTCTCAGCTCTTTTGCCATATTCGGGTTTATTGTCAAATTTTCAGGTTAGCTTATGCAAAGGGCCTCAAATGAAAAATTGATCATTTTTGAGTTATTTGAGAATGTTCGAAAATTTTGATAGTTGCGAGGTCTCGCGGAAATCGGAGCTGCACGCTGAAAGCTGCAAACATCGGAATCGGCATTGTGGAGCTCCAAGGGGACCTAAGGAGCTACGTACTGACACATTTTGATTAAAAAAAAAAACATTTTCTATAACCCCCGAAATGGGCTGTTGCTGTTGCATGAGTTTGAACCTCAATAACTCACTTGTTCCAAATAATGCCTCGATTTTCTCGACGGCGTCGCGTCCGGAGTCCAAAAATGGACAACTTTCGTTAGCGTTACCCCATCCCTGCAAACAGCCATTTCTAAGTTTCCGATAATTGCCCCTTGTCGGCTCTAAAATTTTTCACCGGTGACGTCATCACAGGCAATGCTCGGCGTGAAATCTAACGAGAAGTAAACAGGCCTTTTCTGGCCACATCGCAACGGTGTCCTGATCGACATGGAGCACCATGAGCATTTGAGAATAATCAAACCTTTCTGGCACCAGAATTTACTGCGAGCCTCGAACCAATAAACCACGGGTGCGTCAAACCCTGCTTTAGTACTAATAGTAATAATAAAGTTAAGGACTGACTGGAGTCCTGTAATCAGGTCCCTTTTCTATAGCCTCTTTTGCGTGGAGGGAAAATCCCATCCCACTCGAGGGTTGGAAGCCCCCCGAGGGCGGTTCCGGAAGGACCTCCCGCACCGCAGTGCTTACAGACTGGACCGCTCTCCCAGGAGATGCATTAGTCCGGCGATGGGCGAAGGCCATACTAGCCTTGATATTGTTTTTGTACGGAAAGTCTTGGTCTCGTAACTTGGGCTTGGTATTGTCGATCAGGCCTCGGTCTCGCTGCAAGACTAATGCCAATCTCGCCATTACCCAACGAGTTCAAACAGGTTCCAGTGAATTGCACTTAAATGCGTTAGCCAAGGGCGCTCGCCCGAGCCTCTGCCAAAGGGTGAGCGCCACTCTCAGCGAGTCTTGACCGAGTGCGGCCTCGCGACGCCGACGACCCTCGCCAGTCCGTGAGGCGTTCGCCGCCCTCCAAAAAAGTAAAAGAACAATCGCTCGAGGGTGCCGCTCCCCCGGCCGTCCGAACCGCAGGTCGGCTGTCTGGAAAAACCCTTTCGGTGGCGAGTGCCGTCCGCCGCGCCAGCTTCGAATGGTGGTGGCTCATCGCCGCGCCGCCATCGCCCCGCGAAAGACGTTGCCCATTAAAGGTACTAAAATCGAGTTAGTGGCAACGTAAGAAGCACGTGGCACTAGTACTTGATACTCGTAGAAGGCATATGGCGTATGCAAGTTAAGTCGAAAGCTGCGCAGCAGTTCTCGCGGCCCTCATCGTCATGCAGAGCCGAAGAAGCTTAAAACCTCTGCCGAATTTGGCAGAAGCCACTTTTTGTTCTGGGTTCCCCACCTTTTAAAATTCCTGCTGCCAAAATACATTGACCTTGTCCACTATGCATAAGCAGCGAAGAAGGATCAATGCGGTTTCTACGACGACGATTTTTGGACATAGAAATATACATTGTCTAACGCGGTCGTCGAACTCGACTTGACCGATCCAATGTTTATAAACTTTCGATTAGTTTATTTAAAAATTCGATGGTTTTTTTTTTTACATGTGGATGATGGGTGTAACGATTTCCGAGCGAAGGCGGGACGGTTTTTGGGATGGCGAATGGCGGAGATAGTGAGCCAATATAGTGTTTTTCTAACGCTCAAAAGTGAATGTCTCCTCGAGTGTTTAAGAAGCTGAACTTCCTGGCTTTTTAATATCTCGACAGCGAATGGTACTACCGCTAATTAGACAGTTTTTTGCTTGGTGGAAAAAATTTGAATATTATTTGGTTACCATTTTCAAACTTGACTTTAAAGCGAGCAAATCAGCATACTGATGACACTTAAAGGCATTACCTACTCTAAAAGCGTTTATAAATTTCCGTGTGTATTCAACTCCCGTAGACTGTTTATATTGTCGAGAGACTAATGCACTACAGAAAGCACTTCTAACTTGCACTTTCCGTAAATCTCGAAGAGTCAAACGTTCTGGGTCGAATAGTTTCAAAGGCATTTTGCTTTTTTAAATACCACCAGTACGAGAGCCATAACGCATGCAAACTGCAAACATTTTCCTCAACACTTTACTCTGCAATTACACGTGTTTGCTTTTCTTTATGACCACCTGTGAGATTCTCTAATCATACGCCATTACACCCAATGCGTTTATCTACGGCCTGAACTATCTTTTATTTATGATTTTCGGGAAATGTTCTTTCCAGGGGTTTCAATCCGCGAACGACCCAATTGCCTCCCGTACGTTCGTCGCATGCCGATTCGGTACGCGAGCGATGATCGTTTATAAAAAAAAATTAAAAAAAAAAAAATTATAAAAAAAAATTATAAAAAAAAAATGGCGACCTAGAGGACGACTGCGCCGACGCGAGGACGTTTTTCAATTATCGACGATCTAACGCAGGCAAATAAGCCCGGCAGAACGCGTTCTATTACACACGGAAGTTCCTCACGTGGCCAAGCCAGTTGTGACATGGTCGCCAGGAACACTAAGGCATTTATCGCAACGGGGAGCAAGTTTTTCCTTGCCCTCTTACGGCCACGCTGGCACTCGTCATTCCCATCCTCATTTGCGTTGAACCGCTGCTACGCTTTCGTTGTGGCGAAGAAGCGAAACTCACTTGGTGCCAGGTCGGGACCGTATGGTGGACCGTCAAACACTTCCCGTCCGACATTCTTCCCCTTCCGAAATTGCCATCGAGCAGACCTCCTCCCGACGGCAACGTCCCTTTCCCTTTTGTCTCATCTAGCTCCTTTTAGACGCTTAAGAGTTTCAGAGGACGACGCCGCAACGATCGGGGTGTGAACGCGTTTCACATCTGGAGAAAGCTCGATGTGGTACGGCAAAGGGATCAGTAAACGATACTAAACGAAATCTCGTCGGAAATTGAGTGTCCTGAGCCAACTAAACGGAGCTTGAAGAAAAAGTAACTCGTCTCAAATTACATGCGGGAGCAAAATCAGCATCCTCCTCCCATGTCCGCATCTGCCGGCTCGTGCGATGGTGTAGACCACCATTTGGCTTACTCAGTTATTTTGTGTGGGATTCACATTAGAGAGTTTCCCCCCTTGTCAGAATAATGTGACAAAAGTACGACTCTGCCAATGTGCCTTATTCACCGAAAGCACCTCGTGTTCCTTTCCTGGATGATTAGACATTGCCTCAGAGCGGTGGCGATGATGATGAGTTTCTTCTACTTATCTCTCTCTTTTCCTCTTTCTTTTCTTATTTCTTCATTGATCTTCCTCTCCGTTATCTTCGCGAACGCAAACGTTAATTCTCCCACGTCTCCTCATTTTGCCGCTTCCGGGCTTCTCGCATTTGCTCCCTCTTCGGAGCTTAGCCCCAATCTCTTTCTCACTTCTTGTCTTATGTCTTCAAACCTTCAATATTCAAATACTGTGTATTGCAACGTGTCACGTTCTCCGCAATCCAACCAATTCGCTTCTGATTCCGTCCTTTTGTTCGTGGTATTTCCTTTTGTAACTCGAGTGGTAAATGGTTGACTGAACCTTTCCCCATTTTCATCCATTGTTTGACCTTTGGTATGACGTTTTTGGCCATGCCAGTACGTCTCCTCTGTCATTCCAATAAAAGCCTCTCCCTTATTTGGGTGTTTCATTCCTCGTCACTTGTGTAGGTATTCGTTCTTTTCCCTACGGGTAGGGCTGTGCAGGGGATCCCCGCCATGCCTTCTATTGCCTCACTTGGTGCTGTCCTATATGTTGAAGATGTTCAGATTGGAGCCGAACTAGCCAGATCGATTGGAGGGCCGTGACCTGCTCAATATCAAGCAGCAAAAATGTTTGCTCCAACGTGAAGGTGAGCTAATCGTTGAATGCGTCATCGTGAATTCCAAGCCGGTCGAACGGGTTGGAACGTGGATTCGAAGTGAGTTTCTGGAGAGATTGGAGCGTAGCATGCCAGGATGGGAACGTCTTTGCAGTTGAGTACTAATGCATTTTGGAAAACTGCCAGTGTGAGTTCGAAAGCGGTTTACTTCGAGTGATCAAAGTCGTCCCGGCTGGAGCACAAAACTGGTGCCAGCGGATGGAAGCTGAGACCACAAGAGAGCGATCTTGGTTAGCATACGTATAAAAACCGTCTCAAGCTAAGCTTCGTTTAACTCGTACCGTGCCGACATTTCCTAGAAACTCGGGCCTCTAATCTTGCCATTTAGAACATTAATCTTATATGGCCCCCAATAAACCAGTAATTTTCGATCATCGGCATGATAAAAAACATACAAAATTGCATAATTCCCAAACAGGCTCTATGGGAATTTAGGATTTGCAAACCAGTTCTCTGTTTTCAATGCCCGGTGACTGCAGAGTTAATACTAAAATCACACATAGTTATTCCTTCCTGTTTTCGACTGCTTTTTTTTCCTCCAAGAGCGGAATATTCCCTCGTTATTTAAGTGGTGAATATCTCGAGATTAGCTAAAGAATATGTAGCCGCGCTGTTGCCGTACGAAGAGCGCAAAAAATCCACAATCATCAATTTCTTCAAGCACGGTTTAATTAATTTCGAGACAAATGAAAGGTTCATCGACTTGAGCCAATCTGTTCCCATACGGGCGTGTGTGCAACCAAACCAGGTAGAAGGTATCGGCAGAAGTCCGTAAAAAAGACCCTTTTCGCTAGGTAGTTAATGGACCTTTGCTCTCGCTAAAGGGTTGTTTTCACCCTTTTACCTTTTTTAAAGCCACAAAAAAACGATGATAGATTGTTTCCGAATGAGTTTCCTTGTAGGTCTTTCTCTATTGCACAATTATTTTGTGCAATCTGCTAGGGCCCAGGTAGAAAGCAGAAAGCCCGATGTTCATCCCTTCCGTGTTCTGCAAACAGGTGCCGAACGCAATATGCAATAAATATTAAGACTTTCTTCGTTATCTCTCCGGGATCACATCGTTGATTAATATTTTTTCCTTTCAGGCCTGACTTGGATGGTTTTTTTCTCATTTTTATCGGCTCGTTAAAAATGCAACGGAAAGCCACCTTCGGTTATATCTGATTTTGAAGAAATGACGCAAAGAAACTGATGTGCGACAGTTTCCTCTCTACCTCGACGCCCCCCAAGGGCCAAGAACGCCGTGAAAATTTTGAAGCCGAGTGCGCTTCAAGGTACTCGAAGGTACGAGCATTTGTGCAGCTGGATTTTGAAAATCGACTTCAAGTTGAGGCTCCTTTCCATTCCCAGCAACAGACTCTCCACAGAGCTCAGGAGATCGCAGCGAAGTGTTTGCTGCGATGCTGTGGAATAGGCGACGCCATCGCAACTCCGCTGTTTTTGGGCCTCCCAGCAATTTCCATAGACTGTCTCAGGCAATGAAGCGCAAAAGTCGTGCTTGCGGCCTCAGCGGGCCTCGCCTATGAGACGTTTTCGAAGGGGGGTCATTTCTAGGTACAGGACTGTCTGGGTTCCTTGTAGCAGGAATTTGACGCCCCCCTCCAAGTGTAAAAATGTAGAGGTGCTAGCCTGGGCCATCGAGGAGGCCAGCAAACTGCCCACCTCTGTGGATGGTTGACCCGTTCCTCTCCGCCAGGAAATAACGCGAAGGGTGTCCGTCTAGCTGTGCTATTGAGTTCTGCGCAATGTTCGAGCTAAATATCTCGAAAACTTTCGGAGCCGCAGAAGACGAATTGAAAAAAATATGAAACTTCAACCCCTTGCATTCCCTCAATAAAGCATTTCATTCGAGTGTGGTTTGTACAGGGTTCGCCATTACTCCGGCCTTGGTTCCTGGCGTCTTTGTATAAATATCAGTATGAAATGTTTAGCACAGTACTCATTTATATTGGAAAGCTGCGTGATTTGATAATATTTTTGTTTATACAGAGTGGTCCGTTTTCGCTGGGCAGCATAAAGTTATAATTTTTTAAGTAGCAACTCATAATTTTTATTGTGCCATTTGATGAAAATTTAATTTAGAAGGAAAATACATCAAACATTTTTTAAATAGGTTGCGGCGTTGCCATATTAGAAGGTGGTGACAGGTATATGACAACTAAACGACATAAGTTATTTATGCTTTTGTTAAATAGAAGCAAAGCCTACTAGAATAAATCTGTTACATTATGATAATGCCTGTTGAAATTTGATTGAAATTTTGTAAATATCTCTATAACTGTAAATGTTAGATGAAAAGATGTTATTGCAAATTGATAGGGAATTAAAAACTACATTAGGGCTTGACAAGAATCATGGGTACCATTAAAAAAAAAACGAGTTTCAGCAATTTGCAAATTAGCGCTCTTATACAAAAAAAGTATTGTGCATTAAAAAAATGTTTTAAAGTTTTTAAGTACCTCGGACTTTCATTTACCACTATACAAGAACAAATTTCAAAAAACACCAGTTTTGTGATAATTTTTTTCTGATGGTGCATTTTTAAAGAAATTTCTCTAATATGGCAACGCCGCAACCAATTTAAAAAGTGTTTAATGTATTTTCCTTCTAAATTAAGCTGCCCAGCGAAAACGGAACACTCTGTGTAAACAAAAATATTATTAAATCACGCAGCTTTCCAATGTAAATGAGTACTGTACTACACATTTCATATTGATATTTATACAAAGACACCAGGAACCAGGGCCGGAGTAACGGCGAACCCTGTATAGCGAACTAACATTATTTTTGTACGTAGAGCGCGTGGTTAAAATCGTTCTGCAAAAAATCCGCGCACCCCGCACATGGTGAGATAAGGGATGCCGTGTCCCGACCATTTAATGCTGATGCCGCGTCCCGACCATTTAATGCTGATCCCAGCACAATGAGAAAACGCTAGGTCAGACCGAAATACGGAATTCCCAATGGGCCGATGTGTGTCCGATGGAATTCAATAATTCCGGGAGGCACGTTCAAAAACAAATTTCGGCGTCGTCCGTCCGACGCCTAATATGAGGGGGGCGTTCAGGGGAGAGCGGCGCCGCAGCGATTGCGTTGAGCCGTAGCGGCGACTTAAAGCGGTAAAACCTATTTCGTTGGAAAAGTGGAAGTTATATTATTCGATTTTCACAAGATCGAATCAAAACAATTTGTCAAGCGAGAAGCACTCGGCGAATTCAGGCTTTACGTGTTGGAATTTCCCCTGGACGCGCCCGTGGCTGCGATGATTTCGTTATTTTAGAATTCGAAACGTCGGGCACAGCAACGTTGTTTGTTTTTTTTTCCTTATGTGATCACTTCACGGGATTCTCGTTTCTATATTCAACAGACTCCGCTTGCAATGTTGAAATTGGGAACATCACATCGTCACTATTTCGCACCATCAATTTATAACGTTGATAAGTGCCAGAAACTTATAGAATTTTTCAATTTGCCGCTTATTTTAAACCACGAAGTGTCCGTTCACTCCTCCTTTTCCCTGTACCTTCCTGTGCGCTCTATGTTGCGGAGCTTGAGCGGGTTATGGCACCTGCCCTTGGGCGGCTTATTGTCTTTGTTCTTTGCCAGTTTCGTTACTTTTTGCGCGATTTATTTTTCATTCTCTTCTTGAGTTCTGGCGCAATTTCTTTCGTAGCGTGCAGGCAAAGGACAGTCGGTTAAAATGAGTTAAGTTCGAGAAGCGCGGCGACGGCTAGAAAATGGAGAAATTACACTATTAAATACCTCGCAGAGCGATTGAACTGCTCGAAATTGTGATTCTCGTATGACTCATGATTTTTCTCGAACTAGTTTGATTTTCAGAAGTTCAGGCAGTACATTTTCCACGTTTGTCCGCGGGCATCGTTTACCGCGGAAACAAAGAACGGTGCCAATTTCGCCTTTCCCCCACTGCTGACCATGTGGCCCATCGAAAAGGAAGCTAATTTATTAACAAACCAATCTGCCCCTAAAGCTGCCAAAATCGGCCGAATGAAAAAATCCATTTAGCCAGCCGACAGTTTATATGTCTTAACAGGCACTCTCGGCCCGACCAATGAGAACTCAGACAGGAGAACCATTTGTTATATACATCAAGTCCCGTTATCTCGCCTCTCTTCTTCCGGGTACTATTCAAGAACACCCCGAAGTTTTTTACGACCCCCAAATGTTCCGTTTGTTTCTGGGAAAAGATCAGACAGTTGGGCAGATTTTTTTATGAATATTGAATGGTGTTTGCTGAAGGTTGCCTATGACAGATTGTGCCTCCACTTTTTTTTTTAACTAAGCGGCCTTCTGGCCATAGTCCGAGTCTATGAAGAGCAGCGTGGCCAATTTAGACAAATTATTAAGCTTGTCAAGGACTTAAACATAATGCACATGGGGGGTTCTCAAGTTCCTTTCTGCCAACAAACCTCATAGTCACCTAAAATGACGTGCAAATATCTTCTTTGCTTGTTTATGGGGGGATGTGAACGTTCCTTATACCTATCCACATGCGGCGAACAATGCACTGACAGGATTAATTGCAAATTGTTACATAATCAGGCGGAATCAATTAAATTCATCAATGAGATGTTGTGAGGCGAGAGTGTTGCTGAATAATTAACAATAGAATGGCGCACATTGCACTTTATCTCATTGATTTCCCTCTCGTTCCCTCTTTCTCTCTTTCTCTCCCCCTCTCTCTCTCTCTCTTTCTATATATATATATATATATATATTTATATATCTCCCTCTCTCTCTCTTTCTCTCTCTTCCGCTTCCGCCAATTGGCGAGAACTTCCTGGATTCCTTGCCAAATCGATTTTCTTTTTAACGAAATTGATTGCGTTTTTGTGATGGTTGCTGAGATATTGTACGTGTAACGGAACGATGCTGGCGGTCGATATCTTCTGTGTTGTTGCCAGGTTACACCTAATAGCATTTTTTCGCTATTATTGGTTCTGCAATTCGTTTCTCTGCAGTAATTGCCGTACAAACGAGTTACTCAAATGGTGCCGGAAAGGCCGTTTCGTAACACTCCGGAAAGTCCCCAGACGCCTCCATTTGACCAGAACGGAATGAAAGTAGTTTGGGGCGAAAATGGGAAACTTTGCCGATTTGAAGACTTCGCGGGTTCCGTAAAAGCGGGAGCGCCCCTGTGGGCGTTTGAACTCGATCGCTCACCGGAGAATTTTGCAGGGCGGAAAGTCGGATGGAGCCCGTCTACGCGACGCTCCGGAAGAATTGGAGGGAACTCCAGCTGCAGAGAGGTCTTGGACGGGAGGCCCCAGAGCCCGCAGTGAGGCTTATTTAGGGTTTGGAAACCCGTTTTGCTTGTTGTCTGAAATTATAATCTTACACGCAACGCTTGGGCGCGTTGCTAGGACTCCGGTAGCTCGGGAGGAATTTCCTTATGTTTTATTTTTTGTACGTTTTCAGCAGCAGATATCCGTTTCGGTTGTGTGGGCATCGCGTGCCCGGTCGAAACTCGCAAAAACGGGGACGGTTTCGATGCGCCAGATTTCAAAAGCTCCTCGTCCGATTTGTCGCCATATTCGACTGCCCACATCTCTGGAACTCCACTACAGCTTCCCGAGCCCCCCCCCCCTCCTCTTCGCGAAGTTTCTTTTCAGGATCATCCAATAAAAGAGAAACATATTGCAGCCAATTAATATGCTGCAATACCCGAAGTGGTCGCATACCTCCCGTTTCAGCAATAAACCTACCGATGCTCTCATCAACCTAAAGAAGCCATAAACATATACGGAGTAAATTCCTTTTCATTTTCTTAGCACAGTCCTTAAATGAAAGAGGATCCTGGCCATATAAAACACACAATCAGACGCATATCTTCCGAAGACTAAAAAAAGGAAACGTACATACGAATCCGCCGATGCGACGTATTGAACAGATGCGAAAAGATTAAGTTTCACTCGATTGAGACTCCGCGATAAAAAAAAAAAAAGAAAAAAAAAGATCGAAAACCCTCTTCAAGGCATCGATAAAAAAAAAAACTGCACCACGTGCTATGCGCGATTTCAAGGCAGCTTTACACACACTTTTTTGTTATGATTATGATTTTTTTTTGTCCGGATTGAAGACCGACCAAGGAACGGAAGACGTGTAGGTAGAATCGCTTAAAAAATGGTAAATAATAAAACAGATCCGCTGGCGAGGGTCCGATGGCACGTGGCAATTTTGGTTTGAACACATGTCGCGTCGGAAGAACAGGCATTATTGCAAGGGTGGATCGAATGCAATATAATGAGGAACCAGGAAGTAGATGGAGAGAATCGGTCCTTGTGAGGTTTAAAATAATCGATGGTTCGTGGGACAGGTGCAAAAATCTCCCTAGATGCCAAGCCATTATTAATAAGGCACAGGAAGAGGAAAGATGAGCGAAAAATAGCAGTCGGTAAAATAGGCTCAACCGCGGAGAAGAAACGCACTCGGAGAGGGCGATAATTTGTCTTATTAATATTTTTGTTAAGATACGCCACGAAGTGATGGAAAAGAGCAAGAGGAAGGGAAAAATTAAAATAAATTGACCAAGTATTCTTGACTGCTGTAGCTTCTGGGCCTAATAACAGTTTTCTAATGGATTATGCGGCAATTATACTTTTACATTCACGGGTTATTTATAGAAATTGCTTTAAGCCTTTTTTTACCAAAAGAGTTTCTCTTCTTTTTTGAACATTTTTTCCATTGCCCATTAGCGAGACCTGCAGATTGGAAGGCGTCGTTGGTGCGCACGCGTTTATGTGGGAACGAAATTGAACTAAATCATTTTGCAAAAGCACGAACGAACGGGATCGGCGGCGTGTCTCGATGATCGGACTCAATTTTCAACAATGCCACGTCAACAGCAAATACCCACGTGATTTTGCGAAAACTCGTCACGTGATGGCGAGGCTTTTCGCAAAGAGAGTTTTGGACACGACAAGCGATGACACTTCGGCCGTCAGTTTCAATGGCGCCCGGAGTCTTCTCCTGTAGTGCTCGCGAAAAATGTGAAATTCCGTGTGAAAATGTAAGGAAATTTTGGAAAAATTCACGCGGAGCTAATGGTTAATTTCGCAAAATATTAATGAGCGTTCGAGCAGAACTGTGCTCGGCTCGAAACGGGTAAATATCGCACTTTTAAAATTCAGTTTGGTTTGGTAATACCGGGAATGCGATATCCCACAGTGCGGTGCTTGTCCCTCCAGCACTGCCACCTATCGATACCTAATTAATTCTTTTATGTTCAAGAGACTTTTATTTTTTTTTAATGTTTCAGAATTTGGGGCGAAATTACATTTTGGATAAACGACGAAACTGGGTCGCTAGTCGTTCCAGAACAACATTTCCACAAATTTTTTAAAAATGTTCTGCCAACAGCCTGGTAACACGCCGTTTCCTGAAGTACCGCACATTTGAATTAAATGACTACAACTAACTGCAGCCTCACGTGCCCCTCTCGGACTACGCCACTGTGATCTTGGACAGGCAGCGAAAAGAGCATAAGTTTCGCAGTCAGCTGTGAGCGTGACTGTCTTCCGCGGCCCAAACGTGACGTCACAGGTGAATGACTTCTTACGTCACGATGGTTCAATGGCAAATCGCGACCCAGATCTGGCCTGGCTCTGGTTGCCTTCGACCATGATCCAACCAAGGTTTTAAGCGACTAAATTTTATTTTTATTTCTTCTTTGCACGCTTTTTCTGTCTGAAATTCTCTACAAAGTGCACGATTTTCGTTGCCGCTTTTTACGGATATATGTAAATGCCGATGATGAACTTGATACTTTCGTAATTATGTGAAGGTGTTTAAAGTTTCATGGGAAGTTTCTTCTGGTGGCCAGAAAAATATTAATCTTTGAGGTAACGTGATACGGGGGCGACGCATCAGGAAGTGTCGTTCTGTGCGGTTGATCAGCGATCAATTATCACCAATCCAGATACCGCTGCTGTCCGAAGTACTTGAGAAATTCTCGTTTATTGTCTGCCCCAAACGACTTCTCTGAAAAAAGGCAGCAGTGATATAATAGGATTAAAATATACAGAACTAAATGACAAATTACTCAGGGACAAGCCCTTCGCCTAAGAAACGGAGGAGCCTTACTCATTTCTGCAACAAAAGATTTTGGAGTTTCAATAGAAAAGTGGTATGCTACCTGTGTATATTAATATACAGGTTAATAGCTTTTGGAACGTAAGGGGCAGTTCAGCGAAAGGATTTGCACAAAGAACATCCTGCGATGGCAAAGGTTGAGCGAAGTTTCGAGAAATTCTGGCATTAACGTGATTCTTCTAGAAATTTGGGTTTTTCCACGTATGCAGGAGTGCATTAAGGTACGAGTGTCGCAAAACAGCTCATTGCCGTACTGGCGGAACTTGCGTGGAAAGAGAAGCGAAGCGACGGATTTCGCAACTCCACGGCTGCGACATGAGCTTCGTGAGTCGTGCGTCTGAGACAATTTTGTATTGATACAATAATTAAGATATTGTTGCGTTTGGGTCTAGCACTGAGACACGTCGGTGCACCCGACAAACGCCGACAGGCGCCATTTAATGTTATAAAATTGCGGTATTAAAATATTGCACTGTTATTGTACTGTTCGTTTCTGCGGCTTTTAAGGGGAAACGGATAATGTTTGCTTTGGCGCTATAGTAAAAAAAATAGTAAAACGGTATCGAAATGTTCCTCGTTTCGATACTGTTTTTGTGTCGTAACTGCGCGGTGCGGATATGCGCTGTCGCAGCAGGACAAGAAAATTCATGCTGCAAGTATATCAAGGAAATGCCTGACCCGTCAATGTAGGCTGTTTCAAGTTTTGGAGACACGTACCACCTAACCGCTTCTGCGAATACGGCCCGTTTTCCTTTCTAATTGGGCCCCAGAAACCGGTACCAATATTCGCGGCCAACGGTGATGAGTATTGCCGAAAAAATGTAAGCATTTTGGTATGCCACATAAAAGAATCCTATCATTAGCATGTCTTCCTTAACGACTTCGCTAAAACTCAGGCCTACATGACCTACTTGCATTGATGACCGTAATAATTAGCAACAACGATCTTTATTCCGCGTCCCTCGGGCCGTTTCCCCCTCTACAATGTATACATATATATTTTTTACTTTGTTGACCTCAAATATTCCATTATGCCATTATTTTTGTAGCGTAAAATAGTCCAGATCGATGCTTACATGTGCAATCTACAATGTAAATCGGCAAGTAGGATGCAGACTTCCTGCCAATCCAAATAAGCGTATAACACCCATATCGTCCGTCCAAGTGGGATTTATTGCAAAACATAGATAAAAATTGCCTTTAAGGTTCTTTATAGGTGAGCGAGGCGTTAATTACAATGTCTACTCCATTTGAATGAGATCAAATTCTACCATGCAAAAGTTTAAGTACCGGTCTGAGCATGTAGCAACATTCGACCAACCGAAAGAGAGTTTGTGTAAACGGTCGCTTATTAAAATAAATGGATTGTCCGAAACT
Source organism: Euwallacea fornicatus (assembly GCF_040115645.1). NCBI lineage: Eukaryota > Metazoa > Arthropoda > Insecta > Coleoptera > Curculionidae > Euwallacea > Euwallacea fornicatus. Next base: position 2,162,048 of record NC_089570.1, read on the forward strand.
TCTTGTTAAGCAAACAGGTACCCTTTTAAATACCGACCAATTTGAAACATCTCTTCAAAAGATTTGCTTTACTTTGACAAGTTGCTAAAGCAACAAATCACTCCTAAAGGATTAACCACTGTAACCGCACAATGACGACGTGACTGTGCCAAAATTATACCGAAAAGGATATTTATTGGTGGTCCTTTATACCCCCATTTAGGACATTTTGCTACCTTTGCGGTAGTCCGAAGGTAATGAAGATGTCGTAAAAGGATTGCTGTTGTTCCCCCTTTGTCAATATCACTTGACGAATGAGCTGTTTTTCTCGGGCGCTCTCTCTCTGCAATAAATTTTCGTTTAAAAGTAACGATGCATATTTCAATTAGCCGAAACACGTTCAACATGTCTGTCAGGTACATGCATGATCTTAAATGGGCGATTTCAACGCGCCCATAAAACATTTCGCACACTATCGCGATGCGATAATCTAAGTTGCACTCGGGTCCCGAGAAACCGAAATTTCGGGGGACGATTGCCGAATTGCTGCAAAATTACGTGGATTTTCGTAGATCTACGTTTTTTTCATTTTTCTTTTTTTTTTTTTTTTTTTTTTTTTTTTTTTTTTTTTTTTTGGCAAGCACGAGTGTATTGATCTGAGCTAAATTTAGAATCTCATAAATAATGCGATACTAAACACATAACATAATGTAGGCTTGTAGCACCAACGTCTATGCAAATTTTAAGTATATTTGTTTGTGTATTTGACAGATACCATATGGTGAACGATCGCCTGAAATATTTGTTTTGAGTTGGCTGTAGAAGGGGTTCTGGTCTTAGATCAAAACAACAACATATAAACTTTCCTGGACTGAAGCGAAAGAACGTTAATTCAGAACTCAACTTGCGGCAAATTACCAACTAACTTATCGATTTTATTTTTTTTTAATTTCAATTGTTGCCATTTGCAATTTTTCGGACAGTTCAATCTAAACCCCCGTTCCCTTTCGAGTAAATTTGCCAGGCATTGCCCCCGGGACCCGCAGGAGAGCGAACCAAAGAGTAACACTCCTCTAGCGCTTTTCGACCAGCGAACCAGCTCAAAATGAAGATAAGTAAGTACTTTTTCAAGTTGTTTTGTCCTAACGTATCCCCAGTCCCGGCACCATTTGATCAGATCGTTCTCGTTGATCGTCGTGTTTAAAAATTTTTTTATGAGAAAATTTGTAATTTCAATTCACTTATTTCGCACGTTAATTAATTAGGACCAAAATCTCCTTTGCTTGCAGAAAGAACAAATTAATGAGTGATTTATACTAAATTTCACATTTATTATAATCGAGTTAAATTCGCGAATTCACATTCTATCCAAAGCTACAAGCTGTGGGAGAGCCCGAAAAAAATTCTAAGAATTCATCTATCTGCATAAATTTGATCATCTGATCATCGATTTACCATATAACATGAAAAAGCTGCTATTTAATTGGAGACTTAATGGATTAGCAAACGAAGACCTTTATGAGCATTAGATTGATGTTATCAAGTAGCATAAAACACAATCTCATGGTTTTAGTTGTCTCAAAAAGCTTCTTTATTTCCCTGTAAAAACTTTATTTTTTATTTTACAATGTATTATCTTGTTTAATCGATTATCCACAATCTTATATTGGAATGACGTATCTAATATGCTTTATCTACGGCCCACGCAATAGGGCTTTTTTCACATGACTCATTTGAATCACGTAATGACGTTCATTATGGCAGTGCTGACGTAATGAAGTTTGACTGCGAGACACACATTTCGGTGCCGCGCCTGAAGAGCTCAACTGGAAAGCGGCAAGTGACTTTAAGTTTGACGAAACTCGCCCTGTGCCTGACGAAGGGAAAACATTGGGAAAAACGTCGGGTGAGAAGAAAAAGCTTTGTATGGGGTGGACGAAAAAGTTGCATTTCGTCCTGCCCCGTGGCGGAATTTTCAGAAGCGGTTCGGAATGTTTCGAAAACGAGTTCCAACATGTGGTTAGTTAGTTAGTTAGTTAGTCCAACATTAAGGCCAACTTCAAAGCACCGAAACGAAGCATCCTTTCCGGTGTTTCGAATTTTACGATTCTACATAGTAGCAATTATGGAATAGGTGGGAATAAACGTTACCGGTTTAAGTCAGCGCTGCTCTCACATCGTGCGTGCTGAACCCCTTGCTGATGTTGGGAATGAGACCGAATACGAGAAAACTTTAAATAGAGGAATTATAAGGTGCCACGTTCAGGGACGCAGGACGTCCGGGTGGACAACCGCAAATGTTCGCATTTGAAGTGGTCCGTCCTGTATAACGTTTTCGAATCCGTCGTTTCGATCATCAAATCGATTTTTCAATTCCTCGTGACATTTTTGTCTTTCTTCGATCGTTAAAAAAAAAAAAAAAAAAAAAAAAAAAAAAAAAAAAAAAAAAAAAAGAAAAAAACGTCGAACTACCGGGGGATGTCTTCGATCGGGTCATTTGTTAATTTATTGTCGGGCAGATGTTTGATCGTAAATAGCAAATGGCTTAATCAACGCCCTACGTCTACGGTTCACTGCCCACTACCAGTTTTTTTTAATGATCACCCGTTATTACGGTTTTCGCGATCACATTTCTCACACGCTATTTGTATCAGCCTGTTTAGCTTGAACTGTATTGGCAGGAAAACAGATTGGCACGAACTTCTCGAGAGTTACTGTAAATATAAGTTTCGAACGCAAATTTTCAGGTAGTACCGACCTGAAATCGGTAATACCGCGATCGAAGAGAGGAAAAAGAGAGATGAGAAAGAGTAAAGAGACGAAAGAACAAGGGACAAAACTCGACGAAGGGCATCCGTAAAATTTCATAAGAGACGTTGTCACTGGTAAGTCTCCTATTCCAACCCCCGTCCGGAGGCCGATGTAAATCGGCGAAGAACTGTGGTCCTGTTAGGACGGCAGGTGAAAAACGAGGAAAACAGACGATCAGCACGGATTCGTTCACCACATTTCCTGCAACAAATCGACAAACCACACAGAAATATGTATCGGAAAAAAACAGTGCGGCTGTAATACGTTTTTAGAATTAAGATACATCTGTCTTCCGCATTACCCGATGGTCCGGCATGCAGCCTCATATGGCAGCGGACGGCGTTCTCACGGGCCGACTTCCTTCTTCTCGCACCAGGAGGCGGCATTTGCCGCCCCTTTTGGCGGTTTTTTGCCGCCACCGCGAAACTAGAATGGCAGATCATCGACCTCGCAAAGTTAGTGGGTCAGGGCGATTGGCGGTCAAAGACCCCGAGCACTTCGGTCGTTTACTTATTTCGTGGCCGGAGTCGAAGATCGGGGCCCCAACTTGCAAAAGAAGTGCCGGAAATATTGTGTTCACCGAAATATACCAAAAATAATTGGCTACCGAACAGTGTCGTCCCGTACAGTTAGTTTTGGGGGGGAAAGCCGTCATTATTTTTTTTTTTTTCTATTGCATTAACAGTTTTCATCAAGTGCTGTTTTTTTCCGACTCTCTGCTCTTGTCCTGTCAATTTACCTGCGTCTCGGTAATGACGAGGCAGAAACCTCCTTTGATTCGCCTCGAATCTCCTCTTCTCGACTAACCGATCGTGCAGTGCTGGAACCAATATTGTGGACTTCATTGTCAACTTCCTCGGTCGCCTCATCTTTCTCGACTTTGATAATGATGAAGCCCTACTCGCGTTCCTAATGCGACCCCACCCACACCTTTAAACGGCTCTAATTGAGGTTTTAGTTTCTTTTGGAAACTGTCTTGCTTTCGAGCATCTGAGACACCCATTAATCCACATTTTTTGCTTGATGTGTAATGCGTACAATCAAGTGCAACAGCTATGGTAAGGTACGGCATCCACTTTTCTTACTTCCGCCCACATCCCAGGGGCAGCAGGAATTCCACACAAGCGGCACCTTCAGAAGGTGCCCAACTTTACCATCGAGAAGCCCTTCGCAGATGAATTACTCCGACCCAGAGCATTCGCCCATTAAATTCAAATTTCGGATAAATACCGACATTATAAGCTAATAAGTCTCGATAGCCATCAAAGATGAGGCGATGGAGAAGCTTAGCGAGATCTGCAGTACGGTGTCGTACTGTCGGATAATCGAGGAGAGAAGGTTCCAGGCAAATCCAAGGATGGTTCCGTCTCAGCAGTGCCGAGTGGAAACAAAATTGGAAAGGTACAGTCGAGGAGCACCTAAAGCATTTTTCGTTATTCGAAATCTTTTCGTCCGAGTGAGACACAGATGGCGTTAGAAGCGATGGAAATAGTTGCGAATTCGGACACCGTCCAGCATGGTCAATTAAATGTCCAAAAGACCGGATTGAAAGCAATGGCCACACATGCAAAGGCATCTGGATTCAGTTCTTAGGGCCTAATCCCCGATGAAAGACGGACACACACCTTGCTGACCCTTCGTCAGCACAATTACCACAAGCCTTTCACTTCATAGATTCGTCATAATCCCTCATTGACCACAGTAGTGGTCAGCCTGAAGTTGTGTACTTCTTTACAAGCTCTTTATAAAACTATTTGTTACAGCCTCTTTGGATGGTTTTCGGGCCCTTTCATGGGCTCGTGGACAGTCGAATAAAGCGTTTTAAGCGATTTAGTTCTTGTAAACTGCCACAATTTAAAAATGGGCAGATGCTTTATGGAAGTTACGGGTCTGACGCCATTTTCGGAAGTTTCATAATGTTGAGAATTTCCGGTGAAAAATGATTTAGTATTAGCTCTGATTTTGAGCCTGAGTATGGTGCATCTAATAAATGTTTAAAATAAAATGTATAAATCAAAGCCACTTTATCTTTTACTTGCATTTTCTAAAATGTCTGAGACATCTGACATTGTATGTAGATAGCATCTAGCACATAGCAGGAAATTTCCTCGGTACTGAAACTATGTTACGTTTGTTGACTGGGGCTATTACGCTGGAATGCTAAGAGGCACTACCATATGTTTAAAGTGCCAACAACATGAATAAACTGGGTACCACTTAGGCGAGTTGGCATTCAAAAGAGGTTCCCTCATTGATAAGGTTCCCATGTAGGTATTCAAGGAGGGAAACGTATTTATTGCTAGGGATTATATCGTAGCAAAATGGAACTCCTTCTGGGGTAGGACAAAAGGTATCTCAAGATTTTTAAGATTCCGTAAGAGTTTTAAACCTAATTAAAAAAAAAAAAAAACCAAAGTTGTGACCAATCACGAGTAGCTCCGCGAGCGTTCCCGTTCACCACCATACGGAACGTATTAATGCGATGCCGCATTACGACGATGCGGTAAGGTGGCCTTACTTCACGCGATTGCCAGCCGAAAGCGACACCTCACCGATCGCGTGCGGTAAAAACCGAACGCGGCACGGACATGACGGAAAGTTCCATCGGTCAGCATCAAAGATCTTTGTGGGCAATGTCGCGCCGCAGCCACTGACATACGCCAATGTCAAATTTGATCCGGAAAAGTCAATTGAACTTAATTCCATTCGGAAGTGGTGTTGTAATCATTTTATCTCTCTCTCTCTCTTTCTCTCTCTTTACTTTAGCTTCTCAGAACCGTCGAATTCCTTTGGATCTCGCAGCTCCTCCTATGGGTTCCATGAATTCAGAACTTTTCTCCTTCGCGCGTTTGCAAACATAATATGCACACAATACCCTTTTCTTACTGATCATTTCATGGCGAACTTCAACATAACCACCACTATAAACCAGAAGCACCATCGTCGTACTTAAGTTTTACTATGCAATTTCTGCCCATATCGTAAAACCCCTCTATTACCCCACAAAAGCCTTGTATAATTCGATGATTGGGTAATTTCGTTTGCTATTGATTTTAATTTAGGGTTTGTACCGGATTTATACCTCGTGATTATGACTTTAAGGCTGTAAACCATTGGGATGGTAATTTGAAGAAAGTTTGTGTTCAACTGAGGCGGCGTTCTCGCTCCAGCTCTGAGAGGAATATTTGGGATTCCTTTGCCGGCCTCTAACGTGGCTTCTAATTCTAGTGCTTACTACTTCTTATGTAGAGAATGTTAGTGCCTTTAAGGTCCATTATGGGCAAAATAATCCCGTATTGCGGATGAGATTAATGTACGCAATCTCTTCCCTTATTTCCTTAAGTGCCAGTATTGTCATTAGCCGTGAATCGAGACGCCATTTATAACCCTAATCATAAAAACATCATAAATGGTCGTTCTATTAAATTACGCGTAATTAGGTCGATTACCACACTAGCGTTTAAGTTAATGGGTATATTTATTTAGCATAAGCACACACAGTAGGGGAGAAATCGTTTTGTGCAGCATTTTTTCGCTGTAAAAACCACTTTAATGACCGACCATGGTCGAACAAGCAGGTTCCGTACCCTCGTAACTGAAAATGTATGTTTTCGATCGGTCCTATTCCGACTAAGAACGACCTCAATTTGAGAAAAATTACCTTAAATGATGAGGTGCCGGGGTACTCTAGAATGTAAACGAAAAATGAGGGCACTTTGCAAAAAAGCGAACGTATATTGACGTCCATAACCGGAGCTTTCGCTAACTGTTTTCGCATACTTCTGGGTTTGAAAGTAGGTCTTCACCGACAAAAGTAAAAATAAATTGAAAAAATAATTTATCGTTCACTTAGCGAAGCTTTTTAAGTCGGGACCAGGCCCCTCGAACGGGTTCCGACCAGCTTTTCGTATCGACTTTTAAGGGATTTGCGCAATGCACTCGGTTTACTGGGGGCTTCTCGGAGATTTTTCCAATCTCCCCTTGAGCCGCGACGACGCACCGAGCCCGAGGGCACTTTTCGAATTAAAACACTAAAAAAAGGGCGCATAACGAGCATTCGCCAAAAAACCAAAATCAATAAGCCGAAATGTGTGAAAGAGGCACTTTTACGCGGACAATAAAATTCGCTTTTCAGACTGACCCCAATTTTTTAACATGTTTTGTTTGGGTTTTTCTCGGTACCCGCAAAAGTGTTAATTGATTCTAATGAGCCAACCTCAATTGTGACGTCAGCAAGGCGGCTCGCACAAGGCACTCAATACCCCAGGAGTCATTAATTCTTCGACCTGAGGATGAATTGCCATATTTTTTCGGCTAAAAATAGATTGAAATTAACATGAAGAACGAATTATTCTTCGATACTGTTGCACCGCCGATGTGTGTTTTTCGATACTGTTTGACGACAGGCCGAACCTCCGCGGGTGTTTGCGAACGCCGCAACCTCGGCTGCATCGATTACTGATAAATCTTCAAATATAACATCGAGGTTCAACGTGTTGGGCGACACCTCCGATCCAGAGCGCCATCGTCGCCTCGGAGGTTTAAATCGTCGAAGAAGTTTGGAGAATCGTTCAAAAGTTTCTCTCCTCGAAGCAAAGAGGCAAACGCCGGTTTGAAGACCGGACCTCGCCACCAGTTACGGACTGCAGCTTATTATGAACGACCATAGGTACCTACGAAAGTTTTAATTCCAATCAATTTCATTACGTAAGGTAGAAAAAGCAATGAAATCTAACTGAACTATGCGGAAGAATCTCGTTATGGTCGCGAGTGACCACCAACAGTAGCTAATGAAAGTTCAAATCATCGTCTAAATCGCCACCATCACAAATTTCATCATCTACATCTTGAACCTCCTCTGTTACCAGGCCGTCAGTATTAAGCAAAATGTCGCAAGATTAGACCGAATCTTCAGCTGATGCGAGAAGAATTCCAAGATTTGCATGGACATAACAAAGTATCGGAGACCCAGTTGTCGGTCGCGAGAAGCGATGTCAACGGCCTCGGTTTCAGCTGATCCTCAGGTTCGATGACTTTCAGCGGCGCTGCTGCTGCTGCTGGTGGTACTGGTGCTGGTACTACACGCCGCTCACGACATCGCGACGCTTTATTTCCTGGTTCGATGGATGTAGGTCAGGTCGACTTGCCGGCATGGTCGGCGATATTGCCAAATTTCCTGCCAACCAATGGTTAACGTACGAACGACCTCGCAGATTTACGTGATCGTAAAAATGCTCGGCCATGGGTTCGGTCCCCAAGTTCATTACTGCAGCAGCGATTTAATTGGGCAACATTTTTACACCTTGTTCTTCACACTGGTATACACCACCATCAACCGTGCAGACTGCCTCGATTATGAAGGAGTCGTTGAAAGTATGGGTCCGTACGCTAATAGTCAAAGAAGGACTTGCAAATACTTCTACGTCCTGGTGAGTGGGGCCCCTAGGGCTTCCGACGGCTGCGACGCTCCTCGACCTAGAAGATTGGCGGCCGCACGGTCAGTGTGCGAGTGGCCGAAGAAGTTCACTGGGCTAAGGGTGACTAACCGAGGTCTTTGGCCGCGCACAAGAAATCACAAACGAAGAAACATAACAGACGCTTTTTGCTAAACTTGGACACGTCTTCCTTGCTTCGTACTTTACTTAACAGTTAGGTTACCGACTTAAAAACCAATTTAATCTAACGCTTATACAAACTCGGGTTTTTCTGGTGGTTAGAGGATCGTGTACTTGAAAATGTATACTCATGGAATGAAGATTTGCTAAAGAGAAGCATGGCATCCTTTCATTTACCAGAAAGAGCGGATTAAATGGTTATTAGAGTTCGAGACTCCCTCAGATTAGTTACTAGCGACGAAGTACTGATCGGGTACAAAAGGAATGCTAATATATTCAATGAACCAGCATGAGGCGATTTCAATAGATCAGTTCAAAAAAGCGATGGCTCAGGGACAGTTTTTATAGCCACGAGGACTCCTCGTTAAAGTCTGCCATGCGAGCGTTAATTATAAATGTATTAAGTCCGCGGTATTCCCATTTACCAAAAATCATCCGTCGACATCGCCTGCAGATTTTTCCCTTCGTCAATAATAGACAGCGACAGTGACTGAATTTGACAAATGATTGACGTTTGAAATTCGTCAGGTGGCGCGTCGTATTAGGAATGTGCTACACATTTCTGCGCGGCGCGGCCGTTTACGTCATTTGTTATCAGAGCACGGCAGAATTATCATGATCTGATTCTTCGAGTTGATGATTTGAACGGGAACGCTACTAATTTCGTTCGAACCCAATGCGAAATCGAGGCAGACGATCAGAAATCGCAAGGTATACACGGTGTCCGTTTCTACCAGTCCCGTATAAATCTGCGCCGTTTGAAATTTGAACATTTCCGATGGGCAAAAACGTCGTCTTTCGACGGCGCAAAGCCGCCCAGTGACCCTTACGCCGCGCAGGCGTCGCGTCGATTCACTACCGTTGAAGTTGCGCAATTGCAGCTCGAACCACCCTTCGTCTCCGTCCAAGTTCAACCATGTTCTTCTTCCGCCTTTATGGAAACGTTGCGTGCGATTCCTTCTATCACATGTAAAATATCTAATGCATGAAATGATGTTCATTAAAGTGGCCATAAAACAGATGAAGAAGTGTGTCATCTACGTGGCTCTACGATTTGCACGTGGATGCCCCACTAACTTCTAAGTATTTAAACAAAATGCATGTAGGTGAATATCCTCTTAACATGTCGAGAGCGGCATGAACGTATGTTTCCTCGTGCATTTATTTGAATAACAAATATCTCGTTTCAGGCACTTCAGGGAATCGTTTTGTTTTAATGTTTCCGATAGCAATTTGGTGAAAGTTTCATTATGATATTTTTTCTCTTCCATATATGGCGATTCAGCTTAAAGCGACTATTCTCAACTCTCTATGGTGAACCGCCGAGTTTGTAATATTTACGTTGAGACCGCAGAAACGCCTTTCGTGTAAACACTCACATGGAAAATTTCAAGTAAACCGAAGGGATTGTGCGTCGAGATTAACGACAATGGAAAAAAAAATTTATCATTGTGGACTCCATGATATTTCTTTCAACTGCACAGGTCCTGAAATTCCGTCAAGCTGTTAGAGCCCAAACAATTACGGGCCTTATCACTATTTGAATAACGCGGAACAATAGTGATACAACAATGCCCGGTGTTTATTTAGAACGATATAGGTTTAGCAGCTACCGTTTGTTATCTACGTTTACCAGTTTCATTGACCTCTCAAAAAATGAATTTTTACTAAAATTATATTAAAATTCCTCGGTTTCGCTTTCAGTGCGCTGCTCAATGCGTCCGTAACATCATATCAGATTTTGGTGGTCGTCAAAGACCATCGAAAATTATCCCCCAGTTCAATGACTTAGCTCGGCAATTTTAAGCTTTATTAGAGCGGAAATTCGACACAGCAGCAGATTTTTATCATCATATTCGCATTCATTAACACTCTGAACGCATCACCGGAGTATTAACCGATCATGCTGCTTGTACGTATAGCGATCGCAGCTACTGGCGAGAATCATATCGGTATCAAGAAGGGTGATTCGATTGTTTCCCGAAATTCATTGAAATTCACTGCCGATCATAAACTCCACCGTTCCTGAATCATAAATCCTCCTTACCCCCGTGGCACAACTGCTGGGAATAATGGCAGGTCATAAGACCCTCCCACGCCCGGCTCGCTACATCCTTCGGCCCTTTTATGTTTTTCTATGACCAATGGAGGGTTCTGGGTGTTTCTGAATATTTACTTGTTCACGTCGATAAATTTCATGTTGCAAAGCTCTCACTGCTTTCAACTCGTTGAATCCTTGTTATGGCCGGACAGGGAGTTTGACTTGACGGGATGGTAGAATTGAAATTCCGGAGAGTCATTAACTTGCCAATTGTCCTCAGTGGGAGTTGAGCAGTGACTTAAGCCAGGTAGTAGCTTTTGTTGCCTGGCAACAAAAGCCACCAAATTACATAAAAATTAATAAATTTACACAACAGAATTGCAAGGGCGGAGCAGAAGCAGTAAATCTTTGTTCGGAGTGCACATCTAGTTACTACCATGCATCCTCCCTAGTCTCTCTTAATTTTTTTCAATGAAATATTTGAAATATTTCACGTTTATGTATTCAATATTTCATGTATGATATTGCTCTTCGAACGTTTCTAAGGTATCTTGCGACCCACCACCAGTCACAGGACATTCATTGACCTCAATGAATAATCATTATCTGATTTCTGCCCTAAAGATGCAGCGCAGTGTGTTCATTAAACACACGGCAAAAATTCAAGGGGTCTTCGCCTGGATCACTTTAAGAATACTTTATCCTCTGACGGTTCCTGAAAAGGTTCCCGGTTCCGAGTGTACAGGTTTATGCACGCCGGTGCTCCAGCGCATTTCGATGTGATTGCTCGTGAGTTTTTACGGAGATCGCCAGATTGAACTAGGTGGACCCTACTTACGACCTGCGCGATCTCCGGACTTAAACCCCCTGGATTATCTCCTACGAGGCCATATAAGCTTTCAGCTTACGCTGCTCCCGCGGGAAATGAGGCGGACTTAAGAAATCGGATAATGGCTGGGCGTAGCTCCGTAGGAAACGGCTGTGGTGTTTTTGAAAGGTTTCGGCGATCATTGAGGAGAAGGTTAGATCCTTGCATCTTAGCTGGAGGTAGTAACTTTCAACAGCTCTCGTAGATTGAGGAGCTCTAAATCTAATATTCGATAAGGAAATGTCGGTGTGATCGAAAACTGTTCTCGCCCTATATCTGCGGAACAATGTGATGTTCATAATAATCGATGATCATCGAAGAATAAAAAATTTAAAGAGTAATCCAGGGAGTAATTCCTTGAATTCTTGCTGTACGCTAAACAAACACCCTGCGCACTGGAATTCATTATAAAAATCTTCAAAGCTAGATTCACCAAAACGATTCTAAACCAACATAGATCTGGCTAATAACTAAACGTCACGCACTACCATTTTCATATGTGCTTCATTATATGATGATGAAATGTGTCTGATCTGATAAATAATGAATCATTCCCAAAAGTTATTGCCCTCCGAATCAGCTCTATCGCCAGCATTGCCACAGCATTCGCAGCTATCCGATATTATTAGGCAACTATGACTGAGAATCATCACGTGAACTAGCTGTGTTGAAACGAGAAAAAATAGCAAGCATAGCAACTCTACAAACAATAAAAGCCGTATCATCATCAAAGGTCATCAATCTCGGGTAAACTATTGCCAAAATCTCCGATGACGAAAACGAGGCGGTCGAGGAAGAAGTTCAGTGGCAGCGTGACTGGGTCATGGATGGCGCGCGTCCCGGCGCACGCGGCGCCCCCCACCCCCGCACCATCACATTTTTAATAAGTCCGGTACCACCGGCGTACCGTCATTTGCTGTCTGCGCGCCTCTACAGTATGTTCGGTTCTCTAGACCCCACCGGGCTCTACTAAGCGCTTTCCATCACGAGCATTCTATCGCGATCCTCTTTCGCTCACTTTTTCTTTTTTTGATTTTGAAAATTGTCAGCACCATGGACGGAGGAAAACTCGACCCCACCGGCCAATATTGAGTCTCTAGTGACTTTTCGTTGAAAAGTAGTGATTCCCGTATTAGTATTTTTTCTGGAGTCAGACGAGGACTTTTCCCAGCGATACTATGGCGATTGTGGGAGGACAAGGGCTAGATCCAACAGGACTGTACTGATGTGGCACCATCGTGAGAAGGGTGACGGTGGTCGCCCAGAAACATCCAGTGGTCGGCGCAAAAGACTCCCGTAAGTTTTCATTTTTTTTTTCGCCCATCAGCTTTGAAAATGTCTGATGGTACGTTTTCCCGTTGATGGGCGATAACCGACGCTAAAGTTCCATTTTTTCAACCGATTTTAATGCCCGCTAAATAACGTTAAAAAGGACGTCCTCTCAATATTACCCACGTGAGCGATTTTCTCCTCTCCGGGGAGAGATTCGTCGATGATGCTACGGCTTCAGCCAATTTCGGTATTGAATCCTCCAAATTTTTTCTTGCTCACTTTTGAGATGTTCGGGCGCAACGTCAAAAATGGAATAGAAATAAACTGACCTTCCTCATGCTGTAAACGAGCTTATTCTAATCCCATCGCTTCGCCTTAAGTAACAGTGGCATGAGGCGACGTGAAGCTCGCTGTGACGCTATCGTATTCTCAACCTGTGGTAGGGCCGTGCTCAAAATTGAACTGTGAGGCCCCTCTCGGAGGTGTGCCACGAGTCGCTCCTGCTGCCCTGAATTCAACCAGTGTGCGAACAATATCGCCGTTATTTCGAAAAACTGGGAGGAAATATTTCTCCATTACAGGTGAATTGAGTTTTCGATCGCACCTCCCCAAGCTCACCTAATAGCGACCTTACTTGGGCACATAAACATAATGAAAAACGATGACTTTACTGCACCTTCAATGCCTTGCTCAGGCATGGTAGAGAACGCTTCCATCAGTGCCTTTCCCAGACTTCATTTTCATTAACTAAAACCTGAATAGTTTCTAGGATGTATTTATTGAAATTTCGAACTTCCGCATATGGAAACTAAGGTTCAGTGACACCAGGCCATAGGTTTAGATTTTGTAACTAGCGCCCACCTTATTTGCCTTTGACGCCTCCGCAATGTTCATTTATCGCTTCATACCTCCATATCTTCTGATTGTTGTTTCAATTTTTCCATCGGTTTCTTCTGTCGTAATGTGAAAAGGTTAATGAGGAAAAGCCGCGCTTGTGTTACATGCGTAAGCGCACCGCAAGGGCAGTACGATAAAGCCATATGATTTGCCAATTAGTCAATCATATGGTTCTAATTGGTCCCAGATTTGCATGTATTACATAAATAAGCAGTATTTATTCAATTCTTCATACATGTGCAAGTGTTAAATAATACCAACGCTGCATAAAATGTTGACGACCTTGCTATCGCGTGAAGTACAAAAATAGCGGAAACCTTGATCTTAAAATATTTCTAGCTCAAAAGACCTGTTTCGTGTCCAAACAGAATTTCTGGTTTTCGAAATGGTCGCCAATTTTGTTCCGGTCATCACGATCGACCTACGCCAATAGCGAAATTGTGATGTAAACATTGGTGAAATATCCCCGGCCTACGCTCGTTAAATTCTTGATGTCCACCAGGGCGAGGTTAATCTTGGACATTCGTTACCACGAATATCCTTCGTACCAAAAGAATTTAATTAATATTGACGGGGATTGCAAATTCCATATTCAATAGCCTGTTGCTCTAGTTTACCATTTTTGCAAATCGGGGACCCCGCCCAAATGAGACTGCTGCGGTTTCGAAATGTTTTTGACAAGAACTAATAAGTGCGATTCCCACTGACGAAGGCTCGCATAAAAGTTTGTTTCGTTCCAACGAAAAAAGACCATCTAAAGGCCAATAACTCGAGAACTCGGCCTCCTACTGTCATCTCCTATTGATAAATGCCCACAATAATTCCTTCCATGTTTGTCTCGGCTGTATAATTTTCTTCCCTGACCCAAATCAATAATTTCCTCAACAATCTTCACCATTCCGGCCTGCAGTTTATCATTTAAAGCCTCTATGAGCAATGGAAAACTGGTTAATTTCTATGTATCCTTTTTAAATTACTCACATTGTGCTAATTGCGCATCGTTTATCAAGTACCAACGGAGTTAATTGTTAATTCAAAGACCCGTGTCATTCACCGGTTTTTCGTTGGAAACGTTCGTGGTACGGCACTGACGCGGAGTGCCCGAGAAAAATCCCCTCTAACTCTGGAGCTCTGGATGACCGATGCAATGTTAAGGGGAGTGGGAGAAGGGCGCGCAGAGCCGTCAAACCTTTCTAGAAGTGCGGAAATTCCAAACGCTTGGAAAGTTTCTGGGTTCAGTCTCGGATCTCGAGGAGACGGAAGGAAAATTTTGCAGTTCGGAGTTTTTGCAAGCCATTAACGCTGTCAAATTGGAAAGCGGAGAGAAATTCCAAAAATTTCCAGAAGCCAGTCGCACTAACGCCCAGAGAGTGAGAAAACGTGAAGTAAGGACCCCAGCCCCCCTCCCGCCCAAAGGAAGCGAAGAAGCTCCGGATCCCTTGGCGACTTCGGCGAGATGAAGATCCAAATGTTTGTTGGGTTCGATGACGATCTTCGGAAAGTCCGCGCTCCAGAAAAGTGAAAACTACTTCTTGGTGAGAAATTTCGAAAGTTCCATGAATTTTCAGACGTCTACGAGCCTGGTGACTCGCACCTTATCCAACTGAATTTTTGAAGTGAAGGAGCGTGGGGCTCAAATTCGGGCTGAACATCGGGTTGAACTATTGAAACTGTACGCTGACAAATCGGGCCCCATTATTTGGAAAATGGCTCCTCTGCACGTCGCGAAGGGACACGTACCCCAGTTGATATTATTTATTACTGAATTTACATATGCCTCCGCTTTGTCTGCAAATAATTAATAATTTTAATGGATTTACCGCTGGTTTGCAGAAAAATTAACTCGGTAAAACTAATCAAAGCAACGACAATACCGGCAACCCCACCTGCGGGGCCGGTATTCATATCGAAACCGAACGTGAATCGATCGATTGCAAAACCATCTGAACAAGATCGAGATTAGTGCCATTGGAATTCATTATTAATGACCTACTTATGGTCTAATTTAAATGGAAACCTTAACCACCCAGCAGCGCCGCCTTTGTGTTGAAGATCATGCAAATTAAAATATCACAAAATCTATTTATCAAAATAGAGCAAATACCTTGCACGCAGCTGAGGCGGTTTCCTCGAAATCGGGCCAATTATCGACATACCACCCTGTATATCTACGCGTACGCGTTGATTTTTGATTGGAGACTGTTAATCTCACACTAATATTAGGTTTTGGCTTTGATGAATGCGAAGAGAAAGAGATTTAATTAAATTTAATCATGGTTTTTAATGGTTTGTGTGTGGACGGAGTGAGGATAATCACATTCATTGTGAGTGTCTCCTCTGCGGTTTTCCACCGATTTGAGAGGGGACCGCAAGCCGGTCATTACACGCTTTGGATAACTCCACCGAACTTCCAGAGCTCAGATGCAGAGTGTATTTTTAACCGATCACTTATAAAACTTATAGGGAGTGACAACTCTATTTATACGACTATAAGCTATAGGAGAACCATAAACTAACTGATTTTATGTCGACGCTGCATGTTCAGGACCGATTTAATTTCTGTCGGAGCATATAGAATATCTCCATCCACATATATAAAACTGAAATAACTCTATCTTTCACAATATTCTAAATGGGTTTGACAGAGATAACTTGGCAAACCCATAAAACCACTGCGATAAAATTGAACTGAATAATTAGCTCCTTGGAGATCTGCCGGTTGTTGGTTGTTAAGTGGTACTTCGGATTGAGAGTAATCTTTTGAATTGTTCCTCGTTAATATTAGTCTGATTTCTTTTTGCGTAATGTCATAATGGAATTGAGGTAGTTTTTAATTAATTTCTGGTTTTAGAGTCTAGTTTATGGTTGTTGATAAGCTAGTTGATGTGACTGGCGATTGGGAGAGCTGGCAAATTCAGTTCCATTACCAGCAGAAATACCGTAAAAACACGTGAACTCCCCGCGAGGAAAGGACCAATAAAATCGCGAAAAACACTTCAGCAAATCCGAGAGTCGCTGATTTCGCGCTTGAAGAGTGTCGATAATTAACCTTCAGAATTTTAAACAGGCGAAAATTACGTCCTCTTTCTAAGAAATTAAAAATCGTTCGTGGCTGCCCAGAAAACTCGAGTTTTCCTCAAAAATTCGCTAGTTCACCGAAGAGACCAAGAGAAACCAAAACGCCTCGCATGGAGGAAATTTCAGTCGCGACTCCTACGTGAATCAGTTGAACCACATCAGATGATCTATTTGCAATTCAGGATCTTGGTGCAGAAAGGGGACGAGTCACTATTTCGCGAAAAGTGGGAGTTCCGCAGTCCGTTGCAAAGCGTGAGCTGTCGCCTGCCGCAAAAACGAGACGGACACCCGATAAGCGACGGAATCATAAGGACATTTGACTCGTGCCCTTCGCAAATTTTGCACACATACGGGCCAAGCACACCAACTGGAGTGTCGTATTTTTTCATTAGTTTCATCGTCATTGCTAAATACGAAGAGGCCCGTCGACTTTAACGAAAAAGAAGCGTTGCAATGCCCGGTCGCTTCTCGAAGGTGTGTAAAATTGAAAAATGTCATAAAACTGGTTGCAGGGTATGTACCGAAAGCTGACACGTCGTTTTGTGACACTTTAAACAGGGACTCTGTTGCTTTGCGCACCTCGGACGTTCCAACTTGGACGAACAAAAAGCTGCTGTGATCGATTACGCCGTATTGTCTCATGTTCTTACGTAATGCGATATTCTTCTTTTGAAAGTTTCGCGAGTTGTGAAAGTTTCAAACTGAAGTAACTCGTCTCCCCTTTTGCAACAAGGTCCTCAGTTGTCGGCCGCAGGGCGCGGCTTCGAGGCTTTTCGAAAATCGACTCTTCAGTTCTTCAGAGTCCGCGCCAACAGAGTTGATGGTGGCTGCGCGAAAATCAAAACGTCGCATTAATGAAGCGCCATCGCCGTGAGGCGCAACGCCAAATCGGTCGCGAGCGTTTTTTCAAAATTTCACGTCTGTGCGAGTTCCTCCGAGAGCAATCGGAATTTTTCGAATTTTGCAACGCGCGCATTCGCGAGCTGCAAATTGCGCGACTTCGTCCCAGTTTAGCCGATTTCGCGTCTTTTCGGGTTGGAGATCTCCGCAACTCGGCTTCGGAAGCGGATTTCCTTTTTTAATATTTCGAAAGCGGTTCGGTGGGGTAAGGGTGCACGTTCCCGAGTAGGCGGAACATTTCCATTTACGCCAGCGGCGCTTGCGCGGGCATTCAATGCGATGATTTTATTAAAAAAACTGGCACGCCACTGGCTTCTTTTAATACAAATATTTTTCCCGTGACACCCCATTAATTCTTAATAAAGGAGGCCTCTTAGTGTTTCGTAACTCAAGTAGCTGCTTTCGAGATAAAAAGCGATTTCTCATTCATTTGCCTACCAACAGTTTAGCGCGATTTTTTTTTATCGTTTAGGAGAAATTAATTTTATTTTATTTTAGCAGGGGTGAGAGACACGAGGGCAAGCAATTTTATGCGCGTGTCCCAAACCGTTTTAGAAATATCGAAAAAGATTGTAAATAAACGAAAAGCGAAACGCCCCGTATCTTGGAAACGAAGCGATTTCGGACCTAACCTTGTTGATTCTAAATACTTGTTTTCGTGGGCTCCACGCCCCCCAAAAGTTTCTCGGCACGTTTATGGAACACCCCGTATCGTAAAACGAACTGCGATTGTCAAGTGCTTGGGCCCTCGGGGTCTGCGCAGTTGCGTAAATTTTCCAGAAAATGTTTTCTAAGTGGTTTCATTACGCAATGTTCTAACACCCCTTAAAAGGAGACAAATTAAAACTGAAACACCTGCACATGTGATAGGTTAGAGTCTTCACACCTGCTTCTGTTCTACTCTTCATCGTTCTCAATCATCGCTAATAAGTTTTCAGGAATGTCAGACATGAGCTATAATTTGCCGATACATCGATGCCTTGGTCAGTTTTATATAGCACTTAAACAATTATTTTATGGTGGGTTCTTCACGGGGCATACATTTTTCAAGTAAACGCGCGACATAACTCTAATTACCCATCTGAAAAGTGGTTCGTTAATAAGTTTTAATTATAACCAGCATTTAACATTGCCAATATGAAAGGATTACTTGTTTGACCACTAACAAAAATGAATGCATCTAATTTAGTGTTAAATCGAATTCCGCAGCCTCGATATTATCTTCGGCATTTACCAGTCGGAGCGAGTGAGAAGATGAGGCACATCATTATGAAACAAGTTTTATTTAGTTTTAGAGGTTATAGTGTGATTATCGTTGAATTTCCAATTCAATTGCATATGTCACTGTTGTTACTTGACCGGCATCGGCTCGTTCTTCGCGTCGGCCTCACTCTCTCGCGGAGGATCAGCTACTATAGACATGTTATGATAATTATGCAGTTCACATACATATTTACCAAAAATAATCGCCCGGACTGATGTTATTTAGAGAGCAATGACATCGGCAGTTCAGTGGCTTTACCGGCGAATAGAAGATGAAGATGGCAGGCGTGAAAAATTTTAATTTGATGAAAAAACTAGTCTAGCTCTAGCAGAGACGCTGCCGCCTCTGCTTCTTCATGTACCGATCTTCCCAGCGATCATACGAAAAAAAGAGCATCATTTTACTCCGGTCTTCTCGTTTGTTACACGAATTTCTGTCGGATCTTATGAGGGATTCCCCATCTAAGTGTTGCGATGATGGCGCGATCAGCTTGCACCATGTAGTTTCGAATTTCCATCTTCTGACTGATCAATCGCAGATTAGAGCCGAATTAAAAGGCCCAGCCGTAAAGCTGGTGATTTAAATTTTAAAAACACCCATTTAGCATATTTTTTTTTAGGTGAACTTGGGAATGTTATTGCACTTCTTTTTTTCTTTTTATTATTATTTTTTTTTTAATTTTTTTAAGAGAGTTTCCCCACCGCGCAAGTTTGTTGCTCTCCACAAAACATTGACCTCGAACACGCGGTGTGTGGCCCTCATGTACCAGCCAGTTAAGCATCATCTCCTTTTTTTTCGGCTATTTTTGGGCTGATTAAATGAGTAAACTCGACGTAATTTGTATGCGAAGGCCGGCCGTGCCAAGACGACTTATGCAACATCTCGCAGAACCTGCCTGGAACCTTAAAAAAGGTGCAAATCTCCTTTCCGGATTGGCCAATTTCCTTACGATTTGTTTTATGCAGGAAATAGTTTTAACTCTCAGCAGGAACAATTGTTTTTCTATACTATTGAAGCAATAATCTTCTGATTACTCAGCTGTGACCATTTGTGATTTTATCAGAGTTAATTTGCTATGCGTTTTAATCCAACTACACTTCCGCATTGCTCGGAATATTTCGAATTTGACTTTCAGATTTTAATTTCGGACCGAGCAAATTAATTGGGTTATTAACTTAAATGGTGCTTGATTCTATGCTATATCCCACTAACAATAAAAAAAAACAACAGCTTTACTACCACCTTTAGTAAGTATGAGGAATTTAATGATGCCCAGAGACAATCAATAGTTCCGGATAAGCTGGTTCAAATGCACTTGAATCGGTTTTTTGGCTTGACATTCACGCATCAACAGATGGTCTTACAAGATTGCCTAGGACGCTTTCGTTTTCTCTCATTTTTTGATACTCCTCTGCTCTCGGACCTCAGGGCATATTTGGGCGTTATACAACTGGATTTATTTAATTGAAACTCAATCTCGGATTCCGACGTGGAAAAGCCCAGCAATTTGACCTTTTGGTCCATTTTTAACGTTAAACTTCGACATTTAGTTACACCTCATAACGTCCAGAATTATTTCCGAATGTGCGTTAATTTTTCCCATCTTTGGAGCGCTCCTCGCATTCTCGGATTCGCAAATTTATATTTTTTGGTTTAAAAATTTGTCCCGTTAGTTTTTTATGATTTTCTTGAAGCCCCGCTATTCCCGGACTTGAAAATCCCTTGTTAAACATCTCGTCTCAAAAACTCGGAAACGCTTAAAAGTCTACTCGAGTTTCTTGGGCGAGCCTGTGTCTGTCATATCAAGCGCATCTTATTCTTACCTTTAAATTTTTGAAATAAATTAAAAAGTTTACTCACTGAATGTCAGCTACACCACATTCTCGTTCAGTCACTAAATGTCAGCTGCACTATGATTCAAATCACGTAATTTTTATGCACGTCATGGGCTTCATGTCAGCGGCGATGCCACATCTCTTCAAAATTAATCTGCAGCAGAGACGCTGTAAGCTCCTTGCGCCGGCTGTTGGGCATTATCCCAACCGTAATAACAACACTGATAATAAACAATCACGATCGCTATTTTAGTTCTTTAAAAAGAAACACATTTTTACCAGCAAAATTTAATGCTAGATCGAACCAAAACGTCAACAAATTAAGCGGCAATCGTGCAAAAAAAGGGTTATGTTTAGACATTCAAATATGTCTTCATTCTTTTTTAGCACATTAAATCTAAATGACTTGTCACTTTACGTAACGCGACTTTCAGTTGTTACACTTTGTGACGTGGATGAAAAATTACGTCATTTGAACCATGGCGCCGCACCTCACAAGTTATCCACACAAAAGAAGCCCGATTATTAGTTTGTTTCGTATGACGACCATCTTGTTTGCTACGCTACCACTCGGATGAATTATTTAAGAAACGATATCGGTATGCAAACACACAAGAAGAACTTCTTCAACCTGCCTTTTGCGAAGTTACTAGTCATAGGTCGAACGATAATAAGGATACAATGGCTTCCAAACCTACAAGTAAACAGCCTTTTTTGCTAGTATATACATAGCTCGCCGACTAAATCAAGGTAACGATAATAATAACACGAGTTTACTTAGTGGTTAAACTATTTAGTAGAAATGTGTTTCGGAAATCTGATCGATTTGTTGCATTGTAAAAATCAATTAAGCCTCGGACAGGTTGACAAATACCCATTCAAATCATTAGGGTTGCCGTCTACATCGGGGGCGCGTTCTAAATGTTCTGGTTTAAATTGTGCAATTGCAAAGCTACTTAAGATGCGATCAACCAGTTGAACTATTCCCTTCTTAGTTTTTACTAAATGAATTTCAGGTAATTTCGTCGGCTAAAGGGTCGTTTAAGTTGTTTTCGACTGACGATCGACCACTGATGTCGATCATCTAAAGTTTACGCGAAAAATTGCACGTTTAAATAAAAACCATGATGATCTCGATCATGATCCTCCGATAAGGTCCTCCGGATGACGACTTCGTCCATTCCGAAATTGCGAAAATGTCCGATGCTATGGAACTTCCCAAAGTTGTTGCAAATTTACTCTCCAGTTATCTCGAAACTCGTCGATATGCCGTCGAACAAGTCTTTCAATTATCGAACACGCGATTTAATGAATCTCTCATTAATCGTTTGACGAAGAAGTCCTGCGATAGATCGACTTTTGACAGTACCCTACCGAGTGCGCCAGTTGAACTCTCGGATACGCCAAGTCTATTTTTGAAAAACTAATAGTTTATCGGTACAGAAGTGTATTAACAGCAATTAACATAGTACGGTTACTTGTCTAATAATGCTCGATCTTGTCATGTAAAGTAGTTTTGTTTAAGTAAACGCAAAGTCGGCATTTGCCCGGGTCAGCAGAACTCATGCAGAACTCATGAATGCCGCGCTATGACTTAACTCACGAAATAATACTGGAATAAAAATATTTATGCCCATTGAGGAGATATGGAAAGTTAATTCGGTAAATGATAGTTTCCATGCCGGACGTCCTTCTCTCGGACACGCTGTATGAACTCCTTGCTAGAAAATGACAAATATAATAAAATTGAAAAAGATCAATTCAGGATTGATAGAATTTTTGGACCACTGGGTATATGTGAAAGTTTTACTAAAGTTGAGTTTTGCGTATTGTAAATCCTCGATTCTGGCGTTTTTCGAGCAATCGAAAGCTAATAAGAACGCTTGAAGCATACGGGGGTTTTATAAGTTAACATAATAAGTAGGCGGATGCGTGCGAACGTTCCACTGCAGGCCAAAGGGAAATCTTGGAAATCTGGAAAATATTATGATATTAATCCCCTAAAGAAATTCCCTGGAAATTAACCGACTGAGTAGATAATCCGAAGCTAGATGTAAGGAAGGTTCTGCTTTGAGCTCCAGTTAGTCTAACAAATCCAACGTCATCTTCCCTATTTGAGGCGCGGGGGGGCGATAATATTGAGGGAGATATTGGAGAAATTCGAAAGACTCTCGGAATCTGAAAAACTAGAGATACCTATGTATACGGATCTAACAGAGCTTACTGATGAGTTCCTTGATAGTGTCCACTAAGTCTTTGTCTTTGGAACTCTCATTCCGGAGGGAGGACCGTTCCCTGGGTTTTTACATCTTGTAAGTACGCAATAACTGCATTTCAGCGACTAATAGAATTTTATAGAAATACGACATCATTTTCTCAATTGAAATCAATCCACCTAGACCTAGAATGTATCAAGACGACCCTGATACCGTCACCTTGCAGCTACTTAACTGAAGATATAGGCGTGCTATCTGCCATTGAAACTTGCACCGTTACATTTTCCACTTAACGGTTCCGGTGACAAAAAAAATTACCGTTAATTAATTTCTCGCTTTTTAACTAAGATTTTTGATACCATCACCAGACACGGGCATTGCGAACTCAGCTGACGATCTTTACCTGGTCTCATGCACCTGACCTTTGGTTTACCCGTTTTAAATGCCACTAGTCGACATTAAGAATGCGTTTTACGCTTCCATTATCCAATACATGCGACCGCTGACTCGTACCATTATCTTTTATTGTGTAATTTTATTGCCATATAATCGGATTCTATTATTGCTTACTTGTTATTATTTTATCAGATCGCTAACTAGATACTACTCGGGCATCTCAGAAATGTCAAGGACTTGAGTAGATACTCCTCATTGTCACTACATACATATAAGATGGCCTAGCGGCTGATTTATTAAACTGTACTTTTTGCCGGTAGTACCGAAGAAGCGACAAAAACTCGAAACATCATCATTAAAATTAACTGAACGAGTAGAAAGTGAAAGCTTGTAATATAAACGATTTCATTCCATTTACATTGTTATGTTAATGATTGTTTAGGTTCCGTGGTACCACTATTCTAGATAGTCCACTTGCAGTGGCGGCCTTGCCTGGATTCATTCCTTTTAATCGACCAAGGCCTAATTTTGTTTACGTTTAGTCTTGTTATAGTCCTCACTTAAGCTGTTATTTTACTGTAATTTTTCCAATGCTTCAGTAAATTTGATTGACGGCAACGGCAACATCTCGCATAACTAGGTACCACCTCCAGTACCTCCCGTCATCGTCCTTAGCACAGTTCTCGATTTTACTGGAACTTCCCCAAAGTTTTAATAATTTTAATCGGTGGTCGTGGCAACCTCTCGCGTAGTACTTCGAGTACTTCCTATTTACTTTGCCGTGTGAAAGTTCATGAGACAATGGCACTCTCGGCTTCAGCAAACCGTTCTAAAAATAAATCTCTGCCCGATGATTATTTTTATGCTTTTGCTGAATGGTGGTACCGCGTCATCGTTTGGCTGGCTGCTGTTTAGCCTTTGGCATTAGAGCGGCAACCTTGATAAAATGCAATGAGGAAATCTATGAATCTATGGGTACTACTCACGAGATTCGTAGTTTTTTCCAGTCCCATGCATTGTTTGTCAGTCATAGTTTCTTATTCGGCAGTGGGAGGTTTGTTTTCTTCCGGGGATTAATGGCAGTCTGATTGGGTACTACTGATGGACGAAGATATATATGTTATTTTATTAAAGGATTCGCGTTATTTATTAATAAGGTTGTAGGCAGTGCTGCGAGTCGTAATTTACGGAACTAATTACTGCAATTTATCTGTATTGTTTTGACCAGCATCCTCATGGCTGGGTCAGCGTTCGGCTCGGCTCAGATGCTCTTGAGATAGAGACGTCTTAGTTATGAAAATAAGCCACGGTCCTAAACACGCCATAGAGTATCCTCAATTCGTGTGCACAAAGCAATTTAACTTCATAAAGTCTTCAATTCAACTCACAATTATCCCCTAGAAACATCCTGGCCACCTCAGAATGTCTTCTCCTGAGGTGGTGAGAATTTGACTAATTTTAGTCTCTGATGTTTATGCAATGCTTCGGCTAGATTCCCTCCATCAGAGGTAACGAGCGATTTTTGCCATTGGAACCCCCATTTTAGCACTTTTGATAACGTGTCTTTGAAAGGCCTACCTTCTAGCCGGCAACTAACTCGGACTATAGAGTAATCAGGATGTTGCCCAGCGTAGATTATTTTATTCCATTCTGTGCTACTAACAAGAATTAAACTGGATTTGATGTAATCTCGGAAAAGCTCACAATCTAAATTTGGATTCCCCCGTATGAGGAAATTAATTTCGTCGTAATGCGTAGGAATTCCAAGACATATTTACATCTTGTGAGTTCCTGTAACGAACCTCAATTAACCTAATTAAAGATTACAGAAAAATGAGCTTGTTTGACTATAATTTCCGCAGCTTGAACATAATTAACGGAACTGTTCGAACTTGAGGATTAGCAGATATTTGAAAGCTTAAGATTGTTTTTACGACTTGGCTGGAACTCAATTATGATATATATTTTCGGATATTATCCAATGGAGTTTGCCCCATTTGGCTTGCATTAAGGAGGAAAAATTCCTTTTAAAATGCACTAACCGGAACTAACTTACGCTAACCTAAATAAATGATTCCTAAAGCAGGCGCGGTATTTTCGGTACCTGATATTTCTGCGCAAGTCCATAGGCACTACGCATCCAAACATGACAATAATGCTAAATGGGCGGCTTGTGCGGCCTGCCTTCTGTAAATGCAAATGAAATCTGCAAATTCCAGAGAACTTCTGGAAATAATTGGATTTTTCCTCGAGTCGAACATTACATGTCTTCGGCAATTATTGAAAGCCGTATTGGATCTACATTTCATTAATTAAAAGCCATTATGCTCATTAATAATGCTATGTTGCTAAACCCTAATTAGCGGTTTTCTCAGGGTGACGTTTTATAAAGAATAAAGCAGATTTATACCGAGGAACTATAATGATGTCTTGTAAGGTTCACTGAGTATTAGTGAGGTCTGATATGAAAAAGTGTTGTAAATGAAAATGTTCCGTGAGTGAAACGGGAGGGAAAACTGGAGACGCAGTGCGCGTAATAACAACAATGATAAACGTTTGAAATCTGGAGGAAAAGGGACGGGAGAGGTGGCCCTGCAAGTTTGAATAATGCGTTGTATGAGGGCAAGGATTAAAAGATGTGCAGGAACCGGTCACGGTGCAAATTTTCATGGGGTAAATTCGACATTCCGTCGTTTCTTTAGGGAACCAGTCCGATGGCCGACAAACCCATTTCGTGTCTCAGAAACATCGACAGGCGATCAGACCACGATCCTTCCAGAAGCGGTTGCTCATTACGGATTACATTCGCGGGAGCATTAATGCTTGTTCCCAGGCACCTCAAGATCGGCCTCTTCTGGCAGACCGCGATCAACTCATAGGGACCGAACGGCCGAAATTGCGATCCGCTGTAGCGTCGCAACCGATCGCAACGATCTGCCTTCACACGGACTTAAATTTCACCAGGCGTATTTAATGGTCTTTTCCTCCATCCCCCCTCCTCCCCTCCCCTCCCCCCTCCTCGGCGAAATCAATTATATTGCTTACTGAATTGCAAGAACATAAGCGTAAATAACCATTTCAAGGTTCGCTTTTAATCAAAACGACCATCCCTGGTCATTCTAGGACAGATTACTCTATAATAAACCCTGAAGTAGGCTTGTGAAGCCGTTACCTCTCATTGCGTTGCAATTAAACCCAACAGAACCCGAGATATCAAAACGTAATCTACTTCCTATCATTTTTTTTTTCTATTAGTTGAAAAAAGTAATTTTCAATATTTGAAATGTTGAAGGTTAGGCGGACTCAATAAATAAACACTAAAAATGCAGCCATTTAATTCCTGCATTATCAAGGATATGCTATGCGAGTATCCAATTAGTATCCAAGCTAATAAGATTATGTTTTTTTGGAATTAACCATCTAGAGCTTAAGCAATCTAAATCCTTACTTGCAAAAATGTGAACATTACTTTTAATGGGCGGATAATCGCGATCGGATAACTGGTTTGGCGCCGACCTTAAAAAACCTACAAAAAAAAAAAAAAAAAAAATTGAACTTGAGATCTTCAGTGCGATTTTTATTTTTGTTTTTTTGCTCAAATTTTAGCAGGTAGATGGATATTCGTTTTGCTGATTTTTGTATGTCGTTGTTTCAGGTAAAATGGAGCTAGCAAAAGTAACTACACTGCCACACAAGTTACCGAAACCATCTGGATGTTCGAAGACTGATGTTTTGTTGATTTTATTAATTATAAGATTGTTTTTTTATTAAATTATATCAGTAGCTGTAAGTTCCTCCTCCTTCAGAAAAGGTTCACTCACGTCTGGCTAATCCGCCTTGTCCTTGTAAATACTTACGGATGAAACTCATCTTTTGTACCTCCTTTTCTATGCTTTTATATATTTTTATTTTATAATTTTTTTTTTAAATAAAAAACGTATTTAATTCACTCGCCGGCTTTTATTAGGCCTGTTAGCATCACTTAGTGGTGAACTTTAGGTGGTATTGGTCGTTTTGCATAACATTACGCTCTCGGGATCCTGTTCCGACGTGTCTTCGTAAGTCTTCTTGAGGCACATAAATGTAAACTGGTATTTATTTCAATCATAAGCGATTATTCTAATTAGAAAATGAATTACAGTTTACTTTGTTGCGTAAGTGGTAGTTAGATTGAATTAGCCATAAACGCGAGGATAAGATGGAAACTTTTCCATCTAGAATGGGAAATTTAATTGAAATTGAAATCTTTACTTATGAAATCTCGTCCGAGAAAACTGGTCGATTGAAAATGATCGTGTGGGTTTTTTTCGAAAGTGAGAAAAAGTTGATCTCACTGCGAAGACTTCCCAACCCTTCCGCGCGTCCTCACGCACTCCGCGTTGGTCACAGTCACTTTCACTTCAGCTCCGAGATAAATCTTCGCACTCTGATTAAATCCACCTTTCTGCACGTTGAAATACTGTCTAGTTAATAAATGGGTGTGAAGGAGAGATATCACAAATCCAACCAATTTATCTCAACATCGGAAGAACGTCAAACCAAAGCCGAGTCAAATATGGCTCCTTTCCTAATTTGGCATGCAATACGCCTTTCTGGTTTTTTCTCTCTCGTCAATGGCGGCTTAAGAAGTCAGAGAAAGATGACATTTTATTACATAATATATGAGAAGAACATGCCGCATTTATTAAGCATTTCAAGCCAGTTAAACTTCAGATTTGATGTCTTCCATCACAGCGAACTGGGTTTTTAATGGCGTGTCTTGTTTTAAGTCAGATGTGTGTTGGTTGAGAGTAAAAAGGATTAAAGTCGTTGAGATAATGGAGAAAAGTTTTCATTTACGTTGTGACGTGGCACAGAGCGAAAATGCGCATTTATAACGTAACCGCGTTCGGCCGAGGAAATAATTCTGCAATTGCCGAACGGGCCTTAGGGAGCGATCCTGTCCAGAACGACCAGTCGTCAGTTAACGGTCGAAATCTAAAAGTCAGAGAGGTGCAAAACAGAGAAAATCTGTGAAAAACGTGGAGCTGCGAAGAATTGAGCCCCCGGAAACCGAAAGTTATTGGATTTGTCGGGGTTCAGCGATTCCTGCCTCGGTTCGGACACGAAAGGATGAAGACGCTTGTTCTGGTACCAAACCATAAAAGTATGAGTCGCAACGGATGTGGGGGGGCTTGGTTCGCAGAAACGCGCTCTAAATTCCATTGCAGGGCAAAAGTGTGCTGAACGCTGATAGAGGCGGCGTGAAATTCAAAAAAATTACAGACCGAGGGCCCCTAAGAAGCCCACTGCACTTTTATTTTGCGTTGCTTCGTAGAGCATCGGGCACAGTCGCCATATACAGGGTGAGTCGGGAGGATCGTGCCAAACTTCAGGAGCGTGTTGTACATGAAAAATAAATGTAAAAAAACTCAAATGTTGTCGTCCGATTTTCGTTTGTTTGCAAGTTACAGCGTAAATAAAATTAAAACAAGAAATTAAAAAAATTTATAAATTTCATAAGAAATTCCATAAATTAACGTTTGGATATCATAGTAAGTGTTCAAAAATATCGCCATTAACTTCTAAACATTTTCGCCTTCGTCTATGAAGAGCATTCGTTGCGCTCCTGATTGCTTCATGTCTTTCTTTAATGGCAGCTGCAGCATTTCTAATGCGCTGAATTAGTGCATCTTGAGTGTCCACTTTTACTCTGTACACTTCAGTTTTAAACCAACCCCACAAACAATAGTCTAGTGGTGTGAGGTCTGGAGACCTTGGAGGCCAACTAATAGGGCCACCACGACCAATCCAACGTATTAATTTATGGAATTTCTTATGAAATTTATAATTTTTTAAAATTTTATGTTTTAATTTTATTTACGCTATAACTTGTAAACAAACGAAAATCGGATGACAACATTTGAGTTTTTTTACATTTATTTTTCATGTACAACACGCTCCTGAAGTTTGGCACGATCCTCCCGACTCATCCTGTATCGGAACCAATAGGATGTAAAAATTTAAAAGTTCATTCTTTCCTATAGAAGAGAATTTCGCCTCACGAGCTCCCGAAAGGTACAGGGTCTGGCATATATTGATCCATGGGCAACAGAGTTTAGTCGAAACTCTATCAGAAGCCGCAAACTAACGTCGTTTCTATTTGGAACCATGTTCGTCGAAGCAATTGCCTTTAAAAATAATTTTTAACAAGTAAAATTTTTTAATGGAAAACCCTGTGTGTTCGTAGCGGAAAAGCCAGGTACGGGAAAACCTTGTGTACAGGGTTTTCCACAAAAAGTAGGTCAATCCGCTAATTACGAATTACTTGAGCGAAAATAATTAGACTTTCTTATGCGACTCTTTTCTTAGGCGCTCTATATTCCCCACGCAGAACGTCGGAGTTGCATAAAGCGCCAGTTGCTGGAAGAAATATCTTTTTTTAACAATCAGTTGAGCGTTTCCCGACACATTTTGATGAAATTTTGCAGTAATGCAGAGCCGGATGAGGAGCACTTTTCCTACAATTTAGTTAAAAAAAATTATTTTCGTGCACAAATAAATGATAGATACCTTTTCGATATAAACAAAAAATAGGTACCATGCATTGAGAGGAACTACGCTGGAATATCTTTTGAAGTGAGCGGTAAATGAAAATTTTACACGAATAAAAAAATTGTGATTTAGTATAGAAAAAATTTAAAACGTTCACCATTGGCGGGCGCAAAAGGAGTGGAGAAACGTGTTCGTGACCTCCGATTTTCCCCCCTTTAGTTTCAAATTTTTTTACCCACATTATAAGAAATCATCGAATTATGCATCGCTCTAAAATCGCACTAAAATATATTAAAAAACCTCCCAAGTTATTAACAAAATATATTTTTTCAAAGAATTTCAAACTTCGCACGGCGAGTACGAAGCGGAAAGGAAAACCCCCATGGTAGACCAATGATTTTTGCCCGAAGAATCGACGGTTGCGGATTTGCCTGCCAATTTGCAACACCCTATATTATCAGAAAATTGCCAGAAACTGCATGAAACGTTAACGTATGCCAGAGCGTTTGAGAAGATATGTGAAACACTCTAAAAATTCCTCGTCTCAGTCGCTGAAGAATAAGAGTTCTGAGCCATGGCATCATTTTAAAAGGTTGGTTTGAGGTAGGTTATTGGTGTGTGATCCTTGTACTTAATTTAACCTGTCTTGTTTGAAACTTTATTACCTTTAAGATTGCTCTAGGTGGTATTTGTTAGCGTTTAGTTTCTTTTTATACGTCTGAGGTTGACCTTTGCTTATAGCTCTTGGCCCTTCTTCCCTTGAAAAGACGATTTTATTTGTGATCGTAACTGAGGCCTTGTGCAAATGGGTAATCGACATTTGACCTCATCTAGATACTGTTTTCACCTTACATTCCGTTAAACATTTTTTTGTTTTGTTTTTTTTTTTATCGTTCTTTCTCTTAGGTGCTCTTAGGTGGTTCTCTTAGGTGCGGTTGCCCGGGTACCTGTAAATTTCTGTATTATGGAAAAGTTCGTATTATACTATTACTTGCTCTTCGTTGCAAATTTTTATGAGTTTTTCATAACAACCTAAGTTATGACTCCCTACAGGTAAAATTTACCTGAAATTTGACTAATGTAAGATTCGCGGATACCCCCATAGAAATATGTTTTAATGCCCACCATGAACGAGAAATTGGCCCGCTTGGTGCACTAGTTTTTATTATTTTCAATTCGGGTTAGATCAGGCTAGCCCAGGTCAGCCTAAACCACCAGAAGCTTAATTCAATTACCAATAATACTGGTAAAGATCGATTATATCGATTGTTAAAACAAATGTGTTCTTACAGGCCTGACTTCTTACCGCTCTGTTTTAGCATAATTGAGATATTAATACATCGGACATTTCCCCTCATTATAGCGTTCATAGTACGTGCCTTTTTATTCCGTAATTGCTAATGAGCCACCACGTAACTCAAAGGCCTCCTTTATGCTCTGCCTTCGCTGCACAAGAGCCAGTCTTGTCTTCGAGTTCAATAGAAGAACTCCGCTTTATCCCATATAGCATTTGTGTAAATCATATAATTAATTTGCACAAGATCATAAATAAAAAAACTAGATTCCATAATTAAAAGTAATACCGATCAACTTCTGAACTCGTTTTTCGCATGTTCGTGGCAAAAAGTGGCCACATTATAGAATTATTAGTTTACCCACCTGTATCAGTTCTCCCATCGAGATTATTTTGCCTGCCACCAATAACTCTATTAACGAGAGATTCCATTTATGAATTGATATATCCAAGTGATAACAACAAAACGATTTCAGCCAGTGGCGTAGTTTTACGGGGGTTGAGCACGTAAAATGAGCCGTCGTTAAAGCGCAGATCTTGGCTAAATTAAGTGTGGTAACCCCAAGATTAAGAAGTAATATAAATTCCAGGGTTTTTGCCTCAATTGGTGCGGATTGGTACTGAAAAAATTAATAATCATTTAACTGGTTATAAAGACACAGATAACATCTCATGATGACATGAAGTGCTATAACTTCTTATAATTTCGTAATTTATGTAGCACGAATACGTGCTAACGTTCAATTAAATGGTTTTTATACGTAACGCGATACTCTCGCAAAGGTTTTTTGAAAGAATTTTAAGAATCCGTAATAACTTTTGCTTTCCATCCGGAGGATTTTCATTTACATACAACTGCCGACGAGTTCCGACTCAGAGTGTTACTTTAAATTATTTATGGGAACCCGGGGATCGGGGCAGCGAAGAAAGTGATCCACCAATAAAACAAACACACAGAGAAAGCTAATAATAATCCTAAAATACAGCTGTTACAATAAAAACAGTTTCTTGGTAACGACGGTTGTGAAACTTTCACTAATACTTATCATTTTAATGCACTTTTAACACGGTTCAAGAAGCACTTTCGTTTGATATGTGACATTCAAAGGAAAATGCCTCGTTCAGCTTTCTATTTATTTAGAATTAACGTTAAGTTTCGAAATAAATTGCTTATGATTAGTGAACCATCTGACGCGAAGAGGGGTTGATCCTCAATGGTACGAAGAGACGCAGTCGCACGGTTCAAAATAAGTTCGTGTAAGTCAGAAAATGAGGAAATTTTCCAAAAAAAAAACTCAAATTTTTGAGTAACCTTGCCAGAGGCGTGACCCTGTCGCGAGAAATAGAGAGCATCGAGGGGTCAGATTGAACAGGGTAGAGTCAGTTTCAAATGAGCACGTGGAAATGGATCTTTTCACGTGCGAAGGAAACGTTTTGCGCAGTTTAGACTTTCCTCGTGAACAAGAAGCTTTGCTCTTGGAAAATGTTTCTTCAATCCGATTTTCTACGAGCTTAAAGACAGTGGTAAGCTCGAACTGGCTCGCGAGCATTCTGTACCATTCTACTTTCGCTTCGAGGAAATTTCTGCGAATTTTGCAGATTTTCGGCATTCCCTAAAAGATTCTCAGTGGGAGTTCTTCAGCGTTTTGCACCTTTCCGAGACGTTCGGGCCGGTTAGTTCAGGTTAGCTGTGCAAGTGCAAATTTGATTTTCGTGGATTTTTGGGAAACATTGGTGCTTTCAGACTCAATTTTAACGGCCCGATGAATCGAATCCAGTGAAACTGATTCAATTTCTTAACGGGCTACAAATCGAGAGGAGGCACAGTCATTTCGTACTTCAGCTAACAAATATGCCCATCAATAATAACAACGATCGCTATAGTTCTACAGATGCCGATGCGATTGCTAGTTTGCTCAAACGTCCTCTTTTATCTGCGTAGGTCATGTCATATTATATCGTGAGTAATGAAATTAGCTTAGAGCTAACGGGCCGGTAAAAAAAAACGTAAAAAATCCATAAAATAACGGATGATCGTTAAAAAAAACCACCCAATAGATGCTAAACCGCAAACGTAGGGCGTTGATTAAGCCATTTCCAATTTACCCGCGAACATGACTGACGGACTGATAACAGATGAGTTTATCTCAGACATATGCACGTTCGATTTTCGATGGTAGTGCCTGCTTGAGCTTTTTCCTATGATCTTTTGGTATGAGCTAACGAGACAAGCAAAGTAGCTAGTGAATGCCTTAACGAAAATGCGGAAACAAATATACAGGGGACCAAAATCATATTTCGTCGAAACATAGATTAGTCCTTTAAACGCCAACCCTCCTCCTCCCCCCCCCCTCCCCAATTCATCGCTCCTTGTTTTTAAATTACATACTTAACGCCTATTTTCGCCATTTTCGAATCAATTTTATGATCGGCCAATGCCGTATCATCGTCGTGTCGGCATGAATTTGTATAACATAACCAACAAAGTAATGTTAGAGTCTGCCGACAATACCTTTTATTGCATTTTCTGTAATAATGGTTATGATGGTTACGCAAGATTCGCAAATATTTGACCATGGCTTGAGATAGGGCAATGAAATTGATTACCGTTTGCCGCACTTTGAAACGAGGCATATTGAAAATTCTGATCTCCTCATGGGCGAGCGAGGTGGGGTGTGAGGCCTCCAAGACGATTCGGGTGTTAGCTTGATGTGAAAGGCGATCTCTGGAAAAACCCTCCCAGTAGGTAGCGAACCGTTAACGTAAGGCATTCATTGGGCCAATGGGATTTTATCGTGAAATAGCTGATAAACTGACGAGAAAAGAACTTATCCAAGACATACCTCCGCTATTTCAGCGTCTACTTGAAGTTTTTCCTAGGATTGTCCTTTGTCATTAGCTAAGCAGATAAAGACTGCAAATGCAGCAATTGCTGAGTGCGTTAGATAGGAAACGAATACCGAAAGAACCAAAATTTTATTTAGTCGAAAATCTATTACTTCGGGCCCCTTAAACCTTCAAATTTCACACTTAACGGCTATTCTGTCCAGTTTTGAATCAGTTTTACGACGAGACAATACCGTGCCATCATTAAGTCGACATGCATTTTATAGCAAAACCACTGGAATATTAGGGTCCAGCAACACTATCTTTTACGGCGCTTTCTGTCCTAATGGTCATGACGGTTTCGCAATATTAGCCGTAGATGAAGCAATAAAATCGTTGCCGCACTTCCAAATGGGTCCTATGGGAGGTTCCAGTCCCCTAACGGGAGAGCGAGGTGTGGCACGGGACCTTCCAGAGGGATTTTAATACTAAATTAACGCAGCTGTTGGTCGCTAAAGGAACCCTGAAATGTGATAGTAGCTGAGCATTCATTAGGTCATTTTCTACGTATGTACGATCAAACATCTGACTGGCAGACTGATAACAGACGAACCGATCCAAGACATACCCATGATATTCAACGCCTTCCCGAGGTTTTCTTTATCCGGTTCCCCATTAACAATTTTAACAAAGAATCAGGCAATCTAATCAATTTTGCCGGAGAGGTTAAATAGACCCGCAATCTTTGAATTTAGATTCATCTCCTCGTGAAATATCTCTACAAATCACGGGCGTAAAGAGTGGCTTCTGCAAGGCATCGGGAGTCTTCACCTTAAATTCCACCATTCACAACGAATAGAATTCCCAACCACAACCTGCGCAATCAAGATTTCTCTCCCAACGAAAATAGATCATTAAAGATCAATTACTAGCCAGAGCGTACCAAATACACGTTTCAAGACAAACTAGATTCACATGCCGACCATCCATCTCTCACCTGCCTCATGAAATGGAAAGTGGTAATAAAGTGTTGTTCTTTTTGGACTGCGAAGAAAAACGAAGCTATAACCTGACTTAACTATTCCTGCATTTAACCAATGAGCGTACTTTCACGGGTACAGGTACTTTCTTTTTTGGTGCTTGGACAGCGGAATCCGGTCGTCTATGGAACTTTCGATAGTTCGTCTTTTTCTTCAGTATTCATTTGATTTAAAACCCTTTCTCTTTCACATGAGTTTTTGCTGATGATAATTTTTATGCCTGCCAAGTACAGTTCATAAAACATTGAGGGCACGTTCTATATCTAAGAAATGAGCTTTGAAGCACCGTTAGTTTATTACTAATGAAGTCCTTGCAACAGCCGGAACTAACTATAGTTAAGGAGATCAATACAACCTCTTTCAAAGCATTTTAATTGAACTGGCAGTATGCAAGTGCCAGAGGTACCACCACAAACGTGTCTGTCAAAAGGCCTCTCACACTCACAGATGATATCGCTGGAAGTCCCGCAAACGTTAATAAGAACCCTTTAATGGATTACATTAACTGTTAATGAGCTTCTTGTCTAAGACCTTACAGCCACCTCATGTGTGTAAAGGTACCCACTGTTTATGACATTGAAACTGGGCTTTTTAAAAAATCGAATGCTGTTATCTCATTGTGCATAACTGCAATGGCAAAATGCTGTAATAGTTAAGTAACATTTGTTTTTTGTTACGTAATTGCGGATAGCAACATGCTGCTTGTTGTGACTGTTCGTCGATTAGGTGGAGTTAGAAACATGTGCGATTGTTACGCGAATGTAGAAAACAAATAGAAATATTACACGCTGATTGTCTATGTGGGTGTATGCCAAGATGATTTCGAACAGCAAACTTGCCTCACATCAAGATCTATTGCTGAGAATTCGCCGATGTCACAGATTTCGAAGGCTTCCGGCTAAGGGTAAAGACATAGTGGAGCATCGCACCTCGCAGGAGACCTCGACGTGCACCTCCCCCTTCGCCTCGGCAAGAACTGAACATCACTGTCAAATGAAGAAATTCGCATCGCCGTTTATCGTAGTTTATTTGTCTACTTTCATACGAATAGAGAGGTACTAAAAATGTTGTCTAATTCAGACGGCGACGGAGGCCCGCCAAATACCATGACATGGTGGTTGTCGTTAATTATGCAGCGTTTACGTTAAATTGGTCTATTTGTTCAACCAGCAACGCACATTCCGTTTCTCTACCCTCAACGTACGTTGGGTCCTTCCGTCCGGTCGAACATATGGGGTACCGCTGATCGAACGCAATGTGCACTGTGCCGTGCGGAGGGAGTGGGGGACTGAGAGAACCAATCACGGAGCAAGTTTCAAGCACCGCGCCGCTGGAAAAGAAAACATTTTGTTGTTCATTTCCATCAAATCAAATCATTCAAATATTCCGCCGAAGGCATCAAGAATGGCACCTGACAGAGTTGATGGAAAAGGCAGCGTCTGGGTGACGCAACAGGGGCTGATAAGTAGCCAGACTCGAGTTTAATCGGAAGCCCTAATGACAATTGGCAAAATTAATTTTGATGATGGCGAAGCTCCTAAGTTCTCCCCCTTCCAAAGAGGAATGTAGGATTTCCCACGTCTAGTGCCAGGAGCAGCATCCACAAGAAGATGTCCTCTATCAAAGTTTTAATGGGCAATTTCAAACAAAAGGGTGATTTACTGGAAACTGGCCGAAGAGCCTGCGTAGGAGTCTAAATGTTGTCAAAAAATTCCATGAAGGGTGTATGGCGTAATGCAAGTTCTGGCAAAACAGAGAGGAAGAGGTATTTCTAGTTAATATCGCAGGAATAAAAAAAAGGTTTGTTGATAATCTAGGGCGGGAAAAAGCAAAGTGGGGATAGAAGACAAAAGGGGAAAAAGTGTTTCTACCCCTTGAAGAATTTCAGGAGGTTAACACTTAGGTTGGGTAACACAGAGGTCTTCTATCCCGCCGTATTTGAGCACGCCGAAGACGTTTTAACAAAGTGCGCTTAAAGCGCCGGCTTGACCAGGGCTTTGGCTCAGCTGGCCAGGAGCTTTCCCAATCACACGTTTTACACTAAATCTACTTTTAATAAATAAATGGAACCATCTTCATACTATGTAAAATCAAAACAAAATATACAAACTATTTATAAGATTTACTGGAGGCCAAAAGAGGTCTTGCCACTTAAATGGTTCGGTTTACTAATTTGGTATCAAAACCGAACTCGTTACAGATTCCCAATTTGGTAGAGAATGAGACAAATAAAAGTGATTTCGGATCGTTGTGTCGGTGGATGGTGACTGTCCGCACCAATTTATAGAACCGTTCGGTTTTGAAATTGTGGCGATTGGGTTCCAACCACCTTATGCCAAGTAGTCAAGGACCGGCCATATGTCTTGGTTTCGTATCAATATGGGAAATTCCGAAGATAATTCTTTATTGCCGATATACAAGGCCAGGTATTTAAAGTTTAATTTATGTAGCTTCTCTGAACATAAGACTTTAGAATCCACAGGGGTGCTAGAAACAGGGCCAGCCTTAGTCTGGTGCCCCGGGGAAACGTTTTGAATCTGGCCCCTCTAATTCCAAGAAAAACCGCTGATCCGGACTGTCGCCCAACCTCCCCTCTGCAGCCTCCTCGCCCGCGAGAGCGGTACTGCTCAGAAAAAATAGTTGATTGTTTTCATTTAACGGGATGTTAAAATAAT
This sequence comes from Euwallacea fornicatus, assembly GCF_040115645.1. Classification (NCBI taxonomy): domain Eukaryota; kingdom Metazoa; phylum Arthropoda; class Insecta; order Coleoptera; family Curculionidae; genus Euwallacea; species Euwallacea fornicatus. The sequence continues at coordinate 2,199,589 of NC_089570.1, forward strand.
CACTTCGATTTTGTTTGATTGGGAACGAACCTCACAGTATTTGATTTGTAGACGTGAAGCTGACCGCGTGTAGGGCGTGACCCGACCGATAGCACGAATTTTCCTTAACTAACACGAAAAAGGAGCAGAAACTTGGGCATAAGCCAGAGGCGTCCCGGGTCCCGGTCCAAACAACGAAAAGCGAAACTAGCTACAATCGTCGAGATGGGCGAGTTCAGTTTGCCCGTGAGAAAAAATTAACTGCAAGAAATAAAAGGAAAAATAATTTAAAAGTCGAAGAAGTGGGATACGTGTATCGGCGAAATGAAGATTAACAATGGGGAAAAGGCGGCCAGGCACTTAGGCTAAAATTGATGTAAAATCAGTAAGAGTAGTACGCAGAGCACCGATGAGGGGCAGCAAAAAGCTCCTTTCGAGGAGGATCACGCAAGGGAGCGAATTATTAAAAAGAAAAGTGAACAGTGCCTCGATTAATAAAAAATCGGCAAAAATTCACTTGACTTGAGGTCGCACCATTTTCTCATAATCTTCCGGCTACCGACGAATTAGGGCAAATTTGAGTGTTTTGGATTTCCAGCAATTTCTTTAAGGTTAAAAATGGAGTGATCTGATTTGCTTAGTAGCTCCACTTCAGAGTAAAAAAAGAAAAAAATCACCTTCTCTCAAAAGGAACCGCACTCCAACCATCGAGGAGTAGGTACACGTATCCGGAAGATAAATGACCCAATTTTTAACGATCTCCCTGTTAAGCTGCGAAGAGCCATATTAAGTCAGCCCGAGATGTCGTCAAAAAAATGCCCCTGCGTGTGTTTTAAAACGATCCCGCTGATTTCAATGAAATCACAAATTGCTTTTATATAAACATTTAATGGATTAAAACCCGTATCGGTTTAACGTATAGACGTCAATTTCCATAATATTAAATTCAATCAAACATACATACCCGATTCACATCCGAAGAAAATAGGCCTCTATCGAATCATTATTCAAATTAAATTTTTTATTACGACCTTTATGCCTTTGGTCTAATTGGCGCGCAGATTTAAAAGGTATAATCTCGGACCAGATCGGGCAAATCAAGATAAACAGTTTTTTTATAATGAGCGAAGGGTTTCCATAAATTAATTTAGACCTTAATCATCTTAAACCAGCTTTAGAACAAATATAATGTCAGTTACTTTTCTGACTTTATTAAGATCGTCATAAATCTTGATTGCGACGTTAAACGAGATCGATATGCAGAAGTGTTGTTTCATGCAGTAGTCCTATGTTTAATCAGCTTACAACTGCCATTATCAACGATTAAAAAATATATCATACTTTGGTATGCATCTTCCATACCCTTTGCTTTATTACCACGATCTTGTGTAACCATAGAGCGACTCTGCCCATCTATAAATTATCACAACCTGTAGGCAAGCTCAATATGCTAGAACATTACTAAAGTCTAAAAGTCATGATTAGACGCTTACTTAATGCATGTACGCAGCTGTCTAATAGCTCAATATATTCATCTTTTTGCCTTCGAGAAATTATGATTTGATGGTACCTCTACTGGAGTACTTAGGCCACTGCAAATAAATGATTTTCGCGGTCGTTTGTTACGTTACTCACGGACTGACGATTAAATAAATTAGTATCTTTACACCTGCCTCCGCGAAAATTAAGATTTCTCTCATCATTAGGTGCAGATATAACGTTGTCCAAAGTACCACTCCGTACCTAGACTGCATACTAAGTGTTCTAGTACCCAATTCGTCGAGGACGGTGAGATAGTCCAGTTCTTTATTAAAAGTACTTACCCGCCGATGGGCCATTGGCCCCTATAAAACGGGCCAAGGCTTCTTGGTTTTTACTGGTACCACCTAAACCTATCCCGAGTATACGGGAATCTCGTTTCGGTACCACTATAAAAATTAACAATTAACGCCTTCGCGGTACATATTATTTATACAGAGTGAACTTCGGAAAAAGAGGCAAAGAGAAAGAAGAGCTGGAATGGTTCTGGGAAAAGATGTTAATTCCAAGAGGGCATTTTCGTATCTTCGATGTTTGGCTGCGGGAAGTGCAAGAAGCGTTTTTGTCCATCAAAGGAAGCCACTCACAATAAGTCACGAAGTCGAGAAATAAATTTGAAATATTAAAAAAAAAATACATATTTGACAAATGTTCAGAAATGTCCCTGTGTATTGAGTGTTGAGGGTTGAGACACGCTTCGCAGATGAACAAACTGTCCGGGCAGGACCTCATTCTGTCATGGATGTTTTCCTGTTCTCTAGCATTGAGCTGAGTTGTCGTCAAGTGGGAAGATTCCAGTTTCAGTGTCTTAAAGGTTTGCACCAAACAGCATACCGGGTGTCCCAACAATGTCTCAGTCCCCGTCCCACCTCCCGGCGTTTTTAACGTTTTGCCAAAATTTTATAACAAAACTTGCCAATCCAACTCCATCCTGGATCCTTTCGTAGCCAGTCAATTTCCTTTCAGATAGGATGCCATAATGAAAAACGTTTTATTCGCAGATTTTTCTGTTACCCCACAAGCATTATTACCCTTTCTAGTGGATCCCCACAATAGGCCTGATCTCCTCCTAAGATTTCCCTTTTTAAATCTCCACTTTATCCTTGCGATTAAAGAAGCCACAACGTTGATGAGCTTCATTAACAATAAATTTCGGCTAGAGACAAATTTGAATAATAATTTTCAATTAAAAAACAAAAAAAAAACAACTGAGGCAGCTCTCGAGGTGCAGCCTCATTTTTAGTCTCAATGCCGAGAGTTGAATTTCCGATTTCCTTTAGGCCGATGTGCCCCCGAATTTCAAATTGCAGAGCACCTGGTCATTAGAAGGCAAAAGACCACGTCTGACCACTATACAAACAAAATCTAAACTCGTCACCGAACGTAACATTTGCCCAATTAGCTTCTAACTAACCAGTTTAATTTACTATTTAATTGAGAACCCGGTGCAAGTCTTCAGGGTTTTAAATTGAAACTCCGTAAACGGTTCCGTGCGGTAATGTAATTTATACCTACACATATTGTGGGTTTTTGCAGCACATTTTGCTGTTTTTGAGCCGCCACAAATCCATTCCTGAACGTGTGCAATAATAAAGTATTTAAGTTGCGACTTATATACACGTTCATAATTCTCGATGATGATTGCCCGTTTGCATTGTATATGCGACAACATTGTTTTGACTGGAAGTAATTAAACATGGAAACAAAACATGATAAAAAGCCTACTAAACGTATGTTATGTACGTTTTATGGGCGGTTATTAATGGAGATAAAGCGTACGCTAAAAAAAAATGTTGACAAGTGATGAGGCTAAGGTGATTATTGTGAAAATTGGCCGAAAATGCCTCTAAGGACTACGGGGTCTCAGGAAAATCCGCGGAAGCTGTGTTTTTGACTATGATCTCACGCAAGCGCGGAAAGCTGTTGGTTACGGAAGCAGCGAAGCTACACTTGGATCTATAAGACTTTATCACACGACTCAGGGAAAACGGACAATTATCTGATAAGTAGGTCAGAAGAAACATGGAAAAAACCTTATCGCCAATTTTGGGTGTATGCGCTAATTTCTCTCCAGGTATTTTTTCAAGAAATAGCCCAATTTTTCTTTACAATCGGTAGAAAGGCTCATTATAGATCTCAGGGAGGTTTTTGATAATGCGTCAGCAAACCGTACACACCTGAACATCTCGCAATGAAGAAGAAAACCCTGTGCAAAATTAACAAAAAAAAAATAAAAAAATCAAAAATCCTTTGTAGAACGCAAGAACTCTCTTTAAAACAAATTTAATGAAGCTGCGTTGAAAATCGAAAGCAAGAGGATCGGGGAGGCATAATGTAAAAATAACGACCAGGTGCAACTCAGGAACAGTTTTGCTAGAAAATCTGCAAAAAAACTGTTATGAAAATGTTAGAATTAGGTCGTTTTCATGAACCCACTTTACTGCCAATTAAATTTTATCGCTGAAAGGCGTAATCAAGAACATAACATATTTCGTCGAGAAATACGTACAACTCTGGATGGTGCCGGGTGATTAACCGATGATTAATCGTGAAATTCGAAAACATACAATATGTTACCAAATCATTTGATATGGGGCGCGTCCTCATTGGACAGCCTTTGGACGCTGCGACGGCTGCACCAGCGGCATACCGCCGTAGCACGTGGATCCGAAAGAACAAAAAACTATATGGAATTTAATCCGATAAAATGTTTAATTCATAGATTCTTTGCCAAAACTTTGTGTATATGGGCACGTGCTCGTGTTTTTCTGAGACGTGAGTGAGTATTCTGCTGCCTTTTTCGGTTGAGACTGCCTTTTGTTGAAAAATTCTAAAGTCGCATTTGGCTTGATAGCCACCGAATGTTCATCACTTTTTGCGGAGGTCGGCCAGTAAATTAGGCAAAAATGCCAACTGCCGAGATCTGTTTGTTTTATTTACTTAAAAAGTCCTGCAACTGCAAAATTGTCGGTTCGGCCATCGCTAGATGGACGACCATCGCCAACATCAGAACCTGCCAATATTTCCTGAGAACCGCAATTAAATAGCTCCACGCCCGTATGAAAAATGAAGAAACACGTTATTGATGTTTGATACAAATAGTCAAGTTCCCTTTAAGACGACTTTTTGTGCGCGAAATAGGGAAAATGAAGATACGGGATCGAAAAACCTGCGGTTTTGTCTTCACACAGTTTTTGCCCAGAGCCGTCGGGTAATTATGCCCGACCAGATGGTTCTACTGGGAAGGCCAGAAAACAAAGAAGGAAAGCATTTTTCTTAAACAGCTTTATTAAAATATTCTTTTCGGGTTCGTTGCGGCAGAGTTTTCCTTTTTCGGAGAGTGGTCTAAAAAAAACTCCAACACTCTTGTTTTCAACTGCGCCAGATGCGGACGAAGTTACTCAATAACGCCTTAATAAAATATACCACTGTGAGAAAAAAAAGGACAATTTTTCATTTAAATGTCCCGCGCGCTGTAAGATTTTTTTTTTTTTTTAGGTTGGTAGCAATATCTGTGACGTCTGAATAAAGTTTCTGTCAATATTATCAACTGTTTTTGCGCACTTGTTTTCGTAAACATACAAAAACGGGCTTATCGACTTTCGCTATGCCCAATTTTGTCGAGCAAAAACTTTATTTATTTTTAAAAGTTTTTATTTATTAAATGCTGTTTGCGGAATGAATATTGCGCCGCTGAAACGTTGAGGACGTTACCGAGGACCTTTGGTGGCATAGCTGGGCGGCAATCAAGTGTTTCCGAAACGGTACAAAGGCTTTAAAGAAGGCCGAGAAGGAGTTCAGGACGAACAGCGGCCCCGACGGCCATCGAAGCCGCATCAAGGAAATCAAAGATTTGGCACTTCAAAATCATCAATTAAAAGGGCGAACGAAATTAGAAATAAAAGCGGAACTTCTTTCAGCGCGAGGCAAAATTTTGGTTTAAGACTTCTGGATAAAATTTGGCTTAAGATTTCTAAGGAAGTAACGAGGTTGAGTTAGGTAAGTTTCTCTTTAATTTAAATTAATTAAGTTGAAAAATGACAAAAAAGTGAAACAACAAATGCACAAATTATACTTCTCCAACGAGTATTTCACGTATCATAAAATACGGTTTTTCCATAGTATTTTAAGGACTGAACTGAACTGAGAATGTTGCCAGCGCACTCATGGCACATGCGCCGGAGTTTTACAAAAATATCTCGAGAACCATTAGAAATACTCACTTTCCTCAACTGTACCTTTTCTTTGCCAAATGGTCTAAACTTTCTAAATATATGCATTACTTTTCAACGCTCTTTCACCCCATACCAATCTGCACCAACGTTTGTGAGACACCCGTAGAGCTGATGCAGTGGATTATTCCTGATTTATTGCCATACATGATCAAGAATGTACAACGACATTGTGAAGAAAATTAGCCCACATACATACTCCTGGTAGCCGACAAGAAGAATATATAACACGACAAAATCGCGATCGGAATTCAAAACGCGTTAGAGGTTCGTGAAGAACCAAATTTGGATGTCAGCATCTCAAAAACGGCCTTAGTTAAAGATGGACAAAAAGCATAAGAGAATCCGATCGACTGTCCGAGATTTTAACGGGGCGTTCTCAAAAATAATGGGCAAATTTTATTGCCGCGGTGATGGGTTTGGGCGCAGTAAAAAGTCACAATCCGCTGCAAATTTTTTTAATATGAGTTCCGAAAAGTTATGGGAGAAGTTAACTGCGGCCATAAATGAAATTCGCCATGAGCATGTTGCGATGAATATGACTAAATCAGCTCATTATCGTGGCATCATAACTTTATTGGAGTTTTATAAAATGTAGCTGCTTTATTTACAAAGTGTCATTGAAGAAAAAGCGATAAAATTGTGTTGTTCTCTAAAAATGTATCCAAAGTAAGATCGTAAATTCAGCAGGAGCTTTCGTGATTTTTATGCCGGTTTTTGCGAGATTAAAACGCCGTTGACGCTTATTGTCAGTTCAAAAAATAAATACTCGGGGACGCAAAAGAAAAGAGTTTTCAGTGCCCACTGAGTTACCTTTATATTTCATTGGCCATTCATATCATTGTCCCATACATTTACGATTACAGGTTGATCATAGATGGGTATTTGCGCTTCTTAAGGACCTACCTTAGGGATTGCATCGATAATATCATTTGCCTCGAGCGCTTGAATAACCTTTGGTTCCAACAAGATTCACATTCCTCCATATAACGCTGTGAAAGTGGCTGATTATTTGTCTGAAATATTTCCTGGTAGAGTCATTTCGAACAATCGAAATATACATTGACCGGCACGCTCACCAGATCTTTCCCCATTAGATTATTATTTATGGGGAACTATAAAGCTGCGAAAGAACATCATCATAACTTTAAGGACCAAAATAAGAAGAAGGGACGCTTGAAGATCAGCGCAGAATTTAAGGAGATGTGTAGAACGGTGCTTGGAAATGAAGGGTGCAGCCTTCGAGCACTTCTTATCTTTTTTTATTTATTTGATTCTTCTTTTATTATTTTCGAGGTACTCCTGGCGAAAACAGCATATTCGATATTTCAACTTACGTTTAGTCGAATTTAGGTTGTTAGTGGCCTCTTAAAAATAAAATCACAAGCCTTCAAACATCCTCTATAACAGAGTGTCACGGCAAGGAAAATCAATTCAGGAATACAGCAGGAGCACCCGATTTGTTTTTAGCGTATGCTCCGTATGTAACTTCCTGTTTCCCGATACTCCCTCCGCTTTGCCCTTCAGCGCCAGGACGGATGTCCTACGTTTTCGTCAGTAAACCTCGCAAGGGTGAAGGGCGAAGCAAGGATCTCGAATACCTTTCCACGTCAGAAACACATTCAATGTACAAAACGCGATTTTTAATCGTCGATAATTAAAGAGTAAATATGCTGATTTATTCTTTGTCGTCTAAGGAAATGGTTATCCCAATATTGTCTTTATTGATATTAAATTGTAAGTCTCTAAACAATTTCTCCACTCGTTTGCATTTAATAAAATTGATATTTTGTGTAACAATTTTTAAGGCATTATTGTCACAGCTGCTTCGGACCGCTTGTCTTGCTACCAGTGCAAAAGATACGACGACGAAGAATGCGAAGCCAGGGACCTTAAACCTTGCGGAGAACCTTACGATAGATGCGCAATTCACATCACCAAACAGGGTATTATTAAATAATATTTTACAGGGAAACATTTCAAAAATTTTTAATGGGTATATCTGAGTAACAAAAAAATTCTCAAATAAAGGAACTATTGGTCGAAATCTGGAAGATCTGCAAAAGTTCAATGAAGACCATCCGATTGGCACTGGTAAATTTGTTCGGGTCATCTCGTAAATAAAAGATTTTTGGGCGTTGCATATCAATTTCTTTTTGGAACACCCTGTATATCAAAATTTGCTGAAAACCGTTTCTGTAATATGGAGGGGGAACCCAAATGACGAATAAACTAAATTTATTATCTGCTCACCCCCAGTCACTTCTTACTTAAAAACCTCAAATTACAACTCCCTACTGGTGATATCTACAGTTAAAGAATTTAAAAATCCTTTTTAGAAGTATCCTACAAATGCTATAGCGTTAATAATACAATCGGATTCCCTTGTTAAGGAAGAAAGTTTTTGAAATTGTCGCCCTGTAGGTTTAAACCATTTCCAAGGTTAGAACAAGGATATTTGTAGCCAAAGAGCTGGTCGTGAAACGCGAATGCGGGCTGGCTCCCTGCAATTTCGAAGACGAGAATATGGCCAAAGGACTCGGTATGAACTGTGACAAGACCAAGGACTCGTATTCGTGCACGTCCTGTTGCAAAATTAGCGGCTGCAACAGGAATAGCGCTGGTGCCAAAGTCGTTTTAAAAAGTCTTTTAATCGTTGCAGTAGTGATTGCTTGTGTATTGAATATGTTTAGGGACTTTATACCCCCTTATGTGCAACAAGAAAATTTCTCAAGAAATAAAATATAAGTATATAATTTTATGCATTTTATTGCCAGTTTTTGGCCACATCGATTCAGGAACACTAAACATTGCTGTTGGAACTCAATGAAACACCGCTTCATTTCACTAATACTGTATTTTTTACTTTAAATATCATTTAACATATTCCGATATAAAGTTTCCGAAATTGCACGAGATCCATAATGATACGCAGGTAGTGAAAAATACATTTAGACTATAATAAAAACGAAAACACGTCAACTACCATAAAACTAAATATTGATGCGAACAACAAAGAAAAATCAACATTTAACAATTATTTCTTTTCAAATTAAACTAAAATTTAAAACAACGTCATGCAATTCTGTAAAGGCGGTGGGTATTCTGCTGCTTGTCCCGAGGCCTGGATTTGCTGCGAGGATTGAACAGCTGCCATTGCCATTGAAACTGGAGTAGTGGAAGGATGGTATGGAACCTAAAAGCCGAGGAATACGTGCAGAAATAAGAGTTTAAAGTAATACTTCACTACGTGGGCAAATCCCTTCGTAACCGGCATTACAAGAATTTTCGCATTCTATAAATTATAACTTCAAAATTCAACTTACTGTAGTATTGTGATGGAACCTTGGATCTAACATCATGGCCGCAGCAACTGCAGCCGCAGTCGATGTAGCTGTTGAATGGTTCGATCTAGCCAACATGACGTGACTGCCATTATGACTTCCACCAGCAGAAGCGGATCTCTGGGTGTGGCTAGCTGCGGCCGCAGCTGCCGTAGTTGCCAATAGTTGATTATGGATGTTGTGGGCGTGAGTGTGGGCATGATGGAACTCCGAGGCATGTTCTGAGAAATGGTGGGGGTAGGTTGCCGCGTTAATAACTGGAATCAAATGATTTGTTCCTAGGCACTCCTCTGGAGAAAATTGACAAAATGCCGTGTTTGTTCCAACTAAACAGGTTAAGTTATTCATTACATTGGAATTTTCAGTCGTATACATTCGACCAGGAATAAAAATCAAATAGTGGTCTTGTCCGTTGGAACAAACCGAACTGATGTATGGTGAATGCACCTGTGGTTGGAGTTGTATGGTTCTGATGATGCATTATCAATTCTTGGATTTCAGGACCGGCAATCGATTGGCTAACATTGGTCGAGTTAGAGCTGGTGCTAGTCGATTGCGTGAAGTTTACGGTTGCGTTACTTATGTTGCTACCGCTCGATGTTACCGCAGGGGAACTATCTTGCGCATTCTAAAATCAGTTTATTTTGGCGCACCTAGTTGCCTGGAACAGTTGCAGTTTGCTAACTGCTCCATTTTCAAAATACAGAAGTTACAATAAGTTAACAATTATTACCCCTGAATGAGAGCAGGAAAAGCGGTTTTTTTCCAAAGAATTAAATATTTAATAAATCAAATACCTGACTTTTACTTCTAGAAGAAGACGTAGAAGTTGAAGTTGAACCATTTCTTAAAGGCCTTGCTTTATATGGAACCTGTAAAACCTGCTAATTGTAACCATATGGTTTTTGAACGATTGTAGGACACTAACACGTTTACATCATTTATCCCTAAACAACAAATATCAGAAAAGAACCTACCTTTGCCGACGCATTCTCCCCATGATGTCTCGTAAAATGCTCCTTCAGCTTATCTCTGCGTGAACTGGCGTAATCACAGCTAGAACACTTAAATGGCTTCTCTTCTAAATGAATCCTAGAAAATTTTGGGATCACCACCATATCTGGTTCACACAGTTCGAAAATACCTCTCATGCCTAACGAGGTGAGATTTCTCCATAAACCCTCTGCCACATACTGAGCAGGCATGTGGTCTTGCACCCCCAGCACTACTGGCACTGTTATGGGTTTTTGAATGAATTGCAAGCTGACTTTTTTTAGACGTTGTGTATTTACAATGCGGGTAAGAGCAACGAAAAATTTCACCTAGAAGTATTAACTATTAAGGAGAAATACTAGAGTGTCTAATAAGCTTGTTAAATGGCATTGATAAATTCCACAAGTCACAATCTAAATTCAGCTGAGAGACCACTTTAAGATGTTGAATCAACTCACCTGTGTGGATCCTTTTATGCGCCACCAAGTGACTAAGAAATTTCGTGTGATACCCACAAGAATCGCAAGTCAAATTTTTCTCGCTGGAATGGGTCAAAATGTGTGCCTCTAGATTCTGCTTGAATCTAAAAGCCTTAAAACAGTGCTCACATTTGTGAGTTTTCTCCGGAGTATGGATTTTCATATGAGAAATGTAGTTGTGTTTTTGACGACACTAAAACCAAGCAATCGGACACGAATTAGAATTAGAAATTTCAAGTTCAATACCAATACACAATATACCAATACCAGTACAAATAATTCAAATTTCAGTTCATACCTTAAAAGAACAAAATGTACACTGGTAAATCGATTCGTCCAAATGTTGGGCTCTATGCGTGATAAGTTTTGAAATTTGTTCAGTGTTAAATTCGCCTAAAAGAAACACCATTTGTACAGTTTAATTGAACTCTCGAGACTGTTGTATACTAACAATAATCACACTTAAACGGAGGGCCATTGAAATGCGTTTTCATATGGTTTAAGTAGTCTCCATGATACTGACACACAAAAGAACATATTCCGCATTTATAAGTGACATCTTTCGCGTGGCTTAGGGCTAAGTGTTGTTCTAGTAATAAACTATCGTTGATAGTGGCAAAACAAATAGGACATTTAATTCCTATTCTCTCATCACTGTCATCGTTGCTGCCTGAAAATGATTTCTATTACGCGTTGACCTTGTAATATTTGCATGTGAACCACCACCCTACATGCTCACTGTTGTTGCCAACATATTAATTTGAATGTCACCTTACACATAGAAACACGGCGTAAACTGATATTTTCTTGCCAAAATGGTGATAGGTAGAATGTGTCTACTTATTATTGCGTTTTAATTACCAAACTACGAAACAAGAGACTCTGGGTGCTATCAAGGATACCCAACCTGACTAACGTTTTATGGCAAAACTCTCCTCAGCAGCTCTACTGCTAAGGCACTACTATCAAGGCAATCTGAGCACTCCACCACAGGTTACAATTTAATGTCAGGCCTAGACACTTAGCCTCCGTCATATTCACCCAGGTGATGCATAGAAAATTTCACCCTAACAACCTAGATCTCGTTCAATCGAAAGTTATTGCGTCGAAAGCGCTCATCTCGTCACCGTCTCGTCCTACTTATCCCGAACGAGATAGGTGGGTCGTCGACGAACAGTGTAAATTTATGGATACTCACCTTCGGCATCTTCTTTCTCAGCTTCACTAAGTGAAATATGCTGCTTTTTACAAGTTAACATCTTCAAAGCTGCCATTCTCAAGTTTGGTTTCAACCCAAACAACATCAGCTTTTTTAAAATCAGTCTCTTTTGATCTCTCAGTCGAGCTTTAACTTTCACAGAACTCAACACATTTTGCGATCCATTATTTTCAGTTTTTTCTGTTATTACTATTTTTTCTGCTCTAACTGCTTCTTGCTCTTGACTCTTTGAATCAGTAAGAACCATCTAATACAAAAATGTAAACAAAAATATAAATTTCCAACTTAATTGGATTTGGATTGAAAATGACAATATTTACCTGCCCATACTTTGCCTGTAAAACTTCATACCGAGTTTTAAAACTTGATAGTGTCCAACTATTTTGGGCTAGATAATCTAAAAATTTGAATAAACAAATTTCACTTTTGGAATATAATATGCTGGTGTCAAGATGTTTAAACACTTCTGCTGGTTCTAAGTTGTTAGTATAGAAGCACCTAACAAGTTTTTCAAAGTATTTTTCCCTTCTTTCTAAGTCAGCCACAACCCACTTGGAAAGAACTGCTAGTGCTTTTTGAGTGGTTAGTATGAAATTCTACAATAATTATTAATACCTGTTACAACCCACTTAACAAAAGATAATTTATACATATACTTACTTTATTTCTAAAAAAATCCTGAAGCTCCTTGGAACTAAGCCTTCCAATCTCCTCACCATCACAAACATTATCAATATGACTAGCTATCCAATTCTCTACAATATTCCCTAAATGCTTTAACTTAAAGCGTTGAGTTAAAAAGTAAGTGAAAAGACAATTATCTAAGTTTAATTTGGTTCCTAAGAATTCTATGCAATATTCTATTATTTTGGTTAATATAAAGTGGTCTGCGAGTTTAAGAAGTTCCTCTACATTGGAATGCCTTACAGTGATTTCTCCTGTATACATGAAGCTTAAAACACTATTAAATATTTCACTATCTAAGCAGTTCACAGTAAGTTGTTCTTTAACTACTTTATGATGCTTCAATATTGAATCAAAATAGGGCGAACTACAGGCTAGGACATTGCGATGGGCTTTTAGTATCTTGTTATTTACATAAAGGGTAACATCGCAAAATCTGTTTGTCCTTTTCTGCTCATAGAGTTTATGAAACATTGAGGAAGACAATTCCGAACAGTGGAATGTCATGGATCTATTATCTTCCATAATAATCATCTGAAAATTAAGATTTTAGAAAATAATTTTAGGGTTTGGGGGTCGTGTTTGAAAGAAGAATTAAAAATTAGAAGGTGGGAGTGATTGAACTTACCCTTGTGTTTGTTTTAAGTCACTTCTACTGACCAAAATATTCCCGCGCTGCAGTGACGGGTGTGAAATTCAGGATGCAGTTGTGTATTATAAAGAAACATGTTTAATTATGGAAAGTTTTATTTCATTTTTGTACCAAATTTTAATTTTTTAAGTTATTTTAATAAATAATAAATAAACAATTTCCCAAAGACGTCAATGTCTCTACAAATGACAAAGACAACTGATATTTGCAATGTCAATCACTACTTAGGAATTTTCAAAGGGGTCAATGTACTCTAAGTAATTTTCCGAACAGTTCAGAACAACTGGGCTTTTTTAGTTTATCTTATTTAACTCACAAAGTAAAGCAGGGTTCCGTAAATTTTATTTTCAACTATAAATTATGCAAATTGTGTAGAGAAAATAAGTTTTGTGGTTCAACACTATAAAATATATGGATGTAACCTGGTAAACCTATTTGCCATATACTTTAACTACATCCCATTCTCCATAAAAATGTTTACATTACTATGGAATATCTATGAATAGAAAGAAAATCTGAACTTGTGCAACAGTCACAAATCGATTGTCCCTATTTTCCCTAAATGTTATTTGTTGTACATATGTCAGATGTCCATGTCAAATTTGATCTGACTTGTTATTGTTTGTTTACATCTTTCTGTTATTTATTAATTTGAAAACGGTTATTAATTTAATTTTAAGTAGTTAGAAATTATTGTATGAAACTCCAACTCTAATTTAGTAGAAATAAAATCATTCTTTCATTATGCATGGATGGTATAGTTTAGTAATATTGCTTATAAGTTTTCTCGTGAATTACTGTAAGTATTATCAACCTGCATTCATTGTGTTTTAGTAATAAAACATTAATATTCCATTATTTAATATATAGACATTACGTTTTGAGACAATGTTACACAACTCACAAGAATTGAACTATTATAATAGATACTTATTAAAATTTTACCTCTTTGTTTAACATCTAAGTAATTGGGGAAGTTTTCATATCGAGAATCTCTTTCTAACAGGTCTAAAGTACATTTCGTATGGTCTAGGAAATAAGCATTGATTATGATTTGACAGATCTACATCTCTATTAATCTATTCAATAAAATGGACATCAAGTGAATTAAACTTTTACATTCAATCCTTATTTCCTAAGATGTGCTTGGTATCCTTAAGCATGGGTGCATTTATACTTTAAACCGATAATAATTCTAAATTTGCTTTCCAAAAAGGTGCTTCTTTAGAATGCTATGTATGTGATAACCAAGAAGATAACAAAGGAAAATGCGTCACCACCATTCTGACCTGTGATCCAGGAGAAGATGTCTGCTTGTCTGAGATTAAATGGGGGTCTACGCCTTATTGGCAACAAGGTGAAAATCACTGTTTGAGTCAAAATTAAATAGTTAGATAGTATAGTTTTTTATTGATTTGTAATTAAGAAAAGTTATGCCTTCTCAATACATCCAATATTCCTATATTTTGGTTCAATTGAGATGGAGTAATTGGCTCACTATAATTATTTTATCCATTCATTAGGTGCTCTCAAGCAATACTACATTTCAAAGAGATGTGCAAGCAAAGATAAATGTGAAAAATATAGAAGTAGCAATATGGCTAGTTGCACACACATTTGGTATGAGGATTGGAAGTGTTCAGAATGTTGCAAAGGAGACAGATGTAATTATTATATCATTGTAAGGAATTTATATAGGCCAAAAATGGCTATGAAAGGTTTAATGTTTTGTTTATTTTAGTCGGTAGGATCCTTCGTCCACAAGTCTTCAGTTGGTGTATTGGCAGGATGTTTAATTGTTTATAAATTTCTGATATAAACACATGTAAGTATTGTGTATGTGTTATATATTCCGTCCAGTTGATATTAGATTAGATATATTTGCTTTTTTTTTAATTGTGACATTACTTTGAGGTTTTTTCTATTCTGTATAGTTTTAAGTAATTTTATATATTTGAACTGAATAGATCTGAGCTATTTTGAAAGATTGTTAAAATAAGTGTTTTAACATATACTAAAAAAAAATAATATCACAAAAATATAACAAGAATTAAAAACATTTACATTTTCTCAACACCTCCCAACCATTTCTAAAATTATTACATGTTTAAATTTTTATTAACAACAAAATTTATTATTCACATATAATGAGAAAAATAAAGAATGAAATGTAATAAATGTTAGTTCTTAAGATATAATGTCCGCTTAATTGGAGGTTCTTCCAGTAATATCATCACATAAGGCAGCTAAGGCTTGACATTCTTCTTTTTTTTGATTAAGCTCAAGCTCCAGAGATGAGGCTTTAATTTCTAACCGTTTTACTTGTGCCTGTAGTTTTGCCATTTCTTGTTTATACTTGTTTTTTTCATATTTAACTTGCTCTTGTGCTCTAAAGGAATTTTTTAGATTATTAATTTTTATTAAGAAACACCATAATTTACCCACCTTCTGATTTGCTCCATAGATTGTTCCTTCATTACTGCACATTTATTCTCTAGTGCTATAACTTGTTCCTCAGCCATTTCTATATTTTCCAGCAATACCTCTTCGTTTCGACGATATGCTGATATAACCACCTTAGCTTTTTCATATTTTCTGTTAAAAAAATTAAATTAAAACCTCCTTAATCGCAACTTATAAAAGTTTCTTACTCAAAAACATCAGAGAAAGCCATTTCAGTATTAGTAAAATGCCTCATATTTTTTTCCGACTCTTGTTTAAGCTTGTCTAATTCATAAGCTTGCAACGCGATTTGCTGCTCATATTCAGCAAGTAGTTTTCTGGAAGATTAAAATGGAAACACTCCAGGGATACTTAACAAAAGTTGTTATTTACCTGTATTTCAGTATATCACCGGATAGATTAGCTTCAGATGACAATGAGAGTAGATTATTATCTGCTTTAGGATTTTTAAGGGATTCTAATTCCTGTTGCAAAGAAATTACTTTCTTTTTTAGTTCCTCATTTTCATCAATTTCAGAACTATTTGATTCTAAAGCGATTTGGCTATTTTGTTTATTACGAAAAGTAGGGCGAACTTCAACTTTATTTTTCACCGATTTCTTAGGGGACACACTTAAGGGTTTTGCCAATTTATTTGTTATTTTTGTCGCCTCCTTAACAAGATTTTCTTGTTTTACTCCACTGGTTGAAGCTTCAGGAAGAATAGAAATATTTGATTGAGAACTTGTGCTATTTTTATCAAGAAACCTGCAGTTGTCAGAACCACTTCTCACCTGTTCATCTTCAGGATTAATTTTTGTCGATTCGGGGATTAATTCGGACATTGTATCTTCATTCAAAATGGTATTCGCAGTCTCTATCTCATTTTGACTAATATGAATCATTGTTTTAAGACTACTATCAACCTTTTTCTTATCTAATTCACAACCATCCTTTAAAGGCTGTGTTTCCTCTACTTTCACGTCCACATCAAGTAACTCTTCTGATTGATATTTGTCTTGCACAAAGTTCTTTTCAGCTGCTTCAGATCCATTAGTTTCTTTTCTGAAAATTTTCTCATTGGCCCCTATTGGTCTACTATTTATAGCTGCTTCTACTTCAGTAGATTTATGTTCCTGTTTTGTGAGAGTCTCAGATGATAAATCAGTGAGATTACCCTGTGATGCAGCGATGTTCTGGTTTGGTGTAACTTTAACTAAGTCAGTCAAATTGTTAGGGTTTTCAAGGTTTTTGGCGGCATTATTTATTGATTCTTCTACTAATTGTTCTAAAATGTCCTCTATTTGCCGGTTATTTGATTTAGATCTCTCTGTAAATTGTTTTTCTAGCCGTTCAAATTCCCGAGTGTCTTGCCTCATATAACTTAAATCATTACTTCTATTCAGTTCTTCATCTAAGATTTTATCAAGGTCGTCCAGTAACAGCTCTTCATTTTCTTCGATTATATATGAACCTGCCACCCCTTGGTCTGTCTTATGAATCTCTACTTCCTCTTTCTGGAATTGTTTTTCAATTTTTTCAAATTCTTTGGTGTCTTGTCTTTCTAGATATCTTTTATTGCTATCTATATCAGCGCAAGTTTCGACAGAATCAAGTTTAGATACCTTCACAATGTCTTCCATGCAGATGTAATTTTGTGCTTCTTCACGGTCTGCGATCTCGATCACGTTTTGCTTATTGTGTTTTTCAAAGTGATTTTTCTGCGTTTTGAACTGGTCAGTGACAGTGTTTGGCTCACTATTAGTTATACCACATTCTATAGTTGCCCCTTCTTCAACTTTCAACGTGCCTCCTATAAGAATTTGATTTTCATCAATTTTATCTTTACTTGAATCTTCTCCTTTGTCCGTTATTTTCTCAGGTTTCACCTGTATCATAGGATCTGATAAGTCTTGACCTTCTACTGTAATTCCCGGAGTTTTGAGTTCTAATCCCTCATTTTGCCGCACAGCATCTTGCTGAATTAATACTTTCTCAATATTTTCGACAGTTGCTCCTGTCTGTATAGGTTTGTCTTGCGACCCATTGATCATTGGAGTATGAGCATCAAGCTTGAGATGGTCTTTGAATGGCGCCTGATCTAAAGTCTGATGCGATTTACAGTGAATTTCGCTTAAAGGCCCAGGCTGGGCGTTATTTTTAATATCATTATCAGTGTCCTTGAAAGTTTCTGATTCTTGAATCAGTTGGCTGGACAACCCCTTCAAACTATCAACCATAATGTTTGGATCTGTAGGATTGGACTGAGGGATTTTCGATTTATGAACATCGTCTGCCTCATTAATTCCGTCAATGAAAACTGCGTCTTTGTCCGTTTGTGCATGATCAGAATTTGAGTTGTCCAGCATTGGAGTATCTACAACATAGAATATGGGACTCACTATAGTAACAGTAACTTACTAACGGGTGTGGTAACTGGTTCTTTGCCGCACGCTGATTGTGCTAGAACGACCTTCGGTAACGTGTTACTTTCAGCTCACAAGTGCGTGAGATAAAGCCAGTTTACCGCACGTTGGTAGGGAAAATTATGTTGGGGCCACCATAAAATTTACCTTTATTGCTTAAAGTAGGACCCATTTCTGAAGCATCTTCAAATGCTTCTTCGTCTTCGCTTTTGCCACCTCTGAAAGATAATGAAGTAAAATGATTTTACAAGTGTTTTATATTATCAGTTTTCACCGCTCTGTAAGTGGACACTCTATAGGGGTTGGGGGGATGATTTCTATTTTAGGTGGAGGTTCCATGGTGCGACTTGGATTCGACTGAGTGGCGTCATTCTGAAAATATGTCTGATAAAAGAGATGTCGGCGTGAAATGCAAATTGGCGTTGTGTTAGGCGTAAAGTAGTGAATTGCTTTACCTTGTTCATATACTTTTTAAAAACGTTAGTAACGAAATTCATGCTTAATCAAGTTATTTACACGGGTCAGTAAGAGAAAATGACGCAAAGCAACCAGCTAAAAATATTTTAGTTTTGAAGTATCGACACCACCAAAGATCGCGTCACCGATTGATCAAGAATCCAACTTTTGTACTGTAATAATCGGAAGTACGCGCGACTTTCACAAAGAAACTTCTGAGGCAATGTACCCACGTACGACGTAAAAACCTTCGCGGCCTTAACTGAAATTTAAAATTCAATAAGGAAAAAATATAATTTGGAAATGATCCGCGGGCTATTTATAGCGATATCGTTGATGCCCCGCATAAAATATGTGATGGGAGCAGCACTGGCGTTCTCATTAAATTCAAATGGGTTTTAAGTTCATTTGCGGTGACATGACTTAAATAGTTTCCATCTAGCTGAATTTTTGGTCATTTAATTCCAGAGATGAGCCTATCAATTATTAAATTAATGTATTCTAAAGGAAAATATTTTATTTTTATAATGCTAAGCACTGCGCATTGACCTTTTAAATGCGAGCAGTTAAACTTGGATATGAGCAATTCATATGGTTAATATAATTAATGAGGTTTGTTACTGCTACTGCTATCTAATCAAACCATTTAATGTTTTGGGATTATAATATCAATCTTGGTTATTAATCTGAAATAACTTTCAAAACCTGGATTCGTATGTCTAGATAATTTTGACGTTATAAGTGCTCCTTTGCTGTTCCACGGTGTTATGCGCGCCTGACCATTAGCATTTTGTTCTTTACGGGCGTTATATTAGGAACAAGGATGCAACGAAAAACCAATATGCATTGGTAATTATTTACTTACGCTATGATCTTTGACGTTTAATTTTGAAATTTATTTTTATTTTTTAATTTAAAAATAATTTGTCAACAAATAAACAAATTAACATTATTTTGTATTGTTTTCTTCATTATTACAAGAGTTCGTGGTCAATAAAAGCAGTAAAAGTTTCGTGAAATTGAATAGTTTTTTTATATTTAGCTGAAAAGCCGTCGTTTACGCACTTACAAGAAAAGAGTACATTATTGTTTAAATATTTAAAAGGGACTTTCCCGTATTTTTTCCTTTATGGAAGGTGTTCTCTGGAAGTGGACTAATTATTGGAATGGTAAGTCTTTGGAGAATGTTACTTTTATATAAAATATTATTTCACTTCCCTAAAAACCTCTTCTCTCCCATTGCCGAAAAGCTATCAAATTCACAACCAGAAGACTGTCATACTTCTTCACTTCATATTAAAAAAAAAAAAAGTTATTGCTACTGTGTTCTATTAAATATGGGAAAGGATTATCAGTAACACAAGAAGAAAAACTGAATCATATGCCTTCATTTGTTACATCTAAATACTATACTGAAGTTCAACCAGAAAGGTTTGTGGTTGTATTTTTATATATCTGTTGCATAATTAATTTTGGCACTGTTCTTATCATTGTCAAAAGTTAGCATTGTCATCTATATAATACCTACCAAGTATATCCATATCCAAGAATTATCCAGCGGTTTGTTGGATGTGAAATACATATTTCTCCATATTTAGGTTGGCAAACTAGATGGTTTATACTGGAGAATGGAGTGCTAAGTTATTACAAGTCTCAAGAAGAGGTTGGACAAGGATGTAAAGGATCCATGAAGGTTCAAGCCTGTGAAATTAATGGTTGGATTGGGAATATTGTTTTAGTTTTTTTATAATTTTCGGTTGATGATTTCAGTAAGTCCAATTGATCACACACGGATGGATTTAGTGATACCAGGTGAACAACATATGTATTTGAAAGCTGCAACACCTCAAGAAAGGCAACAGTGGTTAGTTGCCTTAGGAACAGCCAAGGCTTGTGTTTCTAACAGGAAACGCAAAGAAAATAGTGAGTCTATTGAGACCGAAACTAGTATGTTTTTATTTTATTTATTTATATATTTTTTTAAATAAGCTGCCTACAAAAATAGTCAAAAACATATTATCAATCATATTGAAGTCTTTTGTTTATGAAAATCAGCCATGAAATACCTGAAATGCGAGCTCTCAAAAATTATTTTAAAACGCGCTGTTTCGACTATTTTTTTTAGCAGTTTCATTGTTTGATTTAGTTATTTGCAAACATTTTTAGCAAAGGGCCCTGATACTCTTAAAACCAAGAAATCCGAATTAAAACTGTACTGTGATCTATTAATGCAGCAAGTCCACGTCATTAAAAAGTCTGCACAAGCGACAGACGGCCCCCAAATTGAGGTGTATAATTATATTTTTATGACCTATTTTCAATACTAACGTAACTCTTCTCTTAGGAAATGGACGAAGCTACCAGGCTTTTAGGAGTCACTTGTGACACTTTCATAAAAACATTAGATGAGTGCATGAAGCTGTCTGCGGTGGGAGCGTATGAGCTGCCAATAAGTAATGAAGTCATTTTGCCTGCAACTACAAAGAAGGTAATGGCGAATTTTAATATATGTTATTTAGGATTTCTTATTACTTCTTTGTAGGCTTTGAATAGGTCAAACTCAGGAAGGACTTGAAATGGTTTAAATTGTGGATAATTGTGTATATTTTAACGACGTATTTAATTACGCAAATTTTAAGACGCTCTTGTTCATCTACCAACTGTTTACTTAAGTGCGAGTATGTGTTGCGAAGTTGTGTACAGCGTCTAATGAGAAGAATTAATACTCCATAATGGCCTAGCCAAGTTGATTATTATTATTACCATAGTTGTATAGTTTTTTAGTCGTTTTGACAATATTTTCTAAACCAGCAGCTGATATGCGCTGCTGGAAATTAATTAGAGTGTAACATAGCATCATGGAGACATTTGAGGGGACAATAGTACTCTGTAAAATAATTAAAAAATGTAAATAGGCTCATGGTCAAAAACGCACCATTTTGGAATAACTTGTATGAATTCTGATGCCAAATTTAAATTGCTTTGAGCACCGACACTCCCGGAAATATACCCATGATGATATGATGCATCCTATATGTATATTAAAATCCAAATATAGAAGTATTTATTTAAAATGTGTTAATCTTATTATTTTATAATTAATAATAAATATGAAAGAACTGTTATATGAACTCCTAAAAATAATAGTACTTGAAATAGCGTTTGGTTTAACTTTCAGTTATTGGTATTGTTCCGTCCATTTACGTTAAATCTCGATAAAAAGACTTTTAAAATTGAAATGAGTACAGAGTAATCCAAACTGTTTAATTTTTAATTCATGTAATACAATTGTAACGAATTATACGTGTAAGACAAGCCAAAAACTATGTATTTGCAATTATTTGATAATTGCGGTAACCTGAAATAAACATTTGAATACAAATCACAATTCGTATTATTTCGTAGAGCGAATAAAGATGCAAACAGAGCCTCGCTATAGCAACCACGATATTGATTATTTTTCTATTTACTTTGTCGGATTTCGTGGCTTATTTGCAATATTTCATGTTTCAAACCCCAATTTCGTCTATCGCAATTTATTTTTTAATCCTTTTCTTCTCAAAGAAACTGCGAAATATGTCTTTATTTAAAACGCGACTATTTTGGAGCACGAATAGCGAAGATGATGAATATTTCGATCATAATTCGTTAATTGTGAGCAAACTGAATTCGGAACATGACTACATCATCACCGGAAGTCAGAGCGGTGTCTTGCGAATTTTCAGTCCCAATTCCGAAACCAATGAAGATGGCACTTTGGGTGGGTTCCACCCCAACGACGTTATTGTGGAGAAAATATTTGACACTCCAATTCTGCAAGTTGGTACCGGTAGATTACTTTCGTAAGTACCCAGGAACGCACCTAATTTATATTCGCTTTTAATTTTGACGCTTTTAGCGGAAATCAGTTAATTCAGTTGGTGCTCTTGCACCCAAGGGTATTGAGCGTGTACTCATTAGTCTTCAAGGCAGGTAAAACAGATCATGGTAAGGTTTTTACTTACACTCGTATCTTCCATTACTAGTTCGAAGGCACTAAAATAAATAATGGGCACAGAGCATATCAACCAAAACGGTTGTTTGTTATACTTGATCCGGTTTAGTTTTAATAAATTAAAGGCTCCAATTTTTTTTATTAATAGGCCGCAGACTATAGAGTCGGCAGCATTCGGTACGTAAATAAAGCACTAAAAATACATTTAAAAAGCTGCAACAGTTTAACTGTAACATCTACATACAGATATGAGATGTTTGAAGTGTAAGTGCAGCGTAAGTAGGAGATAAATAAGTACATATGAGGGTAGTCGCTTTTATAGATGCAATTTACATATACCACTATCGCTGAGTGCCGAAATGCACCCAGCTGTCGAGCGTATAATGAGGTCATGTTTAATTACTAATTTAAGAGTTTCATGGAATCGAAACATGCCTCGTTATCATTTATGTTTTGCAAATTTGAGGAATTTCGGAAGTTTCCAGGAAAATTTAGAGATTTTCGAGGTGCCATTTGTGGTTTAACGGAGCGATAATGATTGATTCTAAATACCCCAATTGAAGTCCTGGAGCCTTAGAGAATCGCAAAAAATAACTACTACTATTGGCGTTTAAGGGGTCTAAAATGGCTAGTTCCCCCCTCCCTCGGAAAATTTTCAAGAAAATTTGGCAGTTTTGATCCGCCGATTTTATTTTGATTTATTTATACTGATCCCGAATGCCTTAATTGAGGGGTCTCATATGACCCTCATGTAGGATCATAGAGTGCCACCAGACGATATTCCGCAGAATCAAATAGTTTTCCGAGAGGTTTACCTCCCCACATAAACGTCGAATTGCTCTATAAAATGGTTCGAGATTTGTGTGTGATCTCTATTCGGTCATTCTTATACTTCCGCGGGAACCCCTTCATTCGTCAGATCGTAAATTTCAGGAAATCAAACCTTTCTCCAACTCCTCTATGAACACAAACTGCGGGGATCCGCATACAATTTCGCCGTCGGCCCGTTCGGGGGTTCCCAACAACGAGATTTTATATGTGTGCAATCCCTGGATGGGGTTTTGAGCTTCTTTGAGCAGGAAAGCCAGGTTGCATATGTAGCTTTGCCAGATTTTTTATTACCTGGACCACTGTGTTATGTAACGAGGACTGATAGTTTCGTGGTTGTAAATTGCGATTGGAGTGTCGCGACTTACAGGTTTGTGGATAGTCACAAAATTTGCGTATATTCGGCTGAATGCCCCATTTGCAGGTATAAAATTCTGTCTGAAGCAGCGGATGAGTCCATAGACCCTATTTATGCGAAGCCTAAAATATTCTGTGAATGGGAGTTCAATCTAGGAGAATCGGTCTTAGACATAAAAGTGATCAATGATATAATTAATAAAGAAGCTCGCATTGTGGTGTTAGGGGAGAAGAACGTATTTTGCATTACCGAGAATGGAAGGCTGAAGTTCATGAACCGGCTGGGCTACAGCCCCATTTGCATCGATGCTTACATTTTGGGTAACCAAAAACTCTCCTCAAATAAACGTCGTTTCAAAACTACCCCACCCAGATCCGGGCCTGTTTACGTTGGTAGTGGCTGAAACTGGAATGCTGCTTGTATACGAAAACACCACCCTGAAGTGGTCAGCTCACATGGATTTCCTTCCAGTAGCCATCAGCAGATGCTTTTTAAAACTCATTAAGGGAGCTTTGGTGGCACTAAGCGACGAAGGCCGCCTGGAATGTTGCTACTTAGGAACTGAACCCAGCTTCTTCGTAGCCCCACCACTAAACATTCAGGAAATAGATTTCGCTAAGGCAGAGCAAGAATTGGCCTCACTGGAGAAGGTTTTGACCAGTTCCAGTAACATCGGTAGATATGTACCTTGAACTTTGCTGAAAAGTACGTTTTTTTGGTTTTCCTAGATCTATCGCAGAACAATATCGAGAAGGAGCTGGAGGTGCAGGTTCAAATTAACCGCGAGATTGAAGTTTGTACTTTGGAGCACAACATTAAAAATGCAACTAATAATTATATGAGTCAAATTAAGATCGAATTAGCGCCTCATGTGACGTTCCAGGAGGTCCAGGTAACCATTGCAGTCCAACGACCCTTGAAGGCCGTGCCGACCATCCATTTCTTTAGGTCAGTTGTGTTGTCAAAACCCTCTTACTTATTCGCTCATATCAATGACCTTCTAGTAACTTATGGGACTGCAAGACTGTATTTAGTTACGTCTTCTTAGATGAAGCTCAAGATATTCCGTCTTTGGAGATCGAGGTGAAGATATGTGTGATCAACAATTTTGGAGTGCCTCGCACAATCACTAGATTTGCGAGGCTCCCCGCTTCTTTGATTCTAGAGCCTTGCGAGCCTGAGAAAGAAAATAAGTTTAAAATTACCTTGGCGACTGACCAGCGTCCTGTAGGATTGAAGAATTTATTTCCAGGTGAAGGGGGGT
Organism: Euwallacea fornicatus; assembly: GCF_040115645.1. Lineage (NCBI taxonomy): Eukaryota > Metazoa > Arthropoda > Insecta > Coleoptera > Curculionidae > Euwallacea > Euwallacea fornicatus. The sequence continues at coordinate 2,224,478 of NC_089570.1, forward strand.
TTAATGAAAGATAATTTCTGGTTTAATGAAGGGATGGAAGCTTGTTAGCACGCTTGGTGAAGGACCAAGTACATGATGTATCGTTGCAGTCCTTTGGGCTGCTGCTATCAAGGCAATTTCCGTCGCTTTCGTGTTGATTTTTCCGACCCTTAAAAAGTGATCAACGAAGAAACGCATTTACCCTTTGGTCTTTTGCTTTGGGCTTTAATCGCGCTAAGTCTTGGTCAAGGCAGTTCCACCCCCGTTACGCGTTACAATTTCCATTTCGCAGAGATTATTTTGCGAATCGGCTCATCGTGAGTAAAAATGAGTTCACATAGACCTGGGCTCCGGAGCTTCTCTGTACAAACATGCAAAGTAATGAAAGACGCTCATAGGTCCAAGGCCGCAAACGCACCGTTTTCGGTTTACAGAGTGGCAAAGCTTAATTTTAATTTTTTTTTTCATAATTTTTCAACAGTTTCTGTAATTTTTCTTTCTCTTAGAATCATTTTTGCTTCAAGAAATTTGATTAAGTATTACGAAGAGCTTCAGTTAGTTGATGACCAAGCCGAATGATTTTTTTGCCTACTTCCTTTACGTTCTTAATTTGCATCGATAGGTATTTTTGCAAATTTTCCGAAAACGGTGAAAGAGGAGAAAATACGGCGACGAGGAAAGAGGTGGCGAAGCGAAGGAGGAATTCAAATTCAGTGCTAGAATTCGCGTGCGGCGTTCCAAAAGAAGGTCCATGACATAAAATAGCACGCGGTTCCGAAAAAGCATAACGCCCAGTGTAGTTGATCACTTTGACATTTTGCGGTGGAGGGTCTTGGCGAAAACAGGTGTGCGAAATTTCAAACGTTTAACTCGAGGCTGCTCGTGGAAACCCCCAAGTATCGGACAAAACGTGAAACTTCGCCACCCTGTATATCGAAAATGATGCGTTTTTAATCGTGGGTGTGTTAAGATTTTTTGATTATTTCGGACACTATCGCTCTTCGAAATACCACCATGATGACGTGTTACGTCTTACGTAATAGAGGATTTCGGCATCAGCGAACTTGTATGGTCACCCGTGTCGTATGGGAATTCGACTAAGGAATTGGGAAGTTTTGAATAAACTGCCCTTTACTGACTTTCGCTTCTTGGCCCTAAATATGAAAAATGAAGTAAGAGAAAAAATGCACCTTACTCGTTTTTAATAATGGAAAACTTGCAAGTCGCTTTTACGTGTCCCTTCGTGATATCATAAAAATTTCAGAGGTTGTAAGGCAAACACAGACATGCCCTGAGACATGAGATGTGACGTCTGAAATTCGTATGTGCGAAATACGAGACAAAGGTACCGAGAACCGACGAAAGTTTGAAAATTTCTCTCCTACATTCATGAATGTGGAGTTCCGAGTTTTGTCGTTCAAAGCACCATTCTTTCGAAAAATGAGTTTCAGTTCCCGGTTGAATATTTATTTTTTATTTATATTTATTCATTTATTCAAATCTTTCCTTTTACAAGCAGGAGCGGTCCATCGACCTCTGCATTTTCCATTCCCTTGAAAGTTTCACGAGTGCATTCATATACGCTGAATTGGATTATTTGGCTCATTGATGAAAAAAAAGATTTATTTTCCGTGAAAAACAATTTTCAATTTTTAGCTTTTGTGCAAATTTGGACACAACGAACGCGAGAGAAATAATAAAATTACGATATGGAAATTTGCGAGCGAATCTGATTTGCGTCTATTCCATTGATTGCAATTTATTATATAGATAGATAAAGCGCGAAACTGAGCGCAAATGATCATGGAACAAAGCAGATGCGACATATTAAATAAATCTGATAAAAAGTTGCCGATTTTCTGATGAGGCGATTGCAAGACGATTCTCTGCAGACTCGTATCTCGTTGGCCTCTCCGATTGTCTGCTATACTTTACGCCTATTTACGGCCAATTTCATTCTTTATCTCTCCAAAATGATCACGTGCAACTGATGGACTAACCGCAAAGCAATTTTGCTCGCGAACTTTCATTTTACAATTTTGTTGATCACTCAATACTCATTACGTCGACTTTTGCGTATCTACTAAAAATTCCTTACTCAGACCGTTCGTTTCCATTGAAATTCCGCCGAAGGATCATTAGGCTCCTCCATTGACAGAGGCGGAGTGGATCGCATGTCCGCCGAGTCGACCCTCGCGCGTGCGTGCCCGGGAAGAACTCGCCACCACCGCTTGGCCACTACCAGGTGGCCGAACGGTTTTTTTTTTTTTTAATCATACATTCGAGTTTGTCTGTCGGAAAACACGCGTTTCTTTAACTATTCCAGAATACTCCGAGGCGGATTCAGCATCGCCACACAATGCTCTTGGCTTCAAAGGCGCATCCGGAAACTCCGGCACAGTTCTTTTAGCCAAATCGACCGAAAAATTCCGACTGCAGTCTGATTCATTAACAATATTGAGCGTTCTAGTAGAACTTCTAGCGTGTCGCTTAAGATCGTCAGCAATCGATTGCAAGATCTCCCTCGCATCCCAACTGCCCACTACCGAGATATTTAATTACGCAAATGACCATTTCGCCACTAAGCAAAAAGTGAAGGACCTGCAGGTGATGCCCACGTCGTAAATATTTCCTGAATGCGCACTTAATTCCCCATTTTCAGAGTCATTTATCCCAGCTCAATGCCCAATTTAGACTGATTCAAAAGCGGCTTATAGCGAAATATAGAGCTAAAAATCCCATTTCTTTAAAGTCTCTGGAGCTGTTGCTCAATGACACTTATGCGGATATACTTGATGTAGCCGATAAGCTCGAAAATGAAATCGAGAATTTATCTAAAGCCCAGACCAATTTGTCTTGCTCTTTGCATTTGGTAAGACAGCTTATCCACTTCTTAGATGTGGATCAGGAAGTTGTTTCGCTGGCAGACTCGACGTTTTCTTCCAAAGTTTACGATTTAGACGTTCAGGTAAGGAGAAAAACGACTTAACTTCCCGCCTACGGTTTCCCGGTTTTTCAGTCTTGGGAGGACGTCATGGACGCGTCTCTGTGCTATCTTCTGAGGGCGGTGATCCCCAAGACTGAGAAGGACAGGCTCAGAGCTCCGCATACAAGTTTCGACGAAATTAGAGATTTGTCCAAGTTTGAAAAACATTTGTCGCAAGTGCTGGAGAGAGTTCCCAAGCACGGACACCTGAAGGACTCGCCAGAGGTCGCTCTCGTGGAGAAGGGTAAGGGCGCACCCTTCCAAGAGGCGCGATTTATTAAATTTTTGGCAAATCGGGCGCGTGCAGTAATAAGGCAATTTTTAACAAATTTTAAAATTTACTCTTCGCCAACGATTTCATTGCCGGCATACGCTCATGAATTTCCATTGGACGAATGCGTATGAACGTGAGCGATAAATCGTTTACTGTTACACTGGCGTTCCCAACGTGAAAGTGTGGTTGCAACAAAATAAAAACATGAAATCAGTGTGCGCTAAGGTCTGTTAATTAACAAAAATACATGAAATAATTCACGAAGGTTCTTATACTCGTATCGCCTCATACGATAAAATGCACTTCCGAGCGTAAAATTAGGGTCACCTTGCAATTTACATTCAATTCAAGAGGTCACAGTTTATTCAAACTTTTTTCTCACCTGTAACATGATTTACCAAGTTAATGCGGTGATTTGGGCGCGGTCGCTCGAACGAAAAGTAACTTTTGGTCTTGCGATAAAATAGATTAAAAATAATTAAATTAAATCAGACGCTTTTAACCCGAACGTGGAAGTTCTCGCAAACTCCAGTACCGAGCAATTCCCCCTTCAGCAGCGATAACGGCTGGCAGTCAACGATAAATGTTCCCAATCGGGTTTTAGTTCACATTCTATGGAAGATCGTCCCACTCTTGCAACAGCATTTTGCGACACCCTGTGGAAGATTTTGGAGCCCCCACATGTCTCCGCAAGCGTCTCTATTTAATTCCAAACATTCTCGATTGGGTTCAGATCCGGCCTCTGTGCAGGCCTGACAAGTCGCGTGGTTCGAATCTCGACCAGAAGAGTGCAGGGCCGTGCATTATCACGCACGAAGGTCGTGTTCTCTCCAAGAATAACAATGAACGGTGCGACATGGTCTTTTGAAACCACCGTCGGGTAGCGGGGCGCATTCAGGTTCCTATTACGGACGAAGCCCAACTCCGTACGAACTTCAAAATAAATTCCTCCTGTCACAACCTAGCCTCCACCAAACGGTAGCAGTGCACGCTTGGGCGTATCTCTCGCTTGGTCGTCGCCAAGCCCTCACACGTCCGTCCGATCTCGAAGGACGGTTTTGTCCTACGGACTCTGCCGTGCGAGCTGAGTGTTCTCGTGCAAAATTCAACCTCCCAATCCGGAGTTTACGAGAAAGCCGATGCTCTGTAGCTCTACAGATCCGGAGCTTGGAGCGCCTAGCTCAGACTCTTCATATTGCTGAAGCGCAGGAAAAGGGACGAAATGGCAATGACAATGCGTCGTAGAATTTGCAGTGCAAGATACAGGATGAAGGGCGCTGATGACGCATTTCAGGAATTTGGTACGAGATTTTTGTTGGATCGAGACAGTTTGTGGTTTCGAAGAAACGCCACCTTGAGCTGGAAAAGTGCCCCCTGAGCTCGTCTGTGGGACTTTTGAAGAGTTTGTCGAGCGACCCCAATTTTATGCTCTCATGTGTGTGCCTTGTTTCGCGGTTCCCCAAATTTGGCTAAAAGACGCTCAGTAGGTTAAAATTTCCCCAGTTTATCCAAATATGCGACATTCCACTATAGCTATGATTCTTTATCAATTAACAATTAGAATGCGATGCCATTGAAGAAGAAGCATCGACCTCGAGCATCGAGAAGCCAATAGGCAGTCGGTACGGCGAGTTCAGCTCGAGGCTGCTTTCAGCAAGGAAAAGTCTAATAAGGAGACATCAAATTAACGAGCATCAAGAGGAAGATGGAAATTTGAAGTGATGAATTAACAGTTGATGAATTATGTAATTAATATGTTAAAATGTCTCATTAAAGAGTTTGTTGACATTGTTGAAAATAAACATAATTTTGTATCGTTTTATAAGGCAATTCACAGATTATGAAATAAAAAACCTGATGAACAAAGGATTTATGTTAGCATTCGTTTCTCCTATGGCGACTATATTGCTTTTCTCAAAGGTCAATATTGATTCATCACCATCAGCCTGAAGAGTGTTATTTTAAATAATCTTCGCCGTAAGCGTCACCTAATGCGTTCTCTTCGATTGGAATTGTGTTATGCACTTTCTTATCCTCAAAACCAGCATCTTTCATATAACTCATTATCCCAGACAACACGAACCTTTCCCAATAATATGGGGTTATCATAGGGATGATCTAGAGCAATTGGACAGGTCACCAGGCTGCCCTTTCATCTGTACGTGAGCGATTAACTGCGACCAAAGTCCCAAATTCCCGGGTGTCTGCCCTTAGCAGTGCAATTTCGATGAGTAGTCCTACGCATATATAAGTAGTTTTCAGCCCCAAAATGAACGACTATGATTTTTTCTTCAGACAGGGTGCGTGGTGCTAGAAGCTCTTAAATTCCTTCATATAGTCCAGAGTAGATGTATGGAACCTTAGTAATAAAATGAAAAGTTGTTAGTGAGCTGCCTCAATCCTGACAAATCTGCATGGTGGTGTCGACCACGTATGGAATACCGGCCGGTGTCACAACAGTTGTCAGCTTTTGTTTAGTCAAATTTCATCAGATATTAATGATGGAAGATGACTCTACTGTATTTTGCTTTCACTCGTCAAATTTTAGACTTGGTGTGAAGATATCCGAACAAGGAAGTGCAGCTGACAGAAACTGTTTGAACAAAATTACGATGTTCAAGCCCCAGTAGAAGAACGGCAACAGCAGCAACAGCGGGCAGTTTTTGTATTACACCTGTTGGGGGCTTTTAAGTTATTGGTTTTTTGTTAGTTGTTAGTTATTTGTATTTTACCCCTTAAGCTACGCCCGTGTACTGCGAAACTCGTTCTAAGAATACCATCCGGGTGCCAGGCCACATGGCCCGTCGGGCCACAACCAAGGGTGCTTTTTGGCTGGGGAATGTTCTACTAGTCGAAGGAAGTTTCTGCAGTTGTTGCAGTTCGGTGGGCCTGCAACGTTCCCAAAAAAAGCATTCGCGATATGGCCGCGTGAGGGCTCTTGGTGGTGGTGCGCCCCTGGTTGGAATTCCTCGGGTTTAGTACTTAAGGGACAATCGAAGTAATTTTTCCCTCTTGTTTATTCTCTTCGTGTTGGAGCGGCGTCGGATGTGTGATCACAATCACACCGTGTAACCCGCCCAATTAAGCACTCTCCCTCTTCGCGCTTAGACCAGTGAACTCTGTCATTGTTCAAAATAAGTGCGATTGAATACAGTCCACCTTTTGTAAATCAAATTGTCGTTTTCGTGGTTTCGTTTATCGAGGGGACCCCGTGACAACACCCAGAGTGTTAATGTTCAGCGAAATGTCCAATATTTGCTCCTCTTTTAGATCTCTTCGAACATCGAGAAATTTTTTTAAAACAGTTTTCAGCATCGATTTTTTCTGCCTGCGAACAGCCCACGGACAGTTAACGTCCAGGGCCCTTGAAGATCACAGAAACACCCAGCAGATCAACCGAAGGGATTAATTCTTATTTCCATAGCGACTGATCAGCGATTACCAGTGACTTGTCCGACCCCGGAGGTTGGAGGGAGCTTTGTTGTCGCGTAGCTAACCTTCAGTTAAACTCAGCCAAAGAAATCTCCGTATGTTATTCTATTTTGGTCACATACAGGCGAAATCTAAATTATTTGTGGTATGTGACCTAACGAACCGATAAAGTTCCTCCCGTTTTTGCACATCTTGAGCATATCTAAGCAGGTAGTATTGGAAATTCGTGTTATCGAAAAAGTTTCCATTTAATTCACATAGGTTTTTCGTTTTCAGGAAATTTCAAGTTTCATAACTAGAACATTTGCTCTGGAACAAAATCGATTTGAGATCGTGATCAGCTTGCTTAGAGTCGCACACGATTCTGAATTACATCAATTACTGATCCGGTCAGTATTGCGAAATTGCATGGATCTGGTTTTCAGATGGACTGGTCGACGTATACTTTTTCAATTAACAGGAGAAATGCCATTCTCGTTAAACGAAATCTTGTCTTTTCTCTTCTATTCCGCCTAGAGCTTCAGTTAGTAATAGCTGAAGGGAATTTGCAATAAACTAGGACACGAGCAAATCAGCATTTGCGGTGACAATAACACCGCTATCTTCGGCATTGAAAAACTGCGGTCAGCAGTTTTACCATGCTCAATCAGAGCTAAATTAGTAGTCCCTCGTTAACTGTTTTAAACAGGTTCCATGGGAGTAAAAGATGTGAGGTACTGAGGGTCCGACCACCCAGCTGCGATACGGGCACTGGGCGGACGCGAGTCATGTGATCGGTTCTGATCCGTACGTCTTCAGATCTCGATAACGCTCAACTTTTGAGGCTACTAACAGGTATACTTTTTTCTTTATCTAGAACGTTAAACATAATAATATTTTTTACTGGTAGCGCTACTGGAATTGTGTGGAAAAAATTAAAGCCCTTTTAACTAACCACGGCGGTTTCAAGTGCCGCCCCCTATTAGCTGCAAGAAAACCGACTTGCTTCGCGCGTCCGAAAACCCCCCGTATACTAAATTTCAGTGCCGTAAGTCAAAACACTGTTAAGATATGGAATGAAATAAAAAATCAAATTAAAACTTTGAGACCCTGAATTTCTACTGATATTGAGTTTCCGGATACAATTGCGCAGGATCTTAGTACTTTGATGGCATGAATCTCTCGTTGCTCTTTGTCCCGTTACTTATGGGATATCCTGTATACTGTGTGAGGAGCAAACGTAACCAGAGGACAAACGGACGGAAAATTTTTGAATTTTTGGAATGACGTTTAAGGAGCTGAGTCCTATCTTAAAATTATGGTATACGAAAACGAGTCGATTCCGTGTTATACAGGGCGTCTTATAAGTAAATTTGTAAAAGTCGTCACCGATAAAGCGTCATTATTTTTCAGGATAGCAAAAAATTCGATAAAAAAAGTCGTTTAAAATGCGTTCCTGCATCTCCGCACCAAATTCCAGGCATGTAAAATCATTTTTCGAAAATTTTTGATAAATTCGAATCGTACAACACCGCGCAAACGTTACAACAAATGGTACGTATCACGTAACTTAACACATCGGATTCATAAACAAACTAATTAGCAACAGGTTTACCAATCTTTGCTGCAATATTACTGCAACATTAAGAAGTAGTTTCGCATAAGTGAATTATTCGATTTGACCCCCTGAAAAGAAGTCCAGCATTGAAAGGGCCGGGGATGTCAGCGGCAGATTGGCTGGCCCATTTCCAGCATTCCGATTTTCCCCAAAGCTAAAATTGTTTTTTTCGAAAAATACTTTTATATTCCTGAAATTAGGCGCGAAGAGACATTCTAAAGAACCTTTTTTAGTCGGCTTTTCGGTACCTTGAAAAATAAAGACCCTTCGTTAGCCACGGTTTTTACAAATTTGTTTATGAAGCACCCTGTATAACACGTATCCAGCGTGGATACGTTTACTATTGGCACACCATAGTTTGATAACAACCAGGACTCAACTTTCAAACGTCGTCCAGAAAGTCAAACGTTTTTGGCCCGTTTGTCCTTTTCTTGCGTCTATCTTGGGACACACTGTGCGCAGAGTGCTGTCGAGACGGGTGTCCTCATATTTCAATGATATTAATTTTGCGATTGTGGCAATGGTGTGCGAAGGTTAGAAAAGGACGAAAAGAGATTGAAGAGCAAATGAGGAAATATAGGTGTGATGCATGGAGAAATAGAACGATTGGAGCATAATTTACTACATTACTCCTTCCTGCGTTATTACTCAGATCGTGAAGAGCAGGATAAAACCGTATTTGTTCAGTAAGTTTCTTAACACCCATTTTCCCAGGAAAAAGAAGGAAAATCAGTGCTGACTACATATTAAGAAAATTAAGTAATAATTAAATGTTGATATTGCATGATTAAGTATTATGGAGGAAAATCACTGATTTTCCTCCATAATTTTTGGTAGAAATTTTAAAGAAACCTAGGCAGCGCCCCCCTCCTTCGGGGGCACGGGGAAAACCAAATAAATGTCAACGACGGGACACCGGCGCGTCTCGTGTCCGGAACGGACCCGTCCCGGTGATGCGAGGCCAAAACCATCCAAACCTATATTCTTCTTTGAAAGGGCGCCGTGCCCGAGTCGCAGATGTGGGGCCGGACCTTAAGGCTTAATTTCGACGTTTCTGTGGGGGGTAACTCACAATTAAAGTCGACGATACATCAATAAATCCGTTCTCAGAGAGCGAGAGCTCTCAGTTAACATCTAATTGCCAAATGAAACGTATTCCAAACTGAAGTTCAACTTTAATAAACAGTTGTGGTGGGAATAGCTGGCTGAAACGCTTCTACAATTAAATATGTATTGTCAGTTTTAATTAGAAATTAAATTCCATGGAAATGTTGCAAGGAAGCCCGAGTGTTAATAATACTCTGGGTTTCTGTGGAAAACGTAATTGGACTGTACAATTAATAAGCCTTAAGGGCCGGTTATTTAAGCTCCTGACAACTTTGCCGACCACACGAGTCCTACTTGAAATCGGAGTGGAGCATTGGACGGTGTTTTTATCTGTCCGGAAGTTATGCCGGTGGGAAAGTTAGCGGGAGTTTGAAAAATCGGGCGTTACACAGAGATTTTGATCCTTGATCGTAAAGCGATGTTTGCTTAGTTTCGCACGCGGTTACCAAGGAGAAAGGACTTAAGTCGCTTCGCGCGTAGCTTCCCTAAGATTCCTAAATGGCACCGATGGGAGCTTGTTTTGCGAACGTTTCCAAGCGTTCTGGCAGAATCCTCGTGAAATCGCATTCAAATACATAAGGGTGGACCGTAAGCTCATTAGTCGGTTGTCTAATGAGCTTACGGAGAGGGTTCTCCGTTCTCTGTCCAGCCGGAATATTCGAAGTCTAAGCACCTTACTGATCTAAAACTTACGGCGTTAAAACTGCACATGCTCGGTGCCTTAACGGACTTTTCGCTTTCATTGGACAAAGAACATGCTTAAAGCTAAATACTGCGTGACTTTAAAGAGGGTTTTGAGGGCAAAAAATCGGAACTGCTATTAGGAGTGCGCTACATGAAACAGGTACCATTTAGGTACACGCTTCAAATCATAATTACGGCGTGAGCGATGATTATGTTATTCTGATTGATGGTAAATATACGTGTACATCTTCACGATGGACTGAGAATACGAAGTTGATATGTAGTTTCTATTAGTATAATGTGGAACGAGGCGCGATGATCGTGCCTTTTCAATATTAGAGATTTTCAAGGGTCATTTTGCGCTTTCGAGGTCGGACATTGTAAATAAGCCCACACGGTGAGAATGTGCTGAAATGTGAGGTGACAAGACACCTCTCGACGTAGAGTGCGCCCGTGAACACGTAAAGTTCGGTTCAAGTGTTAACTCTCAGACGGAAAAGCGCAGCGTCCTGCATTTTTATTTCGTTCAATACCAATACCATACGACCATACCAGAACGGGTATCTTAAAAATCCACTTTCCCTTTTGCCGTACATGGATCATACTTTTCTGTGTTACATAACCATTTCCGAGATACGAGGGGACATCGGTTTCCAACAGGCGATTTCGACACTTACACCGACGAAAGGTATCCGTTTGTGCACCTATTACTTAAGACTTTCTTTTGCTCGTTTCGCAGTTTATCATTTTTGGGGCGAAAGTAAAAAAAGTGTTTTCTTTGTTAAATCGAAGCGAACAAGATAATAGTTTCGCATCTACATGGTTTTAAACGGGTCTAGATTGCACCGCTCTAAAGGAAGGTGTCACACCTCGGACGGGGATTAGTAGTTAATTTACACCTCCTCGATGTCGAGTGCCGATTTGAATGCCGGAAACTTTGAAAAACCCGAAAAAGAGAACCCCGACGGATTTAGATCGGGCCTTCGCGGGGGCCGCAGATGTTCCCCACCTCGGCAAGTGCACCGAGACCATCCCCATTTCGCAACTTAGACCCGATTGCAATCCCAAAACGACCCAAACGAACCTTTGTGTTCTTGAACTTACCATTCAAAATCTACCATTACCAACTCGTTCCACTTAACCGCGTACCCCGGTATTCCGAACACGCCAACAATCTTGTCCCTTCTGTTCCTCCTACCATTTTTCTTCTGTCGTAATAGTACCACGCTGTAGTTGTTGCACTATTATCGCGGTGGGGTACAACGCAAGTCTGGTTCTGCCTCGCGCTGAAGAAGAGCCGAAATTAATCAGTGCCATGATTTTATCATAACGTCGGTTGCGATTGACACTATGTAGTGATAGTTCATCGAGGAGTGTTTTTAGTGTCCGAATCTGGAAGTTTTTGGTGATGGTGGAGAAGGAAGACAGTAACAATAACCATTCGATTAAGATGTCGGTGACGTCAACTAGTCAAAATGTCTTTATTAGACTGTCGATAGTGTTGGGGATGGCAGCGGCAGTCTTGACGGTGATATATCTCACACCAATGCCAGGTAATGTTGTTAATCTGAGCCGCCACGTTTCTGGTAAACCATATATTATACACAACCCAGAAGTAATTAGTGGAGCGTGATTTATGTTTGCTGGCGGACGCATGTGAGTGGCCCACTGGTCAAATCCTTTGTTCGTCCAGATGCGTTCGTCGGAAAATAAACAGGAAATTGTTTTGGTGAAGACACTGCCAGGTTTATTCAGCGACATAACCAATACGCGGTACATCAACTGGAAGAGTGTCAACGACAAACCGAAAATGAGAGGACCAGTCTAAGTCGCACTTATCGACATGCGAAGAGAATCGCCCTGACTTTTCTTTCAGCGCCCATGACTCTCTTACAAATTCTCCTTCTCCGATCTCTTCTGCATCAAAAATATGTTCCGTAAAAAAGTCCAATCTCTAACCGTTCTCCACGTATTAAAATGGAGAAACAGCCATTCTTAAAGCGCAAGAAATCCCTGTTTGCGGTGTGCGTGATGTGGAATTTTAGGAAATGTACTTTGAGGACCACGCGGGCTTCCTGCGTGCCTAAACGAAGAACGGCGGTACCCGGGGTTGTCAAGAAATCATATATCTCTTGTCTTGGAGGATGTTCGTTTAGTGGCTTCAGGGTTTATGTCGGGGTTGGGGGGGGGGGGGGGGTTCCTCTCGCTTTTCAATGACGCAAGTACAGCTGACCCGCCGATTTCCTCCCGTCCGGTGTTCACCTCCACCATCCGTGAGCACGTGTGCGTTAATTATCGGAAGATGGACTCTGCCAATTGGAACCGCTCTCACACGCTTTGACTTAAAAAAACTAATCGGCATACGAAAAACATGAACTTGATTTGATGATGCGGGTACTGTTTCTCGCGCCCAAGCGACTCTCTTACTTGAGCGGAAAATATTAGAAACTCCAGGTATGTGGCTGAGACGACCCTAATTAAATGATTAACGAACATCTAGAAATAGCTCGTTTTAATGCAATTTCTAAATTATCATTTCACATTTTAGTTCTAATTGCAGCAGAAGACGAGCAGCACTGGCATACATTTCGTCCACTTCATTACTTTCCGGATGTTAATTACTTCAAATCACGGTGGGAACGAATGAATTATGACCAAATTGGAACCGGATTTGTCTGACGTTGAAATAATACGCGATATCTCTTGAAACATACTGAGTCGATATATGGTCAGATCACTGCAGTCGACTCGACTCAACTGACGATGGGTAAAAATCGATACATCAGCCGCAAGCACGTTGGGCCTGCAGGAGAGTATCTTGGCAGCGCCATCTGCCGAGTTCTGCTTCTGAAACGTAGCGCACAGGACCGATCTATCGCTCAGAACAATGAAACTAGTCGCAAGCACGATCTGAGAAGGTTTAATTCTGTTGCGACTCTACGGCCCATTCCAGTCGTGCTTTGGGCGGCTTGCCGAGGGTGGATATGTTCGAAAAACATTTTTAATATAAACACTCCCGACGTAAGAGGTTTGCCGATCTGAGACGAAATTTGGGGCTTCGCAGAGTCTTTCGCTTAGTCATCGCTTCTAAACGTTACCCCCAATCGGGGAACTCTCCTTGGCGTCGCTGCCACCACGGCCAACAGCTATAGACGCGAAAGGGCGATTGAAATCTTATTCTCAATACGTCAGATTTCAGATTATGTTTTACGCCACGGTGAAATAATCTGGCCAGATTATCAATCTTCAGGTCTCGCAATCCGCAGATCAAGTTTCATTTACCGGTAGCTCCGAGTAGACCTGTTAATCATTCTAACCAGTGAAATCCGTATAAGCAAAAATGCATAAATCATGCCGATTACAGCGTTAAAATAATGGATAATGTTAGGATGTTTACGTGGTGTGCTCATTCCTGGCAGGGTAATCATTCCTGATGGGTAAATTACTGTGGGTTTGATGGGACAGACTTTCCAACCGAACTTCCACGCGTGGTCGCCGCGATGTTGCACGGGGAGGGAAATTTTAAAAAACTGCGCGTTCGGCCCTGGCGGTGTTGCAAAATTTCAAAATTCCCCTACTTCGTCTACACGCGTAGGCTCTGAGCCTGCGCATGTGCATTGCCGCCCGTAAATAGCGTGGAATCTTTCATGGTACGCCTCGATACTTGAAAATCTATTTTTTTTTTTAAGTTTCCAATCTACTTGTGACTTACACCGTAGAATGAATTTCTCCGCAAGTTGCTTCGCAGTGCCCTCGGTGCACTCACCGCGCCGACGCGCCAACGACGTAATGGAAAAATTTTCTCTCCACGCAGCAAAACAAAACAATCAAGCTTATGAAATTTTTCAATGAGCATTTGCATTTTTAACCGCATAACTACAGTTAAATTAATTTTATTGCTTCCCTAGAGAAAGTTCACGCAAGAGAAACGGCAGCGGCACTTGCTACATGTTACCAAGCGAAGATCATTCTGGTACATTAATAATATCGGACTTTTACCGAAAGGGAAACTGATCACGGGTTCGTTCGTGAGAAATACGAGAAAAGAGGTTAAATGTCACGATTTTTAAAAACTTCGAGAGAAACTTTTACGAGCAGTTGTCACGCCAATTAATGCTCACAATTGTCGCATTGTTTGTTAAACATGTGTAATTGCATCTTTGAGATCTTACACTTTACTTTCTCTCACGCAAAGATTTTCCTTCGCCAGATTGTTGGGTATTCAAACATGAAGATCTGCCCATAAACGCCTTTAAAGAGCCAGACAACGCAATAATAGCGTCTTTACAAAATGGCGCAATCGATTTTCTGCCTTAGCAGGAAGTGTGCTGAATTACTTAACATTTTATTGCCCATGTATAGTATCATTACCGTTTTCACTGTTTACAGAACAATACTTCAAATCCTGTGATAGACCTTGCCATGAACTAGACTGGCCCATGATATGCCGGATAAAACTCAATATCGAAATGTACCACACAGACAACCAGTAAGTTCTTGATTGTTCAATGCACCATTAAAGGCGGCTTATTAAACCCGTGGAATTAACATTCGCCATGTAAACTGCTTTTACCAACATATCGTAATTGTCCGGAAGTGAGTTTCTGGTAATTTACTTCTAGCATTTGCCAAGGATGCCGTAAGAACTCCACCCATCCACTGTCTTCGTGCAACAACATTTTTTGCCAAATGACCGAAGATAGCAATTCCAGGACCATTGTAACGGCAAACAGACAAATTCCCGGCCCTCCCATCCAAGTCTGTCAAAACGACATTTTAATCGTGGACGTGATCAACCGAATCCCTGGGAAAAGTGTCACTTTGCATTGGAGAGGGCAACCGAATCATGAGGCTCCCTTCATGGACGGGGTACCGATGGTACGTTATGTAACTGAACGATATTTGCCTTTTTTCTTTTTAATCAAAATTTGCTAATAAGGGAACTGTAAGGGATGCTACGTCTAGTCGGGTTTACTTCGGGATCAAATGGGGTTCTGTTTCTTATCATAGCGATTCCGCGCATTGAGTAACGGTAATAACTGTTCAAGTCATTTTTCCATTAAAAAATATTTCAAGTGAAAGGCAACAAGACCGACTCGTTGCGGCTTTTTGATGAGCTTGAACTCCTTTTCTTCGCCCCCTCACGGTCCGACGAAGTCCAACTTTTGTTTGGCTTTCCATTTCTGACTCGTTCCACGGGATCTACCCTTATTTACGCATACGCCCATAGCAAATTTTATCGGAGTTAGATGAGGAAAGCTGCGAAAAAAAATATTTTCCTTATTTCATTAAAAGAACTAAATTAAATCAGAGAGACAAAATAACTGAAACACCCCGTGCGTGTTTTAAACTTCAACTAATTGGCATTCAGTAAATTCGAATTTTTAATTTGGAAAAAAAGCAGCATTTTTGTTTGGTGAAACTGGGTGACCAGCCCGGCCACCTCATCTAAACCCCTGCGACTTTTTCCTTTGGGGGCACTTAAAACGTCAAGTTTGTAAGGATCCGCTGTAATAACGTAGATGGCTCGAGGGCTCGCATTGTCGGTAGCATGTAATCGATCGGACAAGACATGTGTGTTCAGGTGCGAAGATTATTCATGCAAAGACTCACGGTGTGTTTGGATAAGGACGGAAGACGTTTTGCGGAAATTATTTGAATATTAAACATAAATTAATTCCTGCAAGTAGTAATTTGTCGTTTTCCTTTTCTAATTGAATTGTGCTTTTTTCATGAAATAAGGAAAATTATTTTTTTGTCCGCATTTTTTTTTAATTTGACCTCAATAAAATTAAGTACGTTTGCGTGCGCAGATAAGCGTAAATTCCGTGAAAAAATTCAGAAATAGACGGTTGCGCTTGAAAAACAAAAATTGGACGTCGTTGGACTCTTACGGGTCAAGAAAAACAATTTAAGGTCATCAAAAAATGACAACAAATTAGCCTTGCAACCGTTACTCGACCGTTTTTCCTTTGAGAAAAAATGATTTGAAAATTTATCGTTGCTATTGTACGTGCGGACCCTGTATTGGCTCGAGCGAAGCTAATATCGAGGAACGTCATCATCGCCCAATCTTCAGCCCCACGAAACCCACAACGTCCTCAACGCTGAGAACGGCCCTTCTGTTTTGAAATTTCGAGGGAGCTTGGAGAATGTGAACTTTAAGGCCTTTTCCGTTTTAGCAAAAAAAAAAAAATACTGAAGAAGAGTACACGTCACCAACACCGCCTTTCTGCTCGTTACAGGTAACACAATGCCCGATACCCAGTCACACAACTTTCCAGTATAAATTCCGAGCTTCCCAAGCTGGCACTCACTTCTACCATGCCTACATGGATGCCGATAGGTCCAACGGACTGTTTGGGGCCCTTATAGTCAGAAAGTCTGATCGTACTGACCCCAGCAGAAAGCTTTATGACGTTGACTCCAAAGAGCACGTGATTCTCATCTCCGAATGGTCGGGTAAGAAATATTTCTCCAAATCTATCGGTCAACGCGATGTGACTTCTCGTCATGTGATTTGCATTATTCCGTCTTAAGTAATTGAATCCGATGCATTGCTGTGTCGCTTTTCATTATTAGACTCTGAAAACGTCATTTATCATACGCGCGGAAATGGGTTTTGCCGTGTGAGGCGAAGCCGAACACGGGAATTTGTCACACGCGCATGGAAAAATGCTATTTTCCGAGCCACCGGTGAAATATTGGTACCATTCAACGACAGATTCTGTATGTAAAAGAGAGTTAAAGGATTATTTTCTAAAACACGCAAAGTTTGTGGTTTTCGTTGGTGGGAAAGAATCAGAAAGACGCAAATGCCCTGCGGGGGATAAAGGGATTTTTGGTCGGTCGATGTTATAATTTGGATGACGATACGTGTTTTCAACAATGACATCTTTCTAGGAGACTTCAACCACCCCTCGCCCAGGGACAAAGACCTCTCCAAAGCTTTGCTCGTAAACGGAAAAGCTCCAAGTGAAAAAGGGTCGAGTTTAACGATGTTTAATGTCCAGCCTGGAAAGAGACACAGGTTTAGGGCGGCCTACACCAGCGGTTTATCTGGATGTCCCGTCGACCTTATGGTGGACAATCATTTATTGAAAGTAATCGAGTTGGATGGAAGTCCCACTAAGCCACACGAAGTCAGTTTAATCAGATTATCGAAGGGAGAAAGAGTGGATTTCGTCTTGAAGGCTAATCGCGCGAAAGGGGCTTATTACTTAAGCGTCAGGTAAGTGCACTAATTTACCATTTGCGTCAGTACCCGGTATAAATGTGACATTTGCGTCGGGGTCAGGTAAACGCCCCAATTCAACATTTATGGGCGTTTGGGGGCGCGTATCTTTCTTTAAGACTGATTTTTTATCTGATTCAATTAAACCCCGGATTTCCTAGATCGAGCTGCGAGGATCGCGATTTGCACGGATTAGCGGTGATTAATTACGAAGGTCCCCTAAAAGAAACGGAGAAGAAGGGGAGAAAAATGGCAAACGATCAGGATAAAAAGGATAACAGATTGAAGCGACATTTTGATACATCCCTTTGCCGGCCAGAATCGGATAAAGTTTGTTTGGCCGATGTTAAATCGTTGAACAAAATGCCCGGAGAACTGCGAAAGGAGCATGTTGATCGAAAAATCGTTTTGGAGATTGATTATAAGTATGGCGAGAAGGAAACGGATTACGGTAAGTTTCCTCGAATAGTGAAAAGAGATTTTTTTTTGTTCACTGCTTTATTTCGTCCTCCCCCTTCCCCCCCGCATAGGATTCCCCGTCTTGAGTAATCGAAGTTTTCAGCCTCCGTTTTGTAGAATTACATATACGAAACTTCGTGCCCCCGACCTGACCAGTCGACAAGCTTGGCTGAGAAACCAAAGCACAAAAACCATGTTTTAAAAACATGCACATTTCCATTATCATGGATGAATCCTTATCTTGTACATTCCGCGCGACAATTCTTTTCAGCGAGAGTTCGTCAAGCCTCGTGATACGCTCACGCGTTAATCACGCCATTTTTCAGGCGAACTTCTGGATCTTCGCAAGAAAATCTATAGAATAAACAACATCACTTTCAACTATCCCTCGTCACCACTACTGACTCAGCCCATGGACGTATCGTCTTCCGCCATCTGCAACGAGCAATCTGTACCAGAAAAATGCGAGGACAAGAACATTTGCGAATGCATCCACTTGGAGCCCATCGCCTTGGGCCAATCCGTGGAAATGGTTTTGCTGGAAAAAGGTTTGATTTCCTACCTAGTTCGTTAACATTACGATATAGGAAAGTTGCTCTCCTCGCAGCTGGCGATGTTGAACACATCTTTCACTTCCACGGCAATTACTTTTACGTGGTGGGATCTCGGCAGTTCGACAGGCCCGTGACGAAGAAAGAGGTGCTGGAATTGGACGCCAAGGGCGAGCTCGTAAAGAGAAACTTGAGGAATCCGGTTTCGAAGGACACGATTCGAGTGCCCAGATACGGGGTGGTGGTGCTGAGGTTCCTGGCCGACAATCCCGGTAAGAAGGAAAATATTTTTTGCAAAAATTAGCCGTTTTTCCCTTTTCCGATTTTTTTAGGCATCTGGATGTTGCGAGACGAAAACTCTAACGGATGGAGCAGAGGTCTGGACATGGTCCTGGAGGTGGGCGAAAGGCACGAAATGGTGGCCACGCCCTCAAACTTTCCAACATGCGGAAACTTCATCGGTCCTGATTTTTTCCTTTTGTGAGCGGGTACTTCTCGTCTGCTCTAGTGAGGAAATAAATAATGTTTTCGGCTCACATCTCGCATGTGCCCAAATTGAGACAAAGGGCAATATAATGTAACTAACCTGAACATGTTCAGACACGAGACGCAACGTCAAGTCAAAGTTTAAAAGGATTTTCGTGTTATTGAAATAGTGAGTTGGGTAATCTGGCTTGACATTCCGTGCGATACCGATCCATATCAATAATATAATAGATTTCAAAGTTTCCTCTGAGGTAATCGTCCAGTTACCCGCTCAGGAAGAGCACACGGTATTAAATGAAAACTTTGGAAAATAAGTTATTACAAGTTGGAAATGTTCAATACGGACGCAGGGAGACACCATGAAACTCTTCTACTTGGGAGTTGCGTTAAGTGTTTAGGGCCTTGAACCTCGATCGGTTGTTAATAGTAATTTTTGTGATATCTGACTGATTTGGTAACCTCTGTTTTACCTGCAAGTTCTGCCGAGTGCTTATAGGTAATTTTGCATTCCGTGCGGTGCTCAGACCCCGCCTCCGGTTAACTCGTTAATAATTTTTTTTACTCGAAACAGAAAAATACCATCTTCTAACGTTCTTTCTTCATGTTGCTTACGTCACCAATAGCGCAAAATGGCCGATTTTCGAAAATTGGAACGCGAGCGGAGTCGCATCTCGAATGAACGATCTTTCAAATCGACGTTCATTGGTACATATCGATTCAGAATCTATCGATTAATTTCTGGAGAAGAACAGCTATAAATTTGGTGAAAGGTGCAATACACGCTCAGTTAAATAACACGTAAACAATGATAAAACCTGTTTGTTAATAGAAATTTGGTTTGTTTTCAATTTTGAGCTCACAAACGGTCTTTAGTTATTTTTATTTATTTATTCTTTCGTTTTTACCAAAGACTGTGAGCACAAAATCGAAAACAAACCAATTTCCCATCAGTAAACAAGTTTATTCATTGTTTGCGTACTATTTAACTCAGTTTGTGCTGCATTTTTACCAAATTCATAGCTATTGTCCTCAAAAACGAATCGATAGATTTCGAATCGCGATACACCATTGAACCCAGCATTCAAAGACCTTTAATCCGAGACATCACTTGAGCCGCGTTCGTATTTTTTTTAATCGGCCGTTTTTCACCACCGACGGTGCAAATCACACTTAAAAAAACTGATCGAATGTCGAAAGATGGTGTTTTTTGCCCCTTTGAATGCAGTTTTTGAATTTGCAAAAAATACTGATTTGTCCGCAAGCCAACAGGGGGAGGTAATTTGGAGTCGCACGGTGCAGCCACAAGTGCAATATGGATTGCGAACCTTCTTTTAAAATGTTGTTAAATGTGTATTGTTATAGAATTTTTTTTTATAAAACGTTTGAATACTTTTTCATTGTTTTAATTTCTCCTAATTCGCCCCTCGCCAACCTCAGGCACCTTAAGGTCCTCGCGCATCTCCAAGAAACTTCTCCACGACGTTACGTAACGAGGCAGTTGGACAATATTTAATTCTGTCTCGTAAAAAAGCTACGTGGCTAATCCAAAGTAAATATATATTTAGTATCCAGCTGAGGAGATAAGTAAATGCTAAAACCACGTGTATGTGTACTTACGCCTGTCGACGTGTTTATTATTTTTTATTTTTAACCTTTCGATACGATTGTAAAATGACTAACACTCGCCTTTGCAGACATTAAGCAAATGGTTTTGTCACGGACAATGAAGAATTTATGTCGAATAAATATTAATAAAAATTTGATAATGCATCAATATATATTACGTACCTAGCTATGGGCGTTTTATTAGCGGTTTAACGCACGAGTTTTTCGCAGCGGGGCGCTGATAGCGAAGTTCTGGTCAGTAAACGAAGTATTAAGAATTCAAAAACGCGCGTATTACTTCACGACCAAAGAGAATTCCAGCCGGCGACGGCGAGGCCCCGCCGAAAGCTTGAAAATCTGAAGGCTGCAAGTCTGCCACGGCTTGCCCGGAAATTTCTAAATCCAATACAGCGCCCGAAAAAGCCATTACGCGGCCCCCTTTCCCAAAGGGAGATTTGAGGACCGCGTCCATCCCCTCAATTTGACCTAAAGTGAAAATTTAAGCATCCGTGTCGTTCGGTCAACTGCCAGCAGTTCGGTGCGGCAATGACACATTAAGTCACGAGTATCGTAAGTTTTCAAAGCGAGGGGCGGAGCCGCAACTCGGCGGCTTCACTCGCGGTTCTTCTCAATTCTAGTCGGATCCGGTCGACATGCTCTCTGCTTGGCCCTCCTTGACGTTTGCAGATCGACCTGCACCTGGTCGTTTAAGCATAAAGCCAACCGAAACTCCCTGTTCAAATCGTTTGCACTGGAACCGTTATACCCGGAGCAATAAGCGAAAAGCATGAAACATGCCCCACGAAATTGGGTGCCCCATTGGGCGGACGATAAGAATCGATGGTTGTAAGTTATTATTACTTATTCAACGGCTGGATAAGTGAGTGAGCGAGTAATGAGGCTAAACGTGACGTTGAGGTCGCAAAAGTGTTTGCCGGGCGGATGTAAGGACGAAAATTCTATACCAAATTAAAAGTAAAAATTCCACGTCGAAGAAGTCGGCCGAAAAAGTCACGTTTTCTATTGGCTAAATCCTGCTTTGATTGACGGGTAGCAAAAACTTGAACTGTTTCAGTCCAATTAGTAAACAGATGGCGCGTAAATTACTTGTAAGCGAATTGTTATTTGGAGATTCAGTTTGCGTTCAGAACTTAAGGAGAGAAAACCGCATTTGACATCTCTGGTTGCCCTCGACTCGCAACTCTTAACTCCATGTTGTGATTCATTCGTGCGAACTTCTTTAATCGAACTTACCGAAGAAGTTCCAGTTGGGATTTTGACCCGGCCGATTGGTCTGCCAGCAAGGTGAGAGCGTTTTACCAGTTCAATTACGATTTAGCTTAAATCTAAAAAAACCGCATCGTGCACGTGTGTTATCCACCTAACTTGCTTCTATTGTTCCCTGGCGCAAGGCTAGCGAGACAACTTTCCATCACCACTAATAAAAATTTCATCCAACGTTAGGAACGTGCAAAAACAAGGCCAAGGGCCGGCACATATCGATACCCTGGAAATATTGCGGAGAAGCCAATTTCCATGGAAATGGAAAAATTGGCCGACGCTCTGCTTTGATTCCACCAATTCTGCTCAAATTATTCCGTTGATAGACCCAGCAGGAGCGTGACGTGTTGGCACTGAAAAAATTATTATCAGTATGATGCAACCTGCACGGGCGAGAGAGACGTGTGTTTCTATTGGGAAACGTGCAGTTTGAATCCGATCACCAGGGACAGTCCTGCTGTTCTGCAGTGTCTAGACAGCCAAAAACACTACGTGCACCGGCATACTCTAGAAGATCGGAAAGGGAGAGGTCCAAGTGGCGCATGTGTGTGCGTGTGTGTGTCTGTGTGCGGTTTCCCCAATGAGCATTTATTGGAATTAAATTGAAGAAATCGCTTTTAATCGTTGCGAAGAAGCTAAGGTCAGTGACTCTACACGTTGCCACTCTAACCGCTTTTGCTTGGGAACTGATTGCGAATCCGCTCCCAACTTTTCTGAACTTCGAAGAATACGAATTTGGCATTAAGTCACCCCCCCGCAAACGCCCCCGCCCCCGGCCCCCCGGGGGTCCACGAACTCGGTTTAAAAATAAATCTCCAGATACATGT
Source organism: Euwallacea fornicatus (assembly GCF_040115645.1). NCBI lineage: Eukaryota > Metazoa > Arthropoda > Insecta > Coleoptera > Curculionidae > Euwallacea > Euwallacea fornicatus. The sequence continues at coordinate 2,246,980 of NC_089570.1, forward strand.
AAAATACCTGAGCCACGCGGCTCGGAATCTCACAAATACAGGCGGAAGAATTTGAAACCGCACGAAGGAGTTCCGTAATGAGTTTGCCCGCGGAGGGTTCTCATTTTTTTTTTTTTTTTTTCGTTTAAATCAATTATTAATTAAAATTCGTTCGAAACCTTGAGGCTATTGAACCGTCGCAAGTCCGTCTGAAGGATTTTGTTCTCTTAATTTCCCGTTGGGGTTCATCCTTCCATTTCGATACAGTTACGAATCGAGAATGACTCAATTGGCTGAGACTCCAGTTTAATTCGCATCTGATTATTGCGATTTAATAAAAATCGAAATAGAGGTCGAACTCGTTTTTGTTTTAACTTTTTTAAATTATTGTGTTCTTCAACGTTCGATCGGTCATTGCCGGACACATTTCTAAGTGCGATCGAGTTTGAACCAGTGCCTGGCGAAAATGTGCACGATCGATCTGACATCGTTGATCTTTCTCCTTATTACGCAACTCGGCTCCCGGTGGTACCTGCACTGCGCTCGGGTCAAACTGCACGATCTGTAATTTTTCAGCGCTATCATCCTGCAATGTCGGGATTACAAGACAGATAGTGAATGTGCTCACAGTACTCCACATAAAACATTTTTGCATACAATAAACATTCTATTCATGAAGCTGATGCAAGCTCTCAGCGTGATTAGGTAGGAGTGTGCTAATTTTAAGGCACCTCGTGCGAAATTTCTATTTCGTAAATCAACGATCATTTTTTTTTTTCTACATTGGGAACGCCGCTAGAACTTCAAGTTCAAGGCTTCGAGAACTCGAAGGCCCCTGCGTTGTATGATTTTCCAATGAAAAATTTGAAATATGATTATTATCGCTGAATTTGCGATTTATTTTCACGTCGGGCGAAGGTTTTTATTTTTCGCGTCCATTCGGATGTGAAAAATAGTCCCGTCGAATGCCAGAAGTTTTTCCAAGATCGAATTTAAAAATAAAAAATTCGAGCCGCAACGTTTCCATTGCACGATATGTATTTGTCAAGCGAGCCCCTGCCCAGCGAGGCTCCACGTCGGACGTAAAGGTGGTGTGCCATCGTCACTCCTTGCACAGCGTCGCTTTCCCGTTGCCCCCTTGTTCTCTGCGCAGCTGAATATTTTACCGTACGTCATTGACCACTCTTTGAAAACGTGCCAACGAAACCTGGCTCAGCCCGTATACTGGGTGCTCCGTTTAAAGGTCATTTCAAGGGCAACTTTTTTTTTTTAATGGCAACACCGTATTTTTCTACGGATCCTCGTAGATTTTCAAAAAATGAAGATATTCTACTTGAACGATTTTTTTATCAGACGTTTTGCTGCAGAGCTATCCTCGATTTTTGTCCAATTTTCGTGATAGTCAAAATCATCGCCTTTTTCCCCCTAGAAAAGTTCTGTGATGCACATTTCGTTTAAAACTCATAGAAATCCTTTTATCCAATAATAAAAAAATTTTTTCAATATTTTTTTTTAATTCGAAAAATTAATTTAAAATCCTGATTTGGGGAACTTCTTGCTGCTCGAAACACGTCTTGACTCTCACTCGAAAAGAAACGTTTGCTCCGCGCAACATCTCCCAATTCATCAACTGACACACATTTGCAATCCCCCCTTTCGTCTGTTCTGCAGTTGTCGGTACTTCTGCATAAACTTCGTTGAAAAACCCGATAAAAAAATCTGACGAGGTCAGATCAGGCGACCTAGGAGGCCAGTTCACTGGACAGTCCCGTCGATCCATCGACCTGGATACATTTCATCTAGAATCTCACGAGACGATAAAAAAAATGGGCTGGACGGTCGTCATACTGATACCACATCACTCCACCAAATCGCAAGTGGAACGTTTTTCAACAATTCCGAAATATTATTGCCCAAGAAACTGCGGTACATTTCTCCATTCAAGTTTCCTTCAATGAAAAAAGTTTCGGTTAAGTATTCTTTAATAATACCGCATCATACATTCACTGACTGTGATCTTTGATGTTCAACTTCTCCAAGCCGATGTGGGTTTACAGTACTCCAAAAATGGAGATGATCGCGATTCACTGCACCCTGATTTGTGAACGTGGGTTCGCTCAAAGACACAATGTTGGAGAAGAAATTTGCATTTTGATTTAATTGCTGCCTTAGTTGCTCATTTACAAGAATCGACTCGGCTTTCAAAATCGGTTCCATGGAGTCCCTGATGTGAAAAAGTGTGGTAAAGATGGTATTCATTCCCCTTTAAAATTCTTCGGACACTTGTCTTTGATGTTCCTGAGTCGGCAGCAATTTGACGGCAACTAACGTGGGGATCGAAGGCAACAGCTGTAAGAATTGCTGTTTGATTGCCTTCGTGTGTTGCACCTCGGGAGCGATTGCGCCTTCTTTGCTTCGAACGTTTTCGTTTCTTTGAAATTTTTAACGACACTGTGGAAAGTCGTCCAACGCGGAACCCCCATCCGGAAATCTTTCGGCATAAAGTTCCATTGCCCGACCAACACTTCTTCCAGCTTCTCCATAAATAAAAATCATTTATAATTTTTCGTCCAAGGTGTAACGATCCATTTCGATTATTGAATTTTGAAACGAAAAGAATGATTTTTGAATAATTTCACACGAAACAATTAGATTGATTGTAGAAAAGAGAATGTCGATTTTCTGTAGACCTTGTTGAACGGTAAACGTTAGCAAGAGGAAATTTAAGAAATTATTTTTTTTCATAATTTTTTTTTTAATTAGAAAGATTGTTATGAATTTTAATCAGAATTTGCATTGCAAAATTTTTTTAGGAAAAACACGCAATAATTTTTAGTGTATCGAACACTAGACAATAATCAAGGATAACTCTGCAGCGACGTGTTTAACAAAAAATTATTCAAATCTAAAGATATTCACTTTTCGAATCTCTACAGGGATCTGTAAAAAATATACAGGGTTGCCGTTTGGAAAGAAAAGTTGCCCTTGAGATGACCTTGAAGTGGCGCTTTCGCTAAAAGCCACCATCGTCACCACATGTCCCTCTCTTTGGCGGACAACTCTTATTTGAAACTCCTTTTCATGCAACTTACAATTTTCGAGCGATCTTTAATCGCAGCTTTAAATGGTACACCCCGTATAATTTAATAATACAGAAGCCAGGCGTCAGTTGATGCATGTATCAATTTCGGCAATAACCCACTCGGCATTCCAACACTCTTTAGCCCATCAGATCTTATTATAGGTCCGAAATTCCGATTGGTCAAGCAATCATGTTGAAATTTGAACTCGATATTAGCTACGCCAATATGGAACATACCGAGTGCGGCAAAAATCAAACGCACCAACATACCTACCGGTCAAAATAGGTCTACAGTGTGACCATTGGCAAAGACTTTCCCTTTTGCCTCGTGCCCAAAATTGACAGAGTGGTAAAAGCGGTTCAAAGCGCTGGTAAATTTATTTGGAAGATGATTTCCATTGAAACAATATTCTCGGCTCCTGTCGAATCGAGTTAATGGAAACGAAGATGAGGCTATGCAAGGTGTAACGTATCGTCATGGAGATGTTCCAGAGGTCGCTAGCACTCCGCAAAATGAGTCAGAGCCGCGGTGAAAAACTCACCATTGTCGGTGTACAGGGTGGCCAAAAAAATAATCAACGTCCTCCTATCTTGTGGACTGAATTAAATTGCATTCGTTCGGTATTTTAATATCTGCTAGGAAAAGCGTGCGGATGAGGTTGGAAATGTACTGGACGAAGGTATAAATGAGTTCTAATATTTATTGCTTGAAAATCCACGATCTGCGGCAAAGAAAAACTGACATGCGCCCTGATTCTAAATTTCAAGTTTAGAGGGAACCTGAAGACACGTGTTAGGCCGAGGCCACAGGGGCGATTGATAAATTGGGCCACGGAGTATCTGTTCCAAGTAGTCGGAGAATTTAAGAAAACGTTTCTCTCTAAATTAGACGGATCCTTTTTAGTTAAGAGCCAGATGTGATCACCTAAATGCAATTCGATCTTTTGTTTGAAAGGATACTCAAGTAAACTTATCATCCAGTATCATCGTGTCTGTTAGTTGCTGGTCTGAAGAGGGCCCGGCAATACGTTCTTCTATTCTTAACGTGAGTTGTTAACTGATAGCTGAGATTGAGTGCATAGAAGGAAATTAGTTGGCGACCAGCGACGCATCTCCAGGTTCGTATTGTTCACTTTTAGTGTTGCGTTCATTAACGTGTGACAAAAAAATTTTTTCAAAGTCCAGGTCCGCATTAAAAAAAATTGAAATATTCACTTGAAGAGGCCAATGAATTCGAGTGTTTTAATGATTTTTTCATCATCGAAATTCTACCGCTTAATATCGCCGTAATAGCTTGAAATTTAACAACCCGTCGTCGGCATTACGACTATTAACAATACATGTAAACGTACCCATTAATTTCTTTGCATAATAGCGGTATCGCATGGCCAAATAGCTGGTCTGGCATCGGGCACCTTTAATACGATTTGAAAGTGCAATTGTAGTGGCGAACACTAAAACGATTGCGGAAACTTTAGCGAGTCTCACTTCGATATTTTTAAATAATCATTAGCGGTCACTGAAACGTGGCCGAAACCAACGCAGCCACTTTGAATTAATTGTTAAGTTTTAAATTAAACGTCAGTGATGGAGGTTCTTCTCGTTCCGCTACTCGCATTAAGCACACCATGAGCCGGTTTCGTCGACCGTGGCGTTACCTTCATGAATTCACTAGAAAGTACAATTACGTGACAGTAAAAAGACAATTACGTGACAGTAGGAAGATAATTACGTGACAGTAGAAAGACAATTACGTGACAGTAAAAAGACAATTATGTGACAGTAGAATGACAATTACGTGACAGTAAAAAGACAATTACGTGACAGTAAAAAGACAATTATGTGACAGTAGAAAGACAATTACGTGACAGTAAAAAGACAATTACGTGGCTGTCACCAAGGCAACAAACACGCGGTTTTCTTCCATGTCACAGTCGCAAGCGGCTCTGTTGCAATGGCCAGAGGGCTGTGTACAAGGCAATTTTTGATCAATAGGTATGAACTTGGGGAATTAAGGTTGACGACGAGTGACGATTAATAGTGAAGAAAAGCAGTAGCAACTTTTAGTTTCGGAGATACCAATTTATTTGAAATTAAAATGAACGAATCTGAATTTCGTAAAATTTAATATGTAAAGTGCCTTAAGTTACGCCCGTGGCTTTATTCCTCTTATATTATTTTCCATTACCTGCTTATGGAAACCTTGTGGTAGTGCCGGAATACAATTGGAGTATTTGTTCATTTAGTCTTTGCCTGATATGGCGAAGTATAGTTAACTGCAACCAAAGTCCGAAATCTGTTTAAAGTATAAATTACCCTTAATAGTATTTTTTCAATAAATTCGTGTTATCAGTTGCAGGCCTACGATTTCTCTGTAGTATAAATAGTCTCAAGACCCCAGTGAACCAACTGAGAGTTCAGATTCATTAAAAAAATTTCTCGTCTCTCACGCAGAAGACTCTGTATCACATTTAAACTCTAATTCCTCCTCTCGTACTTTTGAAAATTGAATAAAAGTTTTGTATTGTTACTGGCATATAATTATTCGATATCGACACGATACAAAATAGCATTTCATTCATCACGTTAACTGTTCGAATTTTTTTCCGTTACGTTCAATATACAGTTCAGTTCGCTGAAATGAAATGTATCTTCAATTTTATGAAATTCAGGTTATTTCCATTTGAAACGAATTAATATTTGCGAAACTAAAACATTTTACCACGTTATTTTGCGCTATTTATTATTTTTTGTTCTCAGCTCTCATTTTCCAAGTTGATACGAGTACCGCCCCGTGCGAGTAACGCACACAGTGCTTCTGTAACGCGCCACGTGGGGTGAGAGCAATGTAATAAAGTTGCGTTGTCGTTTCGATCTCCGTTAAGTTTCTTCCACACCATTCTCTTTCATGTATTTAGACCTTTTTCTTCTATTGTCCAGGGTTTTATTCCTGAATGGTTGCGATTAGGGGCTCACTTTGTAACTTAACTAAGGGGACACTCGCGTTCCTCGACCGACACTTCGCCGCTCCGTCGCCTCGGATCCAAAGAGAGCGATCCCAGTCTCTAGAATGTCTTAAGTGCCGATTTCGGGGGCGACGAAACAGCGGCGTACTCTGACCAGAGACCTATTACCGATCCGTCATGTGGCCAGCCACATCTGGACATCATGAAGCATCCTTTGTCAGAACCGCTGTCCTTCGACCCTCTTTCCTAGTTCTAACAAAGAGAGGCTCAATTTTCTTTTACTTCATGCGGCTCTCGACCGGGGAAAGTTCCAGTAACGCTGCGGACCACATGAACTCAGCGACCACACACATGGGCGCACCATCAGGGCACCTCACTCTTTATCCCCCTCCATTCCTGTAATCTAGCCTGAATTATAGCTACTTTACAATTGACGTCCTCCCGTTTGCAGCTCGATTTGGTCGGACGGTAACAATGATACCTATTAATTTACACAGGGTGTTTGGTTTACCGATACACATCCGAAAGAGGGTGGTAACGCATTTGACCATCGCTCTCTCGAATGGTGTACTGAAAGGCGCAGACTTAATGCTCCATAAGGTATTTAATTAAAAAGGGGAAAAATTCAGAAAAAGTGCAAAGGGCAATTCAACAAATTGAACAAAAATGAGTAATTGTTATTTATGTAAATTGTACTATTTACTTACAACTAGTTATTATTGTCAAAATGGTAACCACCGTTTCTGCTCCAACACCGACATCTTCGTCTCTCTCTGCAGTGGTTGCTCCCAGCCTCGTTTCAGCCTTCGCTAATTTTGCTGCCCCATTAATTCTTTGGATGATATGGTCTCGATCGTGAATTTCCTCATCGTACACCAGTTCTTTCGCTCGTCCCCAGATGTGATAGTCAACCGGGGCGAGGTCTGGAGATCTGGCAGGCCATAGCATCGGTCCGTCTCGTCCTATTCACCTTTCAGGAAATTGATTGTTTGAAAACTTTTTTATTGCTCTCTGATAACGGGCCGGACGTCCGTCGCTTTGAAATGCGATTTGCGACGGTCAAAGAAGTTTTCGAAGGTATTTGACCGGCTCTTCCGTTTGCGTCTTTCTCTTCATTTGCTGACAAAGTCGAGGTTTGACATTAGAGAAATTCATTTTTGGAATTTTAAAGCATCACGCTTTGTCTTTCATATGCAGACACCACCGCAAGTTTGACGTCGATGAAATACATGTTCGAGTTTATGCGAAAACCGACAGAGTCGCGGCGAATGTTCCATTAAATTTTTATCGTTACTTACACGGAGGTAAACGGCGATTTTGGCAAAATTCGGAAAAATGGCGATATCCGGGAATGCGTGACGCTTGATGGAACAGTATACATGGTCGAATGCGTTCACATTCGTCCCACCTACCGCCCTCTTTCGGACGTGCCTCGGTGGACCAAACACCCTGTATATACAAAATATTGCGGCGAACCGACGAACGGACCCTACATATATTCCTTGAATCTCAATGTTCCTGCCTTTGTCAGCTACGATGCTATTAAGCTGCCGAAGGGGACACAACAAATGTCCTATGGGAACCGCTCTTCGGATAGCTCCAGGCCTCGCACCGTGGAATTTACATCGTTGCGAAGGAGTTTCGTTCGGACCTCGTTGCTCTTGAAAAACCTATTTTTAACAGGTCCACAGTGGTAAACAATCGCATTTTCTATACCATCCGATTACTAACCAAGGGTAACTAAAATTGGCTTACGCCTCGGCACGGTCAGCACAAGTTTTTTGCCAAACTTAAAAATAAACCGATTTAATTATATCGCCAGTAAGTGATCTATAAAGTAGTGTTTAGATGTTCATTAAGCCGATCAGAGTTCAATAGAAGTATGTGCAGAAACGGCAGAGGTCAATGCTAAATGCGGTAAGAACTTCTGCTAAACTCAATCATTGTGCATGGGCATTATTAAAGGACACGTCGCCAGGACTAGTTTCATTAGGGACATTTAAATAGTCCCCAGGGAATTTACAGAGGTAAATTAAGGACATTAATCATACTCAGGACAAACCAACCTTGTCACATTTATCTAAATTAAAGATCTTTTACCAGAGTTTTCCATTCTCACTAGTTGTATACCACCACGTGTTGAGCTGAATACAGGGCTGCAAAGACAATTAAAGACATTCATGGAATGAAGCAACAAAGCAGAATTTCTTTTTAGAACTTTTATCTTCTTTAGTAATAAAAGAAAACGCCACCTCAGCTTTGAGTTACCGGCTATTACGTTTAATATACCGTGACGTCAAAAGGTCTAGGATAACAGTGTAAAATTTCATTGTCGGAATACCTATCTTGTGGCGCAGTTTTCTGCATTACAGGTTCTTTGTCGTGGATTTCAGATAAAATGTCGAATAAACTAATATGGGTCGACGGTCGAGACACGGAGAAAAATGATGAAAAATCAATCGCAGACGAGGAAAAGTTCACCGAAGGCCAGAAGGTTGAAAACAGGAAATCGGTCACATATCGAATACCTGACGATCCGGAAGACCGCGGGGGATGGGGAAATAAACTGGACTTTCTCATGTCTTGCATTAGTCTATCCGTAGGGTTAGGAAACGTGTGGAGATTTCCATATTTGTGCTACAAAAATGGAGGAGGTAAGCCAGCTCCCGCCGACAATCCAATCCTGCCTCCCGCAGATTTTTTTTAATTAATTTATTTTTTTTTAATAATTTTTTTTCTAACGAAGGCTCCTTCCTGGTAACCTACTCGATAGCCATGATAGTTTGTGGGATTCCACTGTTTTTCCAAGAAGTAGCCATCGGTCAGTACTTGGGCTCGGGCGGGATGACCTTCGTCGGTCACTTGTGCCCGATCTTGAAGGGTGTGGGATTCGCCACGATGACGATAGTGTTCCTGCTGGACGTCTACTACTGCGTGATCATCGCGTGGACTTTGTTTTACATAATTAGCACTTTTGCAACAATGCCGGAGCTCCCTTGGCAGGACTGCGGTGAGTACACGCTTGCGGCTCACGAAACAAACTTGTGAGTCGTGGGAGCGCATCGGAAATATTAATTATGGTCCGTCAGTGCGCGACTACGGGCTCGTTTGCCAATTTGAAACCATAAATTATCGCTTTCGTGAGGTCGATCTGAGTGAGATTAACGACGAAATTAAACGCGTTCTCTTCGACTAAGGTCTGTACATCAAAGGCGGCATTTTTTTGGACAGATGCGTTTCTGAGAACGAACTGCGTAACGATGCGAAAAAGGCCATGAAACGTCGTTAAAGCTAAAGCGTGTCGGGGATCAAAAGAGACTTCACGTCGACGACTTGCTGCGTGTGGTCGTGGTTAAGTTGTTAGGTGCGAGACAAGCCGCATCGTGAGATTGAGGGCTTTTGGAGCCGACGTCCTCACGCGCGGAGCCTCGATTTCGCAACGAATCACCTCAAAATTCACTTGCTTCTGTGCAATCTTCGATTCGTGAATACACGCGTTTGTTAGCGTCCAGAGGGGGAAGTTTAAAAATACATTTATTAACGGAATTCCATCACGCAGCGTCACGTTGCTGGAACCAAAAGGAATAAGCTAAAAGCGCGCTTTAATTCCATCATTCATGCAGAAACTCACCTCTTGACAAAGTTATCAAGACGTCGGTTTTTCGACACTTAGTGTAGTTATTAAGTGCTTAGTATTCCATGCTCAGCTTCCCAGACACTTCCCATGAACATAAATCGGAATATCTGGTTTTTCTCGCCAGCTTCCGGGGTGTTCTAAATTTGCGAGCTTTAACGGCGTTCCAACTTGGCATTCAAGCACGCACGTTCGCCCCCATGTGGTTAAATCTTTTACCGTTTTACATACGAGTTATACGTATAGACGATGAAGTGTGTTTTTTCATTTCCTTTCAAACAATGAATAGTAATATTTATGAACTCACATCGAGCGAGTGGCCCCAGACCGAGCCCCCACGAACGTTTAACGCACATTTCGGTGACTAAATCGAAATAACGTCATCCCATTTCAGATAACTGGTGGAACACCAAAGACTGCTTCACCTCGAAAACGAACATTTCTTCGTTCAATGGCACGAAAAAGTCATCTTCGGTCGAGGAATTCTTCGAGTGAGTGAAACTAACCCGTGGGGAAACAATTGAGCTTAACGGCAAACCGATTTTCAGCCACAAAGTGCTGGGCATTTCCGGAGGCTTAGAAGAGGTGGGAGGTTTGCAATGGAACCTCTTCGTATGTTTGTGCGTAGGCTGGCTTACGGTTTACTTTATTTTAAGGAAAGGGTTGCACCAAAGCGGTAAGGTAAATTTCCCTTTCGTGATATGTTTTTTTCTCACATCCTAACACTAACAGAAAGGCCCGGTTGAATGATTCGAGCGTGAGCTCGGCCCTCATATCTAATGTCACGTTCTTCAACTGCGCCTTAACGTTCTCTATTTCGCAATCAGAATTACCGTCTCCTTAGATTATATGGTTTGCGGCTCTTTTCCCTTATGTAATCCTGCTCATAATGCTCGTAAGGGCCATTACACTCGATGGTGCATCTGATGGGCTGTATTATTACGTCACTCCCCGATGGGAAACTCTCCTCACCCCAGGACCCTGGATCGATTCGGCCTCTCAAATATTCTTCGCCTACAGTATCGGTTGTGGCGCATTACCGGCCTTGGGATCCTATAACAAATTCCATCATAACTCTTACAAGTAAGTGCAAAAAAGTCTTTTCTTTACCGTTCGTGCCCGGAGATTTGTTTTTCCAAGAAAAAGTTACGGTTAAAGCGGTAGAAACCGGGGAAATAATTCACTTATAAGTACCCGCGCCGCGCGCCCACCAGCAAACAAAGGGTTAAGGGTACATTAGATCTTTAATAGGTCTGCAGGGCTTATAAAAGATCCCCCTTTACCATCAACTATTAAAAGAGTTAAAGGAGTTTTTGATTAAAGCTATTAACTCTGAGGAAGTGTTTTCTCGGCGGAAATGCAACGAGCCCGGAAGATTTTTCCGTCTAAATTTAGGCGAAGCTGCGCAGTGCCTCAAGCTCTGTTAGCTACGTAGTGAGTTATCAGTAATAGTCGATCCGCTATTGGTTTATTGCGGGTCCAGAAGTAAGGCATAATTGTAGTCTGTCCAATCGTTAAGTGTCCCTAATTATTTTTCAAGTGACGCCATGATAACCTGCATCGTCAACACGTTCACTTCCGTACTGGCTGGCTTGGTGACCTTTTCCATACTCGGCCATCTGGCACGTGAACAAAATGTGGACGTTGGGGATGTGGTTAAAAGCGGACCCGGATTAGTGTTCCTAACTTATCCCGAAGTTGTTTTAAAGCTACCAGGGGCTCCTTTTTGGGCGGTCACATTTTTCTTCATGTTACTGGTGAGCATGCCTTTCGAAGACCATTTACTCACAGATTTTAGAGAGGTATTTTTCGGTTAATTGAATGGGAAAAATCGTAAAGTACAACTGAAAAATACTCTTGTCTTTAGGGAGAGTTCTGGGGCAAAGGCTCAGTGAGAGAAAATTTTGACAATGTTAAGTCAGTAGTTCGATTGAGGCTTTGACCATCATTCTTAAACGAACGACTTTTACGGCCTTAAACGCAAACACTTCTTTTCAGCTTTTAGGTGTGGATAGTGCCTTTTGCCTAGTGGAGTCCTTTATTACAGGGCTAGTCGATAACTGGTCCACCATTTTAAGGCCACATAGACAGACTTTTACGGCCTTTATTTGCCTGATGATGTTTCTGCTGGGAATGCCAATGGTCACTCATGTAAGTATCATGATGCCGAATGAACCGAGATACTTTCCGAGAGCTTTTACTTTAAATATTTACGCTTTTAAATTTATCGCCCCGAACACGTCGAATCTGTCGCGTCGAAGAAAAGCATGGTAAAACGCTTTAACCCATGTAATATTAACAACTTTTGCAACTTATTGTTTAACGGGACTTTCAAGGTATTATCTTCGTCCAAAAGGTTATTAACTCACTTTTCGAACGTCTCTTCCAGGGAGGAATGTACGTATTCCAATTAATGGACTACTACTCGGCGAGCGGTATGTCCCTTCTCTGGGTGTGTTTCTTCCAAACCGTGGCTATATCCTGGACCTTTGGGGTGGAAAAATTGTGCGACTGCATTGAGCAAATGATGGGTTACCGACCCAGCTGGTTTTGGAGGTGTTGTTGGAAGTATTGTGCTCCGACTGTGATCGCTGTAAGTAGGCTCAATAGCCATTCGGATTTTCATCCGAAGAGCTCTGCCTTCTGCAGATCGATAGGAAATCAATGGCTATTCGACCGTTCTAAAGACATTCGGAATGTTACGTGTGAAATTCGGGGTGTTTTAAATCCAACGATCCCTGTACGCGTGTACATGGGGCTCCCGGAAACCGCCAGAGAAACGAAGTACTTTCAGAGGGGCGCTAAGTGTCGTCTTATCAAGGTTATTTAACTTCCGATTCGTAAAAAACCTAAATTGAGGGGCACCGTAAGTCCTCTCCAAATCCTTATTCGTTTCGGAGGTGTCCATTTCAAGCGACATCCCATCTCTGACTTTTTCCGAATTCTCAATAGTGCACGTCAAACTCGAAGCACTCTGTACTTAAAATCTACATTAACCTATTACCCTTAGGTGATATTTGTGGAGCAATGCATGGAATACACGCAACTACGCTATGGGGATTACAACTACCCTTTATGGGCCAACATCCTGGGATTAGGCATCAGTTTCTCGTCCATGTTATGGATCCCCGTATACGCTATTTATTATGTGTTTACCGAACCGAATTCCGTGATTGAGGTAAATTTTTCAAACTCCTCTCCAGGTTCGAGGCGAAACTTCATAATTATTTTGTTTCCAGAATTTTAAGACTGGAATTATCCCAATAATCAAACAAAGGAAAATTTCCATTTGTGATAAAACTACGGGCCAAATGATAACTCAAAGTAAAGTTGGGTTGATAACTCCCTCTGTTTCGTTGGTTCAGACCGAGAAGATGGAAGTATAGCGTGGAGTAGAGCTTTGATAAAAAGCTACATGTTAAGGACAAAATCGTTCCTAATTGTTACTGAATCGTTTACGTTTGAGCTTGAACGTAATTTCACTCACAGTATTGATTATAATTTGCCAAAAGTTTTTGTGATAGGTACTTATTAATGCTAAATAGCAATTATGGAAATCAGTATTTTTTGCTACGAGTATGTCATGTTGTCATGTTAGCGTAGATCTGTTCGTCTGTAGGTACACACTATATATAATGTATAGTATACAGGGCGTTTCCTAAGCACGGCACATAACTTCGGGAGCGCATTCTGCGGCTAAAATGAAGGTAATTTTGTTGTACGAACTATATCCCAAAAACGCTTCGTTGCGGACATACAGGGTGCGAGAATTTCCTTAAAGAAACTACGATCTTTCGAATATTTGCCAAAGTACTTGAGACATTTTAATGGAATTTCGCAGGGTTTGAGAGTCAGCATCGGTGCAAAACAGCAAAAAAATTCATATTTTCACACAATTATTTCGTCTCTTAAGAATAATAAAAAAGAATGATAAAATTCAGCTGCAGTGTTTTTTACTGGTTTACTCGAAAACGGTGCGTCCCACGAAAAAAGTCAAGAGACCTTTTTTCTTTCAAATCGAGCACACAATTAAAAAAGGAACAAAATATTGGAAAAGAACTCTGGCGTGCCTTAAAAATATACAGCAATTATCCCGCCCGCACGCCACTGGTTACACAACAGCCACAGTTTTCAGCGTAAAATACGCACCGTTGCGAACTCTCGAACCCTGCGAATTTTCACTTTCAAAAATTGTAATTTTTTAAAACACTTTTTCGCACCCTGTACGTCCGCAACGGAGCATTTTTGAAATATAGTTCATGTAACGAAATTACCTTTATTCTAGCTGTGGAATACGCCACCGAAGCCATGTGCCGTACTTAGGAAACACCCTGTGTATGCCACTATTCGCCTACAGCTATATACTAGTTTGCTGTAGCTACGTGGATTATCTTTAAAGTAAAGTAGAAATGATAACGTTGAACACCTAAGTTTTCTTAGGAACTACATTGTTTCGACTGAATTCAACTCGAAATCATCTTAAATTGCTGTGAGCATCACTCCGATTTGGCCAATTTCGCCTCACCTCACACACTTTTAGAGTCCCTCCAGAGGCGTTCGCGTGTCACCATCGCTCATTTCTCAAAACAATGATTTGGAACTCCTTCCACGAGCAGATCGCGTTTATTCAGTTATCAAGCCGAATAACAGAAAAACGCATAAAATTGGGGCGCGGTCTCCTAAAAGTGGTAAACCCGGTATTATTTCGGGGCGTAAGCGAAATTAAAAGTAATGAGTTTTAGAGCCCGTTCATAAATGATTCAGACGAGATATAAATCCAGAGTCATTAAGTTTCCTATGTTTATTCTGGACACGATGCCGTAAATCCAGCAATAAAGGCTAAAGTCTGATGCAATAAAGGGCCTAGATAGTGATTAAAGTTACGAATTGAAATTCGGATAATGGGAGATGGTAAATGATTATTACATTCCGCCTCAGTTTCGAACCTCCTTTTTTTTAACCAAGAGCTCCGCCTTGGTGAACATATTACATAATCCAATGACGTACTGCAACAGCTTCGGCGAAAATTGAGGCCATCTAGGGATTTCTACTGGATTGCTTCTAGGAAGGTCATAAGCGCAATAAAGAATCGTTTGCTCCATAACGATTTTATCTTCAGGAGACCTTTAACGTTTCACTTTGCACTTGATTCTGTTGTGTAAAGTACAAGTGAATTATTCATATATGTGTTCGAAGGCAATTTATTCTTTATAAATTATTGATTGCTTATTGCTCAGAAGCAAGATTTCGTTCGCTAATTCTAGGATTAGGACCGTTTCGCCGCGCTTCCAGGACTGCGAGTTTGACAGGGCAGCAGGAATTTTCCGAAAAAATTTATTAAAAAAAATGGCACAAACGTCAGCCCATATCTTCGCTGTCGAGGTTGGCAATGTGGAGCTGGCTGGAACGAAATCAAAAGGTGTTTCACACAGAGATATCGGCCTAATATACCTGATAAAAATGACGTGCGAATTATAGAAGGGAAAGGGCACTTAAAGCCTAGTGCGCTCTTAAAAAAGGTTTTCTTTTCCCGTTAATAAATAAAGCCGAGGGAAGGCATAAATCTTAATTTTCCTTTTCCTATGTGCTTTCGTTGCCTCCGTTTTCTTGGGAAATAAAAGTGTGTAGGACAACGTCTGTCGCTCTGTTTTGAATTCTGTCCACTTAGCGTACGCTTTTCTCTTTCAGAAATTAAAAAAAAAAAAAAAGAAAAAAAAACAAGTCATATATTTCTCTTTGCGGGCTCGAGCAATATCATAATTTATTATTTTCCACAGGACCACAGGACTTTCAAATTTAACACATAATGAAAACCTAACCGTTAAACGCATCGAATAAACGTTACATTAAACTGCAATTAGGAGTTAATTGACTATATAACGAACTTCCGTGAGTAAACGCAACAAAACTCCTTTGTAGATTAAATAGTTAATGTAAAATGGCTTGTCAGCAATTAAATATTTTATGAACTCAATCAAAGTTTCATTATTGACATGGTAAGATATGTCGAATTGATTTCACGCAATGGAAATCGTTTTTGTAGCCATTTGGCGCGGGGCGAAGGCCGAGGTAATCGAGTGAAGACACTGGAAAGTTATAGGAAAAATACCGACTCGCTGTCGGGCAGAGCGACCAGAGGCACCTTCTGCGGGTGCGGAGGTGCCCCTGCTCCATCGGCGCCCCTTCTCGGACCAAGCATCAATAGCGAAGCCCCATTGTCTGTAATGATCAATAGTAATCGCGATCGATTATTACTTCGTATTCGTTGCACCTATTTCCGCACGAACGCTGAAAATTCCGAATTTAAGCTAGTTTCCGCGGAAAATAAACATTCGATTCGCGATTGTGCACGTCACGATCCACACGTGATGGGGAGATTTGTGCAGGGCACAAAAAGCGATTTTACTTTCACGGTTCGACAGCGGACAAGAAAAACTGGTGCAAAATTCCTGGACGCAAGTTTTCTTGAGGGGAACATTTCCGCAGCTTCGCAATGAAAGCTCAGCTTTGCGGCGTTGACGCCGCAAAGCTGCGGTTTCGTTATCGGAAGGGAGCTCGTTGTCGTAAAAATCCAGGATGGAACACCACAACGGACCGCCAATTTCGGGTCCAAACGAAAGTACCTCCAAAACTGTCTGGATGTTCGGCCTAACTGGCCGCTTCGCGTTTCAACGAACAACGCAATCTCCGCCGAGTGGCGAAACCGCGATGACCCCATTACGTAATAGACTTTGTTACGCCACTTGTGCGTCACGTATCAACAAATAACGAGTTGGTAAGTTGTACGGGCACGGTGTGCGGCCTATCATATCAAAGCGAATTGTGAAAACTTTCTGCGCCGCTTTTCAAGTCCTTCAGCCAGACACGTCGGGGCGCTTTTTGGCAAACGCGGAAACTGGCTAGAGAAGCAACAGCTGCCGCAAATATTTTACAAGACTGCGAAGGAAAAGGATGAAATCTCCGGAAAATTAGATCTGAGTTGTTGGAAAATTGCTCAAAACCGTTTCTAGACATTGTCCTCGCGAATCAGAATTCCCTGGCGTAAGCACGAAGCGCCACCATCTATGTGCACAGGTGAGTCAGTATCGACCGATTGTCATTTGTTAACATCCCCGCAACAGAATCGGGCGCTGGCGTCGCACGGCGTCTCGACGCTGTGCCTCAGTCAGCGCCCGCCGTGAGTGGAGGCTATGTCTTTGTCTCTCAGTGCTGCAGCTTACGTGATATTTAATTGGTAAGTCGATAGTTATTCGATTAGTTTGTCCAACTTCGTTGTCCTTAGAATTACTTCCTGAAACGATAAAACTTCCTTCAAAATTTACTTGAAAACTTGGCAGACTTCACGGAATAAAGCCAAAAGACTTTCGCGCGCTTTTCGAGCGCATTTGCATAAGATTACACGCCGAATCGCTTCAGTATGCGAGAAGGAGGTTCCGGGGAGTAAAGGGCTCTATCAGGACATCAGCGATCAAGAGAAATCACTTTGGCCCCGTATGTTGTTCGTTTAAGCTGAAAACGATACGAAAACCAACAGGTTTCAGGACTGCCTTGCGACAAAAACCCGAGTAAATTGGGAAATTATACAGCATTACATTTACGAGTAATTACGAGAAAAATGGGGGTTTTAAAAGGGCAGTCCTGCGACGAAATTACACCCTTAAAACCAAAGTCATTCATTAAGGGTTTAAGTAGCATCAGTTCTTTTACTAAAACATTTCGTTGCGACTAAACCGTTTGTTAAGCAAATACACATGCACGCGTGACAAAAGTAACATTACTATGACATGACATGACACGACATGCGTCCGACATGCAGGGAGGCATCTGACATCTTCGGTAACCATTTAAATATTGATATTCAATTAGCTTCAAGGCAATGAAGGGAAATGCCAATTTGAATGGGAGGGCTGAATAATTAGCGATTAAAGGTCACTTGGGAAATTTTTTTTTCCGTCGATGGATCATTAACAGACTTCTTGACCATACCAACCGTACATACTCGGGTATCGTGATACACTCAGTACATCATAGAAAATTTACTAATTACTTCTATCGAGTTATAATATTATATTTCGTCGATGAGCGATTCTGAGCACATCGTAATTGTTTGGATGCGTGCAATTGCACCCACAACAACTTGCATCTAACCAATCGTAGCACTTACGTTTAACACGTGATCGGTCTCTGTCACTTACGAAGAATTTAATTTCAAACATTGAGGCTTTCAATTACGTGGCGAAGTGCAAAATTGAGTTAGAGCAAGTGGAGTGAATTTTGAATTAAAAAAAAAGGTTTTTCTGCCGCTATATGGCAATATTTCATCTCAGTTAATAAAACTAACATGGGGCCACCATCAACCTGACCCAGACAAAAGTGATATTTAGCTTACAGAACGCTCTTGTCTTTCATCCCTCTGAAGTCCACTTAGTGAATTTGGGAAATTCCGTTAGATGCTCTGACTCGATTGGGTTTGTAGCAATGCACAAATTAAGATCTACTGGGGGAAAAGGGAGAAAGAACCGATTTGATTTCTTGAGTTATTTGCCTTCTTCAAATATCTGATTTTACGATATTGTCGACTTACATAAATTACATTGACATCGGAAAAGTTAAGTGAAGAGGCCGACGGGGCCTTTTTAAGAGAATGTGTAATGGCATATGCACTGAATGGCTTCACTGTGCAGGAAGGAGGCAACAGGGAGTAAAAGGCTTTTTCAGGACACCAGCGATCAGAGCCAATAACTTTATTCTCGCCATTGCGCGTTAAAGCTTTTCTAAGTTCGTTTAAGTTTTCAGTGCTATCCTGTGAGAAAGAGCCGTGGAAATTGGGAAATTATACAGTTTAATATTTACAAGCAATTACGATAAAATGCGGGTTTTGAGGGGAACTCTTGCGATTAAATTATACCTTTAAAGGGAGGCTGCTCGTTAAAAATTCAAGTTCCATTAATTCTTCAGGTAGTTTTTCTCTGACGATTAGACAAACAAAATTTCGGCTCGGTCCGGCTTTGTCGCTTGACCATCGTGCGAAATTGAAAACCCGAACGAACACAACGCGGAACCCACAAGTCGAAGGGACTTCTAGAAGCGCGATTTTCACCGGTTTTCCATCGGGTACAATTTGGTACGAGTACTGATCACGTTTTCATCACTTTAATTTTGACGACCGAACGAACATTTTCAAAATTTTCACGCAAAATTTCATATTCTCGCATGCGAAACGGGAAATAAATCGGGGTGGTCATCAACGCTGACCGCGGAAACGTTAGTGTATTGTTTCCAAAGTCTTCTTGACAAAAAAAAGTCACTTCCGCGCGACCGCATTTTTGTAAAAGCACGTGATGATCCGTTGGTACTGAACCGAAAATTGAGCCCGGACACGACCGTGGGACGACCACGGTACGACGTGCCTCCAAGATGGAAGGAGGCATTGGACGAGTCTAAGTGACAATATCGATGTTTAATGACGTTCAAAAGAAGGCTCGATTTAAGGCCTTCCGACATCGTCCCGTTTCGTAATGCCGAAAAACTCGTGACTTACATCCGCGTGAGGAACGAGACAGTTCGAATACTCATATGTTGGTTAGTTCAGGTTTCCGGCCATCAATAATTTTTGGGTTGGGGCTCCTCACGCTTCTTAAAAACCTCACGCCATTCGGTTATGTATCAAATTTAGATATCTTGAGGCAATTCGTACCAAAAATGGCCTGCCATCCTCTGTTTTGCGTTTTAACCGATATTGGAATGTTAGAGAACTCGCGTCCCTTTTCGCTCTAAACTAGACCCAGTGAACTCGCAGACTTGCATTAAATATTCTGACTTGATTAAATTTGCTCTAAGCTTCGCCACGAGACAGATTGAGATATGTTGATCCAACTCGAAAGAACAAAGAAACCTGAACTGATTTGATTTCCTGAAATGTTTGCCCTCTCCAAATATCCCTTTTTATATTCATCGTTTTACGAAATGAACTGATTCAAGTTTTCACACTCTAAGCGACTGAAAATAAGTGAGTTTGACCTACATTTTTAAAATTTTGCCCCGCCCCAAATTTTCGAAAATTTAAGTTTCATCAGCGCAAAGAACTAAGTCTTGCGTTAGCGTTCACAGAGGGAATAATGAACGATGTGCGAGACGTAAAGTCTTTAATCCCGCTGCCGTGACAACCTGATCCCTTATTAGAGCGCACAACATAGCAATATCGGTTAATATTAGCTGCTGATTATGTTGTTTGAATTAAATCGGAGCCTTTATATAATCATCAATTCAACTTCAAAACAAAGTACTTTTCAATAGTATTTATGTTCCAATAGACGCTATCGTTGGTAATGGATAATGGCCGCGAACAAATGACATTATATTGGCTTTTTGTGGCCATTATTCCCTTGGTAGATTTGAGCTCTTCGCTTATGAGTCGGAACATAAAAATCTCCCTTAGAGAATAGCGATTACCTTAAAAAGTTCATTTAATAACATTTGAAGCGTTCGTTGGTAGAAGTAAAATGACATAACTTTCCAAAGCAGGTAGTTTGGTGACCAGTGACTTCGTATGACCTCACAGAATGTAATCGGTGTTTGGTCATTGAAAGTTCCCTGGAATGAATTACGCCATGCGGCGAGGGAACGAAGAACTCAGTAAATGTGGATCGATAGTGCTCCGTAGTGCTTGTAACGTAAGAATTTACGTTACAATCAACGTCACTCGATAAAGAATTGCAAAGTCGAATGAGAATGTTTTGAAAAAAAACACACTTTAATATTCGTGGTGTGTAACTTTGCACCCACAAGATTTTCTTATAATTTTTCCTTCGTAATTTTTTCGAAAAGCCATTTTTAGGGCCTTTAGCATCGTTAGCGTTCGTGTCTGAGTCTAATCAAGCAGGTTATCTCTGCGATATTTAATAAAAGATTCTGCTACATTCGCTTATTAACTACTGCCATTAACTGAAAGAGGTGATTTTCAGTTTACACCTCAAGTCAAGTTGATGTCATTTTCAGGAGGTGTTTTTCCCCAGGGCAGGACCGGATTCCGCAACACAAGGCCAGATTCTCGAACGTGCGAAACGGCGTATTTCCCAGTAATGATGTGCAAATGATACGTATTTGTAGACATTCCAGATGACCGGCCAGATACAGGAGAAAATCTATTCCCAGACCTCTACGTGAAAAAAAATAGCCAATCCGGCAGTATCGTAATACTGGCAAGGGATAATTCGTCCTCGTGAAGTGCGGATTAACTGTTCCTGTTAGTTTAGGCCTTCAATTTATTTCGCCTGCTTATGAAGCACTCAAAGGATTCATAAGAAACACTTAGGCAAAGTGCAGTTTCGTGCTCTAAAAAGCACACCTATTAATGACCCTCTTAAAATGTCCATTAAGAATGTCGGGAAAGTTTTTTGCATAAATATATAGTAAAATAATGGCATGAGTGCCAACATGTTGCGGCAATTTGGTTGAAATTTACTATATTTCTTCACGGAATCCATTGCGGCGCTGTGGGAACCTGAACGAACGTCTTCATCCGCAAGGAAAAGCTAAACGAAGAGTATTGCGAGAGACTCTACGTTTAGCGATAAAGGGCACATAATGCTCTCGAAAATCACTTTTTAAGTTGATTTAATCATACTCAGTCTCATCTTAATCAGTTTAGTGTTGTGATATTTCGTGATAATCTGAAAATCCATCGGAAGAAGTACCTTTCGATTGGTCACCGAAGGGGCTAATTTGATGTTAGTGACGGCGTTCTCTAAGTGTCCCCGGTTAGTTTGGTTGATTCTAAACGACCGAAATAAAGTTTCCTTTAATATTTTATTATCGCTACGCTGAAAGCTCATCGAGGATTCTTCATTTGAGTCCTATTTTAAAACTTTCTGATTTCTCATCGTTTAAAGAATCCGTCACGATACTTAACTACCTCAACTCTTGCCGTAAAGTTATTTGGAGCTGACCTAATTCGTTAACTCGAAACAGTTATTCTCAAGTCTGCTCGAGATGTGAACTCAATTATTTCATACGGGGGTTTCCGAATTTTCTGTTTTATTCCGCGAAATTTTCTAACAACTGACAGCTACTTATGATTATAAAAAGAAGTCCAATGGGTCTACTTTCAGCATAACATTGATCCGTCTCCTTCGCCCATTCAGCTATATGTAGCTACGAATAGGACGACGATCAATCAAGTTATAAAAACACATATTAGAATTCTAGACTCTGCTTAAAATAGTTCTTTACGTGCAGAGAGCTGAAGGAGCGATATTGTGTCCGAGGGCGAAGGTCGTGGCCCGATATGAGACAGAGGCTCTATCGGCTACATCCAACAGCCTTCGACGCATAAATGATTTTTTAAATTTGTCTGCACGCGAAGGGAATGATACTCTACCTGGCCATTTGGTTAGAAACGGTTAACAAATTAACGGGCCCTATTTTTACCTTAGGGACTGTTGCCAAGAGCGACGCGCATTATCGTAATTTTGCGGTCCGTTGCAGTGAGCGTAGAACGACCTGCAATCGTAAACTCCCTGTATCCGCCACGGAAACTAAGATGTAGAAAAACAGTTTTAACCATTTGTGTGTAATAAAACTTTGAGCTTTTTCCATAAACAATCAAATAACGAATTTAGCGGGGATATTTCTCAAAGGCTCCGTAGAAAATCGATTTTACCGACGTAAGGTAGTTTCCCGTGCGCAATTTCCCTAAAAAAATGCACTTAATGTTGTACGTTAAAGTGCCTTTGAAAAATAATCTGTATATGGAGAGTATCGTGTCTCTTCCAGAACCAAATAAAATTCGCGTAAAGTGTGGGGATCCAGAAGCACGTCGCTCTAGTAAATTATTAGCTTTCCCTCTATCTCTAATTTTCTCCAGATACTAAACCGTGTACACACACAATAACTTACATAGCACGAAAGCTCGTCCTTATCCTTTAACAGGGTCCTATGATAAACATACACAATAACGCAATAACTGGTCTGGAATGAGCGGAAATTTGAATTGCAAACAAGGTATAAACTGATCTTTCTTTGTACTCTTGTGAATAATTATAATAGCTTCATGCCATATTTAAAAAGCATTAAGCCACATTTTTTTATTCGAACGCTTTCCTTTCTGGCTCAAATACTCATTAGATTCACATTAGTCACGTGAAAATGGAAACGGGGTCAATTTAGTAATGAAATGTCCACTTGCTAAAGGAGGTGAACCCTGAAATCCCAGAAAATGGAAAATATTCTTGTGGATTACGCTGAATTATTTTTAGACTTGGCTCGTCTAAACAATGCAAAGAGAAAAATTTTTATTTTCGAACAAATTTTCTGGTCACAATGGCGATTCTCATTAGCAATAACTTCGAACAAACAAAATGTGCCCGTTACAAATGCTAAATGGCGAACCCACCTGAGTTTTATCGATTTCCCCCAACCCTAAAATATTACATGATGGTAATGCGTATGGCGTAACTAAATGTGGCCCCATCACTGACGACGGAAGTAATGCGAAATGAAAAGTGATGAGCAAACTAAGAATCGAGGACCCCAATTTCACCCCATTTGGGTTAGAAATAATGTTTCAACCCTGTGTTGGAAATTCGGTACTGGGGGTGCGGTTCAGTGTGACTTATTTATATGCGAATTTGACTTTGAATATTCAGTCGTGGCGGCGATGATGAAAACCGAATGGCTGTTCGTGTGGAAATGGTAGTTTAATGGAAAACGTAGGCTCCTGCCGTTGTTATGTCCTTTATTGGTATGTTATATGGATTTATTGTACCTCTTTGCGTAGCTTCAAGCGTGAAATTCCTAGTCGTTTATACGAATATTCGTTTGTAACTGACGCACGTAGGTACAATTTTTATTATTTTGATATTGCCCTTTAATGTTAGGGATATTTCAAAAAGTCCTGCCTAGATTTGGCTCCCTCGGGAAATAATTTACGTGGCGTGTAACTCGTATTTTCGACCCTCCCCATCAGTCGACTGGAATATTCCTACTTTAGATTCGAGATATATGAACCGGAACGGCGGCACAAAATAAAGGAGGATGTTTCTGCTTTTTTTTTTCTCTCATTTATCGTCGAAAACGAAAGTGTGTTTTTCATGTGAAAGCATAAATTACTTGCAATTTGATAACGCAACATAACACATCGACTGTCCACCACAAGCTGGACTGCTCGGGAGGTGCAGTTTCGAAACGAAAATTTCCTCAACCCCCTATGCAGATCGGAACGAATGCGTGATGATGAACGGATAAGGTCCTTAGTGGGTATTCGCCGTTATCGGCACATAGCTTCAAGTTAGGTTTTCTTCGTGTTAATTTAAGTCAACACGTCGATCTGCTGCAAATTTCAAAGGAGCTTCGCATTCAGAGACCCCTAAAAATCGAAGAGCAAGATGGGTTGATTAATGCGGGCCGGTTTGTCTGAAATGGGGAAGAAGTTGGGTTTACAGTTTCGTTTATCTAACTTAGTAACATCACCTGCATTGCATGAATAGCAATTATAATTTAAATTCCATTTCCAGGAATATTCCAACCTTGGAAAGTTGATGTGATTGGCCCGAGGCTTCAGAAAATATCCAATGCAGAATAGTGTATTATACAACGAGCACGAAATGCTGCTGGTAGGGAATGGTCATTTTGCGGAAATCGTGTACGCTATTTTTTATTCAACCACGACAGCAACAAAAATCGATAGGCTATCGGTAAAATTTTTCCTCCCTACGCTATTATAAAAATCAAATCAACAAGGGTTTTTAAATTCTCTTTTTGCGACCAATTTATCCACTCCTTGATAATTTATCAACAGCACCCTCATTGATTGATTACAGGAAAAACTCTTGGAAATTCCTCGATTTGGCTGTATCGGTTCCAAAAAAGGGAAATTGGGCATTGTACGGCTTTCAAAGGCGCGTTTCTCAAATCTCACATTCATTATCATTCCATTACAAATGATCTGACAAACGTAAACAATTATCTAACAGCTTGAAAAAAAGCCGATCTACCGTCGAACCTACAGCCCCACGTTCTCGTACGTTACCATCTCCCCCGCTTTCGTGCCCCAATCGTCATTAATTTTATCAAACAATCGGCCCTTATCCAACTATAGCTTTCCATTAGTTGAAAAACCGAGCTGACTCACGCTAAATTATAATTACAGAATTGTCTAGTGTAATTGAAAATGTTACTAAATTGATGGAAAGCTGGATAAATAAACGACAGTGGTAGAAATTGGAAAAGTGTAAATGCCTGTGAGGGTTTTTATTTCTTCGAAGCTTAGAGGAAAACGGATTATTGGTGTTTACAATGTTAATGGATAATGAGCGGCACCACGTCAGCCAGGATTTTTAAGGCTTTATTTAACATTTTTTAGCGTTCCGCAGAGAAACACCCGCAGAAAATAACCGCAGATGTCAAACGTCTCACACAGTAAACCATTAGTACAAAGTAACGCCTGCGCATTAGCTTACCTTACTAATTCATACGGGGAGGCAGTGTTGCCCATTTTTCACACGTCAATTTTTAACAAGTCTAAACCATTTTTGCGTGTATATTTATTTATATTGTGATATTTTTATTAGTTTTTGAAAACACACGAATGAATAATGTGTGAAGCCGCTCCGAAAACCTCATTGTACACTCATCAAACGTAATACAACTTATTCGTCCCTCGTGACATCGAATAGTCTTACCCGTGTGAATATGGAAACTCTCGGCGTTAGCTGTATAATATGTATAATTAATTCATTGAATTAACAGGCTGTGTGTATGGATACTCTGTATTATTTAAAAGTTCTCTGGTTTTTGTTTAATTTGCTATTTTTTAGGTGTGAATTTAATTAAAACATTCATTAAGCAGCTCCTGAATGAACAGGCAACGGCAACGCAGTCACGTTTGGGCTGTAATATTAACCAGTTGCTTTTAACAAGCCGAGTGGAATTTATTTCTACCACGTCTTCATCTTTTTGTCGCACAAAGTCCCCTATTTGTCTCCTCAGCCCGATTCTTGTTCCAAAAAGGCGATGAAACAGGAATCACGGATATAGACCTGTTTGACCCCATCGTCGCGGAGAATGGGCTTATTCAGGAAGTACTTCGAAATTAGTACTCTTTTTCTAATCATTCTAATTTCCCTGAATGATACGAACCCACTTTTAATTTGAAATTTCTGCTATCAGCTCTGGAATGATAAAATTTCTCCTCTTGCTGAAATTTCAAAATGTTTTCTTTCAACTTAGCTACAAAGTCCTTTTGAGATCTATTGAAAGAAATAATATTCAACTCTCATAGAACCATTTCCCATAAATAACGAAGCATAATAGCAAAGTAGAGGTGACGTTATTGAAGATAGCAATACCGTGTTTACCTTTCGGTTATTTACGAAACTCGCAAATATATCAGACCGTTACGAGCTGGCCCGAAAAGCTAAGTAGCTATAAAGCTGTCTCTAGGTTATTTAATTTGGAAAATTTCGGTTTCGATACGACTTGTATGAGCCAAACCATTATTGCCTGGCTCTATTTCGAGCTGTCCTTTGTCGGACCGGGTTTGAATGGCAAATAGGTATTTTGCCATTTTCATTTCCTGAAAAGTCGAAAAGAGTTATTTGTTATAACTTGTAGGTAACAGTGATAATACTCGAATACAGCCTTTATTATTATACCTGCAGCCAATAAATCATTATGAAAGCTTTAGTGCACCTACACCAATACGCTTAACCTCCCCAGGATAATTAATGTTGGCATTACAGGACTTAATGTGTTATAATTTATGTAGGCGCTTGGTAAGGTAATATCGCCTATAAATCCACTATTTCGTTAAGTACATAATAAACGTAACCGACAATGGCAAAACTTTCAAGTCAATCATAATGACCCAATCATCGCCTTAATGAAGTTTCAATGCCCCCAATATAGCCTTTAAGGCATAAACCCCTTCAAGCAGGGTCTTGCATAGGTTATAACCGGGAATATGCCTTGCGGCATTATCTTGCATTCAGCGTGGAACCCCAATGTAGTGTTAACTTTAGTTCAAGTTCAGAACTTCGGTGAGGCGAAGGAAAATAGAACTTCCAGTATAGAGTTTGAGCTATAAGTAATTTCATTGATAATACCGTGTTGTGTGAAATTGTCTAATAATTCGTTTTATTGCAGATGGCACAGAGCTGGATTTCTTTTTCTGGTAAGTAGTGAAAATTTCATATTTTATTAAACACGGATTTTTCGACTATGATTTTGTTGTTATGTAATCGTAGCGATCATTATTAACTTAAAAACAAATAAGATATCGTTCTTATGTAGATTTTCAAGCGTGATTCGCTGGATAATCGCGATTTTCCCTACAATTCCCTAATGCTGATGTAGAAATTCAATTTCAATTTCAAGTAATGGAATACGTGAATTTTGCGTGCTCATCATCTAGATTTCTTTATCCCGATTCCAACAATATAAGGTTTTACATATCTATTTCTTTTAGATCTTTTTAAAATCCCAAATCGTTTTTAATTGACCTTCAAATTTGCTGAAGGTCACGTCTTGTTATTCTAATTCCTAGGAAAGAGATTTCCTAGAAGCGATGTGTCAGTCGCTCGCACACTTACCCACATTCCTTCCGCAAAACTGGTTATATTCGGTTTTCCGAAACCGGTACACATTCCAGACATTCCATTGTTTAATATTCTCCCTAAAAAAGTAATTTCTAGGAAGCAATATGTGTGAGTCGGTCGTTGCAGGTAAGACAGAGTCCGAAAATGTCGAGATGACAGCTAAACAAGG
This sequence comes from Euwallacea fornicatus, assembly GCF_040115645.1. Lineage (NCBI taxonomy): Eukaryota > Metazoa > Arthropoda > Insecta > Coleoptera > Curculionidae > Euwallacea > Euwallacea fornicatus. Next base: position 2,274,404 of record NC_089570.1, read on the forward strand.
ACGTCAACATGTTGAGGTACCACGAATCTTTGGAGCCAAAGTGCTAAATTCTATATCTGTCCTTGTCTCGCATTCCCAAGTCGAACCAGTCAGTGAGAGACAGGATGATAATATCGCAGCTTGCTGAGATGTCTGTTTCGTTGGTTTCATTATAACCTAAAAAAAGAGGTTGTGTTTTTCGATAAAAGTTTGTTGTTATTGCGTTATTTATAATAAAGTGTGATTAAATTAGTGGGAATTTGTGTTTGGGGGATAGTGTTTGGCTATGTTGTCTCTATTACTACATGGGGTAATGCCAGATTAATTTTATTAAAGTAAACCTGGGTTTGTGCAATTTTATACCTCTTGCTGCTTTTCCCTCGCTTTTCAAGTATTGAAATTGAACCTGAGGATTTGCCAACTGCCTTTTTTCTCAAAGCTCTCGCTATTTCCAAACACCAGCCTAAATTCCTAAAAACTTATTTCAATACCAATCTCTTTAATATCTAATTAAATACCGTTAAAAATTTTAAATAAATTTTAAAGGTGCCTTACACGTGCTGAAACTCCAAATTAAACCGGCTTTGATCCTCAGCAATTTCATGGCAATTAACTTTCAGCTAATTTACTAATTTATAACCTAAAGAGGAACCTCTAGGAAGGTGAAACGAATGAATTATAGAGCAAGAGCATTGTTCTTGTTCGATAGTTTGTAAATTGAACCTTCCTTGATTCATTTCTACGAATATCTCTTCACTCCAACTTTGCGAGTCTTCTATATCTTTAATGCTGAGTGGTGAACAAGGTTTGGAGTTAATGGAAAAATAATAATCCCCTAAGTGGCCTGTTGGAACATTACGAGACAAAGCTAGAATTAGGAATTTAACAGGACTCATGGACAGATTGTTGATAAAACAAATTGCTTTTTCATTTTGTTCTAATAACATGTCACTTATTCATAAGAAAAATGTATTTAAGCTTTCAATTAAAGAAGTGGTTTTTTTGTTGTCGATGAAGATGTGTATATAATTAGAGTCAAACCAAAGCTAGCGTTAATAATCTAAATCCTTTTTGACAATGAAACAACATTTTAATTTATAAATACATATTTTAAACAACCTAATTCCCTAAGGATGTTTAAAACCAAGTTCATTTGCTTAGGAGGATATTGAACTGTTATACATCTAATAATAATCAAAATTATTTCATTTCCATTCTGTTAAGGGGAAACACGGAATGAAAGCAAATAAATGGTTACTTTTGTCAATCTTGTATAGCTTTTAGTCTTCTTTTTAATATTTTGCACACTGAAAAACTATTTAATTTCTTTTAAATGGAAATGTTGTTCTGCAAACTTAAATTTGCTTAATTTTATTCTTTGAACCGAGTAATATTTTATTTCAAGTTTTCAAAATTCATATAAAATTTCCTGTTTACTTTTAGAGGTGGCACATTATGGAACTTGCGTTTTTTAAAAATGACTTTCAATGCGGAATAGTCTTCTGCACTAATGTACCAGACTTCAATAATTTGTCCAATCCAAAACATCATTAAGAACCTCTTCGATATTAGTCACCATCTCATGCTTACAACTAACTCCTTTATGCTGAATAATAAAACTAAATGACTTCTCTAGCCATCTCCATTATTTCAATCGCCCGTTTTACCTAAATGGTCTACATTATTGACTTTGGTGCCACAAATAATTAGATAATTTAACGTCATTTCTTTAATGTTTACTTCCCTTAATTATTCAAGTTAAACTCCCTGTGAGAATGATATTTCAAGCGACCCCATCGAAAATATTATTTCTCAATTTGGGAAAATCAGTCAACCACGTGAAGGTTTGCGGCCCAATTTGAATGTTTAAATTACCTCGAATTAAGCTATTTTTAGCTTAAACAACAATGTTGTGATGTTCTGACTGAGTACAAGTGGCAGGTATAATCGTGTTTATTTGAATGAGGTTCGGGGATAATTTTCTCTGGATGAATCTGAGGCTTTCACAAATTTATTCTATTTTATACTAACCCGGGAAGTAATTACGGCGCCATTATAATATTATGAGTATAAGCTTCGAAGAGCTGCAGGTGATTAAACACACCTGGCAGCGTTAACACTTAAAAGTGTTTGGAGTGGATGATGTTAATACCTCAAAGTGCCCAAGAGCTTGCGCAGCAGGTATTTATTTGCCTGCATTTCCATTCCAAATGAATATATCACGAAGCACCCGAGTAATAATTAGACAGCTCATTCAAATTTATAACAATTACCTTGGTAATTATTTAAACCTCGCTCTTCGTGGGCATTGTTACCCGCTACTAAGGGAGCATTTATTTTATATTAGATGGCGGCATTTTCCATGGAGAAAGGAAATAAAAGTGCTGCACTAGGCGCTTTTATGATCCCCCATGGCCTTCATTTATTCTCTGTCAAAACGTAAAGAAGGGAAGACGGGATGTGTATAGTGATAATGGATGAAAGTCTAAGATGAACTTAAGGTAGCGCTTCTATCAGTTTAGTGGTTGGAAGTAAATTGCACTTAGGTTTGTGGCTGATTTAGTGAAACTTCCTTGGAATTTACAGTAAAGTATTCATTCTTCAAAGCTTAGAGAGTTGGTTGGTATTTCACAGGTATAATTTATGTTGTCGCTCGGTTTGGTTAGGCAAGCAAAACGTATTTAGTACGACGGCCGTACCATCTCCAAAAACGAGTTTGGGCACATACGTTACCCATCGAAATCTGCAGGACACCCAAAACTGAATCCAACTTACCGAACTCAGTTTGAAGTTCGTTCCTTGAAATGTTGACGGATATCATGTGTGGAAGCTCCATTTGAATTATTAGTTTTGCGGTTAAAAAAGCTCAAACAAAACGGTGAACGAAGAGATTTTTACCAATTCCCAAGAGACACACATAAAATTCGAAATTCAGCGGTCAGCCATGCAAAGACTCTCTAAATTCAAATTTCCTGCCTTGCGGCATCCAGGGCAGACACGTGGCTACAATTATTATTCCAGCAATTTATTGTAATTTTAAACAGAATGGAACGTCAATAAAATTAATCTAGCACTGCAATTAAAAATCGTTGATACAGCAGTTGTTACCTACGAAAAAGTGCTATTCATAATTAAATCGGTTGTGGGTTGATTGGGTTTACGAGTTGCGAAGGCCCCGGCATACAGAGAACAACTACATATTAGGCCTGTAACACATAACACGTATCCCGGCTTAAGGAAGCCCCCCTTAATTCTTCTGATAATAAATATAATATCGACCCTTTTCATAGCAGAAGCCGTTTAATATCAAAAGAAAATTCGGAGTCGAAAGGCGAATCCATGTCAAAAGCAACATGAATTAGAGCAAGCGGAAAATTGGTTTAGTGAAAAAATAAATAAAAGTGAAAATTGACGTTGAGGGTTTTAACAAAAGGCTGAAAATCTATTAAACTAATAGTACAGAGGGTAGGTGTTGAATATCAAAACCTACGTCAGTCAATAATCTCTAAAGGAACTATGAATACTAATGGACATGAACTTTTGCGGAATAAATCGATTGGATTTCCACATATTCCCCTATATACCACATTGTGTTGGGGATGTCTTAACCTCCGAAAGTATTTAATATATTGCCTTGAATTCTCGCCGGTTACTCAAATTTTTGTCACGCCGAACGCATTCAAATTCAAATCAGACCCTCCCTTCAAAGAGAGCCCCAAATCGCCGCTTTGTTGGATATTCCAATATATCCATGTCTGTTATTTTTATTAAAATGAATTTGTTTTTTCCAAAGAGGCGACCCCCATTTATTGCTAATGGAGTCCAAATCCGTTCGTACATATAAATATTACATTCAGAGGATTTGATCCATCTGACGTTTACGCTGAGAAAATACGCTTAACAAAATTGTGCCGACGACCAAGTGGAAAATTGTATTAATTAATGAACGTGGGGGAAAACGTAACTTGGTAATTAATCTTGAGTTTAACTCTGGGTCTCAATAGAAACTCCCGTGTAGAATTTCTTGAGATGGGGCGAGAACGTGTAAAATTGAAGAATACGATTATACGACTTTCCGGGATGTACTCAATTTTCGGTTCAGCACACGTCTGCTCTAATATTGAGTTCCCAGTTAATCCACAATATTTTATGTAAATTAAAGTTTAATTTATAATCCAATTTTCAATACGTTCTATAGGAAGATTCCCTATTCTGTAGAGATTACAAAACGGGGTAAGCATTGCATGGTGGGGCTCGAATACGACGCTGTACGTATAATTTATATACAGAGAGATTTCAGTTTCGCCCTGTTTTTTTTTTAAAACACTAACACCATGTGTAATTCGCTCATTTCTCCATCTCGTATCCATAGCAATACGTCTCTTTTAATTTTGACAGAGCGGCAATTTTCGAACGGAAACTGATGGTTAAATGGGTTTCGTTACGTAACTAGTGACAGAATAAAAGCCGTTACCTTCATTTCACAAATCGGTTAACTAATGGGGCCAGCAGCAACACAGCAATTTTACACAACTTATGTCATTTACGTTATCTCTCGCCCCTCGTCGCTCAGATTTTCCTTACCTCACTGGTTCCAGCCTCTATCTAATCTAATCTTTATAGCTTAACACACTTCCCGATTAAACGGCGTTTTAGCCATGCACTTACTGCAACTTGTAAACTATAAACTTCATTTTTATCTTTGAAATTTAAAGCTACCATGCCAGGGACGTAAAGAAACGTAATTAACTTGGGTTTACATCAAAATGGGAGACTCTAGCGGAGTTTACATGTTTGGGGAGAAGCACTCTCTTATTTTCCAAAAAGGAAATTTGATATGTTTGGCATTAAGAGGAGTATTCTCGGATTCACCAAGAGACATTATTTAACTCGATACTGTGAGAGCTAGAAAAATTCACTACGATTTCCAATGTTCGTCCTACTGCAGCGTGTACACATTCGCCTGTTAACTCATCAGTAACTTTCATGGGAAAGGTAACTTCAATCGATTAGTTTAGGAATACCTCTTTCGGGCTTTCTGGCATTTAATTTCGTAGGCAGTTATACACTTGCGAACATAAAATCGACACGATATAGAGGATAATTAATAATTAATTCACTTCACGAAAGTCCTTCTCGTTCCCCGGTTTGTCGGCAGAGCTTTCTCTAGGTTGTTATCTTCACGCATTAGCTCTATTCTTTCCGCTCTTGTCTAATTTATCCAGCATTGTTCTGGGTTTTGGTGCATCGACCATTCGGTGTTTTTTTGGGGTTTTCAACCTCTCGCGTTTCAGCGGTGCCGCAGCAAAAAAAATTTTATATGATATAATGATGGCTCGTGGAAATTGATCAGAAATATTGGAAATGTCAAGTAAATTCGTAATTTTAATGATGTTACGATTTGTACGGAGAGATGGTGAGCATTCTTCGTAGGCTCTACGGTTTTAACCCCGGTTTGGCTCTGTGCTGATAGAGGCACCGTTGCGACTCCAGCTTTCTAAGTGATGCAAACGCCCTCGAGACGAAAGGGGAAATTGGGCGATTTTCAATAAATGATTGAGTCCGTATCTTGCTTGACGCTCCTACTTTGGATACTTCAAATACTGACCACGCTCAAGCATTCAAAACACTTAATATTCACATAGTCGCCGTGACTTTCGCTCTTCGGCCAATACCGTTTTTCGTGAAAATGCAGTCGCTGCTCACTAAACTACAAAATGTTTCCCTTTTTTAGTAAACATTTACATTAATTTTTCCCGCTTTCGATGAAAATCTGTGTGGTCATCGCAATAAATTATTCAACGGAACAATGTGAAAACTGAGACAAATGTTTGCAGTATCCGTTGCCGCTTTTCGATCTGAATGTGGCAATAAAAGGTTTCAATAGTGCAGTTAATGTCAATGTATATCTTTTTATGCTTCGACTTGTGCAAGGCATAAATCAATTGCAGATCTGCCCCATAAAATCCAAATTGGAACTCCGGCTCCATCAATGATACATAAATCCAAGAGCCCATATAGCGTACCCATTAAATTACCATAAACCAAGACCTCGTCGTCGAGCTTGTCCAGAGTTAAGTGAACACTTTCAATGTACCTGCGCTCCAGGAGTAAATGCATATCCATGATGATAAATTTTTTAGTATAATGGACCCGCATAGATAAATGCGGCCTGTTTTGAGACTGCTCGTTCCGTATTTTGCACAGGGGATGTGGCAAATGTATTCACAGTATGGGTACATTTTGAATTGTTGTGAGATGCATGTGGTGTAAGCCGTGAGGAATGACATAAATTCATATCTGTGTTGCTATTCAGGTCGCAGTTTTCAAGAGATAGCACAAAACTCAATGCCTGTTTTAGAATGTACATACTCGTTGCATATTTCAATGAAGAGCTTCTATGCACTGTTCTTAAAATGAGAAAATGAATCTGTGTAATTTGGATTCAGGTTTTGAATAGAAATTTTCAATTTCCTGCAGAGTTGAATATTTTTAGTTCAAGTAATATATTCAGAGCTTATGTAGAAACACCTGCATATGGTAGTAACGATGGAAGCACAGCAAATAAACAAATGGGATTTTCCGGATTTATGTTAATTGCGCGTAGCTGGAATTATAAAAAGAGTTTTGGTTCGATGCTGGATGTCGCGGAATGCAAATAAGGCCTGTTCCAGTTTTTCCTTTATCACCTCAATGCGCTACGAAGGGCGTCCCGAGGGAGGTGCGATATGTGAAATATTTATCGACGATATCACTTCACTAAGTTTCAACTCGACATCAATCAAATTGTTATGCTGAGACACGCAGAGCCAGTTTTCAGTGTAAATTTCCATACGGATTTCATTAATTTTATTTCAGGACTGCATAGCGAGATTGACAAAATGTGTGCTTTTAAGTGGACATGGTGGAAAAAAAATAATTCTACAGAATTTTTCCGAGTGGCGCATAACCTGATTATGAATCGCAGCATGAGCCGGCGCCACACGGAGAGAAATTAATTTCGGCAAGAAAAAGCAACGTGCACAGACGCATTTCACGTTAGATGCTGCCGCACAGCTACAATAATTTTAAATAGAGTTGCAGTCTTTTATCTCAAAGGAATGCATGCAGCCATATTTGTTTTTAATTTACTTTGATGAAGGAATAAATGATTGCGTTCCCAGAGACAACTAGGGGGCAAATTAGCTCATACACGGAATAATATACGGCGTAAGTTAGAACGGATGTAGGAAACGGCAAAAATTCGAATTACCCGTGGTTCGAATGACGTAACTTTTTGTTAACGTCACACAACGTAACAACTGAAAGTCGCGTTACGTAAAATGACAAGTCATACAAGTTTAATGCGATAAAAAAGAATGAAGATACATTCGAATGTCCGAACATACCTCTGTCTCTTTCGCACGGTCGCCTCTTGATTTCTTGACGTTTTGGTTTAATTTGACGTTTTAAACCGTTGTGTTCTTTGTCCATCTCCGGCAATACCAGTAGGCTCCTTTGAGAGCTACAATGGTGCTCGTGGTTATTTATTATCGGTGTTGTCATTATCATTGTTCACATAACAATGCCCAAGATCCAAAAGTAGTCTGTAGTGTCCCTTTTCAACCGTTTTATAAGAGAGTTGGAAAATAATGAGCCCTTGTTATCATGGAATTCAGTCGCAGAGGAAAATTGAATTTTAATATTTTCAAATTGAGTATTATAAACTCTTGCTTTATTTGGCGTGTGTCTAATGCATCGAACTTGAGTTTGTCTACTGTAAGCGGGGTATCAGCTGCGATGGAAGGCAACGCGAGGCTAAATTGCCCTAAGAAAAATTGAAGGAGAAAGAAACGAGTGATCGACATAACACGGTTCGATGTTATTTGTTATACTGGAATATTGTTAAATATACAAAAAAAATCGTAAGTAATTAATGGCCGTTTGCCCTTACGAACGAGCACAGGGAATTTATTCAGAACATTTTCTTCCTATTTGTTAATTTGTTGGTAACAAAGGTCATTCTTATTTTGACTTTTTTGTTAACCGGCACGACAATTATTTGCTCCGAATCTAATGTTAAATACCGATAACGTCGCACCGATGCCTGACAAATTCCTGCAACATAGTAATTTTGAAGAGATGCGACAGCACTGCCGATACGAAGCCCGTGACGTGCATATAAAGTTACGTCATTTGAACCGTACTGTTTGAGCCACATTAGAGTCCTTTAGGAAAAGATCGGAACCAGAATTTCCCTTCGTACACACTTCATCCCACTTTTGTAATTAATGGAGATTTGCGGTCTCAAATGTAAGCGAAGGAAAGCCTCTTAAGCTTCGCATACATTGAGCTTTATGGAAACTAATGGCATTCTGGCTGCTCCTGTCAACATAAGATCGCTCCTAACGGAGAATCGACGACAGTCCTTAATTGATAATGAAGAGGAATGTAATCTCTCAGAGATCACTTATTTAAAATGTAATGGAATCGGGCTGACAGCTGATAAGTGGATGAGGAATTCAGGGCTCTCCCGCGGTAACCCCGTATCTCCTCGGTAAAAAGCGTTCGAATTCAAAAACTTATTGCCAAGGAAAAAGAGAAAATATTTCCTAACGGAGAGGTTATTTGGAAATTAAATTTGCAGAGATGACTTGTCGACCAAGTCCACCTGTCTCAATATCAGGTGAATTTAGAAAGGTCCGAGATGTAAAATGCACGATGTTCCATGGACGAAATTGAGTAGATATGTCTATAATTGTGAATATTTAAAGAGGCAACAGAAACGCGCCAATTTTCGATTCGTGAATGGCACTGTACAACATAAAAATTTCATGCCTAATTCCAAGCCTCTTCCGGCTACAGATACAATTTATAAATTTTTAAATTGGAAGCAAGATTTGTGTCCCCTTCTTAGAGAGGTCGATTCATATTCTGTTAAAAACCAAAAGTTTCATTTGAAATACATTTTAAAACGAGAATAATGGATCCAATTAAAAAATTCTTCATTCGCGGGGATTCTAAGCTCGCATAATGCTTTGCGCGTAAGGCACACAGTCCCCGAGAGAAATTAGATTGCTCGTACTCTTCTAGTTTCCGAATTTATTTGCAAAAAACCTGGACCGTGTTTCTTGGACGTTTTGGATCGAGGTAATTTCCTACGCCCGAATCTCCCCGTACTTGAAGTTCTCAAGACGAACGAGGCAAAAACCTCAATTATTGTTATATGGAAATTAGTAAAAAAAACTCGATTCGGGGCATTTAACTTAAAAAAAAAAACTGGTGGTTGGTAATGTAAAAACAGCAAAGCGGAGCCTTCTAAAAATACACGTTAAGAACACAAAGCGTCAGTGTAATCAATATTCGTTATGTCTACCCCCAGAACTCTGTTTATCTATAGATATTATCATTCGCCTTTTAATTCGGCGTCTTTAAATATTATCTACTTGGCGTTCCAAATAATAATAAACGCTACAGGAGTCTACTAAACCATGAGAGATAGAAAATTCATTAAGCATCTTCAACAAATATAATATGGCGTCGCGGATCACAAAGCGCTCTGTAGGGATCGCGTAAATCATAAGAGACAGGAAAAGTGTTAAATTAGAAGAAAGGTGCGGTCTCTGGAACGTCACGTTTTCCCCCCAAAAAGGAATTCCGATTATTTCTGAAGATATTTGGCAAAACCCGAATTTTCGCGAATTTGTTTTATGAGTTTCCCGGCTTCGTTTGAGGAGATAAAGTGAAAATAATTTTACATTGTCGTTGCCACTTTTCCTCTTCTATTCGGCCACGCATCTAGTTGAATCTTTTATCCGACGTTTCAGCGCTTCTCGGCCATCATCAACTTTTATTCTGAATTCATTAACGTATCGAACTTCAAATTCCATAAAATTATTGGATTTACTAATTTATTATGAATTTTTTCTACATTTCAAAATGGTCAATATAAGGTAATTATTACATTATTATCTAGTTGTGTTATAATATATATAACTGGAAATTGTAAAGCCTTTGTTGGATAAATCGATAGTCAGTTTTGGACATTTTTGAATGATGTTTCCTGCAGTAGGAGGATATCTACATTTGAATTATACATCGGATTCTTCTTCGCTGAATCCTAAACAAACAAATTTTGCTTACTTATTTAATATTTATTTCTCCACACTGCATATACAGCAAAGGGGAGGGCTTTAGAGGTCATCACAACTCATACATTTCGAAATATTATTTATGGTCTTCAATGGAGTTATTGAACAGAAAGAATCTTCTTCGAGTGCCATCTCGTTTAGAACTAAAATCGTTTGGAACTCGAAGGAAAAATGTCTAGACGAAAAACTCTGTGCGGTCCACATTTTGACAAAAAGGCGAACTCGAGCAGTATATTTCGGAAACGTGTATTTTGAACTCTCGGCAAATTGCACAACCAAATTAAAACTATACGCCTTGTTTTTGATGTTCCTATGCAAACATAGTAAATTTCTGGTAAATTATGCAAATTTCAGAACTTCCTATTTCATTTTATGCATTTGCATTCTTACCAGCAGGAGAGAAATGCCTTCCTTACATGTGTGTACGTAATGAGTAATAAATTAGTAGTGCTAGCTTGTGATTGCCTAGTATTATTATGATATTTACACTGGTAAGGCCATCATATATGGCACTACTTTGTTTAGATTATGCAATATATACGTGTCGAGTATATATACGCAGGTACATGAAAATGAAGTTATATGTAATCGTTTATATTGATTTGTGCCTTTTTAGGCAACTTTTCAGCGAAACTACGTATATATTTTCCTAAAATTCGCATTTCTTTCCGTCCTCGGAACCCCACAAATATTTCTTTAAAAGGAAAAATATATTCGTTTCTCGAGGCATTAAAGAAGTACTCTTAGCTTTTCCCTCCAGGCCAGAGTTTGGGACCTATAGATTTGAGGAACGCATTAAACTCAGGAACAGATAGAGATCTAGGAGGGCGTTATTTCAAAGAGGGAGGAAGTTTTTATGCCGGCTAACTTCCTTTTTATATTATTTCTATAAAAATATTTGCAACCTTCAGTGCCGGATTTGCATTTTAGGAACCACGCTGTGGATCTTAATCGCATACTTACACGAACCTTTGTGGAAATTTTCTATTTTAATTACGGTTATAAATAACTATTGCAGCTAATATTTTTATTTTAACTAGTGTGTATTAATTCACATATGGTAAGTCGCAATAAAAAATATCCTTAAAAGCAGGCTAATGGATATTGTTCATAAGTTATTCAAAAATGTTTTCCTGCATGATACAAGGTTAAGGAAGCAAGGTGAATGATCGGTTTTATTTGGGAAATTCCCCAGACCACAAGTAGGGGAACAAAGTTTCCGAGTGTGCAAAAATGTTTCGTGAAATTGCTGGGAACTATTTTGAAGTTTCCAGCAATTTTAACATGATTCTCAAAGTGAATTCACATATTTCTCATTCCGTTTGTAGGTACCCGAACTGCACCGAAAATAGAACATTAATTCGGCACGTCATGTGCGAGCACTCTGCTTCAGAGGAGAATCACCTGCATCTGCAAGTTTTAGAAAGAAAATCTACTATCCGGCCATTTCCTTTCAAAATTCTGCAGCTTTTTGATTTACAATCGAGCCGCACGTTCATTCAATCGCGCTCTTACCTATCGTCCGGGAAACCAACCAGTACCAGACATGACCAGTGGTCAAATCACTTTTTGGCGACCTCAGTAACTTCTGGACGTACGAGCTCGTTGAGCAGACTTGAATTAATGTCGATATAAAGTGAGACATTATATTTTTGAAAAAACTTTCAAGTCGAGTTTTACTATAAAAATGTCAAGTCAAGCGTTTATGCATATGAAGTCACGTATTTCATAAAACTGCCGAACTATTTGATGAGTCTCTAGAAGGGGAGTTCAATAGGAAAACTTTCAGAGAACTATGCTGGCAAGTTAGCGCACTACGTGAAGAAGGGGTTTTACACTTTATAACTCTTTTTTGCGTTCGTTCGCTCAAACAGAAATCTGTTCATTCCCTATAAACCCGCATTCTTCTGAATCACACACATCAACATGATTACCACTCCCTGAACGGTCCAGGAAAGTTCCATCGACCAACCTTAATCTAAAATGTTAGGTGTCCTACGATCATGTAACTCAATTTAGATACAATCTGTCCGGACAGTCGTCAAAAAACCGTCGTCCTGTCCCGACTATCGGCCCCGTTTCAATAGCGATAAAACTTATCGGTTGTTGCAGAAGAACAGAGAAACTTTTAAATTGGCATGAACAGCAGGGAAATTCTGTTTAGCGAAAAATAAGTTTTAGTTATAACGAGTTAAGCTTCAAATTGCTATAGAACGAGCATTATTTTATTAAGGCCGTTGCGCAGCTCACAGAACTGTTAATAACAGATTTTCAATTACTTTCTAGAAAAAGCTTAGTTTTGGTACATGCCTGGTCACGTGTACCGCGCTCCTTAGTTAATTTTGGTATCTACGCGTATGGAGAAACTCCATTACAATTATGGACCACTTGTGGCCGTCGCAACCTCCGGCAAAGAAAGGCCGCATAAGCTGAGCCCTCGGGAGCACTATGTCAAACCTGTAAAAACTTGGGGGACGTAACTTGTGTCATATCTTGCCTTAAATACTCATCCAATAGTGCCCATAAAAATATAACGGATACCTCCCTGCTATTGGCAATTTTTTTAATAATTCCGAGAGAGAGGGAGGGAGAGAGAGAGAGAGAGAGAAAAAAGAGAAAGAGAGATGTTTTACCAAAAAAGTTGCCGATCTCGGGCATAAATTTTAATATTCGAACTCATTTTAAAAACATAAATTTGGGAAAGAAAAAACACGTTTTTTCGATGCTCGACAGAAAGTTCCTCCTCTTCTATTTGACAGCGAAGAAAACATAATACCAAAATCGCATTATTCGGGACATAACGAGGCCAGAACAACACCAAAGGAGAAACCGATACGCTAAGGAGAAATTCGGGAGTTGTAGTCGAACAAAGAAAATGGGTGGAAACTTCCGACTTTCCAGCCTTTTTGCGGGACGTGACTGGAAAGCGGAATACTTTTCAACCTCTGCCCCATAGCTATTTGATTTGATTAGCGCGTAGCCATTAATTTCAGTAATCAGGCGAGATGGCTGAATGCGTAATGTGAAATCGATTGAACGGGGCTGTATTGTGTCAAATTTATTGCCAGGGCTGCTGGACATTCGATTACTGGAACAGTGGTAGTGGGTTATGCTTGACTTTAAGGTTGACTTCCACTCTGGTAGTTTTTGCAATAGTTTCCGACGTGGTGGTGGCTATCGCAAAAAATCTCACCCCACGGCGTGGTGGTCGTTATGGCGCTCTCATACCATCTCGTTCTCCGAGATAGACGAGAGCACCATCGCGATAGGTATGAAACCTTTATCTGCATCCACATATTATTTCCCGCCACCCTTAAGTGAACGACAGTTTTAGGTTTCCGAATTTGATATCGCGGTTTTCCAATATTGCGACCTCGACAGCGGACAGGCAGGACATCTGCCTTTGGGACCGTTCCTGTACGTGCCGATTCCGAAATTCAGGTAAGCCTCGAGCAAATTACTTCATGGTTCTGTGTTCGCTGTCTTCCCTGATTTCGCTCCTTAGGTAATCTGTCTCCGTCCTCTAGGACAGCTTTGGGACGATAAAAAAAACTAAGAGATCTTAGATCTTGACCGTTATTTTACCCGCGCCCATTAACCTTAATTGCGAATAGTTCAATTTGCTATTAAATCGGGCCGAACAGCAGTTCATGGGTAGTCCCATTTTGCGAAGGATTTACTCAGCAACCCTCAAAACAAACTTGTCATATTTATCCACCCTCAGAGAGCTTTGTTAAACCAATTGCCCCGAGTCCTTTCGATTGCCGACATTTTAACCCAAAGCAAAACAAGTTTGAAAGCAAATATTTTTCCCTCAAAGAAACGTTTTCAATGTCAGACCTTAATCCCGGCAAAGTATTGTGATATTAATGAAGGTTAACTTTGATTCCCTTTGAAACCTTTGTCACACAAGCGTGGCTTGTAGGGGATTTTAGGAGAGGAATCTGAATTTGTTTGGTGAATTATTGAATGCTCTCTGCATTTTATCAAAAGGAAATAAATATGTGCACGTTAGACGTTCTGTATGATCAGCTGAAAACAAAATGTCTCGACGCAGGGTTAAGTGGGGATAAATTCTTCGGCAATTTCAAGTTCAGGGCTAAAGTGACGAGTAATGGGTGGAAATGGGTAAAATGACACGTGAAAATTCAGCTTTACTTCCCAAGCCGAGTTGGGTATTAGTTCCTGAAATAACATTTCCAAAGCAGAGTTTCGAACTAATTTCGATTCGAGGTAGACATAATCGAAACCCGAAACGCAAAAACATTTAATATTACATAATTCCCGGGAAAAAAATCGACAAAGATTCCCGAGGAAAACTCAATGTTACGAAGATCGGTTCGGTAATCGTTACAGTGCTGACCACAAATGCTTCGTTAACCCCAACGTAAGGTCAATTTTTCCGGCATAATCCGAATCCCTCCCTTCACCGCAATGATTTTTGTGCACCCTTGTTTGCTACCCGCCTAATTTGCCCGGGGCAAGCATATTGGGGGTAATAGAGCCAAATTTATGAAGATGGCTTTGTAATAGAAAAATCAATGACCGTTCCGCTATCGGAAATTTTCACCGAACATATCGTAGAGGTAATGTAAAATGACGCCATTATTGTAAGTGTTCCATCAACGTGAAGTGCGTTTACTGGCAGTTGAAGCAACGATTAAATAGTAGGTTAATAATGACGCATCATACACGGCCCATTATTTACCTAGCGAGCTAATCTGCCACAATGTAGTTATCATCACCCTTGTTTTATTTATGTTTGCCATGAAGATGAATTTCGAATAAAACGGCACGATTAACGTCATGATTCGGACCGCACTGTCTTTTCTGTTTTCGCTTTGGTTTATGCTTAAGTTTTCGGTGTTTCTACTGTAATTAAAAAATAATAATAATAAAAAAGTACATGGTTCTAGCAGGGGAGAAAATCGCGTATGCACCGGGAATGTGAAATACTTATGAGCCTCGCGTCGTAGATCCCTTAGCGGTGCGTGCTTCAGCACTGAAACTTGACGTTAATCTCATAATAATCGACTTTACAACCTTGGTGTATAATGTGCCGATAAGCTTTTAAACCGATTGTACAGGGTGTCCGTGGATCAACGCTTGATCGAAAATTAATCGACCGAAAAGTAAGGCGTTCTAGGTTGACTTATCTCCATCCAGTGTTGTTTCGTTTAGCTGCAGCTACAGGTCGTCCGAATTCTCAAAGAAATATCGTTTTATCGCAATACATAATGGCTAAACGCTGCTATTGATTTTCACTAATTTTAGAACTAAGACTCTCTACACGAAAATAGTCTCTTCTGACGTAGCCAGGATGTTTTTTTAATGTGTGCAAATATTACAAAAGGGGCGTGGTCCGTAAACGAAAGTCTCTATTTTTGTCATCCCCTGTACGAAGGACTTTAATTTTTCCTGTGCCGCGACCTGATTTCGTTCCGATACTTTCTTGTATCTCGTAACACTTTCGTCAGGCATACAGTTCCTCTACAAGAAAATTATTTACGATGCGTCGCAGGTCATCATTGCTTTTTACTCAGAAGGAAAACACGAAAAAAGCTCGAATTCTAAATAACTACCAACTTAGTTTAATTGTCATAACGAATGTTCAAAGTGTTGACCGTTTTTCTTAACACACGAATAAATTCGTTTTCATCGGTATACACAGGTTCGTTATGCATGTTTGCACTTGTCGATCTCGTCAATTCAGCTTCGCCCGTAAATAAAATTTTCTTGGGAAAGGTTTTATGCAGTATTCTGATTGTTTCAGCCAAACGGCAAAACGATGAAATTCCTCGTAAAATATCGTTAACGACATTTTTGGAAACGACCAATTCAAACCCCAAGCATCTGCAGCTCCATTTGGTATAATCTTCAATTCTGTTTAAAACTGCCTCCTCGCCCTCCGCAGTCCTAATTGTACGTTGGCGTCCTCGATTAATATTATTTGGATTGAAACTACCCATTTCCTTAGGGTGCCTTTAAATATTCACGAAAGTTTGGTAATTTGGAATTCAGAGACACACACAAAAATTCAATATTAGTTCCAGATAATGCTTGAATATTAATTCTCGAAAATAATTCAATATTAATTCTTACGGAAAATCAGAGTTATTTGCTAAAAAAAAATCGATATTGATTCCCGAAAACAAATCTCAAAACAATTGGAGCTTCGAATTGAATCCGAGTTGAAGCAGGGGCGTACACAGTTAAGAGCAGAAAAACGGAAAAAATTCAATTTTAATTACTCGAAAAAATCTCCAAAACAGCTAAAGCTTCGAATTGATTTCGACTCTGAGCACAGTCGAGATCTGAAACAGAAAAAAATTAATACTAATTCCTGAAAAGGAATCAGTACTCGTTCTCGAGGCAAAATTCTCAAAACAGTTAGAGTTCGAATCGATTTGGAATCGAGGCAGGGACGTACACGAGTGAAACCTGAAAAATAAAAAAAATTTAATGTCGCATTATGCCCGAGAAGAATTTAATATTAATTATTAAAAAAAATCAATTTTATTTGCTTAAAAAATCAAATAGTAACTCCTGAAAAAAAACTAAAACTGTTAGAGTTTCGCATCGATTTCGACTTGGAAGGTGCACAAGTTGAGACCTGAAGCACAGAAAAACAGTGTTAATTCTTCGGAAAAAAGTCCGTTTCAATTCCTGCAAAACGCAATTTTGTTTTTTGAAAAAAAATTAGTATTAATTTCTGAAGAAAGTTCTCGAGAGTTTCGAGTTAATTTCGACTCAAGGTCGAGGTGTGCGCAACTGAAATCTGCAACGCAAGAGAAAAACAATATTAATTTCTTGAAGAGGTTTTTAAAATCCGCGAAGCAGTCTTGTTACGTTATCATTCTTCGGCTACGCCGAAATACGACCTTAAAAACCCTTCAAAAGGGCGAAAATTGCAAGTAATTTCGACTTTAAACTAAAATTACAATTACGTGGCTTCCGTTGATCTGATAAAACTTGACTGTGAACTACGAGAAACAACAATCGGAACTCACCCCAGAGCGCCAAAGGTGTGAGCCAGAATTGCAAAAGCAGCATTCACTTTCACTCGCAAAATGACGATTAAACGCCGCCCACTTTCACTCACAAAATGACGATTAAACGCCGCCCACTTTTGCTCACAAAATTCCGATTAAACGCCGCCCACTTTCACTCACTAACTGAGCCAGTCAACCGGCTTACGTCACTGGTTTCTACATTAAAAAAAAACTGATTAATCCGTTTATTAGTCCAGTGCGCCATACGAACGTCTTATTGATCGTCACGCTAACGTTAAAGTGAATCATCCATGAAGAGACATCGGTACTACCTGCCTTTTGTGAAGGTACATCCGATCGGTCTCGGAAACGATACGCGATAGGAAGTAACGTGCGGTGTTTTCAGATTTAGTAAAATGGGGGAGAATTTGCCACTTTAAGGCCGCATCCAAACATATCCCGGCGGAATAAAAAGTACATTCACCATTGCCAAGAGATCTTGGTCGAAAGCGAGTTCTGAGGTTTCTCAAGAGTGGTATTAAATAATTCACGTTCATAATTCATGCATATTTAAATTAGAGATAAAGCCGCTACGAACCTCAACATTTTGCTTCTCTGTTTGAAAGATGGCGATTTCGAGAGCTAAATAATGGGCGTGAGCTGATAATTTTGATTATCTTATGAACAATAGTCATGAGAATCGCGTGGTGATCCTACAGTGACGTCGTTTCCTTCGTCAAATTGTCCAGAATCTGTAAATTTCATTGGTATATGTGACACTAATTAAATTATGTAATCAAAAGAAGGTTTGTAAAGGGGTGCATGGAGGGTTGTGGGACGCGTCGAGAGGGCAGATTTGAGATTTTTCAAGGCGGTTGCCTCGTGCTGTCCAGAGGTGTCGGTGTTCCAAGTTTGAAAAGTAGCAAAAAAGTCTTTCTCACCTCACGTAAATTAAAGATAAATCCTATTATTAAAACACGTGATTATATGTTTTTTCTGCTTGCGTTTTATCAGGATTTTTCACAAACAAGGTAAACAAAACATCCGATTTGTTATGGTTTTTTTAATTTACTAAGTCACCTTTTTCTAACCACTTTTTCACCCATTTGTTGGGCTCTTGCCTTTTCGGCGTCGGTGTCGTCCATTAACATTATCCGGATTAAAACTGCCCCTCTTCCTAAGTCGCCTTTCAACTCCAGCGAAAGCTCGATGGTCCGGAATTCTGCGATTTGGACGTTGGTTATGATGGATTCGGACCCTCGTACGTTCATTTACATCTACTGGAAGCTACTGGAAGCTGCCCCGACCGTTCCAGCGATGGAATATCGTTCCGTATTAATAGACCCAAAGACGATTTGGTTCGTGATAAGTTAAGCTACGCTCAGCCACAGCAGAGGCTGTTGGTATACCAGATGTGCGGAATGTACATTTCCTTATTGGGTGGGAAAGATACGTTTTCTTTCCCACCCAATAACCTTTCCCAGCAATAGTTGCAAGGTATCGCAAAAAAACTGTTTGCGGAGAAACTTCACGTCTGGCCAAAAGTTTATAAGAGACGGGGAAGTTTCGAAATAAAGTCAGCTTCCGGCAGAGACAGAAATAAAGCCCTTCGTACCGGGGGTTACAAAATTCAAACTCTTATTTACGGCCCATGCGCAGTTTGAAATATTTCCACTTGTGGAAAAGACTTTTCGCTCACCTCAGAATATGTCAATTTACGTAGTAATCTTCAGTTCGATGAAAATCGATAAAGGAAAATGATTTCGAAAAAACAACATTAATTTGGGGAGCCCGGCGCCTTGTAGGGGCGAAACCGAGCGACCTCGGATTGAGGTTCGGTTCGGCCAGAACGCCTCGTGTTCGATTGAGCGTTGTTCGGTCGCATCGGGACCACCCTGTATAATTGCTCCCCACGTTTTGGTGCATAGGGACAATTACCTGTGTTTGCCACGCCTTCGCAATTCGCATGCAGCGAAAAGTGCAACATTCAAAAGAGTGCTGTATTTCTCAAACGCCGTTTCATTTGCAGGGGTGTCAGACATATTTTCCAGTCTTTTTGTTACGATTTATGTTGCCGTTAAGGTCGGTGCTAAGGTGCCCTTTGCCCTAGACTGCCATCATTTGCAATTCAAATTCTATGAAACTTGAAATTAAATCGTTACGACGGGAAAAATGAAAACGTGGGCTACGTCCGACAGTTGACAATTACTGAAGAGTACAATTGATTTAGCAGAAGCAGAAAACTAAAACAATTACTCAAGTTTCCCTTAACGCTAATTGCCTGGAACGTTCCATGGACTTTTCCTGTAGATTACCGGATCTCATTCTTTTTAATTTGTGGTAATTTTAGTCGTCACGTAGATAAAGGAATGCGATTTGCAAGATTTGGATTAATGAATCGGTCAATTAGCGGTTCAAGGGAAAGCGAACTGCCCGACCAGGACGGAATCCTTCCTGGAATTTCGATAGTGACACCACCAATATTAAATTAAATGATCAGTCAGCATCAACTAGTGTAAAATAAACACAATCGTCATCTCGTGCATTAACAACGTGTATCTCTTTAGTTCTCAACCATCCACAGGAAGCCGTCCATTTAAATAACTATTCTTATTCATAAATGACCAAAATTGAATCTATATTAGGTCTAGAGATCTTCGTTTGGTGTCCGGGTATACGAGGTTGCGATGCAATTATATTTTCAAGTGTAATTTCATGGAAAATGGTATATTTTCGTCCAAGCAGAACTTTGATTTTATGAACCGTTCCCCGGTCTGATATCGTGTAAAACTTAAAGTGCTTTATGTGGAAAGGGATAGGGAGGTAATACTAAGGTAAGCTAGTTGTTTTAAAGTGGCCATTTATCATGAAGGGAAACGTGGGTGAAGGACGGCAGTCATTAAAGGGTTCATTAAAATCACATAGACCCCTGATCGATGGAACTTTGGTAACTTTACGATCATTATACTCTCCAAAACGTAAATTTCCAGGAATTGGATAATGCTTCCAGGTCTTGTGTCAAGCTCCCTCCGCGATTCTTCGGCGTATTCGGCATAAAATTTATAATTTAACGCATGATTAACGGAACCGAAGTTTCTGATCCTTGGCTCTGAAAAAGCGCCATTATTGAAGTGGTGATATCGTTAAGAAGACCGTTTTCGCGTTTCCGAAACGGGGGAATAATAGGATAACGATGACACGTACATATATGGCTCACTATTTACCGAGCGAGCTAAACGGCCACAATGTCATCATCATCCCCATTGTTGTTTTAATTGAGGTTGCCATGGAAATGGAGGTTAAATGAAACCTCCACTTTGTTTGGTTTACATCAACCCTCAGGACGTTGCAGTGTAATTTATAAATTATTTATATATTTATGTATTGCGTGACATAAAAAAGGGAACGCCCAGTGAAAACGGTTTGATTTAATTGATCGACTCCTTCATCGACGAAATCGATTGCGGCGGAGATGAGATAAATTTGTTATTTTTACCACCCCGATCATCGGACTTATTACCAAGCGAACGCGCCTGGGGCGTTGTGGGTAGAAGGGGTGTACCCCATTCCGCTCAAATCCTGGCGGCGCTCTGCAATGCCATACACATGGCCTGGAATCAGATCCCTTAAGAGGACATCGATCATCTTATTGAATCGATACCTAAACACGTCCGAGAGTGCACCAGACCGGAACATTATCAAGTCCTCCACATGTCTTTTTGCTCGCCGAATTTGTTCAATTTTTGAACGAACTGTTTGTGTTAGTTCCAGCCCCACGCATACCAAAGGTCACTTAAATCGAGCCTTATTCACGGGGTGTTCTCTTTTGTACGTACCACGCAGTGTATTTATTATGAATAAAGCGCAAAACCAGCTGCGAAGCAGACCTAGTTTTGGCAATGGAACACGTTGAAAGTTATTTACGCCCAAAGTCTCTATAGCCCAAAGCCGAACTTAAAAGCCGTATAGAGTTGTTGGTTTAAGACGCAATTGGAGGAGGAGATACGGGAGGAAAATGGAAATAACAATGCTCCTCCCTGATACATAATTCAATCAAAGTAAATTAGAAATTTGGTTGTTATGTTGCACCGAGAGTACCAAATCATGCATCGTTACAATGGCGACATACGTTTGTTGTTACGGCCTGGAAACATTCAGCCATGTTTTTGCTGTTAAGTATATGAGAAAATGTGATATTTGTTTTAAGATCACCATGTGTTTTATAACAGATTTATCATCAGTCGATCGTTCATGTTAGTTTGGTGCGGCGGTGGTTCGCGATTAGTTATGCGTGTGTGCGAATAGACAAGAGCTTTTAAGGGTGAGCGGCCATTTTACCGCTCACGTCGAGCCCACCCAGCACCTTCATACCCACATTTATCTCCCGAAATATAAATTAATTACTCAATTGGGCTCATCTTCAGCCTAAAGAAATTACTCAAGTGCGCCGCGCTATATATTTCGAGGAAGTAATGAAAACGTATATGAATACTTAAAACGCAGGGCGTCGCGTAAAAATGAGCTTTTATCCTCGATTCTACCCGTAATCCACTTGAGTATTTTTATGGCTCAATTTTATTCAGCATAATAAATTAGCCTATTTTCTGTTCGTTTTCACAAACTTTACTTACCGAGCTCGTAAAAAATCCACTTTCGGTCGTAATTTATTTCCAAAAGAAGAGTTTAAAACAGATATAAAACGTTGCTGGTTTTGTAGTCACGCTGAACTGGCCTTAGTCAACAAAGTTTTAATTAGGCTTAAAGCTCTTTAATTACCTCTATTCGTTTCAGGGCAGGTATTTGTATGTGGGCTCATTCATCGGCCATTAATTTAAACTAATTCGGCCAAACCCAAACAAAATCTTTTCGGTTCCCGAACTTTGAAATTAAATTATCGCATGCTACACTCGACTACAGGCAAATGTAGAATTTCGCCGAAGGCCCTTTTTGCCTGTCTCCGATCCAGCCCGAACTAGTGACTCACTAGTGACAACGAGAGGCGAAGTGGGTTTTTCTTTTGTTTACTGCAAGAAGGCTGGCATTGTCCCCAGCAACTCCAGAAAGGGTACGGGACGTTCCTCGAACAAGGGCGAATTTCTGGTCGTGAAAGTGGCCAAGGGAAGCGCCGGAAATAGTTGCGGAACTTCTTTGCCAGGTGGTGCAACCTCGCTAAAGCACAAAGAATGTTCGAGCACAACGTACGGGCAATGGAAATACATCACAGTTGGATAACTGCAAGAAATCCGTATAATTTTTGCATAAGAAGGAATTTTTTTTAACTTTCAAAGGGTTTCGAGAGGAGGAGGGCCGAATTTTATCTGAGAAATATTTAAATATCTCTATATCGAGTCAGAAAAGCCCTTTCTAACAAGCTGTTATGTCTTGAAATCCGCTCATGTTTCCGAGATATTTAAGCATTTCTCAGATAATATTCGGAGCGCAACTGAGCGAGAGCTTTTCAAGATAAAAAGATTTCTCATGCAAAAATTGTGTAGAATTTCTGGAGGAATTCAAATGCGATATTTTTCAATTACGGTTCCGCTGTATTTCCCTCAGCAATTTCACATTTTTTCGAAGTCCATAAATTGCGCCACTTAGCGGCAAAGTTAGGAACTTGAAATCTCTTTTCAGCATTTATCCGTGGCCGTTCTCATCATAATATTTAAATGAATCGCAAATCGTGGAACATCTTAATTAGTTGTTAGCGAACAGGCAAATAAGTTAGTTAATTAACGGAATGTATGCAATTTCAGTTCAAACAATTTAACAACCACCCTCCAACAAATACCCCAAATAAATACCGGATTCTCCCTTTTCAAATTTGCGACCATTGTTTTGGAATTTGATGCGTTAACCCTGATTAAATAAGTGTCAACATCAATGCGAAACTGTGTCCTGTTCACTTTTATCTCTGTCCTAATTAAAAAAAATAAAAAAATAAAAAAATCAGCGCGGAAATGAAAACACGCGGTGTTCGATTATTCTTATTTGTACGACACAACGCAGGCGCAAATACGGCAAAAACAAATTATTTTTTAAATAACTGCCATTTCCATTAACGCCCAATTAAAACATCCTCTAATTTAGATAGGCACACGAATCAGTGATGAGCTCTAATGACACCCTTAAGGGTTAGATTCGTTTATCCAAGCTGTTTAATGGCTTATCCAGTCGGGGCGAGGGGTTCGAATAATAATAATTTACAAGATAATAATTTGTGATACTTTGTAATCAAGATAATTGAAGATACCTTGGGATTGGGGGCATGTTGTACTAATTGGGGCCTACCGGGTATTAACAAAGTAATCAAATAATAATAGCCTAAGTTTGGAGGGTGTATGTGTAAGGTTTTGGTCTGTTTAGGCAGGGTAATGTGGCAGGGCAATGTTCACTAATCAATACTTCAGATTTTTCACAAATATATACCCCAAATGATTTTAATCGAGGATATTAAGAATATTTTGCCTTTTGACTTGACCAATCCGCAGATTTAGTTTTCCCAGCCCCCTCACCCTCGAATTTTCCAATTTGACCTCCTGGAGAATGGAAATCTTTCCATAAGTTTCTCGTTCACATTCACTCCCAGCAGCAATATTTTCGATACTCCTAACAAGAATACGTAATTATTTTTTTCCTCCCCTTAGTTGTCAGTGCCCCCCTACTCATTTGGGCAATTGTTTCGGGGACACGCGGTAAAACGAGATAGGTGATGTGAGTACGAGCGGCCTTTAACACACAAGTCATACTGAACACGAACGGCGCAGTCGAACCTGCAGCCACATCGTCAGTAACTTGACCAGCAGGATAGACCTATTTTCCAGCCCTTTTATTACTATTAACAATAACTTTATGCTCTCCTCAATAATTCGGCCCTTAGGAGTTGTTTTTATTACGGCTACCAACCGGCTCCATTGAGCAATGGAATAAAAGCGACAAATCACTTTCGTTTTTTCAGGTAGTTGTGCTGCATGAGTCGGGACGGGGGCCACACGGGGCAGTGATGGCTTAGCGCTCTCGTGGCGTAACGTCATGGCCAGGGTGTGGGCGCGGCCAGTCCGAAGCTGGACCTGGACCGTGTGCTGGTTGGTGGGACTGTGCGCTCTGGCCACGGCAGAGGTAAGTTTACAAAACGATCTCGTTTTGCCCTAACAGGTGTATGCTGCGAAGAATGCATTCCGTAATGCTCGAGCGTAAAATTTTGCGCACGGGCCGCAGGCGAGGAAAGCAATCACGCCAGTGGCGCCAGCCAGTGGGAAATAGATATTTTCGAGGAATTTACGACTCCCCAAATCTTCAGCAGGAGTAATTTCAAGTCTGCAAGTTGAAAACTGTGAGATCCATTGCTAATTTGCAGAATTAAAAAATTGCTTTGAGACCCCATTGAGCGAAACCAAGCAACTGTTGTGTAAGATACTGTCGCCTGCTCTCTGGCACCCACTTGTGCGTTTTGTTTAAAAAAACGCAAACCTGTGCGTTATTTAACGCCAATATTAGCCGAAACTACAAGTTGATAACAATATGAGTAATTTGAAAATACGCCAAGCGCAATTGAACTGCAGAGAATCGAGTTTCTCTGCAGCAATTTTTTTCCATTTAACAAAATACTCTGCAAACCCTCGGAATAACGCAACCCCACTTTCAAATTGTCCGATTGTCCGGCAAATTTGCGCATTCAGTTAGATAAAAGTAAATCCGATTTCATTTACCGAAACAAATTTGCTTGCAGGGGGAACCATGAAAGAATTTTATCGTCAAATTTACCAGAAAACTCGCTCTTATCTAAAGGTTTCGAATCGCTATGTCCCAATTGGGATTTGCTGCATTCTGGACGTAAAACTGCAATTGGCAGACATTGTAAGTGTGATTGGCAGCTTTATTTTTGAGGAAGGAAAAATACCCCGAATAAATACTTTTTAGAACATCGAGCCGAAAAGTGAGTGCTTTGAGAACTTTTAATGTGATTAGCGGTATTTCACACGGAGACACGTACGTGATAAAAGGGCAGCTTTTCGAGGCTGCGCCTTTGACGAGAGCCCCATTGTACTGCCAAACTTCGAATGCAATTTTGAACTTTGCATCAAATTAAAACTTCCCATTATGTCCGTTTAAACTTAATGGCTGCACTCTAGGATACGAACTTCTTTTCACACACATACACACACCAGGGACTGAGGTCACATGGGACTAAAGTGGCAGCAGGTATTAACTTCGAACAATAAATTTCAATAAGGCCGTCAGTAAGTTATCGATTTCGTGACCGAATCGGTTAGAAAGTGGAAGCCCCGGGTGAACCAATTTAAAGACTTCCTGCAGCGATCCTCGTCAAACTTCAGCGTCTTACAGATATATTGAACTACATTATATGATAATTTAGTCAATGTCAAACAGCAGATGGGATGTCTTTATATCTGCTTAAAGTAGCCCGGGATATAAATAAAACGGGCCAAAAGAACAGTGACTTGAGATAAAGGCCATAAAGCTTTCCATTCTTTTCAGTTTTGCTAAGCACTACAGGATGCGGGACGGTAAACAAGATCCTCCGGGATACACCATTGCAAATAAAAGATTTGTTTCGATTCCCTCCAAATTCCTTGTGTATGGAGATAAAAGAGGATAAAATTCGCTTAGTGTTTTGGTTTCGGGTCCAGAAAGATGCGGTTTAGTCCAGAACGTATGCATTATCAATAAAGAGGAGCGGAGATTGAATCCAGGAAAAGCTGGCAGAGACCTAATCCACAAATAAGGCCTTAGACACAGACGTTGGATCCTACGTGGGTTTTCGATCGTGAATTCCCCGTAGCAATATATATCACATACCTACGTATGGCATAAATCATACTGAAATCCTCTGTCAGGAATTCGTGCTATATTAGAAAGTGAGAGATTTGAATACGTGGCTTCTTAAATGCTTTCGTAAAATATTTATTTCATCGAAATAAAAACGTTCGTCTGGAAAACGCGTAAGCTGGTGATTTACGGAGTTCGGAAGCGTAATTATGGTCCCCATTAAGCTGCGCTTAATTTAATAACGATCTTAATAATAATTTTAATAATAATTTAATCAAGTGTTGGAGGGAAATTAAATAGAGCCCAAGCTTCGTGCCACGACCCAGCATAGTTTCCGTGGACCTTATCCCCCTAGTAAGCCAACAGGCTATCCACAACGTTCTGATTTTGTCGCGAACGGGCACTTCCGGCGGGTGTCTTCAAACTTTCAAAGTTTAAATGTCCCGCCTGGCCGTTCGCGGCCGCGATTGGTCAGAACTGAACAAACACAATGTCTTGACTGCAACCAATGGCGGCGTCAGGCGGTTACGTGCGGCGTTCAAAATATTGAAATTTGCAGTCGTCTTGGGCCCAAACCGTTCTAATTTCTTCTGATTTCTAATTCGAGTATTGAAAAAATTGCGGAATGACGCAGCACTATGATCTCCACGTAAAAGTTTTTCAATTGGATAATCCGTGCAGGCGCAAATGAATAAAACCCGATTTCCGATTTTAATCCTCTATGCCCAGGGATCGCGTGGACATCCGGTATGTTGAGCGCAAGGTCTCTTTTTAGTGAATTTCGCGAAGCTCTAAGAAGCGACGATATACTGGCGCGATTTCACTAATTCTTCACATTCGAGTCGTCGAATTCTGCCTTAAGAACAGCACGTTCCCCCTACATTATCAGTTCAAACCTCATGAATCATTGTTTTCGGTCGCCAACGACGTGATTTCTCCACTATCAATTGTTGCATTTATTTAATCATTCACGTCTACAAGGAAAAGTCGTTAATACCTCTATTTCCTTTACGGAAACTTGAAGCTAATTGTCACTGATTAAGGTAATTTATAGGCCCTCTGAGTGGAGTCTGGTCTACGCCTAACTACCCTCCTAGGCAAAATTTCAAATTTCGTTTCAGAGCCTTAGATAAGAGACCAATTTAATTAGCGTCGTTCAAAGAAGTCTGAATAATTCATTGTTTCGTTTTCCTGACGGAAAGAGACGGTTTCCGGAGATGGGACACGTATCAAAAATAAGAAATGAAATTTTTCCCGAGAATGCGCAATACCGCACATAGGAAAAAAAAGTCAATTAATAAAATGGGGAATTGATGAACCAACTTTCAAGCGTTTAGATTAATTGTGGCAAGAATGAAGTTATTCCCAGCATCCTCGATTTTAGTTGCTCCCAATATATTAAGGGCAAACTTAATATAACTTTCCAGACTTCCTGAGATCCCAAAGGTTGAAATATATAGCTTTTTGGGGTTGAGAAACTTTCGGTGGCGACCATGGAAAGGCCAGATTAGATGTCGCTTTGCAGACGTTTCGGTGTTTGCAATTACTACCGAGAATTATTTGTTAACCCGCATGTAACCCATTTCAAAAAGTATAATAAACCGAATAAAGCCCGATGCCGGCTGAGATATTCCATGAAAGCTTTCGCAGCTTAATCCTTTTACCTTTTTCGTAACAGCGAAACAAAAGAAATGGGGAAAAACTTAATTTGCTTTATTGGGGAGGGCTGTGTTGATTTGCGACGTCAGCGTCATTTAATGTTCTCATGTTTTCCTAAAATTACTTTTTCCTAACGAGCACTCGCCAGATCGTGCCCCGACTTTCCAGTTATCAGGCAAATTCGTATTCCGGGTATGAACACCGTCGACTTCCCCGCGACTCCCCCTTCTTGTCCCATTTCCAAGTTCTAATTGGTGGAATTCTGATTCATTTTTAGGTACCACAATCGTGTCCTGCGCGATCGGAAATAGCGCCGTGCAGCTGCCAAGTGAAAAAAAATGGCCTGGATATCCTGTGCGAGTTTACAGATCAGCAACACATCAGCGATGCCATGAGCGTCCTAAAAGGCAAATCGCTGATCATATTTTATTTGAAATTGCGGCACAACAACCTACGCAAGCTGCCCGGCTTCGTGTTCCTCGGTTTGGATATCCATCACTTGACAATCCATAACAGCAGCTTATCCGTAGTTGAGGAGGCTTCTTTGAGTTCTATAGGTGAGTTGGTCGTCAGTAATCAATAACCAGTTCAGCAACGAACAGTTCAAGCGCCGAAAATTCAATTTTTAACCCTGATGGCCAAAATGATTCAATTACCTTTACGAATTCAAAAAAACAGCGGTGCAAATGTTGCGCGTGCGCCTCTTTCCGCTAACAAAGGTCCTACAAAACCGACCGGCTTTGAATGAGACCAGTAGAATCAATCCAATATAACTTCAAACCGATGTCCATCGACATTGAGCGTCCGATCAATGTCCAGTCTTTATTTCAAAGTTGGTTTTGCGCAAATTAACCTGCAGTTTAAGTTGACGGCACATTAATAATTTGGTCCTTAATCACATTGCGGGGTATTGTCGAACATTTTCCCGATTTCCGCATTATGCAGTTGACCACAACGCACTGGTCGTCCATGGTTTGGAGCCGTAATGGCTTCATAAATAATTCCCTGATTTAGATTTCGTTATACATTATGTTTATCCATATTCATAATATTCAATAAAGGGAAAATGTTTGGGGAAGGATCAGCAGCCTATTATATCGTGATTTAGCTGCAGGCAATGTACATGGATTTTCAGTTAAAATAACAGATTTGCATATATGTAAAAAAAAAAAAATCAAACGTCACTTGTCCATGATGGTTTATGGTAGCAGAAGCTAAAAAACGCAGTTTATAACGCGTTCTGATTGCATCGTGAGTGATGAACGTATACGTCACGGAGAAATGTTTGTAAACAAGTCCTCGTAAAATTGGAAGTTATGAAAATTTATATACAGGGCGTTAATTAGGTACGTGCAGATATTTCAAGGGACGAATCTCTGACCGATTCCAATGCAAAGAGTTCCCATCAACGTATGGTCGCAACGGCCCCGTTTAAGAGATGCAGAGTGTCCAAATTTGAATTTGGTTTCCTGTGAACATTTCTGGACACAGATGAGTCGATCGGATGAAATCTAATAGATATTCTCCGAGGGTACTTTTTTGAATCGAACTAAATGTACAATAATGCCCTTAACACAAAAGCGACCTACAGTGTGGGGCAAAGAAGTTGGGGCCGATTTAAGTGCGATGAAACCCTCCGTCAGTAATCAAAAAACTAAGACAACGGTCGGGTTTTGCATCATCAAAAACTCGCGAATGTTAAATTTCGTCCGATTGGCTCATCTGTGTCCAAAAATATTCACAGGAAACCAAGTTCGAATTTAAACACTCTGTATTTCTTAAACGGAGCCGTTGCGGCCACATGTTAACAGGAGCTTTTTGTATTGGAATCGGTCAGAGATTCATTCCTCGAGATGTCTGCACGCGCCTAATTAACACCCTGTATTCGCAACAGACTCTATTGGGCACCACCAAACGCCGAATTCTGGAATAAAACGGATTTTTTTAATATTGTCATGTAATTGCCGTTCCCGGAAAAAATCGCAGGCCCTCTACTTGCTTTTCGCTTATACCAACAATTCTTGCGGGTCTAATGGTAAAAAATCAATACCTTAATAATCTTCTTTTCCTCAAAATACCCGGAGGGCTTTCCGGGCAGATGGCGGATCCGTTGTTCCATTAAAAAAATATTTCCTAGCCTTTGAGTGCAACACCCTGTGCATTGTCTTAGTCCTACTCTCGGGTAGCTACACACATGCATATTCTTAGCATAATCCGCCTCGATTATCCTAATCCCAAGATTAACTAATTTTGAGGCATTAACGTTTAATAAATAATAAATTTCTAAAACTCGTGGGAGATAACTTTCAAACAGTTCGAGTTTGGAGTGCTCGATAAATTTCATATCAAAAAGTAACAAAACCGAATATATTTGGTTAACTGTCGAGGATTAATTCACAGTCAAGGGATCATCGGATAAAGTGCGATTTTCAGTTGCGGCACTTTTTTTAAACGGCCATCCTTCAACTGTTAATTAAGCCTAACTTCGGTTTGAAAAGCGCTTTATTTCCAAATTAATCGCTAACTGACAGCGATCGCTCTCTAACTGGACGTTGGCGCACCGGCCCTAAAAGTATTTGGGAACTTTTGGGTCCGGGTTATCTCCTCCGGAATACTGAGCAAGTTGTATTTCTTCCAGTTTGAAATGATGAAGTTTTTAAATCGCTGCTCGTTTTTTTACCAAAAATCCCCCTCCAGCATTTTGCCTTGCCGACTTTGGCACGACCATTGTCCGCCAGTAACGAGTCAATTCCTACCAGATCCACTTCCTGCTTACCTTTCCTTCGATAAATCAAAAGTTTCCTCCGATGATCAGTTCGACAATTCATTTCTCTTCAGCACTTAACTAGTCGTTAACTTTTTTTATAATGTTTGCGCTCAATTTGCCGCGAAGTTGAGCCAAAGTTTCTCAATGATTTCTTTACCTCTTTGTCCAGGCTGCGTATGCTCTCTCAAAACTGCAAATTCCGGAACTTTTCAATATGTGAGTTCAACGAAATTTCCTTTTATTTTTGTTTAACTGTTGAGCTCGGAAAGTTTAGTCCTGAGTAATCAAACTCTTCCATCTTTCTTTCAGTCTATTTTCAATCTTCATAAAGGAGAGATTGATTTATAGTGAACGCAATAAAATTGAGTTTTTTCCGGAGGTTTATTAATAAATAAAATTTTAATAGAGGAAAATGCAACAAGGGGAGGTAAAGCGGCAATAGTAGTAGCCGCTAAACACTGAACCATCGTGGTTTTTCCTGGGAAAAACGTGTCCGTGCCTACGCCGGCCTACAGAGCGACTCTAAATTGCTACTTCTGCAGATGGACATTAAACCTGCCACAACTGCGTTTATTTAGCAGAATATCATCTTCTCTCGAAATTCTTATTTCTGAAATTCTGAAATGACGGGACTTAGGGAACGATTCTCTTAAGTTAGATTCAACTGCGAAAGCGACGACTGACTTAAGTTCGTCGGACTTCATCTCCTGCGCGAAGTCTGGCGGTCTAGCGGTGCGCAGCAACATTAGCAGAACCTAATTAACATTAAAATGCAATATTAATCATTTATATCAATTAAACCGCCAATTTTACATCGATTACTCTGCCGATTATTAGAGTTATTATTGATGGTTGCATGATTTATTCATGTTTTTCTACGTTTATGATATCGCCTAAAACCCAAACACATTCCCGATTTCGAATTAAACCGCCGCAGCACATTACAGTCTTTAATTAGCCTGATGGGGTTAAGTGAAAAAATGCATGCGGCAGCCCTATTAACCTAATTTCGGCTGACCATTTAGCTTGTCAAAATTACGCGAAAGAGAAATCGTTATGGAGACACACACAGAGTTTTCTCCATTAACGGTGGAAGCCCTCTTAACTTTCCATTTTTGCCCCTGTAATTATTTTCATATCAACTACGCGGATAAGGTGAGTTACTGGTAAGGATAGCCCGATCTTCTGGTGGCCTTAAATGTAGAAACATGAACATTTCGCATCCCGAAGTCGGTAATAGCTTCCTTCGTACGAATTGACGCTGACAATGCTCAATACGATACTTGAGCATCTATTTCAAGCATTAAATTTTTCCCGTGTATATACGGCAGTCTGTTATTCAGAATGTCCGATAATAATTCATATGACCCAGAAAGACGTGAGCCCTCCAAGTCGCCCTTCACTGTCATGTAAATTTAATTAAAACTAAAGCGAAAATGCCATTCTATAATCCCTGTAGACATTCCTCGTGAAAGCGGACGTAGTAATGAAAAAATGAAAGGGCTTTAAGGACATCCTTTGTTATATTTGTAGAATTTTAATTTTAATTGCTGTCAGGTTCAGACAGGGTTACGTTCGCTTTGTGCCCTCAAAGTTTTACTTGATTAATTAAGCTTCCTCTAAAAAGTTAGAAAGCTTAAAATATCAACTGGAATTAAGGATTAAAACTATAAGTTAATCTGGCGTGCTTTGTCTGTTTAGGCAAAATGCTGACCCAATTGGATGTCTCGCAGAACAGCTTGAATCAAGTGCCATCCGCAGCTTACAAGAACCTGCATCACCTGCTCATTCTCAACATGAACCACAACAAGATTAACAGTCTTCACTCTAAGGCGTTTCAAGGCTTAGACACCCTAGAGATCCTCACCTTATATGAGAACAAGATCACTAACATCGATCCCGAGGCGTTTGTTGGCCTCGAGAAGTAAGTCGACATGATTTATTTCATTTCCATCGATGGAAAAGGACTATGGTGATCCTCTCCAAGAAATTAGCGTGGCGTTTCTCAATTTGTTTGGGAATTATTCTGTTCGGGGTTTTCACGATTTGAGGCTCGCCATTATGAGCTCGGGAACGGGGAAAGATACGATCTCGTTTAAATAAGGGCGAAATTGTGTGCTTGAAAATTGGGCGTCTCGCAACAGTTTTTCCCTTGATGTATTTATGAGGATGCAAAAAGGGCGCGATAAATCTTTTAGGACAGTTTCGGACGTCCTTCACGTGCCAATGCTATTTTTATAATCCCACGATTGGTTTGTCCGGGGTCCTCATCAACTTCTTTTTTTTTTTTTTTAATACGGGCCTGGATTCTTGCGCGCGGCGGAAGAAACCAAAAAAAAATAAGTCCAGATTGTTTTTCGGATTTGGGAAAGATTTTTGGACGGAAAATTGCGCATGCCCCGTGGATCTGAGGATCCTCAGGGGCGAGCTTTTATTGGCCTTAGATATTAATTTTCAGTCCCAAATGCCTAAAATGTCTTTATTTCGGCTGGTTGCCCAAATGCTCTCTCTCGTCAATACGCCGTTCCCTTTCATTGTTTGCCTTGGATAGAGGCACTCTGCGAACAGCTTAAGGAAGAGTAAATTCCTCTTATCCCCTTTCCTAGGCGGTTCTAACTGTTTCGACGTCTTTTCGGTGTCTCCAAATTATATTCAAGTACACCATGAGTTTCACCGAACGAACTAATGTATCATACCTTGGTTGCGGCTGAGGGCCAAATTCGGCCCCGTTTGAAGTTCCTCTGGCAAAGTGCTTGATACAGGACAAGCAAACGGCTTAAATTTATCCACGCAAATTTTACTAGAAGCTAAGCTTCATCAGAAGAGCAGGAATAATATTACATTGAAGCTTTCAGACATAATTTCATTAACTAGGCTGCCTGCTCGCGTACTTTTCCAAATTTCGGTGTGAAAGGCAAGACTGGCGTGGTTTAGTTCTGAGCGTGGGTGTTAAGTCTCAGATATAGTGATTCGTTGGGGAGCACGAGATAATCCCCTAAGTAAAATTAAGGGGGGATAATTTCGCCATCCGGTTTTCTATGGAAGCAAACAAAACCCGGGCTTTGCGTGCTCGCCTCCCGCAGTAAATTTAAACTTGGATGAGTTATGGAACCTAGAAGTTCCGTAAAAATACTATCGTTTGTTACCACTAAATTGCATAATTCGTTGGAGAAAAAAAAATGCATTAAAGCGCATTTCAAAAGATTAGATGTTCAACGATTCATGAATATCTTCTTAAGGCCGTTCGTAGCACATGGTTACTGATAAGATTACGTTTGACCGTAAAAGCACCGAATTTCCCATAGAAAGTTCAGCTAGCTTCAGAGCTTTGATCTGGTCAGATCAAAGTGCAACGCCGATAGGACCCACAGAGACCTGTATTCACAATTCGGTGACTTATCAGCGTGCAAAGTAGTTACTTTCGCTGGTCCCAGCAGGTGCGCGAGGCAAAGGTCGGATGTCAAGTGCGTTTCGTCGAGTGCCTTACCGATTTCAAATGCGCCCATGCGCAGAAACGGCAGATTTTCAGGCAATCCAATCAATTTACCTCCTTATAAGTGTCGCTGAAGTTATTACTTTAAGCGGTTTGAGTATTTTCCAATAACACTTTCGACCAGAAGATCACTCATTCGTTGTCATTACGGTTTATCATCAAAGTGAATTCGAGAGTTATTGGAAAGATTAAGCACATATTTATCGAGGACTTGTGTACTTTCTGGTTCCTTTCGAGTGGAAAAGGGGTGCCGACGATACGGCAAAAATTCTAAAAGACGTAATCGTGCTCATACCGAGGGGCTGACAAGATTTTTCGCTCGTTTGTCCAGCCGAATGTAACTCGACCTCATATTTCATTTGAGCAGTCAACACCAACCAACAAACAAAATCCCTCGGGCTCAAGCGATCGTGAATTTCGTTGTTCTGTTGAGGTATCATGCGTTCGTTAGATAAAAAAGATTTCATGGAACACACTGAATTTATTCAGTAAAACTCGGTGAACTGCCCTGCACGAGCCTGAACTCGAAAATCTTTGGAGGAGACGTTATAATTCGTCTGGGAAAACTTTCCTTCGTACCTCTGAATGCACTTAACAGCATTTCGTAAAATAAAGAAATTGCGAGAGCTCGTTTCTTGCACAATAAGAATTCGTGACTGATCTTTTTTAAAGTAATTTCTTTAGTGGTGCACAGGGTGAAATGAAATAGATTTAGGAATTTGTCGTTCCAACGACATTTTAAGACTGCGGCGAATATCTTGGTCTGCATTTGACTTCGTGTTGCGCCCGGAAGCTCGGAAGCCTCGTGGATCCCCCTTCGAGCGAAGCTCTCCATCGGAATATCGTCTTTGGGAGCAACAACGATAATCCGAGTCGACATTAATTACTGAACAAACCGAAAGATAAAACTTGACGAAATAATTCTGGACGGCGAAATAATGAAGCGGCCCGTATGATAAAAAGCCGAGGGTGATCTCACGCACGCGCATGCCGGCCCTAAACGGTCGGAAATGTGTTAAAATATTAATATTTATTAATTAAAAAGGCAAAAGCCTTTGGACCTGTTCATTAATTTTTACGCCGCGGTTCCTCGAACCCCCCCCCCCCCCTTGTTGGTCGGGACGGGCGAGACCTGGAGTGTGC
Organism: Euwallacea fornicatus; assembly: GCF_040115645.1. Taxonomy (NCBI): domain Eukaryota; kingdom Metazoa; phylum Arthropoda; class Insecta; order Coleoptera; family Curculionidae; genus Euwallacea; species Euwallacea fornicatus. The sequence goes on from NC_089570.1 coordinate 2,309,354, forward strand.
GTTTGCATGCCAACACCAAGGCAGCAATTAAAAAACTCATTAACGATGCTTTATTTATAAATTGTTAAAAAAAAAATCAACTTTTGCGTATCTTTACGACCTGGCGGATTATGCCGCAGGTACGAATAATTAATTACTACACGTTCCTGAGCGGAGCTAAATACCCCTCAAATGGTCCGGCTTCAACGTCCATAGCAATTTGAATGTGAAAACGGAACGATGATAAAAAGTGTCCCGTTTCTACGGTAGAAAAAACATATTTATCTTCCATGGAAACCTTGGCACTCGCGAAAGACCAACTATTAATTTTGAAAGGGACTCTGGTAGGTCCGTGCAAAATTGGCCCATGGATTTTCCAGAAGAAAGCGTGCCCATTTAACCCAATTCAGCTTAGTCCGAAAGTGGAGGGTTTTAAAAATAAGGGACGACAAAGTGAAAATTAAAAAAGGAAAAATATTACCTAATCGGCTTGTAATGGTATCTAAACAAAATGGCGCACCGGGGGGTTTTTAGGGAGGAGAAATCAGAATCCATTTACATTTTCAATTCGCAATTTGAACGGCACCGTCAGCGCTAGGTGAGCCCCGTTTAAAGGGGCGTAACTTTTTTAACATCCGCCATAAAATTTATTTATGACTGAAATTGTGTTTTTCTGTATGTTTTATGGAAAAAAAGTACGTTGGTTCAAGTCCCCACGGGCATTCCATCGTGAGATATTTGAAGTTGAAAGCTCGTTGCATCTCATGGTAAAAGTGACTTTAAAGCACGTGCGTACAGCGCAACGAAATAAATAAGAGAAAAATAGTATAATCAAATAGGAAGACGAATATTTAAAGAAGTAGTCAGATTTGGAAATTGATTGAATATTTTGCTTTTTTCCTTCCGACTGTGCGGATAAATGTGCACTTGAACTTCTTTTTCAAGATATGCAGCAAAATTTGAACTACAAATATCTCAGAGCGGAGTGCCCCTAGGGGCTTGCACTAAGATATCTTTTTCCCATAGAACTTGCAGGAAAATACAAATTTAGATAAATGAGTTTTATATCGGGCGATAAAAAAGTTATGTACCTTTAAGTAGAGTTCATCCAGCGCTGACAACGTCCTCTGCAACATATCCACCGAAAACGTAAACGGGTTTCCATTTCTGGTCCCTAAGAATCGATTTGTTCTGGAAATTGTCCGTTTTCTGGCTAAGTGAAATTAGGTTAATCGTCGTGTCTTCGCCTCAGAAATCTGCGGAGGAATTTCCTGCAGATGCAACTCCTACAGCCAATTACGGCTTTTTCGTATTTCTGACGATTCACCAAGGTTTAATCCAGTTCTCAGATTTTTACATTCAGTCTGCTATTATTTTTCCAGCCCTCAAAAGAAGTACTCGGGATAAAATATTAAGTCTGGCTTTATTGAGGTAAATTCAGGGGTGCTTCAGATTCCACTTTTTTTTTTTTTTGGGAAGTTTATTTGATATATAAAAATCTAATTTCAAGGTTATTGAGCAGTTAGGCTTAATTCGAGTCCTCAAAGCATCGTGAATTCCTCTAAAGGACACGTTGGAGTTGAACTTGCATCGTTGCAGTTTCGAATGGGGCTACTGAAAATATTTTACATTCAAAATTCTTAAGAAATCGCTAAGAGAATCAAACGCTTACCAGAAACCGACTCGCGCAGGCCGCTACTTGAATCGTAACTCCCACCATCCAATCGTGGCGAAAAAGGGATCGTAAAGTGTCTTTAGTTCTAATATCTTAAGTAACGAACGTTGTCACTAATTTGAGGCGATTTAGGGTGGCTCTATAGTTTTCCAAAGACCCTTTGAGCCTTCTACGACGAGGTCTAATTCCGACTTAGCCGATTTTAGTTCCCATTGTCTCTTAGGCCTCGAGCAGTCTTATGAGAGCTGCGAACCCGAAATTTGAATAAATATTTAAAAATATCTCACCGTCTAGGATCACTTTGATATGGAATTTTCGAATCTTCCCTTTGTCTCCTAGGAAACTAAAGAGGCTTAACTTGGGCGGCAACGGATTAACGGCTGTACCTCAACGATCTCTGGGCATACTCGATATGCTTAAGAAACTGGAGATGCAGGAAAATAGGATTACTGAAATAAACGAGGGAGACTTCGAAGGTAGGTGCTACGGGATGTTCCCTTTCTTATAGATTATGGTATGTTTTATTCAAACCATGAAAAATATCTATATTACCGTTTTTCCGCTGATACAACAACAGGGTTGCGGGCGGTCCGGGCGGTTTTTGTATGCGGTTTAGAAGCGAGGAAAAAGAGTATCGATCGGCCACGTAGATGCAAAAGTCTGGGAAAAATTACTTTTTAACTGGCTCCCACATGCCCAAACTCTATTTCAGAGAAAGTTGCTAAACTATGAACTTCAGTTAATTTCGCAGAGAATAAAGTTGGAGCGTACTCCCAGGGCTTAATAAATGATTTTTGAAGGTGGTCTAGAAGAAGTTAGTTTGTGGGTGAGTTATCAACATCAGATAAATATTATGAAATTGGTTCATTTATCAAGGGATATTCCTAAAACTTTAACATTATGATATTTTGGCGAGTGAATCAAAACTTTTAACTATTAAATCAAAATTAGGGACTGACTTTGCGTGTTTCCCGACCGTCTTACATCAGCGCTCGTATTAAGATTAATTATCGTCGACTCCTCAGCGGGTTATCATCAGAAAAATGCTCCTCGACAGATGAAAAATCGTCTGCAAGTTTTCCAAAGGGAGATATAAATGTGGGTGGTAGCGGCGAGTGAGCACAGCTCAAGCGAAGAAATTTCTGAGCTCGGAGGGCTTGCGAATCTTGAAGAGATAGAAGAACTCTGCCCTCCGGGAAGAGGGCCGAGGTTTTGAGGAGGGGGACGAGACCCGCATGTAGGGACAAATGGGGGAGCGACGGGCGGAGGGACGTTGCCGCTGGTGCTTCTTTGAAATTTCCGAATTAAATTTGATCACATCGCTATGGGAAGAAGCCCGTATTTATTGCGGGAAGTCGAGAAGGACAATATAGCAAAAGCAGTGACATTTATTTATTTTTTATTTCTCCTCGAGAGGCAACCAACTTTTAATAAGTAATTAAGGGTTATGTCTCTTTGTAGGTCTCAAGAACTTGGATTCGTTAGGCCTGGCCCACAATAAACTGCGAACGGTACCTTCTCGCGTGTTCTCTCATCTCACTTTACTGAATTCTTTGGAATTAGACGGCAACAACATCGACACGATCGATAACGACGCCTTTGCAGGCTTGGAAGGTAAGTCGAGTAAACAATGCTTTAGGTAAGTGTTTTATCGGGATCTGCTTTTGGAAAAAAATTAATTTAGCCGAGGTCTTATTACTTGTCGGCCAATCCGCTTCGTTAATTCATTAACCCCCTAAAAAGGGGAAAGTTCCCGTTCAAATATTGCCCATTTATTTAACCCTTTTTACAGCAGGATTTCCCCGGAGCTTGGCGACTTATTAAATTCGTGAAGAGAACACGTCAGCTTAAGGACAAACTTTTATTCTTTGATCGCCCTTTTGTTGCAGTACGCTTTGACCGGAAATTTTAATTCCGCATGCCCTTAATCGTTAAATTAAATTTAAGTTAGTTTATTTGAGCTTTTGGAATAATGTTTCCAAAGCTAATATTTGCCAACCTAGAGAGGCAGGCACCAAACTGATAATGAATTTTTAAACTCTCCAGTTTTAGCTCAAAATTTATGCCGTCGCTGGCTAAAAATTGACAAATGTTAATTGATTTGTTCAAACCTAATTTTAATGCTTCCTGGGCAACTGGGTCAGCGATAGCTACATGCCTGTCCCGAATTAAACGGGCGGAATAACGTCAAATATTTTAATTATCAGCCTACGTAAAGATCGTGCTTTCCAGGAGCTTCATTAAATTATTAATCACCGCCCTACTCTTAACGTAAATGCGATACATTGTGCATATATTCAATTAAAAGCGATATTAGCATAACCATAAAATTAATTAATATTCGAATTAAACTTAACCAACAGATTGTTCCACAGAAACTTCATCTGGGCTTCCAAAACCGTTTTCGCCACTTTGCCTGACTGTATCTACCAAATTTGTAAACTTGGTCACGCCTAAAGTAAATAGCGTGCACCGAAATCCACAATTTGCTCAGCATTGAGGAAATTGCCTTACGGTTGCATAAACACGTAAATTTCAGTCCTGGATCGGAATATTCTCCTGTCTGTCAACTTCTGAAGTGGATACAGATCCAGTTTCCAGGAGATATTGGTTATTCAAGAGAATGGAGGGGCGCTGTGCTTCGCTTTCACTCAATATTTGTAAATTAATATGTTAGTTCAAAACAAGCGGGATTTAAATTGATCGATCTGCCTTGCGGCCCCGGCGTTGGTACTTTTTCCAGAAGTCAATTCGATGAGATGTGACCCAGCCGGACGAGGCTCCACCATCTCGTAAGAATAGCCGGCAAGCGCCTCACATGAAACTCTCGTAGAATACAGGGCGTTTGTTAAGTACTTGTGCGGGCTTTAAAGGGCGAATTTTTGACCAATTTTATGGTAAAAAGCTCATGTGAGCATGGGTCCGCATCGACTCGGTCCGTGAGACGCGCGGCTTAAGACAAATCGTTCGGTACTTCGGTTAAGGGTTCAATAGCACGTCAATTTGACGAAGCTCTGGATACGTATCGGTGGTGGGAAACTGAAATGCTCACTTATTTTTTTGTTTAATGTTAGAGAGCCCCACATACAGGGTTGCGCTGAGATTTAAACAAGCACAGCTCTCAGCATTTGCGGCCGAAACCGGCCATTTTGCAAAAAAACGGATTTGAACTTTAGCCGAGGATGGAGGTTTGTAAATCGCTGAGAGTGTTTGAAAAGCGTATTGTTTGACGTCACGTCGGACTATCAATTGCAAATTATTAATTTTGGACGGGAATCACTTGAACTGTTGGACAGGACGAGGGGCACCGCGAGCGCGACCTCCCGGACCACCAGATTTAAACCCTATGGATGATTTTCCGTGGGACTACTTGAAGTCGCCAGTTTACGAAGCTCCGGCCCACAACTAACGAGAAAGGAGATACGGGGTATTTGTGCCGCGTGTCGTTATTAATCAGACGTCGGGTATTGTTATGTTCGAAAGAGTCCGTCGCGTCCGGTAAAAAAGGATTTCTCTTTCCATCGGGTATGTCCAGTACCGGTCTTGGGAGACGTTGAAATTGGCCGAGAGTCCAAGGCGGCGGTTTATCCCGGGGGCGGCGATTAAAAACTTCCCCCAGGACGCGAGCCCTGCCGGCGCCGGCCCCGGCTATTCCTCTCGTATGATCCAGGCACCGGAGCTGGTTCTGGTACTGAGCGGGCCTAACGGTTTTTCGAATTCGCGAAAACGCTCATTCGCACGTACTTCTCATTAACAAAAACGCAATTTCCTCTCAGATAACTGTTTCTGCCTGAAATGAGCCATTACAAACTGGGTCTCTGATGTCTAATTAAGCTCGTTCATACGGCGAAGTTCTTTTGTATGTTTTAATTGCGAGTTCGACCAACGGAGTTTAAAGCTTTTCTTGTTGCTGGCCGGTGGATTTTTTGTCGGCATTTTTTCCATCGAATCAATTAGATTACTCGTTATAGGGTGGCCTAAAAAAGGGAGCTTACGATATGTTCCACCCCGTCGTGTGAGCAAACAGACGCAAGTAAATTGGGTGAGATAGTGAGCATACGAAGAACATAACAACTCAATTTTAAATAAATGATGCTCGCTTTTGTAGGAAAGCTTTTTTCTTTCCAGGGCGCGGATTCATGTATTTTGTATATTTAGGTTGCTGAGCCCAACATATGAGAACACAGATCTAGCACAAAGGATTCCGTTTCGAGTTTCAAAACAAGCTCCGAAACTACCTATTTGCTTATGTTGAAATATGAATTACTGCCGGCAAAATGAGGTGATACTGTACGTTCCAAATTGCTTGTTGTTCACCAAATTACCTCGTATTTTGATCAAGTTGCATTCGACAGTGGCGTAAACGTAGCGAACCAGTAGTGAAACTTTCCTTGCTAACTATGGTAAATTGGGACAGCTTTAACAGTTTAATGGAGCATTTACATGAAGATTGCCTAACTCATTTGGGACACATCCAAGTTTAGTTCGTCGCCGTTTAATGAAAGCTAAACTTCTTTAATGGATTTAATATCGTTTCTTTCGCGATCCCGACGAGATCGAACCCTTTAGGGTTTCGTTCATCCGAGGGACGTGCCCTTTCGCACGAATATTTCTATAACTGCGTGATTTCTATAAATGAAGACAGGGAATCCCATGCAAGCGCTCACCAGACGATCCATCAAGGAAAATTGGTTTTGCTATAGATAAACACGAATCTGCGAGAGAGCATCTAATTTTTTGGATCGTAACCCGACGTATATCGGATACGTTATTTGCGTGCCTGCGGATCCGAGTTTTTACTAACGTGTTGTAACGTGCAGAAATCAAATATTTTAGATTAAAGCAGCATGATTTCCTAGAATGTGTGTCGTACATCTGCAGATTATGGAGAGAGGCAATAAAACAACTTCTGGAAAGTCGTTCTGAGCTCATCTCATTTAAACTTCGCGCGGGCGGGAGGCGATGGAGGTTTTGTCTGCAGTATCAAACTGAGAGGACAAGTATCGATTTTCCGCAAAGTTTTAGGGATAAGTGCTTATAAGTATTTATGCCCTCATACACCTCCTTGGCAGTATTTGAACTTTCTCCAAAGCAGTTCGTAGGGATTTAGCTCGGCAGGGGTGGAATGAGCTTGCGCAGCTTTCAAGTTCGCCCCAATAACGGAAGTAGTGAAAGCCCGCGATGCGGCACTATCCGATACAAAAAAAGCTCGCTCGTGTGGAATTATTTCTTGACATTATCTAATTTCGCCCAGAGAAATGTTGGCCGTGACGTGGAAACATACAAGAAACGAAATTTCATTGTGCCTGATGAAATTAACCACCTGGCGTCCGATAAAAGCAAATGTCTCGTAGGCGGTGCGTTTAACCGAAAGGAGCTGACAATGGTGGGAATTCGTAATTGCGTTGGTGACGCTTTTGTGCTGTTTGATTCAAGTTTATTGTCAGTTATTAGCGTCGGCAAAATGGTTTCACCTTAGTGCATACGTCGGAAATCTTGCCATTAGGCTAAGACGGCGAGTTCCTCTTTCAATCTTGCGAATGGCGCCTCGCACGCCCTCAGGTTGAAGCTGCGGTTGGCTGCTGCACCCGCGAAACAAAGAAGTCCGTCCCCGTAAACAACGTAAGTAACAACGAACAACGGGCCGGAGACGGACAAGCGGGCAACAACGCTGGTCCGAAATGACGCCGAGTGATCAAAATCAGACCATAATCGGACATAAACGCACTATCGCTCATATGTAGAGCGAATTTTTAAATTCATTTTTTTCCCATAACCACACGAACTAAAACTGAGAATAAGCACATCTGCCTTAAGATTTATCTGTTAAATGTTCTTAAGCTGCTAACAGAAAAATATTCTAAAACGCACGAGTCAAAAGAACAGCAACTAAAGCGTCTGCTATATTTTCCCCTGCAATTTTGCGTTTTATTTAGTATCCAGGAGCGCATCCGTTATTTTCAGTTACTCCCCAACGTTTGTCGTTCACAATCTCTAATAATTTTCCAATATAATCTCGAGTATTCTGAGCTTTTCCCGAGGAATCCGCCGTAGCTGTTGTTCTTTTCCCGTTAATTTCTCCGTCAAATTCGTCCCGATCGTTCTCTATGGGGTCCAGATCGAGGCTTCGAGCCGGCCAGATCATCACGTCAGCGTTATGCACCGCTAACCGCCCTTTAATTAATTTAAAGGTACACGTCGGGTCGTTGTCGTGTTCAAACGTCCTTCGAGGCTCGTATTTTCTTCTGCCTAAGGCTGCATGTCACTTCCTAGAATATTATTATAAATATATCGATCCTCATTCCCGTAAATTTTCACTAACATGCACAACCCTCCGAAGCATCTGCGCGCCATAATGCCGCCGCTGCCGCGTTTAACCCTCAATTCAGCGTGTTTCGGATTGATCCGATCGTTAATTGGTCTTGACGAAACAAATTCCGTTTGAATGGGACAATTTAAACAAACTTTCGTCTGAGAAAAGGACAGTTTTTCCAGTTTTCGTACAACCAGCTCACATGCTCTTTCGCAAAACGCAATCTAGCTTTTCTATTTTTTTTTCGAGACGAAAGACTTCTTTGCCGAATTTCTCTCGCATAAACGAACGCTTCTTAATCTTCGCTTTGTGATACTCACTGATATTGAAACACATAACTCTTGTTATATGCGACTTGCGTTCATAAAGGGATCTCGGACGGATAACATTTTAACTCTTCGGTCCGTCACTTTATCAGTATTTCGTTTTCAGCCACAGCTGGGAAGTTCATCTGAGGTTCCTGTATTTTCATAATTAGAAATTACCCTTGATACGATCGACTTGGTTAAATTTCGCTGCTTTCAAAATTTCCTCAAATTTTTCCTTTCGCCGATGTGCCAAACGAGCACCTCCTGGTATGTTGAAATGTTTTCAGTCAATACTGTGAGTAGCCAAGTCGATACCACGCAATAACACAAATATACAAATTGATCGCTCTCCACGTGAGCCTCACGAAAAACAAAATATGCAGTTTAAAAAACAAAATGTATCGAAATCGTTTGTGCATTTACAGTAATTGGACAAACAAGGAATATGTTTTATTAATTGATTTTGTTAATTGTAACACGTTGAGCCACTCGACGGTTTTACAAGCGTCAAAACAATTTTTGCTCCCTTTTTTTGCGAGATTTGCCACGATAACCCATTTCCTCCTTTCAAAAACGCAGCTTTGCAAAGCGAAACCTTTCCCTTGATGCTGCGCGGCACGGCTTCGAGGTTCGAGCTTCTATTTATCTTCGAAAGCCGAAGATACGGGGCTAATTTCGTCCGCTGCTGCCATCTGTGAACGGGTGGCCGCACGCCGCTCGACCACGCTCCTCCTAGTGACAACAAAAGTTATACTACCATGGGAGGGAGAAGCGAGGTCTGTGTATCGAATGGACCAGAGGTCGACTGAGCGTGGAACGAGGCACGAGAGATAAGGCCAGGGACCAGCGAGTGGTAGCCAAAGGCCGAAATATGTGGTTGTCTCGATCATAATTCGAGCGATTCTTGTTGCGCCCTTAGGCCGGCTGCTCCGTCTGGGGTCAGGACATTATGGGACATGAGATATCACAATGAAAAATTTTAAAATGTGAAATAATCCGAAACGTTCGTTCTACCACGGTTTCCTAAATATTTCACGTCCAAACCTCAAGCAATTTATAATCTGGAAAAATCCTTTCCGACTGCAGCAAATTTTCCAGGGAATCAAATTTGTATTCATGTAATTTAACCACTCTTGGTTAATTATCTCTATACATTTCTTGGGATAATTATTTCTAATTATTTTCTCTTCTAGCGGTATATTTTGTTCATCGGGTTTACCTACCCGCGGATTTATTGCTGCTCTGTAATTGCACCATGGAGCATAATATGTTTTGTGGATTTCAGATATATTTTCAGAGGAAAAATCAGAGAAACGGACTAGAAATTCTGCATTCGTGCATAATGACGAAGGTGACTTAAGTTAAAAATGCAACCTTATCGATGTTGCCAATATCAGCCTTTGGGCTTCAGATTCCAAAAACCGATATTTTGGATTCTTTTGTTAGTCCTTTTTTATTCCTTTAACAAACTAGTTTGTGAAAACTCCTTAGCATCTTCAACTCTATTCCAGAAAACTTGCAATATCTGCGATTGGGAGACAACAACATTCACACAATACCCACAGAGGCCCTTAAGCCACTGCACAGGTTGCGACATTTAGATTTACGAGCCAACAACATTTCTTTCATCTCCGAGGACGCTTTCTCTGGCTTTGGCGATTCAATTACGTTCCTCAACTTACAAAAAAACGAGTAAGTAATCCCAAAATCGTAAATTTGAGATATTAGATGCCCACCGAGCAAAATAGCAATGCGCGTGGTTTATAGAGCTGCATAGAGCTGCAATAAACTTTCCTATCAAAATATCCAATAAAACAAAATATCTTTGCAGCATAAGATCTTTAGTCGGAATGATTTTCGAGAATTTAAACTCCCTGGAAACGTTGAATTTGCAAAATAACAAATTGATGCACGTGGCAGAAGACGTGATGGAGCCCATTTTGGATACGTTACGGGTGGTGGATTTGATGGGTAAGTTTTGCACGCATTCGACTAATTCATGTTCCGGCTCTTCATGAGACCAACAATAAAAATAACCTGTAATGTTTCCACCGATAGTTGAAGAAATTTTATGTAACCTTTAAAGCACCAGTCGGTTCAAGGATCCAACAGCTTATCGATCTCGTCGATAACCGGTTCAGATATGAGTAACTGTCCTCGATAAATCTGGTGGTAATTTTGGAAAGAGAGAAACGTCGAATAAGAAAAAGGCCCAAATTCTGCTATTACGAAAGTGGCATTCAGATGGCCCACTTTGCCAGGATTAGAAAACCGCTCTTTATGTAACTAGTTAGGAATTGCATAGATTTATGTAACGAGTGGGATTCTGCGGGAGTGGTGCAAATTCAAATGATTTTTCCCTAGTTTGCGCATTAGGAATGGTTCCTCGATACGAAGAGAAAATATCCATGTGACAAGTTCACTGGTTACTCTGAACGATTCAAAAATGATTTTAATTAAAAATAAGCTTTTGGCATCGCGGCCAGCACTTCGAGTTCCACTACCTACCGCTGTCCCTCGGACTACTGGCCCCTCAGGCCATCACTCTACCGACTGTCCTTTTTCTTTCATTTAACGCAATTCTTTCCGATTCCTAGATAACCCATTGCTGTGCGAATGTCAACTTCAGTGGTATAAGAATTGGCTGCTGAATCTGAAAGACAAAGATGACGAAATGATGCAGAAGAAGCGCACAGTGTGCACGATGCCACACGAACACCGCGAGTATAACTTGCAGAACTTACCTTTAGATAAGATGAAATGCAAAATTAAGGCGTACGAAAACTCAGCTTACAGCAGCGCCGACACTCAGCTGAGCGTGTCCAAGACAGCGCTAGCTACCAGCTTCTTGGTCGTAGCTAGGTTTTTGCTCGTATCTAGTTAAACTATTTGATATTAGACGATAATAATAGATCTTGGTGTTTTTTGAAAAGTAGTTGTTTCCGAAATGGTGCATCGGGCAGTGGCGGGTTTGGGAGGGCGGTTTTTTCGGACAATGTGTAGAGAGGCGAGTTTTGGGAGTAGCATTTCAAGTCAACTCAAGTTCAATCTTTAACAATAACGAACCTAAATTCCATGCAAGTTTACTGATCAGTATATCGAGTTTCACCCAAAAATACCTGTCACTTCCATGACACCAAATTCAAATTACATAAAATTAGAATAGTTTACAGTGTAGCTCGAATTCCAGTGAGAACCGTAAATAGATTTATGATTTAAAGTTTTCATGTTTTGCAGATAGAGCTTTAGCGCATGTAACTGCTTAATAGTTTTTCGAAAGTCTAATGTGCTTTTTCAGGTTTTAGACAACTCTCTAAGTGTATCAGCGTCTTTAATGCTGCGTGTCTTCTGAATTTTTCTCGATCGACTTGTCAGGCTTCTTTGGGTGGCTCTAATATCGCTAGATATTTACCCATGGACCATAAAGTTGAATGTTATACGTCAGGTGTCAGAAAGTCGCCTCGCCTCTTAAACGATCTCTAGAAACTTGTAGGTCCTTACGAAGGAAGAAGAAAGTTACCTCAGATAGTTCAGGTTCGTTCAAGTTAGTTCGGGTTAGGTTCGAGTTAGTTTACAGACACGCAACAAGTTTCAAATCCTTCTGGGGTGTATAAAACTTCTCAAAGTTACTATCAATTTGGAAATGAGGAGTGAAGACGGAGGACAAAACGGAGGCAGATTAAGTAAGTAGTTTTATCGCACTATCGCGGTTACACGCAGGAGGTCGCCGTTAATGGAGATTTCCGAATTCAGCATATTATTGAGAAGTACGCAGATCGGCGATAAATGCAACGGTACTACTTTCGTACCGATTGGGATGCATTGGAAGTAATGCCAGACCTGAAATGCATTTCAGTGCGGGTCAGTTCAGCATTTTCATTAAGGGAAATTTTTACGATAAACTTACGGTAGATGATAATTTGGGAGCATGCAGGATTTCCGGTTATTTAGAGTTAACGAAGTTTCAAGGGGGTAAGCGGAACACGAAAGGCTCAATTCCAATTTTAATAATACAAAAGAAAATATGTTTGCCAGTGTAATACGCTTGAATTTCAAAGAGACTTTTATTGGTGTTCGACTCAATTTTCAATATTGCAGTTCATATATTGGGAATTAAGGTACAAAATTGTGTGATTAATGTTCATTTTTCATAATGTTGAAAGGCCGTTAGGCCATATTGAATTTCATTCGCTGTTGGAACTGGCGGAAGTACTTAAAATGGGATAAAAAGCTGCTTTTAAGCTTTTCCACTGTTTTCTAAGCAGGATTGGTGCACATGCGCATAAAAAACAAATTAAAATCGATAACCAGTATTAAAGTAATAATCCTATGAAAATAGTGTCAAACACGGACGCCCCCCTTTTTTGGCGGTGAATGTTTTTTGATGCATCTTCACTATACAATCTATCTCCTTAGCGGTATTTGTCTCCCTTGAACAGACCGAAATTGAAATATTTCGCAGAAGAACAAGATAGTGGATCTCTAAAGCGACAAATAAACACCCGAACCACTCCACCCCGAAAGGGACGGGAAAATCGGCAATTTATCCCCATAATGGAAAGATGTAGCACCAAAAATACACAAACACAATTTCTCCTAACGCGAGGTGGTTCAGATTCGTAGAGAAATCCTGGTTGCGTTCAATTTTCAAGCACAAAAACCGTAAAAGACACTTAAGAAAACGGTCGAGTTCAAGTCAGTTTAAAAACAAAGAATACATGACCACGGGTCGCTGACTAAAATTTACATTTCTTCCTTTTTCCCTAAATCGAGAAATCAGAATTTCCATGACTTACCAAGTGGGAGGGGTCTCGTAGAAGTTCGGAATCTCGGCACTTACCGCTAGGAAACTTGCCCGCATTCCTGAATAAACGTAGCTGAATATGTAGGCACCCGTTTTACGTTAGGTAAGTCCAGGTTGAATGCAAAAAAGGCAAAGAAGTTGTCAGGGAAATACGGAAAAAAATTACAGGCCCTACAGCCTTCGACTGGCAGAGCAATTAAGGCGAGTGTTTTGGACTTCGTAACATAATTAAAGTACAATAACAACATGGTAATGGGGAAAAATATAGGGGAATTAAGCCCAAATTTTGTGATTAGCGTAATTTACTGAAAATTCCTATTAGAGCCACCTTTTTATTAAGCTCTTTGATATCATAAAACTTTTCCACGTTAAAAACTGGAAGCACCGGACGTCCTTTGTAAAAGCATTTAAGTAACACCGCAAGTGATTGTGTCTCCCAAAGGAAATTCGGTCGTCTTCAACTCCAATTAATGACTAATGAGTCCAGTTTAATTAATGAATTTTGAATATCTTGAAAAATGTCTGTTGCATCACTCACAACGTTCAATGTGTCTGTTCTTGAACCCTATATTGATATATCTTAATGTTTAGCGTAACGTAGCAGTTAAATAAGTAGTTATAACCGAAATTTTGAATATTATGTATTATTAAATTTTATATTATCATTATTATTATTGTATTGTTACGAGCCTCGTTTGGTAAGCGCATCCAAACTAACTGAAAAAGGAGTCAAATGTCTTGGATCAGGCCTATACATATCAAAGGTGGAAAACCTTAAACTGAGTCATATCAGCACACGTGCCACCTGTCGAGATTTCCAAAGGTTTTGTTGGATAGAAAATTTTTGGAAATGCGGGAGAGTGCCCATATAGGTTAGTGAAAAAATATATAAATGTGAGCTTTGATATATCCATATCACCGTAGGTTTAAGGAAATTTCTTGAATTAAAAATAGTCATTGATGTAGGGGTAAAAATTAGAGTTACAAGTGATAGCCGAAATAGAAACGTTGTGTAGGAGGTAATTTCGAAAATATTTACCTGAATTATCGCCGTGCATTCCATTCAAACTAATATCATTAGTTAGTATTTAGAGAGATCAAAAGATAGTCATTATCCCACATGCCCTACACGTACCTTATCGCCATTTTTAGAAAGTAGCTGATGATGGTTGACGAGAAGAAATGGAACGGCAATGTACCCATGTTACCCACCCCTTCGAAGCAATACCTTATACGGTCATCGTGGCCGGTTTTGAACACATATCATTCTAGCATGTATATTTAACTGTATCTGTGGTAAATTTAAACATATCCATTTAAAATATTGTATTAAGTAATGCGATGCTGTTTAGGCGGCCATCTTTGGACAAATGGCGTCAGCCAGACCACTTCAAGACATATCCGGTCGAGAGACCACACCCTTCGTTGCGTTGACATGTTTAAAAGCTCAAAAGAAAAATATTTTTCTAAATTTTCTATTAGCAAACAAGGTCGTTATCGGCATGTCAACGCGACTGTGGCCTCGGCCCATCCCAGTTTTTTACTATTTTACCTAAAATATATTCGGATGTATATGGAAACGTATTTAACCGACATTCTTTCGTATATCACTATCAAAGATATAGGCAAATGGCTGTTGTGTAATGAGTGTCATATATATTTATCCAGATTAAAACTACGTATTGTTTCTGAAAATGTAATATTCTATGTGGAGTCTAATAATAAACATAGCTCTATGCTGACACTGAAGATTATGTTTTTGTGGACACCCCCAAGAGCGCCGGCGAAGAAGCGGCTGAGAAGCAACACGAAGCGCGTAGCATTGATGGTTAAGGATCGGATGCAGGTAACTGTAATATCTCGGCATGAGGAACTGTAACTTTGAATAGCCCCGGATAGATGCTGCTCGGTTAGCTACCAACCAATATTATTATGAAATTTGTTTGAATGTTTTAGTATTGTATGTGCCGTGTACGTGGGAGGTCGCTAAAATTTTCGATCTACTCTCGAGTATCTCCGCGATTTTCTGAGCACCCGAAAATTGCTCCATGCAAAGGTCTGGAGGGATTGGAAATTTTCGTTCGCAAGAACAATAAATACAAATACAAAAACATAAATTAATAAAGGAAGCCATCACGTTGGTAAACAAAAATATGCTTTAATTTTCGGTCTTGAAAAAATATAATTTGTCAGTCTTAAATCTAAATAAACACATAAGAACCTTCTCTATTTGGTGTTGAAACTTGTGGCCATGAGGAGTCCATTTCAACCGATCATCATAGCTTTGAATTCTGAAAGCAAAATAATCGAACATTGATTTATCGGCAGCATACTAAAAAAAGAAAATTTTGCCTAAAAAGGAAAATGACTCTCGGTTAATGCCTGTAGGTCTGGTATTCCCATTAATCGCATTTACTAGCAAATGATTAACAATATATTGTAATGAGAAACCAATTATCAACAACCTTCAAGTGTGCCTTTTAAGTTTATCTACAACACATACATTCACCATATTGTCTACACATCCAGGTACCCACTCGATTTGAACGAGTCTGGTTGTCTCAATATCTCGTAAAAAATATCATTGGTGAAAACCCAGTTCGTTTTTGGCCCCGCAAATGATTAAAAATAGAATTTCACCAATGTCACTATTAGCGATGGTTAATGACTCTATCATGCACGAACTCGAAAAAATCGTGTGTAAAAGTTCTCTAGGTACCTTCCCAATCAACCGTTCCAGAGTTATCAGTGTCAATTTCCTTAATCATCTCGTTCAGGTCTGAAGGAGTTAGCTTGTCATCCAACTCTTTGAGAATATCTCTCAGCAAATCCACAGTGATATAGCCAAGACCTAAAAGAAAAATCTTGTTTCGCGCTGTGACAGCAAAACAATCAATCTCCCTTACCCTCCTTGTCATATAACCGGAAAGCGTCCTTCAACTCCCTCAGAATGGCTTCGACATCCTCCTCTTCCTCTACGAGGAATCTTGCTGCAAGATGCGCGAACTCTTCAAAGCTCATTACTCCGTTGCCATCTTCATCAATTTCTTTGATGATTTTCTGTATAATATTTGCGGCATTATTATCCATCTCGGATGAGAATCGATACTTACTGCCAGCTCTTCAGGATTGAGCTGGTGCCCTAACATATCCAAGATTTGACCGATCATGTCAACTCCAATTTCTCCCTTCTTCTCCAGATCGAAAGAGTCAAAGATTTGTTTTAACACTGTGGTAAATCAACAATTAATGTAAACTAGGGCTAAAAATGATGGAAAAAGGGTTACTTTTCAGTTGGTCCTTGGCAATATCCAGGTGTTTCAGGGCTTCATAGTCGACGACTACTTCCTGAAATGCCCACAAATGCGGTATTATCGTTTTGCGGGAAGTTAGTTTTAGTACCTCTTACCTTATCCTAAAAAAAATAGAAAACGAATTGGTTAAATGTTCTCTCTTTGCAATAACAAAAATAGTTATGACAACGAGTCTTACCATTGTGGTCAAAAACGGGGAACTTTAGGAGCTAAACTTGCATGGGCAACTGCTGATAACAGCTTAACTATACAAAGATTTATAAGATCATCCACACCCACGTGATCGCTGTTGGCATCATTGATTGATAATTGATTTTTAGTTAATTTTAGATGCAGTTATAGGTCAAGGTACTACGTCAGTGGGAAACTGGCTATAAAAGTACTTGTGCCAAAGCTGCCAAAATGTCGTGAGGTATAGGGGGTGCAGCAAATGGATTTTAATGCGGAGACTTCGTTAGAACTGATGTGGATTTTTTCGAAAAGGAACGAAAGAGTCACAGACGAAGATTTTGTGAGTTAATTGAAGTAACTAAATGCAACTTACAAATATGGGCTTCGCCGGTTTCTTTTCCTGGAAAACAAAGAACATCCCTTGAAGTAAAATTCTTGCATTCGACAAATAAATTGTTTTCCTGCAGTTGGTTAAAAAAGGTTTAGTTTACTGCACGCTATGACTGACACTAAATAGTCACTATATCGCAAAGGTTCACTTACTGGACTTCCGTCAGCCATATCCCAAGACGGTGCTCCTAGTAGCTCGCTCCTAATTAACACGTTAGTAAATAAACAGGAACTTGGTGTTTGACTCAGTTTTTATCCTCTCCTATATATAGAGCGATCAAATCCATCAACACCCTGGTAATTAGGTAAGAAATTGCTGAAGGCATTTAATTTTTTGCCAAAGGCCTTGTCATCGACATTTTATCATATATTTATGTTGCTTGCAGTTGTGATAAATGTCGCCTATATCCACACTGCAGATTTGTCGGTAATCATTTGTTTTTTTAAGAAAAAATAAACGTACTGATGCTAGAATCTCTTCCTATTCCATTTACCTAACAAATAAGGTAAGTGGCACGTCTCTGCTTGAGGCTTTCGTGACCGAGTTTACTTAAAATTTAATGGAAATCCACCTGCGGAATAGTCTTCAGTCAATTTACCATAAAAACGTTTAACAACTCATATTTTTAGGAAGAAATTCCTACACCTGAACGAGCTTTCACTATTTATTTTAGTGGATGCGAAACAATAACTTATCCAAGTAGTTGCGGTAAAGTCCTATTCATTCCCCTCCTTAAATGGGTACAGTAAAGGACACTCTCGGCACGCGAGTGTACATTTGTACGTATTCCGTGTGTATTTCGAGTATTACATAAAAACCCAACAGAGTAATCATTCTTAAACGCGGACATGATCTATTGAAATCAAGATATTACGTGAATGTGTTAAACAATTTTTTAGCGAGTTGTATGCCGGAAAATATTCCTCTGAAACGTGAAAATTTTTGGCACCCTAAACCCGTTGGAAATTTGTTGTTTCAGTCCGCCTCGAATAATTAGAATAGGAATGGGAAACTCTTTTTTCCCTTATTTTAGACGGTTCGGAAGCCATACGCGACAGGAAGCGCAAAAATCCGCCTTAAAAAAAAAAAAAAAAGAAGCTTTAAGCTGTCCGCACCGCCATTCGAGGAAAATTCAGTTTAGGGGCTAACGGGGTTAAGCTCGATGCAGATCGTATGAAAATGTTTATTCCACGTGCGGATAAATCAATCACGATTTTTTTACCTTAAGTTGTTATTGTGTAACTATCATACTAATAATAAGTAAATTAACATGTTTTCTCATTAAAACCGTTATATAAACGCTTGAATGTTTTCATTGTTTCAATGTTCGGTTTTCACTGCCTTGTTTTTCTAAAAAAAATTGCATTCTTTCGCTTCGGGTAAATTATTAATAATAGAGCGCACTTTGCCCTAATCTTTCAGATAAAGTGGGCTGACAGACCTCGAAGCACGTTCGATTGAACTGCCCATTCAAGAGCATTGAAAATCTAGGATCCAAGGACTCCACGAGCGTCGGGGAGCAACAAGTTAACGACGCCAGATGCAAAACTAATCATAATTATTTGTAAACTTTATTAGCTCACTTCAGTATAATAAAACTTAAAAACTAGTTCGACCGTACCACGTAATATCTCTAGTATCAAACATATCTAATCTACTGCGATGAGCATGGGAGTAAACGGTACTGGAAGCGAGAGGAAATGTAAATATAAATGCAGCCATCGTCCGTGTGTCAACCAATCATAACTGCTTTGAACTCTGAAACACAGGCACAGTCTGATCTCCATTCATCTGCATAATTAATGGAAAAATCATTCGTACCGTCCCAATCAACGGTGCCAGATCCATCGGTGTCGATCTCGTCTATCATGCTGTCCAAGTCATCGTCCGTCAGTTTCTCGTCCAGTTCCTGCAATATTTCCCTCAGCACTTCTATGGTTATAAATCCATTTCCTTCGGAAAGCAACAGGTTAGCGCCGGTCACGACATCAAAACCTTAACGAGTACTTACCCTCTCTGTCGTACATCCTAAAAGCGCCCTTAAGCTCCGTTTGAATCGCGTCAGTGTCCTCCTCTTCTTCAATGAGGAACCTGGCGGCTAGATTTGCGAACTCTTCAAAGCTGACTTCTCCGTTGCCATCCTCATCAATTTCTTCTATGATGCCCTGACATGAGGAAAAACGCGATTTTTGGTGGCAGTAAACAACAGCGAGTTACCTCGAGCTCGTCGTTCAGGAGCTGCGTCCCCAACATATCCATTATGGTACCAATCATGTCAGTGGAGATGAATCCCTTCTTGTCCACGTCGAAGGCGTCAAAAGTGGACTTAAGCACTAAAGGGATTTAAGTTGGCTAAAAAAGGAAACAAATTGGCGAGTACTTACTGGATAGTTGCTCCTTGTCCAGGTCATCCTAAGGAGTTAAAATTAGTTAGTTATTTTTGAAATAAACTGGGAATTACACACCATATTAACCATTCCACACTCGTCGACGCTTTCCACAAAAGACATGACTTTCTGAAGAGAAAGTTTCCTCTCGTTCATTCTATTTCAGTCTATTTGGGAGCCCTGTATGCTGTATGTGTGTCTGTGTACTTCGGGAGGGGATCGATACGGGAAGTACGAAATAGATCACGCAGTCTTCGTGGTTTTATTTGCTTTAATGGCATCTCAATATTGCCAGACATTTATTTAGGGATCCCGAGAGTTCTTTAGATCCAATCTTAACATGCTAGGCAGGATCGGATTTGACCGCTCCCTTAAGCTTACTTGCCGAGTAAATAACGGCTTCACAGTAGCACTTAGATTAGTTTACTTAAGCTCGCATTTTAACTGCTAACGCAAGTGCACACTCCCGGATGTCAACTCCAGGATTATCTCCGGGAGATAAGAATTCACCCCTGTGCGGGGAGAGAAAAATTCGTAAATTTCACGTAATTTTGTTTTAAATTCGCCATTTTTCTCATACAATTAAGCTTTCGTTCAGGAAAAATCATGAAAAAAAAATTGTAAGTTGAAAGATACCACGCTAATCGAATCATGCTGGCCGTCTTAAGAACGACGCGTGAAGTCATGGTCGTGATATCATCACGATCGATATCGACCATTCGGTTTTTGCCTTTCACATGGTTCATGGTAACACTGGTTGTTATTACAATTAGGAAACGATTGGGAATATGGCTTAGAATTTACGGGAGTTCCGTATGTGAAAGGCATTCTTGTCCAGCCAACATGTACAGGGCGTCCGCGAACTACCTAGCCAGGCTTCGGGAAATGGCTCTACGCATCAAATGCTACCAAAAATGTGAGGTAGAAAATTCCGGAAAACTCTGCCCATTTCGAAGAAATTGGATTTTTTCGTTTTTGAAGGCTTGGCGGGTGTTGCATCCCCGTTCCTACTACCCCCGTAACTTCCTTGGCGCTGCAGCTACAGAAATTACAATAGTGCCGTTGGAGAGCCACTTAAATTTCCTGTTTTAAGCAATTATTGTGAGTTCATCTTGTTTGTTTATATTATTATTATTATTACCGATTTTCCATAGGCCCGACGTCAAACTTTTTTATTTCTTTCTTTTTGGTAAATATCCAACTGTGCACTCCCCGAAGAGATTCCCCATCTTATGTCATTCCGAACTTTATGAAAAACAACCATTACCTAGTGCCTTTGTACCACGGTATGGTTCCTTGGGTTTGCCCTACTTCTAAAAGAGTGTGGGAGCGGTCAGTAATTGACCACCACTTACACAGAGAAAAACCATATTTGCAAAATTCAAAAAAAATTCGAACAAAACGCTACAAGTCATAAATATCGTTCAAGATGTCCTCTTGGTTGGGACAAGCATGCACCTCCGAAGAGTGGTCCGGATGGCGCGGCCGATCTCTCATCCCTCAGCTGTTCGGAGGCAACCTGCGCGTATTATATAACTCCGTCACTGTTCGAAAAGTAAGGTTAACTCAAGAGACGGTACTACGGCACAAAGGTACTTGGTTGTGAATGCTTTCCATGACGCGCGAAACGGTGTAGGATGGGGAACCTCTTGGAGCAATGAATAGGTGAAAATTTAACAAAAAAAAATAAAAAAAAATAAAAAAGTTTTACGTTGAGAGCTCTGAGAAGTCAGCAAATGAAATAAACTCGGATCGGTCATTTAAAATGGCGAATTTAAGCGGCTTTCCAACGGTACCATTGGAATTTTCGTGGCGGCAACGCAAGGGAAGGTACGGGGGCATTTAGATTGCAAAACACGACGAGCCCTCCAAAATCAACAAATCAAGTTTCTTGGAAGTGGGCTGAGTTTTCCGAAAATTTCCCTAACATTTTTAGAGGCATTTGACGTGTAGAACCACCTCCGAAGGTTCGGCTAGGTCGTTCAGGGACGCCCCTGTAGAGTTTTGAAGGTTTTACAATGAAATACGACACAATCGGAGGTTGATTCAACGATTTCCTCTTCAACTCCGACACAAGCAAATCGAAATTTCGACGGAGAGCGCAGATAGCATTTTAGTCCTACTTATTTCGGCTCGATAAAGGCTAAACTTCTCTCGTGGCGAAAACGGAGAATTTTGTTAAATATTGATATCGATAAATGGGTTAAACCTACCTAAGGGTTGTTTTTGGGCTGCCGATCAAAATGATTTAATCAGCTACCACGGGGCCGTCTCAATTTCCCCTACGAGCTGGGTGTCCCGACCTGGACACCAACGTTATTATGTATTTTTTTTTTACTTATTATTTATTTTCCGAATGAACTTCTAGCCGGAAAAATACTATTTAAAACGAGATCGTGTCACCACGTTTTTACGAATCGATTAATTATTTTGTCTAAGCTGAACTGAGGAGGTGTAGAAGCCAAAGTCCTGTCACCACAACAAATAGAAACTGATATTGTGTTACACGAATTTCTATTTTTTCAGACAGCCGGGTTGTTCAACTTCCGCTAGAAATTAGTGGAATTTCTGAAGGTGGATGAACTGTTTGTGTCCAATACATTCTCTAATGAGAATCCTGTGTCTCTCTGGATTCAAAAAATCCGAAGTGAACTATAGACGCGATTCCTCGAATCCAGCTGCAGGTCTGAAATCCAGGAATCCTTGCCAAGTATGATTTTCGAAGCTTGGACCGTATTTCCCATTTCAATGAAAGTGGCATACGATTTGATGACTTATGCGTGGACTGTGCAGGCTGCAGTATTAATCCAACTTTCGTCCCTCCCCCGACACTTCTTCAGTTCCTCTCGCAAACGCGGGAAGAGTCAAGAAAAATATTAAAAAAAAAAAAAAGATGGAATGATAAAATTGAACTTTTCACCATCTGATAGGATCCAGGACACCTGGACACTCTCTGTGGGAGAGCCACTTTTGAGGCGATTGAACAAATTTCCACAACCGAAACTACAAAATTACCTTAAAACAACAAAATAATAACATTAAACTTAAGTGTTTTTCGCTTATTTGCATAAACACTTTCGGTGGTTCAAACGATTCGTGGCCAATAAAACCTCCGTGTGGCATTTGATCCGAGACCAAAATACAAAACACAGAAACGTTTACACCATCACATTATCGGGCGGACTTTACAGTGGTTTAAAATTTAATTCGATTTCCAGAGGCTTAATCCAGTCGAATGTGTATTCCTGGCACTGATCCAGACGCGAAAGCGGGTATAAAATTTTCCGGGCCCGGCCTACGTGAATGCTGGCTCTGCGTTTAATATCTGGTTAAATTGTTCGTATTGTTAATAGCTGGGGACAGGATCGGACTCAGACACGTTTGGAGTTGAAAGTATAATTAAAAATGCAGTTGATTCACCTGTTGCGTAATAAGCTGACGTGGAAACGTGGAAAAATTGGACGGGGCGCGATGCATTGGCGCTGATGGATGCAGGGATTGCTCGACCACGTGGAACATTGGAAATTGACATTGAGTGCTTTGCGCGTCAAAGTGCTTAATGAAAACCGCCCTACCAAGGTCATGAACTCGCGATTTTCTTCGCACAGCTTTGGCGTCAAATTGGCGATTCAGCCTGGAAAATAACGCCGCTGCAAGTGCCTTGGACACCTGCCATCGAAGGTCGTTCCAGAACATTCGAGAGTTAACGCGAACGAAATGCTAACAGGCGATATTTAAAACAAAAAGTTTTACATCGCGATTCGTGTTAACGTGGCAAATTGCATATTTCAGAATCAGCTGTGTATCGTTGCGCGAGAACGTAGGGGTCGTAGCACAAGGGGAGAAGCCCCAGAGTCCGGAATTCCAGGGGATCTCGAAAACCTCGGCTGTAGATTGTGTTCGAACCAAATACAACGATGCGCCGCGACAAGAGTCTGGACGCCACACCAACAGCACTGGAGAAGAAAGGGACGCCTGGAAATCTCCACCTGGACGCTCCAGCGGTGCCGCTTGCTAGGTATGACGTGAAGCAATGACGTTGTCTCAATTTGTAGAATTACTAAAGCGTTGAAACTGGTGTGGTCACCTCATCAACTTCGAAAAGGTATGGTGTGCGGTAAAGTCGCAGAGCTGCACGCCGCGCCTGCTCGTTACTATATCTAACCAAACTATGCTCATACTACAAACCTCGTACGCATGAGTGCGTGAAAGTGCATTAAAAAAAAATATATATATATATATATATTTAACCCGAAGTTAAAAAATCCCCCCAAAATAGACGAACGCAGTTAAGGAAATTGAGAACAATAGCCAGCCGAGCAGCGTGTGTTTGTAATCTGTGACGTCATTAAAAATCATGACCGTGATTGCGTCATTAAGATTTCGTCCCAGATGTTCTGGAGGTCCTAAGGGCACAGTTCGGATCTTGTCTTAACTTGAAGTGTCTAATACCAATTTCTTCGTTCGATTATCGTCGAACAGCCGTAAAAGCGGTCCTTAAGCCCCGCTTCCGTTCCAATCCGAATTTAACATAACGCTTAGACAATATTGATTAATTAATTTAAAATGAGAAACGAACGTGTTAGTTAAGGCCATAAAACATGGGTAAAACAAGACTCTACAAGAGTTAGCCAATGCTGAATAATGTGACATCCAGAACCACTACATCAAAGAATGTCGAATGCAGAACAGCAACGTCGATGTGCATTATTTATTACAGCAACAAATTTAATGATTTGTTGGCTTAGGTTAATTACCTATCATTTTTGATCGGTCAATTTGTTACGAAGTATCCTGCTGGCCAACATTTTAATAGGAAAGTAGCCGAAGTCAGTTTAAGCGTTTGCCAATTATTTTCCCCTACGAAATCGATTATTCTCCATCTGCCTGGGCTAGGAGATCCCACGAGTGCTAATTAACCTCAACTGAAATTGCTTTAACAAACACAAAAAATGAAACGTCCGAGGGAATAATGCGATGATTAAAACAATCGCGAGACGTTCCCGGAAGGAATGAATTAATGGAGTCCATTACCGGTGTCTTGGAATTTTCGCTCAAGGAAATTTTCAAAAATCCGCGCCTGTGGAAACACTCGAACAATTAACAGCTGGTTGGCGGAAATTAAAAAATGGTTCTGAAGTAACTGTCCGCCTTCTATTTTAAGATTCCTCACTTTTATACAGTGCCTACGTAATCTTCGAACAAGATTTTCAAATTTATGTCAGTTACGATTTGGAATAGGTAACCGCCAGATATCGCCAGGATGTCGGTATGTCTTGAACACAACTCCGGTTCCCGCTTTTTAATATGTGATTTCTTTTCCCCTTCTAGGAAGAATTGGATAAAGATCAAATTGCTCGTGAGTATTTTATAGCAATTCTAAAAAGTAAATCGTCCATTATTTCACCGATCGGAAACAAACCTCTTCGTCCGTCACCCAATGCTAGTTAGTCAAACCCACGGCAGGACGTCCGCGCTTCTTCTTTTTCAAATTGATCCGAACATTGATCGAACTAACCGGGCGATTTCCGTTTCAGTCCTGAAAAAGGCGTTCGATACCTTCGACGTCGAGAAGAAAGGAAGCATCGGCACCCAGATGGTGCGAACCATCTTCACCATGCTGGGTATCACCACCACCGAACAGATTTTGAATGAAATCATTGCCGAAGTGGATACCGACGGTAAGTCCATTCAGAATGTGAGCGGATGAGGTCTGTGAGGGATTTACTGCCTCAGGATCTGGTGAACTGGAATTTGAGGAGTTCGTAACTCTGGCTGCCAAATTCATGGTCGAAGAAGATGCAGAAGCCATGCAACATGAACTTAAGGAAGCCTTCCGTTTATACGACAAAGAAGGTAAGCGTATGTGGGCATGCTTTGGGTTCTCTGTTGCGAAGCCAGAAATTTTGAGTACGCGAGGTGTTTTTAAGTTTCCCACCACGAGGGTGAACTCAGAATAAAAATTCTTCGATCTCGCCTACCTCGAGAGAAAAAGTGACATTTTTCCTTTGAATTTCTCCCATAGATTGATGTTTACTTTTTTGAATCTTATACGGGAGATGGCAGCTCTGTCAGCGCATCGACGAATCACTCAGTTTTACAATTTCGCCTCTACGAATTTTTGAGATATTTACTCGAAATTTCGAACAGAGAACACGTTCATTTTTAGATTCGCTCCGGTCAGCAATTCCAACAATTTTGATCATTCCATCGAGACCCCATCTGATTACATTTATATGATAAATGGGGTACACGAGCGTCAAAAAGGGGGAGGCGTCCCCCTCTTGTGTGGGACGCGCGTTTGCCGTAATATTCTCATCGATTTTCACCCAACGAATGTGACTTCTGACTGCCTTCAATGTGCTCAAAATTGAGATTTCCCCCGATATCACGCTGATTGCGCCAGGCTGCATCTTTCAAGAGCGATAACGATTAACTCGCACGCGAGGTTTCATCTAAACTTAAGTCATCTGCACCTTAACGTCTTCTGGAAAACGTTCGGGAGAAACCTGGATGGGGATTAAAACGGCGGTTTTATTTGATTGTACAGGCAACGGTTACATTTCCACGAAAACCCTCAAAGAAATCCTCAAAGAGCTGGACGACAAGCTGACCAGCGACGAGTTGGACATGATAATCGCTGAAATTGATACTGATGGTTCAGGAACCGTGGATTTCGACGGTAAGTTAGGATGATTCAGTGCTTATCAAATCGTTGGGAAAAATGTTAGTTTCTGGCGCCAAAGTAAATCAAATGAATTGCAAAATAACTTGGCAGGAACGTCTAACAAGATACAGATATTTAAATTGTAGGTGCTCTTGGCAACCAGGAAACATTTAGATCTGAAGTGGTACTTAATCCGTCGGCTTTCCATTATGTAGGATCAAGTTTAAAATAAGTAGCTGTCGACGAAGCGAAAAATAAGGAAACGTTTAGTTTTCAGTGCCTTGTTGAACATTTATTAAATTAATGGAGAGCTTTTTGCACTCCACTTAAGCCCATTTGTTACTCCTCGTGATCATTATTTTAATATATTGCAAATAGCAAACCGGAGAATTGCGAATGTACTTTGCCGCTCTCTGCGCAGCAAAAACGTCAACGCTTAAAATCTTGAGAAGAATTTTAGTGAAAATGTCTATTTTCATTTCTGTTCTGTTTTTCCAGAATTTATGGAAGTAATGACGGGAGGCGATGACTAAAACTGCCACAAATAATGTAATATGGGGAGCAACCTGGCCAAAGTATTATTAAGAAAATCTTTTGTAATGAGAAGTGAAGAGAATGTTGAGGTTACTGCTTTTTTTCTATTATGTACGGTAACTGAATTTATTTTTCTTTGAATAAATATTTGCCGATTTATTAAGTTACGTGTATCAATTCAGTCCTCGTTGAATCGGTCACAGGACGTAGGTCCGAAATGAGCGCAACTCAATAACCCGTCCCTTTATGCGACTCTGCTTTTGAGCAACGGAAAGAGCACGCATTGCTCTATTCGAACTATCACTCAAGCCTTCGTCCCTCGGCAATTTAGTCCGTCGCTCAATAGGCATAAAGACACGTGTGATAACGCACGTTCATCAATTTTGAGTTGTCCGGACGTGACAATGCACCGCGATCGCACCAAACCGTCGGCCGTCCGGAAGACTGCTAGTCCGCAGGGGTCCCAGGTCTAGACCCTTGTACCGGGCGACCAGGTGAGCCTTGGTCTTAGGAGATTAAGACGGGAAATCGGTTTTCATTTTTTGCGCCTGCGTGTATGACGACAATTGAAAAACGCTTACATGGAGGTCGAAATGCTCAGGCCAATTCAAAAATTTGAACGTCCCGCGTAACCGTCCGAGGCTGGAATTGGCGAACTGGCCGGTGGTCTCTTCGTGCAACTGCTGTAGATGTTTTTGCGAACTGTGTTACGTTCTTTTGCTTCCTTTTTCATTTACTTGCTTGGCTGAGCTTTGATATGTAGGCAGTCGTTCAATTTATTCATTTTAACTGTTTTTTAAATCGTATTTAAATAAAGGGTTAAAGAGAAAGGAGAGAAAATTTATCCGACATGGGGTTTTTTCGCTCACGTTGTCGGCAACTTTCCGTTTGTTCAGCTCTGGCCTTCGCTCGGACCAATCGTGGACCGATCGGCCGGTCGCGCGGGACATTCAAACTCTTGAAATTTGAACGCTTTCTGACCCGAAACGGCTCTGATCGGAAGATCGAACAAACCGCGGGACAGCGGACAGCCTTGAGACAGCCTTGAGCATCATGGCTTCCGTGTAAATTTTTTTCAATCGGGTAATGTTCGCAGGCGCTAAAAAATTTAAACCGATTTCCCGCGTCCATCTCCCGTGTCCGGGTCTCTCTGGACATTCGCGACACTACAGAGATGTGCTACGGAGAAACATCTGGAAACGCATAATATTCCTTAATTGTTTCCATTGGGATTCACAAATACGCAGCTAATCATGGTAAAAACGGTGCTGATGACCTCATAGAAACCGAGAGTCCTCTCTGTTTCCACTATAACTTATTATGTATTGAGAAATCTAAATATCTACGCATACGAAACACTTTCAACGAGAAATATCTGTTAAACGGAGGCAGGCACGGAGACAATAGAGGGGGGCGAAAAACTTTTAAAATTGAACAGAAAATGCAAATTTCGATAGATGAACAGTCAGTAGCGCACGAATGAAAACTGCAGTTACGGTCGATTTTTCTTATCTGCGGTGAGCCAGGTGCTCGGGGCCCCCAGTTAGGTCGGTAGGTGTCTTTAGTGAGGTCAGGAAGATCTGCGTAGAAGGAATTTCCCTGCATGTGCGATATAGAATAGCTGATTTTTTCGCAAGAAAAGCATTCGTAGAAAAAGCTATTCTTTCTTTATACGTGATTTTTGCTTTGCTTAGATTATGACGTTATTTTCCCAAGTATTCTAAACTGGTTATACTAGATTTAAGACATTTTGCATTGCAGAAAACTCGTACCGATACATTAACACTAAATGTTTTTCTTGAACTCAGATACACCTTACTCGTTTTCCTACAAATCAGCATATGTAACGAGTGGGTGTTTTCCAGCTGTTAGAAACTCTGTCAACAAGATAGTACATTAAATTATCTTGTCCGTAGTATTTAGAGTGTTGACCCATTATTTTGTCGACGAAAAATTAAAAATAACCCGAATTTTCAAGACCCCCCTTGTGACGATTGTCGAAATAATACAAAAAAAAATCACCCGTAAGGCCGAGATTGCACGCGATTGGTCAAGGTGCAAAAATATGGCTTTGGGACGGACGTTGGTTCAATCTCCTTAACTTGGTATAAAATTCTTCTGTCGACCTCAAACACGCATGCGCGAAAGAAGACCCATTTAAATCAATATTCTTGCTCCTCCAGACACGCCAAAACTGGGTCTGAGGCAAATCTGAAAACACGAGTTGAAAATGTACCACTTCTTTCAGTGGGTGTCAAGGATTCAGTTTTCCATTAACGTCACAATCTTAACATATGGAAAAATGAGTGAATTTATCATTCAACTCAAAGAAAAATAAACGTTGGTAGAAAAGCAGTTGGAATAGTATGTGTAATGTTACTCCCACATTCCCTTGCTTTATGCGAAACCTGATAATAACACTAATAATAATAATAGAGGTGTCTAGTGTGTTTAATGGAAAATACCAAAAAATTGATAGACAATAAATCATAGCAGTGTGGGAGAGCTGGGTCGCCCTTGGGGAAAACGAAGTGCATTCGAATATGAATAGGTGATTACTTAAGAAATTGAAGGAATAAAAATGATCAGGATTCACGAAGGATCGCACAGTTCCAGGCTCGTAAAAAGGGGCGATGTAGGGCGACCCGCACGACTCTACAAGAGTGCAGCTGCAAGATCTGGAACCGACTTCTGTGGATGTTCCGCTCTAGTGACGTTCGGCGAGCTACGACGAACCACTCAAGATCGCCGTTCAGCTATAGAACATGGTAAACCATGACGGGCATGGATATGCCACCTGATAGAAAAAAAATCCTACGAATGTGCTCGTGGTCAAAATACGTTCCTGCATTATTTCTTAAAATTAATCGAACAGGTGCAATAGTTTTCCAACAAGAAAAAATCAGCTGGTAATGAGCTATTTTAGATTTTCAGCGACGACTGCAGACAATGCCGTTTATAATTACTGCATATATAAAATTATCCCCACATTCCTCATTTAATTAGTTCTCGAGAAGCCTTCGCAATTCAGGTACCATTCCTTAAGCAAAATCGTTAAACAATGACGGTATGTGAGCGATTTCGTAATGTTTAAATAATTACTGAAGTTTCGGTTGATCTTTGATTGCAGGACTCCGCGGAACTCTCCAAAGAGCAAATTGCACGTAAGTTGTCCAAACATTTTATTTTGACTTCCTGAAGTGTCCTGCGTTTCGTCAGTGCTGAAGAATGCCTTCGACACCTTCGACGTGGAGAAGAAAGGCAGCATCGGGGTGGTGATGATCGGAACCATACTGAGCATGCTCGGAGTTCAGACCACTGAGAAAATGCTGGCGGACATAATAGCAGAAGTCGACGAGGATGGTAAGACCTCCCAATGGCGAAAATTTAAATCTATTTCGAGGTCCTCATAAAAGCCTACTTGTAAAAATCCATCAAAATCTCCAAACTAATGCATTGTTGTTAATATAAATCAAGATGTTTACTCGGATAGATGTATCATCACTATTTTCAACTTGTGTTTTGATAACCCACGAAATTATTGTTTTCGGAAATATCAACATGAAAAACATACCTGCAGCATCAAGTGTATAATTTATGTTATTACAGATGGCTCGTCATAAACCTTTTATGTAGGCCACAGATCGGATGAAGGCAGCAATGTATTGAACTATTTATACTTTGACAGGATCTGGAGAATTGGAGTTTGAGGAATTCGTCACCTTGGCATCACGATTTATGGTGGAGGAGGATGCCGAAGCAATGCAACAGGAACTGAAGGAGGCCTTCAGGCTATACGACAAAGAAGGTGAGGGAAATTTGCGGTGTCACGGGCTGATCGGTAATCACGGCTGTTTGCACAGGAAATGGTTACATCACGACGAGCACACTCAAGGAAATTCTAAAGGAGCTGGATGACAAGCTGACATCCGAGGAACTGGATATGATCATCACTGAAATCGACACTGACGGATCTGGTACCGTGGACTATGACGGTGAGAAAAGTTTTCAAAAATATCAAGTCAAATTCGCAGACCGACGCCACTTGGTCCAAGGACTGTGACGAGTCGCTATAAGCAATGCTGAGTTTCCCTATTGTTGTCCAGAAAAGTACGGTGGGCTCATCGCTGCCAATTACTTCATAAGTTATTTCTGGACTTTTGTTACACGAGATTTTGTTCAAATCCGTACCGATGTGTGCAATTTTCAAAAATACGTAAATATAGATGCCCCCCTCGGGCCGCGAACAGAACTCCTCAGGATTTCCTTTTGCCGCGGTGTCACTGAGCATTCCTCGCGCATTTCGCGCTTAAGTGGGCGAGAAGGAAAAAACTCCAGCGAGAAATTAAAATAATGAAACGAAAATAGGCAATAGGGGACACTTTCGCACTTAAAGCTGAATGGCCAAATTTCACGGGGAAGAAAGGGCGTTTCCTGGCTGGTTAGGCAGATAGCAGATTTTATAACCTGAACCGAATTATTTCAGAATTCATGGAGGTGATGACCGGAGGAGATGATTAACGAGGGCTTAGACACTCGGTATTCTGCGATGTCCTGCAGTTACAATTTTTACACTTGCAAATATCGTATAAAGTTTTTACCTTGTAAATGAAAGCAAACTGTAGATAGGTGGCTACTGAAGCCATGTTAGATTAGGTTAGCCCTGAATGAAAATCCTGCGAGAGTTCAAATGAACCGCGTTAGGATTTACTGGTCAGTTTATGAGAAGTTATCGGCATAACTAGAATATTGCGTGGTTATTGCAAATAAGTAAAATGTAGGTGTGGCTGGTCGAGTATCAATTTGTCCCTGCAAATATGTTAATAGTGAAACATTATTTCAATAATTACCGTTAAATCTGTCTAAAAGACTGAAACATATGTAAAAACTAATAATTTTCCACGTAAAATATTGTTATATGGCACACAGATATTTTCCTTCATTAAATATTGTTTACTGGTGTATTTACAAAAATAAAGGCGTGAGTTTCAAGTTCGTTTGTATAAAATCACTTTATTAAGACCTCGGAAAAATTATGCCATTTCCAGCCCAAACAGGGCGTAACACGTGATCGCGGAGAGTTTCCAGAGGGGCAGATGTCTCTGCCATGTAATTGAAAAAAAAACAAAAAAAAAAACCGCTAATACACGGTCGAAAACGGACTATTGTCGATATGCAAGTTTTTTTTTTTTTTTCTTTTTCTTTTTTTTTTTTTTTTTTTTTTTTTTTTTTTTTTTTTTTTTTTTTTTTTTATAGAGGAGGGAAACCTTCGAAAGGTACCCGGTCTGATGTTACAGCGACCGGATTATGTGGGATTCGTCCCTGAGTGGGACGCCTACCCACTAAAATCCTCCCCTTATCACCCTGAGTCCTCCCCGCAACCGCCGTTAAGCATTACTTCAGGGGGGTGGTGGTCGATATACAAAATTGCAGATTTTCGAACTTTCGCAAGTGTCTGCAATTGCAGCAAATTGCAATCGGTCTCGAATGTGCCTCGAGTTAAGTTTTCAACATTTTTTACACCTATTTTTCAAGACCCTCCGCAACGAAACGCCAAAATCGCCCGCAGCCAAGTACCATATAGGGCGTTGTTTGCGTCACGTGTCACTTCACGCTTCGTATCTTTTTTGGAACAACTCGCGTGAATCCCGATTCCCCTTCGATCCGTCTTCGATTCTTCAGCATTTCGGTCTCTTGCAGTGGCCTGGCATATTTCATCGTTTTCGTACGAATCTCAAGGATATCTTCCGAGGCAAACTGAGCACGTAAAGGAGGTAAGGAAAAAGACACGCGGCTCAATTACCGACTACCCAAAGCAGTTGGTGGTCAGATTTCTTAAAATTGGAATGAGCATAAGCGAAATAACAGAAACACGTTTTTTCCGCCATCCTGTATATCGAAAATGGTGCGCGCGACCACGGGTCTGTTGGCATTTTTTTGACCGCCGAGCCCTACGGTTCCCTGAAATATCACCGTGATGATGTGGGACGCTCTGTATCGCCGGGGGCACCTACGGGGGCTTATCTGGTCATCGCTCAAGTCACCAAAAGAAAGCTGAAATTCCCATACATTTTCTAACTGATGCAATAAGCTTAATGTGCCAAAATGTCTCGTTCCGGACTTAATGTGACAAAAAGGTTATCACACATCTGTTACCAAATGCTTCTGTAATGCGAAATGTTTTAAATGTGAATTTTCACCTTTAAATTGCTGTTTTTGGCAAAAACAAACCGCAATCGTGGCAAATGTTAAATTGATCTTTAAAATCGTGATTCAGACGCACGTTTCGCGCCAGTTAACGAGAGAGATCCCTTGTGCGACCGTTTCTTATCGTGTTTTTGGCAATTTCATCGTTGTGAAGAATTGATCTTTGTTGATCTAGAACTCCTTTGCCATCAACTGGCGATTAGCATACGAAATCTTCTCGGTTGAGTCTCGATTCGGCCCCGGCCGATCGCTTCAAGTTATGGTCAAAAATCGATTCTCACATCGAAACTGTAATCAGAGCATATCTGTACAAATTAGTGTTACTCAAACAAACTGCCCGAGAATTAGTATGAAGTACAATGATTGATATCTTCTCAAACAAATTAAAATATCTGCTTTAAACCTACGCTTTTGAACGGTTCGAGATGCAATCTCTCCAAATAGGCGTCTCTCTTACCGCTCCTCGAGCAAAAGACAATTTACTTTAGATGTCCTATCGGAAGAAATGCGTATTCAAAAAGGACAACACCACTTTCGTGCCTGATAGTGATCAAATACCTTGCATCACCAGCGCAGCCTGTGAACCGTCATTCTAATTGCCGCTCTCGATATCGACATATCAGGACCGTGATGCAAATTCGGTTGCCCAACTTCGGTATTTACCATTATTTCATGTAAAAACATCTCATTTTCTATGCAAACGTTGACCAAACAACGTCATAATTGTCCGCGAACGGGTGTGTTCCTCAGTGGAAACCCTCAATTTGTAAATTGATCAGTGCTTTTCCAGCAACACGTAAATTTCGTGGGTTAACTGGGTATAAATTTGCTTATTAGGTATGTGAAATGTTTAGTTTATGGAGTCGCAGGTACTAATAAGTACCCTTTAGAACTGCAGTCGTGCGTGGAAATACTTTAGCATGGCGAGAGCTTTCGCTGGCACTGGTGAATAACAATTTGTCCCTAACCGGTCAAGCCATGCAGCGAACCAATAAGCTGATAAGAGGATTGTTGTCCGAGTTGCGTAATAATATGGGTGGGCAGAGTGGTTACGACTGCAAACAACATTTTCTTATCTATGAGGACAGTCCCAGAAGTAGCCGCCCCGACACATAGATGGCGCTATTTTGTCGAAAACCTGCCGATATTACAGAGACCTAACCTCAAAAAGCTCATGAATAAAATTTAAGGGTGTTGCGTTTGCTTCGGAGCCGTTTTTTGTGAAGGAGGTTTTGGGAGCACAAAAAGAATCATCGATTCGATACTTTCATTTGAAAGGTCTTGGCCCGTCCAACATCAGAGCGGTTTCAGATTCTACCCCGGGCGAATCGGGTCCTTCCTTCATAATTTTAACATGTCGGGTCAGACGCGGCCGCACGAACTAACAAAATGGGCTCGGCCATTGTCGCCCGATGACACTCCAGATGCGGCCACTTCAGACATTGCAGTGAAAATGCACAAAACTGTACTGGAAGATGGGAATTTTAAAACATACTGTCCATCGCATTTTGACCGGACAATTGGATGTGAGAAAGCTGTGCGCAAGATGTATGCGCGACCACTCGCAATTAAACAAATACAGCGTCGCGATGACGTTTCAAGGAAGTCTTTGGCAAAGGTTCGCGGCAGCAAAGCTGAGTTTTTGCGTCGATTCGGAACCATGGACGAAACTAGGGTCCATCGTTGAAACATGTTGGACGAGAAGGCAGTCAAAACGACGACACGAAGGGAAGAATCGATTGCAAGAGAGGCGGGAACCGTTCCATCTGCAGGAAAGGCGATGGCGTCAGCTCCATCTCCTTCTGTCCCCCATTCGGACTGTCTCTCCAAAGGAAAGACGACAAACGGGAAATATTATATGAATTTATTGCAACGTTTCGGCGAAGAAATTAGGAAAAAGCGACCGCATTTGGCGAAAAAGAAAGTGTCATTTCATCAAGACAAAGCACCAGGTCACACGTCCGCCATCGCGTTGGCCAAACTCAATGAATTTGGTTTCGAACTTCTTCCTCGGCCCCCCTATTTGCCAGATTCGGCCCTCTCGGATTATTTTTTATTTTCAAACTCGTAAAAATGGCTCGGTGGAAAGAGATTTGCCAGTAACGGAGAGGTGGCGTCCGAATTTGACGCCGATATCGTTAACTGCCAATCGAATAGCGTTGTCGGCACGTTTGCAGCCCTTCTGAGTTTCGAGCAAAACACCCAATTTTGATATTTCCTATGACCGCCATATTGGACTGTGGTGGCACCGAATGGGCAATAAAAGAACTGTTAAAGAGCGATGACGCTTTTACTCATTTCTTTTACGTTGGTGGGTCCAAGGGCGGCTTTTTCATGCATTATTACCGAACTTCTTTTATTATCAACGCTTTATGATTAAAGATGCACGTGCCTTCCCCTCTTCAGAGACGTTGATGGTTATGCGTACGTGCCAAAAAAAGGCCCCGGAGCCCCGATACCCTTCCTGCGCAAATCGTCAAAAATTTATGTTTCAAAGAGGTCGGAAGACGAGATTTTATGATCACAAGAGTATCCGGCGTTCCTTTGATCTGCCAAAGAAATGAGAATTTTAATGGTTTAGAACGGACAGCCTCGACCCCTTAGTCATGATTTCGCAGGTGTCGAAAGGAAACCGCTGATGTTTTCAAGAAAATATCGATGTTAATATAAAACTGACGCATCACGAATAGGTTCAACACTGGGGGAGACGAACCAGTTCAAGTCCGCAAAAACAACATTTTTTTCACTTAATTAACACCCAAATCTAGGTTATTGCTATTGCCCATTTGCGTGATTCGTGGCAACAGATGTAGGATATGGTATGTAAATTAATGGATTAGATTATTAATCGAGTCACTTTCAATGGACTTTGACCTATCATTTAACAATAAGCTCGATCGGCGTGCTCTCAAAAATTTCTAGGATCATGCTTCTGATTAATTACGTAAATATGACAGCAATCATAACTCATTAATTTAATTGAGTTTTCGTTAAAGTCGAGTCAGTTCAAGTGTCTTAAATCGTTACTAATTTAATTGGGGGTCGGCCAATCTGCGACTGGCTCTCAGAGTGTGAAGACGACTCGTCGAAGCTCATAACAACAGGTGACCAAGAAATTGGGTTCGTCTACGACAGTGTCGCACGTCGAAGACCTCGGACCAAGCGTCAAACGTCAACTCGCAAAGCGGGTGTTCGCCGAAGGAAAGTTACATTATCCACACGGTGGGATTACAAAGGTGCCCTATCTGGATAAACTGACCATCGAAATCCTGAAGCGGTCAGGATCGATAACTTGTAAGAGTGCTGCGTTCCGACAACGCAAAACTGCGTGCAAGGTTGCCTGCCCGCCGTAATCGCTGCGACTTGGAATGTTACGTCGCGTCCGGCCTATTCTCCAGACCTAGCACCGTCGGATTATCGTCGCGGTGCAAAATGCCCTTAATGGAAAAACTTCCGCGACCAATAATGGAGATGTCGCGGCAGCTTTCTGCCGGGGGGGGGGGGGGAATCACTTTTGTTTATCGCGAAATCGCCCCGGAGACGGACGAATGTTGTTGACCGATATGGACATTTAAAAAAAAATTATTTTTAGTGGGAAAAATTGCCCGTCGCTTACGCCGTGAAACGGGCAATGACGTTTTCGACTCGTCCGACGCGTAAATGGCCATTTTGTGAGGATCATAAGAAATCTTAGATGATTATCTTCCGCAAATTCGAGGAAACGCAACGTTCGTCTCAAGCCCTATTATGAGAAACGCAAAGGGGGATTATTTAAAAGACGATCCAATTGCGAGAATATCCCACTAACTTTAAGGCTCATTGCGAAACGCAGACCCGTTCAATGACAAAGTGAGTTCCTGTCTGCCTTTCATTTCTGCATCAATATTCCTATTCTTTCGATTTCGCAAACAAAGAAACCGACAAGAGTCCGAGCCTTGCCCCGACGATCTACGGGGTGTATGTGTATTCAGTGCCGTTTACCCTTCTTTAAAAATCGAACCAATCAGCATTTGGAGTAATAACTCATAGAAACAGGACGAAAACGCTCGTAATTGTGCTGGTGAATGTACGCTCGTACGTGACTCAGGCTTGTAATCGTATTAACGTCTGAGTACCTACATAACGACCGCCACAATATAAACTGAGACAAAAGCATAATTTCTCAATCATGTAGAGAAAGGCTTAACGTGAATTTATGAGGAATTGCAGGACCAGGAACTCTCTTTTAGGCAGCTCCGCTTCGGTACTATTAGTGAATTTATTAGCTGGCTCATTAATTTATAGCTAATTCCTCACGCTCTGTTTCTTTTTAAGAAGCAAGAAGATACGTATCACGATAATGAAACAATAGTTAAACAATAGGAAGCGTGTCAATGGCTTCTCCTATTTACAAACAGCCCGCGGGAAGTAATAACTAATTTTTCTGAATGAACGCGCGACCACTTGGCAACTGGTTCCTATGAATTTCTAATGCGCTCATGGGACAGGTAGAATTTACCAAAAAAAACATTACAAAAACAACCAAGCAGCTCCCAAGACCTTTAACTCGCATCAGCTTGTAGAAAGTCCATAAATCGGTCCCGTTCAATGCAAATGGAATTTCTCGAATAAATCCTTTAGGAACTCACTGCGAGAGGACAAGCGGTCAGATCATTGTGAAACCTGATGAATTATGACGCCTGATAAGCATACGCATTGGCGACTGATCATGTCTTCCGTTAAAAAATTGGGAAATCCTTCGATCTAGAATATTCTCTTTAATTAACATTCCCCTTACGATATCGGTGAAGATCACATGGTAAATACCGGTTCGGAAAGGTATTTCACCTCGAAGAAGAAATTTCAGTCTCAGCTTACAAAATAAATCTTCGCCAGTGCTTCTGATGGTCAAGTTCATTAAAAACTGCTTCGTCTAAATGGCGGCACTTAATTCATTGCATCAGATTTTGTCGTCTGCAAGTGCAAGGTCCTCTTGGTTGCACATACATGGTAATGAGAGAAGACATTCGTGGTTCCTACTAATTAATGTATTTGTATTGGTAGAAATTTTGAGTTCTCCTTCTTGCTTAGCGCCCCCGTAAATTTGGAGATAAAATCGACGGTGCAGGTCTCAGTTTGTCCGTCGCCGAAGGAGGTTAAAGACGTCAGTTCCACGTTAATCTTCTGAATCTCCTTTATGCTACAATATGAGCCTAATGGTTTCTCTTTCCTCCCATAACGTTGCGAAAGATGCAAGTTTAATTCATTAACTGTCACCATAACAGCATTTGCTCTGCCCACGACGTGATCATCATCCTCCATAACATGAACGTCGTCACCGATAGTGTGTAACTGACAGCTTAGCAAAGCGTTCGACTAAATCGGTACGTTAAGGTGGAGGTTTACTCGGCTATAGAACAGCACATTGTCGCACTGAGCCCAGTTTGCCAAACGAGGAGCCGCCATCGCTGCAGGAAAACGGCGAAAACATAACATTCGTAGGGATTGCAGTGCGGTAAAGTAGCCATAACCGTTTCGGATTTAAAATAAATTACGGATTTTTTTCGATTTTTTCGCCCTTGAAACTGACGATAATGAAGTGAGAAGTTGCTTCCTTGAATGGTTCCTGAGCTAGTACGCTTCTCTCTAGATCGCATCCTGGAAGTTGTTCCATTCATTTTGAACACGCTGTATGATTTCGCGAAGCACACGGACAAGACCATTTAAAAGCTGGTAATTTTTAATTAGCTTTTCAAACATACTAATTACTGTGCGCGGTTCCTCTCCAAGCTTCCAGGTAATTTGCATTAGCATTTGTTCTACATGATGAATAAGGGGAAGCCATCGAATATGATATGAAGAATATGATTAAGAAAAAAACCTTGTTAACTATGCAAATTAATGGCCTAATTTGGACCATAGAAAGTTAGTGATTTACATAAACGTGCAAAATTTTATGTTTGCTATACTTACACATATACAGAGCAATAAAGCTGATATAATGATAATTATCGCATGCTGAATGATTGAGTAAACCCGGAAGAAATTTTGACAGGTTTCACGTCTTGGTTCCTGGTTATCGCTCCCGGAGAGTCATCGAGGCATTGTAGCAAAATTGATGTTACGACAGACATCAACCCTTTTAGCGCGTAAACAAACCACGCCCGAAAATGAGCTTTTACGTTACGGAACACTTCCGCAAATTTGAGTGAAAAAACAACTACAAAAATTGTATGGCAATAAGAGCATGTGTGTCGCTATATTAAGTCGTTTTTGTAAGACTTTATAATCGCCAATTCCAGTGCAGTAATATTGACTATAAGCATATTAAGCACTTAATTTAACGCTCGGTGTAGAACCTTTAATTGCCCCTTTCATAAAAATAAACTTTCTTGTCTAGACCAATTGAAGGCTGACGTTTAAATTAAGTGTGTTATTGAGCCGCTTGTAACATCATTGCGCATGCCCTTCAACTTGGACGGGACGTTTTGCCGCATCCACTCCGTTTCGGCCAGGTGCTTCCTGAGTTCCTGCCTGACGGTAGTGACTGCCTCACCGGGCACCCACAGGGAAACACAAATACGCTGGCGGGGTTTTGTACTTGAGTCGAAGTACCAGGCGGGCTACCGTCATGAATAATGGGGGTCCAAAGGGTCTCTTACACGAATTACAGTAAATTTAATCACAGACTGGTTGAAATACAGGGTTGACTGGCGATTAAACTATTAACAATGATGCCCGTGTACAGATTTCTATTGCGAAGAGATGCGTTGGAAGTTGGTAAGGTTATGTATTCTAACTTGTGAAATCCAAAGAGAAGCTGCAGTTAACGCGACGAGATGAGAAACGGTTCTGATTTTGAGAGGTGGTGCTCTTTCCGGAAAAATGCAGGTCCCAGGGTCTGGTTCTTTCCCACGATTTCGTGGGAAAATCACCACTTTGATGATGCTTTGACACCATTGCCTTATCTCTAACACCCTCTGGTTGCGAGACATCCCACCCTAATTCACTTTACCTATTTCACGATCCGCGCTTCGTAAATTAGGGTGGAGGTGAGCCAGATGAATGGTAATTAGCGCGGCAGCCATGGTTTGGTATCTGATGGTATGTCGAGGCTCGGGCTCCGTTTCCCATTTATTGTTACCTATTGCCCAGATGTTAGGGGATTGCGTGAGAGCGACCTTTACGCTGGGGTTTCTCCAACACGTCCTATTCCCCAGATCTAGCACCATCGGATTACCGTGTGTTGCGGACGCTTGTAATGGAAAAACGTGCGCCACTGAGGAAGATGTAAAAATGTAAAAAAAACGCGCTCGGGTCAGGTTGCCGGAAAATAATGTAATTTTGTGAGCGCGACGTGGCCCCAAACATGGAGAAATATTATCGAACAAAGTGGATAATACTGTTGAAAATTCCACTGTGGCAGAAAACGAATCTTCCACGTGCCAGTAAGAATTCATTTAAATGTTGTGGGAAAAAAACGAACCGAATCCAATAGAACAACTTAGGCCACAAGCTATTGGCCTGCTGGAAAATTCCCAAAGGACTAAAGTCTTGAACAGCGAGAATGCATTATCAGTGCTGTCACAAGCCCCTTTCGTTCATAGAAGAAATAACCTCCAACTGACACGATTTACCACCGATTGCCAGACGAGTTGCGTGTGGCCCTTGTCCAGTCAAGATCTCCTGACATTCCTGTGTCTCCAAATGAAGCACGAACAAAAACATTCGAAATATACGTGGTGTCGCATCATAATTTCAGCAAACGAATCATGTAAGAAAGTCGTTATTTTTGGTGGAGAAATTGTGCGATTTTGTGGGCCACCCGGTGTTATCGTTGCGTGTCGCGATAAGGCAATAGAGGACGAAGGAACGAGCCGAAAACCAGTAGCGGAGGTTGGCAATTTTTCCACGGTATATCTGGCATTTAGTAGAACCGGTCAGTAAAAGTGGTGACCATGAAAAACATAAATAAACAATTCTTCTTTCACAACCTTTAACAACGCATCTTCAGCTACGATGATTTATTGTTGTCTCGATGATCCGACTTTGAAATCGAAAGTTACTTTAATCTCTGTTACGCGAAACAGAGTCCCTAGGGGTTCTCTATTATATCCCAGTTGTATTGATTAATTAAAATCTCCTACTTAAAAAAAAAAAAAAAAAAAAAAAAAAAAAATCGAGATAACTTTCTCTCATTGTAGTACACGAAGAAAAATGAGGTGATAATGAAAGCTAATTTAGTTTACTTGTTACGTGCTATAACAACTATTAACGTGTTTATATTGACCAGGTTACATAAAAACTATTAAGTAAAATGTGTGGAATCACTGATTAAGTACGAAGCGCGATGCACGCTACATGAACTGATAATGCTGCAATTACCAGGAAAGTTATGGAAACTTATTGATACACATTTGTCCGGGCAGACAAACCACGTACTGCATGATAACCGATATAAGTCCTATAATTAATTTGTTTATTGTCGGTTTAGCGTTTTTTCTATTTTTTTTTTATCAAAAATGAACTATATGTGCATGTACTTATGCATGTGTAATTACCAGACATGTGAAGTTATGTTACAATGACACGATGTTACAGCAATGTATCTTTCCATCGTACGTACATAATTACGGCATGCAAGGTGCAGTCCAAAATTTTTAAACACGGAGGAGCTACGAAACACACATGGATCGCAACCTACATGTTATGTACCTCCTTATCCTTAAACCAAGCATCCATCATACGTCTTCTCATCCCAGACAGCACGAACCTTTCCCGGTAACATGGGGTAACCATAGGGATGATTTAGAGCAATTGGACAGGTCACCAGACTGCCCTTTCATCTGTACTTGAGCGATTAGCTGCGACCAAAGTCTCAAGTCCCCGGGTTGACCCCGGGTCCCCCCCCTTAGCAGTGCAATTTAGATAAGTTGTCCTATACATATGTATGTAAGTAGTTTTCAGTCCCAAAACCAATCAATTCATTATAACTCTTCGGGCAGAGTACATAGAAGCTCTTACATTCCTCCGAACAAGAAGTCTAGAGTGAAAGTTTAGAACTTTAATAGTAAAATACAAAGTTGTTAGTGAGTTGCCTCAATCCTGACAAATCTACATCGTGGTGTCGACCACGTATGAAATGCCGGCTGGTGTCACAACCTAGAGCCTTTTCGTATCGTCCTTTGACGGCATTCGTAGAACTCCGGAACACCTGGAAATATCGCTAAGCAGCACTGGGAAGCTCGACAGCTTCGGCAAATTCCTCCGGAAGTAATAGATCTAGGAAGAGTCTTTGTGCCATAATTGCCAGAAGTCCAAATTGCCATTTGAGTTCCATTTTGCGTATCTTGCCAGCCATTACTGGAGAATGTCGCTTCCAAACCACTTCCCCCGACATAGCTTTCGGAGGATTATGATGCGGTTAAAGCTGTTTTTAATATATTCAACACCAAGCTGGAAGGACGTATAAATCATTCCTATAGAGTTAACGAACTGTGTCTTTTCTCGAAGGAAATCTCCTAAAGGCATCCGGTCTGCTGTTCTGGCCACTGGACAATGTGGCATTCGCCGAAAACTTTCAGTTTCCTTCTCCAGCAGCCCGAAACGACGCGAAACTGTCCCTGGGGGACGAATCGTCAGAGTCGGGGGGGCCGGCTGTCGATCACCTTCATGCTCGGGGTTGTTGTCCCTCCTGAGTGACACGCTCAGCACGGCTCTTTTCTCGGAAAATAGCCCTGCTACAGCGGTCCTATTTTATTTTACTTTCCGACATGAGGGACATTGAAGTTAGATTAAACGTCGGATTAGATCCGCGCAGTCTTTGCGCGCACGAGCATTGGAAAACGCAATTGTCCCGCGGTGTCCGCGGCTCCCACACTCCTGGCCCGTTTTCCCCATCCCGTGGATGTAGCTCTTGAAGCTACCGTGTCCTCCGAACGCCCGAGTTAGATCAAAGTTCGACATTTGCTCGACACCTGTAGAGGTCAGGTTGGTCCATTGTGCCTTATCCGCTGGAGGCGTCCACCGTGTTTTCCAATTCTGGACGGTCGTTCGCCTGGTCAGCCGCGTGTCCGTCCCCTTGACCCGAGACCATTCAATGTTAAACTGGTCTAATTGCGCTTGTTAGGACTGACTGATGTTGCAGAAGCGCTACTCCAATGTCCTAAAGATTATCCAGACAAGGACATCAATGAAGTAAATTTTTTTTTCATCCGATTGACGTACAGTGACCAGCAAAAGTGTTCACGCAGCTGTGACGCTGCTAAACAAAATGAAATAGCAATGTGACCAGTACATTCTAACATGATCTAATTACTTCTGATCTAAACGGCAACGTGTAAATAACTAATCTATATATTTTTTATTTTTTTGTTTACTAAATCATATTTCTTATTAGTGCTATTGCAAAATGTTTACAAACATGTCATAAAATTAGCCCGAAAAAGTATTTATACATTTGCGTCGGCACGCAAAAACAAGTCCGAACCTGCAAGGGAGGCGATCGTATCTGCGGATATTTATTGCTAAATTATACGAGCTGTTAATAGCAAGTGAATGTGAGTATTAGATCAGAAATTAAATTAAAAATTAATTGTTTCAGGCCGTAACGGTGACGAAAATTGTTAAAAATGACAATTGCTGAGAGAGAAATAAAAATCAGGTTACAGAGAGGAAATGAATCATATGGAGAAATAGGGCAAATACGTAATGGGAGTTTTGCAACGGTCCAAAGCATTATCAAAAAGTTTAAAAAGGAAAACTCCGTTCTTAATCGCAAACGAACAGGACGACCAAAAACAAAAAATAACTGTTAGAGAAGAGAGAAAAATTTCACGAAAACGCCAACAGAATCCAAGAATAAATGCTGCAAATTTGGCCGCAAGGGTTGAAGAAATGTTTTCAAAAAAAAGTAAGGTCCTGTTCAAAAGGGGCTAGAAAGAAACCTTTTATTAATGAAAAAATAAAGAGAAACGTTTAGAATTCGCAAAACAATATACAGGGTGTCCGTAAAAGGTCTGTACAAAGTCCTACCACACATTTCCGGGGTGAGGACATGATGAT
This sequence comes from Euwallacea fornicatus, assembly GCF_040115645.1. Lineage (NCBI taxonomy): Eukaryota > Metazoa > Arthropoda > Insecta > Coleoptera > Curculionidae > Euwallacea > Euwallacea fornicatus. The sequence goes on from NC_089570.1 coordinate 2,353,147, forward strand.
TTAACCTAATTCGTCCAATCCAAAAGCGGACGGTTGTCGAATTTCAGGGCGTCAAAGACCAAAAAATCGAAAAAAATTAATTACTTCGTCGGTAATGCTGCTATCTAAACGCAAATGTCGCATCGGGGGGTTTTAAAGGGTGAGAAATCGGAATTCGTTCATATTTTCGATGCACAATGTAGAGGGCGTTGTCGACGCCCGATGAACCCTCTTTGAAAGTACATAACTTTTTTATCGCCCGGTATAAAATTTATTTGTGACTAAATTTGTGTTTTCCTACGTGTTTTAAAAAGGAAAAAGGTCTCTTGGTGGAAGTCTCTACAAGCACTCTTTCTTGAGATATTTGATTTTGAAAGTTTGCCGCATCTCTAGTGCAGTAGCTATCCGTGCAGCTGAACACCTCGTGAACTATTTGAAAATGCAATTTTAACTAATAAGTAATTGTATATTTTCTCAACTGGTCGCTTTTATTAAACGTTCGAAGTGATCTTCACACAGACGGATCGGTGGAGGGAACGATGCTCCGGCAATCTGGCCGCCGCGCTCCCCTGATTCAACTCCACTTGATCACCTTTTATGGGGGAGTCGAAAGTCAACGCCCGTGAATGACGAGGGGCATTTGTGGGGACGAATTCGGAATTCAGTGGATGTTTTCAGAAACGACGAGGGACTGACGGCGAGGGTCCACTTTGACGTTTTATGCCGAATTAATCCTTGCGCGGATGTTAACGGAGATCGCTTCGAACGCTTACTAAAAGCGAACAGTTAAAAAAAACTACTCACGAAGTGCCAAACACGTTGAGCGTTTATTAAACTTATTGTTTATTGAAATTTATGCTTTTACTTCCTTGCGAGGGCTCTGCATTCACTGGCGTTCGTCGAGGATGAGCTCAGCTGGTGACCGCGTTCTTGGCGATTGTCCAGCAGTTCCAGAAATCGAAATAAGGAATTACATTTTGTTTCGTCTAACTGAGGCTCCAAATCAAACTTCACTAAGAGGTGAAAAAAAGTTGCGTAATAGACCGGAAATTTCACATTAAACAAAAATTAATCGTCTTTATGACCGAATTAAAGAAATTCTGGTGCATTTAACATTCGGCCAATTGACCACTACCCCTGATGATTAACGATCCCCGTCTAATATACCCCGGGAAGCAGGAAGACTATGCACCGAATTTCGTTGCGATCCGCATAGCCGTTTTCGACTTATTTGCAAAATTTTAGAAAAAGTCAAACTTTGACGGGCAGTATCTCCAAAAGGGGACAATTTCTTATATAAGTACATCACCATGAATCGATATATTTTGGACCAAGGAACATGTGGTTGACCCCCTCATTCTGGGACACCCTGTATATCATAATATCAGTTCTAATTAATTGCATTATGTATGGGTACTTCTGCGGCCTAATTTTACGATACATTGGCAAACATTTTGCAGCAGTACTTATAAACAATACGGTTTAGTAAAGAAAATGATTATAGATCGGTTGTTACATGTTGCCGCTTGTAGCGAAATTAATTAGATAATGTTACATTATACCGATTACGCTTTTATATCATTTTGTTCAAAGGTAAATGAATACCTTTGCTGACGGGCGTATATAATTTCATTGACATCCTTGATGTTGGATTAAAAGTTTGAATATTCGCCAGCGTTTTCTAACAACCTCCAATAACCAGCGGTTTTTACTTCCTTTCAGCTCTCACGTCTGCGTTTTTGCTATCGACTGACGCAGTTCCACAGCACCATCCACCGTAATCTAAACCAAAACCATCTGGTATATCGATAAAAAAAAAAAACAGTTACACGATCGTTAATGTTCCCTTCATTTCCTTAAAATGCATCCCGTGTGCCTCGCCCGCCCCGCGCGGCAGCCGACAGTTTGGTGGTCCCTGTAACCAGCCCCGGGAGCTCAGCTGCTGCTGAGGTTGCAAAACTTTTTCAAAATTCTGAGGTTACCGTTGCGCAACCAGAAACATTTTTTGCTCTCATGTGGAAACGTTTGTTTGGCCCAAAACCAGACGAAATGAATTAAGGTTTCGCCATCTGTCCCGGATTTAAAACGAGAATTAATATTTGACAAATAATGACCTCAAGTTGGTCATCGAAATAATAGTGTGAAACCATTCTAAATATGCCTAAAAAATTGATACCTTAAGCTGGATTTGAGAGTTCAAGCCTATTAGCGGCCAACCAGAAATGAAAGTCAAAAAACGCGTTTTTTGATAACTACATAAGTAATGTTTTTATACGAGTAAACGCCGCAATTTGCTCATATCGTTTCGGTGAAACACAGCAAAATGTAGTTTTACGACAAAATATATTTCTTAGTAAATAAGTTTTTAAGTGCTTTTCGTGCTGTAGATTAGATTCGCCCTATCAATATGTAATTTCGTTAAATTTCTAGCTTTTGAATGTATCAAGTAAAGAGCGTTTTAGAGTGCTAAATATCGATATATCGAAATTTTCTCTAACACAAACGCACTCGACAAAACAAACTTACTGGACTATCTAGTAGATCCGGACACTTACCAGTAGTTACACTTGACTAATTAGTTTCACATTTAGAAATTAATTGTTCTATTCTCTCTGGCCAGATGAGAAGTTTCAGTAAAAGTGTTCCATTTAATTTGCAAGAAATTTCGTCCATCGGCATTAAATCCATCAATTAGATTTGCTTAAAAAGGAACAGGTGTGCTTTTCGATTAGCTTAAGAGTATCATTTCAAATGCCCCGCCCAATTAAATCCGAGTTCTTATAGCGAAAAATGTGTAGGTAGCATTCTTCACTCAATCGAGAAAAACGTTGGAACGGAAGAGTTGTTTTGGGTTATTTGGAGTAATCACTAGATAGTGATCTTAATAATCATTTTACTTTCTTTATATTAATAGATTCTAATAAACATTTTCGTTACGGTTATTAAAGGTGTGTAAGAAATGGCTGAGTGGCCACGTATGGTTGAAAATTGGTCTGCAGTGCTTTGTTACGTAAGCGAAGCAATCGGGACAGGAAGTTCACATTATACCAAGTCTCGATCGTTGCTGAAAGTCCATCGTGTAACGTTCGCGAGATGGAAAGCCCGAACTTTATTTTGCAGGAAAACTTTTGGTCAACGGTTCTGGTCAGTCGGGGCGGGACCCGTAGCTGCATCATCCCGGGCAGGATTTTCTGGCGTCCGATAGCACAGTGAAGCAGGACTATCGCTCCCTACTCCGCCACTGACGCGGACCCGGATTGATCTTTTCGGGAAAATTCGCTCTTAAGTCGCCTCTTTGAGAGTGGTATCGGTGGCGTCCCTCGTGCCCTGGCTCGAATTGAATTTCCCTGGGAGCGGTCCAGTTAAAGAACCAGAAAGGCTATCCGGCTTCTCTCCTCCCCGTTCTATTTGAGATGTTTATTGTCCGTCCCTCGCCGGCTCACAAACCAAATTTTACTTATGTAAAAGTCCAGAAGCTTCAACCGACAGAAACGTCGGGCTGGTGCAACAGTAACGGCGATCTATTTCAACAAATTTTATTCGATAAGAAGATTTAGCAAAAACACGTCTGAACGATTATTCTGGATGATATCCACCATGGACTTCAATAACTGCCTCCCACTTGCTTGGTAGAAGTCGCGATTGTCGGAGGCGACTCGCGCTCCGACACCAACTCATCAAAATTGTCATGAATTTGATTCGTTTGGCAGTTTTCCAGAGACCGATCGATGTGATAGTCCAGAGGAGCTTTCGTGGGAGCATAGGGCGCACGTAGGAGAGAATCTCGTCCCTTATTGATAATGGGGTCGACGAGACGACGTCCAACACGTGGACGTGCATTATAGCAGTGGAATTCGATGTGGTTAAAGGCGGTCAAGCCGGGTCAGCTAGGAGTCGCTGTTGAATTGCCCATTGCCGTTTTTGTCCGGAATCCGCCACTTTTTTCGCTCGGCCAATGATGATCTCCCAGTGGATGATTCCGCTTCTCTCCCACCAGCCATACCACGCGACCTTCTTCACGGATAGATGCCTACGGCATTCCTTCGGGTGGATCGTCTTCACCCTTCATTCTTTCGACTTTTTTGACCGACAGCCATGAGCAGCCGCGATGAAATTATTTAGAAACGGACTTTGCTCGTTTCGTTGCAGCAAATGAGCAAAAATAAGGGCACGTTCGGCCTCGTTGGTGGCGGATCCGCAAGGGGCCCATCCAGCCCTTTTCCACACTTTTCCGAGTTTCGCGAGGCCGCATGCGCGGACGCTGAAGTCTTCAGCCGGCACTTTGCCGGACTGATTTTCGTCCTTTTCCGCGGCCATCCAAAGAGCCTGATCGTCGAGATCGGATGGTCCTACTTCCCTACCTCCATCCACGAGGATTACGTCACTCGATTTGATCTTGTTCAACCATCTGTCCATTTGCTTTCGGCCTTTTGTTCCTTCACGAAGAAGTTCGTTGAGATCGCGAAATGGCCGGCTCCCAGCCTTTGTCGAAGCGAGATTGCGGAACGTGGCGAGTATCGGAGTAATCTTCGGTTTATTGCCGAAATAGAGAAAAATGTTTTTCTGCAACGAAGCAAACAAGACGAGAATTTTTTCAAGAAAAAAACGCGTCGAAAAACGTTCTTTAATTTATCATCAATCATCAGTAATAAATCAATTTAAATCAATTATTGACTCTACTCCTTTGGTATTTAAACCACATGTGGGAACACTGCCCTGGCCCGAATACGGGGCGAATGCATTATTCACTTCATTTATTTATTGATAACATAATTATAATGTATAGCTTAATAGGTATAGGTTTATTAAACACATACTCTCCTTCAAAAACCCGTGTATAATACGCGTATTAAGTTTCTTGCTCAACGTTCATATAATGCGATTTGCGACAATTTCGTTCAATTAGATTGTAGAAATAATGAAAGTAAATTAGTATGGTAAAATGCAGGTCATTCCGTGTGTACTTTATGGACTGAAACAGTAAATTGTGAATAGTAACTTCATAATATTACCGTGCAAATAAATCACATAACCCAAAAAGGCACATTCTAATTCTTACTAATTTTATCGTGTCACGAAACGAATGCGATTTCAGTATGATGGTCGTACCACTATTGACGTCCCAACTGGCTTGCCTTACCACTTAAACGGTGTCCGAAATTTCGGTACCCTCTGCGACGCACCTTTGCATAGACGTCCGTCGGAGCGGACGATGGGAACGGAACGAAGAACGCATTAGCCGAAGGTCGCGTGATACTTAAGTAAGGGAAAAACTAGAAGACGTGCAGGGGGCTTCGTGACAGTGTGTCAAAAGCTTAGAGGGCGATTTTAAGAAAAAAAATCACACGAGTTTGTCCCGTTTTCGCGTCCCGTCCGAAATGCGGGGCGATCAGAAAACAAGTTTATTCCTAATGAGTCCGGCATCGAATATTTTTGAAGGGAGCGCCCTGCAGCCCCCGCCCGGAGGGGGAGGCACCTGAATTTTCGAGACCTTAAACAGAAATATGTTACAACAACCTGGACGAATCGGGAACCTCATTAATTTTATAGATTAATTAGTCATTATCTCGAAATCTCCTCATGTTAATTTCGGAGTACGTCTCGAGAGCGCACCAACAAGGCCCGTACCTGCACATTCTGCCAGCGCTAAAATGGCAATTAAAATATCTTTGATTGTGCAATGATCGGACACTGGTTAGTTCTAGTTAAAACTATTCAAAACCGTGTAATCTGGTCTTTTGCTGCCAACTAGATCGTTATTAATAAGCATTTTTGCTTGCTGAATAATGCTTTCTGCATGCTAGAGTCATTCTGCATGCTGCATTGATTAAGATCGAATTACGTGTCTGTTCCAGCTTCATGTTTCATCTGATGGATGATTTAACAATTAAGTGGGTATGCTATGGTGGTCTTTCTTGGCAATTCACACGAAACTGAAGGCGTTCCCGACGGCTTTTAAGTGGCTCGGAGCGCAGCAGCTGGAGGCTTTAAGCGACTTAGGCGCGCGTTTCCCTGTTGTGATTCACCGGCCGAATCACACCGCCATTTCGATCAGACAATTAATGCGACTCGCTGAGCACTTGTTGTCCTGTTAATCGATTTTCGTACAACAGATATTACGGTAATCGTATAGCGTTATTACTGTCAGTATTGCGATTCGATATTAAATTCGGATATCGAATTTGAAGCCTACGGCTATAGCAAAACAGGTTGTGGCTGATTGACTAAAAACACATTCGTAGATTAGATAATAACCCAATTATTAACTATTACGACAATTTGTTAAACGCTTATTAAAAACGTATAGTTGAGCAACGGTGCTCCGAAAATCCCAAAAGCCACGAAACTCTCTCAGTGGGGGGTTTTTGAACACAAGCCCAAACATGACTTACAAACGGGCAATGCGTGAAGCGAAATAGCTTGGACCTGTTTGATGAAACAATTGTAGACTGAACTATACACTTAATTTTGCATTTTGCTTCCATTGCGACTGTTGGGTTGAGACACTTTGCAAACTAGGCAGGTACTTATTACGTGGGCATTGCGGAATTATAATCCTTATTAGTCACGAATTGACATCCTGGCAAAACGATTTAACTATTTCTTAAGTTTGTAATAGATAATTGAGGACTTTGTTGTCCATACAAATGTTCGCTAACAAGCTCAGTTGGACAGTTTTACAAAATGTATTATTTGTCCGAGGAAGGTTCCCAGAAAGCTACGAGTTGTGGCATTAGATTTGCAGAATCTGTGGAATTTACGGTGAAAGTCGGATGGTGAAGGAGGGGGAAAGTGGTAGAGCTGCACACTCGTGATCGATTAAGTATGTACAGGGTTGATTTTTATAAGTTGATGAGTTACCACGAGTTTATTAATGAACCTAGGAAAACGTGGTTTACATAAACATTTTATATAGGGTGGGCCATGAGTAACGCCTCGGAATTCCGTGACGAAGCCAAGACGTTCTTAACCGTTTCTTCTGTGGGATGTATATACGGGCGAGCCGGGACTATACTTTAAAATTATTTTCAAAGTATACGGAGTGTCCCAAACACGTGTAATTGATCAAAGTCACATTGTTTTTAAAGGGACCCCCGCATATTATATCACGTCTGAATTCGACCATTAGAATAAAATCGAGTTTGATTAAGGCCTGCTGTGTCTAACTCCAGCCCCTTTGGAAATAATTCAGTTTTCTCAAAATGTAGGATCATTTTCAACATCCATCGCATGCTTACGGTTTTAAAACAAAATTTTGATAGAAAGCCAGCAATGGAACAAATTTCCTACTGCAAATATCGAAGGCCAGCAAACTGTACAGAGCGTTCTGAACGCGGCACCAAATTCGTACAACTTTCAACCATTAATAGCTTTTTAATTTGAGCGAGACACCCGGTATATCTCGTAGCTGCCAGATGCCAAATTCACTTATTTGACGAATGTAATTAGAGTTTCCCGCTCCTACTTATCTCTTGGTTTGGCCGCGAAGTTCCGAGGCGGCAGCCGTGGCTCGCCCTGTATATTGACGTACATTTGTCTAACGATATTAGAAAAAACAAATAAATATCAGAACTGAAAAAAGTCGATCAAAGTGAGGTTTTTTAAAACCGGATCTCCATGTATTAATGTTTGGATTCCGCCAATTTTTCCCTTTTCAAAAATATACAAGCTGTCCACTAAACGATGGCATGAATTTCAAGGGGTGATTCCTTGTGGCATTTTATGAAAAAAAATCCTGATAAACGTATGTCCTGTCTCGCTTGGTTTTCGTGATACTGGGTGTCAAAGTTTTATTTTTTCTTTCGGTTTTTCACAAATATTTTCGGTCATAAGGGCAGTGCCTCGATGAGATTGAGTATTCAGGGGTTACCCGAGACGAGACATTCAAATATGATATCGGTTTACCTCAATGTGTCGGGGCTCTCATGAAATGCTCAAATACGTGGTCCTAAGGACGTTAGGGTAAATTGAGAAAAAGAACCTTACTGCTCCCTGTATATTGCGGTAAAACCGATATCGTATTTGAACTTCTTGACTCGGAAAACCCATGAGTGCCGAATTTCATCAAGATATTGCTCTTACGTCCGAAAATGTTCCTAAAAAACCGAAAAAAAAATTAAAGATTGACACCCTGTACCGCGACGACGAAGCAAGATAGGACATACGTTTATTAAGACTCTTTTCCATAAAATGTGGCCAGGAATCACCCCTCGAATTTAATGCCATCATTTAGTAGACACCCTGTATAATGCGTCGGGATTTGCTCCGGTAGTTCTCGACGTTCAATTTAAACAAAGTGTTGAAAAAACGAGGCGCGCTGTCGGAAGCAAAAGAAAAAAATTACTTATTTATTATTTATTGTTCAATTATCATAATGATTTAAAGTAATATTTAGCGAAGAGGAAAAGCTCGAAGTTGTTCGTGTAGTTTGCGAAAATAATAGAAATGTTAATGCAGCTGGGGTTGAGTACGCTCGTTTGCATCCTGAGCTTCCTCTGCCCTCTCGAGAGTCGTTTTATTTTATTGAACGGTGCTTCCCAAGAAGGAAAAACCCTTAAGAGACAAAAACGAAAAATTATTCCAAATGAAAAATTGAACCTAAACACGTTACACTTCCAAGGTAAAAAAAAAAAAAAATCTTTCCTTTGTGTTATTCCTGACGCTGAAATAAAAACTCACATTTGGAAAAACGAAAATGCTCATCCCTGTTAGGAAGATCTCAGGTCAATGTCGTACCTCCCCGTTAATATTTCATGTGGTATCCACCAAAACAAAGTCATTGGCCCAGTGTGTTATGAAGGTGTTCTGGCTGGGGCAAGATACCTTCATAACACACCTCGCAAATAACGCACCATTAACCTCGCAAGATGATGTAGCAAATGATTCAGAAGCATTTCCTCGGATAAATACAACGACCTAATTTGACAGCAAGACGAAGCACCTCCACACGATATGGCAGAAGTAAGATATTGTTTAAACAATAGGTACGTAGTGTGGATAGGCAAATCGGAGGCCGGTTCTGTGGCCCGCAAGCGGCCCAGATCTTGGCCCGATGGATAGCTTTCGTGGGGCTATTTAACGACTGAAATTTATGAGGGTTCTAATGCAAACTTAAACGAATTGAAAGATAAAATTATTCAGTGCATACAGAATTTAAAAGAAGGAAATTCCGGTTTTATTACAAATGTAATTTTGAAACTTAACACAGATTATACGAAGTGTGTAGACAATAATGGGCACATTGAACATTTGTAAATATTTTTGTTTCTTTTTTTTTGTTGATTTGATTAGTTTCAGAAAGTACGTTTCATCATGGGTCAATATAGAGTTCATGCCCACAAACTTTTATGTTATTTTCAAGGACTTAACGCGTTTGAACCCGTCGTTCGTAGCTGCTTTTGATCTGCCTCCTATTGGACCGTAGAGGCGCTCACCGTACTCTCAATGGAAATGGACATATCGAAAACTATTGGAACAAATCTTGACATATTATATTTTTTAAAAAGGGAAAAATTGACGAAACCCCCATATGCATTGACACGTAGAGGGGCCCATTAAAAAAAAATTAATTTGATTGATTTTCTCGGATTCTGATATTGAATTATTTTTCTCTAATATCATATAAAGATAATCGTCAATGTATAAATCACTTACATGAACAATTTTTGTCCAACTTGAATAATAAACTGGAGGTAACGTAGCGAATTATGAAAGTCGACCCTCTACAAGTTTCGACTTTCGCCCTTGTGTTCGAAGAATGCGAAGTATTTCAAGAATTTATTCGCTACCAAGTCCGAAGGATTCTTTGAAACGTTGTATAATCAATGAGATGAACGAACACATGAGCAACTCCTGAGACAATTAATAGAGCTGCGGTTTTTGAGACGCTCAAACTCAAGGATTTCCATCTGTTTCTTACGCCCAAAAATCAAGCCTTGCAGCACAGCATTCTGTTGGAACGGGGCTAGAATAGAAGAGTAGCGACCCATCACCTGAAACGTTGAATCGCGAAGACCTCGCGTTAATGCGTTAAGTGGCCATTTCATATGTACGTTTCGTTGCAGGGAATCCCCTGGCTGTGTCCAAACGGTACCGATTGCCGACTTTCCGAGGGAAAAAAAGTTGTGAAAAGCTAAAACGACGATTAGGTCAACGATCTGAGTGGTAGATAGCAGGCACTTAACTAAAATAAACTCCAAGAACATCGGTAATGGCGAAAAAATCTGTCGTTACGTAAGTGTTCGTTGTTGTTAAAAAACATGCCATTAAATTAATTTCTGTTTGAGAAATTTTGCCTTTTTGCAATCTTTAATTTCCCTCGAAGCTCTTGGTATAATACGTCACGAGAAGTTCGGGCATGGACTGAGCTCTTGCGAGGCGAGAGAGCCACATACGGATGAAAGCCATAGCGCCAACGGCCAAGTTTCTCCACCCCAAATCCTCGTTAAATCTCAATGAAGGTTATAAAATTGGCGTAATAAATCAAATTCCATTTACAATAATTACTACTGTTTCGATTACTAAATAGTAATTTCTTCATAGTTTTTAGTCCGTTAAAGTTAGTCAATTCAACTAACCTTGCCCGAACGCATATTGGTCCAATTAAGATCAATCACTAAAATCGTTTTTTATCAAGGAATTTTTTAAGCATGGTTATGTTTTCTGACGCAACCACGCCTTAGTACCATTCCTGTCGGCCTAGGGTCTTTCTCTCGACCGAGGGCAAATCTCATTCTTCGATCGATTCTCGTTGGATCCAATTTCTCTGTTGGCGTTGGGACTGCGGCAAAAAAGCTTCGAGGATTTTTTTGTAATATTGTAATGTGGTCACGACGAAACAGTTCTTTAACACTTATTATAATGCGGAACAAATAACGCAGTTTGCATCATCAAATCTGTTGCGAATTGATACATTCCGGAACTCCATGGAGGCATGCACCTACGCAAAAACTCCGACTCTATTCTAGGAGAATGAGCGAAAAAATTGCAAAAGTTTAACTGAGTGCACATTTTACTAATACTTTTTAAGGCGTGTTTCACCCATAGAGAATCAATTACCAGCACGTCCACTTACCAAACTTTTTACTTACCGAAAATTTCTCAAGTAAACTGGTCTTCTGCTTCAGTAAGCAAAAAGTGCCCAGTGCAGGCAACTCAGTGTGGTTAAGCAAAACTTTTTTTTTCTGTTTACTAGGCGTCGTAGGTGCATGGCGGTCGTCACGTAGCCCTGGTCTGGGAAGTGGGAAATACAGGGTGTCCGCGAAAAAACCCCCACCCCCTCTCTGGCTTCTTAATACTTTGACACAGAAAAAAAATCTCACAAGAAGTACTCGAAGCGTCTCGTAGTTTTTCAAGATAGGCAGCAGTTTTATACAGAGTGTTTGATAGACGTGCGCCAACCCAATGGTACATTTCTTGAACAATTAAGCATTACTTTTTTTTTTATATTTAAATTCTGCGTTTTACTACCAAGTCAACGACGCGCATGCGTCACACCTCAAATCTTAAAATTTTTGGAATATTTACGAAAATTTACTCCCGGTTTATAATCGTTGTGGACCGTCTCCAGCTTAAATTTAACAGTTCATTACGCTTATAATCAATATTTTCTATGAAAAACGATCCATACTAAAGAAGAAAGATGCCAATTTTGCCAGCTTACTAACCTGAACTAACCTGAGAAAAACGCCCCAAAAGGTATTTTTCACTTTACTTATTTTCAAAACCAAAAGATATTTACTTTTCGGCCCAATTATTACTAATTAAAATTAAAATTAAATTGAAAACGAAGACAATACGGCAACATAGACTTGTTACTTTGTTTTTGTTATTACTGTACAGTGATTGCTCAAAGTTCCTCAACAATGTTCAACGCATAATCGACATCTCCTTTCCGATCTTTGTAGGCATTTCGTCGTCATATCACGGCGACCGATGTGACTCACTACATTCTTCTTGTCAACGCACCCAATCCACTGCCGTCTATCCCGTTTCTTCTGGATATCCCCACGAAAATGGGTCTAACGTGCCGAGATCGGGACTATTTGGCGGCCATCGAATCGTCTCGTTTGTTCCCGTCCATTCGTGATACTTCCGATCAAGGAAATCGCGAGAAATGCGCTGTGCAGTGCCATCTTTCCGCCAAATAAACTCATAACGCTCATCAGGGGGTGAATTTTCAACTAAATCAAAAATGTCTTCGTTCAAAAACCCATAATAACGTTGATGAGTCACGGCGTTATGGAACATAATTGGTCCGACAATTTGCATATAAGCTTCGATGCGCGGTGATGATAATTTTATCGTTGGTGATACTGCGCCGTGCGTCAAAGTTTGTTCTGCTTTGAGCTTTTACTCATTTTATTAAATTTTGATTGCGGCTGGACTAAATTTTGTCTGTTAAACATGCCAACAGTCGAAAATGTTGCCTCATCTGTCCATGAAATTTTTTAAGAGAAACTTGGACTGTCCTTTAGGCGCTTTAACTGCATAGTTAGAAAAATTTTATCTGTCCTGAATATGGATATCTGTCGATTTTTTCTTTAGCTGTAAACCTGTAAGCTTTCGTTTGACTCTTCTTTAAAATTGTATGCAGTACTCCTCTAAATAGGCTCATTAGCAAACTTCCAATGAGCAAAAGGGCACTGGGATTTTGCCTATGCTAGTTTGGAACTCTCTGACCCCTCCTTGCTTTAATTGGCCCAATTATTTTTTGATTTTTTAAAGATTTCGTTCCTTGCATTTCACTTCCAATTTTTTTTTTAATTTCTTCCTGCTTGGTGCATTCCTATTAGGACATACAAGAGCACACTCCTATCGGGTCGAAAAGTAAACACTTTTTCGGGTTTACGGAATAAGAATAATAAAAAATACTTTTCGAAGCAGTTTTGTCATATTTAAAATAAATTGATGAAATTCGGTATCTTTCTTCTGCAGTATATACCATTTTATAGAAGATATTGATTATAAATGCAATAAACTATTGAATTTGATTTTGAGACACCCATAACATTGACAAAACAAACGACAACTACCGACCACATCAACCATATCGTTTACTAACTAACCAAAATATATTGGTAGGAGTCCGCCATCGAACCATGTTGCACGGGAGTAAATCTTCATAAATTTTGCAAAAATTATGAGATTTGAGGTGTTACGTATGTATATACCGCTGACACGGTAGTAAAGCGCAAAAAAAGTAATGCTTAATCGTTAAAAAAATACAAAGTTTGGTTAGCACGCGTTTATTGAACACCCTGTATAAAACTGCCGGCTATCTTGAAAAACTACGTGGACTCTCAAGTATTTTTGTTCAAGCAATGTGTCCTATTTCAATATGTCAAGAAGCTAGAGGGGGTGGGGCCTCTCGCGTGGACACCCTGTACATATCTGCTAGTTTGTTATGGGTTCGACAGTCGACTTCATAAATTGCATGACTGTTACATTTCGTCGACTAACACCCGACAGTTTGCCGACACGAAATTGATTTCGATGAATAAAAATTGCAATTTTACAGCCAATGTGAGCTTCCGGGCGACAACTTTAACTTTTACATCAATCACGTATCAGCGACTGCACCACAGGCTCAGGTGGAGCTGAGTACTTCCCGAACGCTCATGCCGGTCCTCCCAAACGCCGCTGGCGAAGGTGAAGGAACGGCAAATGAAGAAGCTCCAGCATATCGGGTGGATGGTACGGACCTAGGAAGGAACTCCTGCTGTATGTGGAAACAAGAAAGTGAACACCCATTCTTGACAAAAGAAACGACACTGAATCCAACCGGCACCATGATGTTGAGGCTTGTAGAAACTGCAATGGAAAAGCGGTTTTCATTTAACCGTTGCCGTATGACAAAAGATGCGGCTCCAAAACTGTTGGTGGCGCGCGGCTGGGCCAGAGCAGTTGACGCCAAAACTGCGAATGGGGTGGAGCGGGTCGCGACGAATGGCTCGAAAACTGCTAATGAAAGATCAGTCTCAGGTCAGTGTTGTGGGTCACTTCGTGACTCCCACGACAAATTACACAGCGCTTGAAAAAGGTATTGCAACACGTTTGTAACTTTCATAAATCAGATATACATTTTTAAAACGCTTAAACGCGTATAATTTTATGTCAAAAATGCATTTAATACGTTGCTTTGGAAGTCCCAATTTTTCGCTCCTATCCGACTGTCTCCACTAATTTTTCACTTTCAAATGGAAAGGCACCCATCGCAGTATATCAAATAGAAGGTTGTCGGTTAAGGGATACCACGGTATGCTCGGAACTAAAATTGCATCTGCAGTTTCCGTAAGAAATAAAATTATTCGATGTAGGATAAAGTACGTCAAATAAAATGGAAATTCCCACAATAACTGCTCCAGTTGGGCTCCACTAATGACTTACCAACGACTCGGTGGTCCCTCAAACTCTTTTATGCAATTATTCAGTATTGCCTCAGTTATTAACTCTAATTTTGTCTGGATCCTAAAGCGTAAATCATCTAAATTTTATAGTCAATTTTTGTAAATGGATCTTTTTAAGTGACCCCGCAAAAAATCGAGAGACGTAAGATCTGGAGATCGCGGCGGCCATTCCGCTGCACTTTTTCCCCCGACCCATTTCCTAAGGAAAATCTCTCTAAGACACTTTCTCACAGCCACAGCATAATTTGGTGATGCCCTATCCTGTTGGAAGCAAATATTATTGGCCACTTGTCTTCCATTTTCTCGAGGGAAATTGCGTGTTTAAGTTCTGTTTTGCAATAAGTGCGTTGCTCAAGTTCCCCTCTAGAAAAAATCGACCGATGAACTGGTGGCCAATTATATACCCACCCATGCATTGAGCCTTTGCGGATGTTGCGTGTGCAGAGTCGGCATCCAATGAGGACGATCTGTAGACCAGCAGCGACAATTAAGTCGACGGATTTAAGTAAAACGTTGCCGCATCCAGGAGTAAAATTCTGGAACAGGACTTGTTATCCTGAATGCCCTTTTCTCGCATCAATGAAAAAAATTGCATTCTGCGACCAAAATCTTCAGGCACCAACTCTCGTTTCAAGGAAGCTTCACATGGATGGATTTTTTCTCATTTTAAAAGAGTTTCGCACTGATTTTGCAGATACGCCAAATCCATCGGCACGGTTTGCTGGCAGCCCATACGGGATTTCCATCGATGGATAAAAGGACGTTTAGTGCTTTGTCGCCGCCAGTTTCTGTTCCAGGTCTGACAGACTACATTTCCATCAGCAGGTCGGTCTGGACATTTCTGATGAAATGTGAGACGCACTTCTTCGTAAGTTCTTTTCCATACCCCAAGAGGATTCGAATTTCAGTGCTCTGCTTTTCGGATAAACTATCGATTTTTTTGTATCTTAACTGTGGCGGATGTCTAACGACCGATTTCCACTAGTAATGAGTTCTATGAAAATCGAAATTATTTGTATCTAAAAAATTGGTGACATCGAAGAGGACTTCGAATTCCTACGTGAAAACTCTTATTTTCTTCGATGTTGGAAATGACCCACTTTCCGCTCACATGCCACTGCACGTCATTTGTACTTCGCTTACTTCACGACAAGGCCTGAGCGGCTATCGTCGGATTAGTAAAGCGTTACTCGCGGCTTTACCTCATGAAACCGGTTTTTGTAGAATACCGATTGTATTGACATTAATTGTTACTATTAACCACCTGGATTAAAATTCAATAATCATGCTATAAAATATGTAAAAGTGTTATTTATGAGAAAATGCAGTATCATAACGTTCGAATGAATTATAGACTAATCGTAACAGATACTAATATGCCGCAGTTCGTTTAAGTAAATTTTTCTTGTTTTTCATTTTTCCCTTTCATTAACGCGCTCGTGTCGTGCGCAGCAATACATTGCGCTTCACCCCTTGAATGAACGCAAGCACCGCTCAAGGAGCGTAGTAATTTGGCTTACTTAAGTTAATACCCTCTAACAAACCATCAATCATAAACTTAGTTGCTGTGTAAGTAGCAAAGTAACTACGGACAACAATCTAACGATTTGTTATCCTTATTCCTGATTAATGCCGGTAGAACCTCAGGTCATTGTCACATTAAGTACCACCTCAAGGAGAATTGCACCTTCATTAGCCGCATGTGCATGGTGCAACAATTTTATAGTTTTTTCCCTTCTGGTGGTGTACATGTAATCCACCTACAATAATAAATGTTTTATGGCTGTGCCGTTTATTGCAACCTGACCGGATCATAAATTAGATTCGTACGGGTATACGAAATAAAGATATGAATAAGTATTATACTAGTTTGCAGTGTAGCAGGCAACTGCAGAGAGTTCTCTAAGACATTCAAAAGCGGCAAGATTTAATATTGATAACTTGCGCTGACCTGCATTATTTTAAGGCGACATATTATTGTCATGCAGCTCACTAGTCACTCCGCATGGAACGGTATTGCGCCCGAACCCAAAGCTAACCCGAACTAACCAATAGAGAAAATACTTATTAGAACCGTACGTAAATTCGCAACTCAAAAATAGCGCCAGGTGGCTGTTGAGGTGCCGGTTCCGGACGTTCCGGGTGGCTGGCGTGGCGCAAGCAGCAGAGATACGCCCAGAGCCGGCTTTGGCAAGTCCGGCGTCCGGGGCAAAATTTTCAATTACCGCTCCAAAGAAAAAAATCGCCGACCACGAACGTCCGCCGCCTCGGGCCGTCGCTCGACCTAACCCCCGTAAGGACGGTGCTGGATGCGTCCAATGGGAAAAAACCCGTATCAGTCAAGACGAGCTCTTATATACCTGGTGGCTGGTTAATAATGGCGCACCAACCTCCCGTCTCTTGGGTCTCGCTCATTTTGGGCAGGAGTTTTGTGAACTCAGCGACTTTGGAAATAATCCACGGCATTCAGATCTGGCGGTCCGGGAGGCCAGGCTTCAACCGACGGTTGAAGCGACTCTCCCTTAAGGGCCAGTCATTTTGGAAGACAGCTGCGGGCCCCTTTGCTGTCGATTCGACAGAGAAATATCGCCATCCTAGTCTTCCAGGCCAGTTCCATGGGTTAAAACTCACCGGGCTCTCATACCTCAGTTAGTTCGGTGTTGTGTGAGCTGCTGCGGCAGGAAGTGGCAGAAGTTGACGTCGAAGAAACACGACTAGATCTACATTTCATCACTGCGAAGGCATGCTTTTTGGAGTACGTACCGCCTTCCGGACACGTATGTTGTCGCACGAGTCTCTGATTTTTCCACTGTTCTCGAGGAAAAAATGTGAATAACTTGAATGATTTGACTTTGAGCGCAAAAGCCGTTTGTGTCGCTCCGCAAAAGCTCCTCCAGTTGTGCACATTCGTGTCGAAAAGGGTTCGTCGAAAAAAGGCGCACGTGGCCACTAGCAACCGGTTGCGACGAGTCGGAACCACGACATTTTTTTACCAATTTACGTATGAACATGATAGAAAAGAAAGTTTCCGCTTTTTTGGTTCTTAGATGAAATAATGTGTCTGAGATTACCAATTCCGTTGTTACAGACACAAAGCTATTTAGTTTCCCTGTTTAGTTTTTTGCGTGGTTTCATATCACTCAACAATGAAATATGATGACATGTTGCACCCATTTTTGTGTGAAAATTGGACGTTTTTGGTAGTAAACGCGGTAATAACGTCTACTTATTTCTGGTGACATAAGCATACATTATGAGCTCATGATGAGCGAAACAATCTCTGTAATTAAATAATTGTGAAACTGCGGAGCATAGAAATTTTCGGTTTCCACTGAAGCTTTCAAGTCTGGTTGATAGTTCCGTAGGTGCTCACTTCTTGTAGTGAAATTTGTTCTGACTACACCTAATTGCAAAACAATGCACCGGCATGCTTACATTATCGCATAGCGCAGTTAGCTGAAAAAATGACATAGTTCATGCTATTTGTTTATAATTTAATCTCGATTAGAGCGGTATAATTACAAAACTTGACCTTCGTCACTTTTGCTCGTGTGCCTATTCTTCGCGATTGGCAGGTACAAACATTGGAGGCAATTAAACGGGAACCTACGTGTACCATCTTACGTGGTTCGGAGCCAAGGAAATACGGTCTCCTAATTGGATTTTACGTTAAGTAGTTCATTATTCTAGTGTTAAATCTAAAATGGTTCTCAACGGACTACGCCTTCGCTAATACACCATTATCAACACCTTCTAATAGAGATCCGTGATACTGAAAATTTGCCGAGCTTTGTGGTACTGAAAGCCCCCTGACGCAGCGGAATCGAAACAGAAAACCAGTCAGGACGTGCATAATTTTACGTTATTAGAGAGCTTTTGGAGCGCCCAGTATGACACGGGTTGTACAGAATAGCGGCCGCTAATGACCGTTATGATTCAACAAGCAAAATGCACGTAAAAAGGCTTTCCTGAGGTTTCAAATCAATACCACTCTACAGGGTGGCCCCTAGGTGTGTTTCGATATTTAAGGAGCTGATTGTTCTAAGAGGAGAATGTTACATAAGCCTGTGTTCTAAAGTGAGTCGTTGCCGAGGTACTGGGTGTTGACCATCAAGAAAAATATTATAGTTTTCTTCGTATTTTCAAACTGGCACGAGATGTCTTGTCGAAACTCGGCTAAACTGGCTGTAATCTTAGACGTGCATGGGGTTGCAATGTGAAATACTTGTAGGAGAATGGGGGGTGCGTCGTGTAACACTTTCGCCTCAGAACAATCCGGAGAATCGGCTCCTTAAATATCGGAACGTCTTTGGGGCCCGCCCTGTATGACATGCATATAAGCGAGCAATATTCGCTTATGAAATAATTCTAAGTGAAAAGCAGTAAGAGCGGCACTTTCACTCTTTTTCCAATTCTAAGTGACAATGGAAGCACTTTTGTCGCTTTCCAAGGTAAATTTATCACACTTTATTCAGAAGAATAAACTTTAAGCAGAATAGACGCTATCAAAGAGTAGATACACATAGTAAGTGTTCTTGAATTAAATGGCCACGGATTCTTCTTCGGATGGTGCGTTAGCTGGACGATACATTTTCTTAAATTAAGAAAGTCAATTTCTTCGTTACAGTTTTGTCCATATTTCTATTAAGTAAATATGGTATTGAAATGGAGCTTCAACTTGCATCGAGCAATTCTTTTATTGACTCGACAAAGCCAAACTTCCTTATTAAGTAAATGGTCGTACACCACATACAAGGCAAGAAAATGCTTAAAACAGATAGGCACTACTTCAACCGATCTTTTAATTCAATTAAGCGTTCTATTGCTTTTGATGGCTGTTAAGTTAGAAGAGTACTTGCGGATTTAAACGTTCAAATTGGACGTTAACTTTTTTCTCTCTCGAAGTTCGAGACCTTAACACGACACGACAAAATTCGTCAAACGAAACGGTGACGGGCGAATTTAGCCGCGACCTCGGGAACCTGCCCCGCCGACGAGGCCCATCGGAGCCGAAACCTCGAATTATACCAAGAGGGTTTTGAGTAGTTCGAATTGGCACTGCAGGAAGGACTTAACCCACGAACCAGGCCCCGCAAACGGCAAAGTTAAATGTCAAAAAATTGACGCTTTTAAATTAATTAGTTTTTTTGGAAAATTTTCAGAGCCTCATCAATGGAGCGTCCTCACTCAGCCACGTGATTATTCTTAAGTTTTCCCGACTGGAGGTCCCGTTGGCCGAATGTTATCGCTCAATTTCACTTGAAACAAATGGATTCCATTTCATTGACCTAAGTAGTAAGTCTATGTGCTTTCAAATTGCGATTTCGCCACCTTTGGCGGCATTAAACTTCATTCTAGAATTCCGCCTTCACCTTATTTATTATTCTTCCTACCTTCGACGTTACGCACACTTGCCCATGGAACCGTAAACCTTTTATAATGCGTCATCTATATACAAGGAACACGAGATTAAACTTGTATATGTAACACGTATTATTTACCTGGCATTGTTCTATAGGTGTGTTTACCCGTGAGTGTCGTTATGTGTCAGAAATTGTTAATCTGCAATTTCTGCGAGTTTCATTCATCGTCGGAAACGATAACTGTAATTTTCCGTTTCTCCGTTACTTTTTTCACTTTTATCGACCATTTTACGTGGGAAATCGCAAGTATTCCACATTTGGTAATTCTGCAGCACGCTGCGTGGGGCGCCCGGCAGCGCTAGGGCCTGCGGTCCCGAGGCGCGACCGGGATCCGGGGGATTTCAGGAAAACAGTTTTGTAATCCCGATGTCCCCGAAAGTTTCCTCCATGCTGTCCCTCACAATTAAATATTTTATTTAGTGTTTAAGTAGTTTATCCATTAATTTTAGTTGCTTCCCAACACGTGTTACTCATAAACTTTCTTCAATTCAATCTTCGGATGTCGAATTCCGAGTATTGCGAACTTCTTCGGACAAATCCGCTATATTGGTTGTTCTTTGCTCGTGAATTCTTCTGTAAATTTCGTCCCCTATAGGGTTCGGATCGGGGCAGTTCGTCCCATCAACGGTACGTCCGGTTGACCACCTTTTAATTAATTTAGAGGAATGCTACGGGTCATCCGCGTGTCGAAACGTCCGTCGAAGGCTCATATTTTCTTTCTACTCAGGGCAGCACGTGACTTTCTATAATACTGTTATAAACACGTTGTGGCATTATATCATTAATATTTACTAATGCACCGACACCAAACTCTCCGAAGCTTTCCCAAACTGTAATATCGCCACCTCCACGTTTAACAGTAGATTTAGTAGGTTTAGCATTAGACCATTTATTAATTGGTCTTCTGACCCAACAAATTCCGCTTGACGTAAACAGTTTAAGTCAACTTTCATCTGAGAGAGGGAGAGTTTTCCATTCTTCATGTGACCAGTCCATGTACTCTTTTGCAAAACGCAATCCTTTCCATTTTCCCTTGAGATGGAAGGCT
Source organism: Euwallacea fornicatus (assembly GCF_040115645.1). Classification (NCBI taxonomy): domain Eukaryota; kingdom Metazoa; phylum Arthropoda; class Insecta; order Coleoptera; family Curculionidae; genus Euwallacea; species Euwallacea fornicatus. The sequence continues at coordinate 2,374,005 of NC_089570.1, forward strand.
CCTCTGCCGATTTTCGCCCACACAAACCAGCACTTCCTAGTCTTCGGTTCGTGGTACTCACTGATGCTGAAACGCAAAACTTTTGTCGTATGCGACTTGAACTCTTGGACGGCGATCGACATCTTCATTATTATTTTTTTTTTTAATTATTTTCGGCCACAGTTCGACCGTTCATCCGAGGTTCCTGTATTTTTAAAGTCAGAAATCACCCTCGATATCATTGACGTGTTCGAAAATTTTTCTTTTGGCAATTTTACCCTGCCCTCCCCTACTTTCAATTTTTTCTAAGATTTTTTCTTTTAAGTGATGTAGTATCGGGATCCAATGGGACATCGAATTTCAGCACTAGAGTAGATATGGGATGGCGGTTGTGTCTACGGAAGAGGTCGCCGTTCAAGGAACAAAAGCTGTGAGCGTGCGTTTGTTAACTAAAGATGGAGGAGCAAAGGAAAGAAGAGCGAGCGGACCGACGCCTGTCTCGTCTCAGTTCGTCGTTTTCGGAACTGCCCCGGTCAGCCTCTTAACCCGGGTCCAGCTCTCTTAACTGCTACCTGTATTTTGTGGGTTTCTCACCCCCGCCTGCTCACGTCTGGGCACCAGATGCCGGGAGGATCATCACTCCAATTGTCCTATCACTACGTCTTCAAGTATGGGGACGCGGTATCGTGAAATGGAGAGAACGAATACATGAATTTAAGAAAACGTCGATGGTCAACTGAATTAGGGCCTGGTCTTGTGACCCCACATTGATGTGATAAACGAGCACCTCTCGGCATTTTAAACATTTCCAGTCAATGTTGCGAATAGCGAAGCCCGCATCGCCCGATATTATAAATAAACAAATTGATAGCTGTAAATATGGACCCTACGAAAGAAACTAACCCGAAGAACGGAGATAAACAAAGTGCTCATTTGAATGTTTTTGTTAGTTGCTCTACATATGAGCGATAGTACAAATCTATGATTCGTGCGTTGAACGCTAGGAGCTCGTGGAAACGGCACTAGTTTCTCGGTTCCAACCAACGTGAATTCAAGCTTCCTATGAGCTAATCGGCTCATAGGAACGTGCACACGTAATTAAGAAAGCCATTAACCACCGCGAAACATTCAGAATTGTAACGATTAATAAGTTTAAAGGTCACAATATCTAAATGAAATTCTTGAACTACCGGGTGTTTTTTTTTCTCAATCACTCCACCCACAACTCTTAAGGCTTGTATCAACCTCAATGTCAAAGTCCATATAAGAATTAATTTACCCCCCAAACCGATTATTACCAGCTGGAGATCTTGATCACGTTGATCACGAGTTCTAACGATGTTTGATTATACTCCATTAAAGAGTTGGTGATTATTCGAATAATCTCAAGGATAAAATTCCTTATGTTCGAAGGTGTAATGCGGTGATTATTTCGCGATCGGAACCATTTGGGTGATGCCTAGATTGCGGATGTGTTGCCAGGACCTTTGTCGATCTATGAGGTTCCTGTTATCGAATTTAATCACATGGGCGTCCGTGGTTTGGCAGCTTGATTGCGATAATTTGCGCGGCGACTAGCGCACGTGGAGTGGCGTTTCCGCTAAAATTAATGGCAAAAAGGGGAAAAAATGCTGCTCCATTTTTCATATAAAAAAAAAAAAACTAATATTATCTTAGATGTGGAGAGAGACTTTGCATCGCACAACGCAACAGGCCAATACTGGCGAAATTTTTTGGGACGCCCTATGCATTTTTACACATTGCGCCCGGTCGTTTCAGTGGGCGCTTTGGCACGAGGCGCATCCACGAGGAAAGAGAAGTATGTTGTCGAACACGAAGGATTCCACCCAAAAGGCCATTGATTGACAAGCAACACAGTTCCGCCCATTACAAGAACAGATGCGAAACTAAGCGAACCGTTTCTTACCGGATACCTTAGACCTGAACTCCACCCAATACATAGGTCAAGGGATATTCCTAATCGGTAAACTGAAAGCTTTATTACCAATAAATAATTCCGCAACATACGTACATGATCGGTAATTATATATCGGTATATCTGTACATCGGTATTTCATTATGTTGTCAATTCGTTTTATTTAATTAGAAGTGTTGTGTAAAACTCTTCTAATCCCTCCTTTGTAAGAGTTGTTATGATGAATGGCCCCATCGAAGCACTACGTGCGCTATCAAAGGTTCCTGAAACTGTGCAAGCTGTGGAACGCCGACAGGCTTACCAGATTCAGGTAAGAAATGAAGAATAGAAAGAACGATAGTAAAGGCCCATGTTTATTTTTAATTATTGCGAGTGAAAGGGTCTTTAAATTGGCTCAAACTATGTTGACCTCAAAAGAGCCCTCAAGATTATACAACTGAATCATCAATCGCCAATTTCCTCAGCAATCACTTTGGCTTCATCGACACCGACATTGTCCGGGTTCGCAGACATCACCTAGATTCCTTCATAACGACTTAATAGTAAAAAGTACCCCAGTACCAACCGACAACCTTGATACACATTGTCGAGTTCCGAGTGATATCTATCTAAAAACCTACGTGACTTAACAAATCTCATTGCAAGAAAAATAATTAGTAGACGTAACGCAACTGCCACACCAGCAGGACACACCAACCGAAAATCCCATGTGCTCGACCAGTACCGCGGTACCAGCGACCAATCACGGCACCCGGTGAAAGGCACCGGCTGTGGGTGATACGATATCTCGGTACTTGCGGCTGAGATCTAGTCACCGTTCTCCAAATACCTTATGCTTACCGGCATTCACTTAGACAAGGACGTGGTACCCATTTGGTTCTTATACGGTTTGGCACCCCAGTACTGGTTGGATTTAATTATTTATTGTTTAGTTTTGCTGATTGCTATTACCTAATATCGGTCGAAGGCTATTTGTTTTCTAGTTTTTAATTAAGCATGGTTACCTAAGTTGAAAAGTCTTGGGTCTTATATGGAGGGCATGTAAAAACTTGACTTGTCGGGTATTTACGGGTCGTTTAAAATTTTTATTTCTGACTGACGTTCTTTGCATATTTGCACGCAACCTGTACGTACAGGGTAATAAATGTGGCACTATGAGGGAAAAGTCCATTGACCATCCCGCATTGACCATGTCGCATCGTTCTGCCAACATGTTCCTCCCCCCTCGCAGGTATTCCTTTCGTCGGCCGAAGTTGATTTGTGCGTGGTCTCCAAGATGACCCATTCACTGTTGGTCCGAATGCACTGTCACCAGGCTTGATCAGCGTTTCTTCAAATTTAATGCTGAGATCAAAAAATAAAATGAATTTGTCATTTAAGCTTCCCGGGTACTACAGAATCATTGAATATTTTTTTTGTAGGTTGATAGCACTGTCTGTGACGTCTATACAAAGTTCCATGTCCATCTGTTCATTTGTTTTCGCACCACCATCGATGACCATCAAAGCCGCATCGGGGAAATCAACTATTTGGTACCCCAAAGTCGCCGGTTCAGAATTAGCGACCTTGCTAATGCCATTGGCATCGCATTTTGATCAACCCTGATCATTTCAAAACACTTTTGGCACCTCAAATTGATCGAATCTCGATTGATACCAGAAACACTCGATTCTTGGAAGAAAAGGTGTCCCGTTGAAATCTGTCACATAGCGATTTCTGACTACCAGGACGTCATGGAACATATCATTGCGGAAGGTGAGATTTGGCCCTATACCCGGAAACAACCGATCAATCGAGCGAATATCGGGCAGAAGGTGCAAAAAAGACGAAAGAACTGCGCCGAAGTCTCTCAAAAATCGAGGTCATGTTGACAGTTTTCTTCGATTATCGCGGTGTTGTTCGTTATAAGTTTCTTCCGCCAGTCCACACTGTTAACAAGGAATATTACTTGAACCTTATGGGTCGTTTATGTGAAGGTATTCGCCTCAAGAGGCCAGAATTATGAACAGACAATTCTTGGTTTTCGTGTCACGACACTGCACGGTCCCGCACCGTACGGGACGCTTTGCCAAACGCTCGATCCGTGTCGTTCCACGGCCACCGTATTCACTTGATTTAGCACCGTGGAAGTTCTAACTGTCCAACAAGTTCAAAAGACGGCTCCGGGGACACCGTTTCGCCTCGATTAATGAGATAAAAGCCGAATCGAAGGAAACCATCGCGAAAAAAGACCTCTCTGATGTTTCGAAGATTGGAAAAAACGATGCCACAAGTGCATTGTGTCCAACAGAGAGTACTTTGAAAACGATTAAATTCATTTGAAATGATAAATAAAGACACTTGATTTTATAAATAAACTCAACTTACTTTTTACTTACCGCAGTAAGTCGAGAGGAGAATAAGCTCCGTCCTCAAGAGACAGAGTCGAACGAGTGGCCCCCAGTATACAAGGTTTGTCCGGAAAGTTCGCATAAAAGTGAAACGATAAATTTATTTTACATTTAATTAGGTAATTCGGTTTTGTCCCCTTCAAAATGATCTCCCTGAGACACAATACACTTGCGCCATCTTCGTGTCCACTGCTGGGAAGCTTTTGCCTCCAGAACGCAAAGCGCGTGGGGTCGCATGCAGAGAAGTCTGGATGGAAGCTGAAGAGGGTGATGACTTTCTCGATAGGGTAATTACCGCGGATGAGTCTTGGTTTTTTTCGAATTCGATGTGGAACTCCAATCCCAAAGCAAGGAATGGGAACAGCCTGGAAGGACGAAAAAGTCGAGGAAATCGAGGCCGAATCAATCAAAGCAATGTTGATGGTTTCTTTCGATTCTCAGGAAATCATCCACCGAGAATTTGTTCCTCCAGGCCAGACTGTCAACGGAAACTCCTACACCGATGAATTCGGACGCCGCGAAGCTCGCGTGGCTCGGGCTCGACCAAATTTCACCCGAAGGAGACGGTGGATTCTCCATCACGACAACGTCCCCGCACACACTCTCCTAGTTGTGCGTGAGTTTTTGACCCCGAATTCCATTACCACGACGGAACACCCCCTTGTTCACTGGATTTGGCACTGTGTGACTCATTTTTATTTCCCAAATACACTAGGCTGCTTCGGAGGTAGCATCTAGGCGATGTGGAGGCCGTCAAAGCCGATGCAACAAGGGAGCTGAAAAACCTCAAAACTGGGGACTCCCAAAAGCTTTCCAGCAGGGCAAACGAAGATGGCGCAAGCGTGCTGCGCCTCGGGGAGTTTATTTCGAAGGGGACAAAATTGAATCACCCAATTAAATGTAAAATATATATATTTCTTTACTTTTATACGAACTTTCCGGGCAACTCTCAACACGTTTCAGAGTGATGCTATTTCCTCTTTCATTGCGAATCTGTGCGTTAACTTAATCTCAAGATTTTGTTATTTGCGCCTTGCCCAAGACCTTCGACAATGCGAGGTTTCCCGTGTTGCTGCGAACGGAGGTCTATGGTGCAAACCACGTGCCTTTTGATGCACGCCACAGGCTCCACATCAGCAGCGATGCCACGCATTGTCAAAATTGACATGTAGCAGCAATGCTACGAGCAAAGAGCGCAACGATAGAAAGCACCAAGTTAAGCCAAAACATCGACAGATTAAGCGGCAACTATGCAAAAAAATAGTGGATATTTAAATATATCTCTGTCCTTTTTTAGCATGTTGAGCTTGCGTGGCTTTCCGTTTTACGTGCGGCGACTCAATCGTTACATTTTCTGACCTTATGAGAAGTTACCAAATTTAAATCGTGCAAAGTGGGTAGCGACGCACAGATTCGGTCAAAGCTCGCTTTTGGGATATTTCCATCTGCATCAGGTAATCATGGAAGGGTGCAAAGGAGCCTAACCGTGGCAGTACTTTGCGCTGTTGGGGGCTGCGCGGGGGTCACGGATTAATCAACCTATTTATTCAAGAGCTTGCCAAAGCGAGCTTTAAGGAAATAAGTCGAAGATTGACCGTGGCGCAGAGCCTTTTTCTATGAACATTCTACAAGATATGCATAAAGCAGCGTGCGAGGCCGAAGGGAATTGATTGCACGGTTCAGGTATCATTTCAGATCCAACCACGTTGAATGTAACGTAAGTAAAATTATATTGCCGGAGACGTTGTAAAAGAGCTTTCGATCTCTTAAGGTAGCCAGTCTTAAAGCTTTAAGTGAGTCGATTTGTTCGTTTTTCTCTTCGATAACTCTGGAAGTGACGGGGAATTTTTATTAATTTATTTTTAACGCTATTCACGATTGGTCTCGGCGAGAAGGTCGCCCCGAGACAACACCACCCGAGCGACGAAACGAGATGCTAATTCGACTTTTGGCGGGTTTGGTAATAAGGTCAGGATCCCACCCTAAAACCAGACCCGTCCAGCGAGACCACAACATGTTGAGGCCAATGAATAAGCTCAAAGCGAGCATTAAGTCGGCACAAGCTCGGTTGGGAAAATGCAGAATGACACACTGCCTGAAAAAAGTAATCGGAATGTGAAATTTTATTCTAAACGTATTATAGCTCTGAGCCTATTTTCACTTTTTATTATAACAAACCGGCTAGACTTGTCGCAATTTAATGGAGGTTTGTTTGAGGAATTAGTGTGATAAATGATGCAACCAACGGCCACTTAATAACAATTTGAACCAGTCTGCCTGGTGGTTATTTAATAGAGACGTCACTATTTTCATGTGCTATTAATGCGTTATTATTTAACGTTATTTAATCGAGGTAACAACGTCAGGGATACGAACGAAAGAGTATTAATTGCACGTTCTTTCCACCGGGCCGGGCGGCCACGGGCTCCGCTTTCCTTCTCTTGGAAATGGTCTTTGCGCCACAGGTTGTTACATATTTTTCCACCGAGCGGCCATCCCATTTTCCTTGTTTTGCAACAGTTTCTACAATTATCAAATTAACAGTAATTAAAAGGCGTATTAGCATAAAGCCGCCGCCATACGTAACGTTGTTCCCAATTAAGCCAATTAACACTGAACACTTTCATCAGGTGTAAATTCGCTGGGGCATTGTCTTAGTGTATGTATGAATGTATCGACGAGAAAACGTGCGCTCAAAAAATTGTAGAAAAACCGAATTGAGGAAAGTGCCAGTCGGCCGTTGCTTAACATGCCGTGCTAAAACCATAATACAGGTGGATTACAAAGATGTTAATTTAACGCTTTAATAAAGTAACAGCTTATCAAAAATACAAGCAGGTAGTAAAAGCGAAAAATCGCTCATTGGCCATATGACTTTTTAATGAATAATATACTAATTACTCCATAATTGCTTCATTCAAAATTTATTAAAACCGTTGTTTTCTTTTCCCATTATTAAAATTTTATATCATCGTTTAAGCTTCGAATACTTTCTAACGGCTTCACGCGCCCTTTCATAATTCTAACAATTCCGCTCCGCCGTTCATGCATTTTTCTAATCTCGAGCTTTTCCGAGCTTTCGATGAGTTTCACCTCAGCGAGCTTATCGCACGATAAATAAATGAACTCGTCGTTGTCGAGCGCGGGCCGAATCGTCCGCTCATACTCTAACAATGCCCTAGTTCCAGCATCAATTAACGTAATTATCTCAAACGCAGCATTATTCGTTAATACTATGATATGTGTGCTTCTTCACATTCGGTCGTTAATGATAATGAACTTCATATGATAAACGGTGGATTCCCCGAGAGCAAACATCAATCTTTGTGCACAAGGTTTGGTGGTAATGAAATGAGAAGTCATTAGCTTTGTTTTACTTTTGTTACACTTTTACGAGCCGTAATTGATAAATTAATGATAGATCTGATTAGTTAAAGTATTTGAATGTTGCGGTTGCCCCGAGGGTAAAATGTCGAACTTACTTTCCCCCTATTTGTCATGTCTCTGCGGTTCTTTATAAGCGAGCGCAAATGAAATCGGCATTAGGTGGTCACGAGGAAGCGGTTTCAGGAAGATCGGCTCTCGCTGCCTAGGAAGCAAATTAGCAGCTTTAAAATTTGAAGTACCTCTAATTAGGCTTTCGAGAAATGCACGAGCTAAGATCGACCCCAAAGAAGCGGGAGGTACAGGGGGAGATTTTCCAGGTGGAGCGCTCCGCGGAAGTGCCACCAGCCGCCCAGGAATTTCCCCGAGAGTCAGAACACTTTCTGGTAAACAGTGTTCAGCTTTCCACTATCGATTTTCTGGCTACTGCTCTACGGCTGCAACACGATTTTCAATTCACAGCCTCGAGCAAAGGGAGGTCCTCCCTCCGCTTGAAATCGTGCACGGTAACGCCGCTCTCCATAGACTGCTTCCGTACTTCCCACCATTTCCGGAGACGTCTCCCCCACCGCCCCTTGCGCAGTTCTGTTCTTCCTCCATTTCCGATGGCGTTCCTCCAGCTTCCCTCTGAGCACTTTGACAATTCTTGGTCCTCCGTTATCCGGCTTTGAGCGAAGTTACCCAATCGTTCCTGAAAGCTCAACAATCTGGGCGGTTATCGCCGGCACGAGGCCCGGCCACCTCTCGGCAGCGCCGAAAAAGCATTTTTGAAAAGGTCCCGAAAACGGTCAGAAATTCGAGTTTTTTGACTACGTCAGAGTACCAGAATCAGCAAAAATATTTCGTAATCGTTGCGACCTCTTATTGGCGCGGGCGCCCCACTTGCAAGCCGATGAAAAATGGGGTTATTAGCATTAAGACTTATTTCAATTAGTTGGTGTGCGGTAGGTGCGACATTTGACCGCAAGCATGCAGTGTTATGCATAGTGCACGCCAAATTGCTCCCATTTAATTCACCATAAATGGGCGTTATTAATCAAAATGTGCGAAATTCCTACCTTTGTGAATGGAAAGGAGCTAACGTTGTCATTGGACGGAGATTAATGCTAACGCACTCGACATATGCTAATTCCACTTTGTGGGTACATTTTCGTATTCCTACCCACGCCGGGGAGCAATTAGACGCGATTTTTACTGCCGCCGATACTGCGCAGTCACTAAGACAAGACGGGGATGGATCAAAGTTTAAACTGAAAAAAAGTCGTGTAAGAATTCGCGCTTAATTACGGAATTTACCAAGTTTCTTTGTTATCTAAATTCTATTAAAACCATTCAATTTGGCGTTTAATCTGGTTGAAATTTTAGGTGGTTCGTGGTACGGGCAAAAAACACCTTCAATAATTTGCATAGCAGCGCTGAACCAACTAAACCACAGTACGCGCCCCAGCTCCGGGAATTTTCGGTTTGTATGAGATCGAGTTGCTGTCCGTGTCCCGGTACTGCTCGGAAGAACGTTACGATCTTCGACGCACGGCGACGTACCCGCTACCCGATTACGACCGTAAGCTGGGGCCGGCAATGTGTTGCATCAAGGCCAGAAGAGACAGAGAACCGCTAATCATTATAATTAAAATTTACACAAAACGGGTTATTGCAGACCATTATGCGTACGGGATTGAGGATGGTAATTAACACCGCCATCTAAAATCATATTTTATATTAAATTGTTTGTTTTACATATTACGTCGGTCGAATCTAATTTTAGCTAAACTGCTTCGAACTAAATAAACAATTTGTCACTTTTACTCCGACATGAAATATGTGAGCTTTGCTCTAGATACTGGCGCTCTGTCTTTGGTAGGTACATATCCCCATTGCAGACTGTGAACCGGCTGCAAGCCTAGCAATTATTGCCATTATAAATCTCGAAACGTTATGCACATTAAGTGAAATAAAATATTACGCACGTCGTCTAATTGCCCAAGACGTACTGAACGGCTTAAAGTTGAGTCCACGTCGTTTTACGAGAGTTGCCCGCGAAAAAAAATCCAGCGGTGAAAAGTCTGGCGAACCGGGAGGCCAACGTGTCCGGCCGTCGCCCGCAACGGCCCCAGCGGGAACTCGGCTCGGGCTAGTCCGAGTTGGGTCAAAGAAATTAGTTGATTCCGGTGGCGAATCGTTCCGATTTAAGTCGCCCGAAGGCGGACGGCCGATTTACAAATTTCGAATCTCAAACGGGCCACGTCAAGACACCCCTTCGTCGACTTCTTCGGCTGCGACCTTGACGGTTGGTACTCCGGTACTCTAGCACGGTTCATCGGCGCTTAACCAGATGGCGTACTTTCGCAGAAACAGCAGTCAAATAGTGGTGGAAAGGCAGGCAAAGGTTTTATAAGTCCGGGCAACATTCTCCGGTCGCGGTAGTTGACGCGCGTAAAAATTGGGCCAGCAGTGCTAAAGACTGTTCGTTTTGGGTACGCAGTCTGAGGAAGTTGCGATTATTCCGCGGAAATGTGGTCGTTCCGCAGTACCGTCCTTTCGGCGACCATCGCAATTTTAGCCGTGAGTATAGTGCCAGTTAACGCAGTTAGAGTTGGAGGAGGATCTAGCAGGAGGCCCCAGGGGAACAAGAAAGGTGAGTTGGGTGATGCCGATTTGTACCCCGCAGGATTAAGTGGATCCAAACGAAGGGGCAGTGATTCTAGTGCTCACGGGACTCCAGGCCGATTTTTCTTAATTTTCGAATCTATCACTCGCATCTTTTTAAGCTGCATTCTTCTGGCTTCAGTCTCTACTTCCAGTTCGACGGGATACCTCTTTCCAGTTCATCAATTTAGTAGGCCAACACAGTTAAAATTCCGATAATTTCTATTTCACTTACTCTCCTTGTTTACCTTTTTTATGCAATATATATAATTACCGGTAATTCAGGCGGGCTTTAAAACGTTGTGGTGGACGATTTTAGTCTCGGATTTACCGTAACGGATTAAGTAAACAATTTTATCGGAAAAACACAAGAAATGGTTTATGGTCGGTGGGCAATTTGGCAATCAAAAATGCACGCAAATGTAAATCCGAAAACGGTCACTTTTTGACGCGGAGGTTGCCGCGACTTGCCGCGACTTGCCGCGACTTGCCGCGCCGGACGGGACAACGTCCCTATCGGACCGTCTGGGAGTTAAACTTTTCGGGTGTACTAAAGAGGAAAAAAGCCGAAGCATGGGGGATCGATGAAGAGTTAAACGACCGCTGGGTATTTTGAGCTGACCAATGAAAGAACCCATTTAGGAGAAAAAAACCGTTGTATAACTAGTAACCCGCTTTCGGAAACCAGTCCTGTGGTCTCTTGACAGATTTAGCACGTTTCGTAGATACAATCGATTGGATTCAGTACTTTATATGATCAGCGGTCTTCAATCGAAAGTGAATCTAGGCTCTTTGCTGCAGCATACTTTTCTAGGTAGGAGCCGACTCACATTTACAGCCGATTAAGTCATTTCGGTCATGTCCCTTAATGACACGCGACATTTTCGAACCACTGTTCGCTGCAAACGTTGCGGATTTCAAAGCGCGCTGATTCTGCTAGAAACTTGTTCTTAATAGCCCTTATTTGCTAATTCATTCATTTGATGAAGTTCCGAGAAGTGGCTGCTTTCTAGACAGACCATTAAAATGGACATAATGAGGTTCATCGTCGAATACGCGATTGGCAGACATTGACTTCATTGTATCAGACCAGCACTCTTCCTCGTTCCAGGTAAACCGAAACTGCGGCCGGTTCGATGTTACCAGTCTTCATGTATGGATCCAAGAGATGTTTTCTTTCTTTAATGCGTTTTGTTTGGGCATTGGAAACATTTTCCGCGCTTGCGTTGTTGGAGTCTTTCCTTCTGAAGTTCGTATCCTTGCGCTCCGACCTTCTTCGCGTGTGGCCCTCCTTAGGTGTTCATTGCCTCGGTCTTCTCACTCTGATCTTCCATGGCTTTTCTTGTCCTATTTGTCCCGGGAGGCCGATCTGGCAGGTCGTCGCTTCGGCAAACCCCCAGCCGGAGACTTCCCAGTCGCCCCACTCTACGGGGTGTCACAAGTTCCCGCAAACCAGCGATCTTCCGAACCACGAGAGATGTTGGATAACAAGTTTTTTTTAATAATTAAAACGTTAAGCCTTTGATTTGACAAATCTACTTCATTCACAACTTTATATTCTACCAAATGTGCAGTTGCTTCAATTAGTAGCACGAACCACTCACATCTGTTCCTCATTTGCCGCATAACTTAGCGCTTAAATAACAATAAATAATCGGTAATAATACCCCAGGAGAACTCCCATGTGCAGGTTTCGTTAAGCATCACCTATTACACACCGTGGGACAAATAATAGCAGTAAATTGAAAATAACATAATATTTTCTCCATTATGGAGGAAAATGTGGCACTTGCAGCGGATTACTGAAGGTTGCGACAAACATCCATCTTAATGGTCTTAGGCGGATTGATGCAAGAGCGAATGTTGCTCAAGAATTGATAATTGCCATGTGCCATTCAATAATGCAGTCTGGCCGAGTCGCTATGACCCATTGTCTTCGCGAGTGCAACCGGGTCGGTATCGGAATCAAAGAACTGGCATTGTAATGTGTCTTTTCACTCGAATAAATTTTTAAACCAGCTCGGTGCAACCAATGGACTGGACCAATAATGACCTCACTCTAATTTACAATAGTGAAAGTGAGAAAGGTTGCCATCTCCTTGACATTGCGGCAAAGCTCGCTGAAAACGAAAAGTAACGTTAATCTGATACACGTTACTTCTGGCAACCCACTTCAGAGCTCAATCGCAGGCACTTGCAAAACCAACGGGGGTGTCAACATGTCCCAAATCTTTTCAATTTCCTCCTGCGACCCAATCAAAGTGAGGTTGTTCGGATTAACCTTTAAAACGCGAAAAAGATCGGAAGCTTTCACAAAACAAATAAAACTGGTTCAATGTTAACTCTCGACGAATCGGAAGATGACGATGACCGAGATGAGCTCTCGACGCGTGATTAAGAGAAATTAAAAGGGACGGGGGGGGTTCATGCAAAAAAAAAATCGACGATTTTTATTATTTTAACCAAAGTCATTGCCTTGCAAAACGGTCTGGATTCGTCATTTTAACGGTGAATGGTGACAAAGTCAGTCCGCCGTGCGGAAACTCTAATTACCACGCGAACTGGAAACATGGGCAGAAACAATTCGACGGCCTTGAAGGACATGTAATGTAGGTACTAACGGCTATGATTTCACTTTTCACATGTCACACTCTGAATGTGATAATAAAATTACGTTGAACGAAAACGGTGCCATTACAGATGCGAACCAAAACAGCAAGACGCAGAACCTTTCAGATGGGGCGGAATAGATTTACCTTTATTCCGCTGGTAGACAATGAAGCAATTGTGTTAACACCCAGAAGGCTGGACTATGTCGTAAATATCTGCAACTTGGCAATGGGTTATTCTGGCGTTTTTGCCGAAGGTGCCCCTGAAAACCGTAAGTCCCCTTGGGACATCAACGAGCGAGTGTGCGGCCAGCCTCCGCGACTAAGTGCCTCGCCTGGAGGGCGGATAGATTCGGTGGGTCAAGGAAATGTTCTGTACTCAAAGATGTTTCGTGTTCGGAATGGACTGTACTGAGGCAAAATAACCGCGGAAGAATTTGTTGATAATGCAACTTTAACGCTCAATTTCGTTCACTCGCCATCGCGTTTGATTACGACACTGCCTCTGGAAAAATCGACTTTTTTCGAAACCTGTGGAAAAGAGGCCGCCAAAACCGCTAAAGACGTAGATCCAGTTTTCTTCAGTGCCGAGACCCACGTGAATTTAAACAAGCGCTCCAGGGACCCACCGACTCTTGGGGGGGGGGGGCCTCCCAAGAGTCGCGCCATGGGGCCACGAACAAAAACGAGAACCCCAAAAAAGGCAGAACAGTTCGTTGTTTTTTTCATTGCACAGGGAATCTAGTGAGTCAGACCAGTCGTGCACGTGGAGGCAATTCGAGCCCTTAACGACGCTTTTAATGCGCTGTTATTGGGCACTCAGGAGATCCACCTTAAGCCCGCCAAGGAATACCCGAACCAAAAACTGCGGCAGTTTTAGCGGGTCGATACGGAAGTGCCTTATTATTTCTACGTACTCTTCGAACATTTATTTCGCGTCTGACGATGCCCTTCGGGCCGAAACCCAGCCAACGAGCTTAATACAATTTTGACACTTAGACTGCGAGTCTTGGCATAATTTCGCCCAAAGCTGGGGCCTCTTTAGAACAATGGATTACTTCACTGTGTTCTTTTTCGTGCGAACACGTGGGCCCAGATAATAAAAATTAATTAACGATTTACAGAGTACTTTCGGGTATATTACAATATTTCGTTTCTTTGGTGTCTTGCGCATCCACGTTGGTCAATCGGTATTCTGCCTAGTGTCACATAGACGAGAGAGAAACGAGAAACTGCGGAAAATCACTGTCTGGATATCGAGAAACTCGCTTTTGCATTACCTAGATAAAATCAAAACGAAATGTACGAGAATCGACAGAAATACCTCAATGACGACTTATCGGATGTAAATCAGAGTCGAGCTGCAAGTTTCGACATGAAGAAAGTAAATCTTGCCGAAGTGTTAGTCATCTATCCAGCTTGTTATATTATGCAAAGTTAAATTGATATCTCAGTTAATTCAAATTCAATCCTCCGCAAGAATGTATGCAAATTATGGATAAAGAAATCTCAAGTCCCTGCTGCCAGGATGTTGATGAAGGTCAGTTCGGTATCCGGTCTAAATTTATGTACAGTTTATTAAGAACGTTCCCATGCGTTCGAGTCTGTAGCAGCTTCGCATGTGCCATAAAGCTTTCCTTTAAGTCATCGCCGGTAGAACCTCTCTCGCGTTCGTTAATATGGCCGAGCAACCGCTCAAAAAATCCTCTTGCCGTTATTTACCTAAAAGAAGAAAATGCCGGTTATGTTGTTAACGTCTCATTTCATTGAGCAAGAGCTAGGTTTTTCGCCTTTATCCTCAGCATTAATGCTTCTTATAAAATTATCTAACTTTTCCCGACGACTTAAACGACTTAAAAAAAGGCGTTGTTCTCTAAAGTCGCCACAATCGGATCATGAACTGACCCATTGTTTTATCCCTTATCATTTCGTAACTGCACGGCACTATCGGTCTGGATCCTTTCACATCACCTTTATGAAACATTTTTCCAATATTATTCTTGTAATTCGATTATCGAAAACAATCGCTTTAATAGTCATGTAACCACTCGAGCAGACAATAATAAATTGTCAAATAGCTCATAAGTATTTGTATCCACTTTCCACGGTCTACTTCACCGCTAAAAGATCATTCAAAACTAATCAATCAGATCGGCATTGGTCAACATCGGGGAAGATCGTAATCAGCTTTGGTATTAAAAGACTCCCGAAGAACACCCACGAAATTCTTGATATTTATTTGGTTTGTGCTTATGCCTTAAATTGAATTTTATGGAGAGTTTTGTTAATGACATCTGTACACCTTTCCAATGGTTCAGGTCGTTTAAATTTGTACAGGCTCTTAACAATTCGAGAGGTTTTACCATTCAGTTCCATTAAAGACGCATGTTCAACATGCGTTTGACCCAACCATCTTCAGTTCTTTCCCGTGAAAGTAAAAGCTGTTATTTTTTGCCACGTGACCCCTGACAAGCTTCATTTTACGTACGAACGAGACATGTTCCATCAAACCAGACCCACCAAACTCGTCGGGCTCTTGAAAAGGAGGAAAAAGTGAAGTTGAAAAAATAGCCTTAAGGGTCCTTGTGGTGTTGTGCTAGAGGCTGTCCAGGAACATAAGTTTAAATGGAGATTGAATTTAGGGTTTTTACAAATATATCCAGCGACGTCTCCGATTTAAGTATGGAAAATTGCATTTGCTAAAGACGCGCGACATCGAGTAATTCATTCTTTGAAATTCGCAACGAGGCCTTGACATCTGGCGACATGCTGCCAATAACCCTCTCAGCATCAGCTTTCGATTGGGGCATTGTTTGGGTTTATTAGCACAAACTTTTAATTTAACAAATATTCACAAAATGAAACCGCATGGCCCCTCGCACGCCATCCTTGGTAACCGCACCGAGATTATTTTTTCAGGATTTTTCTTATTTAGCAGAGAGATCGTCATTTCTCATATTTTCCGAAACTAGAGAAAACCAGTCAGAAAGCACGCTGCTGTAAAGGTCTCCGTTTACTCTCACCCCAGCTTCCATGCCATCTTCAAAGAAAAACCCGATCGGTTCTCTTGCCCGGACCTCACGACCCACAGTCGTGCGTAGCGAAGACATCTGGTGCTCCACCTTCATTCGCAGATTCTCGTTGCCCAAAATTCTGCAATTCCGCTTATTAATGTATCCAGTGAGGCGAAACTGCACCCCATCCCATTTTGGAGGGGGGGGGGGATTTCTCGTGGTCTGCTGGTCGAGCAAAGACCAACTGAGCAAATCGATATCTCTTTCCATGATCAACAGACTTGTCTTAGTTGAATCTTCATTTTTAGATCGCTCGAAAGGATTGTGAAGATGGTGACAAATTCAACAGTTGAGCTCTTCGGCTAACTGATTTTCTGGAGCTCGCGGTGACGCTGTCACGAATGACAGCTACGTTTTCTCAGGTCTGAACAGAACGCCGTTACCCTGTTCTTTTAAAGTTTCCCACAGAACCTGTGGTCTGAGGCTTTCGGATCGACTTACGAACTGATGTTTCGATCGCAGCAAGATTAAGACGGCTCCGGACCGAACGCGCAGCGCTGATCCGGGCTTAGCCGCGTTTCACAACGCCGCGTCGAACTGCGCAGCTCGGCGCAGAGTAGCGCTGACCAGCGCAAAGCATTTTAAAGATAAAATTAATTCTACGTCTTGTTCCAGTTTGTGCGCGCGCACACTAATTCAATTAAAATCGAACAGAACACTAAACCGTACGAAACGAATGCGCACAAATGAACGTTCTTCCTCGATGTACTAACACCTGTCGGATCGCATTCGCTCTTGTTGCGAGACGGCGCAATTTGGCGCGCTCCGGCGCGGATCGCCGTTCAAACCCAACACGCCGCGTTGCGCAGACAAGACTTGGCTACCACGGCGCAGCACTGCGCATTCGATCTCTAGCCACCTTTACGTTGGAGTGTCGCGTGCAACTCATAAACGGTTTCCGTGGGAATTTCATTGTTTTTGCAGTAACTTTTTATCATTTTAATGCGCCGCTCAGTCGTTAGCTGCTCTAGGAGGAAGAACGCGTCAGCTTAACAAACAGAGCGATGATAGATGATGAAACTAATAAAACACGGCAATCGTTCGTAATGTAATGATGTAATTTTTCATAGTTAAACGGGAGATGTTAGTTGATGTGTTTGTAAAAGAAAGGTTCAATATTTATTAGAACTAATGTTTTATTGCAGCTTAGAGTTCGCCCCTCCTTTTCGGATATCCTTTATAAAAGGAAAACGGCATGCATTCAAGAATGACAATAAAAAGAATAATCGATTAAGCACTTGAGTATTTGAGCAGGTTGAGACACCAGTAGCCTGTCACATAGGAAATTACGAAATTCTAGGCCAATTTCACGTTCTTGATTGAGTATTAGGTGCATTCTTGTGGGAAATTGCTTCAAAACCGATGCTTCATTATACATCAGAAATTTATGAACGCATTGATCGCAAATACAAATACTATCAGCACTTCATCTTCATTAAATCTACTCGCATAAACTTGTACATGCTTAAGGTAGCATTAATTGATTTAAGCTCATATTAGAGACTGTTAGACGCTATTAGTCAGGTTCTTTGCATTGATATGACATAACGCATTACACAACGGGTATTAGAACGTATTTACCGCCTTCCATACATGAAATACGCTCACTTATGTAAATAATTGACCATTTATTTATCAGGTGGCTTATGTCGATCCACTTGCTGCTATTGGGGCAATACCGGCCCATTGTTGAACTTATTCGTTATTTTTACGGAAAATCTCTGGGTGGCGGTGGGTTTGGGCGAACCAAATGGCAACCTGAGGGTTTCTTATGGTTCTTCAGAGCTGCGGGCCTCCGTGCGACGAAAGGCAGGATTGCGAGGCATACACTCTATCTGTTGGAGAGATTTTTTCACTCTTTTATTTATTTCTTTAATTTAAAAAAATGCTCTTTCTGAATTAAAAAAAAAAATGGAGAAAACGATGGAAACGGCCCGTAAGTAACTAATCTCTGGTAAAATTAAGGGGACCTTACTCGCATTTCGATTCTGCCACATGAAAAGCGCAATTCAGCGAATGGATTTGTTCGTCCACACTAGAGGACCGACCAATATTCAGCGTCGATTGAAGTTAAACAGGGGTAATCAGCGGTTTGAGGAAATAATGGGCAGTCTGCAGGGTATAAAGTTGCCGCCTTATTCCCGCTCGCCATTTAAGATAGACATTATAGCTCATATCACGGACAGCAGCGGTCAGGCAGTCTCGAATTTAACAACTTTTAATGTCCAGTAATTTACCTTTTACGAACGAAGTATAGTGTTTTACTGAGTTTATAAGGTCATTTTGCCTTAAAAAGGCGTGAGTACCTCGTCCGCGGCTCGGGCCTAAACGTACGTCTCGGTGAATAACGGTTATCATAAAAAGCGAGTATATTAATGCGTTATTAATTGTCTCCGTCAGACTAATTTCTAATAGATTCATTTTTAAAGGTAATTGATTATCGAGGTACTTTCACTTCAGAACGATAATTATCGCACTTAATTCCGTTTACAGCAACCATTTCGCCACGCAACTTCTGCCGAAAAACGCGGAAAAATGGTCCGCAAAAGTTGCCGGTGCTCCCTCTGAGGGCTTTTTTTACCATTTTCTGCGCAATCGCGAAACATTTTAAGCTTTAATGCTAAAGTTCCGGTTGTTTCGGCATCGCATGCTGCCTGCTACGCACAGCAAATTTAAATTCGAACGACTTTTTTTATATATTTATATACATAAAAAAAAAATAGTAAAGAATTCTCTGGGGCAGGCGCGTCTTCGAAGCTCCAACAATCTCTTCGGGTCTTCGACGCGTTACACTTTTAATCGCGCGAGAGACAGAGACCCAGTGCTGAATACCTCATGGCATTTGTAATCAAATAGTACTATAAAAGTTAATTGTTGTGAAAGCACTGTGCCAAGATACTGAACAGGTTAACATGTGCTGATATCCTTAACTGAATTGATCATTCTGCACAACAAAACCGAATTAATTTAAAACCAGTTTTCCTTTCGTTTGCATACTTTCTTTCCTTCATTGTGCTTGAGTGATTGATAATGTATCACGATCCTTTTTCACCTTCTTCTCTTTTTGCTGGCTCTCAAGCACCGCAAAAATATCACATTTCAGTTAATTGAAACCTAATAAATTTAACATATCCACTTGACACTCATTTCCTTGAGGCTGCCAACCAACTCCACCTCTCCGAATAAACAATTTCTTCCTTCACCAAACCAAATATATGAAGCAGCCTTTTCCACTCGTTATCGTAATCGATAATTTCCTATCGCCTCATTGCCTAACCGCAAAATTGATCAGGAACATCTCTCTTGAACTTCCTTGTCGGCCATGCCTATTCTAGTTTTTCCATAGATTAGTATCTGATTTATGTAAGTTAAAGACAGTCTTTATATGGGCAAAGCCATACTATCTGGTCGAATCTATGTTAACTACCATGGGATGGTAAAGAAATGTGCACCAATTTAATGCGGAGAGTATTGCGATCAAACTGATCGAAGATTATTTGAGGATCTCAGAGGCGTAGAACGCCGTTTGGGTTCTTAAGGCTTTCGTCGAATTTCATCGGTTTATTAGAACCCAAAGTTTTCGTGGAAATTCCCACAAGCGATTTTATCCCGCGAACGGGGAGTACCCACGGTAATGTTCACGCCTCTGTCGTATTTTTGCCATTCAACTTTGGTAATCAGAATTCTCGAGTAGGTATTATATAAAGCTCAGTTTTATATAATAATTGGCCTTAGGTATATAAATATAGTAATATATTTTATTGGAATTAACCCAGATACTTTCATAATATGTAAAAGTCGATAGGTTGCATTTAATTAACGTCCTTATAGAGACACGCAGTCCATGTCAATTAGGTCTAATGGGCAGCAGAATTGATACTTAGATATAATTTATGCCATTGAAATTTGAGATTTAACTGGGATTGTTGATTCTATGCACTCAATTGTCTGATAGCATGTCTTTGGCCCAATTTAACGGCATCGGGTGTGACGAAAAGAAATGAATTTGTCAACTGCGCTAATGGACAAAGTTAACGCGCCGCTTGTGAGGTGCTAAAGGTACATGGACGCACTCCTAAAACGTCTTGGATGTACGTCGGAGAGGACGGTGCTCTTCCTCGGACTGCTGCGAGCCTCGCACCCCCCGAGCAAACTCAAGCCCGGCTCGCTTATGGGCTGCGGGTGAGAGAGGGCCTTTTGCCGAATGTTCTGCACTCAATCCGGGTTTCTCGAGCCCCCTTCTCGTCGTTTTGGATGAAATCGCCACATCTAGGCCACTTCGAAGGCTCCTTTTTGTCTAATTTCATGTGGGAAATCCGTTTCTTAAAGCTCGCAGATGCACAAAGCGATAGCGCGCTTAGTTTGTGGATCTCGGTCGGCCTTGCCCTGGTCACCTAGTGTGACAACCTGTTTCCCAGAACCGCTGGAGACTTCGATCGATGGTAGCACGATGACCACCCAATCTCCGGGCAGGCTCACGTTGGGCACACTCTTCTTTCGGCGAGGTGACAATTTCGTCCGCACCACACTCACGTGAATTTCTTGCTGGAGGCGGTGCAGTGCGTACATACAAAATCATATGTAAAACGGTACCACCCTTGTTGACAATGACGACGCGTTACTGGAAATGGCGCAGTGGTGCACTAACTGTGTCCATCAGTGTGTGGCATGCGATTTGTCTCCCGAATCGTTGCTGGGACCTTTCCCTTCGGGAAAATCGCTTCGGAAGAAAACCTCCAGCAAGGCTGGTTTGGGATGGAAATCCGATCGAGAAGCTTTTTTTCGTTTTTTCGAGTTTTGTCGCGATCGATTTCGTCTTTAGTACTTCCGTTTCTATCGATTTTCGCAAAAAATCTGTTTGTCGATTTTGTTACGGATTTGTCCCGTGATTTGGCAGGAGAGCTGACGATGATTTAATTTTTCCCCATTAGTGTATCTTAACTTGTCCTTGTTAACGTGGGTATTTATCCTATTCGTACACCTTCTGGCACGAGCAATTAGTTCCATTGAAGATCGTTCCTTGATACGCGGGTCCTGCCACCTGGTAATACCAATGAACAAAACGGAACTGTAAACATACTTTTGCATATCTGAATGTATTATTAGTGTAATTAATATTACTGGAAGGTTGTTGTTTTCACACGCGTCTATTATAGTATCAGCTTTTCCTTTCAATTTAAAAAAAAAACATTATAATAATTAACGGGCCGATTTCTCTTTTCCAAGGCCTCTCTACTTAGGGTGTCATTTCGGCTCGGCTAAGGCCGGGCTGAGGTTCCTCGACGAACCCGCCACTGAATTCTTTTAAAGCGTCCTTAAACATTTTCATCTGAAAAAAATCTGGTATGTCACTTGTAATGCATGAAACTCGGGGGAATAATGTGTATAATTTATAAATTCGCAATGGTATTAACGTGTGCAAAGCGAAGGAAATTGTTTCGGTACCCACATTCCACACTCCGACAGTAGAACGCTATGCTAATATCGTTATTAAAGCTCTATAAATAAATCGAACTTGTTCGATTGTTGTTAATAAAACAGAACGGTTCAATAATTTATCTTCAGATCAAAAACGGATACGTTGCACCCATTGTTTCTTAATGAGTAAAAATCCGATTGAATAATAATTCTATTATGCAAAAAGCGTATTAACAGTACTGCGGGAAATCGAACGGAATCTGAGCTAGAGCAGGAATTTCGACACGACAATAACTATTATTAACACATTTCGCCCCCCGCCCAAGACTTTGAGGCACGCATTCCTGGGTCCCATTGAACGACAGGAAGTCCCTCGTAGCTCCCTCTGCGGGACGCTAGGTGCAGGAAAGGTAGCCATATGCTCAGAACCAGAACCGTGACAACCCCGACCTGAAACTAACCGGAACCAGTCGAACCCCCGGGGTTCCGACTGCAAGAGGTTGCTGCGGAGAGGCGTCCCGCCGCCCCCTACTGTGATCCGTACTGGTGGATCGCCTTGGGGCCGTCACGGCACTGCGTAAACACCCTAGATCGCGATGCGACGGCAGCTTCACACCATCATAACGAACCTATCTGCGGAACCCGTTTCGTCGCATCTGGGTTGAACTTACATAAATCAGTTCTAATCTTGTTCTATCATTTTGTAACATTTAAAGAACGCAACATGTACCAGACAATGGCACATTAATAGGTCGTAGTGAGAAATGTGATACTGTACACTCTAATGGTCCTGCCCATGTTTTGCAAATCATGGTTCCGACGCCAGGAATGACACACGTGAGTTTGCAGGTCATGATCGTCACGAATCGTACCCTGCATGACCTTTTATGTCGGTGAACTATTTTTTAATTTAACTATCTCCCTAAGACAAAACTAACGCAGTTGAGCAGGTTGAACAAAGACGCCGCTGTTGAAAACCTAATTAATTCAGGCAAGGGTGCGCGAGTATCTGCATGATCGACAGAACTGCTTAGTACCTGAGGAAAAGGCACAATATATCTGAATTCTGACAATGGTACCATTGTTCGATCTAGCAGATTTCTTCGTTGTGATAGTTACATAACGTTCGATTGGTGTGCGTTTCGTCGCTAACTGAAACTACGACTAAACCGCAAAAGTTCTACAGGGAATTGACTTTCGATTACTTCCAAAATTGTTCACATGAAATTAGTACTGAATTAATTCTATTTTACGCTTTCTGCGCAAGTAACGGTATATTTCTGGGTATCGGAAGGTGTACTTATGTGATTACAACTGACCATTAAATAAAAATGATCGGCTGTAATTCTACTCGATCTCACACGAGAGGCTGTTTATTGCCCATTGCGAGTGGAGAAATACTTCCTGGGTATTTGATGAAGGAGTTTGACCAACAGTATGCGGGAATGTCGAATCCTCTTCCTAAATTTTCAGTTAAAGAGATGATTCCTTTTTGTGTGTCCGAAGTGGTTCTTAAGCACAAGTAGCTAAGTAGAACATGCACTTTCTTTGATTGGACGTTTCTTTGATAATACTTCCTTGGCAGCGATACATCGTTCCATTTAGTCTTGAAACCGTTATTCAAAGAATGCTGAAAGCAGCTAAATTGTGGGTCTCCAATCGGTAAGTGATCAGCTTGAATTGCCATAAAAATGGTTAGAGATGTCGAAGTAGTACGCGTCCTTTTTAATTATTTCATTTAATTCTTATAATTGTCCTTTGTCGATTAAGAAGCACTGTTGTCGGCATTTTCTCTCTTTCCGCGACTCACGTTTCTGAGGCACCTCAGACACCAACTAATCCATTGTTGAAACCATCAACGGAACAAAAAGCAGAATTTGTTTGCACCCTGACCACTGAGCTGGCAGGCTATCACACTAAGCAGTGCCACGAAGGAAGCCAATACTCAACTACATTTTATTACTTACGGAACTGTATGAATAGAAGTACTGGTGAACATGGTACTGACATGTACGAACTGAATATGGGTGCTAAGACCTCGGATCTTGCAACAATTAATTTAAGTGTAATTTATGAAACATTGAAGCATTCGTTTTTATACCTGTCAGATTTCATTTTCAGATGCCATTAATTACAATCACGTTTCTTGTAATTAGTAGTATTACACGCATAGGTAAATCTCGAACGATTCCGAATTGAAGAATGTTGGAATGTTGTCTTGAATGATGAAGACGCTTTCCAATGAACCTAATTTGTATGCGTGTCATATGATCTAACTGCTGGTAAAGCAATATATAACTTCAGTAATTGCTGCCACTTATTAATTAATAAGTCAATCCGTCTGAGATTTTCGACGCTGGACTTTTACATTTCATTAATCGCGGAAAGAGATTGTCCATCTATCAGGAGCCTGAAATACTCATTTTTGGGGCCCGGAAATTGAATTCCATATTGATTCGAAACGTCATTATCAAGGCGCTGTTCTCGTTTTTCTGGATAATCTGAAATCTTACTCCGATTCCGAGTTCACCCATATACTCGTCAAACGAGTTATTTTTTTTCGTCAGGAGGAATATCTTCAAAGGATTTCCAGCTTTGCATTACGGCTGGCCGGTAGTGTGAGGAGATTCACCGAAGAGCTCACTCACTACCAAAGTCGGGATGAAAGAACTGTTTGCGACTTCGGAACTGTCCCTGGGGGACATATCGTCCGGGTCGGAGGAGACTTCGAGCAGCTAGTCGACTCGTCCTCTGTCAAGGCGGCTCCGGACCGATCGCGCCGCGTTGCGCCGCTCTGTTAAAAACGTTGCCCTGCGCGACGCGGCGCGCTTAACTGCGCGATTCTGAAACAAGAGTGAACGCGATCCAGCAAGTGTCGGTACGTCGAAGAAAAACGTTCGTTCATGCGCGTTTGCTTTGGACGGTCTTTTGCATCAAGCGACTTTTGATTTTAATTAAATTAGTGCGCGCGCGCGCACCAACTGGAACGAAACGCAGAATCGATTTTTTTCCCATAAAACGTTTTACGCCATTCTGCGCTGAGCGCGGCGCATTCGGTCTGGAGCCACCTTCGGTGGACTCTACGCTCTCCTCGTCTGTTGCGTTTTTAGAACCTCTACGGTCTCTTTCCGTGTACTCCTTTTCGCCCTTCGGGGGATCGAGAGTACCTTCGTGATGGTTTCGCGATTCTCCACAGACTCGATCCGTGCCCTTTTCATTTGCTGAGCAGCGCCACTCTTCTTTCAATCGCCCCGTCTATGCTGGTCCCGTGGTATCTTGTGGTTCGGCTTTTCCTTCTAGCAAAGCAAACGGTTCTTCCGGCATTGCGTTTCTCCGGAGGTGCTGCCGTATCCATAAGTGCACGGCCGTTCTTAGTCGTATGGTGTCTCCGTCGTTTGGTCTTGACCTATCATGGTTCTTTCTGTCCTGTTTGTCTCAAGGACGGGTTGCTGATGACGCAGTAAGCCGTGCCAGGCCTCATTCGTTCTTCTGCCCTCCACGTCTGTTACCTCCGTCTCCCTCTTTCGAGGGTGATTGCTCGAACTAGTGGTAGGAGGCATCCAGGGATTATCGCGTGGAGGTGTTTGACTTCCATCAACCGAGTCGGCCTCTATCTGACTTTTCAGCTCTGTTTCCAGTGCTTGTAGGATGTGCGGCGTAAGTGGCAAGGTTGATGGGAACTAATCACTGCAGGTTCACAGTCGTGTATTCCACAACAGGTGGTTCCTTTCTAGGCTCCATAATTGCCTTGCAACTATAAATCATCACCTACTTTGCACCCAGCTTTGGTATTACCAACCACTTTTTGTTGTTGCATTGGATATGCATTGACATTTTGATAATGGTACCGCTGATTGATGTAATACCGCCTATATCAATTTTCCTGTCACCTTAGACACATGTCGGTACTTAACGATGACAATTAATATGTTTCGAACGTATTCGTTTTCTTCATGCTTTGTATTGTCCATTTAAATACACTCACATTTTTCGCTATTTGTTCCAGGTTAGTACCGTCGTGAACCCACTTCACAAACTCGGCAGGAAGGTTAACTACTGGTAAAAGCTTGTTACATTTATGTGCTTTGCATAACACACTTGAAAACATGCAAACTAGCTTGCATTTTAATCAAATATCTCTAGTACCACTTTTGCAATAATTGTAACAAAGTTTTGATCTTAAGGCGTAGGAAATATCTGCAAAATCGTTCTTGTTGCTCAACCTTATCTTATTTGCTTTAAATCAATTTCCTTATCTTTTTGCCTAACCCGCGGAAATATTTTAATGATTTTAATGTGATTTTGATTCAATGATTCGGCAAAGAACGGACATTACCTAAGACGGTTATTCTAGTCCGGGCACCTTGGCCTGCATTTAATTTTTGCCTGTTGAAAATCGTTACTGTTCGGACCCATTTTGGTTTTATCAAACGATCGTTTTTAAGCAAGTAAAGTGACTGTTACAATACGGTTAACACGCGCCAAAAGTTTTTTAAGCGATTTCATGATAGATCGGTTCATTTGAGCGATCTTGGCTTGAAATGCAAAAAAAAAGTTTCTTAACATTTTAATCGTTTCTCCTTTATTACTATAGAAATCAATTAGTTACTATCATTGTGTGCTTTGTGCTTCGAACAGTGATCATGATCAGATAAAACCGGCAACGAAAAAACGGTGTATGTTTTATGCTTGGCTTACAGGTACATGTCAATGTTTAAACAATGTTCCGACCTGTTTAAGTTACTTTCTTTCAATATTGTTAAATACGTAGAATATCAAACAGGAACGACGTGTACAGACATGCAATGGCAGAAACGTAACAAACGGATTGTAAAATATCGAAGGCAGTCGACGATGAAGGCATTATTACATTTATCTAAACAAAACATAAATAATACTATTATTATTTATGTTTTCTGTCAAGCGGCGTTTGCAATTACTCCTGCCTTTTGCATTTTAAGACTTTCACCATTCGAACGTGGATTTTTTGCAGGAAATCAACTTTTATCATAAAGCGCATGTTTACCTTATAATAACGAAACTTGGCGTAGTCCCGTTGAGGAGCAATTTTCACCGCGAAGTCCTACTGCGCAACCACCACTTCTGCCTTTCGGGTAACTATTCAAGGTAGGTTTCGTGCGAACCAACTACCGGAACCCCGACTTTGCCAAAACGGAGGACTTGAATATGAATTATGCCCCTGTAGTAATCGTTTATTAACGTATGGTTCACAGGACGCTGGGGAATGCCGTTGCGTCCGAAAGTGCGAAAAAATCCCACGAGGATAGTTTCAGAAGTGCCGCGCCTGGCGCAGAGATGGCGGTTACCTGTTAAGAATTTCCTCGTGTTACAAAGGTCCGATCTTGAAATATTTACGTTTAATGTTAATTTCTTTTCGTTTCGAAGCAGGTTTTAACGAGCGCCCATTAAAATCTACGTAAACATGGGAAAAATCGGTCACCGATACGTGGTCCAATACTTTCGTTTGAAAGGTCTTAGTCCGTCTAGCATCAGAGCGCAGTTAGATTCTGGTTTGGGGGCATCCGGTCGTCCAAACATAGGCCCGGAAGTGGGATGCCAATAACACCCTGTATCGAAAATTGCTCGCATTTCTTTTGCAGCTCCTGTAAACTATTAAACTTACTCTTAGGGTGGCTGCACCCGCACGATGCCTTCGGAAGAACAAACTGGGGCCTGACGCAAAGAGAGCTAGCGCCTTGCAAATGCTCGTGCCCAATTTGAACTAAACATCTTCAAAGCTCTGTGGGACCCGTAAAGCAAGGATCGAGTCTTTTTTTAATCGAATTTGTCCTAAATTTCCCGAACGTTTACATGCAACACCCTGGATATGCTGAGTGTAACTCGTAGAGATGTTTCAGAGGGCGACAGTGCTCTGCGAAAAGGGCGAAAGGGCGGCTATACAGCTGTGGCCAGAAACGCACCAACTTCGACATGCTGGGCGGCAAAGTTCTCAAATTTTTTCTGGTATGTGTTGCGTCCTTCTCTCGTGTATTTTGAAAATTTCCTTTAAGTCTCCCCACGGCAAAATGTCAAAATCGTCGGTGGCGGTATGCAGAGTGTCACGTTCTCTTGGGTCACGTACCGTTTTCCGCTTTGTATCTCGTTTTGGTATGCTCCGTGTGAATTCTGCTGCACAATTCAAATTCCGTTTCTTTAGCTTTTTGGTCTTCCGCAGCGTCTTGGTATCTTTCGCCGCCTTCGTGCAAACCTCAAAAATGCCCGCCGATGCAAATTAAGAACGTGAAGAGAGTAATAAAAAAAAAAATGACGCAGCTCGATTATCAGCTATTCGAACCAATTGCTTTTTCGCTCCTTTTTTCAGTAATTTTTTATTACTATTTTGCTGAGGACTATCGCCGCCTGAAATATCTCCGTGATTATATGTTACGTCCTGTATAGCTCTTTCGCTTTCGTTGTCTGTACAGCGCATGTAATCCGAAAACTTTCTTCACAAAGCGCAATTATCGCTGTTGATAGCGATGGCCGCTAAGACGGACTTTTTACGCCCGTGCAAACGCTGAAAAACAAGTGGGTCTTAAGAAAAAATCCTTTTTCTCTCCGTTTTATTTTGAGATAATCAAAACTCTCTCTTCCTGCCAAACTAAAAGGAAAAACAAAAAAAAAAAAAACGAGACATTGAACTGATCAGGATGTTTCAATTAAGACAATTAACTCCCATTCCGACATCCTTAAAGAACCACCGGCTGCGGAATAAATCACCAATGGGAAAAAACGACATTACCGAGGACTTTCACAATTTTATGCGCGAAATTGATTGAGAATATGCTTAATAAGATAGGTACCAGTATTCTTTCATTTTTTTCTTAGTCATAACCGTAAACGGGTATTACTCAATTACCCACAAGAAAGTGCTGCGGACGCCATAGAACCTGAGGGTCATTTGGAAAGCCTGGTGCCTATCTCATCTTGAGGGCTCAAGATCGTTATGCCTAAAAAATTGCAGTGGTTAGCACCTTCTCTTGGGATAAGCGCAATTCAGGCAATAATAGACAATGAATTTCCATGATTTTTAGGTCGATCCTCGCTCGAACATGTGCTAAATCAACCGACAGCTGTTTAATGTACTAGTGATTCTTCGAAAACCATTAAATAGAAAATTTTCACCAGCTGATGACAAATCTGAGGAGACATATGCCTTGTTTCGAGTACAAAATGAAACCCGACAACAGCATGGGTTTGTTAATTAATTAGCCATCATAGTTTCTACTCGAAATTTCATCTATTAAAATCAGTCCAGTGAAGCTGAAAGTAATAAGTTTTTATCTGGTTTCACCTAAATTTTCGCCAAACAAGAACGTTTTGTACATACACAAGGAGGTGTTAAGCATTCGTTCCAGTTCTGCAACTCATACCGTAACATGAAAGCGATTTTTTTTCTCATTAGTTTTATTGCATTTTTTCTTTGTATTGTTGCGGTACTATTAAAATTACCAAGGACAAAGTGAATGGCGTTACGATGTCTAGTTTTTCCTCACAGGCGTGACTAAAAAATCGTTTACGTTATGGAGTATAATGTGGGCCCGATTAATACCGCATTTGAAATCTATAGTTGATGCGTGATTTGGTTATAATAAACCGCAATTTATTCGCAGATTAGCCACCTTTTAATCTTGCGAGTTATACGAAACTTGGCCCTGAAAACCTTCATTTCTACTTCACTGACCCGACCAGGATACCTAAACATTGCTCTACCTGCGCGCTGAAAGACTTAATGGGTAATGATAATGGACGCGCCTCAAAGCCTTTTTTTCCTCGCATTCCTGTACGAGAAATTTGAACCGACCAACATTACCATTAAACTTTTTTTAATGCCCACACGACGGAAATGATTAGTTTTTCGCTAAATCGTTTCACGGTTTGTTAGGACTGTTTCACTGTCCTTTTAACTTTGCCTCTCAGTGGAAATTCTCGGACGATGATCGGGTCATGCGAGCAGGCAGCTCGCCTTGGGACAAAAAAGGCTCGGCGAAGAGAAATCGTTACGTTCGGTGATTACTGTGTTAAGGGTAGTACCTAAACAACCTCTTTGAGTGCGCGGTAAGATAAGGTTCGAATGAGTACCTGCTACGCCCCGAAAAACACATATACCTCCATAGAGTTTTTGAATTCGCATATAATTTCCTTGCAGTAGAACTGAGAATAGGAGGCGCATAGAGGAAGTAAATACGAAATAAAAATATTTCTAGCGATTTACTGCCTCTACGAGTACATCACTCTTCGGGAGAATTTGGGCTCATCGGGCCAATAAAACGATTACTTGCGGAGCAAGCGTGGAGTGTTAGATCGACGTCATGTTTGCTTGACAGAATTGACCATGGCCCAGGCTTTTAACGTCTGGCCCCACCAGGAAGGTACTACCAGGAAGTCGGACTAATCTTCCTTAACCTTGAGAACGATTCGATTGCTACCGAAACGCCATCAAACGGGTTCGTTCTTCGGCGAAAGTAAAATATTCGCCCCTGGGCGCTGTTTTTAACAACTACGCATTTTTTAGAACTGTCCATCACCACCTTTACGTTTTCCCCTAGCTAGCGACTTCTTAAGACGTTTCGTTGCGTTTTACTCAACAACTTCATCGTCTGATTAAGCATTGCGAATTCAAGGAAGCGAAGAGTCGATTATTGGTCATCGCCGGTCAATAACAACGGGGACCGAGTGGAAATTTCGATTGACAGATCGGCTTGGCGCGGCCCCCCCCTAAAACCAGCGAACTATCGTAATTGGGCCTAAAGAAGATTACACAATCCTAATGAGATCTTCGCATTCAGGTCCTTGATACTTCGAGCGTTTTATTATTTTCCTAATAATTAAATTGTTATAGTGTAACATCATTAGCAACAGCCAATTTGACATAACAATGTTGCTAATACTTAATTTAATGAAGCTAAGAGGATCGCAATTGTCGGTTTCTTACAATCGGGACTTCCTTTTCATGGGTCCGTAGCATTCTGGTCGTTAAGCCCGCGAAACGCTAAAAAGTATACAATGCGACTTCGCTTAGTGTAAACGGGTGAGAACAATAGCGTTGTACGAGGACAGGTCCAGAGGTACCCGACCTGACACATAGATGGCGACTTTTTTGTTAAAAACTTGTCGATATTACGAAGACCTAACCTTAAAAAAATTTACGCCTAAAGCTGATTCTGTGAACGTGGGAAAAAAAATTGGTCATCGATACGTGATTCAGTGCTTTGATTTGAAAGGTCTTAGTCCATGCAATAGTAGAGCGGAGTTTGATTCTGTTCTGGAGGAATCTGGTCTTTCGTTAAGAACTGTGACAGATTGCGTCAAACACGTTCGTACGAGCTGTCGAAACGAACTCCGCAATGGTCGGCCCGGCGACACTCCAGATCTGGCCCCTCTAGATATTGTGGTGAAAATCCACAAAATCGTCCTGCAACATCGGCATTTTAAAAAGTACTGTCCATCACATTTTGACCGGACGACTGGGTGTGAGAAAGCTGTGCGGAAGACGGGTGCGCCATTTCTCGCAAGTGAACAAAAACAGCGCAATAACAATGCTTCGAGAGAGTGTTTGACAAGGGTTCGCAACAACAAAGCTGAGTTTTTGCGTCGATTCGTAACCACGGATGAAAGATGCGTTCATCATTTCACACCTGAGATGAAAGAGCAGTCAAAACAATGGACTCAAAGGAGAGAATAGGCTCCAAAGGAGGCGAAAACCGTTCCGTTTCCAGGAAAGGGAATGGCGTCACTTCTATCTCCCTCGTCCGCCTCCCTTTCAGATTATCTCCCTAAAGGAAAAACAACAAACGGGAAATATTACACGAACTTGTCGTGGCGTTTGAGCGAAGAAATTAGGAAAAATCGACCGCATTTGGCGAAAAAGAAAGTGCTATTTCATCAAGGCAACGCCCCAGTCCACATTTTCGTCATCGCAATGGCCAAAACTAATCGACTTTCCTCGGCCTCCCTATTAGCCAGATTCAGCCCCTTCAGATTATTTTGCATTTTCACAATAGAAAAAATGGCTCGGTGGAAAGAGTTTTGCCAGTAACGAACACGTGGAGTCCGACGTTGATGTCTATTTTGAAACATTCCAGGCTTCCAGCTATGAACGGGACATAGAAGGAAAAAGTGTGTCAGTCTCATAGGAAACTATGCCAAGAAATAATGTAATATTTCTCAATTTTCTTTTTCGAAAGTGTTAGGTCGGGTACTTCCGGGACTATCGTACCTAAAAACTGCTTTGGGGTCGGCAGAGGAGGGGCTATGTCGCAGCCGTTCCTGCGAGAGGCAAAACTCTGTTAAAACTGAAATTTTCCGGGAGGGCCCAAGTCCTCGTGGGGTGTAGCGTCGAGTGTGGAGATGGACGACAAGCGATAAAATAATGCAAGAAAGAGCATGAGTTTGGACGGAAGTCTCCTCGATAGCTAGCAAGATGTGACTGTTTCCATTACTTGCAATTGTACCATAATTAATATTTCGTTAATTTATTACAAAATATCAGTACTACAATAAAGGTCTGTAATTGAGTTCTAATTTGGCCCGATTTCTTCGGTCTTAATGACCGATTGTTCAATAAAAATCTCAAGAGGTATAGTTCTTTGGTAATCTTGAGCATATTTTTCGTACCCGTGCTCCGCCGAAGTACCTGCTGGTAAACTTGTGTGATACCAACGTTCAAATGATTGTTGTACACTTGCACATGCAGTGGGTGTAGTTCGGCGTATTATTCCTAATTTTCTTACATCGAATGTCGACACTTGTCGAGACTGCAAAGAACCAGCTCGACACACTTTTCTAGTAAATTCCCATAAGGGAATTATCCGAGGGACCTTGCATTGTTTTCGCCTTGTCGTTGGTCCTAAAAAAATGTTGCACAAAATGTACGCAAGAACCACTTTGTGGCATAAACCGCAGATAAGGAGCCATCAATTATCCTCTAGAAGATGTAATTTTCGAATAGGCCATTCTTCGCCGCTTCCCAATCGGATTAGGTTTGCCGGCATCAAACGGTTTTTTTGTGAGAACATTAGCAGCTGTATTTCTCATGAGATTCAGCCACCTGTCGCAGATGTTATTAGAACGAGTTCGACAACGTTTCTTACATGCCTAGGCAAAAAATCGCTCAATAGTGCATTGAATGGTAGTTATTTAACGAACAACAGCATTCAGCGCCGGCGATTAACAATCGAGACATTTTAACAATAACAGAAATCCATGTTATTGATTCCTCATTGATATACGTGTTGGTTGCGACAACTTTCCGTTGATCGAAAACGTTAATTCAAAACGAAATCCTTTGCAAATCGTCGATAGTGATCGCGTAGCAAGAACACTGCATGCCACGAGTGGCTGGTCGCCCACAACGAATTTGGGGAATATTCCAAAGTCGTGCGTTAAAGTCGGCCATTAACGAACGATTGCGCGCAAGCTAGGGGAACGTGTTAATACGCGGTCCGCGAAAAAGTATCGACAGAAATTACCTCATTTAATATTATTCAGGATTGTTTTGAATGTTTAGTTACTTTCACATTCTTTTTCAGCCCGCCTTAGCGCACCGCACCAGCTTACGTTCGCGAAAGTCGAATTGACCACCCCAACGATAATCGTCAAACTTCGAATCTCATAATAATCGATTCGTACAGGGTGTCCCAGAAGCAAAAACAATGACTCACGAAGAAATTTGATCGCAATATCGATACTTAATGGGTTTTTAATAACACAGCGAGTACTACTGAGAATCAAAGGTCATGAGGTGGCCTTTCGCCTTCATCGTACATGCAAATGTAATGTGTTTCTTGTATCAGATGCTGATCCATTTCGATAAATTACCTATTCCGCTACGTTACTGTCCAATTTGGGTCCAGTACTGGACATGCCCATAAACTTGCGTGTTAAAAGGTTAGAGGTTGAAACGTGCAGTAGAGTTGATACTAAAAAATGGAAAGTTATTTCGAATGTAATGCAAAATAGGCCCGAAAACAGGCTGCATATACAAATTCTGGCCATTCCGGGGGTCGTAGTGCGTGAAGTAATTTTTCTTTACGATTCCACTTTTATTACGCATGCATCTTAATTGGCGATTACGGTACGCCGCAGAGTGTGTAAAACAGACCTTACGACGGTTGCTACAATAAAAATAGAAATTTCAATTCCGGGACGGCTAAATTCTTTGACAAATTCGTAACATTCCTTGACGCCCAAGGGTGTCAATCTGCTGTAATGTTGGTGCCCTTGGAATACAAAATATCGTAACGCACGTAAGAACCATTAAAGTCCCGGAGTCTTGCGCAGCACGGCCTTCGCATGCACTTGCGCTATAAAGTGCTATTTTATCGCGCAGGCATCAGAACGGTTCATTATGATGCGTGAAATACGAAGAGGCTTCACGTGCCATAACGGCCCGAATCCATCGCCCTTTAGTCCGGGCCTTGTAATGGAATGTTATCCACCTATTACTGAAACACGCGATTAGTTTCTATATTTTGCATAATGAGAATGCGCCTTGTAAACCTCGCGTTACACAGGAATTCGCAGCTTATTGGAGCACAGATTTAATTTCATCAACGGAAATTCAAAGCAGTAATTATTAATCAGTCTTGAATCGTTTTTCAATCACAATCCGTATTGGGAAACGCAGGATGGAAACTTAAACGAAGTCTCAGAAATTGGCACCGATTCTTGCAATTTAAATTGCGAATCGGCACAAGGCACAACCTCGAGGGATTCCCCGCGTTTTTCTCGACCGCCCTGTATCATGCGCGTCAACGAATTCCGTGCACCTGTTACAATCGGCGACTAATACAATTTAAAAACATTGATCTGTAAACATGACTAAGTACACTTTAAATAATTACTCAACGTTGATAGACGTTTTCGTGTAATGGATGTAACTAGAACCAGATTCCGAGCTTCGACCGTAACGCCTGAAGGGAATCAGATTAAATCTTTTCAAGCGAAAGTCAGATCCATTAAGAATGAATATCAATTGAACCATCACGGGCCTTGAAGATGTGCTGGGATTTTTGACGGAGGAAAACAACACTCTGTATTATGTTAGCTGCGATTTAGAAAGCAAAAAATAAGGCATAAGTTGTAATAATGATACATAATGCGCAACCGAAGAAAGCGGCACGGTTTGGACAAAGAAACGTATGAGTTTCAGTGTTATGCGCGTGTAGTTTTTGATTCATAATCGTTCACAATTTTCTTAGTCGGCTGTACAGGGTGTCATTGAATAGCTGCCCGATATTTCAAGTAGTTTCTGTCCTGACTCGCAGCCTTCAAGGTGCGAGGTGTCAAAGTTGAAAAGGCGAATTACATCTTCTTCGCATTCGTGTTCCGATCTCTCCCAGGTGATTTTACGAAATTTCACATCCGAGGTTTTTTCGACACTAGAAGTTCACATCACGGACTTCTAGGAGATCTTCCAGAAGGCCATTGCAGAGATTTCGTTCTGTTTGGACTAAAAACCAAACGCATTTAATTTTCTAACTATCTCCTAGTTCCCGTGCACGAAGAGTAAGACGGTAAGCCATCTTAGCCCTTCTGGATAATCAGCATGCGTAATCGGGTTTGGATGCGTTTTTCTCGGAAACCGTCGCTTCTAGCGATGGCAACAAGCTGCGCTTCTTTGAAATTAAAAAAAAAAAAAAAAAAACAGATTTTCCTACTCGAAAGTGACGTACAGTGTGGCACAAACAAGTTGCAGTTGCGGTCGTGTGCCCGCTAGAAGATGCAACTAAATCGTTGATAAATTCGAATTCCTCAACCCGAAAAACCCCCGGACACCAAGTTTTGGAAACTTTGCTGAAAGAGATCGAAATATATCAAAGAATGAATAAATAATGAACTTTTTCAACTCATCGTATCTCGGAAACTAACCGAGCTCGCGCAGAATTTTCCATTTTAAAACTACTTGAAAAATCACCCTGTGAAACACCGGACACTTACTAACTAACACCCCGTGTGACGCAATTTGCTTGAATAGCTCGTATGCACGGTGACTCAGTAACTCACGGTTCCGCAATGAGGAGTTATCATGCAGATTTCGGTCGTTGAACTCTCAACTATAGATAGCTAATCGAGCTTTTCCTTTGTAGCTGACCAGCAGGCCTCAGCATCATGGAACAGCTGGGACGTAGACTCAAATTTCTTCACTGCCCAACAGGACATACTTCAGACACATCCGACCAGAGGTGGAGGACCAGTCGGTTACAGGTCCGGCCTTAACGGAGGTTTGAAGCACAAGCATGAGGATTTCAGGTAATAATAGGCGTATGAGCATATGAGTCTTCGATATCAATTAACCTACGCGAATTTCCTCTCGGGAGATATGGAGGGAGGCGAATTTTCTGGGAGACGTGCGGTAATTTGGCAGTTTAAATAGTTTTTCTTGTTGATATTGCTGAAGATTTAAGCAGGTGCGGACGTCGCAGATGTTACAGAGAGACGGAGCCTAGTTTCGGCTCTACATGGAATTCACAATGATTTTTTGTAGCAATTGTAGGAGTCAGTCTGATGCTTATTCCACTAGCTATTTCTGAGATACAAGGATGATCGTAGAAGGGCCCGACCTGACACTTGAAGCAAAAAAATTGGAAAATATTACATTAGTTCTCATCTCCTTTGAGATTGACATTCTTTTCACAGCAATGTTCCATACCTAGTTTAGAATAAGAAGCTTCGAACGTCTCAAAATAGGCATCAAGCTCGGACTCCACCTCCTCATTACTGGCAAATCCACCGAGCCATTTGGGTGAAGTTCGGAAATAGAAAAAAATCTGAGGGGGCTAAATCTGGCCAATAGGGGGGCTGAGGGAAAAGTTCCATGATTGATTTTGGCCATCGCGATGACAGAAGCGTGAACTGGTGAAACAAGACTTGCTTTTTCGCCAGGTCTGTTCGTTTTTTCTAATTTTTTTCTCCCAAAAGCTGCGATAAATTTGTATAATATTCCCCGTTTATTTATTATTTTTCCTTCAGGAAGATAATCAACAAAAATTATCCCATGTAGATCCTAAAAAACTGACGCTGTCACCTTCTCTGCCGATCGAACGGTTTTCGCTCTCTTTGGAGCCGAATCTCCCCTTTAAGTCCATTGTTTTCTCATCACTCTCAGCTTAACAATCCTTTCGCCAATTCAATTATTTGCTCAACACGTGATTTACAATAGTTTTTTTAAATGCCTATCTTCAGTTAGAGCTCTGTGATTGTTCACCGCAACATCTGGAGCGGTCAAGTCTGGAGTGTCATCGGGTCGACCGCCGCGAAGTTGGTTTTGGCAGCTAGTGGTACGTTTAAACTTCGTCACCCAACATTCTGCAGTTGTTAACGCAGGACCAGACTGCTCCGGACGGGAATGTAACTCCGCTTTGATCGATCAAGACCTTTAAAATGAAATCATTGATGCACCTATCGATGACCAATTTTGTCCATGTTCCCCAAATCTCTAAAAGCGTTCGGGACAAACGGCTCAGAAGCAAACGCAAATCAAACTTTTTTCAAAAGCTTTTTAAGGTTAGGTTTTTGTAATATCGGCAAATTTTTAACCAAAAAGTCGGGACTTCTAGGACCATCCTCGTACCAGTTGTTGTTTAATTGTAATTGATTGGATGACGAGGCCAGAAAACTTTTTTACAACATTAACGCTTCGGCATTTTTCTTCCAGGACGTCCCCCACTTCGGAACTGAGAAGGAACCCCAGTCTTTCTGCACCAGAAGATTGTGCCAGGGCCTGCAGAGAGGGCGAGCCCCCTAGAATATGCTACTACCATTTCACCCTGGAGCACTACACCGTTCTTGGAGCGTAAGCACCCAGTTCTCACCTCTCAATCCCGAATCGCTTTGCCACTCGCAATCGCCCCCCTCGTAATTACCTTTTGGCCTGTGGCCGGGACCAATCAGCGAAATCTTTTCATTCAAACTGGCTGCAAGGTCTGAAATTGCACTTTTTGCAATACGCCCAAGATCAGATAACCCCAAACAATGTATATTATAGCTACTGAGAATTAATATTGCAAATTCCCAGGAGTTCAAAGACATCGCTGCTGCTGATAAATCTTCGTACGCCCAGGTATCTATTTAGTGGAGTAATTTAACCGAGTCCGATCAGGGAAAGGTAGCAGATTAATGGGCTTTATTGGGGCGATTAGAATGAAATATAACAGCAAAATGGCTTTTGCGGAACGAGCCACAGAATATCAATCAAAATAGCGGATCTGGGAGAAAGCGCGCCCAAAATCCGATTTGAAATACTCACGATTCGGGGCGATAGCGGGCGGGAACCGCTGCGGTTCAATAATAACCGTTTGTTATTAATTTTTAAATCGCATGTTACAATAATTGGTGTGTGGGGGGGGGGGTTCCCTAGTTTCTCAAGCGGCAACGTTACGAATGGAAAATTTTCAATTAATCCAAATCCCCATGGCCTAACCTGAACTAACCTGAACTAACCTGAACTAACCTGAGTACGTCTTTCAGGGCTTGTCAGGTGTGTACACCGAACGCCACCAACCACCTCGCTGCAACATGTCAATGTATCCTCGCCGATGGGGTGGAAAGGGGAATGCTAGCGGTCAACCGAATGCTGCCCGGACCCAGCATCCAAGTAAGTTGTTATGCTGATCTTAACATCAGAAACAGCAAAACAAAGCTAAAGGCGTTAACCGAAAAGTCGTCACATCCGGAAAAAATTTAACCACTTTAGGTTTGTGAAGGTGATAAAGTGGTCATTGATGTGGAAAATCATATAGAAGGCAACGAAATCACCATCCATTGGCACGGGGTATGGCAGCGGGGAACCCAATACTACGATGGGGTGCCTTTTGTCACTCAGTGTCCCATACAGGAAGGAAATGCTTTCAGGTAACGCATTCAGTTCGATCGAACTTAATTAAGCGCTTTGTTTCTGTAAAATACCAGGAAAACTTGAGGATATACCCATATGATTCGCGCCCATTGCAGTTGGAACGCTAATGACTTTGAAGTCACCTTGCTAATTGTGTGATTAATTATTCGATGCATTGATGCAGTAGGGAAAAAGTCAGTTTAACACCGTGTAAAATTAACGTTAAATCGTGTGACAAGCAATAAATTGCTAGATATTGGAAATCTAAAAGCCGCCGCTTCCACGAGAAATACACGTATTCAGGATGTGTTATGCGCACGTAGGTCGATAAAGGAAAAGCAGCGACGCCAGCTAAATTTAAATAAAAGCGAATTTCTTTTTTATGTAAAATTTTGTCAAAATTTGCCTATAAATGCCATTTTTTTAAAGAAAACTTTGAGAATAATAATGCACTCCGCTACATATACAGGGTGTTTCATAAACTTGCCGACAAACTTCCACGGCATGCGGAGCTCATAGGAACAAATACTTAGGGCAAATAAAGCTTGGTCTAAAGTGGCTTCGTGTCCAAGATACAGAGTGTTCAATTTTTTTTTTTTTTTTTTTTTTTTTGAAAATGGTTTGGGATAGGACATGAAATTTGGGACACGCCATGGCGGAATAAATGTGCACGTTCTGGAGTAGGACGGACACTTCCACCTACACTAGAGGCGTCGGTGTGGCCATTCAGCGAGACGTTTTTAAGGAAAAAAATGGCGCGCCACTGACTTTCTTTAATACGAATATGTATATTATTTAATATTCCATGAATTCTTAATTTAAAAAAAAGACTTTTTGGTGTCTCGTTGCTCAAGTAACCGTTTTCAAAACAAAAAAAATTATTCCTCATTTTTGTGGTTTCCCAAAAACCGATATAGATTTCCAAGCACGGAATTTTTTAAAATTCTCTAACAAAAATTAATTTAATTTCCTTCTAATGAAGGCGAAGGACACGAACACAATTTTTTTGTCTAATCAGGCATGTCCGCTAATTAACGAATTTGACTAGAAAAAATAAAAGAGTCGCAGTGACAAAATATGCTACAGTATAGCGCTTCATGTAAATACGAATGAATCAATGGAAAATGGATAGAAAATAAATGATAAATATTTATGCACATTTATTTCGCCATAGCGGCTCCCTAGTTGCGCTTCCCTATTCCAGATAGTTAGTGAAATTTTCAAAAATATTCGAAAAATTAAAGTAAATACTCGACATCTTGGAAACGAAGCAATTTCGAACCTCACTTTATGCCATCTAAATATCTGGTTCTATGAGCGCTACATACCCTGAGAATTTGTCAGTATGTTCGTGAAAAACCCTGTATATCAGGTTCAAGTGGGTGAAGAACATCCCGAACGTGTTGTTTTGCGTAATCGCAACAACTTCGTCGGATGGTTAAAATCCCAAATGGTACAGAGACGTACTCTATCTTCTGTAGCGAGATGCCATCAGACGTGATGAGCTTGCTCTCGATAGAGCATTGAAAATGTTACCTCTCCTACCGTGCTTAATTGTCACTTGCGTTCATGCATTTACGTGCGCAAATTACTGAGCGCGAGAAAGATTTTTTTTCCCGCGCTTGTTCTGTATTTGCCGATCACAAACGAGTTTTGCATTCCTACTGCTTGCCGCACGGGGTGGCGGTGCGACCACAATTGCGTGCGCTAGAACTTTGGCGCACCCGTTAGGAAAATAACTAGTTTCAAACTCTTCATATACACACACACAATACACTGCAAGTACGTAACCTGAGATTTTAGGAGACGAAGTGGTTTACTCGCTTATCGAGCTTCCCAGCAGATGAAATATTTCTCCAGAGTCCATCCCATTTCACATTCCTTTATTCGATTTCTAGGTACCAATGGATTGCTGGCAATGCCGGCACTCACTTCTGGCATGCCCATACCGGTCTCCAAAAACTGGATGGTGTGTACGGTAGTCTCGTAATCAGACAACCCCCCAACAGGGACCCCAACAGTCACTTATACGACTTCGACTTGACCACTCACGTGATCCTCCTCTCCGATTGGATGCACGAGGGCGCTGCTGAGCGATTCCCTGGAAGACTCGCCGTCAACACCGGTAACGACACTCCTCCTGAAGGCTTCTACTATTCCGCTAAATTTCGAATAAACTTAAAGGACAAGACCCCGAAAACGTCTTAATCAACGGTAAAGGCCAATTCCGCGACCCCAACACTGGTTTCATGACCAATACCCCCTTGGAAACTTTCACCATGACTCCGGGGAAGAGATACAGATTCCGCATGATCAACTCTTTGGCTTCGGTCTGCCCTGCGCAGCTGACCTTCCAAGGGCATACTTTAACTTTGATTGCCACCGATGGGGAACCCGTACATCCAGTTAATGTGAACACCATTATATCTTTCTCTGGTAAGTGAATGCTCTTAATCGAAAAGATTAACAGGACTTTTATCTTAATTCTTGATAATGAAACGATGAAGGTTCACATTAACACATCTAATAGTTTTCCCTGACTAATGGTAGGCGGGGCTGCGGTTTATTTATTACGTGGTCTTTATCAGTGAAAAATAACTTTTTTGCCGCAGCGCTCAAGGTGATATTGCATTATGAAATTAATTCACGATCATTAATTAACACAGAATAATAATTAAATATCCGCTTAAGTTTCGAATGCTCGCCGTTTACGCAGCAGCTAGGTACCTGATGCGCCGAACACCAAACAGCTTTCATCGGAAACGGCCATTCCGCGAAAGTGTGCAGACTGATGACCGTCACCTTCTCGAATTTTTTTTTTTTTTTTGATCGAGGGTTGCTTGCCCTCCGCGTGTCCAGCGACGATAACCGCGGACCCTTACGCGCCGCCTTCAGGGCGCCAGCCCACAGTTCGGGGCTGCAATTTCTTCCGTCGCAAACTCCAAGCTTTTTCGGGACACGTGAAAAATCAAGATAGTTTTCACTTCGCGCCCTTAAAGTCATCCATTATTCGCGGGCCCTTGAAATCGACACGAAAAAGCGCAATCGGATGGAATTTCCTGAATGCTCACAACAAAGCCCGACCGAAATCACCCCAACCTTGACCGATTAATCTCACCCCGTACGTTTTCATCCTTATTCTCCCTCAGGTGAAAGGTACGACTTCGTAATCAACGCTGACCAACCTGTGGGAGCGTACTGGATTCAGTTCAGGGGACTGGGAGAGTGCGGTATCAGAAGAGTACAACAGCTAGCTGTGCTGAGGTACTACAAAGGCCCTTACACACCTTTCACACAAGCCCCCACTTACGACTTCGGCATTCCGCAGGGTGTGGTAAGTATTATGTAAATAAGTAAGTTTGCTTCGGTGAAATGGACGTAGGAATCCAGATTGGTGTGTAAGCAGGATAGCTCCTGTATTGATAGGCCTACGGGAAATATCCTGCTGGACTAGATTACCCGTGGCAATGGTAATTTAGGTAATTTTAGCTTCGGGGTGATATAAAAAAATAACTGTAATTTATGTAAATAGTGTTAATTACCGACACCTACGAGAGTTGTAGAGTTTTTACTGCATTTGTTGTGCTTTGTTTTAGAATAACTTAATCGTTGAAGTGAAGGTAAATAATGGTATAGCACACGCTTTCGTTGCAAAAGCCACGAATATATCACGTTATTAAAACCCGTGTACAGAAAATTATGGCTTACTGCATATATGTAAATATAGCAGGCATTATTATTAACTTATCATTCTAAACCTAGCTAATTGCCCTGAAAAAAGAACAAATCTTAGGTGATTTATACCAACCGATATACCGACATAAGGTTATCGCCTAATCGAGTTTCAATATTCATACGCCTCGTGTGTAATGTTAATAATTAGGAAACAGTGTATCTCTAAAAACAATTCATTTACGTATCGTGTAAATACTTGTAAATTTTGTAAATAGCGAATTGCTCCTTGAAATGCAGGTAATGAATCCCCTGGACGCCATTTGCAACGTAACTAGAGCTGACGCGGT
The DNA here is from genome assembly GCF_040115645.1 of Euwallacea fornicatus. NCBI lineage: Eukaryota > Metazoa > Arthropoda > Insecta > Coleoptera > Curculionidae > Euwallacea > Euwallacea fornicatus. Next base: position 2,416,321 of record NC_089570.1, read on the forward strand.
GTGCGTTAACCAGCTGAAAAACGCACGAGAAGTGGACAGGGCCCTTCTGGTCGAGAAACCTAACGTGAAGATCTTCCTGCCCTTCAGATTCCACGTTTATACCCCCCAGGATTTGTTCAACCCCAACACCTACAACCGGCACTTGGGTAAGACAATTCCGTACGTTAAAAGTGCGTAGAATAATAGCGCCTAAAGCCAGGAACTACACGCTAATTGGCTGACTTGTTCATTGCGCATAAGTTACTTTCACAGATCGCATGCCTGAATTAATTTCCCCGGGACGATTAAACAAAAATATCTACGAAATCTGATCTGCACCTGGTCGGAATTTCCGAACATGTCCCAACCGTAACCGAATCGGTTATTTGTCAACCTCGCTGATTATGATTATTAGAGTGTCCGAGCACTTTCATCGACGTAAAAAGTCGATCATTTTCATAGAGGTGGTAAATTTCATCCATTAAGTCAGCCATGGCGGAGTTTCCAAGTCTACTCTAGGCATCGGTATGTTTCACGTAACGTGCCCATGTCTAATTTCAACATTCGTTGAAATATTGGCGCAATGTGGCAATTAGCTTGCTAGATCGCCTGACTTAACCCCTATGGACTTTTTGTGGGGTGATCTGAAACGCGGAGCGACAATAAGAGCGTGCGGTTCAATGCAAACTTATTTCAAACTATTTTAACGCGACAAATAAAGCAATAGAAAATTTAACGCACTATGGGTTGACGTCGTAATAAAATATGAATTACAACTAACGAGAAGCAGAAAAACATAATTAAAAATGTTGTAATAAAGCAGCAGACTGCAATAGCAAAGTATAAAACTGAAGGAACAGATTTCAATAACAACAATAACAACAGCAAATGTCCTTTTTTAACTATTTTTATTTTGGCAAAAGTCAGTGGCGCATCCTCTTTTCCCTTGAAAATATTGAAAAGTACGTTTACCTGCCTCATATGGAACCCTCTATACATATGTGTTACGTCACACACATCTATAACGAATTTATGCGAAAATTTTGGTCTTCTGGACATAATCACGTGCATAAATTCAATGTTTAATGCAAGATAAATTGCAAGGAGGTAAACCCGTCAATTGTGCCCAATGGTCAATCGGGCAGAATTGGTTGGCTGCCGGCTAGTGGTCAATTGGTCGTAATATGACAAGATACAACTCCATCATGTGATATCTGCTTTGAGTTGGCAATAAGGAATGTCTGTAATGAGTTTATGGTGCTCCACCCGAGCTCATAGTATGATACTGTGAGTTCCTCAGCATGCGAATAAAAATTAGTGGTAGGATCGTTGGAAATATGCGGTCGCAGCAGCGGCACATCAGTTTTTCCTAATTTTTTTTTTTTATTAAAAATTTTTAGCTTAAAAAACTGCCAATTGCTCCAATGAGAGCCTCGAGAAATTAGTAATAATCGTGACTACCGGATATGGATGCAAAGTGTCTTGCTCTGAAGCCTTCAGATCAAAGCCTCAGCTAAATATTCATAAATTTAGGCTTCCGAAAAATCTTTACAAGTTTTATGATGCTCCATCTTGGACGACGTGCATCACCGCCGAATCGAGCGCGAGAGTCGAATGGAATAAATTCAATTTCTGCAAAGATCGCTAGAACGGCCGGCACGATTACATGATCTTGCTCCATTAGACTTCTTCTTATAGGGGGTATATATGTGAAGAGTGCGGCGTAGCACGCGATATAGCTGATCAAACATTCATTAACGTTACATAACATTTTTATTCACGATTAAAACACTGCTGAGAGATTCGAGGCGGACATTTTGAACAACTCGCAGCGGTCTGAAATCGACTCGTTTTGGTATTCTACTGCATTATCGATAACGAAATGGCATTGGTCGTTTAGTTTTTAGCCTGTTGTACGAAGTTTCGAACCATAACAGTTCCGAATAAGCAACAAAAAGACCTTTCCGATGAGGTGCCGAAACCCGTCCTTCCAACTCAGAATTTTTGGGTATTTCAACTGCCACGCGGAGGGTGTTGAATTTAGGGGTGGAACGTCCGCGTTGCAGGACGTAGCCGCGGGACCTAGAATTGACCTGTTTCGGTATACCACATACGTCGGAACGTGCAGACGTTGAATTTGTTCCATTAATGTGGTCCAGGCTGGGTTATGCCTCGCAAGTCCGTTTCTTCGCCTAACGCTTGTTGTAGTGTTTTGCAAAGATACCTATCGGAACACACCTTCCACAAATTAGTGGAATTAATGGAATCATTATTCGATTCATATCGCCGCAGTTATTTCCATAATAAAACAATTATTGTAACAAATAGTTTTACTTTCCTTGCTGGCTTGCCGGAATTTACATGATATAGGAATTACTTACCCTGCAAGTTCTTGTAAGAGACACGGTAAGGCATTATTAATTATGCCGCATTACTCTAAACTATTACAGTAGCCACTGTTTTTTTTCGAGTTAATTGACATTTCTGTATGATTTATCTGCAGTAGGAAGGAAAGTTTTGAAAGGTGCAAAAAACCTCCGATTATTTAAAAGTAGTTTTACCGCTGTGGTATATCATTAAAACATAAATCTTAATTGCTTAAATCACAACACACGCGCATTTAAATTGCTAATCGCATAACGCAGGCGAGGTACAAGGCAGTATGATCAATATTTCCAGTTGCTCCAAATGGTGACCACGTGATCAGTCTGATCGACGAGATCTCGCACATGAGTCCTCCAGCTCCCCTCCTATCTCAATACGACGAAATCGATCCGGAACAGTTCTGCAACGGCGATAACAGACCCCCGAACTGTGGGCCCAATTGCATGTGCACGCATAAAATCGATATTCCACTGAATGCAATCGTAGAAGTGGTGCTGGTCGATGAAGGTGAGTTGAATCAGAAGATTGAAGACGTACGGTGAGATATTCCAGTGGAATCTCTCGCTGATTCAGTGCTTTCATTTACGTTCGCCTTTGCTCAGGTGGAAATTGGCGGATTTCTAGTGTGCCCCTCTCCGCCCGGGCACAAACTGCATGGGTAGTTTCCCCCCGCCGGGTGGATGGCACTTTGGGAGGGAGTTCAAAATGGCGCCTCAGAGGTGCAATAAAGTCTCTTATGTCTCTTTACGCATATCTTGTTGGAAGTTCCCAGGAAGGGGGATTAAAATTTGCTTTAACGGACTTTTGAATCTAATGCGATTTTGGTCGTGCACGTGTCCCCGGTGCTGGTTTAAATTCGTGCGTTCATTCCGTTTGAATTGATGCGATTGTAAACAAAGTAATAACAAAAAAAACACATTCCACGCTGGAAAGTATTTTTTGCCCGTCTCCAGCCGCAGCTGAGCTCGGCGCTATGCACATCTGTTCGCAGTACCTTGCTCTCGGCAGCAAAAAAACACTTTCCACCTGAATGCATAGGCCGCTTGCTGTGAAAAAAAAACTATTTCATGGAGTTCCAACGAACCTACACGACTTTTTCCACCTCTAGTGCAACAACCAAATTTGTCCCACCCCTTTCATCTTCACGGGTACGCTTTCAATGTTGTGGGTATCGGTCGATCTCCCGACCAAAATGTGAAGAAAATCAACTTAAAGCACGCTCTGGATTTGGACCGAAGAGGACTGCTGAGCAGGCATTTCGATCTTCCTCCTGGAAAAGATACCATTGCCGTGCCGAATAATGGATACGTGATCTTTAGGTAAGTAATCGTTGCTAGTTTCATTTTTTACCTCGTACGTTCGGCAACGAGCCGTGTGATTTTCGCCAGTGGTAATCCGAAAGTGAAACTCGCGGAAGTTGTGCTACGAGGGCTGTCTAGAAAACTAAGTATCTTGTTGAAGCCGATGCACGAACGCCCTAAATTCATCTCTACCCGGACACCCTATATACTTTTAGGAATTTATCGAGGCGATATATTTTTTAATGGATACGAGAACAGAGCTTTTCGATTCGTGACTGCGTGTCCCATTTGGGGACGTTTCCGGGAGATAAGTTCCGTCCAACGCCATACATAACCGACGAAAATGAATGCGATCTCCCCACAGATGCTGCACTTGGGCACCTCAACTTGTAAATTTTAATAAATTATCCTTAATTTCAGATTTAGAGCAGACAATCCAGGCTTCTGGCTGTTCCACTGCCACTTCCTGTTCCACATAGTAATCGGTATGAATCTCATTCTCCAAGTGGGCACACTTGCAGATTTACCCCCAGTACCCCCCAACTTCCCTACGTGCGGAGATCACAAACCTCCCATCCTTCTAGACACAAATGTTGTATAAAGACTTGATAGTGTTTCTTCTAAAAGAGCACAGTTGGTTAACGTTGGTGGAAATTAGCGACGCCCTTGCTCAAACTAAATTTTTAGACAATTTTAGGGATTTTTGGTGGGTGTTTTCCAGCAATGTTTTTCGAGATTCAGTTCCACGAGCCCGATTTTCACCAACTGAAATCTCTAGCAGTAAAGTTACCAAATTGCGCATTTATTATTTATTGAAAGGATCCACGTAGCTTCATCACAAAGGTAGTAGTGTTGTAATCGGTCTTGCCATTTGAGACTTCTCTTGGTAATTTGGTGCAGAAAGGAAAAGACCTTGTAGTTTAGTTTCTAATGCCCTTAATATTTATCTGTATATATACCAAAATGGTCATCACCGCCATATTATATTTAATTTTAAGTGTTCTACCTCCTTCATAAATGTTATGCTTTGAGACTAACATTGGTGCTCTTTCCCAAACTTTCGTCGAGATTGTCCAATGCAGGTAGTCAATTACGATCATCCCACTGTGTAAATTAGATTTTTCATCGCAAATTTCATGTTCTGGGCTTAAAGTGAGATTGAACCATTTGCGTTGTGTAAGTGTAAATTTTAAGTTTTAGTGTTTGTCCTTATCGATGTAAAAAATGTAAAGACAAGTATGCATATAGCGAATAACTATACCCACAGTATTGAAGGTGTTACCGTTTATGTAGTAGGTAAAAAAATGCTTCGGGTTGCGCTTATCTGTAACTAGTCCATCACAACGGCCTTAAGCGACCCTTTAAACTAAGAGCTAGATTTTTAGTAGAATTTTTATTGAACCGATGTAAATTATGAACAGTTGTATAAAATAAATCCAGGTCTATTTATGTAAATATACGCTTTGGTTTTGGTTTTTTATTTGTGAGTTGTTGAGAAGAAAGTCATTGACTGTCCTGTACATACCTTGTATAGAGAGGGATAGAGGGGCCTAGTGGTCAGAGCCTGTATAAAAAATAAAACTGAAAATAAATGAATGTGGTTGAAGGCTGCTGGTTCTTTAATGTGGCAGACTCAATGGGGTGCGCTAGTTTTCGCTGTATATTTGCATTGGATGTTGTTGTATGTGCACAGAGCCCCAAAGGTAGGTATTTAAATTTTCATATTATTTTACCCGCATTGTTCGGTGGTGCAGTCCGGACCACTTCGGTTAACGAAATAATTACAAAAAAACATTACGCCCCAAGATTGTGACGTGCAAAATTGCTTCGCGAACGTGCGTAACTGCGAAACGGTTAAATTGAGGCGAAATTGCACGGAGTCCGGAAACATGCCGTTTCAAAATTTGAAAAATTCTAAAATACTAAAAAAATGGCTCTTCTCATTTCGATCATTAAATCTTCCTTCGCAACACGTCGATGTCAGTAGGCAGATTTATAAATGTTTAACAAATAATCAAAATCTAATGGGGTTAGATCGGGTGAAGCTACCGGCCAAAGTACGCCTTCCCCTCATCTTGGCGTTATGCGGCGCGGCACCTCCTCAAAATAAAAATAAAAAAAACTTTGAAACGGCATCTCGTTGTTGAAATTCATAAGCGGACACCCTGTATGTGGAGCTAAAATCTGTAGATTTAATTAAACGTTCAGTTGCCAAAGAAATTATATCTTTACGAGACTAAGTTGTCAATCATCACTCTTTAATCGCACAGCTGCCGTGTGCTTTTGGCGAAACGTGTATAAATAGCTTCTTGACTTAGTCTGCTTGGTGAACTGGAGCAATCCTAAGCAAAAATCACTAAACCTCAACAGACAAATTTGCCAGGTTTTGAATCCCTTGGACGCCGTTTGCCATAAACGCAGAGAAGACGCCGTTTGCGTCAGCCATCTAAGAAACGCTAAACAAGTGGATGAGGCTTTGCTCCAGGAAAGACCAGACGTCAAAATTTTCCTACCGTTTAGGTTCTTCTTTTGGAAGCCTAACGACTTGTTCAAGCCAAACACTTACAATAAATTCTTGGGTAAGTTCCTCGTTTGCCTCCATCGATAGCTACAGTCCTCACTACAAACCCTCTCTAGCTGCCCCCGGTGGCGACCACGTAATCAGCTTAATCGACGAAATCTCCTTTATGTTCCCACCGTCACCTCCGCTATCTCAAATCGACGACATTCCCCAAGACCTGTTTTGTAATGGCGACAATAGGCCTCCTAACTGCGGTCCTAACTGTGAGTGCGTTCACCAAGTCGACATTCCACTGAACGCCATCGTGGAGGTGGTTCTGGTCGATGAAGGTATGTGAGTCCGCGATCTCCGAAAACCCCCCAAAACGGTTCCGGGTCCTTCGTTTCAGTTCAATCTCCAAATCTCAGCCATCCCTTCCACTTGCACGGCTACTCGTTCAACGTGGTGGGCATGGGAAGATCTCCAGACCAAAATGTGAAAAAGATCAATTTGAAGCATGCCTTGGACTTGGATAGAAGGGGTCTTCTGCACAGGGAATTTAACTTGCCTCCCAGCAAAGACACTCTAGCTGTGCCAAATAACGGATATGTAATATTTAGGTTTAGGGCCGACAATCCAGGTAAAATACCCCCCTTCCCACACTAAGTAGCCCTTTTAACGGATTGAGTACTTCGTTATCAGGATACTGGCTATTCCACTGCCACTTCCTGTTCCACATAGTCATAGGGATGGATCTAGTATTCCACGTGGGGACCCAGTCAGATCTGCCGCCTGTTCCGCCCAGTTTTCCGAAATGCGGAAATCACTTGCCGCCCATAACTTTCCATTGAGGGGCGCGGGTCTTTCAGGGGCAGTTTTCAGTTGTGCCTTCGTGGGTGGTGCATCTCGGGAGATTGGATAATTTTTTTAAATAAGTAAGACTTAAACAGGGTACACAGTGATGAAAGAGATTACTGTAGCTAAGTAAGGAAATTACTATTTTTCACAAGATAATGCTTGTGTTATCGGGAAGATGTATACGTAATGTTTCCAAAATATGTCTACCTCAAACGTTTCCCCTTTATGCATGTAATAATGGGACCTTTTTGCATGGATTTTCTTGATTTTCCTGACTACACTCATTCATAATACAGAACTGTGTGAAGTTTTTTTTTCAGTCACTGCAAGTTAATATTCTGTTCATTAGCATTATTATGAGGGCCAGTATGTCCGCTATTATACTGCACGTACTAAATGTACTGATCCTCATAACCTCTAAGAAAACTGTATATATTAGCAAATAATCTAGCCATAAGTAGTGTAAAGTAGCATAAAAGATACGAGATGAAGTAAAGACATTAGAGATTGTTGAGAGACGTTAATGGGTTTTTACATGGCAAAATTGTGGATAAATCTTCTATAACAATATTGGGTGATGCATTTGTTCTCAATAAAGTTTTTTGTTACTTGAGGGTTTTATTTCACATTCACATTGACAAAAGTCGTAAACAAAAATAGCGACTAAATTCCGACGCTTTTCCTTGTAGGCCCAGCATTCACCCGAATTTTCCTTTGGAAGTGCCAAACCAAGTACTCGCCAAAAAACACCGTACCCGAAACTACGCACCCACCGGCCCACAGCCCAAAGCTGTAGTTCAGGTCTCTCAACAAAATCACCTTGCTCCTGATTCTATATTTGTGAAAAGTTTTCAGGATCAGCAGGTGCTTCTGTATCCGAATTTTCTGCTGCATCCACCCATTAGCTACTCCGCGCTGGATGATCTTGCTCAGCTGCTCATGGATCGGGTGTCCTTTGGTGTAGACTAATTGGATCGGGAAGCCGAAAATCGCATTTTTGGACAGGTGGAGCATTATCTCGTTATCTCTAACGTACAGAAGGGGAATGATGTGCATAGACATAATTTCCAAGCCCCCGATCGCGATAGAACTTTGATACTTGGCCACGTTATCAACGCACATCATGTAATTGTTGCATTTGTGAACAACCCCCCAATTAATCAGTTGTTGCTGTGAGGGCGAAGTGAAGTAAAGTTTCATGTCTCCCATGGAGTATATCGGAAGCTTCGACGCAGCTACTTCCTCTATAGTATTAATTCCCTTGGATTTGAGCGTCGTCACAGACATAAGTATTAGAACGTTTTTAAACACTGTGGAAAGTATCGTGAAAAATAGCAACCAGGCAGCAAACAGAACCCGCAAGGGGGTTTGGTCAGTCTTCATGAGACCTACAGGGACGCCCATTAGTATCTGAGCATAAACCAGGACACTCTGAAGGACGTAAATGTTATAAAACTTTTTAGTCACCAGCGAGGAAGTACATATCGCTATTGACAGAAAAAACCAAAAAGTGTTGGGAAACAGTGGGAACACTCTCTTCCACAGATGCACGTCCAGAGGCTTCGGAGATATAAACACCATCTGGTCGTACAAGTATGCAGGTGAAATTTCAAATTTACCAATGTCGTCCTCCAATGGCATTACGTGACCTCCAAATATGTCCCGTTTGCGTTCCCGAATTTTCCGCTTCTCCCTCCGGTAAGGAATCGTAGTGTTCTGAAACACGCGTGTTCCTCCAAGACTTCGCTGAGAGTTCAAGTACTTACCTCAAAATGCACATACTCGACTACAATATGAGTCTTCAAGACGGATTTGATATACTTCAACATAAGCTCCTCCAGTCCGGTGCCATTTCCGACCACGTATGGAGGGGTCACTCTGAGTATGGCAGAAAAAGTAGTGTTTCTCCAATATTTAGGTTTAGACATCAACAAGTTGATTTTAGGCTTTAGATGCAGCTCGTCGCACGAACCGTACTTGTGAGGTTGCAGGTAGGGGTCGCGCAGATTTTCGTACTTGTAGGGGTGATACGTGTGTATGTCCCTTTTAGCGTCCACGAGCAGAATTTTCTCTATGTACTTTTCAGCGAATAACGCAAAGTCCACATTCGCCACGGATGAAATTCTCGCAATAAAGAAGCTACTTGGATTACAAATGCGGTTCGATTCTAAATTTCTCAGCAGGTTACTTATATTCACTTTCTGGAAGTCCAGGATGTATGCGTCAACTTCTGGACACCGCCTGAAGCATTTCACCGTCCCTCGGTTGCTCACTCTCACCAAAGGGGCTCTCTTGTACAAAAATCCTTCAAAATTGGTCAAAACCACTTGATGGTTGTCGGGAAGCAGCATTCCGGCTAGTTGATTTATGCATCGAATTGTGATCTTGCTCGAGCTTTCCTGCGGCTGGAGCAGCAAATCGCATCTATGGTACATCAGAAAGGCCAACGCAGACACGTAGATCAACGGGAAAGCCATGGTAGCACTGGCAGTTTTGATCAGAAATGTTAAATCAAATGTTTGTTTAACAACGTGTTAACGTGTTATGTGGACATAATATAATCGGTTTAATGCATCTGGTAACGACGATGATATTTGTTTGTTGTGTTCTTACTAATGTTGGTGATGTAGTTGATGAGTAGTGTTCGTAGGAACGTGACTAGTACATCGATTCAATTAGTGATGATTAGGAAATTGTCGTCGGAGTTACAAAACGTAATAAACTGGTAGAACGAAAAATTGATGGATAAACGTAATGAAAACTGTTTTACTAATGACCTGAGATAATGTATGTGTTACCGAAAAGACATATTTGATTTAAAGATAAATTGGATACATTTCTGGAAGAGAGAATTCGATGAACAAATTGATCAAAATGACCGGGGAAAATTACGTTTTTAGGCAGTAGTAATAACAACGTGACCGACGCCTTGCATGTATACGAAACAATGGAATGACCTTAAATATCTATGGCAGGGGTAAAGAGGCCATTAGGTCAGCACTAACTGGACGCTTGATTGACAAAAGTGCTGACCAGACACAAACCCTCCGCAGGAGTTCTCTGGACTCCCGATCCCTAGCAAATGGATACCGCACTCCTTCAGCTGTTCCGTGCCCTAAACCGATGATTTATCTGCTCTGAACTAATGACGACCATTATTAGATAGTAGGTATATCGAACAGGAAAATTCCCAATAAACAGTCGACTCTAAAATAACATCCCCTTGACGTGATGCATTAAGCCCACGTGAACATTAGCCTGGTTACATTTTTCAATAGTTAAAGAAAACGTTTTAGGAATGAGTGAGCCATTACTTCGCATTAGCATCCGATTTGTCATCGTTACGACTCATAAAATGTCTTTCGTATTCTTTGAATTGTGCATGGTAACTGCATTTTATTGTTCCACTTGCTACTGCAAACTAAGCTTGAACCATGAACAATCCAACACGCAGATGCATTTGGACTCTTTGTACAATTTATTGGGACAGTTGTTGGATGTCTACGAAAATCCCGTGATCTTAACGAATTTTCAATATGGGAATCAGGAGAAGCCGAAAATTAGAATTTCTAACACTGCGACGGCGATCAAGTGTTTCTCGTTTTGCCCTAAAATTCACGCGTATATTCTTGACTCGCGTAAGCTTCAAATTGAGCACCTTATCAAGATCCTGAAAACAGACCGTTCTCTTTTAAATTTCAAAACTGGTTATTTTCTAGTACTCATTAACAACATAGCAAATTTCGGTTTTTCTATTTTGTTGAAGCAATACATATCCAAGGTCTTAGTCATGGACAATGGGGGACGGGTATTCTTCTACTGGCCATACAAATACGGGAACGTGCACAATCCGGACTTTCGAGCATATCGAATTGACCACTGGAATAAGGAACGAAGACCGGAACTCAACTCACGTTATTTGGAACCACATCGTAACTGGGAAAACACTACTGTAAATGTTCTTTTGCGAATAACTGCCCCCTATGTCACAGGCAAAGGGACTGGAATTGAAGAGATATTCTTGAAGCTTTTACAGGAGAGATTGAAATTCAAGCTCAATACTACCTATCTTAACTTCGGGGTAAGGCACAGTGTCAACTTCCTCACTTCGCGAAAACTTGCTGTTTCAGGCCACGACAGTGCCCTATTTGCAACAAAAAGAAGAACTGGAAACCTATAACGTGGACATATTTGGAGGGCAAGTTACAGCCATTTCGCAGGACGTATATTCCTTTGATATCAGCCCTTGCTATCTGCACGATGATATGCGGTTTGTATGTCCAAAACCCACCAGCACATCAAATTGGGAGAGAGTTTTGCAAATTTTCCCATGTACCTTTTGGAGATTTTTTGCTCTTTCTGTGATTATCTCAACAACATTTACCAGGCTATTTTGCAATACTACATTCAAGCACAAGGCCGAATCGCTTCTTAAAATGGCGCTAGGGTATCCTATAAACTTCCACCAAGGCGCCGATAACACACCGAACAAGATCATTTTCATCTCTTGGATTCTCTTCTTCATGGTGGTTTCTAGTATTTTTAGAAACGTCTTAATACTCATAAGCGAAACTAGCCAAAATACGGATGTCCTCGACACTTTAGATGACATAATCAAGTCGAAACTGCCGATCTATTCAAACCTACCTTTAAAGTCGTTTCCAGTACAAACATGTGAAAACTACGCAACCTGCATTAAGAATGTAGCCACCTATCAGAACTCTGTGGCAATTGGATCAAATAACATTCTAAAACTCTACATGACGCCGAAGTTCTTCATCAAAGATCGGGAGGTCACAATCTACGTTTCTAAAGAAGTAATATTCTCATTTCAAGTGCAACTGCTCTTCCCCAGGGGACATCCAATGTTTGAGCAATGCAGTAGGATAATTCAGCTTAGCATCTCCAACGGCTGGTTTGTGAACCAGCTTGAATTAGTTAAACATGAGTTAGATCTGAAAACGTACCAAAAATACAAAATAAAGAGTAATAAGTTGAGCCTGAAAAACTTGGAATATGTGTTCACGTTGTGGGCCGGTGGGGTAATGCTGTCAGTGGTGATTTTCGGAATGGAATGCGTAATTTTTTACCGGAAGAGGCGTTGATTAAAAAAAGTGCATCACAATGCCGTCGTTTGTAATCTTAACTTCTTTATGTTTAAAGGCTGCGCCACCTATAACTCATGCGCAGTACTACCTACTAAATATGGGCAAATTTAATCCATAGCACAATATCCAGTTTGGATGTTAACGCTTAGATGGCGGTACAAAATGGAACACACATTCCTTTTCGGGAATCTACCTCATTGATATGTAGATAACGCCATGTTAAAACGTTCTTGATAAAATGGTGAAAGCACCTGCCGCTCGCACAAGACGAGAGTCAAAGCCGCAAGACACTCGGTAGTATCAGAAAATGCGCCCACCATTCTGATCGTGGGGTTCCCCATCCCTGGACTAACATTGTTATTATTCCGGGCATGAGTTGTGCACAATCATACAAATTTGATCACAAAAAAACGGTGGCAGAGACGAACAAATGGAAAATGATCATTTGCCCCAATTTTAGGGATATTTCGGTCCACCGTGCCCGTGCAATAGAGCATTGGTGTGTGAAGATCGAAACTCAAATCAGACAACTTCGATTTTTAGGCCTGAACTTCACACGCAAATTTTTAACTAACTTTTTTCGAGAAGTTTTCTTCTCCGTCACTGGCACGGCGAACGCAAACTTTCGTATCAATCAAAAAGTTTCTGTTACTCCAATCTCAGGAATATTTGGCTTTCAGCGCAAACTCACGCTGGGTCGTTCGTATACAGTGTGTTAAAATTCGAATCTAAATTTGGCCTCCGATCCACTGAAATTAGAACGGTGGAGTTGGGTAGGTGCTAATTGCTCACTGACTTTACGCCAATAAACAAATAGGGCGGAAAAAAATTGTGAACATTCCTAAAAGATGTATTTACCTTTTTCAGGTTTTTGCACCACACGAATGTAAAAAATCAATGTCGCCTTGAGCTGAGGTGGAATTTTTTCTAGTAAATATCTTTAAGAGAGATAAATATGTTAATACTCCAGCTGGGGAAAGAAATGTTGAACGCGTTCTCAGGCGGTAAAAGCTGATGAACGTAGTTGAAATAAAAATGGATTATTGAAGAATGTTAGAGTCTCTGTTCCCAGTGTATGTTGTCTCACGAAATTAGGACCAGTCGCACAATTTACACATTTTTAAGGCCTGCCACAAAACTTCTAAAATAAGAACCGCACTGGCCAATAGCAACCCAAAACCCCATAGGCCGAACACAAATCCAAACTTGTTCATACCAATCTTCTTAACTTCGAAAACAAGAGGATTAGTGGCCCGTTTGATTTTAATCCGCATTTCCACGTAAATATGGTCAATCCAGCCAGTTTCTGTCAATCGAATTAAAATATCATTGATTTGGTGGTACAAAGGATATCCCTTTGATAAAATTAAATGCACGTTTACGGGCTTGATGATATCTTTGGTCACCTTGACGAGGACTTCTCCATAACTCGTTATGTAAAACTTTGGGATCCAGTTGTACCAAACTATAGTTCGTGGTGCAATGGTTACGTAATATTTTTCAAAGGCCGTTCGGTTTACACAGGCCAGCACTGAAGGGCAGTATTCGACATCTTTGAAGTCCAGTGGGTATTCTTCGTGGCTCTGAATGTCTACGTACAGATCGGAAAGATCGATATACGAGCCCATCTTGAAATTCTTTTTTAAGATGTCGTTCAAAAATTTCAGGTCAGGGTCTCGCTTTGCTGTTCCCAGGATGAGCAAGAACGAGTTTTTGAAAAACGTGGAAACTATCAAAAATGCCAATATCCACGCGGAAAAGAGCACCCTGAAGAGTTTCTTATTTTTGAACAGGTTCCTTGGCACGGAGTTCTCGAATAGCACCTGGAAAACTACGAAAAAAAGCTGATGTAAGGGAACGGCACTTTCTACAATGTGAACGATGAAAATCCAGACCGAAGTTACGACCAACAAGAATATCCACAGTTCAACAGAAAAGATCACCGAAGTCCTTTTCCAATGGTTCATTCTCGGGGGCGATGGGTAGACCCAGACAAGAGAGTCGTAGAAAAGGGGAAAGGTCACCTCGAAGCGTCTTACAGCATCTTCGGTTAGGCTGTTATACCCCATGAGGATATCAGCATGTTGGTGCTCCAGCAGATTCGTCCCTTCGATGCTGAGATGATTGTCTGCCGTAAAGATACTCTGAAACAACACTATTTTCATTGTATTCCCTGCCTTTCCTCTCTCTTGCCATATTTTTGTCATCGAGGTGTCGTAATATGTCCACGTAATTGGTCTTCAGTCCTAAGGTCTCCGCAACAACCCTCATAAATTTGTTTTCCAAGCCATTATATTTCCGGGTGGTGTAAGGTTCCAACACCCGGTTGCAAACCTGGAGAGTTGTATTTCTCCATCGTCTTGGCATCTGATAAGTGGGCGCCTTGAAGGTGCTTAAACAGCTTCCAAGGGCCACTGGCGTTACCTCTGGATCGTCCACACTTTCGTGCCTATAAGGTCGATAGGAGAACACAGAAAAGTTCTTGTTCACTGCGTATACTTTCTCCACATAATGTTTTCCAAATATTTCGAAAACCTCCTTACTAACTGTATCCCCAAATATAATGTAGGTTGCTGAGGGGTTGAAAGACCGCCTTTGAACGTCCCATAACAGGAATGTTTCTGAATTGAACACTTCCTCATTGATCATTATAACGTCAAATTTAATTTCGGAAAAGCGAGATTGCAACTCTTCAGTGAGTTTATTTAGCTTGAAAACGGGCACATTTACGTGGAATTCGAAATTTGTCATAACCGACCCGGTCCTCCCTAAACTCTCCCATAAATGCTGAAAACATTGCATTGTTGAAGCATTGACGATGAGCAACAATTTTGTAAAGATATCAAGACTTAACAGACCACTTTGGAGCTTCATTCTTCACGTAAGTCTGGAAAATTATAAAACGAAGTTGTTTAAAAAAAAGAATTATGTTTAACCCTTTCCGAGAGGTGTTTGCTCATTTTCTAGGCTACAAAATAGGTGCACCGAACCGATGTTATCAAAACATTATTATATCGCTTTAAGAGGGTTTATGGGGCATCGAAAAAATTTAAGTTGAGATTATAATTTGACGCAAAGCAACATTGTCGTTACTTTTACGAAATCTATTTCAAATCTAATTACCTAAACCCGACTTTCATAACTAATTCATAAGCGGATAAACATTTATCCGTTTATTATATCGGGCAACATTTAAACACCTGCTAATGAGAGGCTCATGTTAGCCTGTTAAGGATAACTATACTCTCTGTACATAAGAACATTAGGTCGAAAATGGGAAAATGGAACAGTGGGAATTAATCATGGAACTGTGGTGTAACAGACGAAAAACTCTGGAAGTGAGGAATAGCGACTGCTGGAGGAAAAATAGGTAGAAAGCTGTTGAGTGTTCGAATTTCAAATTCAAACAATCAAAAGTAAAACGGAGGTCTGAAGAGAGAAGAGAACTCTCATCCTCACCACCTCCGTTACCTCATATTTCTCTGCTACTTCAATAGTTTTATTTTCTATTATTTTTTATAATAAAAATTAATTATTATTCTTGCACGATATTTTAGCTACTCTTCTTATATTAAAAACATTTTTTAATCGACAAATACATATTTCTTTATTAACTATTAGCACATTATCAATACATCATCATAACAATTCACGTAAGTTCTTTATTTGGCTATATTTTCTATGTTATACTCAATTTGCAAAAACCATCATCAATCACGGACCCACCACGAACTCCTCATCGAAACAAACCTAAAATTCAGTTAACGTCACAAGACCCAAAGATAACGCGCATGCGCTCGTGTGAAAAACAATCTACCTAACACGTGTGATGGTGGTAACTTTCCGTACATGTTGGATAAATAACTAATACATGCCTAATAGGTTTTATATTTTTCAAACGTGAAATCCCCCCAAAATGCCGCAGTTCGCTGATCTAAAGATACATAATTAATTGCTGACATAGCTTTATGGAAGTATAGGCAAACCATTAAGGCCACATCAACAACTAACAAGATATCTTTGTTCCTGATTGATTCCCACCGACGAATCCATCATATTCCTTCCGAATGTTCGATCTAGTCACAATTTCTGATACAATGCGACTATGAACAAACATCCGTAGAAAATATGAAACATTTACTGATGAACCCAAAATGAACCACTTGTACACTGCATCACGATCGAAAGGGCCCGCTGAAAAGGCCTCCATAAGGAAGTAACTAAAGGCTGTGATATGTCTATCTAAACAACAAATCACACCAGTAGTTCCTTCCCCATAGCGGCCATCATTGTAGATTTTCCATAACGGTCTACCTCGGTAATCTAACCAGGTGAAATATTGGAACGACTATCACAGGGCTAGATCACCAAAGATAAGACAGCTATGACACTGTCAAAGGTGCAAGTTTTCTTGGAAAATGATGTTGCTCTAAAATTTTGGGCGTGAGATAATTCCGTACTACTGAAAAAACGACAACACAGTGGTCGCGAAAGTATCTCCCGCCAAAATCTGAACATTTCACTGCTATAAAGCTAAGAAAAAACACAACACTACCCTTAATAAGAAATAAAAGGAACATGTGACACGTAATTGCTCGGTAGAACGCCAAAATCTAAAACCTTCCAAACTGCAGAATGGTCGAGTGCAAACTAAACTGCTGGACCATGCACAAACACTTTTCTAATAAAATCCCTAGGTACAGGGTCTGGCCTTTAAAATGCAAAAAAAGGAAACCCAGGTAGCAAAATTCGTAGTTGCCAAGGGTAATAAGTGCACTGAAATTTTAAATTACCCCCGTTGGAAGGACACTGCAAGCGGTAGGTTCTTAGAAATGTCTCCGAAGCAGGTAAATTTATGGAGGACAATATGCCGCCACCAGAGAAAGTAGGTATTGGTATCGGCAACTTTATTGTTTAGGGTCTGTGGGTGTTATTGCTAGAAACTGCGAAGGGTCCAGGCACCATTAAAGTCGGTTAAAACCCTTATCTGAAACCTTGAAGAAAGCACGGATTATGTTTAGTTAGGGATAAGGCTAGGAGAAATTTTGCACAGAGGATGATTCAAATACCTTAAAAAGCATGCATAGTTACCAATGTGATATCGCAATGGTAAATACACGGCGTCTTGGCTTGTACTACTGAAACTTCAATATTTGAAAAAATTAATTGTTTACTGTAATAAAGTTTAATTAAAAAAAAAAAAGAAAAAAGAAAACAAATTTATGAACTGTTCTGAAAAGGCTGCGGATATTTTAGTGAAATTATGTACATAGATGTAGACAATGATGGAAAGGGTACACGCTGCAATTTAAAAAAGCAGCCGAAGGTCGTTGCTTATTATATAGACTTCTCTGCCACTCGGCCATAAATATCGTTATACTAGAAAATTTGCGACTTATTCACCTTCCAAAACACGTAACACGAAACAAAAATATAAATTTACTCTATATACCCTCGCTCCCGTGTCATGAACATCGCTCTGTCAGTAAATTTGCAACTTTTCACCTTCTGAAACAAATAACTATTAAATTATCCTTACCTGTTTTTGTTAAATCTGTTAGTGTTCATAGGTAAGAAACATATGTCTTTACTTTAGTACGTACTGTATTTTTCTGATCATACTGTAATTAATTAAGTAGAAAAACTCAACGAGAAATATAGACTTTTGTAACTAACTTGCAACTTTAAAAATTAAAATTTTGACTTCGGCACGACAAACAACTAGATTTCAATCTAAAGTCTTATCTAGTTTTGAACCAAAAAAATTTTTCTAACTAACGTTTGACATTCTCTACAATTAAATAAAAATATTTAAAAAATTCGACCGAATAATCTGACTTTTATTAACAAGTTTAATCAACTTTTATAACCTTTACACAGCTCTACAGGTACAAACTGGAAGAGAACACTATATCTCTCTTAATAATCTTAATGGCGATATTAAATTTCTCTTCCAAATCTATATTGCCGATAGTTTTAGAGGCCTGTATCATTTGCCGCAGCAACTCTTCTAATCGCCTCATACAACGCACAATAGAACCTTCGAAAACTTCCGTCATTTGACATAATTCAGCGAAAGATGCGCCGTTACTCCATGCAAACACTATGTCCATTAAATGCGGCTTAAATTGTCCCACGTACTGATCTTCGTCTACGGGTAATCGCGCTTCGTTGCTCACTTTCGCTATTCTTCGTGCCAAGTCCTAATGAAAACAATGAATCTAGGTCAGAACTCAGAAGTTTTTTAACGGAAATTATAGCAGATTGGCAGGAAGAATAAGATTCATTGGGCAATATTATTGATTCAAAGAAACTGAATAAACTTGAAGCTATAATTCAGATCACGTAATTCTAAGCACAACGAAATGAAACAAACTTATATACCCTTAAATAATCATTATGTCAAAGCCATCAGGATATACTTACAAATCTGTAGTCACCACAAATTAATTTACAAGAAAAACAAATTACAGACAAAATCTGCTCTGACCAGTACGTCGAAAAAGCGTCGAGTTTGTGACTTTTTCAAGTATAAAACATTAAGGAATTCAAATACGATTGATATCTTTTTTTTAATTGCACATTATCTTGTATTTATTTACGTTAATGGATACCCACAACCATTGGCGTCGATGGTTCAGTATTTTAACACGCTCGGTCAAGAGCAAAACTTTTAAATTAATATAGTAGAAAAACATTCAAATGCAGTTTTCATATTAGGGTAGCTTTCGTACAAACCGAACAATGTATGCTGAAGATTTTATACCGATGAAGCCTTTCAGCATGTTGTTTTTAGTTGTAGCATATTTCTTACTAACACCAGAGTCATTTAATAGAATCCATAATGAAAAAATTGTAACTCAAGAACTCTCTGGTTTTATTTGGGTGAATTTCTGTTGTTACTGAAGATTATTTTTACTTACATGAAATATATTTATGGAACAACTGTTTCAGAATATACTCGGAGATTTTTAGCACAAAGTTTCCTATTCTAATATTGCCATCAAATATCGAAGCCTAGCAATGCTCCACCACAAATATGTTTGAAATTAAAACAGTAAGATTTTCTCACTCATAACACAGAATATGAAGATCTGAGTTTGCACCCATTTGTCAGGAAGATGAAAAAAGTTTCTAAAAACACCCAACATATAGAATTGTATGATCCAATTCAAACCGATTCTGTGAATATCGTATAAAATTTACATCGGATCAAAAAAGCTCACATAAAAATATTTACTAAATTCCATGTTTCATTCTACTTAAAAATCATTTAAATTTGAACATACCAATTATGGGATTGTATTATCAATTCGCGTTGAAAAGGAACGGTCTGAAATATTTTAATTTTAATTCCTTCGACATTGATTCACTCCACGATACTTCAAAAAGGATTTTGGATTTAAATGTGGAATCCGATTATATACGTAAGGGGATTAATCTCTTATTCAATCACAAAAACGAATCCAATCGCCTAATATACGGGTACTCTGATGTTTAAAGTAATTTACTATTACAAGAACAAAACAATCGTTTTTCTCTCTACCGTTAAAAAATCTAATATTGACAACTAAAATGCTTATTAAAAACTATATTTGAATGTTTTCTGTCATTAATTATTACTGGGGACAATTTATCGAGTATAGGACAGGTACATAAAACCGCCTTAGAGTTGATACACTCGCAATGTTTCAACTTATAGTCCTTTTAGCTTAAAACCGAAATTTGACAAGTTACCAATTATAACAAAAATAATCGACAGGAAATTGTCTGTAAAATTAGTAACCTATATTTGAAAGCGAATTTTCACCGACTACGATTTGGGAGATTGATTTGTGTATTGTTTATCATACATCCGATAAATTGTCACTGGATGCAAACGCAAAATTTAACCCATACAATTATCACATTACGTACCTGCATTTGCCTCAAAGGTCCAGATAACTCCTCTGTAAGTCTTGCAGTCTCGTTGACCCGTTCGTCGCAGACAAAACAACTCAGCAAAGCGCAGACCTGCTGAGGTGTCAAATTACCAAAAAGACCATTAAACAACATTTCGGTAATAAGTAATTCGTCGGCGCTGCAATAGAATCCAGAAGATCTCGATAGAATCACTATCTAGCGAAACAACTCGAATATCACCTGCTCAACTCGCAAGCTACCCTGCCTTTAAGCTGAATAACGTCGCTATTTGTGCAATAACCCAATCGCCGTAATACTCTTTTTCTGCACTTTAATTCGTCCAATTGCAATACTGACTTAGCGTCCAGTAATTTCTTTTTGGTTTCGGTCAACTCCTTGTCAATTAAAAGTTTTTTCTCGTATTTCTCGTACTCGGTCTCCAAAACATCACTTCGATGGAGAGGGTGTTCATATAACCTAATAATCACAATACATGGTAGAAAGGTGGTAAGTAAAACAGTACTCTGAAATTTTTTATCGAGGACGTACACGCCGCAAAAAAAGTATCGCTTCACTCCTAGGAATTACAAAGATATAAAAAAATCCTTCCCTAGTTTGGCCACTTGTCAAGTTTGGTGTTTTCATCAATACATTGTCAGGAATACCATTAATTACAAAAGACATTGCACTCGGTCTTTTCTTACTATTCTTCAGTATAAAAAACCACTGATGATGCTATACTTGTTCTTAAGGCGTGTAATTTGTAAGTATTATCTTCAATCTCGAACTCACTTTTTTTCTAACATTTCTATTTTCTTCACGACCTCGAGAAACTCGGGTTCATTGATCTTCATGTCTTCAATTGGATTTAATAAAGGAAGTTCTTCTGGAAATCGTTTTTTTACTTCTTTTATTGATTTGAACATTCCCTTTCTCGCATCTTTCGAACGCAAGTCAGGAGGACATAATAGTCGGACTTGAGATATATGAGTAACGAATTTTGAATCAACGCACACAATTTCGGTTTCGCCTTTCTAAAACAATAAAAACAATTTAAACTAATGATTTTCAGTACATTGAATATACATTCGCTTCATCTTATAGGTACTTTTATAACCATTCCGCCAAGCGTTGCATGTGCCGATCACGCAAATATCATGGTTTTAATTCAAATTTAATCATAACAACGACTGCTGTATTTCCCGGCACACACCAATTGATTAGCATTACGCAATTATAATTCTTTCTTATGTTTCTCCGCTGTAAAATTGCTTACCTGTCCATCAGCACACGGTTTCGGAATAATATTACTATTCTCTCCTTCTTCAGGGTTTACATTTAGCAAAATATCCAGTATAACTTTAGTTACAGCTTTCGTTTTAACCTTTCCACCTTTTTTAGTATTCTGTATTTCTTGAGTTTTCTTGAAGTTTACTACTGCTCCCCAATCGTACTCGGCCTCTTGTGTCTTAATCTAAAACAGACTCAAATTATATAAAAAGGTTTTGAGTTATACTGCAAAAGAAATTATTACCTTAACTAATCGTCCCGGTTGCATATATGGAATCAAATATTGTGGTTTTGTAAGATACGTCCGAAACGTGACCGCTAAATCATCCAATTCCTGTCTAACAGCATAATAAGAAGCCACTTGATCTTCTTTTGTAATATCAAAAGCATTGAACTCGTTTAACTTCTTAATATAATCTAAAAATCGTAAAAATTTAAAAATCTAAAAAGTCTCTGCAGTTACTTCACTTACTTTCATGTAGTATGGGGATATTAGTTTGATTTTGAAATTGGTAAAATGATCTTTCCAGCATAAATTCAGGATTAATTTCCTCAACTCTTAATAGGTTTAGGACCATATTGTACGTTAAATGAAAGGCCGAATTTATAGGGTCCGGCAAGCCCTTTACGATCTCTCTACCGGCAGCCGGGGGCACCTTTTCGTCAACCATTAAAATTACTATACCCTTGTCATCTAAACCTCTCCTACCGGCTCTGCCGGACATTTGAATGTATTCTCCAGATGTAATCTAAAGTTTGAGGACTTGAATAGCTATTAAAGTTTTGAAAAAGAAACTTACCCATCTACGCTCACGACCATCAAACTTTCTCATACCAGTGAAAAGAACTGTCCTTGCAGGCATATTTAACCCCATGGCAAAGGTTTCTGTCGCAAATAAGGCTTTGATCAACCCTTCCCCAAACATGATTTCAATAGTTTCTTTTAAAATTGGAAGTAAGCCTCCATGATGTATACCAATTCCCCTTTTAAGCAATGGAAGAATATTGTCTACTTGAGGCAAATGTCTGTCTTCTTCAGAAAGAACGTCCATTGCATTGTTAAAGACCTCATCAACTAATTGTTTTTCAGCAGCTGGAATTTACAATTTACAACGGTGATTACAGAGTTTAACCCAGAGAATGTAAACTTTACATGTGTTGAAATCCAGTTTGGTCATTTGCATAGCATATAATTCACATTCTTTCTTACTGAAACTGAAAACGATAACGGGAGCAAAATTTCTCTCCATAACCATCTTGACAACTTTAAAAATATCCGACTGACTCGGATCTTTGCCGGCTATGCCCCCCCGGCGTCCTTTTTGATCGCCCTTTGCAGCATCACCTGCTTGCAGTACTGCCATTGCCGCGTTAAAACTATCGTCTTTGAAAACACCCTTATGAAAATATAAAACTCTAGAAAAATTGACTTAAAATCCTACTAAATCTCTTACCGATTCATCTACAACCATATGAATTCCACTACCCCCTGCAGGATATATAAAATGTTGTAGAGGTGTAGGCCTATAATCTGTGTAAACTACATGACAAGGCTGTTGATGCAGATGAGCCACCCATTCGGCAAATTGTCTCGCGTTAGGAATGGTGGCCGATAAGAATACAAAATGAACATTATGGGGCAACAAAATTAAAGTTTCTTCCCAAACTACCCCTCTTTCCTTGTCTCGCATATAGTGGATTTCGTCAAACACCACCCAACCCACTTCGCGCATTATTTCCGATCCTCGGTACAGCATATTTCGCAAAATCTACGTTTAATATTGACACAATAGTACTAGAACTAGTTTAGATATAAGAACAACAAACCTCAGTAGTCATTATAAGGCATGAGGCACTGGGATTGATGGTAACATCGCCAGTTACCAAGCCAACGTCTTTAAATTCCTCTAAAAACTCTCGATACTTTTGATTTGATAAAGCTTTAATGGGAGTAGTGTAGATCACTCTCTGCTTATTCTTCAGTGATTTGGCCACAGCATACCTAAGGGTTTCAAATTGAATAAACCTAAGTGTAATTAATAAAACTCTAAAGTACAGGATGTCTCATATTTTTATCAGGTCCAAAGTTCAGAATTTTTTAATATACGGTCGTAAATCGAGTTAACCATCTAAATGACATAAATAAAAGAGATTCTTAAACCTTCATCTAATATTTACATTGCTACCTTATTGCAATTTTTGAAATCACTAATTAATATCCTTAAGCAACTTTAAAGGTCCCGGGTAGGGTGACCTAAAATACTTATGTGATGAAGCACATTTATACCCAGTTTATTTGTGCACCAAATGCTACATTCAATCCTATATACAATAGTGATGTTATCTTACTTTTGATAAATATGTTACACCTCCGGTTTTTCCGTGTGGTTCTGAAATGTTTTGAATATATATATATTTAAGTTGACTTCAGATTAGATTCTTTCCACATCTATCCAGAAATAGGAAATAAGTGGCAGTTACTGATTAAAAAAAAAAAAATCTAGGAGCAAAATTCTTAAAGTTTTACCCCCTAAAAAGCTTTTGAAAAAACTGTTACCTATCATTCGACTCATACTTACTCTGCAATTACAGTTTTGCCTGCTGATGTGTGAGCTGACACCAATACTGACTGGTTATTGTCAACACACAAAATTGACTCTTTTTGAAATGGATCTAATGTGAATGGATATACTTTGGCTGGATCTCCTTCTCGTGGCTGTAAGGAGGCATACTTTTGACCAGGAGGATATGCCACTTCATGAGTACATGAGTCAAGATTGTCAATACTATGAACTACTATTCTGTTCCTGAGTTCATCAAAACTATAGAAAAAATTTTAGTCTTATAGTCATTATTGATATATTGGTATTATAAGTAAGTTGAAAGCAGAGAACTATTGCATTACAATACTTGCTTCACTGACATTGAATGGAAAGGAATAAAAATAAAATTTGTTTGTGCAAGTTTCTTCTATACACAATATGCTGCTAGCAAAAGTAGTATATTATCAAATAGATGAAAATAGAATTTTATGTCACTGAGGGTGCAGTTTAAGAATCTATAATTTTCTTACATGTAATTATATGAGGGTTTATAGTGAATTATAAAATCATAATAATATACATATAAGCGCAAGGACCTTCAAAATTTAATACATTCAATATATCATAGCATAAAATCCATTTCCTCCTCGACATCAAGTGACATTCACACTCAAAAGAGCAAATCAACTACTTGAATGCATAGAAAGCAGGCCCTCTCTTCAGTGGGAACACACTAGTTATTTTTCATTCTACTCAATTTTAAGCTTTGCTTGAGCCAAGTTTGGGTATCACTATAGAACGCATGGAACTCAAACATAAATCGAAGCTATATAGTTGTTGCCTGGAATGGGTTAAAAGAAACACTGTTGTAGAACTAGATTCTTGTGCATATCAGATGGCAGTTGCATGGTTAAAACAACCTAAAGGTGAGTACCTGTTGCTTGATAACTGAGTTGTTATTAAACAACAAAAATTTGCTTTTTAATATTTGAAAAGAACATAAAAATTGGGACCAATTTTGAGCAGAAACTAATTAATGAGGTACTGCTATTAATTATAATGAAAGATTGCTGAAAATTAGGCACAGCTCACATCCAAGATTACCTAACACCTAAAGGGTCAGTATTTTAGAAAAATAACTTACTTGATATCACCCACGTTAACATCGTCTACTCTGACCCTTTTAACAGCCACTTCCTCGTCCTCCTCATGCTCTCTTTTCACATTTTTTATGCTGACCTCTGGAATTCTAAGGGAAAAACCACCATATTAATTTGCAGGTTATGAACCGTCACACGAACCTTCTGCTAGATTCCTGGGTTCCTGTTAATTTCTCATCGTCCTGCTCGGTATTTCCCTCGGCATTTTCGTCGAAACAATCAAAAAGATCGTCAATAGACTCAGCCATAATTCTGAACACGAATTTAAGGGTTTTTCAATATTTTAACTTTAACTCGAAAAAAGCTTCACGCGGCAACAGGATATCTTGGTTTCTTTTCGCAAAAAACAAAAGAATTTCCGTTGGTCCGAGGTTCGAGTGAGATCGGGTCATCTCGGCACAATGGAAAACGTCATACGTCGTTGATTAATATGTATATTGGTGGCCTGAATAATTGCGGAATATGTGTTTTCCTTCTTTAAAGGGTATAACTAAACAAGGATAGACTCAGCTCGTCCATATTTCGACAAATTTTGAATGACACCAACACTAAAGATGTCATACGTCAAATTTTGTCGTCAAAAACATCAATCATAACTATCATTTATTAGTCATTATTATTTGATTAGTCCCTAAATAATAAAATAAAAATAATGAAGAGAAAAACGCAAAAACCATTGTTAAAAACGAATAGCGCGATAAGTAGCTAGAAGTAATTTCGCATAATTAGTCGGAATAACATTCTGATTCAAAATATTAGTGAGAAACTCCCAGGGAACCCCGGATTTTTGTAAAGAAATAAAGTAAGGTAGGGCATTAATTTCATTTAATCTCTTTGTTATAAAGTCTGTATATATTGAGGTGGATAAATAATTGAAGTTATTCAATATTATACGCCGTAATATCGTAAATAAATATTTAACCAAATCTAATAATCAGTAGCACGGCTTTCTGCCTGATGTATCCACTGATATCAATCTATGTGACCTGTGCAAGACTGCAGCTAATGCTGTTAATAGTAGGAGGCAAGTTGATGTCAAAATTACTGAATGTAAAAAGATTTATAGTATATTTTTTCTTCCTAAAGTGTTAATTAGTATATATATAATAGTTCAAATAAGAAAGTGATATTAATTATGTTTTTCATATAAATTATTAATTTCACTAACTTCACAATTTTTTCCTAGAATTATCAAATAACATTGGCAAAAACAAAGTGAAACCATGGAAGGGGTGGCAGATTTGCATATAGCTACCAACATAGAAGACTTAAAACATCTAGCACAACCCGAGGGCCTTGAAGGCTTTAGAAATGTTAAAGCCATTGAAAAGGCGTTTAGGAGTTTATACAATGAAATCCTAAAAGAAAATGTCAACCAAGAAAAATGTTACATTTATTGTTATCGTTTCTTGTTGAGTTTTCAAACGATGTGCCGGCTTGGAGATAGCAAGTTTTATAACACACTGTATTCATCTGAAGTAGCTAAAGTAAAAGAAAAGTTAGAAGAACTGGAACAGGCCTTAAAGAAGCGTTATGCCATCGATGCATTTCAAGAACATAAGAAGCTAGGTATAAAAGATAAACTAACCGAAATTGTTACGCCAGGCATCTCCAACAAGGAAGAACGCCTATTTGATGGTGAATTTATATCAGTAAAACAATTATTTAATACTATACAAGATGATGCCAATGTTTTGATAATTGATATTAGGCCAGAAGAGGAGTATTCAGAATCAAAAGTTAAATTTGAAAAAGTTATAAATATTCCAGAAAATTTGCTGGTTCCTGGATTGTCAGCCAACGTTTTAGGTCAGAAATTAATAGATGACACCCAAAAGATTTGGGAGAAAAGAGATAGCTTTGATGCTCTAATATTTGTCGATTGGAACTCCAGCCCTGATAATATTACATCTTCCAAGCTAATGTATCTTAAAGAAGCAATTGTTGAATGGGATTGCTTAAAACACTATAAGCAACATCCAGTGATTATAAATGGTGGTTTCAAAGAATTTTTAGATAGCTACCCTGGTTCAGTCACAAACGTTCATGTAAATTTCATAAGAAACAATGAAGACATAGATGAACTATTGGAACTTGATAGCATTTTTTACCCAGAACCTGATCAAAATGTATCGATCATGCCACTTAAGCAGTTCACCATCGAAGAATTGGAGGAATCAACTAAAATAGAAGAATCTGCAGTAGAGGAATATGATGATAATTGTGACATTCAAGTTGAAGATACTCCTGCTGTAACAACTTCAGAAGTAGAAACTAAACCTTTGTCTCCTAAGGGGGAAGGGGTGAGTTTAGATAAGCCAATAGATGCTGTTAAAGAAGAATCAACTGAGGAGATCAAACTTAGAATTGAGGAAAAACGCATACGGCTCTTACAAGAAGCGAGGAATCACAAGAATAAGCGTATTCGAAGAGACATTAAAGAAAATATTTTTGTGGACAACAATAAAGGTGAAAGACCTAGAGAAGAGATTAAGAGGATACCGCCACCAATCAGGAGAGACACCAAACCAAAAAAGGTAGTATTGTTCATTTATAGAAGCATAAAATTAAATGTGTTATCATTTCATTTGTCTTTTTTCGACAATCATTTAAGTAATTCCTTCGTTTTTAAGTTTTTGGCATAATCAACCTTAAAAATACGTTATCTTTTCCAGGATGAGTTTACTTTTGGAGGTTGGTGCGGTCTAGTCAATATAAAAAACACCTGCTACATGAACACGATTCTCCAATGCCTGAAGTGTATTCCAATCGTCAGTTCTTTCTTGCATTCGAATTACAATAAATTCATCATGAGACGCCCGCCTCAAATTATGAACGAATTTGGTACTGCCATCCAGGCTCTTTGTGATGGTACGGAATCAAATAGAAAAGTATTCAGACCCAGTGCATTTTACGATACAGTGTGTAAATTGGACCAAATCTATAAAAAAGGAAATCACGAGGATTGTATGGAGTTTTTCCTTTTTCTTTTCAATCACCTAAATGACGATTGTTCTTATGATATTAAAACAAAAGGAGTTATGACTGAGCGGGAAAAGGCCTGGTATAGTCAGCTACAAGGCCGCACGTCTCTGTGGGTGGACTTGTTTTATCATCAGTTTAGATGCACCAAAATCTGTCAATCTTGTCACTTAAAAGCAGATTCGTATGAAACAGACAATACGCTAATGCTTCCAGTTCCGTATCGGCCCGGTCTGACAATGGTCCACTTGAGAGATTTGATTAATGAATATCAAGAAGATAATCAAATTTTGGATTATAAGTGTTCAAAATGTCAGAATCTCGGTGTACTAAACACCAAAGAAGTGGCCGTTGCTCCGGAAATATTAGTGATCGTTCTTAAAAGATACTATCAAGATGAATATCAGGAATCTAGGAAGAACAATGTTTGTGTCGACTTTGATTTTAATTTCACTTTTGGAAAAAATTCTTATACTTTATACTCAGTGGCTGAACATCGCGGAACTATGGAACATGGGCACTATTTTGCGCATGGGATTTTGAATGATTCGATTTGGGTAGAATTCAACGATGAACGGACTTCTCGATATAATGGTGACTGGGATAATATAAGAGGATCTGTATGTGCCTTCTTTTATTGCAAATCTAAAGGTTAAATTCATTCTAAAAGTGATTGCGACAACTTCAAGACTTGCAGCTGTTACAGAGAGTTACACGGATGGGGTAATATGCATTTAATTATAAACATTTATTTTTAAGTATATGTCTGAAGAAAACTACAAGTTAGATAGTTACAGGTGCTTACTGATGTTGCTGTGCGAATCGGAATGATTTATTTTTATTCGATTTATTTTAATATAATACTGTCAGTCTGTGATCTATTATATGCAGTAGTTTTATTTGCACTCGAACTGTTCTTCATACTTTATGTTCTTGAAATAATGAAAATTAATTTTTCTTTTATTAGTGCCTGCTAAGGACGAATTGCCTTAGGGAGAGGATGAAATTCCTTACTGCACTCATTTGTAGATACAAATGCAGTGCCAATATATCAAGCTCGTAATAACTTTACCATCAATATATTTTTCAAGAAAATTAATTGGATGCTCGTTTTTTGAGCTGTTCCATTGCAATCTGGTTATCTTAAAAGATACGGACACATTGGAAACGAAGATCTGGATTATATTTGAACCAACCAATGGATTGTTTTTGGTTATCAAAGACAGGAGGTTTTCTCCAATTTAACCTAATTTGTATCTCCTACGCTTTCCGAGATGTCAATATAGGGACCCAAGCATGTGTAGGTAGGCATATGCAATAAAACCAGAATTGTATTTAAAATTTTCTCTTTAATAAAAAATAGTTAAAAATCTACATAACAACCTAATTTCGTTAGATTCATTCAGCTATAACAATATAATAATTTCTAATCGGAATTTCTAGATATTTATTTTAAAATAGGTAAAAATGGTGACGGACAAAATTTAGTTTGTGTCTGAGTTTAGATGATTCGTTATTTTAGATTTACTACATGCTGCTATTAAGGCCAAATTATGAATGTGTTGTTAACAGTAACTGGACGCTAATTTCCATAGAGATTCCATTTTGGCCACCTTCTTTGCATTTATGAAGACTGTGTTGAAGGTACAGTAACGAGAACGATAACAACTCGGTTCTTAATCGTTAAATAGCAGATCATCCCAACTTCCCAAAAGAATAAATTCTACGTGAGTAGTACAAATTCCCATCGTCAATACTACGTAACTCTTGAACAAGTGGTATGTTTTATATTATTTGTATGTCTTCAAGTAACTGTTAACAGAATCTCGAAGTACGCCATTTTACGGCGTATAAAATAAAGTGTTAAACACATTTTAAACAATAAACTTGTAATTTGGACAATAAAAATATTTATGACAATACAGTAATGATATAGCAAAAGTCGATTTATGATTCCGCATGACAAAGCTGAAGCGTCGCTATGCAATTGCAGCATTGAAGTTTGTTTAAATTCTTATTAGGTACCTATCTGCAATTCAAGTACCCAGTAGGTATCATGTAAACGAATGAAAAATTTGAAAGGCACCGCGACTTCTATATGGATAATTAAGTATCTTTTAGCTATCACTAAACTTTTTAACAGACAATATACACACATTACCCATTATACAACAATATTTGATATTGCTTATTAATGAATATAAAAAATTGAGCAATGGTCTTATTCTCTATATCCAAATGTTTTGGCTTTAAATCGATACACCTACACCTATAACCCCCATTTTATAAGGATTCCATAATAGTGTTTTAACGTTCTTAACAACTAGAGTAAGTATTACTAGACTAGAACCTTTTGTTCGAAGACGGAAGTTTGGGTCTTTTATACTGGCATTAAAACCATCGCTATAAAACAATAATGGTTTAACTTAAAAAAAAACATCAAACATATAACTATTTTAATAATTTTGACATGGTATGTTAAATTACTCAGACAAAGGACTTTACGACGGAAATATATTGCGCCGAACTGGCGCATGACTTGATCCATTACCAATCATTCGCGGGTCCCAAAGACTTGTTATTACTAATACACATTCCGTATCGAATCCCTTTCCAGTTATACAGATCAATACACATTTTATACAAGAATTTATTGCATATAATTCAATTCATTGAGAATCGTTCGGTCTAGTGCAAGTTCGGTTTTCATCTCATAATACAAAGTTTCAAGATTCTAAAGTAATATTTGTTACCAAATGTATTTGAATTCTGACGCCGTATTATAAGCTATCGAATTGGCCATAAATCTACATCCAATTTATTTAGACGCATAGCTGTGACTGCTTTAAATTGCAATAATTCTCACATAATGCAAGGTTACTGATAAGTCTGACAAGCGCACTTGAGATTTCTGAGAAGATCCTGCATAAATTCAGGAAGTTTAGTATAAGGGGATATCTAACCCCACAATTTTACTTCGGCTCTTCTATGTATTTTTTTATGAAAAATATCTCATCCTTGGGTCAGCAGGTGGAGTATCTGATCTCTTCAGAAGCCTTCGCCAGACTTATCACCGGCCCTGTACGCGGTATGCTAACTTTTGTGGACCTTGCAGAATTACTCAATGACGCCACAAATATATGCTAGACTAGTCATATTACTGATGCTATACGTAGATATCACACGTTGCTGATTTGGGAAGTATCAACTACTGAACCTACTCAAGAATAGGTATTATAATTACAAGAGCTCGACTCAATCTCGGCAAATGATATTGCACGTTTACGAATGACATTTCTGTATATCGCAGGTACTAATATGGATTCCCTAGTTAGCTTATAAACCACCCATATGATTTAGTCATCTTTTCTATCACTAAGCGACAGGTCATTGGCTTTTTAATCGCTGATGTAGCTGAGCGGCTCCGTTTACACCACTAACGTAGTAATCACTCGCATCTTTGACGACACCGTTGGATTTGGAGGCACTGTTCACAGCCCCGTTTTGCTTCGGAGAGACGCCGTTGAAGTCGTTGACGAGGGACTCTTGCTTCGGTTTACTAGATGCGGTCTTTTTGCCTCCTCTGTAGGACTTTTGGTAGAAGTCTTTGAACAGGAAAAAGAAGAGGACTGCATGAGAGCCGATCCACCATGCGAACACTTTCGGGTAGTTACAGTCGATGAAGAGCAACTGGAATGCGTGCACCATAATGGCCACGAATTGAATCTGAAACATCATATAATACTTGTGGTTTGTAGTCAAGGTCTCGATGGTTTTTTACGTGATACAGGAACCATCATGAGTAGAAACACAATAAACAAACATAATCATAGATGTACGTGAGATTTATGTTAACATAACTGCATCTTCGAATTAAGAAACTAGGAGGTGAAATGGTTTTGACTTCCCAATGGCGAAAGATGTTCTAATCAGCAGAAGCTCAAATACTCAGAACTTGAGAAGTTGAGGTGACTAACAGAAAATTGTTGAATTCGCATTTGACATCATCTGAATCTGAGAAAAGTTCTGGGAAGGTCGTAGGAAACAGCCGTTTGTGGAGACTGACAAGTATTAGGTACTCTATCCGGAAAAATTAATTCCAACTGGGGTTTTTCTCGTTACTAGTACTCTCAAGAAAAATTTATTGCATAAAAGAAGTTTGAGTAGCAAAATTGAAACGTTTAAATCCTTTAGATACCCCCATTTAAATTTAGAATCAGTGTAACATCTTACAGCTTTGTGCAATTTAAAACATGATTGTCTATGCCTTACCATTTGGAGCGTGGTGAGGTACTTCTTCCACCATAAATATTTTTGTACTTGAGGTCCGAGGGCAGTGAGGAAGTAATAGAAATACATGACGATATGAACGAATGTGTTCAACAGACCGAAGAATGTACTATGACCACCTAAAAGCAGGAAATGTAACTTACAATCTGAAACTCACAAAAAAAAGACGATGTTCACTAATGATCGTGATTGTGTGAACTGAAACGAGGATTGTGCGTGATCGTTTTGGTACCTACAAACAGCTCGTAAATTTTTAAAGAGAACTAAATAACGTTGCATGCGTATTCTTAATAGAAATCATGTTCAATGTTTACGTTTAAGCATAATGATGCTAAATGGGATTTTTTCCCGTGCCTGCGGTATAAGCTTTATGAATGTACATAATCCTTGAAACCCGTAATGAGGATATGACTTGGGCCAAAAAAATTTAAGTTACGGCGAAACACATCTGTAAAAGCACCTACATACAGGGTCCGTCATATATTAGGAATAATGGCAATAACTTTTAAAATAATTTTCCTGTAAAAAAAATGTTTCACGTAAAATTGACAAAGCTAATTTGATGTCGCTTTTTGATGACTTTGAACTTCCCTTTTTTCCCATATCAATCAAACGAAGTCCAATTATATTCCAAATGTGACCTCATGTTTCTGACTTGTTCCACGGACTCTACGCTTATTTGCCCATACAGACATATCAAGCTTCGGTGTTAGATAAGAAAAATTTCGAAAAAAACCTATTTTCCTAATTTTATTTAAAAAAAAAACAATTAAATTCTATTAGAAAAGAAAAATAACAAATTACTGCTTACAAGATTTAATGTTCACAGCATTCGCTCAAAATGTCTTCTATCGTTATCCAAACGCAGTGCTCTTTTTTATGTAAATGATCTTGTCACTTGAACATACGTGTCTTACCTGATCGATCGCATTACACCGACTATAGGAGCACTCAACGTTATTTCACCGATCCTTACAAATTTGATTTTTCAAATGGCCCCAAAGGGAAAAGTTACACGGATTTAAATCAGGTAGCCGAGCTGGCTACTTTACTTCGCCAAAACAAAAAACTGGCACTACTCTCGTTTAAGCCGAGAATTGGAATTTTCAGAATGCTATTTACTTGATGTTTAAGACACACAGGGCGGTTTTATTGTTTTGTTATATTTGATTGACTTTAATTTTTTTTAAATAAAGTTTTGCCATTACTCCATGCATATGATGGATTCTGTACATCGAAAGTTATAGAATGTGACCCGAAATGGAACAAAAATCACCTGAAGAACATTTTCAATGTCCCCTAATCGCTTAAGGACACTTACCGGGACAATATTTCACTCCGAACCACACGGACATTGGCATTATTCCGTGATGGATGACATGCAGTGTAGTGACGTGATCGAATTTCTTCCTTAGGACGAAAAATAGCTGCAACAAATGATATTGTCTTTAGGGTGATTCGTAGGGCAACATGTACTTCAACTTACTGTATCCACGAACTCTGTGAACTTTGAAAAAAAGTACCACCACGAAGCATGCACCATCTAAAAAAGGATAAAGCTGGACGCGATTTTTTTAATTTTGAAGCAGACTTACTCGTATTGTACTAGGCTTGTTTGAGTAATCTACTGGCTGGCACTTTAGGCTGTATTCACCGGTAAACCACCCACCCATACCAATCTGAAAAGGGAACGATGCCAGTATCTGCGATAATCAGACGCAAAAGGGGTACCTACTTACTTGATAGAATAAGAATATGCTAAATATGACTTGGAAAAAGTTGTAGAAAATTAGGATGTTTTTCAGTTGGAATGGCTTTCGGTTTTCCATCAATTTGGGTCCTAGGAACTGCAAAATCAAGACATGTCGTTAGGTCTCCATTAAGATCGGCCTTAAAACTGCGTTAGTAATTAAATTACAATCAAATACATTAATTGGCGGGAAGGGCCCATTAAGTACTGGTTCTTCGGAAATTTCCCGGGAAGTACTAAACATTTTCCACGGCTAATTAGATGTTCCGATCGCTCATGAATGCAACAATAACATCTCATTAGTATATATTGTGTTTACAAAATACTGCTACTATTATTAGGTACTGTCTGATGAATATTTAAGTAAATCACCTACTACGGTTTACGTGCGACCGGCATTATTAGAATAACAACAGGTAAGGCACTTCATAGTATTACGTCTAATAATTCTTATTAGTTTCTTTGCAGTAAATTGTACAGATGAACATTCACCGAGGTACATGTTCATGCGGGTCCAGGGTGTCCGTTCCTGCGACTCAACCATGGAGCGTTCGGTACCAGTAAGAGGTAGGAGGTCGTTTAAATTAATAACATGTATTAATAACGAATTCTTTTACTCCTTCCTAAAGACTGAACGCAGTGAATTTTCACTTCATCAAACCAACCGCTGGAGAAGTTTGGGGATTGCTGTGGTGATGGCGACTTTTAGGGGAAACGAGGGAGATTGTTGTTGACAGCGGCGCGCGATGAGATGCGCGCTGAAGATTTAAGATGGATCAGACGTTACCTTAAGGTACGTATCATTGATTTGTTGCTGCGATCAGTGGATACGTCCTTCTTAAACTAAAATCCAATGATTTCTTTACGAAAGCAACCTTGCAGTGAATCCATGGACCCTTTTTGGTAAATGTTCACTTAAAAAAATTCCTATTTCCCTGGCGACTTACCTTTGCAATATAAACGTATGAAAGACATAATCCTAATGTGTACAATGGATTTGAAACCAAAGGCCAGTCGACAGTTCTCGGATCTGCAATGGAAATTAATTTAAAACTAATTACTATCCAAAACGGGAGAGCGTCTGCAAATCGACAGGAAACTCTTTAGCTTAACACGCGTATTATGAAAAGAAATACCTGGCTTCAGACTGAAAAGTCCACTACTGGCATTATAACTGGCGGCAGTCATGTTGTATATATCTGAAAAAGGAAAAATCAAAATCATTCCCGCGTCCTCCCAAAAGACGATCAATTTTCAAATTAAGCAGAACCTTGAAAATATTCACTCATGTAAAATTGAAAATAGTTCTTATTAATTATCTTCAGCGCCAAAGATTATTTAATTTAATTGGGGAGTCCATTGAATCCCATCTCGTGTCGGTATACCACCTTAAGTACCTTAACTAATGTGTTCTCTACTTTGATTTCGGCCTTGTGTTCTTGTAGCAGCCTACGGTTAGGTGCAAAGGCCTGCAGTTAGAGCTGCTTTTACCGGCCCTATTGAATTTAAGAAAACAAAGTGGAGATTACGAAAAAAAAAACAATCCACCTTAAGCAATCACACTGGCCTCGCAACCTTCAAGTTCTTCAGAATCACTCACGACGACGTGTTACTGACCTAGCGCCTCATGGTCAGTTGGGTCAAAATGATAAGTACCAAGTACCATTAGCCGCATCGTTATATTTGCCGGTATGTTAAGGATTTGCATGCATATTAAGATTTACATACAATATGAGAATGAGTATTACCATTTAAACTCTTGTCGTGGTAACAACAAGAATGTTATTAGGCGTAAATGTACTTTAAATTGAAATGAGTAGCGGCCATTCTTTTACTAATGGGATTTTCCAA
This sequence comes from Euwallacea fornicatus, assembly GCF_040115645.1. Lineage (NCBI taxonomy): Eukaryota > Metazoa > Arthropoda > Insecta > Coleoptera > Curculionidae > Euwallacea > Euwallacea fornicatus. The sequence goes on from NC_089570.1 coordinate 2,452,220, forward strand.
CTTTACGAGGAATTTTACCGGACGATTAATATTAAAGGGACATAAACTAGTTATTCTTGATCAGATACACAGAGTGTAATTTTCGTACATGTAATGCGTCTCACAAAAAGGAAAATAAATGCCACATTTTTATCGTTAGGTAACGTTAGCCGAAACAATGAAAATGTTAGATTGAAGTTGGTAATCACACTTAATGGTGTCATTACCATGTTATCACCATAGCAGCGCCGTAACACGTATCGACACCGTAATATGGTTTTTATTGACACAACCAGTGGCCTTACCAACTAAGGATATGAATGGTTTTATAGATTTGTGTACTGTCGCGTTTCGATCTAAGGCCAAATTTGGTTTTTAATATTATGAAAGCAACTACCTAGGGGTTCTTGGGAAGGTTCTTGAGAAATAATAATCGTTTTCTTTTAATGGGGCATCGCATCGTTTTCTATGGATATTATATATTTGCTGCGCTACCATCTTGACGTGGTACCACGGACAGGGATTATGGCATGTCCTGAACAATTCATAGGACTTTTTAGGAAAATAATAAAAACACATAACGTTTTTGAAACGGTAAAAATCGAATTTACGCAAGACTCAGTAAATTTTCCCGAAATTTCCCGACTTTCAAAAAAATTTATACTCTATTGCGTTTCAATGCCGACCGCGGTTCATATCTGAACTTTGAGATTTTATAATAAATTTCGAAGGGATCTAGGTAAACTCAATTCATTTGAACTTTATGACCTGTACCAAGTTGTTTCAGAAATGTGCAAAAATTTAGATTTAAACTGGAAAACGAAGCGAAATGCGGAAAAACGTTAAGGGACAGAAAAGCTTAACTTTTAGTTGGTTTACTTGGAACAATTACGAAAATTTTCCGTTCAGTCCGCCGAACCAATCCCGTCCAATTTCAATTTTGTACTTTGAAAAGATCCAATAAATAAATAAAGTTATTAAATTTAAGTCTAAATGATGCGAAATAGTTTCAAGGAAATGTGGAAACCATGCCACACTCATACCATATAAACCTATCAAATAATTATTGATAACCGTGTTTGTGCTACTCATCATAACCATTATCAAGCAATGGAATTCCATAATGGTTTTTTTTGAAACCGGATCGGTAAATTTCAGTTAAAAATAATTATGACCCTAGGGTCTGAGACTTTAAATTAAAATAATGCCTTGGACGCTAATGTCCATATGGTCTTTTAGAAGTATGGGAACGGTCAAATGTTCAATATATTGCTACGAGTACAAGGAGCGACTAAAGTAAGAATGAACATTGCCAAACTTCCTACAAGGATGTCAAGTGTAACGCCCTATTCAATGATGGCAGTATTCGAAAAATTTTTCACATAAATGAGGAAATAACAGCTTTGCCGCAATGTTCCCAGTTCAAAAAGAGTGTCGAAATGAAACTCTTTCGATATCATTTTGGGAATTTATCTCTGATTAAACCTGTACGACAATGCTCACTTATGGAACTTGTAAGTTAATATACCATTTTGGATTCTGTCGGCCGTTCTGAATATTTTCAATGAAGAACGTCAATATTTTCGTTATAGTGGCCCCCAATATCTTGAAATTTGCACAGTTCAACAATGCGTGGCTAATTAAGGATTCGATATAGAAGAACCATCGCAAACCCTCACTTCAAAGGTCTCTATTGAATGCCCTCGATTTTTGAGCTTTGAAAAGATGCCGAAAATTACCAAATTTTGAAAATTCCTGAAGTAACGTCATTTGGCAGTTATTCGAAAACCAAGACGGTCCAAACCACTTTCCTGCGCAGATAGTAATATAAAATGAACTATGACTGTCTCGAAAACCACCGGACAGAAGTGTGGTTTGCAAAAGACGTAGACCGACCCGCAGATTCAAATAACGCAACAACATCTTGGGTCTTTTGTGAAATGGGAGAATCCTGGCCTCCAGGGGAGAAAGATTGCGTTGGGCAACGTTGGAATTTTCGTCGTTCTAGTGGGCGTTACGTCTAACTCCCCTGCGGGAAATTTGCAAATTTATGCTTTTCTGGAATTATTGACCGTATCCATGCCTTGGAAAAACACTGTACCAATGTAATTTTTCAATTCGCGCCTTACACCAGATTGCAACACAGAAAAAATCTAATTACGCTCACTTCGTCACAGTCTAGACTCGAACGAAAATTGTTGATCGTATTTATGGCACCTCATTTTCAAACTGACTTAATACACATAGAAAACTAACCGCAACCTCTAAAAAACCACTACCTCATCACCTGCCACGACCCTGTCCTAGAATTAACACAATTTTGCGAAAATGGCCGTTATGTAATTCAGCCGAGCCAAAACTTATTGAGTCATGATTTCTATCATCCTCTGTATATTCGTACTACGTTTGATACCTACAATGTGTTATGTGGAAGTATGTCACTTGCTGACATTGAGCTACTGAAAGAATTTTGATTAGATCTATTGAGACATCGATGGGTTTGTGTCTATTGTTAGACCGTTCAACTGCCTTCTATAGAGATCTAATGCATTATTCAAATTAACGATTAATTAATTTCGCGGTATCTGGATTAGCAATGCATTAAAGCGCAAATTGCGCCTGGTCAATATATTTGTTTAACAACAAACATTGTAATGGTGGCCGTTGATGATGGGAAAGTTCGGAGTTGCAACGGTTTCAGCAGTCAAAGTCACTAACTTATTAAAAATTAATGGTTTATGTGCGTTAATGACAAATTTGGCTTGAGGTCAATTAACGTGCAGTCCGAATCCAACATTCCTTTCTAGAAGCACATTGGCCTTCATCGTGTAAGAAATTCGCGTTAGAGCCACGCTACGGGTTCGAAAATGGATGAATCAACCCACTTGAAAATTTATCAAATTGATATAATAGTCAAGGTAAATGATGAAGTGGTACCCACATTGCACACTTACGCAGGGTCAAGTAAAATCTAAGGTCAATTTTGTTTAAAACAAACGTTCGACTGTCTACTTTGGTACTTTATCCTGCCCGAGTGAATAGCATGTTTCAGAACTAGGGCGAAATTTTTATGCAGGTCTTGGTCAACGCACAATGCCAAAAATTAGATTTATGATCGGTAAAATTGTCTGAGGACAATAGTGCTGTTCAACCGATGTCAGGTACTGAAATATCTCATTAGAATTAATTATTGGCGATACGGATTAGAAGGTTACAAGTCGTGCGAAAGAACCATATTTTAATAACGTTCCATTTGTTCACATAAGACCCGCCAACGAGGGTAGCCCCAGAAGTGCCGGATCTGACACGTAGATGGCGATTTTTTCGTTAAAAACTTACCGCTGTTACGAAGACCTAACCTTTGAAAGCTTATGGCTAAAGCTTGAGGGGGCTACGACGATTTGGGCTTTGTTTTGGAGCCGTTTTTAGCGAACGTTTTTGGAGGTTTTGTGGACCCTGGAAAAACTACCGATCGATGCGCGATTCGGTACTTTCATTTGAAACGTGTTTCGAGGGAGCGTTTGGCAAAGTTTCGCAGCAATAAAGGCGAGTTTTCGCGCTGATTCATAACCACGAACGAAATACGGATCCGTCATTTCACGGCTTCGACGGGAGAGCAGCTGAGACAATGGACCCAGAGGGGAAAACCGGCTCAGAAGGACGCGAAAACCGTTTCGTCTGCAAGAAATAAGTTTGTGGCGTCGGTTTTTTTGAACAACTTTAATTGACCGTCCCCCTAAAGGAAAAACAATGAACGGAGAATATCATACGAGTTTATTGCAGCGTTTGAGCGACGACATCAGGAAAAAGCGATCGCACGTGGCGATAAAGAAAAGTCGCGTTTTATCAAGACAAGGCATCAGTCCACATTTCCGTCATCGCGATGGCCCGCAATCAATCAACTTGGTTTCGAACCATTTCCTCGGCCCCCCTATTTGCCAGATTCAGCCTCCTCGGATTATTTTCTATTTCCAAACTTGACACAACGACTCGGTGGAAAGAGATTTGCCAACAATGAAGAGGTGGAGCTCGAGGCTGACGCCTATTTCGAAACACTCGAAGGTTCTTAAGGTAAACAGGGCATAGAACATCGCTGGGAAAAGAAAGTCAATCTCAAAGGAGATGAGAAATAATGGAATATTTTCTAATTTTTTTCCTTAAGTGGTAGGTCGCATACTTCTGGGACTATCCTCGTAACACGATATAGACTGGAAATTGCCGAGATAATGATTAAGTGCGTCTGAACCTCGCGAAAATATTGAAACTTACACTTATCGCTGCTATTGCCGATTCCAGAGATACCCCCGGTCGATAGCCCCATTTGAGTGTCAGCCTGCAGATTTTTAATATCTAGAATAGCTTTAGCCTGCAAGCTCATGGGAGCACGTTTGCTCACAGTCCATGGACGTTCCGTTTCTGTTCAAAAAACGAGTAATACCTTCCACGATTCTGCCGCTCGACAATCGTATCCCAGAAGGAAAAATTACCTAGATTTTCTGAGTTGTTATTTATTACGTCAATAAATTTAGTTTAGATTAGATTAGATTAGTCACCGGAACTCATGCTCTTCGGCATCTATTTTTCCACGTTTTTTTATCATTCCATTTTTTCCCCATTTTTTCTTTTATATTAATTCTTCCCTGTTCATTCAGTGTTATTTTATCTAGTTCGTTGCGAATTGGTCCTGTATCGTTCCCTGCATCTTTGGTAAATCCAATTTTATTAGCATCGATGCTGCGAACGTTACGAGGTTGGGAAGTTCGCTTTGAAACTAGTAAAAATTCATTTACAATTTTCTCTCGTCACCTCATCCTACGGAGTAAAAATTTGTTTTAATGTCCGGCAGTCATGGCTCATATGGTCTTCATAACCGCGGATTGCGAAAAACCGCAAACAGAGAACTTCTATTCATTAAAGCGAATATCCGTAATAAGCAGAGACATTAATCATTTTTAACAGACAATACGTTGCCACTAACTCCTTAAACGTCTGCAGGATTTAGTCTGACATGACAATAACACGACGGGCGGGGCTGGACGACTCCGTGTTCCCGACCGCATGAACAAAACCCGGGCTGGAACTCTATTACCCTGTGTCGTACCATCCCCAGTAATCATCTAATGTTACGTCACATCAAGAGAAGTGTTATATGTGCGTAGTCCGCCTTAATTCATAAATGTAACGAATGATACAGGCAATGAGTTCATTTTTAGCTGCATTTGTAAAAAATCGTCGAAGTTGTTGAAACGTATCAAACCATGAACATAGTTTTTCATGTACTCTTATGATTTGGCAACGGTGCAGTGCGAGCCATTAACAATTTCGTATCTAATAGACCGAGTTTTGTTCATCGTTTCCTCTCACCAGCTACCTCCGTGATCGTAATTATATTTGAAAATTTGGTTTTTTTGAAAACTGTCGATATTCGGCCTTCCCAGCTTCCACTATGGCAAAGGATGGAAACTTGATGGTCCTCCTTGGCTTTTTGGTCAAAAGTTAGAAAGGTCCATTGTCAATGAGAAATATTTTTTGAAAGCAGATATTTGGTATTTAAACAAATTAAGTTCACCTCCTCATGAGGACCAGGCTTAAGTCGGCATACCCGGCTATTTGCCCCCCATAAATTAATCTTTTTTTTAAGAAAAGAGAAGATTACGTTTGCGAATGATATATGATCGGCAAGATAAGAACCGACGTCGTCTCGTAGAGCCTGGTTTACAGGTTCCCATCCAGCCTAAAAGTGAAAATATCAACGTATTCATTATACTGACTTTGCTGACAGAGAACGGCCCAAAGCTGCCTGCTCTATCTACGCAGTTTCACGTCAGATTTTACCATATCCTTGGAGCAAAATTTCTGTCAGATTTAAATTGAATATTCTGAAGCATGAACTTTCCTCTATCACTCGCGACTCGCAATTGCACAACACACTGACTCGCCCGGGAAAAACTCCATTAAAAAATATCTCAATTGACCGCGTACCAGAAATGAAACAAAAGTTCTGCATTTGGAATATTTATCCATTGGAGAATATTGGAAATTTTCCTCAAAATCCACTATGGACTTAAATTAAACGTAAATAAATGGGCGCAGCCGCCCTTTTGTCTCGTTGTGATTAGAATGTGTTTCCCGTTGAAGTACTTCTCTAAATTATTCTTTTGCTGAATTATTGTGGATTTTGTCATTGGAAATGAAATTAGGACTGCTTCTGTAGAAACGTTCAGGGAAATGCAACGACTGCCTCCTCTACCGAAGAGGCTGCTCTCCGGTAAGATTACTAACTTAACTGAAGTCGCCTTAATTTCGTTAGCTCGTGTGAGCGGTGCAAAATTCACAGTTATGATACTGAAACTGAAGCTAAACGTTTCGTCTAACACTCCGGTAATTGTTATTTTTCAGCAGGTCCGTGCACGAAAGGCACGAATCAGAAAGCAGCTTTTAGAGCCCTTTGTCCCGGGGCGACTTAAGTATTTTTCAAAAATGACTTCTCGACGTAAATATTTGAAAGCGGTTTTTCATTAGTTTCCTATCAGGCTGATGCAAAAACATTAATTTTCAATTTAAAGCTGAAAAACTTTCGAAAACTGATGATGAAGCAGAAAATAACTACCGAATTAATGATCCTCACTCCGTTCCATTCCATTCCATACATCATAATTTTTTTAGCTTATCGTCCATTGACGTTGTGACATTCCGATCGTTTCTGGACGTATCTGGATAAAATCGAAATTGAAAAAAGTCCTTGTTTTGGCTGCTGTTATTTGAGGAACCCGAAATAATTGGCATTCTTTCGTCCTTAACGTTTTTTCCAGTAAAACGCCCCGATCTCGATTGCGAGGCAAGAACCTGAGCTTTTTAAATTTGATTTTGGACCTTTGTGTTACTCAACTTACAGAGCGGACGCTCGGTTCCCACTTCCACCCCCACAAGAAACAGCCCGAATGATGAATATCAAGTAGAAGTTTTGCTGAAGGAGAGCGGAAATGTCGCCGAAAATAGGTCGGTACCCACGTATACTTACGCTATTTGGTAATTTAGCAAGAAAGTCCCCGTCACAGTGAGGCACTTGCCAACGTCCCCCGTTTTGAATTTTCAAACATCGAAGATCGTTTCAACTAGCAATGGAACCCAAATTATCCATTACCACGGAAGGGAATTCACCGATTCTAATTTCTTGAGGTCTATTTGCGCCCTCAAAGTTTTGCCATTCGACTTGTTTGTCAAACCTAAGGATTATTGACCTCGAAAGGCTTAAAGCTGGTTTCAAAATGGCTCTCCAAGACATCATGGGGATCACCCTCTAAACCCCATAAAACTGATTTTTCGTCATTAGGAATGGCATAACGCATTTTTAAGACATTCTTTTACCTGAATACTCCCCCCTTAAAGCGACCTCAAAAACTATTTTTTTAATGCTGATGAATCAAGCCGAAAAAGAAGTTGCTAATAGGAAATTTCTACGGTCCGCGCGCAGCAGCGACTTTTTATCGGCCGACAGATTGTTGCGTTCCTGAATTGGCCTAAAGACAGATGTGAGTGCGCACATTCACCGATTTTACATCGGCCGGTGAGTGCACGCACAAGATTGCTCACACTGCTTCCGACTAGACCATCGGCCGACGAATACTCGCTAGTCTGTGGGGACCCATAATGATTAATTACTTATTGAATCATAAATCAATAAATATTTAAATTGGTGTCACATAAATAAAACTGGGAGCTATAAACTGATGAAATCGGTAACTTTAGCGTCAGTGTTTATGTTTAGCTTACCAAATCTAAACAGATAATATGACATACTTATAGTGACTGAGATTCGTCATGAATCGCGGTTTACTACAGACTTATCGCCAAATTCCTTCACAAAATGGCTGTTTTAAATGTTGCGTCTGATATACCAGACTGTTTAAACAAACCGCTGAAGGTTGCTCTTTCTCGGATTTTCTTCATGATTACACCTCTATGTTTACCGCGACCTTCAAAGTCGTGTGGTCAAGCGCAGAGCCTGCAATGATGCAAGTTCGGGAGCATTAAGAATTAGAAATCTGAACATCCAATAATCGCCAAAGGGCCACTTTTCCCCTTGATGACTGTTAAGCCGTAAGGTGGAAATCAGATAATTACTTATATTGAAGAATAACCTCGAGCATTTCAAAATGGCGGCGATTACGCGTCGATCTCCGCGAACCCTTCTCGGGTGAGATAAAAAGTTTTCGAAAGTTTAAAAGCAGAAGTGAAGGTGGATTAAGCAACATTATTTAAAAATAAAAAGATAAAGGTGCTCCGGTAGCTATCGGTGAGCTGACGAGAATCAGCAACTTCGCAACCAAGTGGCAAACCACACGCCTACAGGTGGTCTATGACATTCATGATACTTCTCGCACCTGATTCGAATACATCAGTGCGATTTGCGCACGAATAACTTTGTTTTGGGTCGTAATTATTTTTTCGCCATGTGTGAGTCAAGATATATATAAATTCTAAACACAATATAAATATCTCTGTACAAATGTAAGTGGTCTCTTGCGGCAGGTACAGCACTGAGGCAAAATAAGCAAATCTGACATATTTATTATCTTCAGCAATGATGATAACACACGCTGGACAATGGCATACCGAAGGTAAACAGCACTTACCCATATTACAAATATTTTCCCAGCCGTACACTTGTGTAGCATCTACGTGAATTACATACACAACCATACACCTCGAAGCATGTGGTGTGTTATCATCTGTTTACCTTTGTACCTTATCGCACGACCTCGTCCCAAAAGATAATTAATGTCGTTAAGCCCTATTAGCAACTACTTTGTCTCATTATGCAACTTAGGTGGACACCGTCTGTCACCATAACTGTCGGGTGATTTATTGCAATGTTTTCAATCCTGAACATCAACCAGGATCGCTGAGTTTAAACGTATCGTGGTTTCAAAAAGTGTGCCACTTCATGTGGTGGTGGTGAGTTTGAAGCTCAAAAATGTTAGGAGGAAGCAGTAAAGCTTCTTGGAAAATTCTTCATCCGGGCATATGGCTCTTCTCGTTTGAGATATTCTTTGGCTGAGAGGGAAAAGAGGCAGTTTCGAAATAAGTCCCTAGATTCACGTTTAGTTTAATCCCGCCTAACCAAGCTTATGCATAAGAACAATTTGATTCAGAAATTTTGCCCCTCTTAGATTTTCAGTTCGCTGATTTCTGCCGCGGCTACTCGGGCATTCAAAGCAGACCTTCATCTTCGGGTTTTGCGCGCCACTGGACAACGCTCCACGACCAAACCGTAACAATTTTTTTTCGCAAAATTTGACACTGTTGCGCAGATACAAATGCAAAAAATATTTTACGTAATAAATTTTACCGTGCAGCTCTACAATCTAAAAAAAACACTCGCACAAGCAAACAAAACGAGGAAAAGGGGGAACGAATAAATAAATAAATAAAAGGAACCAAAAATTGTTTGTGAGCACGAAATCGAAAACAAACCAATTTCCTGCCAACATACAAATTTTTTCCTTTCTTTACTTACTACTTAACCGAGTTTGCATTTTTTTAACCAAATTTATGTGTTTCCCTCAAAAACTAGTCGGCGAATTTTAAATCGAAACACACCATGTGATGCAGTTTTCAAAGACCTTTAATTTGAGGTGTCACATGACCTACGTTTCAATTTTAAAGGGTTGACCTTTTTGCGCCACCAGGAACGCAGGGAACATCAAAGAAAGGAATGGAACGTGAAGAGGTAGCATTTTTTTGCTTTATTTAAAGCTGCTTTTAAATTTAAAAAAATGTTAACGGAGATGAATGCAATTCAAAACCGCACGGTATAATAACGGAACTACCACTTCCTCGGGTTACAAATAAAACCGCCGAATTCTAGTGTTTGAGTGTTGTGAGCTCGTTGAGCACGCCTTGACCAGTGCGAATTTGGAAAGCAAATTTATTGTTAAATTCACGTTCTTTCTTATTGGGTAAAAACGTGACGTATTGCTTCGGAAAGTTCTATAGATCCTGTCGAATTCTGACCTTCGGAAAAAAACGTTAAGAAAGTAATTTAATGCCGATTTCGTGGTATGATTCCACCACTCGCTCCGGGTCAAAACTGTTCGACGTCCTCCAACATATTCACGGTGAGAATTCTATTGGATAAGAAATTCCAGGTTACTTCCACGAGGTGGACACGAGTTTTCCTTCCATTGACCGTATCCACCATACTATTCCTCACAGCTGAATTGAGGGCATTTTCTACATCTACAAGAATCGCGGCACAGACCTCCCCATTTCTATTCCGACAAGCTTCGGCTTTAATTACACCCGCAACGTCTTGCGCCATTGTAAAAGCATCAAGGGTGGATTTTTTCTTCCAAAATTCACACTGCATCGAACCGCACATAGATTTGTGCTTCGTCCAGTGTGTTTTGATTAGGACTTCCAGTAGTTTTCTCATCGTGCTTACCAGCCCTATGGGTTTTTACGCTATCTACAAGCCGCCCTCCTTTCGTCTGTTGTTCTGAGATGATCGCTCCATCAACTTTCAAAATTTTTGCTACGATTTTCACCAAGCAAAGATTGAAAACTCTGCTCAGATATCCGAAGTTTTTCGCAGCTTCCGATCTAAGAAGGTCCGGTCTTGGAGCTTTCCTGCCTGTTGATCAAGCAATAGCTATTTCCACTTTTACAGCGGTAATGTCACTAATCTGGTCTTCCTTTGGGTAAATACGAGGGCGATCGACGTCTTCTTTCTGAGGGAACAATTTCATCCCTTGTTTCTGCATTATTTCTTTGATTGGTATCTTGTTAAGTACTGTGCAGAGTTCCTTTAACGCAATCTCGTGATTTTCCCAAAGTATCTTCGTTGGGATCGTTGCACATTTTCCATTTCTTGATCTGTTGATTTAGCTGATCGATAGTTTTTTTTTTCAGTTGTCGTTTCAATTCGGATCTTATCAACTGTTCAACACGAGGCCTGATGCCATCGGCGCTATCCAGTCCTTAAAGCACCTGGTCGGGCGTCTTCAGAAGATCCACCCCGTAAGAGAAGAAGGAAACAGGTATCATTCTCTATCATACGAATCTTTATTATTTCTTTGAAGTATAGGGCTCTCTTTATTAAGGATCTATAGTTTTTTGACGTGTTCAGTTAGAGCAAAACGGTTTTCATGTCTTCGGTAGTTCGATTTTTTTTTTTGTTTGGGAAGCCTTAATTCGTTCTTCCTTGAGCATATGCTGCGCGAAGAGCTTAATACGTCCTAAAATATATGCCACCAGATAGCAAATGCAAATTTTTTAAAGCAATAAGTGGCGCACAAGTTACTTTATTGATATTTTTTACTACCTACAGTTAATTATATGCAAATTTAAGCTCATTATGGAGAACCGATTCACACATTTATTTAACTTGAACGTAACCTTCCGACGTATGGAATTTTCCTTCAAACTATGGACGCCGAAGTCCGCATAGTAATTTTGGGCAAAAAATGAGAGTGGTTAAACACAAACTTGTAATGAGCTTGATGTTTATTCAGTTAGCAGGTTAAGTAAATTTAGCTTCTTCCTACGATTTTGTCGGCTAAAATTTCGAAGTCCCTGGCAATCGCTGGTGTCATCATCAATTTTTGATTTTTGAAAATATTTTTTCGACATTTTTCCCAGGGAACGCGCCACGTTAGTCTTAGTGTAAAAATCAATGAAAACGAGTTTTGGGCGCCTCGCTGCGCGCCAATTTCCACATTCTCCCTTTTGAAAAATCATAGGGAAGAGATGAATTTGAATCCGGTGATGCGACTACCTGGCAAAATTATGGTACTCGGCCGTCGTAATCCCATTTGTGCGATAACAGTTTTTGATTTTGGTATGGACTGAACAGACAAGTACCCACATCGAAACTTTGGCAAAACGGACATGACTTCGAACGTCTTCAGTGCGCCAATCTAATCCTGAACATTTATACCTTTTCCTCAATTACTTAGATCGACATTTTTTTCCGTTACTCAGATTAAAGTAAAAAGTGAAATAAACGTACCCGTCATTGCGCCGAATCAACTCCCAGCGAGAGCCCTTACGCTGCTGTGAAACACCGAACACAGTTCCTGTTGTTTGTAAGTAATATGTGGAAACAGTAAGACGGTACCGGCAAAACAGTATTGGCAAACCCCGGTACTACCCAATCAGCGGCGTGCTAGTACTGTGTTCGCGAAGGACTGACAATCTTTTACCCGTACGCCAAAACGATATGTCGATCCCCACTTTTTCGTTCGACGTCATTGTGTTCAAAAATACGAACAATATTAAACTTTGTTCTTGTTTAGAGATAATGAACCTTCCACTTAATTTTCCTACAAAGTTTATCGTCAGTTCCGCCAATTTGTTTTGTCATTGACGGCCTTAATTGCTTCGCCTATTACAGTTTGCATATTGGTAATTTTTCCCTTCTCGATTTTATCAGTGTTTTTAAAAGCCACCAGACTTTCTTTAGACGAACGCTCAACTCCCAATGAAAAACTCTCTTTTTTCATGCCCCAATCAAATTGGTTAATCGTTACATACGTTTAAAACACTAATAGAAGCACTTCATCAAGTACAATATATGTTCCATGTCAACGCCAATTGATTATTTTTAACATGCGGGTTAATTCGGATAGATGTTCCTGTTAATTACGTTTCTCGCTACCATTTTAATGTGGGGTTTCACTGAACGCTAACAATTCGAGCGGGGTCCCCTTCCCGATGCATTCTTCCACATAAGTCGGATGGATCTTTGCCAGAAAATTTAATATTAATATTTCGATTTGGCCGTAGGTTTGCATGTGAATGTGCTTGACCTTAACCATATCAAGCCCATGTATACGTAATCGCATAGGCCTGTCGAATCCTCCGTGGGGCCCATAAAATGAAACTCGACTCTATATCTGATTTGCGGATGTCACGCCACTATTCCCAACCACACGATAATTTATTCACAGGCCTCCCTTTGTTCTAGTTTTTCTATTTTTGTACTATTCCCAATAGAATGCAGAGTAAGTCATAAGAACGAATAATGGCGTGCACCTGAATAGTCTCAGTGCGACCAGACTTATGTACCTACTTCCTTTTTCGGTTAAAAGTACCTACTAAAACCTGTACTTGGCAGCTCATAGCAGTATTGGCCCCTCGAATGTTATTCGAAGCCATTATATTTAATACGAGTTTAAGCTTTGAAGCTTTGAATAGAACGGCAATATCAATTTCCTCTTGCCCTAGACGATTTCCGATGAAACTATCTATTATTATAAAGGCAATAATAGACACTTCAGTAACACTCGCCTTCGCCATTGAAAATTCACACACTGGCTTATAAATAGCGCTATGACAAATTGTTAAGAGTAAATTTATAATGTTCCTGGGAAATTTATCTGCAACTAATTCGCAAATTTGAATTTTATCTATGATTTGCAGCTGCCGGGATAGCAGCTCTTGCTCCACTTTTAAAATTTATTTCAAGCATTTTCATAAACTTTTTTTAGCCCTTTAGGATCACTTAGATGCAATTTTCCATGTTTGCACTTGCACGAAGTCCAGTTCGGTCCATTCGGCCGTCTCAGTTGCATTTCGCAACTTTTTCATGATTTACGGCGATCCCCGGGTATCTGGCAGATTTGGCACGGTCACGGAAGTTTCTCTGCGTAAATTTATGTTAAGCGATCGATTTGACCGATTTATGTCGATTTTCCATTGATTTTATAATTAACCGTCTTCCATAAAAACAAAAAAAAATATATATATATAATTGCGTTCGATATAAACCTATTTCCTAGTGAAATTTGATTAACATCATCCCGTTATGTTAATTTGATAACTGTCCGATGTAAATGTGGACACACACTTACATTATCACACGCGCCAAAGTTTCACGGCTGTCCTAATTTGCTTCACTAAATTGCTTTTAAAAAACTTATCATTTTAACATACCCGGTTACGTCGGGCTTTTTCTTAGAATTAATGCTTGAGGAATTATGTAATGGCACCCTCACGTTGGGCCACCTACTAACTTACCCCTCGGGGGTAAGTTTCTGATGAAATTTTTGCACACCAGCACGACTCGGAAACACCTTGAAATGTCTCGAAATACCTCCGATGTAACTCAAAATACTTTAGAAATATATCAAAATATTTTGAACACACATCGAAACAGCGATCTCTGAAATATCTCGCAACACCTGAGGCGTGTGCAAGGCGGCACTTTTTTCAATTCTAATTTTGTTCGCTTTTGCTATACAGGGCGTTGTTGAGAAATTTTCCCGTCAACGGCGATTTTTACCATCGAGACGATTTGCGTTTCTTAACAGAACACCCTGTACAAGGTGCCTCACCCAGGTGCGCCCCTTGCTGCTATCCCTGTGTCAAACGGTGAACTACGAAAGTGCCGCTTCTGGAGACTCTTAACGTGCTGTAAACGGCATTGCCGCATTGTTTTTGGCTTCCAACATTTTATGATATTATGTAAGATCGGTTTCAATCGAAAACGTTTCGAAGTCCGATCAAAAAATATATATTTTTTTGTTTCTTACTCTTTGCAACATAAAATCGTGATCATCCCAAAGCAACGTGTCAGCTTCAAGATTTCAACACTAACTCAATTTCCTTCAATGCGGTTCTAGCATCGTTAATTGATATTTGAGAAGCAATTCAGACAGTTTCCTGGTTATTCAAATGAAAAAGTTCACTTGAATCATGTTGCCCAACTAACAACAAAGCTTTTAAATAGTCTCTTATGGATAAAAAGAATGCTACGAAATGTGCGACAAAAGCGCCAGGTCCGTATTAAAAAAAAATGATTTGAGTTACGAAGTTAGTGATGATGATCAATAACGGGAGCGCCACGTGTCATCTTGGAATGTTTGCGCGAGTTTTGAAGAGGGAAAAAATAATACACAGATATGTATTGAGCGTTTTTTGAACTGACTGTATTTTTCTTTGATGTTTTCTATTTGACGTGTTGGCCAACTGGACACTTTTCACACGAAATCTTGAAAACGAAAAAACTGGCAACATGGCTAAGGCATACTAAAACTTGCCAAAAATTGTAAATTTTTTTTCTTTAACTGATTTTGTACCCCTCACCGCTTCGGAGAAGGCAGCAGTGGACACACCTAAATAATGTGTTCTGTATAGTATACTGTTAGATGCATAGGATCGTCTCGTCCACAGCTTTAAAAAAAACATACATCGTTTATGTGATTTCTTGTGATTAACACACACGAAATGGAACAAAAACCAGTGGTAGTGCTTTTAAATTCACCTTCTGAAAATTCGATGTGTGGCAGATTTCACTTTTTTGAAAAGTAAAAAGTGTGCAATGTAAATATACCCATCGTACTAATTATCGTCATGCACTCAACGTTAGGCATTATGATTAATGGAAATCATACTCTACGAATCAACGAGACTAGCTGAACAATACTACACAGAATCGTAATAGTGTCGAATAAAATGTTAATGCCTTCCGACAATAATGAATGATTTCGAATCTCCGCCCACTAATACATGGTCGGTAAGCATTAATAGATATCCTAGTATAGGAGCAGCAACTACTTACGTAATTCTATAAATATAAATTAAGTATATCGAAGATCACAGCCAAAATCACCAGAAGACCGATCGAATTCCATTAAAACATTTCGCAAACATACACTAAAAAGGCCTGAAAATCTCAAAAACCGTAAAGAACGAAGGGACAAACTAGTTTTACGGCTTACGGCCCCGAACACCGGTTAATCCGAACCTAATAAATTTAAGAATAAACTGTCACGTGACAGGGTAGCCGCATGCTTGAGAAGAAAAGTATCGATTCGTCAATTGCGCAATGGTTGTAATCGTGGTTATTGCGCCGTGGTGTCGAGTCGAAATTTGTTTCCTCTTCGATTACCTGGGAGAGTTTTCGCGTCCGAAGACTGGAGCTCGTTTGCTCCGCTCGTCAATTTTAGACAACTACAGGGTGTCGGGAACTTCCGAGAGAGCGTTGGGATCTCGAGGAGGACGATCGGTTAAATCGTACCGAACTTGCCCAATCACCTCCGCAATCAACTGTCATTTTGAAATCGAGAAAATCCTCAATTAGTTCTTCAGATAATCAGAAATACAGCGTCGTTTTTTCGGGAAAATTCATTGTGGCCCTACTCGAATAGATATTTAAAAAATAATACTTCTAAAATTCTGTCTTTTTTTGACATCTCGGGAACCACTAAGAGTTTCTTAAGCCTTCAATTGATTAAGGAGACAATGGTGCAAGTCTGGACCGGGTCTATGTCGCACAGTTTCCGAAATACCGATGGTCTCCCGGTAGTTGGAAACTCCCCTAGAACAGAACGAGGATACACGATGGAAATGGAAGATAAAAGTTTATATCACGTTTCGCCTACTTTCTCCATGTTTGGAACTAACTGTCTCCCGATAAGTTCCTCCGTTTTATCATTTGTTCCGGACATTATCTCCGAAACTAATAAACTATACCCGACAAAAGAAGAATCTATATTATGGAAATAACGGAGCATGACCGATACCTATAAACCTTACCGATTTTCGGCATGGCAATGGAAATATTTCGGTTGAAGAGTAAAGAACAGTTTGTGTGTATTCTTGCTTGTAGCATGGTAATTATAGAGAATGTTCCCCTCACATGTTGCACTGTCTATATCAGAAACGCAATCATCAGTAAATATAGCGGTACATTATTGTTTGCTCTCAATAATCGCACAGTTAATGATTTGATTATTGCCTTGGAGACCACTCGTATGCTTAACATTGTTAGAATCATGTGTTGAAACAGACCAAAAAACTCGTCTTGAGTCGTTTTGTATTAGTGCCCTGCCGATCTCGTTCTTACACCTCGAATTATGGTGAAATCATTTCTAAATTACCTGATGTAAAAACTTTTCTGAACAAAATACAACACGCTCGTTGAAAAAGTGGGGGTGGCACATCTTTCCCTCTTTATTAAGAATTCGTATTTAGGGAACGTGGCCGATTTTCATGAATCAAAAGCAAAATCATCCTGTTACTCATCAAAAGAATATTACTGTACATAACTGTAAAAATTAGACTTAGTAGGTATATTAACTGCATACATACTCACTTGGCGTGATTTAACGGTTCAATCATTAAATTAACAACAATAATTATACCTGATAACTTAGTTTATTCCGTTAAAATCAAACATTTCACTAATACCTATTAAGGCATGTTTTCTTCTTTCGAATTTGATTATTTTTTCATTATGAATCATTCCCAAGGTGTACACGTGAAGGAAGACATGAACACTCGATAATCACCAATATCTACGTACCTATGCACTTAATAAGCCAGGATCATGAAAAAGCCTCGCACTCGCAATGGGCGGTAAACCGTAAAGGCCGTACTACAAAAAATCGGATATTGCCAATATATAATATACCAATTTATACAAGACCTGAGTACATAATTTGAATTGATTTTTTTCTTAATTTTAAGCAGCAAGCTGTAATAAGTCGATGTAGCAACCAGTTACAATAGTCCATTTAGATCGGTCCTATTTTTTAGACGGAAAACCGTCATGTATCAACACCCTTATGACGTCATTTTGTAGCGAGACATGCCTCGTGCGCCGACGTAGTCGACGCACGTACGACGCGTAAGGTAACAGTGACGTCATTTCCTCCGATGTCCCCACGGATCGGAGCCTAATTTGCCACAAAGGACCGATAAGACTGGAAAAAAACACTAATTCTATTCTGTCTATTCTAGATCGGTGATGGCCGCTTGCTGATAGCAAATGTCCGCACGTGCTGCAATTTTAAGGCGGGTTGCTGTTAAAAGCACAAATCCTAGATCTTCCCGTTTCTGAGTTGCAAGGTGATAACCAGTTCAAAAATATAACAATTTGCTTTTTTTAGTTTATGGATTCTCAAAACCAAGAAATTTTCCCTTGAACATGAATGTTTTAAGTAAATTCGTGTGCTCAAAAAAAAAAAAAATCGAAAATAATTCGTGTTGTTGTAAATTGCAATTTTCTAAGTAACGTGCAATTATCGACGTGTGCAAATGTGTGAGTAGGGCCACGTAAGGAAAATAGTTCCTGCGCAAATGCTTGAATTTAATGCTCTAAGATGCAGACCTACTGAGCCAAGGGACGGCGAGTCAAATTTCCGTCGGCTTAATTTTTGGACTATTTGACTTCGATTTACAAAAATCTAGAAACTAATGACGCCTGTAAAAAAGGCTATCGGCAATTAAACTATTTATTTGTATTTGTTCAGTATGTCATACTCATGTTCAACTACACTAAAAAAACAACCACTTTGACGTCTTTCTACGACATAATGTAAATGTGTAATTATCAACTTAATGACACAGTTATTCAAAACATTAATGTAATAGATGTGTACTTGTCTGGTTTGCTGTAACTAGATTACTTCTAAAATAATGGATAATTAGAAATAAATTTTGTAGGTACATAAGTACAAAAAATGTACTACAAAATAGTATTTTAGAACGCATATGGAGAGCAAAAGTTCCAACCTGCGGTTCCTCAGACTTGAAACAAAAATTTGCGACAATGTTGGGAACCGCTGGTTTTTGCTTCAAGATTAAGTTATTTTCGCGCTCTTTTCGCTCCGTGGCTGTACCCCGCGGAGTTGAATTTGAATGAGAGAGGAGCACGAGCGTAATTCACATATTATACATACATATGTATAATAATATATTAATTAATATAATAAATATATTGCCGAGATACAGCCGCTGTCCAACGAAAACCGCACAGGCTGTATTTACAATTATACATATATTACGCATACTATAGGTCTCTTTTTCAAACCCTCCACTGAATAGGTATTTCATGCGACCAGTGGCATCAAGTCCCCACCAAAATCAAAATGTGAGCTTCTATGTTTGCGACATTAATAGAAACGTCTTTACTTACTCATTTGGTACGTTTGTTTTCACGCTGAAATTACACATTCAAATCCCAGATGCCATTAATAAGTTTTAGTCTAAGTGTTGTCTTACGAGACACTCCACGTATCATTTGGCGGAATTAATTAATCACGCAATTTGTCAAATTACTTAGTAATTCATCTTGGATGGCATACATTCCAGACTGTATGGCTCCAGAGGGAAAGAGCCTCTCGGGGTTTCAGCGGGTCGCCCTCCCTCGATTTTGAAAGCAAAAAATCTGTTGCGCGTATTGTGGAAGTAGGAACATGGGTGAAACACATGGAGGTAAAAGAACTTCATAATACAAGGCTTTCCGCTTTTCAGAAACCTTTAATAAATCTCTTAATTATATGTTGATGCCAAGATAATTATCATACTCAACAAAAAATGGTTTTTGAATAAATTTTACATTTTAGATCTGGCGTCCGTGCTCGTTTTGGAACTTTGCTTAAGCCACTCGAACGATTAATATGTCTTATCCTGTCGAATGATCTATCGAGGTGTCCCTCGGCGTCCAAAAACACAACTAATTGAAAATAAAAGAGATGCCCTCCTCCATGTCGAGTCGTTTTGTCCGTTTATTGGCTCGCATGAACGGTACACTCGAGGGCCAACTGGTTGTCATCCCAAATGGATCAGGCTACCATTACCCGTCATGCTCTCTCGAAGCTCATTTAATTAAGTTTTCACTAAAGTTGCCAGCT
Organism: Euwallacea fornicatus; assembly: GCF_040115645.1. NCBI lineage: Eukaryota > Metazoa > Arthropoda > Insecta > Coleoptera > Curculionidae > Euwallacea > Euwallacea fornicatus. Next base: position 2,471,842 of record NC_089570.1, read on the forward strand.
TCAGCTTTGGTTCCATCAGCTTCTCGCCGGTTGTGTCATACAAGTTGCGAAAAAACACCGAGTGTAAGAAAAGCGCGAGTTCGCCATCATTCTCTTTGGGTCACTCTGACATGAAAGTGCGTCATCCCGAACGTTTCGAGATGTTTTTGGTTTATGTTAAAGTCTCGCAATTTTGAAGCAGATTATGAATTTCCTCACGCTTTGGGTTCTTCTGAAGCCCCTCTAGTCCAGTTTTTGCTCAAACATTAACTTTTTTCTCTTAAAACCATAATTACAAAAAATGCTTGGACACTCTCGAAATGGTGCAAAATTTATGTTCAGTTTGGTGTAGCTGCTCTTCGTTCTGTCGCAAAAACCTTTTGGAAACATTCCTCACTGCATAAAAACGAAAAAAAAAAAAAAAAGAAGAAACAAACTTGGATATTGCTCGTTAAATAGGGCGAACCATTTTTCAGCGTTCTGATAGGTACACTAAAATAGAATTAAAAGAAAATCCTTGTTTATGGACCAAAAATTAATAGATAAATCACCACTTAAATCTAAACGAAAATTGCTTTAAATGCGCGTGACTTGACAACGCAAAAACACATTGAAGCGCAGCTAAGGCTTGATTCAAGCGGCACTTCGTAAGACGCCATTGAGCCTCAAATCGTCCTCTGATTTGAACGCGAGGGGCCTTACAGAGCGTTCTAAAACGTTCACATTTTTCCAAATTTTTGTTTTATTCGACGTTGAATTCACGTCAGAAACCCATGAAACGCATAATAAAGGAAAACTTCGACGGTCATCGATATACAGGGTCTTTAAACGTTTAAAAAAACCGCTGGAAATTAAAAAAATATATATTTTCCGAAAAATATATTCGAAGCAGCAGCTACATGATGCAGGAAAATTTAACGATTTAAAATAAATTTGGGTTTTTCGAAGAGTTTTGGAATAAAAGCGATCTATGGTCATTTCCGCAAGAAACTTCTTGCAGTTTTGCCTCATCAAGGGTTTTTCGTGCAAAAAATTTCTCCAGTAATATGTTTAGTTCACAATTAAAGTAAATTGCATTTTTTTATAATAAACTGTATATATTACGCAGATTTTATTTGTTTACAATTATAATATTTTTTTAATACTCCCTACTGCTTACTTCACCTTATATGTACATATTAAAAAAAAACACATACAGCATGTCCATGTAACAGACTCTTGGACTCCTACGAGTATATTTGCGATTTCATAATGAAATATCAATCATGGGGATATACATTAGGCCAACGTACGTAAATTTTAAAATTAGAGACAATCTTACAGGGCGTCCCAAGAAATTAAAAATAAACATGACTGAAACCATGGGAACGAATGCAGGTTTTCGTGAAAAAAAATATACTTCCATCAATGTTTAAGATAAATGTGACATTCTTTTACATCAAAATGATGAAAATTGAATTTTCCTTCGTTCTGATTCATGAAAATCGCACCATCTTGTTTGAAAAACTCAAGAATACTGAAGCTGGCAAGGTGAGAATCAAAGTCGTTATTGCGAACACCCTGCGCGTGGTTTTGGTTAAATGAGCCTTCGTGCCTGCTAAGGTGATCTGACGTCAACATCCATCCTAAAATTCTCCAAAGTTAGCTTCAGCTAACTGCGATTTTAATATTTTTTTATCAGGCACTACGAAATTCTGAAATTTCCTTTGAAACGCCACAGGCTTGGGGCACTCTGTCCCAAGAAATCTAGGAATCAACACAGGACGAAGAGAAGATTTTAACGCGGGAATAACAACGCAGGTAATCCCATTTAAAAAAAATGACACTTTACGACTCCCCGCTTTTTCGAGACTCCCTTTGGGGCTGTAAGTGATTTTAAAACTTACTTTTACTAGCCTCACGTACATTCGTATAATTGATCTTTAAAATGAAATCGCAACTAAGCTCGTGGAAGTCCGAGGAGCTCTTAAATGGACACACGGTCAAATATCGGCTTACCTTCCGTGTTTTCGAATTATAACGGCCTTCGTCAATTAAGATTCTAAAAATTATGCAAATACAGCTCATTTTAGCGATTTAAATCTTTTGCTACAAAATAACCTGTATCATGCTTTTTGACGGTGAAATATGCGAGTTTTTTTTGCAGTATCATCCTCATTTCTAAAACCTGAAATTTATAGGAGAATGCATTACCTACACCAGTCCGCCATAGAATAAACAGAACCACACAATATAGGTTTATAGGCCGTTGAAATCAAATATGCGCACATGGATCCCCATTATTACACCATAGTTTGTGTATATTTGATTTTGCAACAAACGCGACAGAGCTTGATTAAATAATTTCTATGCATAGTGCATACCAAGATACCATAATACTCAGCCAACGCATTCCTCATTGAAGATTAATAGGTCTTTTAGGAAGGATTTCATTAACGATTACCTACCCTTAACCTTATGCCAATACCAATGTTATTCGGACGGCGTTACCCAAGTTAGCAATGAACTTACCTAACACGCGCAACACGCGTTCCTCCTTCGAATCGACGAATCTCTTGGTCTAAGTACCATTTGTTAATGGTGCTAGAACCAAACACACTCTTGACACCATTAAAAAATAGTGCTCAACGCCAAATCGGTCGGTGTCGGTACTCTTGCACTAATTATTCCCACAAAAACTGAACTACAACTAGATATTGGCTACAAAACTACTTAAGTATAGTTCTGTTGTCACACTCTGTTCTTATACACAAAATAGATATTCCCTTACAACCGGCTACAGAAAACTTAAAACCACTGAGGTGATGAAGGTGCATTAAAGGGGGTTTTACACCGAGAGAAATGTTTCAGGCTCACGGTCCATAGCACCTCTTAATCCACAACATCCAGATAACGATATATACGTGTGAAAAAAGTAGATATCGCACATCCCTTCTGAAGGATTCCATGTTCTTCTTCGAACACCCGAGGCAAGGTGCAAGAGCGTCGGTACGTGTGATTTCTGTTTTCTCGGTGTACCATCCACGCCCACCAATATAAGCTTTCATCGTATTCTTTTTGTCGTCATTTTTTGTTGTATTTAGTGATTGAATTACTGGCGGTATCAAATTTGCGGCTGCGAACCTTTTTTTATCTCATATGAAGCGGCATTATATTGACATATTAATATACGAAAACTGACTGCAAATGTGTATTTTAACAATTATTTTTATCATTGGTAAAATTCGTTGAACAAGTGGTGAAACTCTGCCAGAACCAGTTAAATTAATTAAACAAACACACTCTGTGAAAACGCTCTAAATATCAACAAAAAAGGTTTTTCAGTACCGACTCTAACCGTTTTCCTTTGAATTTTTCTACAACTTAGTTCTAATACGCAGAGGGTGGGGCGCTCGTATTTGCTTCAATATGTGCCTACTCTATCAAGAAATCCTCGCCATCTTTGATCGTTCGTGACGTATTACCCATGGGTACCATGAGGTACCATCGAGAAAATGTCACGCCGTTAAAAAACATATTTATCACATATGTCTTTTGTTGTTAACGAAATGCTTTTTTAAACGTTTTCGTTATTTTTTTTCTTCTTCAATTTTCAATTTTCGCCACTGTGCCTGTACACCGACGTCGAGTCTCTTCAGCTTCGATTTTGATTTTATACAGAAACCACTTCACGTGTTTAGGAATAATAACTAAGTAGGTAATATGTGTTCAGAAATGTGAGTACCATTACGTGGTACCCGCATGAAATTTAATAGTTTCCAGTGATATTATATTTTCTTATGCTCTGATGCGGATTTCCTTGAGTACGGAGTTACATTATATTTACCACGCTGTGTCGCCCTTTACGTAGGCACACAACCACGGTCTTTACTCAAGGGTGATAACAAATTAAAAACTTTAACTAAATTTGCATTTCACGTACGTTCATCTCATCATCACGTACCACATCAAAAGGGAGTGTGACCAACAGAAAATTGCTCTGAAAAAAGAAAACCTCAGTGTCGCCTTTGATTAAAGCCCAAAAGTGCAAATGCAGAAGACGCTCGGTAGCATAAACACGTGATAATGAAAGCATTGCGTTAACGCACATGTAAAATTCTTGCCGTGGGATCAAGCAGAACGCGCGACAACGTAAACAATGTATACGCTCGATGACGTAAACAATGTGTACGCTCGATGACGTAAACAATGTGTACGCTCGATGACGTAAAAAATGTGTACGCTCCATGACGTAACCAGTTTTCAGCGATGGCCAACATTACAAGAAGCTGTTTCAATTTTGCGTATGACTTGGAATGGATTTAATCAACAGACTACTCAAAAATGTTGGAACAATCTCTTTTTTAACAGCGATCCAGATGAAGGCGATGCTCCCTGAAGCATGATTAGGGAACAGTCGCGATCCAATGTTGATGTTCTTCTCAGTGTGCGTCATTAGATGCTCTTGATTGATCGAACATAGTGAGTCCCACCGTCACTTGCGCTCGAGCCGATGTTAATTTGCGGAAGGAAGATGCGGAGAATGAGGACGATGAGGACGTGCGACTCACGCGCAACTTATACTAGTTTCATCCTGTTTATGAATTTTTCTGATAAATCGTTTAACATTTCGATAACGTAAACCACACTCGGTTTGAAATGGTTTACAGTATCGGGCGTCTGCTGTGTTGCATTATTTTAGGTCCAGTTTTGTCTGGATGTAAAATTCGGAAATAGGAGATCATCGAACGTCCCTAATTCCTTACAAAAGTGCGAGCAATTATGCGATTCACTATATTTTCAATTAAGTATTATAAAACTTATTTATAATTACAACCGAAGCTTAACTGGTACTACCGTAATTATAGGTTTTAGTGAAAAAATACAAGTTTTTCTTTCTGCTAACATGCAATTATTTATAGCAGTGACATTTGTTTTATAAATGCTAATTGTTCTTAATACTTTTTTTATCAGATGTTAATCCACCCAGACGAGCAAACATCGAGGTATTTGCAGCCCACTTCTTAAACTTACCTCATCACCTTTGATGATTTGACCTTAACATTTTTTTGTCAGTAAATACTTGCCTTGTGGATCACTATATTGTGAACACTCAGGTTACTCTTCAAAATATTTCCGACGTGAGCGTCGTTTTTGCAGATTTAAAGCAGTTTCACACCAGGGGTCCAGCGACGCTGACTTTCAAATGACCCAGATCGTCTACGTCCGAAATTGGATCCTGGCAGCTCAACTTCGAAACAGATAGCCGCAGACCTCCGGGCCCCAAAGAGAACCCCGGAAGGCCACGTTCGACTGATGAATAGCGGGCGTTCATTTCCGCAAGTGGTCCCCGGCTCGCCAGAACCTTCTGGCACACTTCGGATCCGAAATGGAGACCGCGGCCAATTGGGTGCGCAAATTGCTAACAAGACCGCTTAGGTCTGGGCGGGGGGGACCAAGTTCGAAAGGGTGCCGCGGCCGGCTAGGGGTTGAAGGAGGGAAGCTCCATTCAGAAATTTAATTGGGATATTCAAGCTTCTACCCTACATCTTTGAGAAGGCAACAACGTTGGAAATTTCGAGAACTCCGTGGTATGATACAAGAACATTGTTGCTTTAACCCAACAGCCTAGTAGGAGTTTCCAGGGGACTTCAGTGTCGCATTCCTTGGACTGAAGGCTCGGTACGTATTTCCGCATCTTTCGATTGACTTCCGAGGTGCTAACGAAGGACTCTTTACTGGTCGCGCATTTTAAATATTTGAATCTTCTGAGTGCGACATTCGCCACAATGGAATTGAATTAACACCAAATTAACACGAATCTATAAGTTTTCCCGTTCGGGAGTAAATGTTAGTGTGTGACGTCAGTGAACGGCAAAAAATCATTTAGGTTCGTAACGGGCAAGAAATATTTTCGTCTTAGTTTCGATGATCAATGGTCACCTGAATAAACTCGTGCTATAGCAATAATTTATTTTTTAATTAATTCAAATACGTATTGTTGTTCGAAGGAAAAAAATGGTGAGATTACGAAGAGTAAGCGTTAGTGGTTCTAGCTAAATCGGAGGGAACGCTTCATTCAGCCTTCAGACTTTGTTTTCCGACGATTAAAGCTTCCTACTGTTCTTGGCCATTAACATACTATTTCTTGCAGCACGTGTAAAAGTGAGATGGATAGAAGAAAAATTAAGATTTCAAGGGCAACGAGCTTTTTATGATATCTGTGAATATGAGATAAAAAAGTGCTTTTTCTGCGTCTTTTTGCCACCAAGCAATTAAAAGCCGACATTTGCAGATGTGAAAAATGCGATATCCAAATCGTATTTTATTACTCGTGAAATTGTGCCAAATAATTTCTTTTTTGTTGATTCAATGCAGGACATAAAAATACATCTTTTTTATACCTATTTAATACAGGTAGGGTAGCGAGATAAGGTGAAGGTATTGACTTTCTTGCCGATTCTCCATGCCTTCAAAGACGAGTTCGAGTGTGTTGAAAATCCGAATGAATATTTATGCTTTTGCCGCAATATTTACACGTTTATACGGCCAAAGAAAGACTCATACCTTATTTCCTTCACAATTTTCCATTACCATCAACAGCATGGTCCGAATTAGCGATCCAAGGGTGGGAGTTGCACGGACTTTCAAAGGCAGAGAGACGCTTAGACGGGCGAAGTTTTAGAGAATTTTACGAGAAAATTCGTCGAGAAAATCGGTTTATCTTCCACCGGTTCCCGGAAAGGTGGGAAAGTTTAGGCGAAAACGGCACAAAAATAAAAACGCAACATTTCGAACGCCCTGTACAAAGCCTCGTTTACATTAGAAGTATCTGGTGCACTTAACTTGTGCATTTTGAAAGACGAGGAAAAATTGTCGAAACATCCAGATGGTTATTTCCCGCTGTAAAGCAAAAGTCGCGAGGGAAATATGCAGTTTTTTGCCGATATTTGCGAAAGCGTATATTATTTAAGCAATTTTGCATAATTTATCTGCAGTGCCTCTTTCCGTTTACGAGATCGTTATGATAGACATCGCAGTATGTGCACGCGGAATATGCAAACAAAAGGGTTTTCCGTTACCTTAAATTCATTTCCAGCTCATTCTCAACTATTCACTCAAATGAAAAAAAAAAAAAAACAGTTAAAAATTTAAGTCTGTTCAATTGCTAATAAACTACAAATTTATACATTCTGCTAGTAAATACTACAAGCAAACAAAATTACAATGATCGGTATCTAATTAAAGAAGTACAAAGGCTGTTTTGTATCAATTCTACTGCAAGAATACATGAATAATTTTGTAATTTTGTTCGATGTAAATAGACCCAGCCAATCAAAATATTCCATCCGAAAGCATTTATTATGGCCAACTTCTAGAACTCGCAAATTGGTGCACGAGAGCTTCGATACTATTTTAAGGGTTGGCTAGATCGTACTTACCCCAAGCATCTTCGTTCTCATAAATAGTGCGATATTCACAAATGTGCTAACCCGGCAAATACGATAAACTAGATTTTCGTCAGTTTAAATAATGGCAATTGCAATGGACAACACATAAAACTGCCGCCAATTTCCAATTGATCGCACTCTTTCGTACACGCGGTGACTCACTACTACGCGGTTGTATAGGGCCCTGTGGCCCTTCTATTATTGCATAAGGGCTCAAGGGGAATCACTTCACCCCATGCAAGACGCAACCCCGTTAAAAACGACTGGGACATAGTAGGAACTTACCGGTTTAAAATACTTTCTCTAATAAGCAGTGCTGTTAGATATGTAATTTACAACACGATTTAAGCTATGTAATGTATGTATGGATGAGAATTTTAGGTTTTTTTTTTGTTTTTTAATCTTAAGCAGCAACGTGCACTTATCGTGCATTAATGACGAAATGCACGTTCCCATGGTGTCATAAAAAAAGCAATAATAGTAAGCACGCTCGTAATAATGCCTTATCATCTACAGGGCCTACATTGGTTTGAAGAAAAGTAAAATAATTTAGTGTAGGTAGATATTGCATGGAATACTGCTTTGGTGGATGTGATCGATAGTTTTTTTGACGAGCCATAGCTGAGCCCGAGGCCGGGGGTCAAAACTCGTTCGAATCCACCGGAGAGATTTCGCACACGAGCTGCAAAAAACATTTTCCCTACAACTATATGCTGCAGATCACCGATCCCCACGCACGTTGGGACACGCTGTAGAGACAAGTAACTATTTTCTATTTTTGGCAAATAACAGTTTGGCATGAGACGAGTAGAGTACAACCTAAAGTATAAAAGGATTTTTTTAGCTTTATTAATTATCACTTTTACTTCAGCGTCATCAAAATCATTTGTTAGCGATTTCTATATATACGTATGATCATTAGATACATGGTCAGTTAAGAACTGAGTAGACCATAAAAATATGTTAAACACTTGATTTCCAATCTCAAGTGGTCCGTAGTTTGTCATAGTTCATAACAAGGACATGCAACATGAAACATTGAAAAATTCGTAGGCATCGAAAAAAATGAGTTGGTCAGAGAGGACTGACCTCAAGAAAAAGTAGCCCCTTGTGACACCTCACATCTTCATATCGTCACAACTAAAGGACTATCGATGGTATGAAAGCTAAGTTTCTTGGTGTTAAGGCATTAAAAGATAATTTCAGTGGCGAGTCATCATGAAGACAAAAATACATTGATGGACGAGATGGTTGAAGACGTCTGTTTCTTTCTTAACTTTCGACTCTTTTCACCACATTGTTGCGATCGACAGACACCTTGTTGTACTCGAATCTTCGCATCTTAAAAAAGGCGAACTTTTTAAGTTAACAAATGGGCTCGCTCAGTGAAACATTGTGGGGCCGTATTTAATTGAAAAAACTCTAATTTTTAAAGAAAATGGCAATAGGAAGTCATTTGAGACCTGCTGTTGATTCTTTTTCGTTTCCTGCCCTTCGCATATTACAGATTCGGACTAACAAAAACGACATCAGGCTCAAATCGTAAAATTATGCCTGCTCGACTTTTTTAAAGAGAACTTGTATAACGTTAACGTCGAAAACGGGTCAAGAATAAAGTCAACGTACATCTAAATAAGTGTTAAATGCCTATTTACTAAATTTGATACATTCGTTTTTCATGCTTCAATCCTCTTCATTGCACTTTTTGAAACTGTTGGTATTTGGCCTAAATAAAACTACGGTAATGTTTTACATATTTTAACTGTATTTTTTTTTAAGTTATAACAGAATCACATGAATATATACAACATAACTTGCTACGCAGGCATTCATACAAGTATCAGTAGTAATGATTCCTAGGTAATTTATTAATAGTTTCGTCATATACAAACATTTTAACTTAGAAACATTATATACAAAAGCAAAATACATACATTGTAAGAAAATTTTCAATTTATAGGTACTTGGTTTCAGGTGCAAAAGTAATAAATAATAATTTAATGCGTCACAAAATGAACAGAAAAAGAATATTCCGACAGTAAAAGGGTATTCATGCTTTTGGCAGCTGATTCCAATCTTACCTACAATAGATAAAATTTAAAACGCAGTGTTGAGATGGGTACTATTTTCTATGTACAATATGTCTCAGATAAAGAGCAACGAAATTACACCCAGCTTGCGAAGAACCGGTAAATACTTAAACCACAGATCCAACCAGACATTTACCACATTCAATACAACATATGTATACTACAACCCTACTATTCTAGAAGATTTTTCCCCAAATTTAATTGTGCCTTAACTTCAGTGCTTTCTAAGCCACTTCAACAAATTGTCGGCGACTAGGAAGAATTGAAATAAACAAAGCCCAGTGAAACTTAAACGATAGGGCTTGTTTCACTCTAACACCCCATACACAAAGACAAGCTTACAAGCTAAAGATCTATTTTTATAGGAGTTCGTTAAATGAAGTGCAACAGTTTACCAGGAGGATACATAACGGTGTAGCTTAACAATACTATTAAGGACCTCAGTTCTTCGCGGACACCAAACTGTTCTCGTTATCCCTGGTTTTCAGTTGTTCTTTTTGGTTGAGTTGTTTCCAGGTGTCGCCCAGCGCTTTGGCAAAGTGGTCGTCCACACTCAGCCCTGTCTCATCTAAGAATTCTACTACTTTCGTGTTGGCCTGAAACGAAAATAATTCATTTTTGGAGCTGTCGCCTACGTGAGAATAATGAAGATCCGCGGACAGCACGGGGATCTTGGAAAAATTCGGTAAAACGAGAGAAAAGTTTCGTCGTTTTACAAGCTAACAAAATGTCGTTAACGCCCTGTATCTTAACAACGAAACTCCTTGGGACTTCGTCTTTAATAAACTACTGCACGTTAATTTCGAGACAACCAGTATATTTATTATTGTTTTCCGAATCTTATCGAGTTCATGGAAACGTATCTTACCGTTTCCTGGGGTTTTGATGATTCTTCTTTTTCCTTGGCGTGACTACTGCTTTGAAATATGGTATGATAGTCTTGACCTAGCGACCTTCGGAAGTGCTCTTCGATGACTGTATCACACATGGAAATTCCTAGAGAAAAATATAAGTATTATTTTCTCGGTTCATAAACTCGCACCGTGCGGGTGATTTCTAGACGTAGCTTCTGTTACTTGAATCGTAGCTTTAATCTAAGATTAGCAAGCGCTTTCAATAACGTTAATTTTATTATTTGTTCGTCACCTACGGCAGTGCATTCCAGGATGATAATCATCCGGCAGCGCGCCATTAGCGAACCCTGTACGTATTCCAGGGATATTTTCACGTTTGTTTTAGATGCTTAGCAAAGTACACGCTTCTTCCTTAAAACAATTACTTCTGAAGTTAATAAGCTGAGAGATGTTGAATTATCGCCAAATGAAGCAATTAATCACGACAAATGAAAAAAACCAACGGGAAAAAATTGATACTAACCTGAGGGCAAATGGTCCCGTGTACTAACCATCGACGGTGCCCCATTGTGTATGACAGTAGTCCGGAAACTCGATCGGTATCCCGGATTGCTTATAGTTTGATCGTAGGATGGGGGCTCCCCTCTTTGTCTTACCGTCATATCGAGTGGCGAATCCACAACGGATGGGGGGTTTAAGTCTTTTCTTATTTGAATTCCTGTGAAATAAGAGAGGTCTACATTGCCACTCAGTGGATCCAAAGCTGAAAACAAACTCCTCGCGGTTATCCCTCGCAATGTACGGATTTAGGGGCATCTACTTCTTAAATACGCAATTCGAGAATTTTCGCGATTCCGCAAAGGCACGTTACGATTGCTCACGGGGGATTTTCTCGTGTTACCGCAAAGTAATAATTGTAAAATCGGCGAAAAGAATCAGATCAATATGCTGCGAGATTCAAAGTTTGAGGCGATGTCGCTGTCGAATTATAGAGCCTACTGAAAAAAATTCTCATTGGATCTCTCAATTTTTGAGATATTCGGAAGGTTATTTGGTCAGTACCATCTTCCTGAAAATATCTCGTGGACCAATCAACTTTCTTAAAGCACTGTGCACAGCGACCTTTTCACATATAATTACATCAAATTAAATTCGCTCACAACCAACAGGAACATCCCGTGACATTGGTATAAGAGCAAGCTGGCCACACTGCTAAGAGTAAACTGGCCATATTGCTAAGAGTAAACTAGCCATATTGCTAAGAGTAAACTGGCCATATTGCTAAGAGTAAACTGGCCATATTTCAATTTGCCAGATTTCGAAGATAGATTAACACACAGGTTTGTCATTAAAAAGGACATTGAAAGGTCCAAAGAGGTAGATTCTATGGTTCACCGAATACCTTTCTCGCAAGCTCAAATATGCGAAAGCAAAGCTCTTATATATAAATTAGCTATAGAATTTTTATTTAACTATGAGACACGGAGGAACGCACATAACAACAGTTTCAAAATTGGGGACTCCCGTTTAGGAGACCTCAATCGAAGGTTGTACCAATAAATAATCTACGTTAATTCCTTACAATGAGTAATAAAGATGTATGTTTACGTACGGTACAACCGCAGATAAAATATTACCAAACAAACAGTATTGAAATCATTGAGCAAATATAAGGAACACCTTTAATGGTTCAACCGAGTTGAACCGAAGGCCGTAAAATGGGGCCATAAGGATAAACTATACATACCGAGTGATTGAAGATGGGTCGCCTTTATAACTTTTTTTATTTTTAAACTTAGAAAGTTGAAATTTGGAGAGAAGCTACGTTTATTGGCATTAAGGGCATCTACCCAGCACTTCCGGTTTAACCGGAAATCACTCCAACTTTCGATTTTTAGACGTAATGCCTATGAAGTTTTGCCTTTTTTGGACTATAAAGGCCTTATTTAGGCTAAAAATGTGCCATAAAATTTTTTTCCGTGTGTTTTTTTTTATGTCGAGTTACACCGCCGAGGCATACGCATTAGGCACAAGTTTAGGTTAAAATTATGTGGAAAAACACTAATTTGTCATTCCGTCGAGTACTTTTTCTTTGCTAAGCGATTTAAACATCGAAAAATAGTTTCTCCCATTTATCTTCAGGTTTTCAAATAGCAACGAGATGACTCTGCTATTGCCCAAAAGACCAGTTTTTCATAAAAAAAATTTTTGTACCAAAAGCAACGTAGGTTCACTTAGAAATGAACTGTTAATTCATTAAAACATTCAAATTTGGAAAAAAATACGTGCTACCTTTGAAATGACAGAAAAAAAGAATATATTATTTCTACTTGTAGAAATTGTTTAGTCATGGAGAAGCAACCAGATCAAATTATTTTAAAAAAATGCAAAATTATAGTAAAAGTGGAGAAACCCAATATGCTTTTAGCATTCAAAAAACTAATGAATAAATTGAAAACGGGAAATGCTAACGAAGAAGAAAATGTCATTATCAGTGCGGGCAAAGAAATCGAATCAGAAATCAGGGGCGTAGCTGGACACGAACGAATAAAAAAAAATATGTGTTTTTTTTTAAATTTAAAACACATTTTGAGACTAAAAAAAATGACCTCCAAATTCCAAAAAAGTAAACATTTACGGGGAATCACGCAAAAAAATCGAAAGTTGAGGTAATTTCCGGTTAAACCGGGAGTGCCAGATAATCGTCATTGACGTCAATCAATCGGCTCTATTCTCATAGAGTTTCCCTCCAAATTTCAACTTTCTAAGTACGAAAACGAAAACGTGACAAGGGCTCGCCACCTTCTCGAATCGCCCGGTGTTTGGACACCTACAGTGGCGGTGCACCAAATAAATTTGAATTTTGAATTTTCAGGGTTTACCCAGAAAGTACGCTGAACGCGCAGTAAGAAATAAAATTGCAAAATGAATATTCGCGAGCAACTGTATGTTGAGTGTTGGAATCCGTTTCGTAACTTTATTACTTTCTTCGTATCCACTGGACCTACTTATGCATAAACGCTAGAAATTCCAAACCTAAACTATTTCTCGCTGAAAATAAATCTTCTATTCCACTTAATAAATGCAAATTCATTTGAGACGAAACAGATATTTACTGGGTACTCATTCAATGTTGGCAGTAATTATCGACAATCGAGGGGAAAATTAGTTTAAATTAAGATCGCTTTTGAACGTTTTAACCGCAAGGAAAAAACGTTCGACGCCAATGTGTTTCTACTCAGTTGGTGCGAGCCTCCTTCTCAGAAAGGTGATTTTCCCGTATTTCAGCAGAATTCACTCAAAAAAAATAAATAAATAAATAAATAAATAGTCAGGTACCAAAAAAAACTAAAAAGGTCCCATTAAGTTCGCTTGCATTGCCTGTTGTTATAATAAAAAGATTAACTATATACAGGATGTTTCCTAACTACGTGTAAAAAATTTAAAGGCGTAATCCTCGACTGATTTTGGGTCAAAAAAGTCTAATAAACATATGTCCGCAAATGCCTCGTTTCCAAGATACAGGGTGTTGACTGCAAGACGTTGAAAGAGGTTTTTAAAGGTTTGGTGGTTGGGAGCTTGGTGGTTTGGAAGCCTTTCCATGTAAATGCGCCTCGCTGCCAAACACTCACCATCAGCAAGGCCTGAAACGAAAACCATATTGGCCATTTCTTGATTAGTGTAATTGGGCATTTGAAAAATTTTCAAAGCTGAGGTATAATCTGATTTTTGGGACAGAGAACTAAGTTCTTTCAGTTTAGAGAATAAAACACCAAAATAACACTGACTGTCTTGTTTATAGTAGTGGAAGTAGCAAAAAAACTAACAATAAACAAGTTAGTAAATACCACCAAACCTTCTTCAACGACTTTCAGTCAACACCCTGTATCTTGGAAACAAGGCATTTGCGGACATATGTTTATTAGACAATTTTGACCCAAAATCAGTCGAGGATTACGCCTTTGAATTTTTTACACGTAATTAGGAAACACCCTGTACATATCCAATCAATTAATTATAAACAATATCAAATTAATATCTCGGAAACTGAAAAGGCTGCAACTGAGAAGGGGAAACCGCGAGCTGGGGCGGAATGCGAAACTTACCACCAAACTGGCTCAATGGACTTCCTCCATTGGAAATACTGGCTTCAGGACTGGAAGGCTCGACGCCTAGGGTTTCAGGAACTTTAGGATCCGACTTTCTGGAATACTCCGGAAGGCGCCTCCGGTCCCTCTTCCACTTGGTCGTCTGCTTGTGTACTGGCTTATCATCTAATTAAGAAGAAACCTTCCTGATTTTTTTTTGTCTTTTCGAAGGTGAGGACGGAAAATCGAAGCGCGAATGTACCTTTGTCCACCCAGGGTTGCCAAAAAATGTTACCACTCCTCATTCCATCGGCCCAACGGTGCTTCGCTCGCATAATTAAGGACAGTTCTAACAGCTCCTTGACAAAATACGGCAACTCCATGGTCACGGATTACAAAAACACTGCCGGCTCACCAACAACAATCGGTATACAAAGACACTTAACACCTTTTATTGACAATTCAGGGATGGTCCATTGGGCCGTAGTACCACTTAGAAAATAGTAACCGCCGTTCATTCATAAGATCGTACCAGGTAGACCGACCAGGTATACGTAATTAGTTTTTTTCGAGCCAAACGACCTGCCGGCTTTGTGTCCTACATACGTAAGGGTGCGATTTGCTTGTCCCAGCGTTTTTGACCGGTTCCCCGGTTTTTTGTTTTTACGTTCAAGCACGAGATTCTCCTTGGTTTCTTTGGAATCTTGCAACACGTCACTTCGAAGACGGGCAGGCAGTA
Source organism: Euwallacea fornicatus (assembly GCF_040115645.1). Lineage (NCBI taxonomy): Eukaryota > Metazoa > Arthropoda > Insecta > Coleoptera > Curculionidae > Euwallacea > Euwallacea fornicatus. The sequence continues at coordinate 2,487,022 of NC_089570.1, forward strand.
CCAGGTACCGCATACGGAAATATTGTTTTGTTTGTAAAACTGCGAGGCGCAGCTTAATTGGAAGTTGGATCAGTTTTGAGAAATTTCAAGTACGCAACTGGGTATCATCAACTCGAAAACTATATCTCTTGATCTGCGGGGCCCCGATAAGATCGGGTATGACAAATAATTTGCCAATTCAGGCGTTCAAACGGCGATTGCTTCAAGTGCAAATTTATATTGGGTATAATTGGCGTAGTGCATTAAAAGCAGCAAAGCTATTATAAAGAGAAGGCGAAAAACGAGGTATTATTTGTCATATGAGCTTGATTTTATGCGAGATGCGTCTGACGTAAGGAAAGAAGAATGCCGTCGCACAATGATGCTGGATAAAAACAACAATAACAAAGTTGATACAAGCACTGCTTAAGGCATTCCTCGATTCCTTTTGCATATATAATTTGCTAGTTTTGCGGGAAAGAAATTGCACTGGCCGAACGCGAAGCAAATCGTAGCTTCCACAATTGCTCGGTGAACGGCCATAACGTAACGCAAAGCGAAATAAGAGATAAATACGCAACACAAAAAAAAAATGCCCACTAAACGCAATTAATTTTGTTTCGTGGGGCGACTTCAAGGAGCGTCAACGCTGCGGCGCACCGTTGCAGCGGTGCACTTCGCTCCCCTGCCGACGTGAGCGGTGCCACGCTGGAAAACTTCGAATTTTCAATTGTCACAAGCCCGAACTGGCCGCCGCTTCGCAAATCGAACTGTCGGACGATGGGCAATCGGCTGCCCGACCGTCCCGTGAACGCGCCCGTTCGTTCGATTACACAGTGAGCGAAAAAATTACAGGGAAAAAAGTCGACGTAACGTCGCGCAGCTCGGCCCGAGGAAACTTTCAATTCGAATGCGAAAAGGCCCGTGGGAGCTTGTTCACACTGCTCCGGTCTCCCCGGTTACTCCTGGTGTCATCCCGACGATTGACAAAATTAAGAAATAAAACTGCTTTTTTGTAGTTTTATTATTTGATTCACATTCGTCGTGGCAACAAACTGTTTCTCGCATAAAAATAAGTCTTCCGCTTAATTAGACCTTCCACTTATGTTAAGCTTATGTACAGATGAGCGGGTCAAAGCGATGATCTAAAAACCCATTACTTAGGTTCAAATTGAATTTATTCCATAACTTAACAGCACTCTGTATGCTGCTGCTTTGGAATGGAAAATAACACGATTGTCAGCTAATCGCGCACTCGATAATGGTTCCAATAAATTTGCAGTAAATTTTTAATATATTTCGCATTTTACCACCACATCACATCGCAAACGCCATTAATATTGGATTAAGGTTGTTGCGATTGATCCTTGGACTAGTTGTTCGATTTCGAATTCGATTTCCAGCAAATTAAAAAAAAAACATCCATCTATTATCATGGTTTGTCCCAGTTCGCATCCGTAGAAGTACTCGGCCATTTTAGGAAAAGCAACAACGCTTTGCACTGCAGGCAAGCTTCACCAACAGTAACTGCCATCGTTGATTTTCAACCATTAACATGATTCTTGGTAAATTGGTGCTATCCAGAACTAATATTCGAAACCGTATTACAGCCCCGACAATGGTTTTCCGTCTCCGAATTAAATCAGCAGAGCATCCGTGAAGATTCATTTGTAGTACCAGGCGGTACGAATAAGAGAGTTTATATGGTTACATCCCAGTACTGCGGGCAGTAGGTACTGCAATGAATGCTAACAAGCCGCATATACTCGTTGGGTTGAATTCGTTAAATTCTACCAGTTTCAAGACAGATGCGATGGTGTGAAGGAGGAATTTTTCAGGAGGATGCTTGGTATGCGGTCGAACTAGTACCGCCCAGCTCGAATAAAAACGTGAAATTCCACGGATTTAAGAAAGAAATAGAGAAGCAGTGCTTTACGGGAATTACACTGCGACCGGCCACGGGACAGCTTAATTTCCACGTGGAGGAAATTCATCTTCGTAACTACCGTTTGACAGGAATCGTATTTTTCGTGTTCGACAATCACGGCCCGAACATGGGACCTTTTTATCGACGTAGATTGTCGAACTCGAATTTTTATACATTTTCAAATTGGCCTGGGACCCGGTCGGATTTTAAATTCAAATGACATATGTATTTGCAATATGTAAATGCGAGGCACATAAGTTATCAAATTAGCATGGTAATCAGTTCGATTGCCCTATTTAGGAACGGAATCTTAGGAATGCCGGGCATGTAAGCGATTGGTTTTAAGGTGATTTGACCATTATTACTATATTGGACAGGTGCTTGTTGTGCAGGCCGCCGGCCTATTTGGGAACGGTCAATGCAACCGTAGGAATAACGAAATCGGACCTTTAAATGGGGTATTAATTCGCACCTTTATTATTTACTTTATTATTTAAACGTGGTACCTCGCCACATCATCTACTGATACGCTGGCCGATTTTCCTCCGACGGAAAGTCGGACCTCTAGTGATGGCTACGATAAATGAACGGGAGAAAAGGCGATTTGGTTCAAACGGTTTATCAAAAAAAAAAAAAGGTTATTATTGTTGCGGAAAACCGCAGTTTTCCCTATCGTAATGTCGGCACGAGGCCTCCACGAGGGTACTACGCAAATATATCATTTGGCATTAAAAAAGTGCTCAGTAAAATAATCGAGCTATCGGTTGCACGGGCGTGACGCGCCCAATGTTCAACCTGCGCAATAACATGAGTCAATGAACAAAACTAGTTAATATTGGGCAATGTTAAATATGCACGAACAAATTAATATTAACTCGCGTGGAAGGGCGAAAGTTCACAACTTCCTTTTCGCTCCTGCCTGAACTCGGCCATTAACACTCCGATGAACAACAACGTACGAAGAGCAACGGCCAAAATTCCAGTGAAATTATTAAAAAAATGATGAAAACGATATGGGGGGGGACGTTTTCCCATAAGCGCAGTTGTATGGAATATCCGACGACTAAAGTGTTTCGTAACTAAATATGAAGAGCCCGTATACGGCACAATTGTTGCAACTTTTACAATCGATATATGTTTTTGCTTAAATCGAAGGGGCAAATGCCCCACCCTGTACACGCATCGTTTACTCGACTATCTTTCCTCGTCAGAGGAAAGGAACGCATTATCTCTTTTTTACATTCGCTAGTGTAGACAAATTCTGTTTCCACGCAGGTCTAACTTACCGCCATGCTGAAATAATTAACTATAACAATGAAAAATTAAAAAAAAAATTAATATTTAGTGTAATTTCCTTCAGCCCTCACTACAACTGCCATTCTATGTGGCATAGAATGAATTAATTTCTCGATTATAGCTGGGTCCACGTCCGACCGAGCTTTCGTTAGACAATTCCATGGGATTTCTAACTTTTAGGTCCGAAATTTCCCACAAGTTCTCAGTTGGATCGAGATCAGGACTTCGGGACGGCCGCTTCGTAGCGCGCGTTCTTTGCCGTTCTAAGCGCTTTCTGACCAATTTGGTAGCGCACTTTCGGTCGTCATCGCGTTGAAAGGCCAACCTAAGCGACACGACCCTATCCGTATGGGGTTCCAAAACGTTCCCCCTAAACGTCTCTTTGTACAAACTCGTCCGTCCATCTTTCAATTTTGCGCAGAGGACCCGCACCAAATAACGAAAAGCACCCCACACCAACGCAGGTCCTCCGCCATGTTGCGCAGTGGGACAGATAAGTGTATTTTTGATCTAATCTTTGGCCTTTAGGTCGCCTTACGCGAGCCAACTCGTCACTACATACGACCTTTTTCCGATCACTCGGTGACCAGCGAAGCAAAGGCTTTTTCGGCGGGTCTATAGCTGTTTAAACCATTTTCGCGAAGTTTTCACCTTACTGTCCGACTTGAAGGGCCGGACGGTCCTGCTTGGTGGATTTCGCCCAGGGTCTTCGTTGAAGATAGAAAAGGGCTTATTTTCGCAACGTTTAAAATCTTTCGGTCCGATTGCTTGGAGGGCTTTCTTACCGGGGGGGCTTTGTTAGTAGCATTATACTACCAGTACGAACAAATAGTTTGACGATTCTCGACGCTGCCAATTTGTGAAGGTGTAAAATTCTGGCTATTTCGACTTGCCTCGGATTATTCTCATAAAAATTCGTCCGATTCTAATGTCGCCATTACACGGTTTACTTCGACCCACGACGGGAAATTCACGAAATAACACTCGAATTGTGTGCAAGAGCTAACAGGCAAAATTTTCTCAAAAAAAAAGGAAAAAACAAGTGATTGCGACCATTTCGGCCAGCATGGAGGCGCAATTCGTTCATACCAGTGAATATGAGAAGAGACAACACACTGCTTTTCTCTGGCAAGTAGAGGTAGTTCGATAAGGGATGTATGTACAGGATGACGCATTCGTCCCTCCGATTTAAACAAAAATTTTAACCAATCTTAAAAATTGCCATAATTATGGCCGATACTCGATGTATTTACATCGTAAAAATACGTATTTGGTTAATCCATCCACATTCCGAACTCTGTAGATAAAAATGGCTTGACATTTTTTGGGGGTTGGGGAGGGTGAAATTCCCTGTTAAAAAGGACGTTATTGTATGGCCCCTCTTGCAGAGAAGATCGATGATACGCGGTATACCTAACAAGGTGGCTCAGGCGTCGGCTAGACCTTAGGTACGGTTGACGCAGGTGTGGCCTTGTCCATATTAAGATAGATGTCCTTCGCTACAACGCAACAGAATATCCCCCAATCAAATGTAATTATGTAATAGTTGTAATGGCCCCGTTTCCGAGTTTGTTTTCCTAGTACGTGCACGTTCGTAAATACTCCCGAATTCGAGCGCGGAGACGACTCCCGGAGGGCAAACTTCTCCCAATTTTACTCTCCAGCGGTTTCTGAAGCGGCAACAAGTAAAAAATAATTCTTCGCCAGTTTTTCCTAAAGATTTCCGCAGCTTCCCGAACGTTTCGCCTAATGCCCGATGTGCGCTTCTTGCTCGACCATTGAACAAGGCAACACCATAGACAAAACCCGACACAAGGTAATACGAGATCACAAAGAGTAACACGAATGATGCTCTCAACCTTCTCGGTGAGATTCCTGTAAGTCGCGACACAACGGTCGCCCACAGGGCGGCGGAATCCCAACTTCTCTAATACGAAAAAAAGCTATGCATGCACGTATTGGGTGTATTGATTTAAACAAAGGCTTGATATAAAATCCTTTTATTTTTGAAAAAAGTACATCGCTCAAATAAAAGAAGATACGAACCCTTAGCAGCACGAACGAGGGAGGAGGGACATGATGCGGGAAAACACTTCCCTGCGGGGCTTTATAAAAAGTTGCAAAACAAACTAGAACTTCTAGTATTGCAGCAAAAGCACCACGCAAACCTCCGCATTCTGCATGACAATTAGCCTAACGCGGGGAATTCTCAAAAGGGGGGAAAAATGTTTGGACAACATCCCTACAGTCAAGACTGCGCCGCTGCCCTCCTCTTGCAGGTACAGCTTCAACACGCTTCCCTGCTGAACGACTGAACTTCGAAATCTTCCTTAAAGGTCCAAAATACGGGGTGTCGAGGCCCGCTTTTGCCTCACCTACCCTGTGAGCCTCTAAGGGCTGCGAATGCGCTTACGGGCGGGGCTAGTCCGGGCCACTTCGCGATGGGCGCATTCACGTTAGCCGCGCGATCTGCTCAATAACCACGAACGTTGACATAACGGAAGACGTGCTTGTTGTTTGCACAGAACGTGGGTAGTTTTTCGAAGGTATTTTTATTTACAACAAGTTCGAATATCTTTCGCGCATCTCCGAGAACTAATGTGGAAGTGCAACATCGTCATATTCCAAGTATAACATAAACACGCTTTGCGCTTAATATTACGTTTTCGATAATCGTTAACTTGAGTGCTTTTAAAGAGGTAATGGTGCGGATTAATGATTAATGGAAGATGGGACGTAGTGCATGTGCAATGGACTATAGAAATAATGCCCGGTCAAATGGGTAGGGAACGATCCATTTGTTTCGCGTGTCCAATTTTGCAACGTGCATTAAAATTAACACGTATCAAGGGGCCAAATTATCTTCAAGTTAACGTTTACAAATATTTATAGGAGTCATCTTTTGCCACTGTACAGTTACAAATCCTTTTAAAATTCCTCCATCCTTACGCAAGCCGGCATTCTGTAGGTCGGTTGGAATTTGTCAATGATGTTCTTTGTATAGACAGATACGTGAAGAATTTCTTTGCTTGTAGGCGGTAGAGAAACAAATTGACCAACAGAACTCTTGGACAGCACAAATCTAAGGAACGCGTTTTTCAACTATCATCACCATAAGCGGTTGTGCGACCCGGCCTGGGACACTGTTGGTGGTTTTTTTATTAGGCATTTATCATAGGCAATTTACCAATTAAAAACGAACCAAATAGCTTAGCAGTTCTTCAATAAAGTTAACTTTATTAAGCTGTTTGGCCGGCTAAATTGACCTTGTAAAACCGAGTTGCAGATTTCATTAACTTGTAGCGTACACGGACCGTGAACTCTTGTTATTACTGTTTAATTTGCAGAAATATGAACAACCATCTTTGAAAAAAAATACCGTACCCGTTTATGGGTTCGAGGCGATGCCGGTTTCTCTTTTTTTCCCATGTTTTTTTGTCAAATTGCGCGTTTATCACGTCCGAAGGTGAACTTTTGATTTTCAAGCGATTCGGCAAAGATATCGAGGGTCGATGCCGCCAAGAGTGGACACGTCAAACTTGTCCGCGGCAACCGCCAATTTTGACCGCCTCGGTAATCAGTCAAGTTTTCCAGGTCTCGATTCATGAGAGGCAAACTGGAGGCGCGAAACTGCCATCGATCGATCGACTTAATTTTAAACTCACACTGTATAAAGTACATTATTCATTGGGACTGTCGCTGGCGTGGATAGATATGTTTTTTTTTTGTTGTGAGAACATTTTGCGCATTATCAACACATTGAAACATCCATTACAGAAGTATTTGGGACAAACCCGATAAGCTCAACGGATCTCGTTTTATGGGTGGAAATGCCTGTAATTTCACCGGCGGCAAACTTGGAATGCGCAAAGCCATCTTTCGCTACTTCTATTCGCTAAAATTTGCATTTTATTGACTCGAATTCCAGTATGACCATTACAGAGTATTTTTCGTTGCTAACTGATGCCAAACCATAAACCATGGGTCTTTGGATTCGGTTATTTCCACCGGAATAATAGGCACTTTAAATTCTCGTTTCGATGTGCTCTATGGTTTTATATTCGTACTTCCTTCCAGTGCCTTTTTCCGTTATGTTCATTGTTAGGCAAGACACAAGCAATATCATTCAATTAAATTAAAGAAGTTCTGGTTTGTCGATTTTAGTCCTCTTATTAGTGCCGATGGAGTTCACACAGCCGACGTAAACAATATTATTTGCCCGGGCCCGACCATCTTGTTAACAGACACGGATGGTTCCGATGGGGAATGCCCACATTGTACGTAATCGGAGGCCGCATGGAGTCCTACTCGTTTGGGAAATTTTAGGAATTAATTGAACAAATGCCGATTCGTGGAGGGTTCGGATTAGTTTTAGTCCGTTTCGTACGTGATAAATCGCATCTCTAATAACCCCAGAGCTGCCGTTCATTAACCGAGTTAGTTCCCAAGTGTTGCGGCTGCCTTTGCCATTGCGCCCGTATTTACCTTGCCGTGTCTACGGGTGTAGTTAGCCATAAGGCTAAATTGATCGGAATGACATGTTCGTATGCACACCTCGAGTGCAATTAAAATGCTTTCTTCATTGAGAAATGCGCTCGCTCCGTGGCAGTTGGTAAATGAAAAATCGAGCGACTCGGCAGAGGTTGTTAATTGATTCGTCTTGTTTCTCAAGGGAAGCTCCAAAAACGTCTCTTCCCGACGACGACGACGATGTCGACGACTGTCGCTTATCGGAGGTTCTTATCTTAAAACGATCCGAGTAGTCGTCACCTGAAGTGTGTCGGGGCACTTCCGAACCACGGATGTCCTCTAATTAGCGCTTGGCGATGTCGAAATAGGAGCGACGATTAAGAAACTGAAGTACAGTTTAAGCGTGAGAGGCAACGAAAACGAGAAATTTCCGCATTTTCCAACGGGCCCCGGGAGATAACGATGCGCCCTCGTCGACGCGAAATTAACGAAACGTTCAATAACCTCCATTTCGCAGATAACCTGTGAATTAGGAGCTTAAACTACGAAATTTCATAACATTTCACAGCCCAGAAATTGGCAAATCGGTTATCTCCAAGCGGGCTCGCCACGTTGGATCTGAAATTTCATCGCGCAATTCGGAAAACTCTTCGTCTGTAATGACGCATCACGCCGGCGCGCTCGGAACCGTTTCGCTCTCGAAAGAAAATACCATCGGAAAATTCTATCTTGGCGCGACTTCCTAAATATTTCGGAAACCGCTGGAAATTTGGCAACGCGGTAAGAAGAATTTCTCGAAGGAGTCCTGAGCGGACAAAGAGAGGCGACTTCGTCATTTTCCGCCGGTTTTCTGGGAAGCGGGGGGCTTTTTCCAAGGCGACGGTTACCGGCTTCCGCCCACCAACCGGACTCGCCTCGACTTCATCCCCTTCGGCCGTTCTTACGTCAGATGAGTGCCGAAACGATCAAGGAAGTGACGGATGCCCACTTGGCGCTACGCACGAATTGATCGGTGTGTGTGTGTGTGTGGAGCACTTTCTCGTGCCTTATTAACTCGCAATTAATTGATGTTCTTCTCATCATCTGCCACGACGCTGGTGATATTTACCCACTTCCCCGAGTGCACTCTTTAATTCACGTTGAATGCGCATTTCTTCAACACTTTCCGTTTTCAACGCGATGATTTCACTTCGCTCTAAGGCCGTCGGTGACGGAACCATCCGAAAAATTCACCATTGGCATTCCATATCGACGTGAGACGTTGAAATGCCGATGGGGCGCACATGCGGGACACGGCATATATTGCCGACATTTTCCGCGGCACTCGATCAAAGAATTTCCAACTGGGAAAGCGTCGGACCGCTCCGCGTCTTTATTCAAAAATGCGAATTTCCTGATTAAATGCTGATAGCTCACCTGATTGCTGGCTTTCCTGTCGCACCATAGTGGCCGCCCTCGAAAGCACTTCCAAAGGAGACTCTTCAGCCGCATCCAACCTTGGTCCACTGCAGTTTTCGACAGTGGACAGTGACGTGATCATTCTAGGCCTCCTGTTCTGCTGGTGATTTAGAGAATCGCTTGTGAACGAACGTGGTTACTCAAACTGTGAAATAATTTCAACACATTTTTGTGACTAGTAAAGACGCCACTGATGGAGTTATCCGCGGTGGAATGCAAGGTTATCAATGTTAGTGGTTCCCTGGTCCGGATCCACTTTACAATTTAAATGATTAGTTTGTTTAAATTGCTGGAACTTTTAAAAATCTATTACGGATTGAGGCTTTGGGTGCACACATTCGGTCAAAATAATTTTCAATGGGATCGAGGCGAACTGAATTTGTAACGTTTGCCACTGGCAAATAAGCTGTTTGTGAGAACTATTTAACATTATTTATTATTTGAATCGCATTCCTAAATGCGAACTATGAAGTGTTTTCATATGTAGGAATGGAAATGTTCACATCACGCATTCCAGATTCAAGAATTTGGCATTTATCCTTTATTATGTTCCTGCTAGACATTTTTTCGCTCGTCGCGTCATTTTAGGCGCACCTTGCTTGGTGCCAAAAATGTAGATGATATTTTTAAAGGAGCTGTTACCTGCAATGTTTAAACTTTTATAACTTCAAGCTCTTATTGCCGGCCGATGGGGAAAACCAAGCGGCGGATCGCCGAGCTTTTGGAAATTTTCCCAAACGAACGTGGCCCCCCATCGGCCGGCGAAAAGCAATATTAACAATACACAAGAATTGGGTCAGATGCACGGTAATTCGATGATAAACAAATCTTAATGCAAACGGAGTATCTTTATTGTTGCGCTAACTATAAAAGCACACCGAAGTGCGACAATACAGGATATGAGGAATCTTGGCGTTATACGCAACATCTGACTAAATAGTTGTAAGCTCGCGATTGTTGACGACGACAACAACAACAATGTGAATAAGTCGTTATTTCCAAATTAAGTTTCGACATTACGAATTCCTTTTAATAACCCCATAAATCCGTAATTGACGAGTGGCAAATTTCTGCCTTTTTACGTTGGGGCGCCGAGGCGTAACGCCCGACACGTTTAAATGTGTTCGAAGTGCTCGTCGTGCAGTCGTAAATGTTTTATGTCGAAGGAGGGTTCTGATCATCTTTGAATTATCTCAAGACGCCACCCCGTCTTCTAAATCGTCTACGTATCCGCCTGGAGATTTGCGGTGCTTCGCCGAAGTGGGCGACAGGGGCGAAGATACTCTCTCTCACTGCCTCCTTCGCAAGAGATTATCCTTAATCGAGGTGCGGGCAGGCTCTTCGTTTAACGAAACGCACGGATAAATATTAAAATGGAAAATGCAGTCATGGCTTACAACAACTCATAAAGGAATATTCTAAAACAAAGTGTGCACAAAAAACGGAGGACTACAACACATGCCGAACAGATGTTCACAATCTGTTGCAAGTTAATATTTAGAGCTAAGGCATTTCCCTTTCACCAGTCACTAACGAGCCAAATGCACGTTTTAGGGGATGCAAACCACTTTAAATAGAAACGCAAGCCAGAACCACCCTGAAATGCCGTGGCTGCGATTTGAGGGAATAACACTTGCGGTTGGGTTGTGTGTGTGTGATGCTCCTGTGTGCTGTGGCCCGCCCGTTCTGAGAAGGTGCCGCCTTTTTGTATTTTAATGGAGAAAACCGATATTGCAGAAATTTAATGCAAATAATTGTGACCGTTGCTGCAGAACATCTCTTTATCAACAAAACAGGGACTCCCACCTAGCTTAGCTGCAGAGTTGCGAAAACAGCTCAGCTGCAGGGGGTTGAAAGCGAATTTTTAAAATAAATCTTGCCGCCCTTTAAAAGGTGGCAACCGAATTTTGACCGATTTTTTGGCCCTGCCACTTTGTCCAATTTTGTTTAAGCTACAAGGGACTCTGCATTTTATTTGTCCTATACCTGCTAGCTACTAGAAGCCACAGCAAAGTCTAGGGACACAAAGCAGCATCACCATTGTTTTAAATAAACGTGCGGATTTGTTGTCGCTAAAGGGCCGTGCCACATGATTTGAAATGTACAAATTTGTAGTTCACAAAATTCAAGAACCAGTTAAACGTGAATGAGCAATATCAATGGGAAACTACTTCAAAGGAGAACCGCTACCTTATTTCCTTTAGAATGCTCATCAGACTATGGAGCTAGAACAAATTAAACTACAGAGCCTTCACTAAATCTTCAGTTTTCAGCAATACAAAGAGTAACTTAACAGCCCTAGAGTACCAACAAAGGACAATGTCCTAAACTACTGCTGAATTTAAAGTTGATCTGCTTTCCTAATATACTTTCTTAGCAGCTCAAGAAGAAAAAATGCTACAAATTTCATGCTATTTTTCACTAATTTTAGGAAGGGTTAGATTCCCCTCAGATTTTCCTGTTTACTGGTGATGGCTAAATAATGTTAAAACTCGGTTTTATGAAAGTTACTTCAGCTGATCCAAAACTGGCATTTAAATCACCTCAAAAAAAAACTTCGATGTCACAAATGAAATTAATTTGATAACAATACTGTGGTGAAAGTAAATTGATAACAATTCTACATATAAGAGAGAGTTCAAGTAACAGTCAGTTCAGGTACACCTGAACCGACTTTTATTCAAAGAGGCCTTTTTGATCATTTTGAAGACTAACCTCTAAAAAACTAGTTTACGAACATCACCAAAAAACAATGTTTGCCCTAGAGGTTGATTTGGTTGTCAGCATCATTACATGAATAGCCAGGTACTGAACTGAAATTGTGAGTGGCTCAAGGAGTGGGTAAAGTGACATGTCCAATAGTGATTCTTAAACATCCTCACTAATAGAAAGGTGAACACCAGCCTCTTTGACCTCAATACCCAAAATATTTGAAATTCCTTGTGAACCATTGACAAGAAAAAATTACTAGGTCACTAGAAATTGCACAAACAACCGCATGGAAAACAACATGAGTGGTTAATGGACTTTTCAGGTTCATCAACCAACCTTTTTATGGAAACATCATTTTACGGAATTTAGCCCAATATGTGGAGGAAGTTAATTCTAGCCCAGCTTATGAGCTGATGCTATACGAAATGATCCAAAATGAATGAAACAAGAATATCCAGCAGAAAACGTATTTTACGATAAAGGGTTTCCACCCCCAAAAATCAATACTTGTATGCGGATTTCTGTATTGTATAACTTACCTCGTTTACTGCAGCTTCTCGTACTGAAACAATTCAAAAAGTACACTCTGATAATAAGTATCCTCGAATTGATGAAGTCCTATTGTATTTTTTACACGCTGTACCGCACTAAACAGTAAACTTCTGAAAAGAATTTGACATTTCGGTCGAACCTGCAAGTTCGGAATGTGAGGAATGCCAAATATTTACATTGGCCCTCTGTCGTAAAAAGTCCGCACTTTCAAGGCCCACTTACAAGATAATACTCTACCTTTAAATATTTTTTTGTCTATCACCAAGTTGTTGCACAATTTCATTTAGAGGAATTTTAACTTAGAATTTTTCTTACCATACTTTGAAGTTGAAACAAAATCGCTGAGATGGAAACAAGAAAAACGAAGGAATTTTGGGCCATAGTTGTGATGTAGTGTAAACTGCACTTTATGCTTATCTCTTATTGGTCAGGATACACGCATGGCAGGTCACATGAACGACTGGTAATAAATTTCGATACGAACAGGCAAAAGGATTAGGTCTTTAATGCAAATTAATTGGAATGTTTGGTCTATACTTATTTCTTGAGCCCTCGGAAGCCTTGAGAAATAACGATTTCCTTGGGCGCCAACTTATGTTTGATACTTGCTGCAAATGCTGAAATAGGCCAAATGTTTAAAATGCTATTAAGTTTTGACATCGATTATTTGCTAGAAAGTTAATTTAATATTTTTGAGAACGAATTATTAAAAATTGGCCCGGATTAGTTTCATTGTAATACATATATTTCATATTTCTTCTTTAGTGAACGGAATTCAAAGATTGATGTTACAGTTTCATCTCTGTCGCACGCACAAAGGTATATCCCCAATGAAAAAAGGACAGATCTACAAACCGAAATTTCACTTGAACCTTACATTGATGGAAACGACAAGGAACTGACAACGCTGCACCAACTTCCAACGTTCTATCTAACCCTAAATTCTCATTTCAATGTTATTATTTCATAAAAAGGATTTTTGCAATATTTTGATATTGTAGTTTTGCAAAATCGCACTACAGTCATCACAGAATATTCAGAAGAACATTCTATTTTGTGCAAAGTTTCTTAGTTTATCAAAATAACATGGTACCACTTTAATTTTCTTAAATGTCACGCACATCCCAATCCTAAAATTCTACTGAACCAAGCTGTTATAGGCCCTTTAAGTCTATTTAAACTATAAATCTGTAAATTCGTATAAACCTAGAAAAATGACTAGTACATCATCAATTTTGCAAACCTTCATAAGATATAAACTACAAAATCCCCTTAAAGTAATGCATCAAATGAGAAAACTCAGAATTCATCAATCGTCAAATCAACTTAACATAAACTTGAAAGACCAAGAAAACTTCAATTGTACCAACAAGACTAAATTAGACGATAATCAGGAAATTCTAGATATCTACAAAGAAAGGTTAAAATATTCCCAGTCAATTGAGCAAGATTCGCTTGAAACTGATGAAGACCCTCTAACATCAAGTTTAAACTTAAATCATGGACTCACTGGCGTTTTCGATATTGAAGACTTAGTAGAAACTTTACATTATCAACAAGCTGAAGATCTGTTCGTTGCAACAGTACCAAAGGATATTAAGTATGTGGATTACATTGTGGTAGTGAGTGGAAAGTCTCAAAGACATATGCAAGCAATAGCACAATTAGTTCGGCGCGTCTTCAAGCACAAGCGCTATAGCACAGACATTGTGCCAAGGCTGGAAGGTGAATCTTCCTCTGATTGGATGGCCTTAGATTTGGGTAATATAGCCCTACATATTTTTTCAAAAAAAGCTAGGCGAATTTATGATCTTGATTCATTGTGGGCTGTTGGACCTAAATATGATGATGAATACAATAAGGAGGAGCCTATTTCTAATTTGCTTCAAAACCAATCTTTTAGCCTAAAGGGACTGGAACCTGCAAGTTGAAAAGATTATAGAACGTAGTAGTTACCAATTTAAATTACTATTTAATTTGTACATATTGTTAGTAAAAACCTATATTTTATACGTAACTAAATACTAAATAAAATTAGTAAAATTGTTGGTAAAAAGAAAAACTATGTTTTATTTAGTAGAATAAAAATAGCAGGTGAAGATATCCAGACAGATTACGTATATGGGGTTTTACGTCAGGAGGCCACTATGCGACGCAGTATTATTTAATTTATTTTAGCACCTTGTAGTGTTTTAACTTCATATATGCTTAGTTGCAGTTTAACGCTTTAATACAAATTAAACATCAATTCAGTACTGAATATAATAGTAGAAAGCGTAAATGAAAACACATTTCGCACATTCAGTTTATTTACTCACAATTAGATAGGTAGGTATCATAAATATCATTATCGAAATACATTTCACTGTACGGTAATATATTTATGCATAATTTGTAGTCAAACCTCAACCCTCATCAAACCGGACGAATTTAAAAAGCGCATTCTTACCGATAATATTTTTGAGGTCTGCTAAAAAAATACTAAAATATGTCACCAGGTGTCAAATATAAATATTTCCCGACAAATTGTTGGTAAATGCAAAAAATAAAGCGTTTTTTTGGAAAGATACCCATGTTTTTTAAATTAAATAATTATATGAATTCGGTAGGTAAATCTAGAGTTAACCTAGTTCTACGGTTGTAAATGCAGAACTACGTTAAAAGTAAAATAAATACCGTTCAATTTTAATTATCACTTTGTCTATTTAGAACGACTGGGAACCACCGTCTTTTGGTTCGGGAAAAAATGGTCAAGAATTTCTGAATAATCTCAATAATACTATACATATTTATCAAAACGTATTATTTATAAAATCATTATTAAATTCCTTAAATGAAAACGATTTGATTATAACATTTGGCTTTAAACCTAAATCTAATTTTTTATGCAAGTAGGTTGTTAATTTATTTAATCATATTAATGTATAAATAAATTGACGTGTATATAAAAACACGACCATATTATGAATAAATTGAACGACTTGTTCACATAGTGGAGCTATGTGGTAGCTATAGTGACATTGCAGCTATTATTAATCCATATTAAGCACTTTTGACTAAGGTAGCATATTCCACTTCAGCCGGATTAATAATTACTAGTTCATATAGTTGATTAGGCAAATGTCCCTATCTGAACAAGCCTTATGTGCACTTTATAGGTGTCATCCTAGAGCATGAGCATAAATATTATTTGAGAAGTATAAGTATAACTCACTTAACGTTATTTAAATGCGAAACATGCCCATGCGCTAGTTTTGAATATAAATACCCGTGAAAAACCTAAAAATCAACAACTATCTTACAAATAATCAGAGATTAGTTAATAAATTGTACTTAGAGAATTATTAGAGATAATGAGAAAATAGAATATAAAATAGTTCAGATCTGAATCGTAATAAATTCAATTTTGAGCAGCTGTATTTAAAATTTCAAGGTTCAGAAAAAGTGTGGCAGCAAATCAGTCTGAGAATTAATATCCGTAAACGTTTATAAAAATACTCTTAATCTAGAGCTAAGTCTTGAGAGTTTAAGTGAACACAAAAAAAAGGAAATCTCTTAAATAAAAATAAATATTCAAGATCAAGAAGGTAATCGAGATGAAAGACTTAAGCCCCTCGATTGTAAAACCTAACAGCAATAAAAAAAAAACAGGTGGACAAAATATGAATAACTCTGAGGTCGTCACAAAATAGATCCTCAAGATAACAAATGAGCGTAATAGAAATAATACTTCAATGACAATAAATTAGACAGTTTCATATTCCTTCCGGATGTGCCTGGCCAAGGAGCAAGCAAATATCATTCCAAGAATCTAGAAAAAAACATTTTTTTAAACTTAAAAATTTAATTCGGTATTATTAAATAACAAAATGTAACTGCAAAACGTACTTGAAATCCGGCAATGCCCAACCCGGCAGCCCCAATAACAGAGGCGTACTTCAGAAGGAGCGTTCTTAACTTTTCAATGCAAGAGGCGGAGTAATGGTCTACGGTACTATTGCAGCTTCCATCATTATGGGCATTGGCGCAGCAGGTGTGGGGTAGGGTATTATTATGGTTTATCTTCTGCCAGTCGTTTGGACCCGTCATGCCGCAACATTCAAGCTAAAATATGTGGATTATTACAGAAAAAGTTTCGCAGTAGCCGATAGACCATAAATGTAGAGATGTTGATTAAATCAATCGAATCTTTAATGTACAGCACCTGAAAGACTTGAAGGTAAATGGGAAATTTATCTTGTTTTCTTATGATACCATAATCTTGACTAAATAACGACGTATAGGGTGGCACTGTTAATACGGATTAGAAAGGAGTTAAAGACTGTAAAACCTTTCGCACTGAAAAGAAACTTTTGTGATTACTTAGCGAAATAAGTGTTCACAGCATGAAGAAATAAACTTATCATAGTGAGAAAAACACTAAGAAATGTGACATTGGCTATTTCCCACATAGCATTGCCAGTCTGTCTACATTAACCTATTTCAATACATATTCTATCGTCTAATTCCAAGTTTATTCGTTTAATACTAAAATTAGTAAACGAAGGCCTCGCAAAGATCTAGTTATGTATTTTATTTCATCAAACCCTGACTTGCAGCAGCCGTAATGAACCGACAATTAACGGTTCGGGAGGACAGTATTAATTCAAATTTTTACGCTCTTAATTGAAAACGTTCGCTTAAGCAAATAAAAGGTAAATAAAGTAATGAGAAATTGATGCAAAGATGAGCCCTAAATTTGAACATCTGTAGTAATCTTATAATCCACAGACCTTTTTTGATAACGATCAATGATTCATTCAACTTATTGAGCAATTCGAGAAGAATTATAACTTTTTTTTAATGATAATTGAATAAACTTAACAAGAAATTTATATCGAACAATTGGTTTAAGGTTATCTGTTCAATCTGTTATCAATTTGTGTACCATGTAATTATTGTCAGTTCAACGAAGGCAAGGAAGACGTCCACGTGGTATTACTAAATACATATTTTATAGTCCGTTTCGAATTACATGTCCTTTAGGTTAATAATTAATGGTCAGTGACAATTTATTTGAAAAATATTTCGATGCGGCTCAGAGACTAGTTTTGAAATCCTACATTAAAAATGAGTACCTTTAAAATCAAAGCATGTATAATCATATGCTTAGCCTTCTGTCGTTTGTTAAAATAATAATGTATTATCAGAAATAGGTGACATTAAATCGGGCCTCTGCGGCGTGTTGTTTTTCTAGCTGGAGAGTAGAAAATTTATGAGATATTTTAAATAGAATCTAGCCGATTCCCCTCAAAATAAAAAAGATACTAAAATTAAGCAGTCAAGATGTTTCGAAATTTGTTTAATGACCCAACTATAGCTTTTAAGAGCGAGGAAAGTGTAAAAATGCATTTCATATACAAGAAGGGACTGGCATGAAAGTATTATTATCATCGGATGACAAAATCAATATCGATCTGAGTAAAGTTTTAATAGAGGGGATTCTACCAGTATTACAAATTGAATTATAGATGCATTAGCCTAATTTTCAAGGATTCCAGAATCGATAGGAAATAGAAAGAAATACGACGACTTTAATCACACGCCTTCAGGGAAAAAGACCTAGTGTTTATAATTACAGAATTTCTATTTTTATCAGTGGACTGCTACTGCCGGCCAACGGTTTATTGTTAAATGATTTCAATAAGTATTAAAAAAATATAATAGTTCTTTGTTTGCGTATAAAACCGTTTACTAAAAGGCTGAACGCATGTTGTAAATTGCAGCATTCAGGTCTAAAGTGAGTTGATTAAAGTTAATTTAAAGGTTAAATGTGACTAAGGCTTTTTCTCGCATAAATGGTTTCATTTATGCCTTAATGGGCAAAAATTGGGAGGAAATTTGTATATGAGGAAATGCGATATTTCAGACAAATCCCGAAGAGAGGCGTTCGAGTTAAAATAAAAAAATGTATTATAAACAGTTCTACCTACATCTAACACATTGAATATAACAAAAATGCCTTTCGCCACTAAAAAACTCAGGTAGTGATTAAAATAAAGATTTTTTACTAAAATAATCACGAGAATTTCATATTGTCAGTTTATAGTTATTTGCCTAGCCTCTAAAGGTATCTTATTGATGTGTATTTTCAGTGCTCAAGCAGAGAAGAGTACTGTGGGTGCTAAATGGAAACGCGATAGAAAGAAATATGTACCTAAATAAATAACTAATTCCAACGGAAACACTGCAGTATAATAATATACTTTCCATAACATACACTAGATATGTTATGTAAGACGTGAATCATAATACGCTGTCATCATACTAATTAATATATCTGTTTGATAGTCTCATCACTATTGTCACTTCCTCACTTTACAGATCAATCCTACCTAATTCGAATGTGAATTCTCGACCTTCTAAATGGTTAACGTCGTGAAAAATATCCTAGAAATCCTTTTTTTTTATAAATATGAAGAATTCAGAAAATTATTTTTATTTAAAAAACAGTGACGTATGATATTTTTTCGTTAAAAACGTTGATGATCACATCAATGGGAACGTCGCTGCTCATATGAACCTTTTTTCGTCGCAATTTTTGACATACTAGTATGCAACGTTCTGTATTTATCACACAAACTTACCTCGTGCTGAGCAACATCCCAAGTTTTTCTAATATCGTTATTAGAATAATATTTATACATGGTGGAATTCAGCTTATTTTCCAGCATGATTTCAACCTCATTGCGATTGATGTACCCTACAATTCCGGCAGCTATTTCCGCAATCAATATTATTGCCAATAGCACTGAAAACTGTTAAAAAAAATATATTAAATATTGCGATAATAACCATGAAGTGACGAAAAAAACCCGTCCAGTTATAAAGAGTTACAAATGAATGCAGGATAAAATTTAAAGATAGATGTTGTATTCCTGAAAAAGGCAAAATTTAATTTTACTTTAATTTGACTGAAAACGAGTTTTAAAATATTTAAATAAGGACCAAAAAATTTACCGTTATGATCATGCAGTGGTTTTCCTTGACAGCTCCGCAGCAGCCAAAGAAGGAGATCAGGAAAATCACCACTCCAACTGTGATTAGAATTATTGGAGCTGCCTGATAACTTGGATAAACGAAGTTTGAATACTGGGCATAGATGTGAAGATGGGCTACTACTCCTACGACTAATATAGCCAGTCCTGATATCTAGGAACCAAACTTTGTACACTTAGATCATGCATTAAATAGTAATCAATGAGGCTTCAAATAATATAGGTAATCAATTTTTCAAAGCAATATTTCTTTGGCCAAAGTTTTCCTAATAAAATGAATCATAAACTCTTCCTCTTGTACTTACTACAAGTCACTAGAACACTAGCTGAATCCTATAGAGCATAGGTGACTATGTCCCTTGAAAGATCCCTTAGAACATTATTAGATAAAGGAAAATTGAGACATTGACTTACATTACAAAATGTGGTGAGAAAAAATGAATTGGAGCAACAATTTTGCTGCAAAAGCATAGAAATAGAAATTTGTGAACTAATTTGCCAATCAACTTGTTAAGAAATCGTCAATGTAATACCCGCTTTAAAATGAAAATTGTCAGTATTTAGATCTACTGACACTGATCCTAGAGACCTCAACTAAGGTTGATAATGAGAATTCCTCCTCTGGGTAAATCTCCAAAAGGAAATTCATGATAATTGGATGATAAACTCTTCATTTTTTTTTATCACCAAGAAGTCTGTGGAAAGGAGGAAGATTCTTTGGAGAACAGAATAGTAGATCCCATCAAATGTTATTGTTAAAAAGGATAATAGACAGGTAGATTTAAATTGTAAAATATTACACTTCATTTATTATTAGGATTCACTGAACATATAAAAGAAAACTTACCGCAAACAACAGGTTGAAGCAGAATAACAAATATTTAACACAGGTCATCCCGCCCGATACCATTTTCACTATTTACTGGGAGAAAAGTGTCCTTTTTCAATTTTATTGATCTCTGTAAATAACACCTACTTCGCCTTACAGAAATGCTGCCGCACAAATGGAGAAACGGTGCGCAAATCAATTACGGTAATAATAAGCGAACTTCTAATCAAATGATGTAGATGTAGAAGCATGCGATGATGAACGGTAATCAAAAAACAAACACGAATTACAAAATACCAATTCTTACAAATTATTAAGTTAATAAAACACTAAAATTCAACTGTTTATTGTTTAGAATTATGGAAAACGGGATACTGCAACCAGCAATACGCGGAACGCCAAACCCTAACTCAGAAGCAAATGTGGAGAACTGGCGATTCGTCTTTCCTTCATGTTGAAAAGTGACACAGCGTGTATGCTTAGTTCGATATTTGGTTTCTACTAGATAAGTTGTTATTTAAACGAGCTCTGAAATTCAGTTATATAGGGAGATTTTGCCAAGTGGCGTCTTGGCAAAATTTGCGTACCGTAAGCGTCGTCGATCAATGTTACTATCCTTCGACGTATTAAAAGAAGTGCATACTCGGTGACGTCACAAAACTTCAATGACAATGAAGTATGCCAGATAATTATGTCACACAATCAATCGAAATCAGTATCTGAAAGGGTCGTAAACATAAAACTGTCAAAGTGAATATAAACCCTTTAAAAATAAACAAGAAAATGTAAATAAAGTGTGAAGTTATTCAAACAAGATTAACATGCTAAAATATTCCTCATATTTAAATTTAAAGTTCTAATTATGTTTTGAGATTAGTGTGCAGCTGTATCAACATTCACGTACAGTGGTTATAAATATGGCAAGTCTAGAAAGGCTTCAGAAGTCATTGGATATACTGAAAACACTGTCCAACAATCGACAGCCCCCTGATCAGGCTAAGTAATTATTTCTGTTATCTCGCAACTTCTAATGGGGCATTCAAAAATATATTTTCCTGCAGAAAAAGGGAAAAAGTTCAACATTGTTACCTAGTAGCAGAGGCATTTTCAAATCCAACTATAAAAATTTGTCCGAATATTTCGCTCCTACTTGAAATCACAATTGAAACCTTTTTGAAGCTGTGTGATGATACTGATTCAGATGTTCGAATGACAAGTGATGAATGCTTAAATAGGATTATTCGAGTAAGTTCAAATGGATTTGTGGTAAATAAAAAAAATGCAAGTCTGCATTTTTAATGTCAGGCTGTTAGTGATGGGCACACAACAAAAGTACAAATAGAGCTGCTGAATGAAATAAAAAGGAATGGCTCTCCCAGGTCTCTAAGGGCAGCCATATTAAGGTTCTCTCAACTGGTGCACTACATAAAGCCCCATAAAGGCAAACCTTATGTTCTCAACTTATTTCCAAAACTTGTCACCATAGCCGACAGAACTGAAGAATCAATTCATGATACTTTGTCAAACTGTTTGCCAAATATATTCAAATCACTATTAATTTTTACTTCAGAAAATGACCTAAAGGTAAGTAGGTAGTTACCCTAGATAAGTAGGTAAGTAGTGAGATATCAATAAGTACCTAAAGATAGTTACATATATACAGACAGACAAAATCATGAGTGTCAATAGGGAAATCAAAGTGAACAAAGGAGCATTTGCCCTAATATGTAATCATGTACCAAAAAGTCAAAACCAAAATGGTCCTTATTTAACCTATAAAAACTAATATTAAACAAAAACACAAAAATCTGACCCTCTCTTTTTAACTCGATCCGTAAAACACGTTATTTCATCCTGCGCATATACCATCTAACTGTGTAACTCTTCACTTACAGTAGTCCCTTCTCCTTTCAAGGCTTTAGCCCTTAAATCCTATCCAACTTCCCTAAATTAGCGCGAGATAACATGGGCGGTGGATGGGAAGAACGTACCTTCCAGCACGAGCGAAAAAAATATTTGGCGGTCCTCACTTCACCCACTAATAACAGTTACATTATTAACGTGTGTCGCAAGTCTTTAAAATAAAAGAACTCTGGTTCTTTGTCCATTATTTTTCCGCGTAAGATGAACCACGCTCCTTGCTGGCGTGCAGACCCACGACTGAATCATCTAAGAAATGATATCGCTACCAAACATACAAAAAAAACTTTACAGCCTTTTGCAAACGTACAGCTCACCGGTCTAAAAATCGATACGCGATACGAAATAATATACAGTGTCCCCAAAAAACAGATGACATGAAGCTCTCACATATGTTATTATTTTGAGATGCGAAGCTATACATTCTGATTCCAATTAACTAATGATATTATCGCTAGTTGCTTTCATTCAAATAAAAAATTTCTGTTCCATATGAATAACGCGCTTACCAACATCTGAAGTTTTCAAATTAATTTTTTCCTAAGTTATGGTAAAGATGAAAACTAAAATCAGTTCTTCATTAGATTTTTTTATAAACTTCAACATGTTGATCTGTTTGCATCGTATGACCACTTTCTTGAATGGCAAATTTTTATCCCATTTGATCAAGTTTGTGCTTATTATCGTTTGCGAGAACCCCATGCTGGACGTCCTTGTCTTGAAAACCCATAATATTCATGTAAATGAAGTATATTTTATATAAATATTGAACCTTTAATCCGCAATTTGAAACCATTAAATTTCAAGAAAATTTTATTTCGAAAGTTTATTGAAATTTGATAAGAGCAATTATTCAGGAATCTACTTCATAAGTTCTGGACCCACGTTCAGTGCTATCTTTGGATCCAAGCTGTCAATTATAGGACTTCTATAAGGCCTTCAATTGTGTTAACCATATCTCGCCATTGATCAAGCTAGAGCTTTGTGAATTCCAGGGCGCAGTACTTGAATGGTTCAAGTCTAGTCTTGTTCCCTCATGTTATCTTTGGGTATAATCCCATCAGTCTCAGGGTGTGCCCTTGTTCTATTGAGAGTGGTCTCAGTGCTCGTTTTCTTGATCATGAGTTCGTTTCGATTAGTTCTTTTTGAAACACCGTATTACTTTCTAATGCTTCTGTGATTTGCGGTTATCTTCGAGAGTACTTATGTCCTAAAAATGGATTGTTGGGTATTTGTTTTAGAGCTACCGGTAAACCAAAAGTTGCTTACTTTTATTAGATATCGCTCATCTTGACACTTTGGCGGCAAGAACAGTTTGTATGTTGGATCGCAGTTTGTCGCAAAGGGATAATGTTAGAAAGCATCCCCATTGAACATGGCTGTCAAGCTCAGCATGCAGCGAATTTGTCCCGAACACGTTCGTGCTTGATATACATATGTTATGAAGTCTGTATGTGGCCCACCTAGATTCCTCCTCCAGCAATGCTCGAAGGGGAGTGGGGCCAAAGAGTCATTCCGTCGCAGGCAGCAAATGTTTTAAGACGCGACATCGATTAGTATTTTTACTTGTATATTTTGTTCATCAATATGTATATAAATAGTATCTAGTAATATTATAGCTGTGATATTTTCGATTAATATAATTTTTATTTTAAATGATCTGTTTGTTTTATTACCGAAATGACTTAAAACCCTCATTTAGTACGTGCTCCCGTACCTGCATCCTATATGTAATTTTATGTGATTCTTTCGAGGAGTTTTTCACCACAAACTTGTATGTAATTCCGCCACTTCAACAACCCGTACTCTTACGTGAGGTGTTCCTAAAGCGTTACTTATTCTAAAATAAAAGAAAATTCGTGGTCAAACAGAATAATTGGATTTCAATTGAGGTCATTCGTTTTTCGGTGCTTAGTAACGCGTGTTAATAGTTCGTATTCTTGAAATTGAATTTGGCGTTGTCGCGGGCTAAATTCGATTATTCATCAGCTAGGCCTCGGAATCTTCAGGACCAGCTCGAAGAATATATCTTTACGTCTTTGTCTGAGGCCTCTGATTGACGAATGCTCTTCTGATTTCTTAATCGTACAGCAAAATTTGAAAACCTCATGTATGAAATTCATTAGGAAATGATATTTTGCATAGTTCGTGCCATATTCCGATACCTTTCTTGGGTCATTCCGTCGAATCCCATTGGTTACACTAAACTATCCATTTCTTGAATCGGCTACTTAAATAGATATAGTATTACTAAATCTTTTTTTCGTAATAGGCATTGCTTAAAGCATTCCTGCAAAATGTTGTTAAGCCGTCCGCAACGATTAGGAGAGCCTCTTCTAGTTGCATTTTATCCATATGTACATATTCTCGGAGACCTTCCTTTTTCGTTGCTTACTGCATTAATTATCTTTTGGGTAAGTAATTCCGTATAACTTTAGCAGTAAGAACACGTTAAGAATCCCTAATCTATTTTAGATATAATAATTCCTATTGACTCTAACCACAGCAGCTGGGTAATATTAGGAACTTTTCACTGTTTAAAAGGCCTACTGGTATATGTTAATAAAGAAGATTTAGATTCGCAGCGGAGTGAAGGTTTGGATATACCAAAGGGTGTTGGAGAAGGTACACAAGTTCTGAGGGTAAACCGATTAATGCAGGTAATTTTTTGAAAAAACGTACAGGGTGACCCTACAAGTGAAGTCAGTGTGCTGTGCTTAGAAAGCAAAAATTTTTTCCACACACGTTCTAGTTGTCGAATTTCCCAAATTTTGGTTCTGTATCTTATTTTGCTAGAAATAGGAAAATGTGTGTCTGAAAGAAAATGAAACTCCCCGTATTATTAAAATTAAATTTACGGACAAAGCTTCTCTCTTAACAGATTATCTAATTTTCTAACGATAAAAATCAAGTTTGAAATTATGTGTCTCAGACTATTAAGGATGCGCATGTTTATCATTTCTTAGATCTACGAGCTCTGTCTTTATTATCTGAATACCGACGATCACAATATTGTAAACGCTTCGTTGGATACCCTCAGTATTTTACTTAGTAATGCCACCAAAGAGCTTCAGTGTAAACTTACAAACCCCATGGGCATTAATTTTTGTCGAATACATAAAAGTTTGTCCATAAGCAATGTACGATCACCTAGTAAGTATGAGAATCGTTTATCTAAAATGTTACTTCTGGACGAGGTGCATTATAGGTCAATTGAGCGTAGCTCCCAGTGGAACTTTAAGCGACGATCACCATTTTCAAGAATGTGATTTGACCGAAACTATCGAAAGTGATATTGAGACTTGGATTGGTCAATCTAAGCTTTCTGTGTTAAATATGCCCTCTTTAAGCCAGGGTATCGATAAACTAGATTTAAGCGACTCAGTGGAGAGTACTGGTGAAACTCTAGTTCATCATTATGGTAAAGGGTTTTTACCTGAAATGTTTGTCGCATTTAAGTAAATTGTTTTCCAGACCGCCCTGAGAGGTTGGCTGAGAATTTGAGTCTGAAGAGTTCTAGTTTTAACGAGAATTTGGATGCATTTAGTGATCGTTTGTCAGAAAAGAGCGAGGCTGTTAGTGAAGATAAAGTTTTAGATGATCAAATTGATTATTTTGTAAGCTGTAAATTATGATTAAGGCATTTTTTCAATTATATTTTACATAGGAAGTTGAAATTGGGGATAATTTGAACAAGTCAATGCCTTTACTATACTGCACCCGCCTTCTTGCGAAACTGTTCCTCCTTACTGGAACCCCTGGACAGTGTTTAAATGACAAAACCGTGAGAGTGTCAGTTAAAGCCTCTGCTCTAACCTGCATGTCCTCGATATTTCAATTGTGTCCATACGCATTTTTTATTTACCTGGATAAAAATTACACTCCTCTGAAATCCGACGCGTCGCGCATTAGCAGCCAAAGGATAACTGATGTAGTCTTACTAAAAGACCATTCCGATCCACAAATACGCGGCCTAATTGGGTTTATAGTCTCCACTGTATTAGTAGCAGTGATGAGGAAGACGAATTTTGATTATTCCTTGTGGGGCAAGCTGTTGGAGGAAAATCTGATGGGAATACACACTTATTCGGGCTCGTCTGATGTGAATAATTTTGTTCGGGTATGGGTCAAGGTAAGATTCTTAATATAACAAGATAAAAAGTCAGTTGTATAAAAGTAAAAACTGAAATGACTGAATTTTAAATGCATTTTTTATTAAAAAAAAGTGTAATATATCAGGCACCGATGGTACTCCGTAAAATAATAAAGAAATGCTAACAGACCTATATGACTACGAGACTACGATGGCAAAGCTCCACATTTTTTCTTCTATTTTGCGTTCTTCTCACATGTGCTTTTAGTTAAATTTTTAAAATCCCATACACCTACTTTTTTAAGAAGAGAGTCATCTATAATTTAATGCTTTGGGTCTTTCTTTGAAACGCTCTGCATGAATCTGATACTAAATTAGATGCTCTTCAATTCTTTAGCTTTTTGATCTTTTGCAGTATTTTCATATTTTTCACTATTCTCGTAGAATTTGCAAAAATATCTATCGAAGCAAATTAAGAATGTAGAGAAAGAGAGGAAAAAATCATCTGGCTTAGTGATCAACCAACTGACGCAATTTCGCCCTCCTATAAATCGAAAATAGTGTGTTTCTGACCATGAGTTTATTAACGTTTTTTCATTATTGTACAGAGTACTATCGCTCCCTGCAACATTTCCATTATGATGCGTTAAACCCTCTATCTGTGAAACTAGAAACGTTATTTAAACTTCTTTTTTTTTTGTTTAAGTTTTTTTTCCTACTAAGTGTTTTTAATGTCTCAGGGATTGCAAGATGAGAATGCAAATTGTCTAAGGCAAACATTACTGTGTCTTAAACCAGCATTGCACTTAATAAGCCAGTCATCTAATTGCCAGGCAGTATTACCTATTTTAAATATTTTACCAACTTTAGCGAATAATCCTTATTGGCTTGTTAAAGTGAGTATCAATAACGTACATCCCCCAGGACAGGTATAACATTTTATATTTTTGCCGAAGGTGGCCTTATGTGAATTGGTGTCTGATTTATCGTATTTAACAATGTACCACATAACTGGAAGCAATTTGTTTCAACAAAAGGTATTCTGCAATGTTTTGTTGAAGCTTCTGAACGACCCTGATCAGAGAGTCAGGAGTTCTGCGTCGAGCGCCATTCTCAAGTAAATCCGTCTTAAGCGAGTTTTAGCTTTAATACATAAAGCTTTTCTAGCATGGCTGAGCAATTGTATTGTGAAGATTACCATCCTAGCGAGATTGTTGCCACCACCAAGGGAATATATTGTAATAGGCAATATTTACCTGATATGTGGGATAAAAAGAGTGAGGAGAATATATACAAGAATATTTTTGTGGAAAATATGCCATTTCCCTATTCTGCGTTGGTGGCAGGAGTTTCCGTTTCTGTTGATTATTCTTTGTCCAAAATTGTGACAAAGCTGTACGTGCTCCTACTAGAAAGTACTGACAAATATTTGGTTGTAAGCCTGATTGATTTTCTATTGTCCAGTAGTATTTAAACAAATACAAAATGCACTGATCAAAAGAATCTAAGGCTCAAGCATACTTTTGGTTATAATTTTTAGCAATTTTTTCCGAAATCAACACCCCATGTACCTCGTGTAGGTTTCCAATCAGCTTCCCAACTGTAGCTGTTTTTGTACGCTGAACTTCAAAGATCAGAAAATGATCTTGCGCTGCTGTCGTAACAGGTGTGCTGCCAGTATGTCTTTCTGCCGCATCACCAATTCTTATTAAAATTTGCAAAAAACAAAAATTATTTATTATATATATTATAAATTTTTTATCACAAGTGTATCAAATATGAAGGTTTGCCAACAATTGTCCTTGTTCCTTAGATTGTTCGGAACAGTGTACTCGACTAGCTTTGTAGCATTATATGCTTGACTATTGTATAATTTCTAGTATGGATGCATTGAAGCCCTGGCAGCTCTCTCTAATAAGTACCCCTGTACAACTTACAGGTTGGCTTGGGGAATTGCAGATGGTAACTCCAATTCTAGCGATTTGTCCACGATGGACTGCTCTAAGGACCTATTAAATCTGTGTGTCAGTTTGCTACTTTTCTCCATGCGTGTTTATGATATTTCTTTTCTAACCAATCTAATGATCTTGACATTTAATTTATATGCTGGTGAGTTGAATTGATTGTTCTAATATAGATATCTCGATTGATTTATAGAAATAAAAAACGGAAGTTAAATCCATACTTAAACAAACTATTTAAAGATCGAGGTGTTAAAGTTCCATTGTGCATCGTTCGCGTTTCGCTACTTATTAATGCATCTTCAGGGTGATTTAATTAGAACTTCTGTTGTCGGTTAGAATAGAACTCCAGTTAGATCATCCTAATGAAACAATAGTAAATTGTGAAACGTTAACGAGGTAGCACCAGACTTTTGACTTCTGATCGTATCTCGGTTTAAACATCAACTTAGGAAGAAAACGGGTCCTTAAACAGCTTGAAATTTTTTTGTTTTTAGTGTCTTGTACTGAATATTCCAGTTGATACGAATTTTTAGGGTTCGCAACTTCCCTAATCAGACAAACCGATTTAACGGAACAACCTTTAAAGAACTGGAGTATGTTCCCTAGCGAATCCCTAAGATCCTTGTCTGACCAATATTTATTGCACACTATGAAGCTGTTAAACATATTCCATCACGTGATTAATGACATTGTTCCGGTCTCGCCGCAGTCCAAGACAGTTTTGCAGCACTTACCATCAGCAGGAACTTTGTCCCCGATCAAAAGGAGAAAAAGTGAGGATAAAAAACTGACTGCTTTGGGACATAGCAAAAATATAGACAAAGATGAAGTTAAGGGAGAGCGGAAACTTCCTAGTTTCGGACATTTTAGTGCTTCACAACATTATGTTCGAATTTATGAGACGTTGAGAAGCGCTTTTGTGAATTATAAAGTCGGTTTGTTCCTTACTTAAATATGCATAATGTCCTATATAAAGTTTTTCTAGATATCATTAGATCCTGCGTCTTCCGAAAGTTTTCGAGAATTGATGCGTGTTACCGTTCACACATTGTGTGTAATTATGGAAGTAGGAACATTAAACGAATTCGGCAGGATTGCTGAAGAAATCCTGACTTATATGAAAACCACATTCCAATTGGATAAAACTCTGACTGTAAAATGCGTGCAGCAGTTGCTGAAGTGTCTTTTTGACACGAACTTAACAGCCCATTTCGGAGAGGTCCTTGACAAAAAACCATTAACCGGAGATAAAGTGAGAAGCGAATCCCCTCCGTGGAATTAGTATCAAATTTACATTATTTTTAAACGAACTGCGTGGAACTTTCAGGAAGAAGACCATACTTTCTATGAAAATGTGTTCCACAAACCATGCGAAGCTTTATCTTCGTGGATTCAATCGCTTAGCAACATAAGTAAGGTCGAATGCGACGGAGATGATACCCTGATGGGGTATTTGCATCGAAAGGGGGTCAAAAAGCTCACAGCCACCTCAAAGTCTTTGGACAAGACTTTGGCCAGTTACATCAGAATTTTTGAACCGATAGTTATAAATTCTCTCAAGGTTTGAAGGGATTAAGTTCTCTCATGTAATTGGCTGCGAAATGTGGTTTCTTGTTCCAGCAATACACTATCACCAGTGACGTGTTGTTTCAGTGCCAGGTGTTGCATCTGCTGTGCCAACTGATGCAGCTACGCATCAACTACTGTCTTCTAGATTCTGACCAGGTGTTTAAGGATTATGTTCTTAAACAGTTCGAGTATATCGAAGAAGGGCTTGTGCCGTAAGTAGTTTTTTCTCAAGCTTCTAGAGCACAAAGCTTCCAATTCAAAGGAAATACTTCTTCTGGGAGCATGAGCGCATATAAACGTGTGCTGGAATAACTTTTAAACTGTGGCTTCATCTGTTCTATAGGCATTCCGAAGAAATTATTCCGAGGATATTCCATTTTTTGGTGAATTTATCGTACTCCAAACAACACAGCAAAAGCATTATCGATATTCCAAAAATAATCCAGCTCTGCGACGGTTTGATGGCTAGCGGACAGGACCCTGAAACGCACTGCATCCCGGCCTTGGAACCCATTGTAGAAGACGTATTTTTATTCCGCAGTCGGTAAATGTCTTTTATTGGAATGCCGTCCTTTGTTCGTTAATGTCTTTATTTGTAGCACTAACACTACTGACGTTAAGGAATTGGAAACAACTAGAGAGGTGATCTTATCGATGCTGTTGCGCCTGTTGGAATACCCTGCCGTAATAGATTTGGTTACTTTAATATTGGAAGACAGCAAGTATTGCACTGACGACACGGAAAAGTGGTTGCGATGGTCCGGGCAGGTGGCCAGTGTTTTCCTAAATTTGCTAGGGCAAGATAAAGTCAGAATAAACAATGCAGAGCATTTTATTTCGCTGAGGAAATTAATTTTCGCCTTGAATCCTAATGTATTTAGGCCCGTAGACGACGTTCTTGTCATGCTCTTTCAAGCCCCACCTGCAACAGTCAGTGTATATTTTACCGCGAGTGAAATTAAATATTAACGATACTTTTGTAGCGCGACGAGTTGAGCCTCGGCAAATGGCTCTCCAAAGTCATAATCCTGATGTTCTTAATATCCCCTTTGAAAGAAGAGGAACTCTTACAAAAGATAAACTCGATTAAGGCGGAATTCAACCCGGGGAGTATTCTTGAGAATTTCGTTGCCACCGCCGATCCCTTAAATGTCTATAATAATGCAGACGCTTTTAGAAACCTCGAGGCAGAAGCCATAGTTTCGCGATTGATCCTGAGAATTATTAATTTGGTTTCTGGTCTGTTGGAGGAAACTGGCCCCAACTGTGACGAGTTCCTTGTCAGTCAATTGGGCGTGTTTCTGATGTATTGCTCTTTAATTTTCCAAACAGGTAAGTAATAGATGAAATTTTCCCGGTTGGAATAACCTTCAGAAAATATTGCTGTTAATTTGATCGACCTTAAAACCACAGCCGTTTCAGAGATAACAAAAATAAATACCCTGTAAAAAGATACACATGCATACAAGACGACGCATTAAGAACCATTTCTCTTTCTTTTTCAGGAAGTTTATGTAAAGTGTCTCAACATACTGCATTTTTGTTAAACCAATCAACCAATATCGGCATCGAAACCACCAACGACAATTTTGTTAAAATGCGCAAGACCTATCCATCACTAACATTCCACTATTGTCACGTTTTAAGCGTTTTGAACTATGGTTCTCTCGATTTTTGGAACAGAATATTCGGCTCTCCAAGCGCTTCCATTAATGATTTGCTAGTGCAAATTGGTGGGACCATTGTATTTTGTGATTACCTAGTAAGTAATTGATTTTATTGAAAACGATTTATTCGGAGTGGAACGTTTGCAGAATGAAAATATTTCGGAAACCAAACAACTATCCTGGATTTTATCAAATCATCCTGACAAATTGGTGAATTTAATCGATGAACTCCCAGTCTCTGAGTTTGTTTCTTTTGTTCATCGCAACTCCACGTTAAGCAAAGTTTTCGTTGCTGGGATCTCCCAATATTGTCTAAAGAACCCAGATGTAAGCAGTTCGCCTTAATAAACTGGCACGAGTTCGACAATACAATGTAATTTTAGCCCGTTTTTAAGACTAAAATTCTGAAATGTATAGAAGATAGCCATACTTCACAGACAGGAGCGTCTGTCAAGCTTCTGATACCAAACTTGCTGTTTAACAAGCAATCCGCAGTTTCCCGATTCGTCGTGCGTCTAGCCAGTAGAAAAATCGAGTATTTACTTACTATGAGTACCCAAGAGGTTTTAGAGCAACTCTCCAAAAACGATTTATTCATCATTAAAGAGGAGCTTAGTATTCGTATGATGGCCAAGAAGTATGTATACAGTGTGCCCCAAATTGGGCGCTCGCCATCGAGGCCTCAGTGTGCCAGAGACATTTCAAATCTCAACCTCTGCAAATTTTCTTACCCCCATCAATAACCAACCTCCCAATGGTGAGCACCGCATATGGGGCACACTACGTCTCAACAAATCGGAGACTCTGTCATTAATCAACATTTTAGATACGAAACCTTAATTAGCCTTCTGAACAAATTGCTGGTGCGCCATTACGACATGAGCCCGTTGGATGTCGGGCAAACTCACATTCTCAAACCTGAGTCTATCCGTAAACTCGAAATTGACAAAAAATGGCTGCTCTCTCAAATTCAGGCCAAATATCATGACGGAATGTTGCGTAAGGAAACCTCGAAAGTAATGACCAAATTGGAGCACAATGAACTATCGGCCTTTGTATCCAGCGATGATTTCAATAAGGTGATTTTAAGAGATTGTATTGAGAGAGGCGTCAAAATGATGAGGGAAGAAGACAGGGGAGAAGAGCCTCCTGTTCTGAAGACTGCTGTGGATAGGGTGTTGAAGGAAGTCAGCAGGATGATTAATGAAATTTGCTGCAATCACGAGGTAATTTTGTCAAATCTCATCCACGAGGTAAATATTGTTAAACCATTAATGACATTTTAGATATTTTCCATGGAAAACGACGAACCAACTAATAAATACACATCGGAAATAATCCAGTCGTTCGAAAACTCGTCGTTTGCGCCCCTTCTGCAAGACATGTCCTTCTCCCTCTCTTCCTTCATGAAACACTTATCCAGGTTTCCCACCCTTGAGCTTTCCGAAATAGATTCCGAAAACATCTCCAAATTTGCCGTATTAGCCTTGGAATACGTTCATTATATTTTAAGTAAAGATTCTCACAACTTCGACGTCGGATTGCTAGAACTGCTTTTGGACTGCTCCGACAAGATTTTGAAACAATCCCAGTTCTGTAGTTACTTAGGAGTAGATGCGAATCTAACCTGGCTCTGCTCCGCTATTAATTCCCTCTATATTCTCACTAATTTTCTGTTGAAAAACGACTCTCCTTTACCGTCTATAGACACAAATTTCCTCCACACATCATCCGACGATGAAAGCATCCATAAGGCCCGTTTATCCTGTCATTATTTGTATATTTTAACGTGCTGGTGGTTTCAAATGCAGAACAAACGAATCAATCTAGCTCAGTTCATTTTGTGCAGGATTAGAAACATCGTGGTGTTACTATGCAGACTACCTTTAGTGAACTCTTATAATTTCGTGCCATACAGAGTGTGGGCATTGGGTTGGCAACCGAAACTAAGCGGTAAATTTCTCACCCAAGTCCCGCCTTTACCCATTGACATGTTGCAGGAAATTGACGTGTTGCAGGAGTATATTTTTAGGTGAGTTTTAGTTTAGGCAATTTTATCAGAAGAGTCCGATGGCTAAATTTATGGTGCGGTCATTTTGCATGCAATTTTGTTATAGGACAACGTTGCTTGGCTGGACGACCCGGCAGCAATTCGAGGAAACATGGATGTGCTTCCTTAGCGTATTGTGCACGCCCATGGACAACCTCGCGTTGACCGACATGGGTCTAGCCTTGAGAGCTTCAAGCTTAGCTATAAAAGCCATTACTGCTCAACTATTGCAAACCTTAAGGTTTCCGGTTTTGGGCAATAAAAGCACGTCGGATATGATACATGTGCCAAGAAATACTCCGATACCTCTTAATAGCATAAGGTAGGTGACGCAACTAGTGTTAGAAAACCTAATATACGGGATGATTCAAAACTAAAGCATTAAATTTCTAGAGATTATTCAGTGCAATAATATAAAACATTTGAATATAAGAAACCATGTCAAGTAACGTCTCCGTAAGATGCTACTGTGCTATTTCAAAACAGTTATGCGCAAAAATGTATTTTATCAAGTTTTAGTACCTTAGATTTTTATTTGTTTGTACCAAATGGCACTACAGTAATTGTGTAAAATGACTTCCTTAAACTTTGTCACTTCGGACAACATTTGATCGGCAGAGATGGTCAAGTGCCGCGGCCCCCTAGAACACCCGATTTAACATCTTTAAATTTCTTTCCGTGCAGCAAGTCCTGACTGCACGAATTACTGCGGCATTTGCAGCGGTTCAAAACGATTATCAAATTTTTAGTCAAGTTCACCGGAACCATACAGGTCCTTTAAACAGGTGGATTCAAGTTCAAAGATGACATTTCCGGACAGGTTCCTATACTCAAATGCGTTGAATAATCCCTAGAAGTTTGATACTATAGTTCTGAATCTCCCGGTAGTCATAAAAATGATTTTTTTATTTTTATTTTTTTATTGCGTTTCAATTCGTAGCGTCAAAAAACTGAAGCTAATCCAAGACCACATAGAAACAAAGTTTTTAGAAGTGACCACAGAGGGTTCAAGTCAGGAAATAAGAAACGTGTTTGCTAATAGAAACTTTGAAAGGATGAGCAATAAGTACTCTTACAGCCAGCTGTCTATTAAGTATTTCCTAGTATCAACAAACGATACGGAAGAAAATTCCGATTCTGTGGCCGAACTCATGCATGGAAGAAGGAAGGCATTACTAGAAGAATGTGGATTAGATGTCAATTCTTGTTTACAATTCCTGTTGGATTATTATTCTCAGCTTCTCAAGCCAGATGTAAGTTCAAAATTTTTACTTCTTTGCTGTGTATTTGCAGCGAAAATTTTAGTCCGCAGTAAAGGACATTCGGATTCTACACGAAACTGTTAGATCGATTTTATACATATCCGACTTATTTACCCACAAAGCACAATTTGGGTGGA
This sequence comes from Euwallacea fornicatus, assembly GCF_040115645.1. Lineage (NCBI taxonomy): Eukaryota > Metazoa > Arthropoda > Insecta > Coleoptera > Curculionidae > Euwallacea > Euwallacea fornicatus. The sequence goes on from NC_089570.1 coordinate 2,521,944, forward strand.
TGCTGGACACTTTTCTGAATTTATCCAAAACTCATTCCATAGATGACGAGCTCCTGCATCAGTATTTAATTGTTGGCATTTGCAAAGCCGTCGGAGTATTAACACCGGTGAGATCTTTTCTTTATCCCTCTTAAATCGTTAGTTTAAATTTTATTCAACGAGGATTTGGAAATTTACGAACAAACCAAAAAACTTTTGGTGCAATTTCTCAAAAGCCCGTTTCTCCCTACCCGGATATCAAGCCTGTACGGTATCCTTTACATCTTGGAGGGATGTTTGCTCTCTAACATCTCCATCGGAGGGATTTCGGAGGAGTTACAACTAATTCTACCCTGTGCGTGCGAATACATTCAAGTGAATTTGAACAACCCAACACTAATGCAGTCCACGGAGCATATGATGTTGGTGTGGGCCCTGGCATTTTACCTCATGGAGAACGTGGAAGAAACGCACATGGAGGCCAATTTCGTTACCACAACTTTACATACGGCCTTAAAGAAAGTCCTAACTGGCAAATGCACTGATTATGGTGACAAATGTATTATTAAAGTGCGTACTGGTAAAAGTTGCTCTTCACAAAATTTCTGTGCTTAAATGGTGTCAACTGTTGTTGTTTTTCTATTCAGGGTTTGGAGAGGCTTCTTCTCATGAAGCCGCTGTATATACTGGAGAAATTTGGGAAAAACTTGCAGAAGTTGGCTCTAGAGAAAATGAAAGATGATAATCCATTCGTTTCTATTTTGGGCGTACAGTTACTGGTCACCTATATGTACGTAGGTAAGTTTCCCAGGCGGCCTGCGGTATGTATCTATTGAACAGAGCTCATTTAATAGAAATATCTGGTTTTACTATAGTTTTGAAAAAGCAAATCATATGTTTCACTGAAACCGGTGATTATACGGTAAAATGATTTGGAATGAATTTTCCCAATAAAATTGGTTAGCTCCCCACAAAAAATGAGTAGAACCTCGCTCCTCACACAAGTTATTTAGTGGAAGTGTTTCCGATCGAACCTCTTGTTATTCAAGGCATTCATGAAATATTTGCCATATGGACAATTTCGAAAAGGCTCCATTATTCAGTAACTCAATATCAAAGATTCGTTACCAGTGAAGGAATAATTTTAGAAGCACGCATTATATTTCAGATTGTTGGGAGCATCTAGAAAAACCAGGTTCTGAGACACAGCAATCCACACCTGACCACTTGGTCCAAACCATCGAGAAGATTTCGGCCATATTCGAGAGAATTAAAAAAAGTTTCGCCACCGAGGTGCAAATATTGTGTTCGGCTCTCCCGTTAATTTTGAAGGACTTCTTTTCCCCATCTGACATTCTCACCAAGGTTATTGGAGAATTTTTATCCCCCCAACAGCCCCATCCGAAGTTAATGAGCGGAGTTGTTTTTCAAGTAGGTTACTTTAAATATTAATTTGCCCAATTGTTGTCAAAGATTGTTCGTGAACAACACAGGAGCAAATGCAGGGAGAGCATCTATTGAAAATTTCTTAATTGGTCTATTTTTCTTTTGTTCAGGTATTCGACAGCGCTATCCAACTAAACCAACTTTCTTTGCTGCAAGACTGGGTAGTTTTCAGTCTCTCCAGTTTTACCCAGTCGTTTTCCAACATGGCAACATGGTGCCTGACATGTTTCTTTATTAGTGCAAGTCCGAACGAATGGCTGAAAGCTTATTTCCCCTATGTACAAACACGAGTAGGTAGGTACGAGCATGAAGACAGAAAGATATTTTGCATCGCGGGAGCAGACTTTTATAAGAACTTAACCAGTGACCATCAAAGAAAGACTTTTGTGGACAGTTTTATGAAAGTACGCGATCATCCAGATATGCCTTTCAGTGACTTACTGAACTCGTTGTAAGACTGGGACAGGTAAGCGCGGATCAAATGTGAGAAATAAAAAAATATTACTCTGTGGATGTTCAAGAAAATGAATATATTTTTGAATTATTGTCGAATCCTTTGTTAATATATTTTCGTTGTTACAAAGTTGCACTGGTGTTATTTAACAACCTACAAACAAATTGAAGGAATGGATTTTGTGCCACTGAAGTGAATCGCGAGATATCGTAAATAATTTACTTTTGCTACGCGGGCAGCGAATGAAATTTTTTAAAGGGAATTTTTAGTTCATTTGCGGGAAGTATACGGTTAACCATGGACAAAATATAATATCGTACTCGCGTGTAATGACCAATAATCCCCTCAGGAGAATTGCGCCTGCCGCATGATGGCCTTCATTACATGATTTTTCTACCTACCACCATCGAAAGTCAAGTGTGTCCTCGAGAAATTTCTAACCAAATCTATAATCATCGTGTCTGGATTTGATTGAAATGCGGTGTAGCATCGTGGCGGGCCCGCTTTATTCAGTCGTGTAAACCTAATTGATATGCGAGTCAAAGAGCTATAAAGGTACATAACAACAAGGTATCGGTTTAAGCGTTATCCTCCAACTTAAGGCATATATTCAACATATAAAGCAAAAATAGTACCTACAGACTTTTTAAGTTTTATTATAAAATTCTAGCCCGAATCAACGTTCCTAAAATAATTCTCACAGTAACCGTTCCGAGGATCATAAACATCGTTTTATACGAGCTATAATCGCCTAGTTCGTACTTTAAAGTAACTGTCCGATATAAAATATAGTGCAACTTTAATATCTCAAGTTTTCTTAGAACGACGTTTAAGAATTATCGGTTTGCTGCTGTTTTATCCAGAAAAAACTGCTTAATAGATTTCTAACTTTGAGCAAATATTTACTTTTAATTGTAACTGTAGTTTTAGGACTATTGCGCAGGTTGCGTTCAACTCAACATGTGCGAAAATATGTCTTCTGGTTATGCCTCGTTATTCGTGATCCTTATTTACTCAGAACGTGCAAAAAGTGATGTTTCACAGCACGCCGATTGCAGTTGACCGAGCGACGCAAAGCGGACTGCGGTCAGCAATCGGTTCTGTAAAGACACTTTTACACGTGTTAAGTACAACACTTTTCCTACGATCGAATGTGTGTTAAATTTATCGTTTTCTGCCAGTTCAGCCGAATATTACGTGCGACTTTTGCACACCGAATGCCAGTTTGATGTAGTGCTATTTTGAAATCACCGACGCGTGCGGTAAAAGGCATCTTTGCCTCACGTAAAAATAGTGTTGAACGGATACTTGATCCGATCCGCGATAGCACGCCGAACGACGTCGCAGTGTCGTGGAGTAGCTCCCTTAAGGTCCTTCGAAAGGCTTTCAAGCTTATGGCTGGTGGGGAATAAATTAGCCCACATAAAAAGGATGATTTCCGTGTAGATGATCGTTTAGCGCTCAACCGCAATCCAAATTAACTACTTGAATACACGCACTCTCGTTTTACCCTTAGGGACCACATACAAGTTGAGAGATTTTCTCGTTAAATGGTTGAAGCTAGTAACAGATGTAATAGTAATGTATGCTATAATGTATACTAGTAGTATATTTAAGCATTTGTGACATACCCGCCACTTTTAGGCATCATGCATAATTGGTAAACAAACTCCGGTTAAAAAGTCCAGGCATCTAGCCAAAACCATTTAAACTCCACTTAACTTTCACACGTTACTCAAGCGTTCGAAAATACAAGATTAGAAAAAAGAACATAATTGGCTTATTATTTGAAAAATTGCTATTTTCATGAAAATTTCGCTCACACAATTATTAAAACTGTGATTTTGACGATGAACTTGAGATATTCTGAGTTTATTCGTTTGAGTTAAACGTCGTTGATCAATAATTGCGTCGGTGCAATATTCGACAATTGCACTGGTGCAAATTGTCGCGCAATTCTGGTGTGGTCGGTTCAGCGTAACAATGAGAAGTCGTCGTCGCATTGTTGAAATATCAGATTTGATGTGTGAACTGAAATCTTAAGAATACGCGTAAAATTGCCGAAAACCAAATAGGAAGGTTGATTGTCCGAGAGAAACAAGTTAAAAATGTGCCTGAAAGTTGAATGCCCCTTCTTTCGGATTGGGCACTATTTCCGGATGAGAAAAACCGTTTCACGCTTGTTTGAAGGAGGTAGATAATGACGAATGATACCCCATGGACTGTTATTGTTTTTGTTGACTTATCAACGCCCGCGAACTTAACTGTTTCAGTCATCAAGTGCTGGTTACATAGTTCCACTGGTAATTTGGTGAGGGTTGGCTCGTCGAGTCCTGATTCGATGAAACCGTTAATTCGACTTAATAACGAATACGGATAACACTGAAATAAAAAAAACTCGCGAAGGACAATGGAATTCCAAAACGATAGTTTAACACCATGTGTTTTTAATGCTGAATGCAAGTGTTTCAGGTGCATCTCATCAAGGACCTTCGGAACGTACAGAAATTTTTTGCAGTTCCAATTTCGCCCTTTTTTGCCTCGAAACGGGTCGCGCACAAAAAATTTGCCAGGTAAGCTTAGGGCTGACACAGATGTTTAAAACAGGATTGGATCGTACTCATACACGTCGAAATACTAAGGCACATTCTCTGGGAACCCAAAGATGGGTAAATCGCCGTATCTATTGTAAAAAGTTAGTTTTGCAAAATATGAACTAACCTGAACTAGTACGGACCGAAGCACAGGTTAGTGTGGACTCTACTAGTTCGGACGTAGCTCGTTCTGAAAGGAAAAATTCCGCTTTTCGATTACATCGTAATAAAGTGGCAACTATAGTTATGTAATTAACACAACAGCTAGTTGATGAGACTTTATTGAAAGTGCCCAAATGCGAACTGTGAACGTCTAAATTTGTCCACCCTGTATTTATATCTCTGATTAAATTTTACACACCAACTGCATCGGACTCGAGGGCAATAAATTACAAAATTACATTTAACTTTACCATGCACATTACATCGATTATATATTAAACATACTTACATATAATTACTGTCACTATTACTCTTATTGAGAACTTCTATCGGGAGGCCACGAATGATGGCGAGTTCAAGAATGGCGCTTGCAGTATTGCCAGATTGCTTAATTGTGAGCTGCTCATGGTACTTCACTGTGTCAAATGGAAAGGGAGCGCCCCATTTCCTTTTACTGCGACGCGTTATTGCACCCTGTCGAGGTCTACGAAGGTCGAGCTTTAATTCATTTGCCCCAAAGTCGGTTGAAATTTCGTCTGGGGTCCGTTCGCTTCTCAATTCACTATCCTTCCGCTTCCAGGTGCAGTACCTTCCCGCTAGTACCCGGAAGAGCGATCGTCATCTTCATGGCATACAGAGTGTTTTCAAGAATCTTGATACCTACGTTCGAAGACGATTTCAATTTAGATGGATTGTTACCTCATCATGCCCTGCAGTTCTGGTCGAATTAACCTGCACTTGAGGTTTTTCCCGGGTTAGTGTTACGTCTGTTCGCGTGATGCGTCCTGAAGCACGGCTACTACAGAGACGCCATAATACCCACCTGTGCAACTACAAGAGGACGGCATCAGAAAATACGGAGGATACATCCGACCACGCATCAAATGCAGCACGTTCAAGTTCAGCCCCAGCCCCCTTCAGTCCAGTCCAACATCGCACAAAAGCTCCCAGCTTCGAATCAGTCAACAAGGCCGAATCACCCGGCTTCATCATCAGTTTTCACCGACACCGACCGGCAGTCAAGTCCTTCCTAATCTTGGTCCGTCGCAGTTACTGAACAATTCTCGGGATTCCAAGTCGTTTCTCTTTCAAATCGAGGATAGTGCAAGAGGCCTTCTTTAATCATCTCATTTTCCAAAGTGCCTCCTCGTGTGTCGTTATCAACATCGTCAAAGGAACGAGAAACAGTGAAACTTTACTGCACACCACACACACGCATTCCAATGCCGGAATTGTTGAAAGTAAAGATACGTGATTACGTAGTCGACCATCGGTTGCAAGAAAAGACACATCAGTAGCGGTCCTGGAGGATTTGTTCGTCTGTCGATCTTCATCAAAACTGTTGGTTTTTACAACGAAATTATCCCCGTAAGGAGTTGGAAATGGACACGCTACCGACGGCCAGACCGATGGATCTCAACGCCATTTGTCGGCTCTGCCTGTCGGACAGGAAAGACTCTCTAAAATCGCTATACGACGAAATCCTCGGTCCGAACAAGCTTCCTCAAAAGATAGAGCTGTTGCTGCATCTCCAGGTAAGCTTAATCCCGCATTTTTGTCAATCAATTCTGATTAACAACTCGGAATAATAAGCTGCATATCAAAGTGCAACCATTACCATGTTATCGATTCCGTAAAGGCGATCTACTCCTGTGGAAACATCGCAAACTCGACCTTATTGGCCGAGCCGAGTCTCGTTCTCGCCACGCGATGGTGTTGCCGACCGACGGTGTATCGATAATGGCTGACGAAGCTGCAGCATTAAAACTTCAGTAAATCGTCTCTGTGGTGCAGGCATGATTTTCTTCGCTTCGAATGGTGAAATGTCGATGATTTTCCATGAGCATCCATGAAAATTTTTTCTAATTTCGATTTGATGGATGCTCTTCAGGTCCTGCAGCTGGATGGCCCGTTCGCTGAGCCGTCGTCCAGCTTATCACCGTGTTGGGAGTGCTTTTGCAATTGCGGTTGCTTGGCGTTCAAGGGGGAAAATAAAAAAAGGTTTAGTTGCGACGTCGGTCACTGCAATACAGCCCTATCGCCACTTATCCGTGCAGCATAATGATAAAATGTAAAAAGGCAAAGAGTTGATCATGGTCGGACTGCGGCTATGCATGTCACTTCTCCGTTTCATTAGCTGCTCGTAAAGAAATGACGAGGAACCACCGATTATGGCAATAATAGGACCTGAAGTGCGGTCCTTTGTCCGATGTGAAACGGATCTTTTGCAATTGTCGCAATTGTATTTAGACGTTTCCTCGTCGCACGACGTCCCCGGTGCGCTACCGAGAACTCTAACGTGAAACTAAAATAACGAGAGTGAATTACGGTTTTCTGGTAATGGAAAGAAACTTTCGAGCCCCCGGATCCCCGTACGGCAGAGCCATAAATCTTAATTAAGGGGATCCCCATTAAACGTTTACACAGGTCCAGCAATTATCCCACTTGTTCTTATTCCGTTTTTACCTCGGCCTCATTCCCCGAGAGCCTTTACTATGGGCACGCTTTAGCGTATACTACATTCAGGCCTATCATGTCCCCCCCTCGTCTCTTGCCGATTATTACGGCATGATCTACCGTTCACTTAGATAAAATGTGTGGCCCGACCGAGAAGACAGACGGGGACCGTTTAACTGAAATGAAAGCCACGTTAATTCTCAAATTATTATTAATTCCGAATTGGCCCTAATAAGAGCCTCATCCTGGCCACCGACATTCATTCGGAATTTCAGTTAGTAAACTGCGAATTTCTGATGAGTTTCGATTTCCCTACAAATCACAATTGAGGTCAACGTAAAGGGTGTTTCGAAACTAACGCACATTTCAAATATAAATCTTTTTTTTCCAGGAAAATGCTGACGTTGTCTTCGTGTTTTAACCGAAAACGTCGTTTTCATCTCTAGAAACCGAACACTGATTTTCGTCTCTAGAGATTAAAGTTTATCAGTGAGGTGCGAACGCACCCCGTCACTCATGGGAGAATTGTTGGCATTTTGGTTAATGTCCTGTACACTTGGGCGCCCATAATGAACCCGTACTCCGCTTGGGCATAACGGCACGAGTGAGGTCGGCGCGTTAATGATAATTAAATTAATTACCAATTTAATTACTGTTTTGTATCGTGAATGGCGGTGGAACTGTTCAAAAATCATATTCTGCATTCGAGAACATTACCGAACGAGGCGAAAACGACGACGAAGACGAACTGTTCTCTCAGAGACTAAACGTACTATTTTCCACACTCTGTTCTAAGACCTGCGTTCGAGATCTAAGACCTGCGTTCGAGATTTCCCCAATTTCTTATTGTGAACTATTATTTCTGACAAAGCAATTTTTGCCCCATCTCCCACTTCTTGAAATACGTAAAATTTCCTGCTAAAATACAGGAGATCTGCCGTAAGCATTTAAAACTTCGCCCAATGTCCCGTAGGAGAAACTAGATAATCCACGACGAGCTTGAGACTACTTCTTGCAGACGGTGTAATTTCCTGCACAATTTGCAATGGAAATCCCGGCTTATGGATTCACGTAACATATCGTCAACTCGTTACGAAGCCAAACACGTTGATATGCATGGAACGGTTTACAGAACGAGTCGCGTTAAAGTAAACGCGTGGCGTAGGAAGCAAGGACTGACCGTGACATGACAAATCGCATCTCACTCGGTGTCCATTCGAATGAACATGGTAACAGAGATGAAAACCTATGACGTCGTGGCCAATAGGTATTTCCTATACCTCACTGTATCGTAAAGCATAGCGGCACAATCCTGTCTTTTACTCAAAACTAGAGTTGAGCTTTTTTCGTACAGTGAGCAAAAATGTTGCAAATCTTACTAGGAAACTTGGTGCAATAAGAGAAAACCGACGTTGCTGATCAAAAGGACGCTTAAAAAGGCTCAATTTCCATTTTATTACTTAGAATAAGCCGTTTTCGATGTAGAAGCAAAAACTGTATACTCGACTACGTAATTCTGCCTTAATTTGATCGACCTCGTATCTCTTTAAGATAAGTGAGATCTGAATAGTGGCGGTTCGATGCACAGAGCCCAACACATCGTTATGGAGATACTTCAGAGGGCAATGGTGTCCTGCAAAATATTTTTAAAATTCTAACAGACCAGCGGTGAAAAACGCATCCTTGCCGGCTTACAGGGTGGCAAAGTTTCACATTTAATAAAGGGCATTTTCAGGAGTTTTTATGATTTTGTCTTCGCTTAGATTCGCTTTTATTTTGAGAAATTTGATTAAGTGTGACGAACTGCTTCAGAGAATCCGTAACTGAGCCAAACGATTATTTTCTCTTCCCTCCTTTACGTTCGTAGATATTTTTCCAAATCCTACGGCAACGGTGAAAGATGTGAAAATAGTGCAAGAGCGAATTGAAGTTTGGCATCAGAATTCATACAGGGTGTTCCGAAAAATATTTAGAAAGCACAATCAAAAAAACATGATAAAAAAAAAACATAACATCACGTGTGGGGCTACCGACCATTTTGACCTTTTTTGAAAGGAGAGAGATTGGAAGAAGGACACAAAATGTGAGAAAAAACGTGCAATTTTTCCACTCTGTACATCGAAAGTGGTGCGGTTTTGACCACGGGCCTATCAGCATTTTCTAGATTATTTCGCAGGGCATTATCGCTCCCTGAAACGTCTCCATGATACGTCGCACCTTGCGACAATTAATTAATGATTGAATGCTCTATGTACACAATTATAACGAAATTTTTCATTCTCATTCTAAGTCTTGCGGATGGGCATCCTGCCACATTTTGTAGAGGTCATTAAGGCATTTTTCCCTGCAGACGGTAAAAAACGGAGAGAGAAGCACACGTGTCCACATATTTCGTTACTTCCTCATTAACGTGACACGGGTACATTGTCGTAATTATCGTTTTCCCTGACTTGGTTGATCAGCTGCCTCATTTGATCATACTCACTTAAAATTATTTGCTTCGCGTTCTGTTTTTTTTTTCTTTGTGGGGGGTAAATTTGGCCCCGATGAACGCGATCAGTTTACTCACTATCTGATCCCATTGCCGTGCCCTTCAAATCTCAAAATAGGTCTACAACACAATTCGGCTGGTTAATGGTGGCTACCGATTCCCGCTTTGGTTCACGTGCAAATGCGTCCGAGAAAATATCAATTAAACACGATTACGGAAATAATACATTTCGAACGTGTAGCGAACGATAGTTTTCATTACTGCACTCTAAGAGCGATAACTAAATATCTTGAATTGCGTTACGTCCTTCAGAAGAATTTTTTTTTCTTTGCGAATCAAACTGAAAGCAAACTGTTTTGGTGTAATCTGCTGACTGCATTTTTAGCAGATATCGACCCTACGAAGCAGAAACGTTCAGTGAATTGCCTTCTCAGATGAATGATCAGGAACATCGTTCGTGCGATCTTGTGCCTACTTTCGTTTTTACCATACAAACCGCTGGTGCTTATTTTCTTGGTTTACATATGTATTCCTCTCTCGAACGTTACGGTAGTAATCCCACACTTAAAGAACATATTCGGGTGTTTAGTTGAATTTTACAGTCCTAAGAGGCAGGTTTGAAAAGGACGAGGAACTGGCTTGAAATAGGATCTGGTGGTTGCATTTTAGGACATGTAACGGACGAAACTTTTCTCTATTATATTGTAAATCCCGTCCATTGGCCGGAACGGGGTATTGTTCTGTACTCTTACGAGGAAAGTGTATTTTCAGTACGGTTAATTAACTGCGAAAATATTCGCTTCGAATGCCCCATAATGACAAGTAATTCAAAGTAAAGCGAACTGCGACTTCGCGTCCGAAATATTTCGGTTTACGTCCTGAAAGCAGACGATTGACGAAACACACTTGTTTATGTAAATACTGAAATTAGCTCGTCTTGTTCACCCTCACTCAACTTTCCTTGCACTGTTGTCCTTTGCAGGTGAGCCGACGAGACAAGATCTCAACAATGATCTGCAACGACTGCATCATCAGACTGGACACTTGGTTCGCATACAAGAAACAGTGCCATAGCAACCAGGCCAAACTAACAGATTGGTTGAATATTTCTAAGCAGGCTAATTGGACGGACGTCCACGAAACTGTATGTTGGTCTCCGTCACTCCGCGAAAAGTTGTCTTAAAAAAAACTATATTTCAAGGCCTTGAGCATTAAACCGGAACCTCTGGATTCCAATGAGCATTCGCTGATGCCGATTAAAGTGGAACTGAGCTACGAAGAAGACCACTTCAACGATATGGACATCTCCAGTTCTTATAATTCGGACGGCAATCAAATGTCCTACGCAGGTGAGATGGATATCGACGACGTTGAGACAGACGGTAAGGGTAAGACTTCAAAATTTCATTGCAGTTGGTAAAGTGGATAATGTTGCAGACGATCGGCGGTGCCCCGACTGCGGTAAAATGTTCGGCAATTCTCTGAACATGCGACGGCATCAAAATATGTTGCACATGAAAAAGGACAGGAGATTTCAAATGGCTGAAATCAGGAAATCGCCCGTCGGCGATGCGATTAAACCAAACATCAGCGAGATGTCCGAGTCCGTTAGTAGCCATCAAAAAGATTTCAAGGTTGACCCGTCCGAAGACTTGGAGAATGCTGCGAGCAATTCGGATAACGCCGAAGCTGAAATTAGAAACGAAGCCAATTCTAGCGTAAATGCCGGCTTAAATGATTGGACGCAATTTAAATCAGATGCCATAGAAGAGGACAACGAGAAAGAAGTTGATAACGTGGACGACATCAAAGAGAAATCCGTTGATGAGAGACTTAAGGTGCAAGACTCCATCGGCGAGAAACCAGTAAATGACGAAGGAGACGCTTCTAAAAAAATAATTCAAAAATCGGAAATCGACGAAAAGAAAATTCAATTCGCCGCAGGTTTGAAACTTCTTCAAAAGGACGCTACCCTTATTGAATCAGAGCCTTTGTCGAAAATTGAACTGAGCTACATAGAGAAGTGTAAAGCCATGGTATCCATGTTCCAAACACTTCAGTGTGCCTGCCACAACGTGCAGCACAAAACAATACGTTATCTCTTGTCACATTTGAGAGAAACGCGGATTTGGTTCCCATTGTTTACTTGCTATAATTGTATGATATCGCTCACCGATAGGTCCACCTTCACAAAACACTACTCCCGGTGCGAACGGCCTCAAATGGAGACCTTGAAAAAGCTTTCGAACCTCAGAAGGAGATGCCTTGTGAAACCCAGAGTTTACCAAAATTTCAAGTGCAATCGCTGCAAATTCATGTTCAGCTTCCACGAGGACTTTTGCAGACACATCGACGAAGACCACATATACGGACCACCACCGTTTTACTGTTCTTGTCGCTATGTTTTTGATTCTTTAGATGAGTATAAAAGTCACTGCTATACGTCATGCATTGTATCCTATTACTGCGACATATGCTTCATCACTACTCCCACTATAGAGGAATTTGTGAAACACGCTCAGGAACTTCACGACGCGTCTGAGGGATTTATTTTGCTTCAAGACAGCCAGTACCTCCCAAGAACGCAAACATTTAAATATAAAGAAGCCGATGAAGCTAACGTCGTGGAGGGCAAGCGCGAACGAAAGAAATCCTCAAAAGAACCCATCATGGTACAAATATACGATAAGGAAGTTCCTCAAGATATCAAAGACGTCCCGACAAGTTTGGTCAAAAAAATGGTCCACATGGATAATTTGCGCATTGCCAGTGAAGGGGGCACCTTCTCGTCCACTCGATGTCCGCTTTGCAAGAAGGCTTACTCAAACGCAAATAACATGGTCAGACATTATAAATCTCACATAGAAAAGAAGGAAGTGGAAGTTCCGCAAATGGATGGGGAAAACGAAGATTTATACACATGTCCTGATTGCGGAGGAGTGTACCCAGTATCAAAGTGGAAGCAACATGTCCTAGAGAAACACACTCTTCTGCAATGCTCGGAATGCGACAAAGAATTTCAATTCCAAAGCGAGTTGGAGCAGCACAGAAGCGTTCATCTCAATTTGAAAGTTTATAGAGACTCTAAAACGCAGGCTTACAAGTCTTCCATGATGAGCCCATCGTCCGATGAAGAGGACTTGCTCGAAGACGGGGGGAAGATGTGCGAACTATGCGATGCTACATTTACCACAGGCGAGGAACTACGTAACCATAAACTCGAAGAACACCATGATCAAGAAAATCAATCCGATGCAAATATTTCCATGGAAGAGATGGAAGACACCAAAGAAGAAGAAAGCGCAGTCGAAGAAAAACCGTCAAAATCAAAACCGAAGCCATATTGCCAAAAATGTGATATAAATTTTGCCAGTAATAAGGCCTTGAGGGAGCACGCATTACAAAAACATGGTTCCGAGTATTGGAGACAGACCCAGTACCCAAGAAAGTGTGAAAATTGCGATAAAATGTGTACCACCGGAGCGGCCTTCAAGAGTCACATGGCGTGGCACCAGCGAATGAACATGACCGAGGAGGAAAAGGCAAATAGTGAATTTCCTAAAAAGTGCGAATATTGTGATAAAGTTTGTATCACTCCTGCGGGATTGTACCTTCACACGCAGATGCACGAACGGGTAACCTTGGGCGAGCTCAAAAAGAAGAAAGAAGACAAGAAAGTCAAAGTGGAGGTACCAAAGCTTGTAGACGATGAAGAGTCATATCACACTTGTAAGCGATGTTTCAAGGTGTTTGCCACGAAATTTAAGCTCAGGGAACATTTGAAGTCGCACGGTATTGTTAACAAGGCTAGCCCTAGTAAAAGAAGCAGAAAAGTACACTGTGACCTTTGTCACGTAGCTTTAGAGAATACTGCGGCATTAGCTAAACACAAGCAGGAAGAGCATAGCGAAGATATATCGAACGAGGAGTCAGAATGCGAAGAAGATTCTCGGGCCACCGGTAACAGTACCACGGGCCAGAAAGTCATAACTTATACTTGCGATATTTGTGAAAGCAGTTACAATTCCAGATCTGCGCTATATCAACATAAAGACACACACAGAGTGAAACCAAGGGCTAAAAATAATGATTTGAATATTTGTAAATGGTGCAAAGTGTCTTTCGCAAACTTGAACGAACTGACGAAGCACTTGCACACAGAACACGGTGAGAGTGCCAAACCCAAAGGAACCAAAGAGAGGGTGGGTAAAGTTAACGATGACAAGCCCTTCAAATGTGCAATTTGCGGTAAAGGATTCCCAACTGCAGGGGCCTTGCAGGGTCACACTGGTTGGCATAAACGCATGGGACCAACTGCTTCAGAAAATATCCGTAGTGCGGAAGTCGCGTCGAAATTGGCTAGGAAGCAGAAGATACTAAAAAAAATAAATAACACCAAAGTACTTAAAGAAGAGCCCGCGGAATTATCAGAGTTTCAGTGTACCACGTGCTTCATGGAGTTAGCTAATGGAACTGCCTTGCAAATCCATATTTTAGAAAAGCATCGACAGTTAGACGCTTTAATGTTAGTTCCTAGGTGTGAAACGTGTAACCAAGATTTCAACACTCAAGATGAATACGAGAAACACAAACGCTTCCATGCCTTCCTGGAAAGGCAGATCAAGCAAGAAAAGGGCGACATTCAGACCCCTGTAATTCACAGCGTCCAAAGTGTCGCAGAACAGACTTCGAAAGTGCGCTTCCAATGCGATTGGTGTCCCTCCAGTTTTAGTAGGCAAGATACCTTGAACGCACACATTAAAAATCACCATAAAGAACATGTGAAAACTGAGTTTGAGTGCCACCAATGTAACAGGGTGTTTGATAAGCAAAATTCGTTAACTACACATTTGAAAGTGCATCAGAAACAAATTAAAAGTGCCGCTGCCCATCAAACGTCTAGTTCCAGCCCTCAGATGGTCGCCACTGGCAGTGGTACCAAATTTTATATTTGTTCACTGTGTAACATGTGCTTCAATTACCCCAAGGATCTGAGGATGCACACTATTAATGATCATCCATTTTAGGGCCGTTACAGTTAGGTGTTACTCTTGTCAATACAAATTGTTTCAGATTAGTTATGTTCTTCTGGAGTGCTGTGAACTTTAATTTCTGAGGTTTTGATTAGATAAAGTGGGGATCAACAGGCAAATAACAGAAAATACTTCTTTAATTATTCACGAGAAGAAATATTTACGGTCGCATGAATATCGAATACTTTCTGGAGACGTAATGAGTAGTTTAATTTAAATTAGGAATAAATTGCAGTTTTTTTTTTACTTAACAACTTTGACGTTTTACACTGCTACTTTAATCCAGTTACGATCTCAACAATTACACCCGAGACGGGATTAAACCGAAAACGTTTTGAATTGAAGCCGGATTTCTATGAAAAGTGTAAGATGTCAGAACAAACTACTGGTGTCTCAGAAAGACACTCGTTTGAACTTCATTAACAATGTTTATAATTTATTAGAAGCCGCTATATAACATATTTTAAAAGTTACGGTCGCCACAATGTCCACAAAGTTCTGAAGCTCGAAACGTCTTTAGTTCCGCCTTAATTTGGTTCCAGTCGAAAGAGGAAATGTGGTACTATTCATAAGTAGGTACATGATTTCAACGCGCGGGTACGTGACTAATAAGTTAGACGTTTAATGGTAAGTACCGTTTTCATAAAAATTTAATTTTTTTGGTTATATGTAGAAATGAATGAATTTATAAGTTATTTTTATTTTCTGATATGTGCCCGTTATAATGATATGAGTTACCACCAATAAGTGAAAGAAAACAATATTTTGTATTTTTTGTATTATAATTCCACTTTTATAAAAAAATAAAAAATATTTTATGGTGTTAAGACCGTTTATTTATTTATTTATTTAAAATACCTACATTTATTTAATTTTATTATGTTACACATATTAGGAAGACCTTTGAGATGTTCTGTTACATTTGAGTTTTTTTTTTCATTAAGTAATGTGATATGCGCAACAAAAACGTGTTAAGACACATAGTGGCATTCCTATTTGAATATATTTGTACTGCTGATAGTAGTTTTATTTGGTTATACGTTTTAGCTATTAAGGTTGACCAGATGTACAGTTTTGTTATGCTTTTGCTGAAGCGGAAGAAATGTTCGGATTGTTTTCTTTTAGTAGCTATTATTACCTGTTATTTGTATTTACTAAGTCAACCAAATATGAACGTAAAAAATAGCAGCATATCATGTGCAAGTGATCACTTGCAGAGGATTGTTGCCGAATCCTTGTGTATTTGTTAAAACTAGTGAATTACGTGAATTACGTAGGGATAGACAGTTTACCCCTTTGTTCATATATATAGTTACACTCCGTGTATTAGCTTAGTATTTTTCTAAGAAAATAAAATGTTTGAAAACATTTCAGTACAAAATTTCTATGATGAATAAAGGAATAGCATATCATTTTAAGTTACTCCCGACGAAAGGATCCACCTGAAAACGCACGTTTCTCTTAAATTTTATTTAAACAAGTGAATTTACTTCACCAAATAATCCAGAAACATCAACGAATTTCTTGACAATTTAGTGTTTTGATCTTAATTTAATATAACTTTTAAAGTCAAAAGTCTCATCTCTGGCTCTTTGTCGGCCGAAATTGTTACATTTGAATAGTACGATCGCGACTTCCCCATTGACTAATCAGAAAGTCAACCTTCAGATCTACGCCGATGCATGGAACATCTATAAGACTCACTGAGTAGTCTCGCATAGTTGATCATGGTTTATTAAGTTGAGTTTTACCCGGTAGTCATAAATAGTGCTGGAATTGCGCATATTTGTTGGTGTATCAAAAAGTAGAACAATTCTCACTGGGACATTCTGTATAAAAAAAAAACTAATAAAACTTAAATAGGTTTTATTCACAATTAATGGCGATTTTAAAATATATGAGGCATACCTATGCCAAATTCATTGAAAGCACCAATGTTCAAAGCTAAACACATCAGAATAAATGTGGTACAATGTGTTTGTCGATATATTTAATATAAAAGTAACATAAAAACAGTAAGTATATAACGCTAAAAATTTTCGAATTACTTAGCATACCTACGTATTTATATGGCAACTGTTTGATCAATACCTATCAAATGAGCAATCTAAAAACTACATAAAAGTAAGGAAACTTTCTTGATGTTTTGGTGGATGCCCATGTGTGTATACATACATACATATCAAATCTTTGGGCACAATTTGAAAAATAAATAGAAAAAATGTGGTCAACTAATACGTATATCGTGCATTAGTTAATATACTCGCGGGATAATAATCATATAATTATTATACACATCTAATTCTTCAACAATTTGGACGTAACGATGGCGTTAGATCAGACTTTAATTAAGAGGGGTGACTACTTAGATCTATTAAAATCACGACAAATTGACTCTAAAAGTTTTGTTGGTAAATAGAGTAGGTACCATATAGAATTACTCCTTGCTTTAACTAAATGCATTGCATATATGTTGCCACATATTCCATTGATTACTTAGCTCGATAAAAGTGATACCAAAAACGAATACTCCGTATATGATATATGACGTAAAACATAATCAAACAGAAAAAATAAAGTAGGAGGAAGTAACAAGCAAAGAGAGATAAAAGGAATAAAGATAACGTCACATACACATGTAAACTTATTAATATAATAAGTATCTGAAACCATAATTAAAAAACCAAAGTTAAACTTTCATTCTTCATAAAAGTTGTAAAATGTTGTTTCTTTAGGCAGTTGTGTTAATTGGTGCAGTAATTTCCATATTGGCGACGCCCTGTATAAGGCCGGCGTTGGCATTGAAATCCGCGGACGACACTATGGGCATCGAAGAGGCACTCTGAAAACTTGCTTCTTCGAGGTCTCCTTGCAGTTTTGATAGGGGAGGGCATTGCTTAACTACCGATTGGATCGTGTGGAGAACCTGCGAATATCCCACGGTTATTATGAAGTTTTATAATGCAGAAGAACATGTCTCCACAATAATACGATCACGAAAATCTAAATAGTTTTCAATAATCCCTCATCACTTCGACTCGAAGGTTTCCAAGGTAAAAATCTAGTACTCGCAATGCATTAACCAGGTTTTCGGTGTCTGGTTTTATAAGGCTGATTAATTAAATGTTCCATGTCTATAAATTCCGAATAAAAAGAGTTGGGAAAAAATAAAACTCAGGTGGCAGTGCAATGGCCTTGCGGTTCATTAATCCTTAATCCAATCTTATGTAAACATGTGATGTTAAACTGGTGCATAATGTAAACAGTTTAACAGCGGGGAGTAATTTTAATCAGATTTGCATGGTAATTTTCAGGTATGATGTATTCATCCTTATGAATTCTTTCTTAAAACAGTATTATTCTTACATGGAGATCTTCATCGCCATTGGATACTACGAAGGCAGTCAAGAGTCGAAAATTTGTAGCACTAAAGAAGACGCAACAAATCAATTACTTGAAATTAAATCAAATAGAAGCAAAGTAGGATGACCCCAAGATGTACTTCAAGTTGTCTAGATAAACATAAATCTTATGCCATATTAGCAGTAGAAACGAAGCAGAAAATGGACCGGAACAATGATAGCAATGTAGCCAAGACCAGATAGAGGAAAAGTATTTAATATGATAAATTGCTGTGACCCTTGCAATTTTTAAACTAAATAGGTTAGCTTTCCTCCATCTCATACCTCTAAAGCGTTGTCAATGGCATCGTATTGCCTTTTGGCTTCTTTTACTGCCTCTTTCAGACTTTCGGTCAGTACTTGCTTGCCAGCTAAAAACTCTTGATTTAGTTCCTTCAACCGCTTATCTTTCTCCATTAGTTGGCTTCGTAGTTCTGGAATCTGTTGTAAGCCACGTTTGCATTTAATACACTGCACGGCTGTGAAATGTGTCTCCCTTACCGCCTTCCCATATACAGAAATCCTAGCAATGACCTCTGATGATAAAACGTCTCCATTTTCCTGATACTTCGTAACTTCGTGCTCTACTTCCTCTTCTTTCTCGCGCATCTCCAGCTCAGCTTTTGATAATGCAGTAGATAAATCACAGACATCCTGGTTTAATTTCTAAAATTTGAACTGAAACTCACCGAAATTCGCCGAAGATTAAAGTTAACTCACCTCGATTTGTTCCCTTTGTTTATTTAATTCCACCTTAACACTATCTAATTCGCCATTTTTCTTGCCCAGCTGGTTCATCAGCTCCTTAACTTCAGCTTTCAGTCGAGCTCCCAAAATCTCCCAGTCTTTCAATTGCTTGACTACCAATTTGTTAGTCTCTTTTTGCTTGTCCACCTGCTCCGTTAAGCTGTCTCTTTGATCTGGAATTTCAATACCCACAATGAGTAAAGTCGTTTAGGAATTTAAGCATTTACTACCTTGAAGTTCACTCATACAATCTTCGTTCTCAATTTGTATGATTCTTATCACTTTGAGTAACCTTGTAGTAACGTTATCCACTTCGATAACTTGGTCCACAAGTGAAATTGGAGGGAAGATTTCACCTGTAAAGACATTCGAGTTAACTAAACTTAATATTTCAGAAACTTACTTAGTGAAAATATGTCGCTGGTGAATGATGTATTGAGACTAGTCGGCTCTGAGTACTGTCTATTGAAGTAGTAATTGGAAACGTCTTTGAGACTCTCACTGTGAGTTAATCTGGAACTGAGCATACTGCCATGGCCAGAGGAAATCATGTTGTGAGAATATCCTGAAAAAAGTAGAAATTTGCTACTGCAAAGGCAAGGTGTTGGCAATGAATGTACCATCCGGGATGACCACATCCTCCAGGACGTGCTCCATCATGAGGCAAGGCTCAGTCTCAGAATCCAACATTTCATTAGAGCTACTTCGGTCACATAGACTATCTTTTCTTCTGCTGCTATCTCTTCCCGAGGTTGCGTTCTTTATCGCGTTTATGACGGCAGACACAAAGGAAGATCCTTTTAAAAAACAGATTTAAAAAAAGGTAAGCTAATTTTACGCTTCGCTCAACCTTTTCCATTAGGCGATAGCTTCTGATCCCCAAACTGCCTGGACTTCTCAGGAGTAGATTCCACACTACTACCATTATTATACACTTCGTTATGGAAAATTACATCGTCGAGTTCTTGTTCCGAGATGCTGTAAGCACCGATCAGTTCATCTGCCAATGCGCTGAGTCGATCGATCAAAGACGACAGAGCTACAGAAGCACCAGAGACGGTGCTCCCTTGATGCACTAAAAGCTCCCTGCTTTTGGCTTCTAGATTTGCTATCCTGGCTTGGAGGCCCAGGTTTTCCAGGCGTCGTTGCTCGCACAGTCTAGAAAGCTGCTTACACTCCTCATGACGCTCACTAAGATCTTTGTCTTTCAGGGACATGATTTGCTGTTTGTTTGGAAAATTGTTTAGGCGAAAACCTTACTACTTTTTTACTTCACTTACTTGCAACTTTTTTACTTCATTTTCTGCGTCTTTTAGAGCATCTGCCAGCGTGCTCTTCTCAGCTTGCATGAATTCCTGCAACTCGATGCTTTCCGCCTCTAAATCTTGGTGCTGCTGCAGGATGGATTTTTGTGCTGCCAAGCTCTTTTCTAAACATCGAAGTCAATTTGCAAAATTCGAAAAGCACACAGTAACTCACCTAAATCTAACTGGAAGGAACGACAATAATTGTTCAGTCTGGCGATCTCTTCTTCTTGCTGAATTATCACTTGACTAACGTTTTGGAAGCGATTTTCTAGGACTAATAAGCTATCACTAGAAGCGGCAGTTTCTGTAATCATGATAAGGACTTATTTGATTTTCTAGCTACTTCGCTGGACTTGATATAAAGTGGAGATCAGTGCAACTTCACGCATAATATATCAATTCAAGTCAAGCAGCTTAACGGTCCGTTCAGTACTTGGAAAATCTAGCAGCAGTAGTAGCATTGAATAAATTGCTTGAAAAATACTTTATATGTGTAATAAGTGCGTAATGTACAACAACATACCTTCCTGTCCATCACTTTCTGCTTGTCCTAAAATAGCCAACACCCTTTGGGAATTGTTGTTAAGTTCCTCAATCAGCCCTTCCTTCTCCAGCCGTTGGTCCTTTAACTTATCTTCAGTCTCTTTTAATTTTTCAGTCTGCTCTTTATGCGCATTTGCCAAACTTTCGTATTTATCACCTAATCTCTTCAGCTGTTCCCTCAAACTCTCCATTTCCTTGTCGCGTATGTCCACTTGAACCTCTTTAAAACATCTGTCTCGTTCCTCCGGGTCCTTTGAGCAGACCATTTTTCCTGCTAAGGCATTATCGATATCACACATAGTTAAGGCTGTCTGCACGTTTATTTCGTGATAGATTTTAGTTCTGGCTTTTGATTTGGGGAGGTATAGTGAGCTAAACATTCTGGATGGAATTATTTCCTTGGTTGAGCTTTTCTTACTACTTGCTGTTTGAGTTGACGGCGATTTATTAATAGCTGACTCAATGGGTTTTTCTTTCCTTCTTCTTGGTAGAGTCGCATATTTTTCGATGGTCTTATTGTCCGTTTGACTGAATTTAGGCCTGGGATCTCTGTACGACCCCACCATGGAGGGAGGGGGTTTATTTGAAGGGGATCGGGAATCTTCTACCGGTGTGATGGCGTGTACTCTTCCCAGGTTGGCGCGAACTGCAGAGGCGGGTCTTCTCGAGGCAAGTTTTCCTAGATCTAAATTATTGGGCTTCGCCCTGGAAACAGAATTAGCCCTAGGGGAGGTCGTCGGTTTGATCTGCACTCTCTCAACAGATTTCAGTCTTGAAGCAGCCGTGGAGCAACTCAGAGAATTCCTGCTCGCTGGAGTCATTGGCGGTTTGCTTCTAGCTCTCTCCTTACTCAGTGTAACTGCCTCTTTCTTTTTGTCGACGGCCCCACCAGGCTTCTTCTTAATAGATCCCACGTGATTCCGTCTGGAACTTCCGTGGGATCCACTAAGAGACGAACTCTCACTCCCGTTTTCACTCGTGACATCCCCATTCCTCAAAGTGTAATCCTCCAAAAGCGTCGAGTTTTTCCGCACGAGAATACTATACGCCTCCTCGTAGTTCGAACAGTAACTTATGGAAGAATCTCGAGATCTCGCACAAGCATTATCACAGTCTTGAGACGCTCCGCTATTGGAGCTTAGAGCTCTGTGAAAATCGACAGTGTCCACAACTTCTACTCCACTATCACTACCTTCACAAAAGTTCCTTTTGGGGTCCATGGGGACGTCCAGCGGTCTCTCGATCACTGTGGTGTTAGTGGTCACGTTTAAGAATCCGTGTACTGTAGATTCTGCATCGGGGGGGTCTTCCGTTGGTTGCGCAAAGGCCTCCGGAGGGTCGTTTGTCGGGAGGGGTGGCGTCGGATCTGAACTTTCTAGTTCCATGGTCGAGTTCATTCTGGAGAGAGAAAGTTTGTGTTGAATTTTCAAAATAAAGGCCACTGCTTCGCCGACTTATTTACCATTAATGTGTCTATCGACAAAACGCTTAATTACAACCTTCCCCCTTAGGGCCTCGCCTGTTTCTGGTTGAATAACGATTTTAAACAGTAGTCGAGACATGCAAGTTGGGAGAGACCCCTTGATTTTTTTTTTCTATTAAAATGGTTTTGTCCGAGCGGTAAATTATGTTGCACAACTGTGATGGTACAATTCTGAGAACATTTGTAGAGATTCAATGGTTGATAAAAATTCGTGGACTGATGTTCAAGCCTGAGAAACGATTTTGCGATGACGAAACGCAGCAAGAGGTAAAACCGTCTAAATACCTACTGAAGTATTGAATGGGGGAACGACATGGTATCGGAATGACGCAAATAGACCGTGCAAACTCGTCCCAAGAACTGAAAACAGACACGATTTTTCTGTAACAAATTACATTCAATTTAGTCTAAAATTGAGTGTTTTTGTTGAACCGATAATTAAATTCTGAAGCAAATGTATAACTTCCAAATATATGTTCACGAGCCGTGAAATAAAATCTGGGCTAAGGTCGCATAGTTATCGAATCATTTCGGCATCATTTAAAGAGTATCGATTGTAGATTTATGGATCCAATAAGGCGAACGAAACGGCAAGAGAAAGAAGCTTCTTTAATGGCTACTTCCTCATGATTGACGGTCTTTTTATGCCGGCATAAGCTCAAGATCAAGTTCGTCAATGATGGAGATCGATAACCATTGAAATCAAGGTGGGTATTGCTTTGGTTTAGTGTACTAAAAGAGTTATAATGGCCATTAACGGGACGTTCGTTTATAGGAAAGTTGAGGAAGCAGGTGCATCGAGGTTGATGGTGCTACATTGTAAGAGATTTATTGCAAAAACCGATCATTATGTATGAGGCACTGACATTCACTTTTATCTCCCAGTATTGTTTGGATGGATCGACTTCTGCCTTCAGGGCAGCGACAGCAAAAAGAGTTGTACCAACTGCGGCTGAAAGGTTTGATGCGATAATCGATCACCTCGCATGCGTCAGTTTAGCCAGGACACTTAAAAAACCGGGCCTTAGCTCGGAAAGACTGGCAAAGTGAACGATGGCACGAATTCTCCCATGCAGAATTGTAGGGTACTGAACGAGCACTAAATCCAAATGTCAAGGCCCATTTCGATGCGCAGTTCACCGGCTTGATGAGAGCGTTTCTGTGGAAAGTCCGAAAACGGAGTCGTCGAAATTTTCACATTTTTCACCCGATGCAAGACTGGAACGCAAAGGGGGTAGAATCGTCACTCTAACGGGTCTTAAATTTTAATTAAGCATATCAATCTGCACTCGATAAATCAGTAATTTTTTGCGAAGTAAGTTTCACGAGGGAACGTGTAGTGACTTAACAGAACGAAAGGGAGAAGTCAGGCCTGGCGACGCGATGATACATGATTGATTTCTACCCCTATTTTAAGATTTTAACGACCTCCGTAGTTTGTGTGGTGTCGAGTCTCGCCCTGCTATTGGCGGATTTGGGCAAAACTACATAAAAATAACATCATTTTTCACCAAGAAAACTTGGAAGTCCCAGTCATCGGGACTCTGCCCCAATTTCAAAAGCCTGCTCTTGCACACATTTCGGTGCCTCGCCTGCCGATTAATTAATTACCACCTACTCTGGGTTAATTGGCCCATTACAATCAACTTAATTAAATATAGTTATTTTTAGACCGTCCGGCCATCTACACCACGTCCATAAGCGAATATGGGAGATTCTCATAGCGGCCTCTTAAAAATTTATCTCCATGTAACGAGATAAATAGAGAAGACTACATAGATTCCTGCTAGAGTACATAAAGAGGCAGATGCCACATGGCAAAAGCAAAACAAAACGAGCGATGCAGTCTGGTGTGGATTTCAGGAAAATGTTGCTTAAGCTCTGCGAGAGGTTCATGTGGTATAAATATAAACAGGAGTGTAAATATTGCAGTAGCGAAAGCCAGGAGAGTCTCGTTATTTAGAGACTTCTGGTTATCCCAAAGTTAATCAAAGACACTTAATAAAGTGTGCGACTTCAACTTTATCACCATAATAAAACCAGTCATTGCGAACAAGCATAGCAAATTGTAACCAACTTGGTGATAGGCGACATCCGCCTGCAGGATGATAAAATTATATTATAGCACATGCATGAGAGATGCAGATAATTGATTTTTTAAACTGTCCAATCATGATAAAAGACGTTTTATATACAGGGTGTCGGTTCCTGGGAGTCGACCACGGCGATACGGCACTCGTGAAGCCCACGGGGTCCGCTAAATCGGGGCGAATTTAGCCTCAGCCACAGATTAGGCTCAGTTACTTTTAGGTGAGAATAGCACCCCTGCGGCAGCCCCTGCTTGGGAGCCACTGCCAAACGGAATGGAAGGAAAATTAGCTATCTCGCAAACCTACTACTATCGAAGATAGCGGAGATGCACAGGAACTTTCCGAGTTGGTTAAAAAATGTATTAATGACAACGGTTAGTCGTGATGTAAAGATTACGCAGCTATAACGCCTTCGTTAGTGGGGTTATCTCCCTATTTATAGAGTGTGATAACGATAACGTGTATACGTGTAAGCGAAGGCCCATATACAACCTGAATCCTAAGGAGTTTTCCTTTAACACGGCGCGCACCTCAAGAAATTAAGCAAAATACGTATGTAACGTTAATGCGAAATCTCAAAAGCAACCGTAACATGCGCGTGCGAAAACAAGTAAAAGAAGCGTGAGACTTTTTAAATAACCAATTTTCATAACAAGTCGATAGGTCGCAATGGACCAATAAGATGGCCCGCGAGACCGCCAGACCTAAGTCCATGGGATTTTCATCCGTGGGATCACACGAGAAGTTTGGAGTTTACGACTGGAATTAACACACTGGCAGAGCTGCGCGAAGGGACTGAGAACGTCGGATGAATAATTCAAGGAAAGAGATCTGTTCTAACAACATGTACAAAGTTGTTGATAAGAGAATTCGCGTAACTGAAACCACCGGCGACAACTTCGAAAGCCTTTTGCGGCCGTTTTCGAGATTACGAAAAAAATGTCACATGTAGATTTTGCTCATTCTTTTTCGGTGTCTGTCGTGTTAACTTGGGAGCCCCCGATCAGAATCCGCCCCTCACCCCCGTCCTCACAAAATCCGCAAAGACGATTTTCAGTTTCGTCATGCACAGTTAAAAAAAGTCAAAAGAACACACCACAATGCACGTGAAATCGGATACGACTAAGATACACATGGCTAATCATTTGCACATCACGGATTAGTTCAACAATGATGGTACTGTTCTCATTTTTCCTGTATGTTTTTGAGTTCGAAAACAACCAATCAAGCCACATATTTACGATAACTATTATAAATTATTCCCATATGTCACGAGATGCCGAGGCTATATTTAATCCCTCCAAAGCTATCAGCGTCCGCTGGACATCTCTGGAGTCGAAGAGACTGGAATGTTCTGAATGCCTGATGGACGAATATTCGCCTAAGAGAAAAGGTTTAGCATTCGTTGTAAATGGGTCTTTTAATAGAAATTTAGAAGTTCAATCATTCTTTTATGTAACACGACTCAATTTAACCAGCAAGCAAACCGTAATTCCTGCAGTTTATTTAATAGCAATTATAGCTATTTCTAGTAATTATTATTAAATCATTTATTATTATTGCAATTTAGTAGCAAGTTTGAACACACTATTAAGTCATTATTAAGCAGTTCTTAACGCCTCAATACCCAAAAATGGAAATTTCCTTCTCAATATTATAGTTTCAGCCCGTAACTTTCTTTTGTCATGGGATGCAGTGCGATGAAGCACTGCAGGCCGCGGATAAATCTTGATAAGCCCATCTAATCTTATCTAATCTCGGCTCCAAAGCCAGCAGGCAAAACCGATTCATGTTCTGAATAGTGCCGAACGTTCCATCCGGAATGTAGGAAATGTACGATGTTTATCGCTGGGAAGCATTAAAGTTCTTTTCTAAACGGAGTTTTTAATAAATTGCAGACATTAACTTCCGGGATTTAATGCAATATAAATGCAATCGGCATATGACTGGATCAAATTGGTCGATTTTGAATCGTTCAAATCGAACGCAGTAGCGAAAACTCAATAGCCGCGTGCGGGGAAAGGCGAGATGGAAGAATTGAATTGTTTAAATTAACGAATGTGAAAAGTCGCTTTTCTTTAATTAAAAAAATGAATAAATTAAAAAAATAAAAAATAAATAAATAAAAAATAATATAAAATAAAATAATAATAAATAATAAAAAAATAATAATAAATAATAAAAATAAATAAATAAATAAAAGTAAATTTAAAAAAAATGGATTGTCGTCGTGAATCACTCCCGACTCGCCGGGGCGTTATCCGATGACGGAGGAGTTGGTTTTTGATTGCTGCATTAAAAATTTTATTTGGCCGTATACATGCAGACTCTGGCCGGTAACACAAATCTACCTGACCACAATCTAACCTAAATTATCTTGAACTAGTTCGAGCTGACGACAGCGACAAATGCAAGAACGGACACTGGTTTATGGCCAGTTACACCTCGCGGTCCACTCTCGGCCCCAACCAGGCAGATCGAACCGATAATCCCAAGTCCAAATTTATCGGTTACTTGGACCGCACCAAACCAACGTGTAAATTATCCGCGCAATGGAGCACTACCTTCGGCATTTCAAAGGGCAGGGATTCCTATCCGCGCATACCCTCCATACCTGGCTTGCGGGTAGGTGACCTCCATACCCGCTTAAAGTGCGGGATATGTGGATAATCGCGGTTATTAGGAGATGTAAAGTTTTTAGACGGTTGCACGGTCGTTTAACGCACAGGAGTGTCGTTTACGGACGATCAAATGGCCATCCGAGTGTCCTTCTAACACTTTATTAATTCTGACTTGGGACAAGTCGATATAATAGAACCGATACAGTTCAGCATTGATTCTAATCGATTAAATTCTGTTACTTACTGAAAAGCCGGCCTTACGCAACTTTTTCCAGAGTGCATTTACGTGGTGTAACTCGACCGAATACCCCGCAAGACAATAAACGGCCGTTAACGGGCCCGTGGTCGAAAACGCACAACTTCCGACATACAGGGTGGTAGAGTTTCGCCTTCTTTAAAGGGCGGTTTTTATAATTTTGGTTTCGTTCTGATTTACATTTATTCCGGTCTTTTGGGCATCTTTTTTTCCCTCGCGTTCGGTCTCAGAGTCGCCTCACAGGATGTCATTACGGGACCGGTTCGATCGTTTCTCGCGAAATTTCGGAACCTAGGGGCAATTCGGCAACGCAGCTCAATCCCGAAAAGTGACAATTTTTTACCTTCCTCGCCTTTATACGGGGTCGTGCAATTCTGCAACTCGCACCGTTTCGGAGATAACGTCTGAGCGTGCCACCCCGGGGAGTCGCGATGAAGGAACGCAACAATCCTTTCCACGATGTTAATTACGAACCAGATATTTAAATATTCGTGAAATTGTTGATAACCATCGAGTGAATGTCCGATATGCGAAAAATGGCACATTTCAATAATAGAATTTTTTCTAGTTTGTTCTGAAAGTAAATGCTTACTTGCTTGTAGCTACACTCTCACCTGCTATTGTAACTAATAAGAGCCTCGAAACACGAATACTAATTTATTATAATTATTTGCATAAAATAACAATTCCAGATGATTTTTTTGATAAATGAGAAATCGCTGTATATTAGACGGTGGGACTGTTGCTGTTTGATCCTCGGGGTGAATTAAGAAATTGAGACAAAAGATTTCCTTATTTTGCGAAACACGTGGAGATTAAGATAATTTGTGGGAAATTTACCTTTTCCCACGAGGTTTTACAACAAAATGAGACAATCATTTTGAAAACCTTCCCGAGAGCATCATCTCTGGATTGCAAACGGCAGCGAAAAGCTCGCGTACACACGACCTCATGTAAGCCACGCACGTAATTTTTTCCTAAGGTTTAACGGTTACTACATTATTATTAGCGCACTTTGCGCCTAATAAATGAAAAAAGAAAGCAAAATCTGTCTCCATGAAACGATGAAACGCAGTATGTATCATGTAATCAGTCACCGGTAAAGTTCATAACCGAGAGCGCATGAAATCGTACTTATGACACCATATCTTCACGTCGCCAGCTTTATGGGCCGAGTACTGAGCGCAATTGCATAAACGCATATTTTGCTGAGGACACAATGTGGGAAATCGACCCCAACATTAAAGCTAATTCTGAAAATTAAAGTCTGCAGGGAATAGGCTTGACCTGCCGGCAGGACGCTGACACTGGCCACGCAGTGTTCAACAGTTTGTTACGTTATTATCGTTATGTAACCTTATTTAATCGGTTTTTCAGATTTAATAACCAGTGCTCTTTAAGACAATAAATTCAGTTTTATATTAATTGGCTGCAGCTTTAATTGCTGGAGATAAGACCTTATGTAAGTTGTTATTAGAATGCATTATTACGGTGCTAAGGCATTCTAATAACAAGCCCTAAGGGACTTGGTTCTTGTTATGCTAAACACGCAACGAATGCATCGAAACATTTGTGGAAACACTAGGAGGGGGAATACCTGCAAGAAACGTTTTTCGAACATTTCTTTTATTTTTTCTTAAAATTGTAGGACAGCAGCTCTAGGATATTCTAGGAAAACTGTGAAACCGATTTTGGGTTTCCTTCTTTGTTATTTCTTTGCTAGAATGGAGCCAGACCAGCCGGAGCGCCCAAGTAGTGGAGAGGCTCTGATCGGAAGAATACCACCACCCACTTCGTCTTCATCAATATGTGCAAATTAAGATTTTCCTGGTACGGGAGAAGACCTGGTTGAGAGGTGTTTGGGGGGCCGTTCACAGAACGTTAACGACAATTTCAGCGCATAAATTTGCGTTTCGTTCTCTAAAATTGTAGACGCGTTTTAGCTAAATTAAAAAAAAAATTAATAGAAATATATATTTTTTTTTGTTAGACAAAAAGATTGTTATGAGTTTTAAACAAAATATTGTTTGCAGAACTTTTTTTGAAAAAATAAGCAGTAATTTTGACTACGTAAAAAATTTGATAAAAATCAAGGAGAACTTTGGTGCAAACCGTCGAATGAACAAATTGCTGAAATGAAAGATATTCACTTGTCGAAGGTCTTCAAAGATCGGTGACGAACTTACAGGGTTGCCGTTTGGAAAAAATCGTCCTTGAAATGATCTGAAAACGACGTTTTGGCTATAAGTGACTATCTTGATGACGCATCCCCCTCTTTATCGGCCAACTTTTATCTGAAACTATTTCTCATGCAACGTATCGTTTATGAATAATCTTCAATCGCAGCTTTAAGTGGGACACACTGTATGTAATAACAATTCCAAACAAAAAACATTCCTTTTTTTTTCGAACGTTCCCGTGTTTACAATTTTTATAACTTTTTAGGTTCATGCAAGGCGTGTTTCCGTGAATGAAAGAATTTTTTTTTTGGTACATCTCTCAAGGACGGTTTCACCGGCCTCCAGAACGTGCCGCAGATTTTTTACACGCATTTTTCAAGCCGCCATGGTCTCGCGATTCATAAGTATTAAAAAAAGCACTTTGGAGCTATCATAGCCAACAATAACTGTAAAAACTAGCAAATCAGACTGCGCGGCAATTTCCGATTTTTTTTTAAATCGAACGTTCTATATGTATTGCTCCCCTTAAGGGTGGGGCGTCAACGTTGCCAGACAAGTGAACTTGGAATTGGGGCATAAATTATTGTTACACCTATCATCTGTAGCTCGGTGTAACACCACTGCATATCGCAAACTTTTTTGCTCCACGAGAGAACCAAGGAGAGAATTAGCGCAATTAGCGATGGAAGACTTCTATACTTATTTCAGTGCAAAAATGTGGCGGCTACAGAGGTCAACCGAGATATTATGTAGAAATCACCAGGTGGGCCATACTTGGTCAAATTTATCATTTTTAATGTGACAACTTAAATAAAAAAATATAGCTCCCGTCCTGATTAAGGATGGAGATAATATTCTTGGTTTTCTGAGATATTGAACGTGGCTGCAATAAGATTTCATCTCGATGGCGTTTTTCACAATGCTGCGATAGAAAAGTAAAACATTAGGCAATAGAACAACACGTTTAACTACCTTTTAGACGATTAAACAATATCTTCTCTGCTGGTTCTTTATCTTTTCGGAAAAACCGAGCTGTTTAAGATAAGTACTCGGATGTTAGTAAAGGGAACCGAAGAGATCGTTCTTTAGGATTTAAACCGATCAGGCCAAGATTAATCGGAACCACCAGCGAAGCGGTAGTACTTCACTGTCCTATTTATATGTATTATACGACTTTAAAATTATTGCTCTAACGTTTCGCGGCTGATGACTTTAGGAAGTGTGAAGGCTACTTAACTTCTTGGTTTATTTTAGTTGCAGGTGCAGAGAGAAGGCATTTCTCTTTGTTGCCAACGAATTCCAGGGCAGTTTATTCGTATTGCGAAAAAAGACTATAATTAAATGAAGAGGGGCTATTTTCGAGTGTCAGATTGAGACTAAAGTTAAAATTGGCCTTTAGTTCTTAGGTACACGTACAATTTAGAAAACGACGCCCGCACACGAAACGCGAAGCCATTCGCGACCTTTCCTAATATTTCGTCATAAGTACCTATAAATGTTATTGCGTTCTAGTTAAATGCAAGCCAAATACCAAAAGTCAAAAGATAAACCTTGCCGTAAGGTCTAAACTGCAGAGTGAAAGCTGCAAATATCCAAAATCGTGAATCTTAGCTCCTTTGTAATTTAATCACAAATTATTGTACCAGTAAAAAATGAGTCGGTACGAAAGATCGATTAAGATGTGAAAGAAATTATTTTGAATTTCAAAAATTTCACACGAACAATTCGTGACCTTCTACCTCAAACCGATTAGGATTTCCAGGTCCTTACGTTCCGAGGGTCAAAGACCTATCCGAACCTCCGCACGGTGCCCCTGGATGCTTTCTCTCTCGATGCCAAGGGGCCAACTCCGGTGGCAGAAGGGGGAGGTAAGAGATGCGGAAGGATCCACGTAGAATTGGTAAAAGAGAAGCTGAGCAAACATCGAGTATTACGTCGGCCACTCGCTTCAGTCGCCGAGCGAGCTAGGGCCGAGCGCATGCGCGCTATTTACCGAACAGTTTCCAGCGCAACAACAACAAATCAATCTCTTCTAATTTGAGTCGCATCTCATTTAAGTTTTAAATAATGTCCATGCGCCATGCCTTATGGACTTCTGGGCTTATTTTTCATAACATCGTGCTTAAATAACGCAACACACGTAATGGGTACTGTATGAACGCACTTAGATATAATTATTAACATCAGCAAATGCCTTCGCTGCTAGAAAATTATACATTACGGTTTACCTGCGAAACGCGTATTAGGCCGCCTAAATGGCCGATACTTGTTTACTAAATTTTACTTTTATTTATTTATTTTTCTCTTTGCGTCCCAACAGAAAAATTAAAAAAAAAAAAAAAAAAAAAAAAAAAAAACACTTCGCAGCCGAGATGCCGAAGGGGGCGTTTTAGGGCAGTTTTTTAGAAGCGCCGCAGACTTATAATTTATAGTATAGTTGGGAGCACAATTTATCTCTTACGGTAGCATTTAAATATCTCTCCATCAGCATAAGATAAGGTGTAATTATTATCACGCTAATAAATGGCAAGTATAGGTACCGTTAGCACCAATGCACCAGGACCTTCCCATCGCCTGACTCAGTTTTCTTCGGATGTTTCCTTTTTCTGTTCTTTGTAATTTTTCGAACTTTCTTAATTGCATCAATCTCAGTCGGAGCTTTTCCCGCTAAACGGCAAAAATAAATAGGAGGGTAAAAAAGCGGTTCGATAACCTACTTATTGCATCGAATCCTACTATAAATGTGCTATAAACGAGGTAAATGAGCCTTTATAGGATTTTTTACTAATCTGATTAGTGTTGTACATTTATAGTAAATAGTTCTTAGATTCCTTACAACCGCCGTAACTCTGGTCATATGGCATGTTAACCTGCAGCAAGCGAAGAGTGGTCATTTTTTGCGGACATATTTAGATTTAAATCGGCGCATATTCGCGCCGTGGCACTTACGGTGACATGGTTTTTCTCGGGGATTTTCACTAAAACTACTTATCGGTTTTGTATCGCTTCTCCGAAATTCTCGTCTCGTTTTCTCGAATCTCACCTCGTAATGTACAGCATGCTTTCACAACATGTGTCAGCAGTGAACGCAAGGAAAACTAGGAAACTAGCTTAAGCACCTATGTGACCCCAACTCGGGACATTTCTACCAATCGCCGTCATCAGGCGTAGGCACCCAAATGCGTTAATAAACCCGAATCCATCCATAATATATTACCAAACTAAACATTTCTTAAAGCCAGCTCGCCTTCACGTTTCTTGCGAATATGGCGGCAATGTGGTCAATGCCGCAAGCGAACAGGCCGAAATGGGTAATTGCATGATTCATACCCGTCTGCCAGCTGCAATTACTACCAGAAAAAAAAAACCGACCAGAGACCTTGTTGGTTGCTGCCATCGACAGATGTGGCCATTATTACGTCCATGAATCCGAATTGAATAATGGCGCCTACGGAGGATTCGAAGGTGGGTCTTTGGTCAAATGAGGAAGTGTGTCTTTTTTAAGACAACGATGACGGAATCCCCACCCTGGAGTTTGAGTGTCCAACCACCACATTATCGCTTGCTTTCGTCTATTATAATGAATTGCTGCGAAGATCATTGACACTGAAAAAATTTATTGGACATGAATAGATGGCAAACTTGCGGAAGTGCCTTTTGGTATGCAATCAATGCGTTCAATAGTTGAACCCAACGAACAATTTCATTGCTGACAATGCCAAAAACTGGTCGTGGAGAATTTAACCACACCTGCTCTTGTTGATTTTGAGATATAATAAGAACCTATTCGAATGCGATACATCGTGGGAAAAACATGTTCATGTACAACAACATTGCTCGTAAAATATCACGTATGGTTCAATATCAAACGAAAGTTGTGCTTTGTGGGTGAGGACCGGAAACTTAATTTTATCTAGAATATACCAGAATACGTAGAAAGGCTTGATCGCTCGTAACCCCTTGTACGATAAAACGATATGAATTATTTCAGCACTTAATAAACAACTGTCAGGTCTCCAAGCAAACAAAGGGCTGCATTTGGGACATTGGGGTAGCCAACTAACCTCGGAG
The DNA here is from genome assembly GCF_040115645.1 of Euwallacea fornicatus. NCBI lineage: Eukaryota > Metazoa > Arthropoda > Insecta > Coleoptera > Curculionidae > Euwallacea > Euwallacea fornicatus. The sequence continues at coordinate 2,555,259 of NC_089570.1, forward strand.
GGTTCAACCGTAGGGACGAAAAATATTAGGGATGTGATTATATGTGTCTCCAGAGCACGGGTCTCGCAATTAGGCGATTTAAGTTTGTTCATTCAAAATTAAATGTAGAAGTAGAGAATTCTAAACCGTAACAACAACCTAAACCCACAGTTATCTGCTGTTGTTTACTCACAACTAACGAGCGTCTTGACAATATCTAGATAAGGGATATTTCCGACAGGGTCTCAGTTGAAGTATCTCTTCTTCGAAAGTTGCAACAAAAACCCACGAACCATTCTCCATCATTATTTCTAAAAAAGGCAAACGGCTACCGATATGACTTTCCCATTTACCCAGGTCTTCCTAGACCTAGATAAAGATCGTCAACAATTTAATCAACAATGAATCATGGATGGTTTAATATTAGAATGTATTGATTAAAGAAAAACAACTCCCCTTAATTGCATCTTCGTGAAAAAATAATTACAAGCTCGATTACAGGGACCTAGTTCTGACGGCATAACCGAGACACAACGGGTATATGGTAACTTTCCTTTCGCCGCTTTGATTCAGTACCATCAGCTGGGTTTCTGGTACCAAACGACCTTTCAAGGTAGGCGGCTTGTCTTTCGATGACCTATACCCACTTTGCTGATGTGGTAATTTTTTGTTTATTTCATTCCGAGACATATGCAGGTCGCATTTTTTGGTGGAAAGTAACTCAGGAAAAATGATTGCAGTTAATAAATAATTTATTACCATGGAAGAAAATTAACAATTATTTGAGGGAAGAAGAGCCATATCTGCCGAAGTATGGCGCGATAATTGTTTTTGAGTGTTGTGCATCCGAGAATTTCACCAAAAAAATTGTTGTGTTTTGCCACCCCTGTATCAATTTTCTTGCGCAACACATAGGGAGTTCAAATATCTTGCTTATTTTCTGAGATATTTAACTTTTAACATATGCCACAAATGTTCATTGCGATTCGAAATTCCAGCAGTTTGATTGCGAAATTAAGGCACGAATTTTCATTTCGTAAGAATAGCAACTCATTAAATAAATAGGGCCATAAACAACTATCGTGTTCGAGTTCTTTACGGATAAAGTGCTCAGCGTGAACACTGAACATGATCAAATCTTCATTTTTTTCCCATTCTCTTCATGGTTAATATTTAAGTAGGTACACCCCGATCAAAAATTCAAAATTTATGTGTGAACCAGATGGAAACTTATTAACAAAATGGTCCTTTGGGCAGTTTATGTCGTATTCTGGGAGTTCCAGTCGTGCTATAAAACTATTCGTTTCCTAATTGGTCTACTTAAATAGCTACTGATAGGAAGGAAACTAACAACACTGAAACTTAGAATATTCTTAATATTCACACGGAACTGCAACGAGCTTTATTAAACTGAAGTATCTTATACACTGTGGTCCGGGGTTACTTTATTTACATATTTTTTTATTACGCACCTTTGTAAAGGGCAAAAAACTTCGATTTAAAATTGCATTTTTGGAGTTCAGCCCCGCTTGGCTAAAGACTGATTTTCACCATAATTTCAGTATTAATTATTATTAAAAAAAATCCCCAAAAAGGCATCCACAATTTTTTTGATCTAGAATTTTCCACGTTTTTTTCTTAGGCGCCGGCATCTTAAAGATGTATGCAAAGATTATACCCGTCAACTTTGCCCTAGTTTCAGTAGATTTCATATACTCACCCTATATAAATATCTACAATTTGAGACGATTTCGGGTTGTCAGTGGAATACAAATAGATCTCACAATTGCTATGTTTTATCCTTATTTAGCCGTATGAATGGAACGAGAAGGAGATAAGGGTGGAAAAGCAGATTACCGAACTTGTCCACATTAGGATGAAGGAACAATTGATAATCATACAATAATCATGTTAGATACATAGGCATGTTTCTGCTTAGTGATTTCAGATACCGAATCAACGATTTCTAACGTTAATACTTACCCGAAGACTGCCCTTACCGGCCTTCTTGTTCAGTCAATGACTTAAAGCCATCCCCCCTTGAAGAATGATGGACAGTACGTACTCGATGAATACTGGACTTGATATTCTGCTTGTGTCACAACTACGAGCACTTCTTCACTAACGAACACGTGTATAATATTTTTAATTGAATCGAAAAAAAATAACAAAATAATACAAAATAAATGCACGACGCCGGTTTAGCGAGTACCTTCTCAACGTTCTCCGAGTTCGGTTCTGACGAGGGTCGATAGGATTTTGTTTTGAAGGAGAACAAGCGACAGTCGTTCGGCTCGTATTGAATAAAACAAACGAGGAACAGACTTGAACCGCACGTCTCGGCCGGGGAACGATCTAGTGGGAAAAATCGAATTTTGCCCGCGCCAGTGGCGTATCTCAACTCAAGAAAGGGGAAAAATAATATTGTCTCCTAACTTTTTGCCATTTTCTTTGGAATAATGTATAAAAATACTCTAGGACAAGCTTAATGAAAAAAATTATGGAAGAACAAAGTTTTCTTTTTATCTATTATTTAATGATAATAATAAAAATAATTATTTTAATTCTATATCTATTTACTAATTAAAATTAAGTAGATGAATCAGTAGGTTAGATTTTATACAACGATATAGAGAGAAAGAAAATTATTATGTACAAACGAGTGCATAAGGGAGGGGCATGAAGATTGATTTGTTTAGACGACTTTTTTCATGAATTGTGGCTTCCTCGCTAAGCATGATAGGCATTGGTTTTAGGAGACCAAACAGATATATGCCATTCCAACTTATTAAAAATTAAGGGGTGTCCTATAATGCGATGGTTGCTTCCCGAATTTATCACCTTCATATTGCACACTTAGGCACTTGTTAGATTTGTGATCCCCCTCATATGCCTAAATCTGCTCTTGTCACTGTCAGTTATTTATATCGATACATAACAACCGATTTCCATGGCACCGGCCGATTTTTAATAAGTTGGAACAGCATATACAACGAAATTTGATTGAAAAAATACATCTTCGTATAATAGTTAAACTATTTAATAGATGATTGAAGGTGCGAATGATAAGAATTTCTTTATTATAACAAAATGTTGTTCTAACTCTAAAGCGAGGCGCCTATGTAAAGAGAGGGACACTTCCGGCTCTAGCTTACGCTTGCGTGGAAACTTTGATCGATATACTTACTGTTGATTCTTTTGACAATTACAACTGGCTGACAGAAAACAGGCTGGACGCCGGGACATATAGTGATAAGGAAATAGGTCATAGGATGGCCTTTATTTTTATGACGTCACTCTATAATAGCATATATGTGGGGGCGATGTACTTATATCGACTGCATGTCTGTGTAACGCTATTTTGGTTGAACATCCCTGTCCGGGATAAAGACAATTGGGCCAGTTATTGATTCTTGGTTTCAATAAATTCTATTAATATATGAATCAGCCATTTGAAAACAAGCACGCATCACATATTTAGTCATTTTGATCATATTATAAAATTTTATAATTAAATGTAAATGACATTGGTCTGGTGATTCTTGAACAGTGTTTCAGTCTGTTAATTTATTATTCAAGGAAAAGTTCCCATAATAAAAAAAAGATATTAAAATGATATTCTATATACGTTTCGAAGTATATATTCCAGCAGTACGTAAGATTTTGTTCACAACCGTTTATTATAATTATTACACTAGACCAAAACATTCATTCACCATTAAAGACAGAAATTGTATGCCATTTATAGAATAACAACTGGACAAATTGGCGAATACCATCTCCTGTTTACTCAAATGAAAACAAATAAGACGTTCACTCATCAATTGACACTTGTCGCGCCCGATAGTCATTATGAGTATCTGAAAATATCTTTTGACTTGTTTTTTTTTTATTTGTTGATGAATTCATCAGTGGCAACAGATTCCATCATTTGCGTGCTTTTTTTATTGACAGATGTGCAAGTATCCAACATATAATGAAGATTTTAATGATTAACCGTTACACAGAAAAAAAACACAAAAATTAGAGATATAAGATATTGTTTGTTGCTAAAATATTTAATCTCTGTCTAGCTGGATGATTGTGTGGTGAAGAATATAGTGGGTTTGTACTATTTGGGATAGTTCATAAACAAACGTGCCCGTACTGTTAAAACCTAAATAATATATTGTACATCTAGGTGAAAAGTGCTCCTTTTCAGTCAAGAGCAAAATATGACGAACCCAAGGCGGATGGCACCGCTTTAGCTATTGTTTGTGACTGATGAAGAAAACTTACCACCGTAGCGTGTACACTACCTTATTTTTTTACAGGCGCGTGATAAAATTATTTTACCGTATTGTATTTCCACGCCAAAATTCCGTCACCAATTATCAAAGTTATTAAAACTTGAAGAAATTGCTCCTTTTTTTCTTTTCTGACTGTTTCCTGCTTCAGGAAGATCTACTTCTTTGCTTGACCTAAAAGTAGTATTAAAGAGATCTGTTTAACTTTTTACATTTAAAAACGTACCTTTTTGTTGTTTCCGGATTAATATATTTGCCTATTCCACTTTTGAAAGCCACAAGTGGAGTATTCTTAACGACTTTTTTCTTCTCTATCTCGGCCTCTGTTTTCACCCTGTTCAATTCCTCTTCCCTCTCTTTGGTTAACTAAAACGCCACACATTTTTTAACTGCAGAAAACAAATTACCTTAAGCATTAATTCTTACAATTTCATCAGCCTCATCATAGGGATTTGTGAACACCTGTGCTTTAATAATAATGATATCCTCAATTGGTCGGTCTTTATTATCAACCTCAATGCGTTCCATATCATTTAGAGTTTCTGTGCCTCCAACAACTCTACCAAATACTGTGTGCTTATTGTCTAACTGCTTGCACGACCTGAAGGTTATGAAACTAAAATTCCAAAAAGATTAGGTTTTATTTAGCTCTAGCTGAAAGCTTTACAATTGAGATCCATTTGTGTGTTTGCCAGAATTGGCCATTGAGAGAACTCCTCGCCCAGTGTGAGATAAGTTTGGCCTAAATTCATCTTCAAATTTAGTTTTCCAAATGGAAGTGCCCCCATTTCCTGTATTAGTAGGATCTCCACCTTGAATCTAAAATAATTTTTTATCATTTTTTTCTTTAAATTATCATGAAAAACATACCATAAAATTTCGTATAGACCTATGAAATTTGGTACCATTGTAATACCCATTCTCACAGTGCTTAATAAAGTTTTCACAAGTTTTGGGCACTTGATCACAGTATAATTCTAAATTAAGCATCCCCACGTTTGTGACCAATCTCACATAACCTGAATTTCCACAGTTGAAATAGTACAATTCACGGTTTTAAACTTTTAATATACCTTTCTTCTTGACCCTCTCATATCTTAGCTCATCCTCATGCCTTATAGCTGGTTCATGAATTAATGCACGGTTCATGGAAGTTGAAGTAAAACTGGCTGCTACAGCCCCAGTTGAATAATGAGCAGCATTGATTTTATCAGATTTTTCAATCTTTTCAACTTTATTTATTTGAATTGTAGGGGACTTATAGTCCCTTTCTAGTTCTGCTAGGGTATCTTTGGTCTCTGGATTTATTGATTTCAATCTTGCTTGAGGATTTGTTCTGTCTGCTATTTCCTCTATGTGGAGTCAATAGAAGATATTTTTAGGTTGATTAGGTGACATTTTAATTGAATAGTAGAACTTACCTTCCGTTTCAACTCTTAAATTTTTTTTTACATGATGGAATTGAGAAATGTTGAATTTCAACAAATTATTTGGTTCCTGTAAAGTAATTATATCTTTTCTTTCAAATGGGGTGTCAGCGATCAAATCTTTCCAATTTTTATTTTTAATATTGAGCTGTTCAACTGCTTCCATTAAGTACACATTCCCTGTAGTAGCAATGGCAACCACATGAGAACTATTAGTAATGGGTTTAAACAACACAGGGCATTCAAAGCCTCCATCTTCATTCCTTTTGAAATTCAACTGGATTAAAGAATGGAAGTCGAGAGGCTTTCCTGTCACAGGATTTATTTTAAACTTTTTCAGAAATGGTATTAGGGCATCCAAGTCAAAAATATTCCCTTGCAAGTCGGAAAATGGAGCTTCGAAGGGCTGTAGGGACAGACAGCAATGGTCAAGGGGTAAACGTTTAAAATTCAGTTCCTCTTTTGATTGGATTCCCGACTTTTTACCGCCATAAAGGGTGGTCCACTCTGTGTACGTGAGATACATTTTATCCTTTTGATGCTGTCTTTTACCCATTGTAATGTTTGATTGTTAGAACTCAATAAAACTTTATTATTATTATTTTCGTGAGAGAATAATATACACATCAACATACAAAACAGAAATTTAGGTTAATGGGCAAATCAGGGAACATTTGACATGATGTCACAAATGAGCAAGCGTAGCTCACGTCAACAAGTATTAACATCAACCATTAAACAAGCCAAAAAGCTAAAAAGACAACAGGGCATTTTGCCTTATGCAATTATTTTATATTCACAATCTTTAGTTATAAGGTCATTTGTGTTAAGCAAGGAATGTACGTACTATGTTTTCGGTGTACCATTAAACCTAAGTTTTTGATGCGTATATTGATTGGTTTGTACTCTATACAACCACGGCCATGTGGAATGAAGTTTTTTGGTGGCGAACGCCATTTTGCTTCCACTATTTCATCAAAAATGTTTTTATGTGGCAGCATCTAAACGCGACTAAAGCAGAAAACCTTTTCCTGCGAAAAAAGTGTATTTTTTTTGTGACACCATGTAAATACGACTGGATAAACTAAGCATTGTGCGACAGAAGAACACTGCAACTGTTGAGTAATCAGTGCTCTGCATGGTTTATAGGTAGCGCATCAATCAAATATAAGAAGTGACGCCAAAACGACAGTATACTGATGCACTTTTATAAAGTCTTATCCACGTTCTTTCTTAGTAATTTATAGGAAGAGTTAGCAATACTCGATTTGATAAGTTTAAATAAACTTTCCTGAGTTAAAATATTTATTTTTAAATATTAAAAATATTTATCTATTTATTAGAAAAACATTTTATTTATCTGTTTTGCTGATCATGTGAGACATCATTATTGAAAAGCACTTTACGTTCTTAAACAACACAAATAAGTTTTCACATTTGCTTAATGTCATCAGTAGCACGAGAGTTATAAATAACGGGGGATTATTGATAAAGTTGATTGCAGTAAGAGTTGATGATATTTTAACTGCACCGAAAGTTTTTTTACCGATACTGTACAGTATTTAATGAAATTTTGAGGTTTCATAACTGTTAAGCCCCTCCGCTCTTAGTCTTTGAAGCATTGTTCGATAAATCTCTGGCGCAAATGGAAGAATTGTACCTCTCTCTTGAATTTCTCCTAAAAACATGAATTCAATATTTAAATAAAGAAAAATAAAGCAATTTTCATAATCCAGTACCATCCAATATCATCTTGGTAGCAATGGCCGCAGGATATCCTACAGTCTTGGCCATAGCCGAATGTCCGTTATTATCCCCGTAAACCACAAAATTCACCCCTCGAATTTCTTTCCGGTTATCTGGCCAGTTGATTCCAATATCATGTCTGAGTATCACTATGTCCCTCTCATTCTTCTCTGTAATTTACATCTTAAGATCAATTTAAAAGGGATAAATAACCTTACCAAGTGCTAATTTTGAAGACAAATAATGAGTTAATGTATCTAGAGGAGTTCCACATTTAACCACTTTCTTTTCTTCCAACAAACCGAGTTCTTCTAAGACATCTACTGCATAATCATTTCCAGTCCTTTCAGAAATGTTATTAGTGAGATTGTCGTAGAATATATTGGAATCCTGTAAACCAAGAAGGATGCAAATCAATTGCCTCCAGGTGATGTCGGGGCCTTGGGGATGGAGCGATGGATGAGGTTCGGGGTCTAACAGACCTGGAACAAGTTTACTTGAATTTTTTTGTTCACGTTGTTGAATTAAGACCACTTGCCTATGAACTGCAGTATCCGCGCGGATTGCGAAAATCCAGTGTATCTTATAGTTCCTCGAAGAATAGTGTTGGCCTCCTCGATACCATAGAGCTTGCCGTAGATTGTGCTATCTCTATTTGGAAATCCTTCCAAGTTAAATCCTGGAAGGAAATCTAAAGACTTGGTTGCTCTCATCAGCTCCCCCCCGCCACTGATTTCCACAATTTGACCTTTGCGCATGTACCTTTAGTGGCAAAAACTACCATTATATTCAAATACGTTAAATAAATATGGAAATAACAATATGAGACATTAAAGTGGGACATCTACCTGGCAGAAGACAAGGTGTTCAATAAGGCTCCTCTAGGAGACCACGAGAATTTATATCGGAGCGGATTAGCGCTAAATTCTGGAGCAGGCAAACCTCCGCAAAAGGACTCAAAAGACGTAATCCTGCCCCCTAGATCTTGGGCTTCTTGGATGCATTCCAAGGCTAGAAGATGGTCAATTCCAGGATCTAAACCTACTTCGTTCAATACTGTAATTCCTGCATTGGAGGCTTGCTCATGCAACGCTTTGATCTAATTGATTATAATTTATTAATTAACATTTCGTAGTTCCCTCATAAAATTTCGCATACCTCATTGCTCATGTAACTCGCCGTTACCATGTGAGTTTTTTGGTCGATGCAGAATTTTGCTATTCGCGGATGCAGGTTAGCTGGCAGGATTGAAACCACCACATCAGCTTTATCGATAAGTTGAGTCAGTGTGGATTCATTAGCCTCCATAGCGTTGAGGTAGACACTTTCAATCCCTGGATAGGTTTTGGCTATGTTATCCCCGAGATCTTTGTTTTCGCATGCGATTGTGATCCCTAACAAAAGTATTTTTTTATTTGGGAGAGCTAGTAAAACTACTGGTTAACCCTACCAATATCGTTACTCCTATGCAGGTATTCCACTAATGGAGGCGCTACTCTGCCAGCTCCTAAGATAAGGACGTTTTTGTCCATGTCGTTGCTTTCCAGGGTTGATTTATGTCGGGTTCTGTTAAGTTAACTATTAGGAAACACTACTGGCTCATTGTTTTGTTTCAAAATTATGTTTGCGTTTGATAATAGCAGAGAAAGGCCAGATAAGATACTCAGTAAGTACATTTTAAATTGTTGCATGTGAAGCGTATTAATTTCATGAAAATAAAATAATAAATAACATACATCGGAAGATAAAATTTTCATGGCCATAGGGGGAAAATTACAAAGACGCCAATATTCCAAGATGGTAAGTAAGATATGCACGTTTGAACTCACAGAAGACAACAAAGTGTGTCACTTTTCGCACATGTTGGGTGAATAACTCTTGAGTGCGCTAAGGGCGTGCAATAAAGCCACACGCCGCTTAGCGCACGCTAGACTTTTTTAAAACAATGTCAGTATACGATGCAATACTCTATATATTAATTTACCAAGTAGCTAATGATGTCTTGCCGCATTCATACTCAGATCTCTGAAATAGTGAAAAATATGCCTAATATTTTGAATGCACATTTGTCTTTAGGTTTTGCACATCACTAGCCCTCAATCAAACTTACACATTCAGCCTTCTTAATTCTTGAATGTACTCGTAATTCGGTGTGAGTTTGCCATTGCTCGCAATTATTGCCTGCAACATATTCACAAAAATAAATTTGAAGTTTCCAATCACCACCTTCGTTCGTACACCATGAACTATAGGATTAAATTCGTGTTTTTCCAGCGGTTCCTGTGCGTTAGATTGTATGATATTTTGAGTGAACGGCATCAGCAGGTCCCCGAAGAAATCGGTGCTTTCCCTAGGAATTTGCGTAGGCATATTGTCTATACTGCACACCAACACACCTGGACCGTTAAAACTGTTTGTGTCCTTATTCCTGTCTGCATCGTACAGGCAAAAGGGGGTGTCAATCGTAGTGCATTCGTTCATAAACTCGATTGATCCTCCTGGATCTGCTGATATGTCACATATCGCCAACATTCTATGAGGCAAGGCTGGGGCCCCTAAAGTTGCAAATAATTGTTTGCATGTCAAGGCAGAAAAGTGCGTGTGATAAGTTCTTTTCGTCCTAAGGACTGAAAGTATGTTTTTTTTTCCGCAAATGGAGCGAGTTCCGTGTTCCAGGTAAGTAGTAGAAATTTATCACTTGCTGAAATAATTACCTATAGAAGTCGGCAACCAGGGTGTATGCGGGGGCCTCAAGAGATACTTGGCATCGGGGATGGTCAACAGCTTAGGGCTGTTGACTGCCCAGTAAATCCCGTTAACGATAACAGAAGCATAAGGGGCTATTTTCTTGCTGAAGGTTGACACATATCGCTCGGGGTGGTCCTCGTATTCAGCCCTATCGAACCCTAATACAACAACCGCTTTAACTGATAGACATGTAAATGAAGAACTTGCAAACCTCCCCCATCAGCCCTTTCTAAGTAGTGTCTCCGTCTCACTTCGCAACCATAAACTTTATTGAGGCTGCCATGCTCTGCGGCCTTTCTTAGCATATCTGGAGTGACGTATTCGTGAGGCATCTCTTGAAACACCTCTTGAGATCCTGCGGAAATTAGTAAGCTATATACAGGATGTTCGGTTCTAGAGTTCAATCGTGGGGATCTCGGTAACCATAGGAGGTTCGAGGTCAGTTAAATTGGGGCCAAGTTAGGTGATTTGGAGTTTCAGAATGTGCTCGTTTGACACTTTGAAAAGTTCCCTAACCTGAACTAAACCTGCATATATTTTTTAAACGAATCTCTACGTTTCTGCTTAAATTTCACACTCATTTTCAGCAGAACCATGCTCATGTTGCTTTCAATTGAGGGTAATTAAATTATTACGGTTGAGAGTGTGATGTCACCATCTCACCTTGAGAAACATTTCCTGAACCCGTGAACACAAAGGTCAAAGGTCCAACAGATTTGGGCATAAGCCCCAAGGCAATTTCATATCCAGCATCCCTGACCGCTTGCCTTGCCATACTGGTGTTTCTGTAGTTGTGCGCTGGACCAATGTGCATGAAAGGGGTGTGATGACCCAGCGCTAAGAGCCGCAAACCCATTCCATGGAGGATGTTCACCACTCCGGCTATTCCGGCCATTTTGCCAAATGCCACCACCCGTTGCCCTAAAATTCGACTGAAATTCGCAGCTTAGCTGAACACTAAGCGCACAAACCTTTTTCATCCATTAGCTTCTCATAATCGATTAATCTTATTCTCTTCTCCAAAATAGCGTCCAGTAGCGCCATATTGGTCTCTTGAGCCTTGATGGTATGCGAGAAGAGACAGTATGTTTTCTCGGGGATAAGCTGGTCAATTGGGACTTGCTTTACTCCGAAGATTACACTGGCCTCAGAGATATCTTCCTGAATTACTGCCCCTGCATTCAGGTAGTTTTGCATAGGGTAAGCTCTTCGGTTGGAGGGTTGCACTATGACTTTCACGCCCTTTTTTACCAATTTCCTGACATGGGAGGGGGAGAAGGGGGCCCGTCTTTCCCACACGCTCTGATCCTCCCTTCGGATAGCGACGATGTGTTTTGTTGCCTAAAATGAAGCTTAATCAAGAACTTGCACCCAAATGGGTTCTCACCTTAACGCACTTACGAAGCTCTTGCTTTGGAGCGCCTGCAGATGACTGGCCAGAACCCTTTGTGCCCTCAGCATTTTTCTTGTGGTTTTGTACTGAAGACGATTATTTCAAGGGTTCCTTCTTTAATCTAAAATGCAGAGCCCGATCACTAATTTCTTTAATGAACTCGGAGGGCATCTTCGATAAACTAAATCTCAAATCAATGTGCCGATGCGTTTATCTCTACAATTTTAGTGTTTCAGTCAATGGTCAACTGTAAACAGAGATTTGTTAATCGCCACTATCGCATACACGTAAGTAGCTGCTTTGTTGCTTTGTGATTGTGATATAATGGAATTTTTTCATTGTGAAAGCAGGGTAGTCTAATTAATCAGAGACTTAACACTAAAAAATATGCGATATACCCGGCAGATTCGAATATCCTGTGCGGGCCAAGTTGATATACAAAATGTACCATATGCAGCCAGGAAGAGCATCAGGAATTTTAATGGACTTGTGTTTGTTTTATTTCTTCCTCGTATCTATATCAAATACTCAGAAAAATAATTTACATTGCGCCTAATTTAAATAGGAAGTGTCGCGGTGCTGGTTTTTTGAGGGCTCCAATCAATGTAACAGATGTTCGGCGTTCAATTAGCCAGCGGTGTAATGTAAACGAAGGTCCAGGACCATGATGGACAATACACACTTCGTTAACATTTTATTTGCTTTTTAGGTAGATAGAAGCGAAATTACAAGAGCATAATTAAATAGCCAAGTTAGGGTGCTGCAAGATGTTGTTCGGAGAATTTTAGCGCGCGTACGATAAAACCTTGCAGGAGTTTTTGCACGCACACTCTGGAAAATCGAACTTGAGCTAATTTTATATTCAACCGAGAAACGCTGCTCTGTACAGGGTGTGCCGGATTTTCTCGACCAGCGATTCCCACATAACCTTGCAGAGATAAAAGAACGGTTTACGAGGAAATTGTCAGTAGTGTCTGATCTGACATATAGATGGCCGTTATTTTGTGAAAAATTTCCCGATATTACAAGGACCTAACCTTAAAAAGGTCATATCTAAAGTGCTACGATAACTTGTGTTTATTTTACAGCCGTTTGTGGTGAACGTTTTTAGAGGTTTTCCTAACATGGAAAAAATCGGTCGTCGATACGCGATTCAACACTTTCTTTTGAAAGGTCTCAGTCCGTTCAACATTGAAGCGGATCCAGATTCTACTTTGAGCGAACGTGATTCTACGTTAACAACTGTAAAATGTGGGGTGGTAGAGTTTAGACGCGGCCGCAGCAGCTGCCAAGACGAACTCCGCTGTATTTGACCCACTGACGCTCCAGATCGGACCACTGGAGATCGGGAGACTGTCTTGGAAGACAGGGATTGTAAGAAGTACTGGAGATCGCATTTTGACTGAAGAATTGGATATGATAAAGTTGTGCGCAAGATGGGTGCGTCATTAGTCACAATTGAAAAAAACAACGCTGTGGGGATGTTTCAAGAAAGTGTTTTGCAAAGTTTCACGGCACTAAGCTGAGACTTAGTGTCGATCCATAATTGTGGATGAAACATGGGTCCCTCACTTCACACGTGAGTCGAAACAGCAGTTAGAGCTGTGAGGCTCAAAGGGGAGAGCCGGCTCCAAATAAGGCGCAAACCGTCCGATTCACAGGACAGGTGATGACGTCAGTTTTTTGCATGAGGGATAATTTTTGCTGACTGTGTTTCTAAAGGAAAAAGAGAAAATGGAGAATATTATACAAATTTACTGCAACGTTTGGGCAAAAAAAAATGAGGAAAAGGCCACTGCATTTAGCGAAGAAGAGAGCCTTGTGTCCACACTGCCGTCATCGCGATGGCGAAAATCAATCAATTTGGTTTCGAACTTATCCCTCACCCACCCTACTCTCCAGATTTAGCCCTCACAGATTATTTTTTATTTCCAAACTTGAAAAATTGGCTCGGCGAAAAGAGATTTGCTAATTAACGCTAAATTGTGCTGAATAATAATAGTGAAGAGGTGGAGTCCGAGACTGATGGCTATTTTGAGACATTCGAAGTATCTTCCTATAAACAGGATATAGAAGACATCTCTGGGAAAAGTGCGTAAATCTCAGGGGAGACCACATTGAGCAGTGGTGTAACGTTTTCCAAAAAATGCGTTTTTCTTTATGCGATAGGTCGGGTGCTTCCGGGACTCGCCTCGTAAATGCAAAAGAGTGCGGCAAAGGAAGAGGATGAGCGTAATCTTGAATGTACGGGTTGGCTAGAGAAGTAATATTGTATTTGAGTTGGAACCCCCCGTATGTTTTCAGTGTTCCTCGCAAATTTTCATGGTTATTGCTCGAAATACCGACGTCTGAACAACGTGCACTTTCGGCAGCTTTCGCACTTCAGAGCGCAAAGAGTTCTTTCGTAACGTCGTTCACGTGCCCGCGCCGTTTTAGTTTTTTCCAATTCCGCCCCGTCCGCCCGTTCCAGTATTTTCTCAGCTCTCCCCGTCCCCTTGTTCTAGTTCCTCCTCAATTCCCTCCTGTCCTCTAGTTCGATTTCCTCATAAAGTTCCCGTGTGAAAGCGTTTGCCGATCCGCGTTCCTGTTCAGATTCCTTCGTGGAAATCGCACCACGTTTCGTCCGCTCAAGTTCTCCGTTCGCCCGTGCCGCTTCTCCCTCGATGTCACGAAAAATTTACCACTTTCATTTTAATTCTTGTCTCGCCTGTTTGTTTACCTTTTTACGTTTCCTGTAGGCTGATGGCTGTGTATTGAAAAAAGAGCAAAAGCCCAAGCAAATCTGCCGGTAAATATTTGAATCCGATTCCGACTGGAAAATAAACTTGTGGTAACAAAGTTTGAGTAGCAAAAGAGCGGAAAACGTAAATGCATCAACTGTTTTTAAATTAGATGGCGGATTTACACCTTCGGCAAACAAGCATCGTGAGCGATATGTGACGTATTACTGTCAGAATTCGTTAAACAAACACAAGTCCATTAACTTGTTGCATAACACATGTCTTTTTGAGACCACCCAGATTTTACTCTACACCTATGTCGAGGCTCGAGCGCCCTCATTTATTTGTTTTTTAGCCAGATTTAAAACATTCTCTGGGTAAAAGTCTGATTAAAAACACGAATCCAGACTGGACGAAAAACTTTGAGCGATCTGCTCAGAAACGCGTGAAAGCATTACAGTTACCCCTGAAGCCGTTGACCTTGCGTAAAATCTGATTCTTTTTTCTTTACTCGTTCTGAGCCCAAAACAATAATAAATTATAACGTAAAGCTTTTCGACCTCTTTTTTTTTTTTTTTTTTTTTTTTTTCGTTGCTTTCGCCCCGAACCAACCCGCAGAAGCCAACGGCCGTTGGTCGTGTTGATCAGTTGTTTTAAAATAAAAAAAAAAATTATGCGCAAAGTTTTTAAAATAACTAAGTTTTGAGCGAGCAAGGAAACTGAGGAGTTGGGTCAGATTGAAACTTTGTCTTAAATTCAACAAAAACCGCCGTTTTCGACCTTCCCCACCCTACTCCTCGAAAACGAAGCAATCGCTGCCTATCATTTAAAATTTTTTTTTAAATGTATTATGTATTTTTTGCCTCATTTCGATGGACAAATTCCCTGGGCTTGCCTAGCACTTCTCCAAACCATGCGAATGTAAACGATTTCGAGTCCCTCGTGTAACATCTAGCTATTTTCGACATAAAATTGCTATAAATACAGAATGATCTATTGGAAATGGGAGATGGCAAAATCCGAGATAGAGTACATCAAAATATGCCTATTCGACTCAACATACTTTATACCAGTGTTGCATGTTTCAGAATCACACGGTGTTGAAGATTGAAACTTTGTAATGAAATTATTTGATAAATTTTTGCGATTTCATAGCAACATCGAAATTGGTGTACTTAGGGTTTGTAACATGTCAAGTAAGGATTTTGACCTAAGTTTTACGTAGCTTCTGAAGAGCGCTTGTCATAACCCGCCGTTTCGGTATATTCGGTCATATTTTTTTCATGAGTGCAACTAAGGGCAACTCCTATTCAATTCAATGAAAGAGTGGCTATTTTTATTCATAAAACGATATTCGCGTTTGATCCGGATATCTCTTTTCGTTTTCGAGATTTTAACCTATAACCTAATTCGTGTTGTACCATTTCAAATTCTTAATAATTTTATTTTAACTAATAAAGAAACTAAATCTTTCAATAATACAATAATAAAAAATAAAATAAAAAGCGATTAAAAAGGAAAAATAAGTCTTATTATAAAATTCACTTGAAGAAAAGCACAAATCATGTGGCGCATCTCACTAAAGAAAAAGCCATTATGTCTTGGCATTTTTACATTTAAATCACAATTTTTTACTTAAAAAGTGCAATTGATAAAAAAAACAATCTAATTACTTTGACAAACCAAAATAGCAACAGTTAAATATCCGAGTGAACCACACAGTACGACACGAACTAGCTTATGGGGGAAAATCTCATAAATGAAGAGAGATATCGGAATTTAACGAAAATGCCTCTTTTGAGTAAAAATAGGTAATCTGTCATTATATTGACTAGAATTCGACCTTAATGGTACTCATAAAAAAATACGACAAAATATATCCAAGCAATGGGTTGTAGCCAGTGCCTTCCAGGAGGTACTTGGTAATTTACGAGACCTAACTACAAGAGTTTTGGCGTCGACTTTATGAAAACATAAAGGGTTATGAAGGAATTTTTTAATGACATTTTAACCTTGAACATCGTGTTATTTCGTCTAAAAATAAAGGCGTATTGAGTCCAATCGTCACATTTTGGCATTCTTATTTCGAATCTTGCCACGTCTCATTCTTCGCGAATCACCCTGTACAACAAACACTACCATTAACCGTCACACATTTAATTATTTATGTTATTTATTATAAACGGTCCAAAACAATCTCAATGTATAATAATAAAGTAGTTCAATGAAGGACAGAGCGCTGGCACCGTGAAACAGCCCAATCACTCCTCCCATGGACACTGCAAACCGGAGTATACCTGCACGGTCAAGAATCTCTTCAAGTGGGTAAATCAGTTATTCTACCTAACAAATCAGAAAATCTGAATATGACATCCCTCTTGAACCTCATTTCTGGAAACTTCCTCAATCCGTACTGGAGGTTCGATCCCAGGAACCAAGCACGTGTATCTATGTCGTCAGGAATATAGTTGACTTCCTCGCAATTGGCTTCACAGTAGCATGGTTGTCCAATGGCCTCCAAAGATATCAGTTGATCTGATTGTAAGATTGATTAGTGTAGATTTTTATGAAAATCGTACTTGCTATGTGGCCGGTACCTTGAGTTTGAGATAGGCAGCGGAGTCCTGCACTGTCGCAAATTTTCTCGAATTCTAAAAATAAGAGGATTTATTGTTATTGGGTGAGTCGGGGACGTCTAAGTGAAAACTCAAACTTGTGAATTGTAGATTCTTGGGCAACCTGGAGAACCTGCGGGTGTTTTTGTTTCAATATCAGGTTTAAAATAGGAATCCACCCTAATCCGATTCTCTAAAGAATCTTTTGTGAACGAACCACGTGTGGGCATAGTCACTATGTCTGAAACCAAAGCGCACTACAGAACCGGGCTTGCCAGTTGTTTTGGCCAGAACTTTGATCCTGAACACATATCTCAAACATTTGAGTTTCCTCCCGAAGTATCTTGCATATCACGAGCGACGGAGAAGCTACTTTGTTTAGACTTTTTTTCCCAAAAAAAAAATCATCGCCACGGACCTGAATTCTGCACAAACGGACACCTGCGTATGGTTCAAATGACGTAACATTTAGTTACGTCGCAAAATGTGACGATTGAGAGTCTCTTTACGTAAAATTACAATTCGTATATATTTAATGTGCTAAAAAGGGATAGAGACACATTTTCAAGTCTGAACATTTTCGCACGGTTGCCGTCTGATTTGTTGACGTTTTGGTTTAATTTGACGTTAAATTTTAGCGGTAAAAATGTGTTTTATTAGGACCGAAATGGTGCTCCCGGTTGTTTATCATCGGTGTTGTTATTATTATTGCTGGTAGAACGTGCAAGTTCTTAAACGGTCGGCGTAAGGAGGTTGTAGCGTCTCTGTCATATTTTAATTTTTAAAAGGTGCGGCATCACTGCTGATTTGACCTGCAGCCTGTGACGTGCGTAAAAAGTCACGTGATGCGAACCGCACCTATTTCGATTTTGAATTCGGCTAGCTGGTTAAACCCTCACTTTGATTCCTGTAAAAATGCGGCACGCAACCACAAAGCTGCAAACTGAGTTGTATCCTGCATTCCATTCGGCATATCATGTACGAATAAACGGGAAAGTGGGACAGATTGCTTTCGTGATAAAAACGACACTTTCTTTGCCTGACAGTCAATGCCTTGGTGTCGTCACTGTTGATGATACTCAAAGCCTTGAAGTAGACTTGCAGCAAGCGATCCTTAGCCACGAACATTGGTCTCCGTCGCACGTCTAGAACTTCATGGGGCCCGTGAAAGTATACCTAAACCTAAACTTGCTGTCGGTTTCCAAAAAAAAAAAAAAAAAAAAAAAAAATACATTGAAACTGGTCGTAATGTTGGCTATATGCGCAAAACCCTCTCCATCGAGTGGATGAAGGTCGAGGATTGGTGTCCCTGGCATAATTTCCCTTTCGTTTGCTTTCCAATACCTGGAATAATTTTTCATTTCGTCTGCAAATTTTCGATATTACCATAATCACTTTGGAGAAAAATAAACTGCCAAATGGGAGTTAAAGCAGTAACAAATCCCCGCCTCAGTGATTACTTGGTTCAGCCACTTCTTTGGATCTAACCACTGTCCGGAGGCTATCACTTCAGCAATTGTTTTTTTTTGCAAATTTAAAATTGTAGAAATGTATTCTTCCGGCTGAATTTCTCCATCTGCGTCCTCCAAAACCGTCTCAAGGCTCGATAAATTCGCATAAAACAACGACAACAAAAACTCCCTCAGTTTAGTAACATTTTTGGGAGTCCTCGACGCGAGCACTAGCTCTAGCTGCTGCTCGTCGATGTTCTCCAAAGGGCAGATGGTCACAGCTAAATTAAAGCAATATTTATCACTAAAAATTAAATTGTAAGTCTTAAGAAAACCCGCACTTACCAGGTAAAGAGGTTGTCCACGAAAACTGATCTCGTTCGATAGATATCACCACCGGGTTTGTGAAGTACCGATTTACAGACAATGTATTGAAGTACCAAGAGTAGCTGAAACACAATAAAATTACAACCGCCCAAAAGACTTTTTCGATTGCGTGCCGGCCATTTAATAAGTAATTTAAGCAATGAATAGAGCTCTTAGAGCAAAACTCTTTGATATAATTGTAGCCCCAATAACAATAATGGGCCCAGTTGGAGGAGACAAGTTTATTTTTTCTTGCCAAGTGGCTCATGATGGTACTTTTAAACTAGCCCGAATCAACTAGAAGTTCTATGGAAATTTCCATCGAACCGGGGTTATCCATTATCCGATATCATCCGTGCAGCTATTCTTCGTGAAACTGCATAAAGATAATTTATTAATTTTTAATGGGCAATTTTGTCATCTATTGCCTTCAACGAACTGAGTGTCGGATTATCTATTTTCAGAAAATTTTTCCTACAAACCATCAAATGTTACTTAGCCGTGAATATTGCATTAGATCGACAAAATAATTTACCACGGTCTTAAGGCTATCATAAAGTATAATACATATCTCTATGAAGTTCGGGTCATAGCAACTGTAATGATTTTAACACTACAGCAACCTTTCCATCTCAAGCGCCTAGCGGGCCTTAGCACTTTTTGTTTTAAAGAATAATTATTCCCCACGCACATGGAATTGTGTGTGAGGCGGGTCTCGCAAAAATACGTCGTTATTACTGGGTGTCCAAAAAAAAAACAAAAAAAAAACAAAAAGAAAAACGCTGCATCCGTGCACGTCAAGTAAATTACAATTTGTCGCTCTCAAATGCGTGCGACAAAGTGGCATTACCGCACGCTCATATGTAAAAATGTACTGGTGTATTCAAGGCCACCTTGCGTCAGTCATTAAACTGCGTGAAAAGGCTCTGGTAATGGCCTGGTGAAAAATAGAACTTGCCACTGAACTAAAGAACCTGTTAAAAGTCCTTTACTTTCAATTTTTACACCACACCTCGCAATTGATAAACGAACACACAAATAAAAATGACAATAACCAGCTATTATTACATACCCACCATGTAAATATTTAAACTCCATTATTCTCAACGAATCTGACCCAAATTACCGAACGTCAGCATCAATTAGCGTATAAAAAACAAACCAAAACTCAAACTTTTATTTAGAGTTGCCATTTTGGCAAGAGTGTTTTCCGACTTTATCCAGGATGTCGTCACTGGAAGAGGCGGGAATTGCAGGCATTTCCGAAATCTGATTGGAAGGAGGGAATGTGTTGGGATGGACCTGGGCTAAACCATCTGCCACTGGCCGGATGGGGAAGCTGGTCCTGTATCTTGTCATAACTGAAAACATGTTCAGTATCGTTCTATACTTGTATTCTTTAAGAACTTTTTGTTTCACTTCAGTTTTTGAGTATTGAAGTTACATATTGTGTATGAGGGGTGATTTTACATAAAGGTGCAAAAGTGCTCTCATGTGGTAACTTGAAGTGAGTAAGAGTTGATCGGGAAACTAGTGTTTAGATCGGTGAATTCTAACACTAATTTGTAAGTACTTGTGTACAATACCAAGAGATATTTTATGTGTTCATATTCCATATTGTTTGCAATATAAAGCCATAAAATTCGAATTGCAATCCCTTGTTTTCCTTGTCTCATTTTTTTATCGATTCTTCTCTGTGTTCAGCTTCTCCACAAGTTACCAAAGGCAGCTTAAGTGTTGATGCATACAGATCCGTTCTTAAAATATTTTTAGTAGTCTTTTCAACAATAAAGAAAAATCATATATTTTTTTTAAATATTTTTTTCAGTGGCGCCTGCATTTAAGCAAATTTTTAGGAATTTTTACTTCGTCACATTAGAATCTCTTTAAAGGGGCGTAATTTTTGTGCCACCCGGTACAAATTCGGTTCCGTAAAGGGGGGGATCTGGGGTTCACAGGGTATTTCAAAGTTGAAGTAACAACACCGTAAGGGCGATTCCATTCAGCAAAATATGGAAAAACAGTTCATATGAACATGGGTCCGAAAATGCTTTGTTTCCGAGATACAGTGTTGTTTTTTTTAAAATAAAGTTTTTTATTAACAGCTTAAAATGCTTTACCAGTGTTTAAATAAATTTTAACGAGTTCTTAAAACAAATATCAAACATATACTGGACCTATTAGAATTAATGTAGGATTTCCAGGGACGTACCCAGCACACAAGTAGATTGGTTCTTTGCAGAAACAAATATCACTATTTGTGAGATGTGTCACTATATCATATATGGTTTCGTGCGGTTTTCATGGAATATTCAAATAGACCCACTAAAAGTACATTTTTGTCTTTTAACTTTTTTTAGTGTCTCCCTTCGTTTTCAAGGAAAAATTGCAACTTCACAAGAAAAAAAAATGCTTGAAAATGATAAAACATTTTATCGCAGTGTGTTGAATTTATGAAAATTAGAAAAAGTGGTCCCTAAAATGCACAAGTACTTTTTAGTTTAAAAATACCCTCGAAAACAACCGACTTGCTCGCTGGGTACGCCCCTGAAAGTTTTGGATCAAATCTAACTTGTCCAGTAAATGTCTGATAATTGGTTTAATAGACCATAAAAAATTTTATTAAAATCGGTAAAAATGTTTTTAACCTATTAACAAAAAAACTCTTAAAAAATTACATAATATAATTATATACAAATATATTATGTATCTCCGAAACGAAGTATTTTTGGATCCATGTCCATTTTAACGTTTTCTCATATTTTGCTGAGCAGAATTTTGTCTAATCTTTTGTCACTTCCAGTCTGAAATATCCTGTATATTTTAAGAAGCGAACATTGTTGAGAGTGAATGATGAACTCATCATTCACGCTGCATCTACAGAATATAGACCATTCACTTTCTTCAAAGGTTTTCCTACTTTTGGCTCAGTTTAGATGACTTTCCCACGTATCTTCGTGAGTTGCTTTTCCTCACTAACTCATCTTCCCGGAAGTCAAGGGAGTTAGCTAGCAAGTCGTTTCCCGCCTTCGCTTGACCACTGGCGATCCTAAATTTGTTTTTAGCTTGTTAAAACACGTTTTGCATCTCTTTTAAATCGTCTACGAAGAGCTCCAAGTTGAGTAGATTTTTTCAGTCTTTCTTCAGCCGTTGGTTAAGCTTTAATCTGACTTTGAAAAATACTTGATCTGCCAGTTAATTGCCAGCTGATAACTGTCGCTCCTTAATTGGACACTGAAAAACTGGTCCTAAGCTGATTATAAAAATTCCACCTCAAGATCAGCAACCAATAGCTTACGATTGCTCATTGCGATTCTAAAACCGTGTATCAAAGGTATGGACATATGTGGGTGGAGAACAGTGTCCGTTTAGAGGCTCGATTCTGTGAATGTGAATGTGAAGAACTGGAACCTCTAAATCACGGTTAATTCTTTCCATTGCTAGAATTAGTGCAAGTGAAGAGTTTTACATTCCTCTTTTAGGCTTGAAGATTATTGACCGAACAACTGGGATGCTAACAAACAGTAGATCTGCGAGAGTTCCAAAATGTGCCAGATGTAGGAACCACGGGATGATATCTACCTTAAGAGGCCACAAGAAACAATGCATCTACAAGTCTTGTGCCTGTGCCAAGTGTGGGCTAATAAAAGAGAGACAGAGAATTATGGCTGCACAAGTAAATGACTTTTATTTGCAAATGTAATATACAGGGTGGCCCAAAAAAGCCGATAAACAGTGGAGAGTGATATCTCGTTGAAAAATGCTTTTGTATTTTTCTGTGGTGCTTTGTTCTTCCCATCAGATTGGAAGATACGGAGCCTAGCAAATTCGCTAATTTCTTGGGAAAATTGTTCAAAAATTTTCGGTATCGCTGAAGTAAATCTTGAAAATGTTTACCAACTTTAGCACTCCCGGCGGCATATAAAATGTACTTCACGGAGTGTTTAAAAATAAATATACGGTGCAAATCTGAGCAGAGATTACGCGTGTGTGCGGAGCACCCTGTATGTTCTTCTCGCAAAGCATCACTTTCGCTTGTAATAAAATAAGTCTCTTTTCATAAGATTAGCCTCAAAGATAAAGTTTATCGTGTTTGTCAGTATTAAGCAGCAAAATGTGTTATTTTCATTTGTAATACAATTCCTATCCTCCGACGACATCTCTCTAGAGCTTTTGATCGATATTCCATTAGAAAAGTGTACACAGTGTCCATTTCCAAACAAGGGTACATCAGTAATGATTACCAACTCGGAAACCCGCTTTAAATCCTTCCGATAAAATCTCTATCTCAGGTTTCACCATTCTAGGTAGCATTAAAACGGCAACAAGCAGCAGAAGACGCCATAGCCCTCCATTTAGCTTCAGCAGAGAGTGGTACCACCTACGACTATCTACCTCCAGGTCGCATTTATGGTATGCAAGTCACTTCTCCAGAGTCGGATTCTCCCGATGATCCTCCCGCTTTGGAAAAGGTACCTCAAGATTCAAGTAAAGAAGATGTGACTGTTAGCCCGGCTTCTATTGAAATGCTGGCAAAGTTGTTTCCAAATAAGAAGAGAGCAGTGCTGGAGCTTGTTTTGAAAAGGTACTTCACGGGATCGTTTTTGGTTAAATGGCAAATTTCAGAGAGATTATCAATAAAGTTGTCTATGCCTTTAGATGCAACCATGACCTTCTCAAAGCCATAGAGCACTTCAACTTAAACAAGCACAAAGCCGTATGTGGAAATGACTCAGATTCAAACAGCACCAAAGAAGAATCTTCTTCGGCCTTTAAGCCTGTAGCTCCACCTTCGAAGAATCCTTCAAAGCCTTCTGCTTACGTAGGGATGCACGCAGCTACGGTTCCAATGATTTCTAGTGAAGTCTTCAGTTTCTACCCCTTTTTCCCTTTATTCCCCAAGCCGGTAATCAGAAATCCAGTTTACGTCCCCGGTTTCTGTGATTGTGATCAGTGCAAGCATAATTTGTATAGCTCGGTAGATAGTAGGCCTTAGGTGATGAGCTATTTTGCTAAGGGTCAATAGAACAAAGTGCGAACTTTGTCTAGTAGGTTATTTCCATAGCACCCAGGAATTTGACTAATGCCGTGTTGTTGTTTCGTAATTTCTATGGAAACGATCCTCTTGGCAAAGTTACTTGGCCTTTGATATATTGGCCCTAAGTGTGGTAGCTACGTGATATTACTGTGCCAAAGAATGTAATCACAAATAAATGTCGGAGTAGATCTACTTACATGTTTGTTTCATTTCGAGTTAGTTGTGAGAGCTGCGTGTTGAGGAATAAAAATTTGAGGAGCATTGAAACTCTTAAAATAAATGTACAGGGTGCTTCGTAGACGTATCGTCGAATATCCAGAGGATGTAGAGCTTATAAGAATAAATATTTAGATCGAATAACGTTAGGTCCGAAATCGCTTCCTTTTCATGATACTTAATGGTCAATTAAATTTTTTTAAATATTTTTTAAATTTCAAAATCAGTTTGAGAGATGTTCCGGAGTAGTATATTTAAAAACGTAATGAATATGTTATAATTGCTTTAAGGATTTTATGTTTATTTTGAGATTAGTACTTCCTAAAACGCCTCTCTTGTACGCTACTGTTCATTTGCAAGCTACATTTGAAATACTTAAGGCTGTAAAATTGAGCTAAAGCTTCAGGCGTAGGTGATTCGAAAATTGTGAAGCACGTTATTTTAGCCTTTCTACGTTTTCTTAGGCTCCTGCTAAACGCCTATGTTTATTCCCAAATTGAATTAAAAAAAGGTTTTTAGAGGAAAGTGAAATCACAAAAGTACATTTACGTCATTAAATTATTTATATAATCATTACACAAATTCAACTTTCTCGAAGGAGCGATATCTATCTAATAAACGAACACCAAATACTATTGACTTGACACCCCATGAAAATTCTGGACAAAATGGCGAACGACGTATTTGCAATCCTGCAAATTTCCGGCTTCTCCTTAAAGGTGCTTTGGGACATTTTTTGAATAAAACTAACTTTTCCATATTATATTTGTGTGAGTATTAAAGTATTAATACATGATGTGGAAGAAAATCATAAATTCTAATTATCATCAATAAATCCTATCCATGATCGTCTTATCCCACTACTTGTTCTCCTTAGATGTGATTCGTACCATCCTATTTACAATAAAATCCTTGAAAGCTTTTTTATTATTCAAAGGGCATCCACTGCAATCCGCTAAGAACCGAATTCATATAAGCCCAAGTGAATGATAAGTAAATATGGCGAGAATCAGTGTTAACTTCCAAGCCAAACAAAGATATCAGATTTCCTGGGGGTTACCTACCGCACTATAATCGAATTAGGATGGTTTCGCAGCCGAGAGATGTTTACTCTTCGACTTTTATTACATCAAATTTCGGCCACTTGAGGGAGAAATGGACCATTCTTGTACAAACAAAGTGAAGTAAAAAAATCCCCTCAGGGGGTGTGTTTTTATTGGAATACTATAACTGAAAACAAGTGTGCGAACGATGACTCTATTTGATATGTTCCTCGGTGAAGCTATTGATCGACTCTAATGTCGAGTATGACGGCATTGCTTCTTTGGTCAAAAGCGGCGTCCTTTGGCCCTGAAAGTTATCACAATGAGACTTTGTTTCACATCAGAGCACAGCTCGTACATCTTGACCTTCGATCTCCAGTAATAAGGGACAGAACATCAAATTCAGGAATCCAACGAGTCGGATTAACCAAGGAAATCCGACAATTTCCACGGCTTGACCACCGAGCAGGGGCCCAAACGAATAAGCAACAGCAACAGCGGCCTGCTGAAAAGCGTATACAGGACCGTACTGGGTACTCCCCTTGTTGTCGACAAAGTTGGCTAAAAGGGGTACCAGAGAAGCGTCTACGGCACCTAAAAAGATCTTGAAATTCACAATCGGTTGAACATTAGGAGACCGAAAGAAGGAAATATATATATATATATAGCCACAATAAACCATAATTGAAATGGAAGCGCAAATGAGATTGCGATGAAATCCCAAGTGAGATATGGATGTAGTGAATCACTGGTTTGACTTCGATGCTCCTTGGAGGCTTTATATGGGCACAGATTAGACCTTTTGACAATTACATCATTTATCCACATCATTTTTGGGGAAAACTCTTCTTATGTGCAAATATTCATGAGCCACAAATCTTTTTGTCTCCAGTCCAATTTCCTTTCGTGCAATCGGGTCTGGCTCTGTTTCCACTGGCGATTCATAAACCAGAGACATTATATGTTCTCACAGGCAGATATCTAAAGATGTTAGGTCGGGTCGCTTAAGGGGCCACCAAACAAGACTGCCTCTGCCGATTCAAAATTGTTCGAACTGACGTTGCAGATACGAAACACGAAATTCAAATTAATCGTGAAAAATTAGTTTAATTTTATTTCGTATGAACAAATTCAAATTACACGTACCAAAGATCGACGAAATACATTGTTGTACATAAAAGACGTATAAGTTCAATCCTATTTGTTCTGAAACGCCCTGTACAGCAGGTAGATTAAAGTGAAACCCGTAACAAGTAAACTCACTTTGTTTCATGTCTAGAACAAGTTTTTTTTAAAAGCAATTTCCAATAACATTTTAATTAGTTTATTTACAACGCAAATGGGTTTTCTTGCATATTCATTTCAAAGGTGCTAAAGCTATGAATTGCTGAAGGGCGTTTTGAAAATTTAAGAGATTTTTACAGTTTTCGAGATTCCTTATCAGAGTTAGGTTTTGATGGTGCCCACGAAATTATTAAGTAAGTTTACCACAAGTTTTTTAAAAATTTTGTGTGAAAAATGGCGGAATTTCATAGAGATATTTGAGGCAATTTCTTAATAGTCAGGTATTGTGAGGGTGTTTAATCCTCCGAATAGCGGAAGAGGTCGGTGGCGACCGCACGCCCTTGTTTTTCTCATGTAAAATTGTTAAAATAGATTATTTTTCACCTGGTTTTCGGAGGATTGGGAGGGTTTTATTGCCAATCGTATGACACAACGGAGCAATTCATTGCAAGGAACCGCTCAGCTACAAGAACACTCTGCCCAATTATAATTTTCGTTTAAATTGGGAAATGATGTATTTGAAAACGCCTTCTCCCAATAAATCTTTCGCGACAATATGAGGCACTCTGTATACTACTCACCCACGCCTAAGCCCAAACCAAAGTGAGGAATAGCTAATTGCGATATAGTGTTGGCTAACGGCAAGTAACAGCAACTGAGTCCGGAAACCACCATTGCGCTTATAGCAGTCCTCCATGGTTGCACAGGAAGGAGACCTACAAAAAATAGGTAAATGATTCCTCTTAGGTGTTAGGTTCTTAAACCTGCGAAATGGGATCCTACGAAGTACCCCAAGCTATCTGGAATGAACACAGCGCCCAACTGCCACTTCGTGGGACGTGGTTTCATGTGCACCAATAACCACATTGGGACACATGGTTCCAAAACTGCCATAGAGGAAGTGCAGATGCATATAGCTAGACCTGAAATGACTGTAACTTTGTCCCTTAAGAGAATAAGCCATTGATCATAGCTGCCCTCTTTGACGTTCTGGTCTTGAGGCTCAGAAGCTGTCTCCAAGTATATAACTTGGAGCACTGAAACACTCTGATTATTACAAAAGTCGACACGATGTTTTTAATATTTGACCAATGCTGAGTATAATGAAGACAGCAATGAACATGAAGGGGGCAGTTTTGCCTAGCAGCTGATAAGCTGCCCCCCCGAGTGGGTACCCAATTAGAACACCCAGCGCTATTCCTCCGAAAGCAAGAGGCATCAAGCGATTCCTTGAATTTTTGGGCACGTTCTTGGCTAAGAGGCACATGCCGCTCACTGCAACAGCAGCCGAAGAGCTTCCGTGCAAAGCTCTGGCCAGGATCAGAACTCCATAGGAATTTCCATAGGCAAACACTTGATAAAAATAAAGCTACTGCCTACGCTTAGAGGAAGAAACTTACGCATTGCTGCAACCAGCATGTTGCAAGACCCCAGAAGCAAAGGAATGCTGCAATCTATGATTTGAGTCAGATAGCCAACCACAGGGGTAAATGCTAATTGAACAAAGGCCTTTGAGGCTAGTAAAGCGCCTAAAGGTCCATTATCCTTCTCTAGAGTCTCATATTTGCGTTGAAGGGGGCTTAGGGAGGCAGGACCGTACCTGCTATGACTCACGTTCAAGTTTGAATAGTTTAGGATGTTTGAGAAGAGATAATCGGGTATTATTGGAACTGAAACGACAAGGAATGGTTCAATCGTAAAAAACAATAATTATTGCTCACCTACTACTGTCAACAGAACATTATCCAACAGGAACATCATATAAACAACCACGAAAATCACAAACCTGCCGTCGGTGAAGAGATTCAAACTTAGCATGCTGAAAGGGACCATCTCAGCACTTGACTGTAGCTGAGTTTCAATGGAACTGTGTTTCCGTTTAAAGCAAAAGTGTAGCAGGTGGTCATTCTGTAACTCATTCATTGTATGGCGACGATAATAAGATTTTCAAAGGCATTTTGCAGCTTGACTGGGTATTCTATTAAGGGCTCGTTATCGCCCTGCAACACACGCGTATCGAAATCAATTTACTTGAAGCAGCGAGGTTGAAGTGTTCAGGTGAATACTCGGTTTTCTCGCTCTCTCATTTTATTTTATTGAAATTTTCGAAATTTCGACGTAAGGAGGTGATAATAGCTATTTATGGAAGCTGTTAGGAAATGCGGAACTTTGTGTAACCAGTGGGATTCTGCGGGATAAGTGACGCGAAGTCTCGCAATGTGATATTAGTTACAAAGACAGTTCCAGAAATACCGGACGTAATACTTAAAAGAAAAAAAAGTTGGAAAATATTAAATCATGGTTAGAACCTTCAAAGGTTTCAAAATTAACGGCAATTTCGAGCTCCACCGCCTCCTCCTCCTCCTCTTTCCACCGAGCCACTTTTTTAAGTTTGGCAAATCGAAAATACTCTAGGGAGGACCAAATTTGACGAATAGGGCGGGTGAGGACAAAGTTCGAAAGCCATTTTTAGCATTCGCTAAAAACAGCTCCTAAAGGACCACAAAGCAAGGTAGCACCCTCAATCTTTAGACCTTACCCTTCAAAGGTTAGGCCTTTGTAACGTACGGAAATTTTAACCAAACAAACGCCATTTATATATGAAGTCGGGCACTTCTGGGACTATTCTCGTGGAGAATCAGAAGAAAAGGGCAGACGTTTGCCCATATTCAAGTTGTGCCCCGTGTATCGTACCACTGTGACAAATTTCAGGACTCGCATATTATTTAAAAATGGGAGGAAATGTCCCATTTTTTCCCACGTCAAACTGCTGTAAATTTCTCTGTTAATAACAATCTTAAGGGTTTTTTCCGATAATTTTATATATTTAAAGTTATTTCACACATAATCCGTCAGGCTACACATGACACTACCCATAAGCTAAGACCATCGGTCCACATCTCTCCTGTAGACAGGCACATGACAAAGGCAGCTCACATCAGTATTCTTCCCCCAAGTCTTAATTTCTTCATTAATCAGCCTTAAAAACGTGTAACTTTGTCTGGATTAGTAGGCGAATCACAACACAATTCGAAATCAATATCTTCGGGCAACGCAGGGCACGAATACAGATCCGGTTGTTGAAGATTAGTCCTCGCCGGTGCACTCGGGGTGACTCCGGCCCTGGCCACTGTGGCTGCGTTAACTGCTGCTATGTTAATGCAGTCGTAAATGGGCTGCAAAAATCAAACATTGTCATGACAAGTTTTGATGGTCAAACTTGAGCGGACCTGTGGATGGGCTCTGTAGAGGTCCATAGCACTTGTAGCAGTAGTCAGAGACGGCAGGGCGCTGGTAATTTTGTCTCTCTCGGCAGCTATAGTCATTAAGTAGGTCCGGGGTATAAATATGACCCCCAGACATACTGCACCGGTTGAAACCAGTCCTAAGCAAACCATCATTTCCTTCCACTCACTGCCGAGGATGGCGAAACCGGGTAGCCAGACGCACCACACTACCCCTGTCAAAATTATGGCGAATGTGAAGTACTTCCCTTCTCTGTAATTTCTTTGACTTTTGTAGATCAGAGGAGTGAGGCAGACTAATATAATTAAAAGTATTGTGTTATAAGACATGAGGTAGAGGAAATCGAGGCCTTTAACGAATAAGCCGTCACAAGTCCCGAAAACTTGCAAGCTCAAGGCTGCTTGAACTCCAATTATGAAGAGGCAGAGGAACGATTGCACTTGACCAGCTATGTGTGACATGAAACCGATTTCCTTTGCAGCGGAGCTCAGCACGATGCTTCTGGATAGCAGGAGGGAGAACACAGCAGCGTAACTTAGAGTTATGGTCAGCGCTTTTACTTGGCAAAGGGCTTTACGAGTCGACTTCGTTGGCTCAATGCTGAACGGCAAAATTGAGCAGAAAAGGAGCATTACGGCGAAGAGCAGGAGAAGCGTCATTGAGGGGTTGCCTTCAAGAACTCTCCTTTGGAATATGGCCATCAGCAAGAATATCAGGATGGCAACGCAAAAGATTACCCCCAGGAGGGATAGCGATAGAAAGGCGTAGATCCACGAAACGTCCCTGAATGTGACCAACGAGTTCCAAAATATTTCTTTGCCAATCTTCCTCAAGTCTGTGCATATTTTATCCTCTTGAGGTGCTTCAGAATTGTTATAGTATGGTGGTTCGAAGGATTCGTCAAGCAGAGTCAAATTATCGAAGAACAAGTTGTACGAGTAGAGTTTCCGGAAAGGTTTCATGTAGATGTTAGTGAAAGATTCGTTTGATAATGGAGACTCGACCTTAAAAATATTGTAAACAAAATGTTCTTCCAGTTGCAGAATTTTCAGGGCTCCGAGTGTCTCCTTCGGGGAAATTATTGGTACCAGATGCAGCGTGTCAATTGGGTCAGTCCTCATGCAACCGATTTTCTGTGCAGTTTCATTACAATGTGCCGCAATGGAGCTTTTGGCTTCCACGGCAAAGCTTAAAATTGGGGCTGCAATTTCCAGCAATAGTGGCGTGGGGAAAATTTTATGGCTATTTTTCCCAGATAGGGTATGAGGCGGTAAAACCACGAAGCTTTCTTCGGGAAGACCTAAAATTATACTCACTAGTCGCATGTACGATCCACCGGCATAATTTTACCTAAAGGCACGTCTCCATTTAGTGGAACAAATAAAATTGTGTTTGCGGCAAATTTCTCATCTAAATGTGTGTCATTGCCCACAAACTGAGTAATGTCCGATTCGGTTCCAAAAAACACTAGCGGATTTTCACCGGTTCCATTCAAGGCTATTGACCTTGGATCGCTGAAAGAGAAACACCAAAGATAATTTAATGTTGTCCCGTGGGTGATTATAATAATTGGTTATTTTACAGGACGAGACAGTAGCTGATTTACTATCGCAGTGACACTCGCAGGTGGGTCGAACGCGAGCCGATGAACAAAGGTAGTAAATTTACGTTTTCGCATGTCCGACTGTTACTGATTGACATCTTTGTCTTCGGTTGTGGTTGCATGAAAGATCATAATGATACAGAAGGTCAGGCTACGAAACGTTATGTACTGGATAATTGAGATCACCGTTGGGATCTCGAAAATCATAAGAGATAGGAAGTCGCTTAAATTGGGACAGCGGTTGCGTATTTTTGGGCTTTGTTAAGTGCCGTTTCGGCACTCGGAAAATTCCGACTACTTCCAAATATAATAGAAAAAACTAGGAATTTCCACAAAAAGCTTTTGTTATTATTTTTTACATTTACTTGAAGACATTTTTTAGCATGGATTTCACTTTCTCGGGTGCACGTTTGCTCCTCTGCGAGATGACGTCATTAGATTTTGAATACAACGTTTCGGGATGCGAGCGCCATCATCGACTTCATTTTTCCAAATGTGGAACCGAACTCTTAATGGCATTTTTGGAACGGCTTTGACTTTAAGGTTTTAATGACGCGTCACACTTGCAATAAAAGCAAACGTAGTAGCGTAAAATACATTATTAAGAAAGAAAATGATGGAACACGACTCGGACATAATTTTACGATGGAAACAACAGACTAAATCCGCCGTATTCCACTAAATTTCGTTCCAATAGGCGAAAATGTAAATAATGCGTTTTCCAAGATATTCTTGAAGGTATGCTTCGCTGGTCCACAGAGGATTTCTACGTTGCAGACCGCAAAGTCGCAAAATGCCAAGATCTTCTATTGTGTAGTCCCCAATAGGTTTATTCGAGTTCAGTAAGCTGTTAATAGCTTTGTAAGTATCACCGAACTACTCAATAGACTTTGAGAACTCAAATCTGGCGTTTCCATGGTAACTCTTATGTCCGAGTCGTGTTTCATCATTTTCTTTTTAAAAAATGTGTTTTTCACTACCACGTTTGCTTTTACTGCAAGCGCGACACATCATTCAATTTAAAAAATCAAAGTCTTTCAAAAAATGCACTGACGACGGTTCCCAAGTTCAGAAACGTTGTGTTCAAAATCAAACGGCGCCACCTTATCAAAGAGCAAAAGTGCCCACGGGGAAATAAAATTCGTTTCAAAAAATCTCCTCAAATAACTTCAAATAAAAGCGATTTGGGCAAATTTCGGTCGTTTTCAAATATCTTCGGAAGCAATCGAAATTTTCCAAATTTTATGATGGCACTTAATAAAGCTCGAAACTCTGCAACTTTGTCCCAATTTAAGCGATCTCGCATCTTTTATGGTTTCCGAGATTCCGACGATGAGTAGCCAATTTGAATTACCATTTATAACGCTCGAGCAGTAAAATCGTTGGTTTATTGCCTAGGCATTAAAAGTAACTTTTTGCAGCCTGCGTTGGGACGTTAAAATGTAACTTTGTTCGTTAACTGGAGGAAAGTCTCGTAGTTATTAACTTAACACACGTGTGCGTTTAAGACGTAGGTCGCCACGAATCCTGGTAAACTTTTTCATTTTACCTTTATTTTTTAATGTGCCCGATCACGTGGAAAATATAGGGCACATTATTGGCAACGGTCCATGATCTCGGGTTTACGTGGCAATTCACGTGGTTGCCGCCCTCGCCCCCGAAGGCCAAGCACTACCCTCGAGGTTCGTGCGTTAACATTCTTCACGTGTTATGCAAATAACTATTAAGGCACGCGTGCGATAAAGCAGCGATGTTTTTAGCTTGTGGTAAAACTACTTTGCCGCACGCTGGCAGGAAAAGGTTTAATTGCGCGCGTGGCGAAGTGCACGGCTAGGCATTACCCATAAAGATCCTTGACACTCACCAATGACGATGTCAGGTTTATCATTTTGTGCTCGAATATATATCAACCACTTACTCGTATACGTAACATCTCCTGACGCAAATCCTCTCCTCCTTCAAATTCAAGTAAAAAGAATCAAGTATCAGTTCGTTTCTAGCGATCAAAGTAACATTCTCCTTCCATCCCATCACTCTCAGAAACTGAACTGTTGCTTTAACCAAGTACCCGTTCAGCTGCCGCCTTCTCCTCATTTTCACCCCTAACAACTCGCTAAACTTCGCCGCTCTATCGCTGGGCTGATTTATCACTGCAACCCCCAAACTATACGTGGGACTTTCGAACACCTCGAAGATCGTCTTCAGAAACTCCACTTCTGAGCACGAATGGCGTACGGCCAACGACAGTCTCAGGGGACTCAGGACTTCCAAGAAGTTGATTCTCTCAGTCACCCATGTCGCAGCTTCCGTGATCGTTGTTTCTTTGTAACTTAAGGCGTTTAACTTCTTGCAACTATCACTATTGAAGATCACAGTCACACTTAACTCATCGCCGGAACTGCTGGTCTGGTTCGGGGCGTATTGAGCTCGCACTTCACAACCAGAACTTATGAGCAAAAGTGGTAGAATTTTTATGTACAGCATGGTGGAAAATTTGGTGTTCCTCTTGCTACGCGATGACAGCATGTGCGACGATTTTTTAATTTATTTCATCGTCAAGCATCGCTGAACAATATATTCAAACATCGCACTTTTGAAGGACTGTTCAGTGTTTGTATTTATAGACTTCGGGACTATTAAGCTGATGGGCTTCCTTTTATAAGGGTGAGCGCCAACTGGTCTGGGGGGTAACGCGTAGAGAAAATCCCAGGGGATTTTACTACGAAGCCTACATTCGCGCCCCGTTAACTCGATCGCCACGTGAATTATCAAGCTTTCGTCTATCTCAGATTTAAAGTTTCTGAGCGAGAGACGTAAAGGCCCATAATGAGACTGCTTTAACATATGACGAAACACCTCCTCCAATTTCAGCATATGCCCACAGCAGCGCCCAGAACTCATCTACCTCCCAACTGTTCGGCTATTCTGCCATGATAGTCCCGAGGGAAGGGAGGGGGGGGCAGCATGGGTATTAGATCAGTTTGGCAGTGTCCGATTACTAAACTTTGCCTTATGACTCAGAAATTGCTAGGGAACAATCGATACAAACTTTTTACCCTGCATACCTGTCGTACGTGTTGGTCGATGGGAATTCAGCAATCAGCGATTTTAGACATTCATTGAGATATTGCGGAGAAAGGACCAAAACTCTCGCATAAATTGTATACAGGGTTGTCCACGTATATTATGACGTTTTTGACTTCTTCGAAAAATTCCGAACGTGTTATATGTGACATACCCACGTCTAAATTCAACAGTCGTTGGAACATTGGCGCGATGTGGCAGAGCGACTTCCTAGATCGCCCGATCTCTCCCCTATGAACTGTTTCCATGGGATTATCTCAAATATATGGTGTATTCAACTAAGCCCTCCAGTATAAGAGAGTTAACAAATCAAATTATTTGAGACGCTCAATAACCCCTCTTCAGACGATAAGAAAAGTTCTTGAGGAATTTGAACTGCGGCTTGCCAGCTGTCGAGTCAACGGGGCCCCGTTGGGACATTTAGCACGTTGGATGATAATAGTTTATATTTTTATTTCTTGAGTATTAACAGTTCTATCATTTTTTTGTTGTATTTTTTAAAAATGCTTTCGGAATTTCTCAAAAAACCCAAAAATGTTGTTATATACGGTAGTGGAAAAATGAAGAGCGACTTTTGAAAAATTAATAAAATTAGAGTTTTAACGGTTGTAAATATTTAGGTATAGATTCGGTATGAAGCCAATGTATGCCCACATACTTTTGCAAAAAAACATTCTTTAGAAATGCTATTGTTGATGTAAAATTCCACAAGAAAATAAAAATGAAAAAAATTTTTTTGCAGAAGTATTTGGACGTTACTGGCTCCACGTTGGACCTATACCTAAATATTTATAACTATTGAAACTTTAATTATGTTAATTTTTCAAAAGTTGCCCTACATTTTTCTACCGCTTTATATGGGGCTCCATAAGGAAAAAAAATGAAAAAGCACAAAAAAAACAATAATGGAATTCTTCTAGTATTGTTTCGGAAAAAATTCATTCAACTTTTAACGAATTTATGCGGGACTTTTTTCTCAGTGTAGCTTGCGTCTTGCGAGGACCGACGACATTTTCAAGTGATCCCTCAAATATTGCACAGAATGTTCTCAATTCCGATCAAACTGAAGGTTCACATCCGGTAAAAATCGGAAAACTCTTTAGTATGAAGTACATTAAGCCGGAAACGCTTCATATTGCTGTTCGGTCGCGTATTGAGTGATCGCACGCCCCTTTCTTCGCTGGGAAAAGAGTTGGAATTTCCTATAAATAAAGAACGATCACCGCCCAAGTATTTCCAAACAACCAGTGGCATGTGAACTTTTTTTCAAATTTTCAGCCTTCTGCGGGTCCATTTGAAGCTTGTTTGCGAACTCGAACCACGCTCACCCCTGTCTTTGCTGGTACCCCGCATTGTTTCGTTTAATTCTTTCTGGGCCACCCTGTACACGATCAGGTTTGCGCAAGAGAGCCTCTTGAACTAAAAACGTAAAAACGCCTAACGCGTCGAGTGTGGGGCGCTGTGCATGTGAAGAGTCCGCGTAAAAAATGAGCCTTTTCAGAAGTCTATCGGTAACTACCGCGCATGATTACCTTTTCCTGCTTTTTTAATTAGCACCGTACTTTTACGTGCAATGAAGAAATTTCTAAAATTTTCACTCTGCCTAGACCACTCAAATCGATAATGCAAAGTAATCTCTGAAAATTCCATACTAACGCACCTAATGATAAACAAAATTCTATTAGTCAAAGCTGACGGTACAGCAGGTATCATTTCTCCTGCCCTTCTTAACTTTCTTACAGTGAAAGCTGCATACGACCAGCAAGCGTGGTATTCCACTTGATCTTCACGAATAACAGCGGCCAGTCATCGAATCACTCGTAATAGAAGAAGTGAAGAAACGTTCAAAATGGCTTACGGATATCCATATTACTACATTTATTTCAAATATGCAACTCTTGCGGTGATTGCAGCCTCTTTGCCCGTCATTGCATTGGTGGCTTTGAAGTTAATTCAAAAATATACTATCGGAAGGTGTCGAAGTATGGTGTGCTTGGTAGGCAAAACTGTACTCGTTACAGGATCAAGCAGCGGTAAGTTTCACTTCAGTTATTGCTATATGAATAAATGGAGTTTTGTATGTTGTGCTGTTAGGCTTGGGATTCCAAACAGCCCTGGTATTGGCCTCGAGGGGTGCAAGGGTGATTATTACCGATAAGGTTGACGGTGCAAATGCCAAGAGGAAAATAATTGAAAAAACCCACAACACGAATATTGTTACAAAATACCTCGATTTAGCTTCATTGGACTCTGTCAGGAAGTTTGCCAAAGATATCAATGAGACGGAAGAAAGACTGGACATCCTCATAAATAACGCAGGGGTGGGCGCACTTGGGGATGTATATACGAAGGACGGACTGCACCCGACGATGCAAATTAATCATTTTGGACCTTTTTTGTTGACTCACTTACTAACGGGTAAGTTAGATAAAAAAAACTTGACATATTCGAATTCACACAGACGCACGATGCTTCGTCGAAGGAAAATAATTGAGGAGGTTTAAGTCTGGCGAGCGTGCCGGCCAAGCAGCTGCAGAAAATTATTATTTCTTATACTTAGAGCTTCTTAAGTAAGTAATAATTATACCGGGTGAATGTTTCAGTGTGTGAAGATTTAACAAGGTGAAGGACGATAACGCCGATCAGCGCCACGCGAAGCGGACATCTGCCAGGACGCCATTCGACGTTCATAGTTGTACCACAGGTTTCGGCAGATTGAGCATGACACTTCTAAAATCGAGAAATTCTGTTTTTGAGGTCACAAAGAGAGCAATTGGTCGGCTGATAGAGCCCATTTATGCGATTGGTGTGATGTGTCCTTCCGTTGAAGTTCTAAAAGTTCGGCGTTTAAGAAAAATAGTTCGAATCGGATATCCCTGGTGCATTTTTAAATTTTATAAATTATATTCAGTTGTATTGGACGAAATACAAGGAAAAACAGGGGGTTTGTGAATATTTTATACGCTTATACTCTGTTCGATTTCCAGATTTACTCAAAAAATCAGCTCCAAGCAGAATAATCTTCGTCAGCTCTGCCATGGCGTTCCTAACGAACTTAACAGTGGATAACTTGAATTATTCAAAAGACCAATCCAAATCCTACTACCATGCCACCTGCATCTATGGCAATTCGAAGTTGTGCAACGTGATCACCGCCAATGGATTCGCCGAAAAACTAAAAGACAGTGGAGTTACTTCCAACTCTTTGCATCCAGGTTTAGTTAACACCAACATTTACATGAAGTCCGCCCGTTTTCTGGAGCTAGAAACCTTCACTCGGGTGTTTAGGTCCCTCGTGCTCTTCTTTTATGGAAAGGTAACTTTGTCATAAGGCGATGCTTTGATGGTTCATGAGAAGGTTTTATAGACGATAGAAGAAGGAGTTCAAACTATAATCCATCTGGCTCTTTGCAACAAAGTGAAAGAGGTGACCGGCAAGTATTTCTGGGACTGCAGGTTGTTCCCGTCACCACCTGGAACTTGGAACAAGAAGTTCACTAACGCGATTTGGGAGAAAAGCGAGGAGTTGGTGGGGCTAACAGCGGAGGAGAAGCTGAAAAAAGACTAAAAATGCATATATTAACGGAACATGATTACTTTATTGCTGCAAAAAATAAAGCGGGATTTAAATTATCGCTGAACTTTAATGAATATACGTATACTAGAATAACTAGTTTGATTAAATCCTCCATTGTCTCTGGTATCGGAATTAGGTGGTACGCCTGTCGTACCTTGACTGACGACTCACCATTTTGGCTGATTGGATCCTCGTTAAAATTCATGGCCTTCCACGCGACCTAGACATTAAGCTGCCATCAGCCTTCTTCAGTTGTTATCAAAGACTTTTGCTGACCGCATTGCACTGGTCAGAACTGTATTGCTTGGTGGGCATCGCGATCGGCATTGACCTGATTGTGGGACATAATTAGGATTTATGTAAGTATAATGTTTTTCTGTCGATGAACTTCAATTTCGTCCTCCCTTTTCTTTATTTTTTTTCTCTGTACATATTTTGTCGGTCATGTTCAATTTTCACGGAAGGGACGTTGTCGGTTGTTAACTGCTCGCTGTTATTGTTTACGACTCAATTCAGTCATGAATGAAAACAGAAATGCTTCATTTTACTATACGGAGTAAAAGTTGTGCAGCTGCTCAAAAGCGTCGTAAAAATTTAATTTTGAAAAATCAATCGGCCCTTACTGTTCACTAACGCGTTAGAACTTGGTTTGGACGTGTCGCGTTTTACAGACATAAACGAACCGGTGGTGGAACTCTGCAACCCATTAGGTCAGCACCCTTTTCCCTCCATTTTCCACGGTTGCTCCCCGTTCGCCTTGAATTCTAATTTCAGATTTTTCTCTCCACTGCAAGCTTCGATGTCGTCTCTTATTTGATTCGTCGGAAGGAATTTTCCTTCCTACCTTTAGTAAGCGTTTCTCGTCCTTTTAAAGTTTGGTTGGTAATTAAAAATTAGCGGAATTTTTTGCTATAAAAGCTGCTACTGTTTGCTTTCCAAGTCGCAACCACTTTCACGTTAATTGCATTAAACTACTTATCTCGTTTGCACCTTCTCTCTTCTTGCTTTCGGCGGTGATTAACCACCCTCAGTTGAAATCTCCGTTGTTGATGCATTTCCACCTTAAGATGAATTTTTTCTTCGCCCTTCTGTGTTTAACGCTACAGAATGTCTTTCTGTCCTCAATGCTTCGACCGTTGCTTCCTTCGATTTAAGCGATTGTTCTTCGTTATTTTTCTATTTAAATTTTTATATTATTTTTTCACGATCCAGGTCCATCCGTGCCACATGCCTCTGCAGCGTGCGAATCAACATTGATTAGTCGCAGCATTAAAAATGAATGCGTGCTGGTCGTGCAGCATATTTTAATGCTCTTTCATGAACGTCCGTCGACATTCAATACTGACTGAGACTCTCGCACCTAGAGAAACAAAACCACGCCCAAGCTGGCTCCAAATGAGTTGTTTAGCTTGCTTAGTGCTTCCTGCTTTGCACCTGCAGTGCACTCTACCTACTCACTTTTCCAACTTCCATTATCATTCCAAATTTTTTTCCACTTTTGTACTGAATAGCTCCTGTTGCGCGCGCTTCAATCGCTTCCAAATGGAGTGGTTAAACTTGATTAGCATCGCTAGTTTTGTCGAATCACGGAATTAATACCACGCGTTTGTGCGATATGAGTAAATATTTATTTTAGTTATTTAATGTGCATCAGCATTTCCGGCAATAATTGACCACTAAACTAGTTGACCGGAAGCGTTTGTGCTTGACCCAATAGCAAAGGCGAATAAGGCTCAATCGTTCAAAACAATCAAATCTAGGTTAATTTAATCCGGTGCAATTACTGCTTCAACATCTTATTAAATAATTAAATTGTGTTTTAAATGTTGTTAAGAGCTGGTATTGTTGCCAATTTAGTGCTGCGTCCGTGTATCTCTTATTAGCTGAGATACGATATTTATGTAAATAAACTGGGAACGTACTTAACATTCTTTGTTTTTTCAGTAGGCATTTAAGATCTCCGTCCAATTAGGTGTAATAAAGATGAAAAATGAAAAGTAGAACCTTACGCAAATACAATAATTTCGATGGGTACTTTTGTCCAGCAAAAGATCGACCACTTTAACTTAAAGGTTAACAGGATTTTTTTGTCAGCTTGGAGGTGCCTACGTCAATTCTTATGTGTTTGTACACTGCGTGACATAAAAAGGAGAACACTCCGTAAAAATTGCTTTTATTTAAATAATTTTTTATATGCACGTCTCTCACGCTGAAACAGATACTTCGTCAAAAAATTGAACAAATATAATTATTCAAAAAAATTAACTATCTGTCGGTCCTCCGCGGTGTTTTGCACATTCCTGTACACGTCCATGCATGCACCTAATGAGGTGATTGATGTCCTCTCGGTGGATCTCACTCCGGGATAACTGAACAGCATGACGTGGCGTCGCCAGGGTCTGTAGGGGACGAAGTAAATTATACGAATTTCTACCCGCACTATCCCGCAAATGTTCAATCGGTGCGAGGTCTGGAGATCCAGGTGGTCAACGTAGCAAATTGATCGCATTTCGTCGAAAGAAGCCCACAGCCACTCTAGCCATATGTGGTCGTGCATTGTCCAGCTGGAAAACTGGATTAATGGGAGCTTGCAGATAAGGCACGAGATGAGGTTTCTGGACTTCTTGGATGTATCGTTGGGCTGCCATACTGCCTCAAATGACAAGTACAGGTGACTTGCTGCCATGTGCGATAGCACCCCTAATCATTGCCCCAGCAGTCTGATGGACATGCCTCTATATTGTAAATTGAGGATTTCGTCTCTCACCTCGTCTTCTTCGTAATCTTGCTCGGGCATCGTGCATACTCAACCAGAATCTGGATTCGTCGCTAAACACGACATTATCCCATTCCAGATTCCAATGTATTCGTTCTCTGCACCACTGCAGTCGATTTTGACGATGATTTAAGGTGGGGGGGTAGGAAATCAGTCCAACACTTCTTACCCGACGATACTGATTTCAAAAACAACCTTTTTTAAATAATTTTATTTTAACAAAAATCAGTGGCGCATCTTCTTTTTGAAATGTCCCCTTATAAACTGCCTTTACGTACCAAATTTCAATGAAATATCTCAAGCGATTTCGGAAATATTCATTAAATTCAATTTTCTTTTTCAAAAACTTTGCAGCCCTGTACAGATAAACGGTCATTGTTTTCTCATGTGGAATCACACCTTGAAATGTCCGCACGTCACTAAGGAACACCCCGAATAAAATTAGGTTCAGCGTAACGATCCCAATTGGTGACCTTCTGATGACTTCGTTAGCATAATCAGTCACACAGTCTCACACCATTGCTGAGGGTACGAAATACCAAGAAATCGGCAGATCGCTGTTAATGTCTTCGACTGTTGAGGCGTCACTTAAAAGACAATTATAACTGAATATTTTAATAATAATTCCTTGAGGATTGTTGTTGCAGGTCATTGACTCCAATATTCCAATCTGTTATAATATACATTTAAATTCAATATTGTCGGTCACAGTATTAATCATCTATTGGTAAGTTAATGGCGAAATTCGTCTCTAACCAAAACGTGGAAGCGGTGAATTTAGTTTGTCCATTAAAAATGAAAAATATCCTAATTTAATTACCTTTTTGCAGATATAGAGAAATGAAAGTTAACGACATAAATCAATCACTAATTCTACCGGTTATGGTAATCTGCTTAACGGCGAGAGTTGTCCAAGGACATGGCAGGCTAATGGACCCTCCAGCTCGTAACTCCATGTGGAGATTTGGATTTCCGAATCCCGTAAATTACAACGACAACGAGTTGTATTGCGGGGGATTTACAGGTAGGTACGTTAACCGCCATTGACAACTCTTCTCTATCGTCTCTAAAAAATAAATTACATCTCAGTGCAATGGGAGCAAAATGGGGGCAAATGCGGCCTCTGTGGGGACCCTTACCACATGGAAGAACCACGGCCTCACGAGGCCGGAGGGTTGTTTGCTAAAGGGATCATTTCTCGGCATTACAGGTAGGACTTGGACTTCTTCTACTCTATGCACTGGTAACGATCTGTTTGTGGGCGTACAGTGTAGGTCAAAGAATAG
Organism: Euwallacea fornicatus; assembly: GCF_040115645.1. Classification (NCBI taxonomy): domain Eukaryota; kingdom Metazoa; phylum Arthropoda; class Insecta; order Coleoptera; family Curculionidae; genus Euwallacea; species Euwallacea fornicatus. Next base: position 2,597,143 of record NC_089570.1, read on the forward strand.
ATATTGAGGTGGAACTGACTGCTAACCACTATGGAAGATTTGAAATTTACCTGTGTCCCAACAACAATTACAAACACGAGTCTTCAGTCGAGTGCTTCGAGAGGTATCCACTGCACTTGGCCGGCACCAGGAATGTGTCTTTCATCATTCCAGAGGATGGCGTTAAGAAAGCTGTATTTAGGTGGGTATGCAGGGACAACGAAGAATTTTAATAAAGCTATTCGAGCAGGTACCAAGTGCAGCTCCCTCCGTACGTGACGTGCACTCAGTGCGTTTTAAGATGGATCTACTACACTGGGAATCAATGGGGGGTGTGCCAGAACGGTACCTATGCGGTGGGATGCGGCAAATCCGAGACGTTCATCAACTGCGCCGATATTGCTATCACCAGCAATGCAGGGGGTAAGAACCTATTTGAAACTGATTGCCTCAGAGAGGCTTTAATTGATATTTTTCAGGAGCAATTCCTCCTCTATTCGTAGGGGCAGACAACCCCTATCTGCTCTTCTATCAAGACTACAGATACTCCGCACCCTACAACGTGTTTCCCCTTATTGTGAGAGACCAGATCTGCGTAGCTAACCACCGATACAGACTAATTCCTGCAATCGACGATTGGTGCATGTCGAATTGCTTGAGGTACCCTCCAAACTGTCCATCGGATATTTGCGAATGCCCGTAAGTCTCCCTTTTCGTCCCTTAAACTGCATCGTTGTCTAATGTAAATTCGAAGGTCAAGTTGCGAAGCCATTGGACAATACAGAGGTGAAGCTGCCGCTGACGTGCATTGCATGGACAAATGTTTAGTGTACTCGTCCCAGGACTGTCCTCGTGATCAGTGCTCATGCAGCGACGAGACCAGCAGGAATTCCTTGGAAACTTTTGATTTCTAGTAGTCTCGACGGGATCAAGTATTAGGAATTACGTTTAAGTATGGTTTAAGATGATAATAAAGGTGTGTGGGGGGCGTATCGGGCTGCATCGAAAAGTAGAGATATCACGTTTTTTGGAGTGTATAAGTATTTGAAATTATTATTTTGTTGTTGAATCTGCGGCATTTTATAGCTTGTAAAACCAGTTACTTTTGGGGTCGATGATATTTGCACATATCTCTCTTCTCCTTTACGGGTCACGCCTTAATAACATTCTTGTATTAAATTGCCCACATGAAATGCTTTGTTATTCAAATTGAAGTTTGCCAATTTATTACAGTGTTATGTATCACGTGTGAGATAAGCTTTTTTCTCGAGATTATATAGGAATCAACAGTTTTTGAGCGATATATGGTCAGGCGTTCGTAGGTAGGACATGAGGAAAATACGGTAACGATGGGAAATGAGCAACTTCCAATTCACGCAAGATCGGATTAATCCCTGCAAGTCCATTTAGCGCCACGAGATCAGACCGATGCGCGGCCAACAATCGAACACACTTACAAAACCATAAATATCCGTTTTCGAGGGGTCGATTTAGTAAGGCCCTCGCGCCTCACCTTTACGTCTCCTCATCAACACCCTCAAATTTGAAATGGCACGGTGATATTACTCATCGGTCTGGAGCAATTTGGGTTCTCGAGACTACTTAGGTATCCATAATCGTTAAAAGTTAAATAATGCGCGTATAATGTAATATACTATTAACGCATGGTACGTTCTACGAGTAGTGTGTAATGGTCGTGGCGCGTTGGGGATTCCCGAATGTGCCTTGGTTTTGAGTGTTAGATGTTCGCCTTCGTGTTGACCTGAATTTCAGCAGTTAAAGTTTAAACGAAATCAAACCACACGAGGTCCTTTGTGTACTCCGTGATAAAGCCGACATCTCCCGAACTACCTGCTCCACCTTAAGACTCCGGGCAACAGGGCCATTTCACTGCAGCCCTCATGTTGAACGTACTGCAGTAGAGAACGCATTTAGTTCTATCAAATTTAACGTAGCCAACGTTCTGGAGGAGCAAGTGCAAGACAATACAACGAATTTGACAGCAAAGAACGAATCTCCTCGTACAATGATTTTTATAGGTTGAGTCCTGGTAGTTCGGCTGATACCCTGCCCTACATTTTAAGCCTCAATAAAGACTGCAGAACTCGATTGCAAACTTTTTACCTTACGTTTCTACCCTTCAGCGTCCACGTTTCTACCCTTCAAGTGCGGTATTTTTTAGGTCGCCGCATTAGCCCAACGTTTATTTACACACTACACGTTATACCCGGAGTTCAACCAGCGGATGCTGTTTGGTCGCAAGACACTGCACTCTACTGCGCATGCTCGCAGGCTACCTGCGCGACTCTCGGTCGATTCTTGCGAGGTAGGTGGCTGCGTGGCGCGCGCATCCCCAGATTCCGAGATTTTTTGACAATTTTATTTTATTATTGGCGATGTTTGTCAACGATAACGTTTACTCGTAAACGATTAGCGATGCCTACCACTGTTTTAAACGGTGAGCTTTAGGCACGAGATCGATCTTTCTCGGAGACGTGCACTTCTGCCGAGATTTTCTTTCAAGACATCGGCCCCCTCTTAAACTTAAAAGTTTTTTGTTGTCCTCGAAACTCGGCTAGAGTGTCCACGTTGCAAATATCGTCACCAAGGAAACTAACAATAAAAGCATCTACCGTCCTGGCTAATGTTAATAATCGTTAATTATTTATTTGTCGTGTCTATTTACATTTCAATAATATAATAATTATTATATATCAGACTTTTTACATCATATATTTTTAATTAAGCATCTGTCCTAATGCTGCGATTCTCCATTATAAATAAAAACAATAAAAACTGCAGGCTTTTTAGCGATGAACTAGTACGTAGAAAAAGTTCGGAATACGTAAATACAACTAGTATGCGATCTCATGATTGGAACTTAACATTACAATATTAATTTAATTACAAAAGTAAAAGGTAACAAAAAGCCTTAATAAGCTCTAAACTAGAGTATACAAATATGCCACATCTTTTCTGCCAGGTAGTGATGATAGGGATCGTATAGTATGTGAGGGAAAAATCTAAATTGCGGACAAAATGGGTTAAGCATTTAGTTCTCTGTCAGGTGCAGAAGGTCTCCTTCGTAGATTTGCTGTGAATGTGAGTGAGCCGTTATCACCCAGAAGCCAAGATGAGTATTGAGAAATTTGAGGTCAACGGTGACGCATCTTTAAATAAACCGGTAAGTACTGTAAGTACTCAAGTGTGCGTAGACTAGACAGTTTTGTTCGAAGCATTACCAAGACAACTTAAGTGCATCTCTGGTCGTTCCCCCAATCAAAGTGAGCCGCTCAGAGGAAAAGTGGGACAAGTGAATTTTTGGAAATTTAGGTTTTGCGTTTCCACTGATTAAAAGATTTTAAAAAAATTGTGGATTAAACCGCACTTTCTGGAAAAAACCGTGCAGACTCGTGGCACAAGCACATTCAATCTAGAACACCACTTCTTCAATAAACCTTTTTCCCACTTCTCCCTTGAGCAATTCAAATATCGACAATCTGCTCTAGCCGCTCTCCAACCTTTATACAATAACTACAATCCACATTTCCTAATTTTTTACAACTTAATTCCAACGAGTTTATTTACTATTTTCCACTATAATGGCTTCCGATGTGCGAAGGAGGGCCCCTGTTTTTGTGGTTAGTGTTGTAGCCCCGACTTCCAGGCCTCGAATGGACAATGGCGTAGTGGTCGCTATGAGATGAGACTGACCTTGCGGAATTCAGCGTTGAGCCTCCAGAGGTGTAACCTTTAGGATGCTGTGGGGCTCCGTTCAGTGAGTACCTAAAAAAGAGATCAAACTAAGTTTAGCAGCTCGAGCGGGTGCCGAGGAGAATCGAGCATGTAGGACCTTCAGAACGTTACCACAAGTGTGATTTGTAGGTACATGACCGGTCTAATAATAAGTAGGTAGCACCTATGACCTATGAAGCATTTAATGTTGCTTAGATTGTTCAAGTAGGTATTAGTTTTCTATTGATGTGGCGATGTGAGTTTAACAATAAACTACATCTATATGAGAGAAGTTCGCGTGACTAGAAGCTGTTTGATTGTCAGTTATAAGATTGTCTGTGCAGTAAGTTTCTGTGCGAAGCATTCCACAGTACATTGAGCAGCTTTTCTGGGCTTCCACGTGAGCTTCGAAAGGAACTTAGAGATGAAGGCATTAAGGACTTTATTTTTTACTTTCTTGAATAGTAGTAGAGTCCGGAAAAGAACGAGAGAAGCCCACAAACTAACAAATCGCATAGAAAGTCCCATTGAATGGTAGAACTTTCTTATGTTCAACTTGTTGCTGGAAGACGCTCTCTGCTCATTGATTGATTTAGTACAGGTTAAACAATGAAGAAAGTTATTTGACACCTTAGATAGGTGTGCTACTTCTACTGCAATTAAATGGAAAGCACGTGAATCCTGCTTTTTGCGTGTTAAGCTGAGTCAAAACTAGAATAGGTTACTTTGGCTGCCTACCGGTTTTGACTCGTATTAGGGAGTCATCTTGAGATTGGCCCTGAAAAGGAAATATCGCAATTCAGGAAACCCATGCAAACTATCAGATATGAAGTAATATAATATCTTCAAGGTAAAGTTAGCAAGACAGTGGACATCTATTGGTCCTTACGGACTTGAATCTGCTATTTTAATAGAATATTACATTCTGTTCACGTCTAAACATCCGTAATTTCCGCAGCCGCAGACCACGATTAAATCAACTCCCAGAGGTTTCTTGTTCTTAGTTTTCTCATACGACATACCTCGACGGCGGTAATGCATATAGAGATTTTATTAGAGCCTTGAAAAATGACTGTATGTTTATAGAGCTGTGACCAAAACATGATTATATACTGGAGACATGAGGAATCCACGTTCATAAATTGCGAAAATGGCTAATTTTATGCTATAGGGCGCGAGGTCTAGCATTGACTAATGAATGATTTTACGGAGAACTTGATACGTACAATCAATATTACGCTTCAGGGAAAATTTCCGCCATTATTTTACTACAAAACGCAGAGCTAGATAAAGACATTTCAAACAGTTTTATTACATGTATCCAGTACTCAGCTGCGTCGCTGGGATAGTCGCAGAGGTACCCGACCTAAAACTAGAAGAACAAAAATTGGAAGGTGTTGCATTATTTCTCAACACAGTCCCATTGAGGTTCACACACCTTTTCCAGCGATGTCTTCTATACCTTATTTATAATAAGAAGGTTCGAACATTTTAAATTAGACATCAATCTCGGACTCCACCTCGTCATTATTGGCAAATCTCTCTCCGCCGATATATTTTTTCAGGTTTAGAAATAGACGATATTCTGATGGGGCTAAATCTGGTTAATTGAATGGGTAAAGATGAAGTACGAAACCCAGTTGATCGATTTCGGCCATCGCAAAGAGAGCAGTGTGGACTGATGCGTCGCCTTAATGAAACAAGACGTTTTTGTTGGCCAAATGCAGTGGCTTTTTCCCAATTACTTGATTCAAACGTTGCAGTAAATTTTCATAATATTCTCCATTTGTTGTTTTTCCTTTGGGGAGATAGTCAGTAAAATGATCCCACATCCAAAAAACTGACATCATCACCTCTCCTGCAGATGGAACGGTTTTCGCTCTCTTTGGAGTCGATTCTCCCTTTCCAGTTCATTGTTCTGACTGCCCTTTCTTCTCAAGTGTGAAGTGATCGACCCTAGTTTCGTCCATATTTGTGAATCCACGCCAATACCCGCCCTCATTGCCGCGAAAATGTGCCCAACACTTCCTTGAAACATCCTCACGGAGCTGTTCTTCTTCAGTTGTGAGTAACGGCGCACCCATCTTGCGAACAGCTATCTCATCTCCAATTGTTCGGTCAAAATGCGAAGTACACTACTTTTTGAAATACTTATCTTCCAATACAGTTCTACGATCTTGAGTTGTCAGATCCGGAGTGTCTTCGGGCCGATCATTGCGGAGCTCGTCTTGACACTTGGTACGACCGCGGTTAAACTCTGACACCCAAGATTTTACAGTTGTTAACGAAGGACCGGACTCGCCCAGAGTAGAATCTAATTCCGCCTTGATGTTGGATGGACTAAGATCTTCCAAATGAAAATATCGAATCACTGATTGATGACGAATTTTTTCCGTGTTGACAAAATCGCTAGAAGCGGCTCCAAAATAAATGCAAATCAACGTGCCCCACCCTCAAACTTTAAAACATAAGCTTTTTAGGGTAATATAGGCAAACTTTTATTAAAAAAATTGTCATGTGTATGTCAGGTCGGGTACTTCTGGGACTACCCTCGTACTTCGGTAGAATCGACCGTTGCATAATTCGCATCAAATCTAATCATCCCTAACTAAAAACCAAAGTTTGAAAAGAAGCGATTTTATTAACATCGTATAGGGCTAAGGTATGTCCATAACAATCTTCTTCTCACCTTCTTTCCGCCCAATAAATTAATATTTGTAGTAGTGAGATACTTCGTCTTACCTCGAGCCATACTGGCTTCCATGCCAGCTCCTATAAGGATCGTAATCTTCGATAATACTCGGTTCTTTTTCGATAATTTCGGTCCTGGCGCATGCACAGGTCATCGCCGAGCACAAGAATATGTTGATAATCAACATAATCAAGAACAAAATTCCAAATGCGACGCACAGCCAAAGGAGCCAACTGGGGTGTACCCCTCCAGTCTCGTCGCACAGTTCCTGAACCAGTGGTGCTTCACCTGAAGAAAATTATTGATTTTAACTGCGCTTCTAACATGGTTCCACGAAGTTTATGTAAGCTTCTTACTCGGGTCAAGAACGAAGACGGTACTGGCAGCCATGAGGATTCCTTCGTCATTATTCGGATTCAAGAAGTTGGAAACTTCTCCCGAGCACGAAGGCTGGAAGCACGCTCCTTTACATATTACGACGTCGCACTAAAATTTGCCGCATCTTGAACTAGTATCTATGTACACCATTGGGCAATAAGTACCTGGAAATGCACTTCTGAACTCTCAGAAAATTTAAACATGGAAGGAATGGGTGCATCAGCAACTCCTTTAGCCTCATCATAAGTAAACTGCCCAACAGCTTCTCCTTTGGCCGGACAACCTCTATCGTCGGTCAATATGACGCTGGTGTTGGCCCGATTGAAGGCGAAGCAGTTCTTCACGCGAAATCCATAAGAGTTGTCTGGTTTGGTTACCTCTATTCTAAACTGGGGATTGTAACGAGTCGCAAGTTTTTGAAGTTAGTACTACCTTAGTGTGTAGGGGTTGCTGTAAACAGCCTTAGTAACTCGTCTGTTTCCATCAATAAGTTGCAGCGACACAGGGGACGCTGACTGGTTGCGGAACGCTGGCTTGCCGCAAGTGATCACATAGAATGTATCATTGGCCAGCTCCAGTGTCCGGTGGATCCTTACAGCTATAGGAACTGACTTGTCTTGCGTTTTCTGCAAAGAGTCATTAAATCGTCGGTGTTTAAAAATGAAGGAAGATTGAGGCGAAACTAGGCCGCAAGTTCAAGTTACAATGTAATTGGGCGTTTTACGTATGTTGGGCAAATAGTTCAGCGATTCGTTTCAGATGCATACGCCAATCATTAATAATTAATGTTGGATTTCCACATCCGAAACGCATGGCTGATCTGCGTTAGTTTTAGTTTATTTTTAATGAGATATCACAAATGTGCAACAACTTGTTAGGAACATGAGAAGTTTTTTTGCGAACATTGGGAAAAGCGGCTGGTTTAAAAGGTCTAAATCTGAATGCACCTCCCCGACCGTTGAGCAAAAAATTTGGAGTTTTGCACTGCATATTCTGAGATATTTAGTCGGCGCAGATGCCAGGAACCAGATTACTCCTTAGACCCCCCATTTCTTCATTAAAAGTTCATTACAACATCAATTGCAAAATTTGTTTTCATACCTTAATTAATCCTACCGACTCGATTGAGAAATTTAATCATTTTCTGCCATTTCAGGCCATGTAATGGACTAATAAATTTCAAATTTCGAAGGAGTCTTCAGAAAAATGGGCTAAACTGCATTTCCTCGTCTACAAGTTAGGAGAAATCATATGCAACGGATCATTCACAAAAAAAATCTAAAGGCTCAAAGCGCCATTTTGCTTGCGCAGCCATTTAATGTAGCTTTGATTGCGCAGTCCTATTTAGTAGGGGAGATAGCTGCGAAGATAAGTAGGTCAATTGGTGACTGTAGGTATGACAGAGACCTAAGCGTCGAGATGCATGCTAATTAAGGACGCCATGTATGTGGCATAAATCCCCTTTGATGGATTGTTCCGCTCCAACGATTGGATCCAAACAGTCCATCTTTGTTTCGGGTTTGCAGGTCATAGAACTGCGAAAGAGAGAGAGAGAGAGAGAGAGAGAGAATAATAATATCGGATCCTTTTTGCAGAAGTCTCTTTCGTTTGCATTATCGTAACTTCAAAAGCATTTCTTCCGATTTCAGCTAGAAGATTATTGATGTTACGTTATTTACATCTTCATTCAATTGAAGCACTCGCTTCTTGGTACGGACTAATATTAGTGTTGGAGTCAACAGTGCTTTCCGTGACATAAACCGGGGAAATTTGCCGTGAGAAACAAGCGAAGCAGCAACTCGAGGGAGCACTGAAACACTTCCTTACTTCGACCCTCGCCCGTCTTATCAGCTTTGCTCATTATAGCGTGAATCAGCCTAATATTAGTGAAAGCTCTCTTTTTGCTTTCGTTTGCGTATGGAAAGCAATGCAACGACACGTGTAAAGGAGTGAATAACTGCCCCATTATGTGCTGGGGAAGAGGTTGCGACACGCAAGAAATAGTGGTAACGGAGCAGTGTTGCCGCACATTCCATCGGCGGTCCATGGGCGAAGTGAGGTGGGAAAAATGCAAAACCAAGAACAATTGCGCACTTCCTGTTTATTTTTTGGAATTCGAATCGAAGTTGTCGCAAAAACGCCTGTGCTGGTAGGAAAACAAACTACGGACACGCGCAAAATGAACGCTAGCGGAGGGGGGCACAGGTGAGGCACAAAAATAAGGGAAAATCGCATCCGGTATTAGCTACTGCAGCTCGAGATATCAGTCGCTTTAAAAATATTCAATGATCAGTTTGCAAGCGACCCTCGAGCGGTGCGGATAGAGCTCCAACTAACGGCGCGATTGGCGAATTCCTCACCCGAACGGTCTGAATTTTGGATATTCACTGCCCGAAGGGCAAATGTGCGAAATGCATAATGATGATTTTGAAAACTGTATCTTTGCTATTACGATGGCTATTAATGCAGCCATGAAACATACTTTGCCAACTCTCAATTCCGATATGGAGCGATAAACTGCCTAATTGGTCATGTAAAGTACCCACTTAAAAGGCAGATAATACGTGCTTTAGCAATGAAGAAATTCCTAAATGATTCCCACCGCAGACCAAATCTTGCAAACATCAGGATTGATTGCGGCAAGTATTGAACTTCCTGGGTCATATTCGACATCAAAGGCCGCACTTCTGGACTATTTACGACTGGAAAATTTCTTTCGGTCAAATTTAAGGATACGCTCACGAAACCAAAAAGGCTGTAAATTTTCCATTGAGAGTTTAGACTCCCCGTCCTTGGGTGCAGGTTTCTCGCTATTCGACTGCGGCTATTTCTTAAGCAGGTCGAGTGTCAAATTTCCTGTAACATTCGGTAAACAATTACGCAAATCGGGCATTGTAAATTTCTCAGATAAAATTACCTTATTAGTCCACACCCATATAAGCAGAACAATATCGAATAAACCTTTGGCAAAAGTTGTAAAACATTCGCAGTATTTGTTTTATTCAACTTGTTTCAGTAATGCGGTTTTGACTTTCTCTCTCTCGCAACTAATTTATAGATCTGGTTACAGAGAACGGTTCTCACAAAAGGCCTCGCACTTTTTCGAAAAGGAATTTCAGACGGGCACATGAGATCCATCAACGGCTCGAGCTGAATGAAAGTTGTTATATAGAAATATCGATTATCTTGATTGCTTAATTTAGATTTTTATCGAGGAATTTGCGATGATAATCATCACGTAGGAATCTTTGAAGTTTTCCAACTTATTGGAATGCATGCAGAATGAAAAACATAATCTTCAGCTTGAGCCACGCCCCGTAATAATGATGCACGGACTCATGAGATATTCCCATACTGAATTTAACTCGGCTTGCTCCTGGGTGGGATCCCGCTCCTACGAGAAAGGCTCCTAAGAGAAGAGAGATGGGGTTCCGCCAATTCCCATTTAACCGTATGCTCAAGCTACGCCGCCTCACAGATTTACTAAGGACATTTTCCCTCCTCTTGACTTCCGCGTTTTTCACCACATTTTTCCATCGTCGACCTGCATTTGGTCAACAGTTTTTCCAGTTTTTCTGCGCTTCTTCAGTATTTTTGAATGTATCGCTCTAGGCAGATACCCGTGTTATTTACAATTCTGGCACGAAGCCGGCGCGATAGGCCGAATCGGCCAGGTCAGCACAAACAGTGCTTGCGAGCTCGCCAGATAGCGATTCTTGGCGATGCGTGGGTCCGCCTTAACGAGTGATTGCCGGTTACAGTGAGTCATTTAAAGCCAAAAAAACGCACATCTGGGGCAAATTTCGATCTATCTCCAATCCAGCTTGAAAGGAAAATAACGATAGAGCATTTTCTCAGCACTCCTTGGAAAGAATGCGATCAACTTCTCCGTAGATATAGATCCCGGGAACATTTGTCTTGCAGATCGAACGTGTGTGGCATGGAAACCGATACAAGGAACCCATGTAATAGGTTGTGGGTTTCATACATTGCCATCGGTGACGTCGTCTTACCTCGGACATTACCATATTTTATGGGCTCACACGCCCAGTTATTACAATGACTTAATAAACGTATTGCGATATAAATAACAAGCACGAATACCTACATAACTCTTAATGAAGTATCGACTGTCGAGGATGAAACGGAACGACCATGGGGTACCCAGAGTTTTTACAATCAATAAAACGAAACGGCAGTTATAATCCGTTGTTAAAAGGACTATCGCTCCTAATTGTTCCCCATCAAGATATGGTATCGGCTGCCTTGGAATACCATAAAGAAACCCAATGATAGATTCACGGTACTGCGCTATAATAAAAGGATTCAAAGTTGTGTAATAAATGAATAGTGAAAAATGAAATTTTTATTAACGCAGCCTACATCTTTTCATTTAATTCAGCCTTAAACTGCGGCCTTGTGATTGTTCATCAGGCTTCGCTCATCGAGCTCAAAATTGAACCACCTAAAAGCGTAACACACTGATTAACGCTCTTTAAGAGCACTTCAATAAATTGTCATTAAAGGAAGTGGAACCTCAGTAATTTTTTCCCAAGTCTTTTACTCTCATCATAGGCCATTATTTTATGTAGTTACGGAAAATACTTAGAAGCAGATAAGAAAATTGCAGAAAGATGTCAGGATGAATTGCGAAGACCTGAGCTGACGAGGCTTTTAACCAGTTAATTAACACGCTAATTAATAGCTTTTTATCTATCTATATTTAAATAAAATGGTATTTCAAAAATGAGTTGTTTTATTATTTTTTTAACGATCTCCGTTTATCACATTATTTTTTTCTTTTTCATTAACGTACTTGACAAGCGCAACAAACCCAGGTCAGGTGGTACCAGTACCATAATTGTTAGCAACGACAATCGAACAAACGGAGAAAAATCATTAAACATATTGCTACCTAAGAATATGCTGCATTATGTAACGGGTGTTCCGGTGCTCGCAGGGTATTCCAACAAGGTTTTGCCAAACTTAAGAAGATCGCAGGGTACATTCCAGTTAAAAAAATTTTTATAGAAATCCAAACTCATAAATGACCGGTTTTGGCTCCCGATTCATTATTGTTCAAAAGAATTCCATATTCAATTTGAGTAAGTAGTATAAAAAGAAATTAAATGAACACTTTTTTCTCCTAACTTTCCACGCTATTGGACGAGGCACACGTTCCTACGAGTATACGGGACAGAATGTAGCTCCAATATGACGGTGCATATGCACGTTTTGCCCTTACCGTGCAGGATCACCTAAACCAACATTTTTAGGGGTGATGGATTGGAAGAGGCGGATCTATCAGGTGGCCAGCACGAAGTCCCGATTAGAATCCGTTGGATTTTTAACTCTGGTGTTACTTCACTCGGTAGTGTATGAACTTAAGAGAAACTGTTGGGAAGAGTAGTGGCAGCTTCTTTGTTCGTGCAGCAAGATCCGCACGTCCTACTACGGGTGTGCGATTCGATGATTCAACGAGCAAAGTTATATAATCAGGTTGGGGTCGTCATTTTGAACTTTTATTACAATGTTTTCTTGCGTTATTTTTAATGAAAAGCAATTAAATGTTGAAGTCTTTCGGCTGATATTACGTATTTGAACAACAACGACTCTGGAGCCAAAACGACTTGTTTTTGGCCTGGGGTTTCTATGTAAAAATTATTCACCGTAATGACTCCCATGACTACCTTAAGTTTGCCGCAACATTTCTGGAACACCCTGTAGCGCGACCTCATAAGAACTTTATCATATGTTGCCACATCTTCATATTTATAATTTTATGTAACGTAAGTAACATTGAAGCCTACTAGAGTGACGTAGTCACATTACCACAGATGCCAGTCTATTTGTGAAAATGCATATTAAAGTATTGACTGCGCGGGTACCGCCTCCAACTAGTGGCTGTAAGAATTAATCGTGGTGGTTCCCATTACCATTAATTTATCTTCGATTTGAAAACTTTATTTTTATTTTTTCTTTAAACTCCATTTACCTGCTATTATTAAAACGCAAATAATAAACGTATTTTACCACTGATTTCCACAAAGATCAAAACTCTACCTACTGGGTCTCCAGTTACCGTACCACTTACGTGATAGCCCACCCGGAGCTTGCGTACTCTAATGGCCATTAATTAATTGTTAAATTTATAAGAAAATGAAAACTACATAAATTTGCCTACCAACATCTGTCGAACGAACAAGAACTTCCTAGAACCACAAGCGGTTCTGAATGACTAAGATTTAGATTGTTTGAACATTGCGCACTTTCGGTTAATTACACGTACTTACATTATTCACTAACAATCCGCAATACTCTGAAGACCCCTGCGGGACTAGCAAGCTGATGTTGAGGGTCACAGTCTTACCCCCATCCCCAACGGTCATGCACGAAGGGGTTCTGTAGTCCCTTGCATGGATCGTACCGTAGAAAGAGTTATTGAAGGTCACTTTGATGTGCATAGTGTGGTCAGCTTTGCATGTGGCTGTGACTTGGGGCTTAAATTCTGTGTCTTGCAGTTGACTCCATACCTAAAAACAGTAAATGAATGCTTTAGCGATTACATCGTAGCGAAGAAGTGCGTAGAAAAAAGGATACGAATATAAACTAAGCCTAAAATCCACAGGGGTGTTACGTAAACTGCGTCAGGTGTTCGGGGAGGATGCCCTTTCAGATGGAAAGGCGCAATTTTGGTTTTCAAAATTTCTTAACCGGGACGAATCCCACGATAAACCTCCCCAGGATAAACCTCGAAACGAAAGATCGGAGGTTGTCCTCACCGAAATCAATGAGGCTGGTCCACGCCAAACTTGAAAAAAAATGGCCATACAACTGGATGTTTCAGAAACGACAATCGGAAACCACCCTTATCAAAGTGGTAAAACGAAGAAGCTAAAAAAGCTTGATAAGTGAGTTCCTCAGAAACTGACCGATCACGATCGGTCGAATCGCTTGTCCATTGCGTCTTCTCTTTTGTCCAAATTGAAAAGTGAACCATTTTCGAATGGGATGATCACTTGTGATGAAAAATAGGTTTTGCATAGCACCACCACGGACGGCTTGACCAAAAGCTCTCCAAAACTGAACCTCCAGAAATGCTCATTAAGAGGGATTTACATTCAAAGATAGCTTTGCTAACTGTTCTTTGGGCCTCGTTCGTTTTGAGCTTCTTAATCAAGAGAAATCAATTGCAGCAGATGTGTACACATCTATCCTTGACAGAATTCACGAAAAATTGCGTGACTTTCAGCCTTATCTTGTCAATCAAAAAATTACGGTAATCTTTCAAGGTGACGCCCGTCCTCACACGGCGAAGATCACACGGGAAAAATTGTTAGTGACTGGGTGAGAAACGACACTTCATCCGCCATATTCTCCTGATTTGTCCCCTACTGACTATGACCTGTTCAGAGCGCAAGACTGCAGCATTAGAGGAGAAATGTTCTCGGACAGCATCATCTTAGAGAGATGCTTTCTCATTCGAACCTGCTGATTTTTTTATTAAAAAAGAAAAGTAATTCAGGATGTTAATTTCCTTTGGGGACAGGTTGTGGAAAGCGAAGGTGATTATTCTGATGAATAAATAATGGTAAAAATGTTCGTTCGCCTTCTATTTCCTCGTAACAAACAAAATACGACAGGACTTTTTGCAGTACCTGCTACTTTGACCCAATTTAAATGAAAGTCAGTTCAAAACATCACGATTTAGCTGACGCACTGATTTCGATCGAAGTCTGAAGACTTTGAATCCAAACGGTCAAATCATATGAAAAATAAAATATTCGCGTGCTGACCTCGTAACCTCAGGTCTTTCGTGTTTTCTTAAAAGTTCGATTAATCCCTCTGAGAAGAAATGGTCTCGTAACATTTACCATTTTTTCGATCAAGTGAAACAGCAAGAAGACGTTCGCGTTTTGCTTCCGCGACTTCAGATTTTTCGCTACGTGCGGCAACATTGTTTACCAAAGAAGTGAGGCTTCCTCTGACGTCTTTACAGACAAAAGTTAGGCGGTATGTTGCCGGTTGCCCTGCAAAGGGAAATCTGACGATTTCATGCTTCTTGCATAAGTTAATTTGTGTAAAGTCATAGCTATGAAGTGTGTTCCTACAGATGTCTATCTCAACGCAGTGCGGCGTTGAACTTGCCAGCAAGATTCAAGATATTTATAAACAACCAGCGACACAAGAGGGCATCACGAAAATTTCCTGCACCAACAATGTCTCAGACCAAGAAATAGCCCCAATATGGACATGCGGAATGTCCTTGAAGCAATTTTCTGAATCAAAATTTTCACAAAGTACGGCAGTGACTAGGAGCTAATGTTCCTTCTACGGTGGAAACTATTAAAACATTCCTCTGATATTTTCCCATATTATTATCCGTCTATAAATGTCCCACTTAAGTATAACAAGCGAATAACTAAGTGCCTAATAATTTACAGCAGTTGTCTATAAAAGATCAATATCTCCTCTACCTTCTACTGCGGTTTCCCACTGAATTGGCCAGCAAAGGTCACTTACATAAAAGTAAAAGTATCTACGAATGTCCTATCAAAGAAGCGCCTTCGCTTCATTAATCTTCTTTGGAAACACGCATCAAATCCTCGAAATAAAAGATTATAGTCCACAGGGTGTTTATTAAGTAGTTGCGCAAGCTTTAAAGAGCGAATCTTTGACTGATTTTAAGACAAAAAGTTCACATAAATATGCCTCGGTTCCTGAGATACTGAGCCTCGAAAACATTTTTTTGCTTGAAATTTGGGTTACATTTTTGTGGAACAACACGCCGATTTGACGAAATTCAGGATGCCGGGAGCTCCAGGATGAGAAGTTCAAGTAGTTACTTTAGGGGGCGTCGCACACGCGCAGTGTTGTACCTAGAGTCGAGCAACCAGATCTCTTAGTATTTACGTACCGTATGTGGCACCCTCCAACATTAGACAAAAAACTAAGTGAGAAATCTCAAGAAACTCCCAGCATCCAGAATTCCGTTTTTGAAGTCCCCTATCTCAAGAGTCAAGCCGATGCCGATTTATGTTTATACGAACTTTTCGTCTTAAAATCAATCAAGGATTCACTTTTTAAAGTTTGTACGAGTACTTAATGAACATCCTGCAGGCCTGCATTAACCAACAGTGCATTTCTCATGTTCAATGATGAGTCCGAATGAAGTCAGCTGTTCTCCAAGCATGCCATATATGAACACATCTGCATTACTTTGTTTACGCACATCTGGTTTAAAAATACGGCCTCTTCATTGAGAATGCTTAGCACAATCGTCAATATACCTATTTCTTGTCTCAAACAAGGTTAAGGATTAGCATATTTATTTGGTTTAGTAGGTAGAGAATAATGTGGTCTACAAACATGAATGTATAATCGATTTTGACGAAAATTCGCCTCAGCTTGTGCACAGCACGAATTGGTCATCATCAATTCGTGCCGCAATTCGTTCTTTTGAATAATTTTAATTTTATTTTCGTGAAAACAATCTGACCGTTGTCTGGTTTCAAATGACTGGACGCTGAGGTCTCCCAATCTGCACCGAAGACTGAACTAATAAAGAAATAAATCAAATAACAAAAAATAAGTTAAATTGAAAAAAAAACGTAATTTTAACCATATCGGTCATTTTTTCATTAGAGAACGCGATCATTGATCCAAAAAGGAACAACTCAAACGAAACAAGAAAAATGGGTACATTTTTATGGCATTTTCCATTAGTGACATCAGCGTTCACATCGACAAGTATCGATAATGTCGAGGTGACGGCAATAGGTCTTCTTGGAAAGAAAATAATTTTTTCCGACGTGAAGTGCTAATCATACGAGAAATTTCCAGGAGATAGAAAAGTTGGATGAAGAGCTAATGTGCCATCAGAGAAAAGCGAGCGAAAAGTTCTGGCCATTCTTGTACGGATATGGCTAGGAACTTACCAATTGCACATCGCGAATAGACATGAATATTACATGAAAATGATCCCTGTTCTAATGAATAAATGCAAAATGCGTTTCATTGAAGTCCATTGAAACATTCTTTAAATATAGCAAAAAACACATTTGTTTCCAAGAACTTTGAACTGCAGCAGCGTCTAAACGAGACCGGCTTTTTCAAATAATTTTTGACACGTACTTTCGGGACGCCCAGTACCTACTGACACGCGTCTATTGCAAAAGGACCTAAATTGCGGCGCAATAATGTCGATTTTCATGGTCCACATTAAGAAATCACCATGTATCTGATTGATATAATTATCAATCACTTTCGCTGAATTAATAAGAATAGCATAGATTGGATTCTTTATACTTTAATTACTTTCTGGCACTTGCTTTTTTGCTCGTGGTGAAAGCATGTTTCCTGTTGCATAATCTCTATGGGTATGTTGATCGAGTCGGCAATCAACATGCTTATTATCTATGGTATTATTACACAGACACAATTGGGCGTTAACGCAGGCTTTCTTCAGTAATTACTGTAATATTGAGACTTGATAGTGCATTCCGTCCGGTCCCTACATCATTCAAGTTTCAACGAAATATGGAGGGTTTTGTGCGCATAACTCACTGGAGTGGCACAACGTACGCACTTTTTCTCTTCATCACACGAAGTCGTCGGGAAAAACTACGTTTCGTGTGTTAAATCTCGGAATTACTAACGTTTTGAAGTGAAATTTTGAACATTTTCGATTGTTCAACCTCCCGGCAGGTAGTTGAGAAAAACCACTTTCTACCTTAACGATTTTTGATGTTACACAAAGAAACACTTCATGTAACCAAAAAAGCGATCTGCATCGAATTCAGCCCGAAACAAAAGTCTGCAATCCCATATATGCAGCAACGTCTAAAGCAGGGGCCCCGCTTGCGGCCTTATTTGGTAACGGCGAGTGAGAGCTCATCAGGTCTCGCTTAAAACCGCAAGTACATGTATTTTTTTTTCCATACACATTACACACGCATAAACAACCTGCTGATTTATTTAAAACTGAATGCTGATTAATTGCGACTGAAATATTTCTGACTTCATCGAATTAATAATTTCACAATTCAGTCACCTCATATTTTTGAAATTCCTTTTATGGACCATGCGTTCGCGGATGAATTTGCATTGATAATTTCCGGATGAAAGTTGATGATAAATTGCTTTGTTATGTAAATTAAAGGGAAGTAAACCATACAAAATCGACTCTAAAAGGAAGCTTGTGCGGCAAAAATGAGGAAGACCCAAACAGAAGAGCTCGGTTAATTGCTCCGTATGGTTTGTGGTAAATAAATTATATAGCCAATAACTTTCCTATAAATCAATTCTTTCTACTATTTCTAGCTGTATTTCCTGTAGAATACCAACAGATAAATTGGCAGAATTAGATAAAATTGGTTTTATGAAATCCTTGCATGCGATGCTACTATTAATCTCCCAGCTTTACGGCTCCCCAGAGGAGAGAAAACACGTGTTGCCGACACGTGCACTTGCTCTATGCATGGAGAGAATCCCTATAAGATATTAAATATTAGAATTTTGAAATTTCACCTTGACAATCCGATTTTAAATATCAATTTATTGTGATCTCTAAGCTCTCCAAAGCAGGTTTTTGCTTCGTAAAGCTGTAATCCTCTGTTGCGCAATTCCTGACTGAAGTATCTAAGACTACGCCTTAAAAATAAAAAAAAAAAGTGTTTACATACTGATTTTTAATACCTTAACAGCACAATGGCATATTGTTGCAACACGGTTAAATACACACCTTAGGAACAGGCAAATTAGTCTTTTGATTTTAACGCTTTGGCACTTGGTCATGAAGATACACGTGGTATTTATGGCTAATTCGATAGGAGTCATATGGAAAGACCAGGCTTCGAAAAGTCGTGCCCTGGGGCATTATTTTCTTGTTCCAGTGACCTATGAGTGTCTTCATCTTACCATCATTTATGAGGCATAATTATTTAACTGTCGGCCACAGAGAAAATATCGAAGCTTTTACTCACGATTTGGAGCTGATGGACACAATCGGCGATAATCTTCCGACAAATTTATATCGAAGATACAAGCACCTCTATGACACGGATGATTTTTGAGGCTCCTAAAAAAATGACGATTTTCTCATCGAGACACTTGAATACCATATATACAGGGTGTCCGGTTTTTTTGTAGCAGCATTTCAACCGCGTATTCTACGCTTAAAAACAATATTAGTTCGTTATATAACCTACATTCGAGAAATTCTTTATTAGAAAAATACACAATGTTGAATTTTTATATTCTTTCCAATTTACCTTTGGTATCGCCCAAAGTTTTCGAGATATTTTGCTCAAATTTCCAGCGCAAGTTAATGGCATAACTACACGGATGTCATTTCCACTATTTCCTGGTGGCGAGGAACTAGCTAAATGCAAACTATCCACAGAGAAGGACAGGTCGTGGAGGATTAATTGGTTGGCCTCCGTTACCGCCCGATCTAACACCTGTAAATTTTTCTGTTTCGGGGTATTTGAAGAAAAGTGCGTAATCTACTCCTGTAAACTTTCAAGACGAATTTAAAAGGCGAATACGAAATTCTGCTCTTAGAATAACTGGTCAGAGATCTTCGTCGGTCTTGATGGCGATTTTCTAATTCGTGCGTAGAACGTAGTGCCGATCAGTTCGAACATTTTCTGCGATAACGAGTATTTAATATTGGTTTTTAATTATTTTGTTACAGAATTGATTATCGTCATTTTTACATTTACTGTTGTCCTTTTGTCTGCTATAATTTTTCATTTCTCTTCAGAGGAAGATCAGCTTTCCTCCTGGATCGTCGCCATCGAAGTCTTCGCTACTTTGCCAGAGAAAATCCCGACCAACTACAGCGCACGAAGGAAGGAAATCCAGCAAATGAACCGCATAACTACTGAATCGCATCTACTCGAATCGTGGCCATTCCTTACTTCCCTTGGGGCTCCCCAGTAAAACCTAGAGTGGTGGCCTAAAATTTGGCTCTCTTTCTTCTCTGTGGAACACCCTGTATTCGTATTTTACAATAAAGTCGAAGACCATGTATCTGAATGCTCACACATGAATGCAGACTAAGAATTAAACCCACTAGGTACGAAACAGCACTTAATAAACTGCTAACCGTGAAAAATGAAGCTAGAGGAATTTAGGTCGCAACACTTTTACAGTCAAACCCTTTATTACAGTTAATAGTACCGCTTAAATATGTGGGTACTCGCACACTTAACCGGCTTGCATTAAAATGAGCTATATGCCATAGATATTACGGTGAACTTCGGTGGTACCTTGCATAGCCAATCAGCTGTAACATGCAGGTATTTACAATAGGCGTACACTTTTGCAGTTTATTTAATTTGATTTATATGAAAGGGTGGAATAATAATTATTAAGAATAACCTGCATTCCTTTGATGTGATAATAAATAAGGATCCAATGCTGTAATACATACGGGGTGTTTCATAAACGTTGAGTGGATGTAGGGCTGATAAAAACAAATATTTAGATGGAACGAAGTTCGGTGTGAAACCGCTTCGTTTCCAAAATACACACACAGATCGTATCACGTAACCGGTGACTTCTATTGTCTGACAATATTGGTTTTCGGAGCGGTACCACGTAAAAGAGGGTACCTGGCAAATCAAACATTCTGAACTAAAGGACCAAAGGGTTGAAGGTGGGGGAGGACGTTGCGAAAAGCACGTTACCGACGTCGGTGTCATTTGTAAATCGAGGTGCGTAAAGAAGGTATCTGCCTTCGTTGTGTGACTAGTCGCGAAATGCGAGAATTTCGTATTGTGCATGTTATGAAGATCGTCACATTCGAAACGATAGGATTATTAATAACTAAATTAGCAAAAATTGCGGTGTCAAGTTTCGAATGCATCCCGAAATCGATGCTGAAATGGATTGCGTGTATTGGTTATCCTTCGAATTTCTACTCTAATTCAAAATCAGTTACTGTTACCCTCGCCTGATGAAAGATAAGAAAAACACAAAAGTTCCACATCAGTTATAACGTATGGTCTATTAACCTTACAATATTTCAAGTTAATCAACCTAGACCATGGGTCTTCCACAAACATCTCAGGCCAAGATTTAAGTGCTCATTGTCCGTTGCAGGAGTAGATTAACGGTGTAATGCGAGCACCATTACTAGAGACCATAAAAAACTTGACCTCTCTCTCTCTCTTTTCTTTATTTATATATTAAATCGAATCGTGACCACCATGTCGGGTACCAGTTTCTCATTCCATAAGAAGCAACCTTCTTAACAATGCGCCCTTTTGAAAACCGAAACACGACGTGGACAAACTGTGCCTTAACTGTTATCGCCTTGGCGGCAAAAATGCAAATATCAAACTTGTTTGAGTTCTATTAAACAAACATTGCTCGGGTTTAATTAACATCGACAATGCAAAGAATTCAAGGCTGTTTGTGCGGATTGTTTCCATATTTTAAAGTGAGAAAGAATTCAAACACGATGTGGGCAAGGCAAGTGCAAGTAAAAGTTAAATTACCTTATTGTTTATTATGTATGAATCACCTGGATTTCGTTTTAAATTACATGCAAGTTGGTGTTGATTGCATTTAAATAACATGTAGGACATTCGCCTCTGTCCTGTAGCCTGCACACTTGTGCCGTACTTTCTCTGCTGATAAGAGCAAAAGACGATCCGTTCGCAATAATGTTTACCTCATATAAGTAATTGATTTTGTTTTTAATTGATTTTAAATTATTTCCTTGCTTCCTCTCATCCGTCTTGAAGTTTCAGTGTCACCATCTCATATCTTTGCACTCGATGGGGCGTCTTAAATTTGCATTCCATTATAAAAACGCATGTACGGGGGACTTTGTCGCCTCCTGTAATTACAATTAGATTTTAGCGTGCAGCAAAATCCTCACACGCAAAAGTTTTCACACGGCTCGCGAGTGCGCGCGCAACGGCCACTTTACGACACGCGCTTAGGGAAGCGCAATTTCAAACATTTCATTACAAGCACATTTTGCAATTCCCACATCCTGCATAAACCAGTGCTTCAGATACCACTATTTCTACATATTTTCGTCTCGCGCGAATACTTTGCTAGTAAAAAACCAAGAATAGAATGTCTTGTATAGGTAAATCTGGAATAAGAAGAAAATCAGAAATTACACTATCATGATACAAGCGGGTTTGGTATTTTAATGCGACCTTACCCGAGCTCGTTATGCAATAGTCTTGACATACAAAATATCGTGACTAGTTATGAGAAATGAAGAAACGTCTGTGAAATTAGCGATAACAAAAAGTTGTCCATGATTCAATCATTATTGATCTAACCTCGTTTTTTCAAACTCGGAGCTTATCACGAAAGCTCGCCAGCGCCTACGTAACGATTCGACAGGGCGAGTGCTTAATAAACATGCCGGGGGGCGCAAGCGAAGAGCGAAGCAACGGAAACTGATTGTGAAGAATCCGGTAAAGTAATCGGCTTATGGGATGAAGTTAAACAAATGTGTTAATGATAAACGTGCAATGTATTTTTCGTAAAAAAGCTTCGTCGTGTTCCGCCCAATAATTCAATAAACTGCACTGGCCCAATTACCAGACACGGCATTGTGAAGCGAAGTAAAAAAAAGTTTTCAAGACGCCGGAACCTTCCGTTAAGGCGATTTACCAATTCTTTCTGAGTAGGCATGATAACGGATTATAGATTTAATATCGCAGAAAAAAAAGAGTTCTGCGCAAGTAACACGGAAGAATGAGCTGAGCGCCAACGGAAATTGGCTTAATGATACATTAACTTCGCTGTCTATTATTTTTTCTAGCTCTACACGTAGAACGCCACCTGCACTGCGAAGCCAAAATTGGTAATTGAGCTTCAATGATCCTACAGAAATAATCTCGTGTGTCCATCAATATCTCTCGTCGCGAACTGTGCAAGTCATGCCACAAGAAAGGCCGAAGGAAGCGATGGATTGAAGTGAAAATGATTATTTAGAAAGTTCATTTTTACATAAATTTATTCAATGTTTATAGATTAATTTATTAAAATCTATCAGGCGCGTAGGACTGTTCGGATTTACAGTCACGAGTCACGAGGCATCAACTAACTGGAAATGAAGCTAATAAGGGGCCCAATTCTCATTATGGGCGAAACGGAGGATGCCGGTCGGTAGTGATTATGATGATGACACATTCCTTCCGGAACACGCCGATGCAAACTATAATTGCAAAATTTGTTGGGCATTGTGGTTATTTTGTGCACGCAGCTTCTTTCCTGCTGAGAGATGGTCGATTCCACTTTGGAGTAAAACTCTAATCTCTTTCGCTCCTTCAGACCAATTTGCACGAGCGCAAACCAATACCAATTCTCAATATAATCGAAACAATTTAACCACAATTTTTCGCTACCAATTCCAATTAAACCGGCTCCATTAACCGAACAATCGGGCTGATAATGGTTGTTTGAATAAAATTATACCAGCAGTAGGTTTTGTAATAAATGAAAGTGTTCTTCTTTTCGCTCCGCAGATCAATGCCGGGAACGTTAACCCGCCTCTAACAAGGCTAATGATGTAAGGATTAGTGTAAACATGGCTTAACTTATTGTGGCGGAGATAAATTACCTACAGCCATTAGCAGATAAGTTAATAATTAACTTCTGTGACTTAGATTTGTGGTTAATAAGTAAATAGGCTTTATCGCTTAATATTCAGACGATTTGTTAATTGGGTTCCCAGGTAATTTCAAGGGTCACTCCCTGAAGCCAATCTGCATGAGAAATGCTGTCGGTAAATTAGATTTGCGATCCGGGCTG
The DNA here is from genome assembly GCF_040115645.1 of Euwallacea fornicatus. NCBI lineage: Eukaryota > Metazoa > Arthropoda > Insecta > Coleoptera > Curculionidae > Euwallacea > Euwallacea fornicatus. The sequence continues at coordinate 2,620,718 of NC_089570.1, forward strand.
TGAAATCTGGATGTTCGCATGATGTACAGGGTGGCTCGAAGCAAAAACGGGCCAGGCTAAAATTCACTTATTCGTTTACGGATTTTGATTAGCTGAAAACCAAATTAAACAGTTTTTTCAGGATACTGAGTAACGTCAATTTCTTTTTTAATCCAACTTCGTCTGCTTCGCATTTCTATTTCGCAGCCTCACAGACAATACCATATTTTTTTACATTTTTTCTTAGAAAATGTTTTTCCGGCATTTGATGATGTATGACAAGTTAATGCTAAAACAATGTTTAACTGAAAAAAGTGGAAAATTTTCAACGATATGGGGGTGACGTATAATTTTAACCCTTTGCACTCGTGTTCGTACTTGAAGAGGCTTCACTCAACTCGGAATTAATTTCGTGTTCAACCAAAATAAAAATATTTTTGTTCGAAAACATAATAACCTAACTTGCTGGTTCAGTAACTAAAATTAATAAATGCATAATTCTTTCTTTCGCTTCACCCCCTTGAACAGCGAAGATTTATTATACAGGGTGTGTCAAAGCATGCTTCCACAAAAGAAGAATGTAATTCCTGGGCTCATTGCAAGACAAAACGTTCCTATTAGCACGGGCCCGCAAACGCACCGTTTTCGAGATACAGGGTGTTAAAAATAAAGTTTTTTTTCAGTGTTTTTACATTTTAGGAACTGAGGTACAGATTGAGCTTTTGTACGCATATTATCATTAATGTTAGGTAATTTTGGGCGCTAATTCATTTTTTTATGGGCCAGCGGCGGAAATTTTAATGCTTTCGTGATAAATATGTGATGATAAACAACAATTAGTGTTGTTACTATCATTTTTACCTTCGGAGACGACATACGAGTGCCAAGAGTTAACTCGCCAAAAATTAAGATCTGAGAGGTTGCTATAACATTGTATTGAGCAATGTTTTAAAATTTTCAAAAAGTAAAAAAAAGCTTCATTCATCATTCAATATTCATATATTAGGTATATACATATGTATAACACAAGTATGAAAAATTAATGAATATTTATTCATGAATGAAAAAAGAAACGTTTTTATTTATCTCATCGTTTGCGTACATAATCTGCAAATCATTTTTAAGGGAGCGTTAAAGTATTGCCTAATATGATGTTACAATAACCGCTCATATGTTAATTTTTGGTGGATTAAAGTGATATGTCGCTCATAACTCATAGTGTTCAAATTTTTAAATTTTTTTCAATTCAGAAATATTTTCTATTAAAAATTAAAAAAAAAAAAAATATGGAATTCTATTTCAAATTCTAAAATTGACACCTGAAGCTGAAAAAGTTAAGGTAAAAAAAATCGAATTTGGCGTTACTTAGTAGTCTGAAAAATAGAATTTCATTTAGTTTTTCGTTCAGCACCATCCGTTCCTAAATAACGAAATTATAGCTTCGCCCATAATTTTTTGAGACCCCCTGTATGAACGATAATAACTTGTCTGTGAATTTTTGCAATAAGCTGCGAGGCTCGTTGTAATGCACCCTAGCTTTCGGAATAATTCAAAAATGATGCGAGATATTAATGAAAGACAAAAAAGGATACATTTTCTAAATTGAATGTGCCCTTCGAATTTCAAAAACATTGGCGCTGGGTAGCCTACGGCACAGAAGGTTCAGGGAATTAATCAGCGCGTGACCATCGGAATAGCATCCCCTGTGAAACTGAGAAAATTTTTTATTGGACAATGTGATGGTGGATACTCAAAACCCATAAAATTTCACTAAGATGGTTTAATTGCTGCGGAGAAGTTATTAAACTTGAATTGTTTAAATATAGCTTCACACATCCCTCCTTTTGAATAAGTCTTCCCTTACGGACCTTTCACATAACAAACCGGTCTCATCTGTCCTCGTGGAAATAATGGTAAATTCTCGTCATAGTTAATTGGAACACCCTGTATGCAAGCAAACATCAAAATCTGGCTAATAGGCAATTTTCTCCGATGTTGTTAAAACATTTTTATCTCGAACTTTAGTGGTCATTTCGATGCTAAACGTCTTATCGTCCATATTCTAAAATAGGTTTTTTCTACTGTTATTACTGCGGTTAAATTAAAAATAATCAGGAAGTACTTTCATTCGGTCGTAAGTACATGTGTACTTACTTCTGCGAAAACGATAAATGGGCCAATTTCCTATACGTAGATGTACGTGTTGGGAACGATAATTTTCCACAAAACATAAAATTGCACTTAGACCGTTAAAAGAATGCTGGTTATAAATACTTTCTTTTTGGAAAATGAGCTAATAATCAAGTGAAATAATTAGATTGTTAAATCACCTGCTTTTAGCTCATGCAGGCATTAAAAGAAACGAGATAGGGTTTACCCAGATTTGAAAGTCATGTGGTAAAAAGAGCGAAAGCAAGAGCTTGAATTATTCGTCAAGCATTGTTTTGTCAATTCAGGCCCTTCTAATCAACCGACATGCTGATACATACGTACAACAACTTCCCTGTTACATCCTTCAACGAGAATTAGAGACGACTTAATGCTGTTCGTATTACTTAAGTCCTCGCGCAAACCTTACTTTGACAATTTTACAGCACGTTCCACATTTTTTTTTTTTTTTAATTGATAAATGCTTAGATTGCCAAGTGAAATGCGAATCATCAATAACTGATGCTCCATCAAGCAGCGGTTCAATTAAGTTCCATTACTTAAAAGCGAGAAAACAACTTCAACCTTAGCTAATCCCAAGAAACTTTAACTAAAGGAGCTGTTCCTTCCGAGGTTCGCTCTCATGTGGACTCGTGTCTCTCATCGACAGGACGTTGGAAGGGAAAACGAAAGGGGACCGTTGCAGAAATGTCATTTCTACGGTGGCCAAAAGAAAGGAACTAATGGAGCGTGCCGCTTCTTAAGAAGAACAAGAGGACAATAACGCAATAACCCAATGAGGAAAAGAATCTGGCGGAATACGCCCCAATAATAGGGGTGCAATAGACCCTCGGTGCTCGAAAGAAGACGATAATTTGGATTCGTAGAAATACAAAGAGCAACATTTTAACGTCTCCTCGACACTCCAGATATATAAGGGGGAGTTCCGGGTCGTTGAAGGTCAGTTCCTTAAGTATCCTGAAGTTTTTAGTGAGTAGGCGCTTCGGTGAATCCCACACTGCCTGGCCGCCACGACAACAGGTCGAGTGCCTTTTGAAGATTTTCTTCGTGTAAAAAAGATAAACTCATGAGGAGCTTTGGTATTTACAGTTTAGCAGTGCACATTTGTCGAATCCACAATTTATTGCGAGTATGGTGAGGTTGAACTTTAGTTGGTTCATTCGAACGAATGCGAACTGAACAATGCGACTTTTGACAAAGAAAACTGCGCTTGCGAAAACTCTTTTCTGTTTTTTCCTTTCTTTTTATTTACGAGGAAAGGTTTGGGGAGTAAACGCGAAAAAAACGAATATTAGTGCTTTAATGCTCGCTTAAAAGCGCATAAGTTGAAAGTTGTTTGACTTTTCCTCTATTAGATATTCATAGAATTTCGAGTAAAATCCAAATATAGTTAAATATTCAGGTCTCAGCCTAGACGTTCGGTTTACAAAAAAATTAATAATAAATGAGAATAGAAACCCAGCAAATAAACCAGTTATTCTGAGCAAAACTCTTACAGATACGAGGATTATGTGCCTATTCTTACTAACAGGTTTTCGATTTTCATCAGCCCTAATTTCCATAGATATTTTGGTATTAACATAATGAGGTACCATCATTTATTCAGGTTCCCAAACCAAAACGAACGAAATTCTCCGCCATATCCTGATACATACCATCAACTAACGTGTTGTGTCTCACCGCATACCAACCATGACAATTGCGTCACATCATCACACACCAGAATAAACTGTATCTAAGCATTAGTCATGCTTATTGGTTGTCATTCGTGTGTCTTATTATTGTTATTATTAATAATTCTGGGTATCCAAAAACTCTTTAGTTAGTCACTTCCTTCTGCTGGCATTGCACCGATGTCTCGACAATAGGATGCAACACTTAAATTATCATGGCTACAGATCGAATGAATGTCAGCAAGGTCTCAAAAAGGGAGCATTATTGATCTAGTACATTATTGTTGTTAGCTCGTCAGTTAAGGTCAGTCTGAAGAACGTTAGCAAAATGTGACATTTTTGCGGCGCGCTTTTCGGAAACTTCGAGGTAGTACCGAAATGCCAATGATACCGTAATAATGTTGCTGCAGCGGAAGAAGTACTTTTCGGCGTTGGAATACATAATATGTACCACTTAACTGTATTGCTACCAAGCGCATTACGCCTGCGTTAAATCCGTAACGCAGCAGTGGCTTAATGCTAAGCCCACTTTATTTATGCAACACAAATGCAGAGGCGTTTAAAATTTATTCCTGCACTTGCAAAAAGTTATTTTAAGAAAGTGAAAGTGCACTTTGAAGCGCATAATATATTCCTATATCCGGAAATCACACAAAGTTCATCAGCTTTAACTTACCATCGGCAGTAATCCAATAGCGAAGAATAGCAAAGAGCATGGTATCCAATGGGAATTGACCCGACTTCTAGTCATTTTCCAGTTAATTATTTACCCAGCTTTGAAGGAAATTATGCACCTGTGAAGATCAAATCACATGTCAGATCATCGAAACGTAAAGAACTTCACCGACCCACGAGCACTTCGTGCCTTTCGTATGCCGCGAATGATGGTTCAGTGCGATTGTTTCACGTTGCTTTTCTGACCACGAGTTGAAGTCCCTCTGGGTAGTAGGGATGTGCCTTTGATCGACAAGCTTGATTACCTCGGCTTGATACGTAGAGAGGTTAGTAGTCGATGCGTTGTCGGACGAGGACGAAGCGACGTACTAAGAGTAGAATATAATGTGTTGAATGCTCAGGAATTTAAAAATTAGAAAAAAAAATCGTATGAATGAATCTCGTCGCACGTCGAGGGCTTTAGAAAGTTTTCATTAAATATACTAGGTGATTCTATGCAATAGGTCGTGAAACACAACCAATGGCAAAACCTCCATGAACAATCATCTCTTAGGTAGTTTAAGCTATGGTTTTTTTCAGAAAATGCCCTGTATGTTTACAAGGAGTTTTTTCCGATTTTTCGTTGAAGTATAATCCGCAAAATTTTGTCTGCAGAAATTTCCATCACCCTGCATGTGGACCAAAGTCCCTCTGCATAGTAGAGATGTGACTTTGGTCGATGAGCTTGACTGCCTCAGTGCATTCCTCAAGCTAGACCTTCCAATTTATTAGTCAACCATAGCATGGTTTGGGATAATTAGGTACCACGCGAAGTTTTTCTATGTAAAAATCCTTGACGGCGAAATCTAATTATTTACAATTACAACTTTTAGCCTTTTTTGCGGAAGATACAAAGATAATGGATAACTACGAGTAAAACTGGTTTGATGCTGTTCTACGGTTGTTATTGGTTACTACCCGAATTAAGACTGCATTGGTTACAGAGGCGTGTGGCATGAAGATCTATTACAAAACGTCCTTTACGCTACGGCTTAATTTTCAAATTTTCCCACCTCGATGCAATTGAGAGAACACTCTGATAACTTGAATTATGATACTCTAAAATGACTTCGACGAGTTGAATGTGTTTTAGATTAAAAATGGAAATAATATTGGCGAAAATGATCATTTCTAGACATCATTTTGTAAATATTACGCAGACTGGTACCGTAATTATGATAAAATTGTAAGTTTGGCCTGGTTCAAACGAGAACTCGGTAGGAAGAATTACTTCTTCACCACATTGTCAAGAATTCACGTATGTAATGATGAAAACTGGTAGATCTATTAAAATGATAAAAACGAAACTATCGCAGGAAAATATTTTTTTACTTTTATCCGATGGCATTTGTGTAAAAAACTGAGAAAGGAAAAATATTGAAACAGTCGCGAACAGAGTGTTCATTTTGACCTGATTAGCTTCATGCGCGTACATTTTGTTTCTATTAAACCATTAACAAATAAACGCAATTTCGACATGACAGCGATTTTTTTTTAACGTTCATATACAAAATAAACTTTTTTTTACAAAAAAACACTGCTTTGCATAAAGTTATTTCATGAAACGAACACACGAGCAAAAGGCTTACGTCGATGAAAATTTCATTTATCATCCGAGCATAACTCACGCATCGAAAATTCTACATAATTTTAGAATATCCATTTATAGTTACAAACGACCATCAAGAGAGGTCGCTCCAAGTACTGGTGTCGCGTCGTCGAACTATTCTTTGCATTATTCACCTAAATGAGCCCATTAATGTTAACAAGTTTTTTATGTTGATATTGAGATGCACTGTGCCATTTTACAAATCCGATTTAACATCTATCGCTCATGAACGCGATCGAAGTTGACTTTAATTTATTGTTAAACCTAAGGCTTGAGAACTCGATGCACTCTACAACTGCATTGAGCGAAACGGGTGCCTAATGCGATGGTCAGTAATACTGGTAAATTGTTTCATTGACAAACGAACGTTTTTCCTTGCAAAAAAAGTTTCCTATTTTATCGTAGATGGGGAAATCCGATTTTCAACAGTTTTCGAAACGATGACGTTTGACATATTACACTTCTGACATTTTTCTACGGCTTTAACTTTCGAACGGCCAAAATAGGAGTAAAACACATAAATATTACATATTTTAACTTGTGAAGCTCTCTCTGATGGCATAGTTTTCTTAGTTTGACATGTGTCAAAATTTTTGATGTTCAAGTGCCGCCACTTCGACAAAATTTATCCGATTAACGTTTATATTGGGCCACATTTTTAAACTTTTCCCGATTACAGCTTCTCTGTAATAAGTCAATACGGTTCCTAAAAGGCCTGTATACTGTCCCCAAAGGAGTTCACTAATAAAAAACAATATATTTCAACAAAGAAGGCTCAACTGATTTTTTTAATTTTACATTAATCATTTACAAAAAATTGAGGGCCTTCAGAAATTTTTCTGCGTTATTTTTTAATTTTCCGGGTAAACGACTTGATATATTGCTGGTAGATTACGCTTAACTTATTTTAATTCGGGGCTTTAGAAATTATTATTTTTTTAATTTCATGTTTTAAATTACAATCAATTTTTTTTTTAATTTAAATGTTCTTGAGAAACTACATAATTCCAAAATCTAATTCTCTGTATGGCCCTTTAAAACCTAATTAATATTCGCCAACAACTGTGGCGGCATCATTTTATTTATGGGTCTCCCAAAACCCAATAATCGACCATAGCCAGGAAGGGAAATATCGACCACGGTTTTCCCAAGTTTCCCGTACTGAGGCGCTGTTATAGTCCGCATAACACGAATTTACGCTCAGTTCACATTTACCCTCATTAACGGAAACTCCGGTTTCTACCCCCCGTGCCCGTAGAATATATATTTTCCGAAAATTATCCGGTTTTCGACAACTCATCGTCTCTTCGAGAGTAAGTATCAATAAAATAACTTTAAATTTCAGTAATGAGGTTCATACCATACCTGCGATTCAGCGATTGCCTGGCGATGATAAAAGTCTACTAAAACTTAGATTCTGGCGTTAAATAATTATTATCAATTAATCCAGAATAAGTAAAATACGAATTAGGGTTTTGAGGAGTTTCAGCTTAAATTTTTTTGAAATATTTCCATTTTAAAACGTGCGGAATCAACTAGTTTTAGGTTATGAGTCCGCGTATGTAAGGCCGGATCAATAGGGGGTTGAGAAGGCATCTGTGCTACATTGGAGGGGTGAAAGCTTTGGCACAGACTGAACAAGCTCGAAAGGACAAACTGTGCCATACCGAATAAAATCAAATAAGGGGGATAATCAATCTTAGATTTTTTTTATTTACGAGGTTATAATTGCGGGTATAAAAATAGAAAATATGTCGTTTTGGGGGCTGCGAAATATCCCTGACACATCGACGGTCGTAAATTATATTAATGTATGTTGGGAAAGCCTCTGCGGGGGTTGACAATATCTGAAAATTAGTTTTTAATGCCGCAAAATAAATTTAGAGGCGACTAATGAGAGCCGTATTGATTTTTAATATTTTAATTAACACCTATGGAAATGTTCAAATGTTGCCGACCGAGGAGTCTGGACTAATTTGAATCATCGCACATACAGGGAAGATTGAATTTTTTAGAAGCAATGGAACTCCCGCTATTACGTCCGGAAAAACCTTAAGATCGTTTTTTGGTCGCATGACTAATCAACGAAGTCCGACTCCTCTCCAATTTTTTACTTTCATATCTAATTCATATCAAATTTAACGATTTTTCTCCCTTATTCAAATTGGATTCGGTTTGTTACCCCTAAAAAGCCACCGACACTAAACGTTTGCATATTCTGCAGTTACGATAGAAACCACACTACGAACCTTAAAACTATGGAACTTCTCTGTTTGGAAAACCGCTTCAACTTTTCGATTAAGACAAATGCGTTATTTCAACCTCAAGAAGTTGCAGTAGATTTTTCCAGGCCCGTTAGGGACAATCTGCATAGAGCAAACATTACGTCGGAAGCAACTTCGCAAGCTTTCATTATCGTTAGCCTTGAGCTCCCTCACCTTTAATACCTATCCATGTTTGTAGTTTTACAGAGCTTTACGGATCCGTTAAATATTTTACGAAATCATTACGGCATTTGCGGATTTAACAAACATTTCATTTAATAAATCCGTAATTGGAAATAGAAGGTTGCATTCTAAATTTCCATCTGCGCCTCGTTGAAATCGTCAACATATACGTTTCAACGTTTCTGAATTCGATCTGCTTTTTTCTCGAGTTAATCGGGTCTCCGATTTATGGGATAAATTATCCCTAATTCCATTAGCAGGTTGCATCGATAATTCCAACAAGCGCAAAGGCAAATCGCGTTTTTTTCCCTACATGTTATTTGTTTAATCTCGTGAGAAATAAGGAGAGGCCTCATAAATTCCAACATGTTTTAAGCTGCAAAGCGCAAAGCTCTTGTATCATTTAATTAAAGGCTTTTATTCGGGGACCTATTAATCAATAGCGTAAACGTGGAAAAAAGCAGAAACGGGAACAAAGATACAAAGTCGCGATTTCATTCAGGTGAGTTGTTTCGTAATCCGACCCACCTCTGCCTTTTCGCAACAGGAAACTCTACGGAAAATATTTGCCTTTCTTCCTCGAACGTGCACTACAGTAAGTAACCGGGGCTAGGAATAAATATAGCGAATATACATATATTTGTTTAAAAAGCATGTTAAAGAATCTAGTACATTTATTAATCTTCAGCTGGTTATTCCAACATTTCGCTCCTCCTTAATTCGATTCTTTTGTCTAAGCGGATTAAAATTAGCATAATGACTTCTGGATTCCAACGAACTTATTTCTTTGGGTTCTGAAGATTCTAATTAACGAAGCCCATTACTACGACCCAACTAAATATTCGTAAGGAAAATTTTTGGGAAATCCACCTGAACGTTTTGATTCTGTTCAAGGTGCTAGAAACGTCACAAAGTCCACTATCCGCGCACGCGCAAGGCAAAGAAATACCAAAAATACAATTCGTTGACATGTCTCCTGTAGATCGAAGATTAAGATAGCAGATGACGAAAAAGAAACGTTTAAGCTAGATGAAATTCGGAATTAGACACAAATGCGCGCGTCGCACGCGTCCGGCATTGAAGGCCCCCAGGTCCTAATAGGAATTTTGCGGGGTGAAGATGACCGAAGACCCCAAAATGAACTCGCAATATCCAAAACAATCACTGCTGTTGCTCGCTGACGTTCAAAAAGGAAAAAGCGCTTTTCGTGAAAAATTAAAATCGATGAGAAACGATTATCGGTTGCGTGGGTTCTTGAGAAAATGGAGTTTAACCTTTTAACGTCGCTTTTATGCCTCTGCGCACGTAATGCTCAGCGATGTTGCTAATGCAAATTTGTTTGGGGGTCCATTAGTGAAAACTGAACTAGCGGTGACCTCTAGAAGCAGAACTTCCCATTCCTATTAGAACTCACAAGTGAACATGACCCCGATGTTTAGAACTAACGTTGTTAAAAACTGCTTGTAATAAGTCTTAAAATTTTCTTTTCAGACACCTAGACGTTTCCGCGTGTTCTTTTAACCCAAATCCGGTGGTACTCAAGACGCAGACGTAGAACGTCGCGTCCGGCAGGGACCAGTGCGATAAAGCCTCCGGCAAAATTAACGAGTGTGGCAAGTACTGCGGCCAACCCGCCAACGGCCCCACCATTTCGTTCAGCAGCTTCCGTCAGTCCTTCACCTCTAATGTTAATTACTTGAAACGGAGGTTCAGCTCCGGGGACCTATCCTCGGAGTGTGAAGATGGCGACGCTCACATCGACCCCTACGCCAAACCACCTCCGGTCACCTCACAACCACAGGTCAGTTTAATGAAAATTTACAGAACCTCCTTTAGGGAATTAACGGTATTTCCTTTGGCCCACTTGCGGACCTGGTCATATCAGAATTCAATATTCCAAGTGATAAGATTTTAATCAGGGACCTAAGGCAGTGCGGTGAATCTTGCGTATGGTTGCGGTCGTTCAAGGCACCATGCAGGTCAGTGTTGCGCTGTCTTGGTCAATCTTAAATTCCCAAACCTGGAAGATGATAATTGAGCATGTTTCTTGGCAATGACGTTAAAATAATATGATCAGCTCCAACGGATCTCCAGATTATTGCGATTAGGGTTAATAGTCTCTTCGGGTTACTAACCATGATCCCCGTGCCAGGTTATTGGGTTGGTAGGCATTTGGGATGGAACACAGAGAGGAATTCTATTCGATTTTTCGCCATATTGAACGAATTAAGAATGAGAGGGGCAGATAACGATCGATCACTACAGCATCGGTGCTAGAAATTCGTAGAATAACCGAAGCATCTTCGGAATGTCACATCGCTATATAAAATTGCAATCGATAATTAGTCTTATCATTCCAGGGACCTCCTCCTCCCCCTCCCTCTCAGTCGAGCACGAGTGGGGATTTATCGCTTAATCTTCGACCCGGGTCGAAGACGACTAGTGCACCAAGCTCACCTGCAAAATCGCGGGAGAGTCTTCTTCAGCGCGTACAGTCTCTGACTGGTCAAGCCAGAGACCAAGGGGCTTCCATTTTAGGAGCAGCAGTTTCAAGGTAGGTTTTGTCTGATTTGGTCGTCACAATAGTTTAAAATAGGAAATTTAAGCGGGATTTTAACGGTAGAATTGGAGTTTTTGCAGCGGCAACGCAAAAGAAGATACGGGGGCATTTCATTACGAAACGCGACGAATCCTAAAAAACGAAAAAATGAAATTCTCTCGAAGTGGCAGCGTTTTCCGAAATATTCTATCATACATTTTTGGTGGCATTCGATGTTTAGAACCACCTCCCGAAGCATGGCTAGGCAGCTCGGAGACACCCTGTACGTCAAAAACCGAAAAATGCGAAAACGCCTCGTTTTATCGTTCTCAGGCTTTATTCAATTCGGATATTTGTCTGGATCGAGAATGAGAATCTTTACCGTCATTTTTCACGCTGATCGAGGGGTAGCAATATTTCAAATTCGCCTTTATTTGAAATTCCTCCTTGTTTTCACTTTCGCACTAATAATTTTGAAATGGAAAACGCCTAAACTTTAACTAATGTGCCTACACGCAAGTTTTGAGAATAAGATTTGAATATTTCTCGAAATTTCGTTCGTTTCAAAAACCCGTTATAGGTGGAAAGATATCGGTGCTCTTTTGAGCCTCAATGTACGGCGTCTGAGAGAACAAGTTTATCAAATTTTGGCGGAAACACGAGGGATGTTAGAAGTGTCGCGACGTCGGACTGGGTCTTCGAGACTAACCATCTAGGAACCAAAGGTCCCTTGCTAGAAATATAGAATGAGGCGACTCTTCTTTCGAAGAGCATTCTAACACCTTTGAGCTTTATTGCACTCAAATAGAAACATCACTTGACAGGACATTCATCCACTCAAGGGGTGAAACTATTCATGTATTCCGATCGGCTATCAATTGAAAACACTGGAAATTGCTCTCAATGATGACGATATCGATCCATGTTTTCTCTTAGTAACTCATTTTCATTTCGTTCGAAACTCTATACGACTCTATTTCCACTTTCTTAGAGACTCTTTTCGGCTAACGCTTTTACTGTTAATAATTGATAGGCCCAGGTGTTGCTTCTGATAAGGGCACCTCTACAACGGATTGGTTTTCTCGAGACTTCCTCCGTTTATTAGATTGCGATCCCCGTAGACTCAATTTCGCAGATCGATCCATGTGTGCAGCTGACTGCGATCACAAAAATGGACCGAGTTTATTAATTAGTAATAGCTCTCTTTTTGCGGATTTATTTTTAGTTATAGATGATGGGAAGTGTGCCACGAAGCTTCATTGAGTAATATCGATTCATCACGAGAAGGTGAAATTACGTATCACCATCGGAGTTAGTTTTGTCCGCTGGGTACCATGGAAACACCACGCTTTCGTGGCCGTCGAAGCAGGGCATTTGCCAATTCCTCCGTTTTCACGTATGCGGTACTCAAATTCCCAAAATGTCTCTTTGCTAAAACTACCCGGACTTTGGCATATCACCAAAATTCTCCTCCCTCCGAAGTTGTCTCCGAACGCGGGACCTAGATCTCGCGTAAGGAGCTCCGCGGAACCTCACAATCTTCCTTTCTGTCAAATTCCCGTGTCATTTCTCTTACAGTTCCGTTCTTTTCCAGTGCTACTCGTGTAACGTCGGTAGTCTCAGGCCGACATCTGAGCCTGCTGGTGATCGACGATCAAAACACCGATTGGAGCAAATACTTCAGGGGAAAACGAATCGGAGATTATGAGATCAAAGTAGAACAAGCAGAATTCAGGGAACTCACGATTACAGCGAATTCAGATGGCGCTAACGTATCTATGGCCGTTTACAGGACCGGCACGAGGGTGGGCCGATCATTTAGGCCTGATTTCTTATTGGTAAGAGAATGTGCGTTTTTAATTCAATGTGGTTCGATTCTCCGTGAAGCGACGTTCACCGAACATGAAGAGACCGCAGGTCGGCATTCGCTAAACTAGTTCGTCCCAGTTTTATTTAGGATAATCGCGCAGGGTTATCTACTAAGTGCTTATGTAAAGCCTAGAAAATCTACATTTAATTGCTCATTAAACGGGCGCAGCTGAAAACACAATATTCCATTGGTTTGCTGAACAATTAGATAAGTAGCACAACAATAACCTGGCCTATTTCTCTTTTGTGGAGTAAAGCTGGGAGAAATTTACTAGCATGGGAACAAAATTGTACTTTCGTATGTCCATATTTTCGCTCCGGGCTTAGAAGTAGTGAAATATCCAACTCACCCTACTCAAACGTGGAAAGCGACTCAACGAAACATATTTCAAAAATCCTTCATTTAATATGTGCCGACGTCATTAAAATATATCCCTTCTTGTATATCTCCATTATGATAATTTATTATCTAACTTGTATGTAATTCTACTAATGACAGCACGCTAACGACCGTACTTTTAACGTACGGCCACTTTGTTAGACACCTACACTTTCCTTTATTCAACAAGAAAGGGGAGTTTTTATTAGAATATTTTCAGCATTTGATCGACATATGTGCAATCAGCTATTCATTCAGGTACTTATTGGAAATATTAGTGCACCTCTAAACGGGCCTTACAGAATTTCCATTTATGTCTAATTCATTTTCGGGGTATTTTTATCTTTTTGCACCCCGAAACGGGGCGACCGAATGTGGGTTTTAGCTCGCAATTTGAGAATGATAAAATTTTTGTTTTTGGTCACAGGGTTTGTTGTTCCTTTTCTATTAAATTAGATAATTCTCACGTGGAAAGGCGTTTTTCCAGCGAAAAAGCACCATTCCTTAATTTGCTAAATATGGCCCCAAAATAGAAGAAAAGTAAAAAAAAAGTTAACCATACTATTTAATACTTATTAGAAAGCTTTGTACAATAAAGGATGAACTATAAATATTAGGAGTAGAAATATATGCAACTAACACATAATAAATTAATATCAACATCAACAATGCCGTTAATAGATTAATAAAAAGGTATTTATTGCAAATCCTTAGAATCTCGCGTTCGCGCATTGATTCGGCACCTTCTTCAGGAACCTGGCGCCCTTCAGTAAATAGAATATTCACCCTTGAAACAATGCAAATACGCGGGGTGTCTACTAAATGATAGCATTAGTTTCAAGGGGTGATCCCTTGTCACGTTTTATGAAAAAAAAGTGCTAATAAACGTACACTCTATCTCACTTCGTCTTCGTGGTACAGGGTGTCAAAGTTATTTTTCCGGTTTTTCATAAATAGTTTCGGACTTAAGAGCAATGTCTCGATAAAGATCGGCATCCGGGAGTTTTTCGAGACGAGAAGTTCAAATGTGATATCGGTTTTTGCCGCAATACGTAGGGGCGCACCTGCGGCAATGGCCTTGCGTTAAGTTTGCCCCAACATTTTTAGGACCCTGTATTTTGACGCCTAATGGATCTTCGCAAAAATCCGCTCCTCTGTCGTATTTTTGGAAATTGCCATTTACTTGTTGTTCGGTCAAGACATTCTCGTTTTGAAAAAAATGACATAACGTGCACATTTCACATGCGACAAAATTCACTCGCCCTCTTATGGTCACCCAGTTCTGCAGTTTTAAATCATCTAATATGTACAAGAAAAGCTTCCTCTCAGGCTCGTTTTTCCAAAAGAACTCGAGATTTGTCCGCCGTGATTTATTCTATTTAGATAACAGTCACGTATGACACGAAATTTTACTTCTTAGAAATTTCCCTCAAGTAAGCTTCAACTGGCATTTGCATACAAATACACGAAAATATATCATGAGGAAGACTTTTGCCAAATTTCAGGTAAGGCAGAACTTGCGAGATGCCGGAGAGGACAATAAGAAATTGCTGCTGGCCTTAAAGTTGGGCGGAGTTCCTAGCATCAACAATCTAAACGCAGTATACAACTTCCAGGTATTAAATCTCATTATTTCATTGGAGTTCAAAACTTTGCTAAATTGAAATCAATATATTGTTCTCAATCTGCGAGTGTTAGAATTTTGTGGTCACGTTAAACTTAAAAGCTTGCACAAGTATTTTGGAGTATCGATTTCAAATTTAGCAAGTAAGCTAATGTGTTTTGTACGTGTTTTCCAGTAACGTTATGTTAGTATAAGTTTCCATGAGTAAGTCCGGGTTAAAGTGATATTGCTTCAACCACCGGCTTTTCTACGCGTTGGAATATTAACTACAAAATGTTCATAAAATGCGCTACTCATAACTGAATAATTTATGATACACCTTTCTCTTAGAACGTCTTCCTTACTAGTACGGATATGAAATGAGGTTCGAATTCAGAGAGGGGTTCTTAAGCAGGTTATAAAATGGTTTAATCATTTTCCTCGATGTGATTGCATTGGTTTCGTGATGTAATTTTCTTAGCGAAATTTTTCCGACCCAATTTACTTGTAAAACATGCATTCCCAGAAAAAGTTTTTATAGCAGTTCGGGCGACTGAGTCTCACAAATGTAAATTTACAATTGAAAGGGCAGATCGGTGCTCATGAGGTTTGTTGCCATCTACCCTGTTCTTATTTGTTTGTATCTCTAGGACAAGCCTTGGGTATTCGGCCATCTGGTGCAACTGCAACGAAGACTGGGTAAAGACAACTTCCCCCTCATCGACCAAACTTTCTACCCGGATAACACCGAAATGGTAAGTTACTCTCTTTTGTCTAAGGACTTTAGTAAATACCTGTTTAAAAACAATTTAAAAATGTTTAACAATAACGCGAATCCTACAAACTAACTGTGTGGTCTCTCTCCCACGCCAGACCTGCAAGATGTCAACTGCTTGTTCTTGTTCCACATGCAGGAACCGTGTGCTTGACGTAAACAAATTCCCTAAAAAGTGTTCCTGAATTTTACCGTTTAAGACATAAATCATACTTACATCGCGGGTTTCGCATTCACTTTTCCATATGCAGCTATCTTTCGGCCTAGACTTGCTGCACCAGCCGAATGTGCAGTTTTTGATCTTGCATTCGCACCCTCTCTTGTAAAGCATCCTTAAACCTTTTCGTTGCCTCTTGGAGAGCTCATTCCATTCTTTGATCATGTTGCAAATATTGACTTGGGCCTGGAAATATTTTAATTCATAAAAAATGCAGCACGGGCTGATTAATTTGTGTAAAAAGTTTTATTAAGGATTTTCAGATACAGGAGGATACCGGTAAACATTTTTCGGAACGGAAATAAATCTCTTAAAACGCGATGCTTCTCCAAACGACGCCGGCGATTTTATCAGACATTCTATAAATTATGTTACTTTTCCTCTCAGGGAGAATAAAAATCGATCAAGTATATTTGAGCCAGTTTCACATTACATTCCAGGTTTCTGAGTACATAGGTAGTGTCCCCGAGCTTGCGAATTATAATGGCACGCTAAGGGTACACGTCGTAGACGAGTCCAATTATTTCCGTATAACTTCAATTTGAGATACACAGGGTGAATCGGGAGGATCGTGCCAAACTTCAGGAGCGTGTTGTACATGAAAAATAAATGTAAAAAAACTCAAATGTTGTCGTCCGATTTTCGTTTGTTTGCAAGTTACAGCGTAAATAAAATTAAAACATAAAATTTAAAAAATTTATAAATTTCATAAGAAATTCCATAAATTAACGTTTGGATACCATAGTAAGTGTTCAAAAATATTTCCATTAACTTCTAAATATTTTCGGCTTCGTCCATGAAGAGCATTCGTTGCGCCCCTGATTGTTTCATGTCTTTCTTTAATGGCAGCTGCAGCATTTCTAACGCGTTGAACTAGAGCATCTTGAGTGTCCATTTTTACTCTGTACACTTCAGTTTTAAACCAACCCCACAAACAATAGTCCAGTGGTGTGAGGTCTGGAGACCTTGGAGGCCAACTAACAGGGCCACCACGACCAATCCAACGTCCAGGAAAGGTACGTTTATGGTAAATAGAATCCTAGTTAAAAAAATTTATTTACGCCATAATTTGTAAACAAACGAAAATCGGATAACAACATTTGAGTTTTTTTACATTTATTTTTCATGTACAATCCTGAAGTTTGGCACGATCCTCCCGACTCACCCAGTATAAAAAAGTTTGGGAAAACAGGACTTTTTTCACATTATAAATTGAGTTAACTGGACATTCCTTCACGTTCCGAACGATTAGCCCTAGTCTGGACTTGACTGAGCATATAAGTGGAACTCGGAAGCGTCCAGAAGAGAATAGATTTTTGTCCTCTCGATTGTCCCAGTTGCGATAATGAGCCAAATCGTGGCATTACTGTCTATAAATGTTTTTTTTTCAGAAATAGCATACACGCGACATGTTTATTCAACTGTTCATGTCATGCCAACATGAACGATAAATAATCAGGTTCTAATAAATTACGCTAAAAATACATAAATCAAATGTCGTTGTTTCCTCATGCATATTTCATCGTAGCTATATCAGCAATACAGCAACTTTCCAGTGGGGCGACACAGTTCTCCTAGGTTAGTAAGAATATCAATTCAAAAACCAAGAAGTTCCGACACAATCCATAAACAAGTACGTCGGAACATGAATCACTTCGTGCTACAATAACGTTGCGCTCCTTGAAGCTTCAGCATGGTATCGATGGAGGGTTCTGCCGCAGCTACCGGCTGCTGTGCAGACACCCGGTGCCTCTTAACGCTATTTCGGCGCACGTGCACAATCGACGGAAGAAGGTTCCAACTGACAAGTGTGACGAAACCGGTCTTGCAGCGTGGGAAGCAAACACTTTTTCGGAATACGAAAAACGACGACTTTATTTCCATGGCTGTGCAAATAGCCGTCCCGTGCAGGCATTCATGAAAGTTGTGTATAAAACGCCGCGAAAATTTTAATTCATGCTATACGTCTTATCAAAGAAAATACGTAATATGATTAAGTTTCAGACACGGTTCCTTGTCAGCAACACTGACAAACTCAATTATTCAGCAACGTGGACGTTGCATCATGATTTCACAACTTTGAGAGTCTAAAAACGTTTGCTTGAAAACTTCATTGCAATTCATTATGCCACTTCAGGCAGAATTACACGTTTTATGGAATATAAAAACCGAACGATTTTTTTTTTACGGCTAAACAAAGGGCCCCGCACTGAAATCGATAAGACTTTTGCCCGAAACGCTGTGAAAATTGCAAATCGTTCTTGTACGCGTAATCAAAGAAAATGCATAATAAAATTAAATTCGAGGCATAGTGCCTTGTCCTTTGTTCCAACAGGAATAAAATTAAATTGCTCCACTCGCAGCTTTTCCCGAATTCTACGTTCAGTTTTAGTCCAGAGAAGTGTACTGCCGATTCTCGACTTCCGAGAGTGAATCAGTTGCTTTTGCAAAACCTAATGAGGAAAATTACACATGTCAGAATCGAAATTTCTAGTACCGGTCGAATAGGGACCATACATGCATCATAAAAGCCGTCTTATGCATACCGCCATAATCGTCGATTATGATGCATGCATATTAAAAAGGGACTTTCGCACGTATTAGGTACAGTAACTCCTACGAGCGCTTTTGTGTGTTAGATTCGCTGTTTTCTATTCCGCTAAAAGCTACAAAGCGTTATTTTTTATTTCAATTTCGCGCAATTATCGAATATTTTGTTCATTTCGATATTGCACAATTTCGCCTTGATTCAAGAACTGATCACGAAACACAGAAGAGCGAACGTTACATACGAATTTATAAACTACGCACCACATGTACGTAATTTCGTTCGCTTCAGAGAAAAGCACGTCAAGCTTCATTTGACAAAGAAAATAACATGTAATTTCGTTTCAGCCATGCTGAAAATACGGTGTAATTGGTTCCATGCCCTCAACTAAATATTTAAATACCCACATACATCACTTGAGCTTGAATTATCCCTGGCAGTTAAAATTACAACCCAATTTGTGATTATAAAAACTAACAAAGGTGCTCGGACACGTCAATTTAGCTATCACTGATTCACATCTGGTTTTGATTGGAGAACACGTGACAGCACGGAATTGCCCGCAGAGTCGCCGGGCTCGAGCACCCAGGATTAATTTCTTTGGATTTGGATTAAAGATAGAATTTAGCAAAATAAATTTGTTCGTATCAAGAGGTTGAAGATAAGTTTCGCTACAGAAACTGATCTCCCGCAGGCGTTTGCAACCACTTAGGACACCAGAGATCTGCAAGCGGTGGTCACTTTCGAATATCGTCGAAGTGATCTTTCGCAGAAACGATTTATTTCTGCGCACTACCACACAGCTCGGCCGCTGGTAATTACACGAAATATGGGTACATCCACTCAAATTACCAAACACTTACCCGCAAACTATTAATAGTTCCAGAAATAACGTATAGTTTTCCCACTTTGAGATCCACCCCACAAACCGCGCTTGACATAGCGCTGTGCAGTTTTCCAGATTTGAGGGCAGCCAAACCTTTCTCGGATATCTTGAACTCCTTTCTGATCCTCACCTTGTACACTTTCGAAGCCGTGGATTCCATAATTTGTTCCTTTTTTATTCTGGCCAAAATAACTGAGAAAAAAAATTAAAAAAGCATCGGTAAACATGGTAAAGACGATGGGTTAATGAAACTCGGCTAACAGATCGTACTAAGTAAGTGAAATCGAAACTTTGAACTGACGATGAAGACACCCCATTGTAAATCGTTTCGATATAAATATTTCCATCCATTACCGAACGGTTGAACTGGTTGGCCAATCGATAATAATGTTTGTGCATGATGGAATAAGAGATTCTCGTGGCTGCCGGCACACAGATTTCACGTTTAATGGAAAGTTAGCAGTTTCACGTCTTCATAACGATTCGGTAATAAAAGTCGCTTTTGGCTTTGGCTTTGGCGTCCGTTGCCGCGAACCTGAGTGTTACATTCCAAAAAAGCTCACTTGGTACATGCAACGCAGAGCAACCGCAGAGATTTCGAAGCACAAAGTGTCTTAATTAACAACTCGCTGATGGCACAAAAATCCATGGGAACAATAAATCCATAATACTTGTATCGAAGCTCAATTTGCTACAAAAATCCGTCTCCATCCGAGGCCACGAAAATCCGAGACATAAACCGAGTTTAAGCTCTCCAGATTTCTCGTTTGAAATCCAAGGCTTAAGGCTTTGTTTGTGAAGTTTTTGTGTTCCAGTCAAAGGCTCCTTACCTTTCAACGTTATGAGATGCTTTCAATATCTGCATAAAAGATTTTATCCCAGTTTTCCGGCATAGATTCATCGACAAGTTTTCCAAGAACCTTTTTGTTTTGCTGTATGCGAATATCCAGGTGGAAACCCGTTAATTTCCCATTGCAATTTCACACGGCGCTATTTCGTTCGGGTTCCGTTTGACAAAAACTATCGCGCATGTCTCGAAATCAAGTCGAACTCAAATTACGCTCAAGTATGGAGCATCAAGTTCAATTGAGTCATTTGGTCGAAGCATGATCTTTTTATGTATTTTAATCTCGATAGTGTGGCCAGGAGTTCGTCGAATAAATTAGCTGTATGGCGTCAACCTGAAATACCGCGTGAAGGCTTTCACGGCTGAAAAAAGTATAATTTGAAATATTTTCTGGGCATCCATAGCCCATGGTCCAATGGAGTTGCTCCCTGACGTTTCGCCCATAACTGCGGTGGAGATTTTTAAATCGGTGAGGTGACGCATAAGGTGATTTACCGTGACACTCCACACGAACGCTCATTTATTTGCTCTTGTCCTCGGTGGCAAGGGAAAAATAAAAAAATGGAAGAAATTCCGCTGGACAACGGTTTATGTGTCCGGAAATCGTAAAACGAAAATAATCTCATGGACAAAAATACCGGACAACATAAATGTTATTCAAATTCAATCTTACACAACTTCCTCGGTTTCACATCGAGTGATGTTTGTTTAAACACAAACGCATTGTAGTCGTTGTCATTTTAATCATCATTCGATGTTAACTTCGCCAAAAGTTAGAATTTTTTCTCATGATACAGGGCGAAACGAACAAGATGCTTTTTTGTGTAGATTTTTGATCGCGTAAGTACGGTCAACAATTCACAAATAGTTTTCGAGTAATATTTTCCCACTCGTCAAAAGGAGCTACCCGAAAGTCGGCAATGGTGTCCAGCCGCGTCTTGTGAACACGTCTTCCAAGCACGTCCGATACATATTCAATTGGGGTTAGGTCAATGCCACGAGGAGGCCACTTTTACCTCGCTATCCCAATTTCATCTAGGTAATTACTGACAACTAATGTTTCTCGGTTAAAACCTTATTTTTATAATTGTCTATTTGTTTGACATGATTTGATTTTTTTCAGTAAAGCGCATATTTTCGTCGAAAAAATCGCAATTCTTTCCAGAATGGACGTATCGTTGCGGATCAAAAACAGGAATGGTAAAGAAACGCAAACCTCTGCAATCGCATACAGACATCTCGCGGTGCCTGTAGATTCTTCCACAGGGTGTTTAGAAATCCGGATCAAAAAACACTTCCAGGTTTCACCCCCTATAATGACAAATTAATTACAACATTTGGTAAAATTAATGCACAGTGACGATTAAAATGGAAACGCCTAGAATTTGTCGAAACAATAATCAAAATCTATATAAAACTAAAAAAGCTACACGAAACTGAAAATAAATTATATTCGTGCTGTCCGCTCTTTTATGGCAATTGGACATTTCAAATTGCATAGTTCAGATAGTTCAAGTGAGACAGAGAAGAAATCAATCAAGCCTTTGATCAAGGCGGTTTTCTTGAGTTCGCAAGCAGTATTGTTTACAAAGAAATTCCAAATTGGTCTTTAATTTATTGAAATTATATACGCAAGTGACTGTCTGATATCATAGGACATAATTGCCATAATTTAGTAGTCGCACCGATAAATCTCTATGGTAAATTTCAGTGCGATCATAAATAATAATAAGAGAGGTAAGGAGAAGTGTCGATGCTATTTATGATACATGGGAGATGCCTCAGGAGATATGCAAAAGGTTAAGTAGGTTTTGTACTTATTGGTTAGAAAATAATACCCTCAGTTTTTTTCGTTGCTAATATGTGGAATAAATTTTTCTCGTTGTAGCAATCAACAATGGAGACGTGACTATGGCAAATTGGTATCTGCCTGCAGCCATAGACGGGTCTTAGAGATTTTATTCATTAAAGTGTACGCCAGCAAGATTTAAATCATCAGTTAAAATTCAATAATTTCCTAGAATCCCACTCTATAATCGCGCTTTTAAACTAATTTAATAGAAAAGTTTGGTTATTTCCTTTTAGACCATATTTTAAATCGTTTGGAGCACCGGTAACGTACGGCTCTGAACATTCGCTATTCGTTAAAATTTTGGCATAAAAGCGATTTCTTATTTCCATTAAATTTGCATTCATTTAACTGGAAATGAAATTCCCTCAGCTTCCTTTAATTTTTTTTTTTTTTGCTTTGAGCAATTTACTATTATCAAAAAAAAAAAAAAAACAAATTTGTGGGAGGTCTTCAGTAATTAGAAATGAAATGGGCATTTCGATAAGATGAAGTGGAATTTCTGTAGAGCTTTGGTCGAAAACCCAGATTTTTTCAACGTTTCCGCAGCTCCAACTGTGCAAGAGTAATCCTCGTTAATTTGCAAAAGTTCTCTTCAAAATTATCTTGAATTTTCCGCAGAGGTATTTTATGTAATCTTTGATGCATAAAGTGAAGATAATCCTGCAGTGCCAATGAATCAACAATCACAAAGCAGATATGGCAAGTAAACAGGAAACTCGAAGGCCTTCCAGACAAGTGTTCTTCCTCTGTGCGAGCAGCAGACACTTTGGCTTTTCTGATCCTCTTCCCGTTTAACTGTACGCATGGGCGACTAAATGATTTTTTACAGCTCAACTATCTGGATTATGATATACAGTGCCCGCCAAATTTCCGAGCCGGTGGCTCCCACGCAAACTGTGTTAAGTTAATAGTTCACGCGTTTAATTGCGATTTTGCCCTCTTTTAATGCGAAAACTGGCCAGATTAGAGCGATATTAAATAACAAAACTTTTAACTCTACATTCTCCTTTATAATTGTTTTCTTAGGAAATATTTTGTTTCAGAAGTCGCCAGTAAGATTTCTTTCAACGTTGAAACAATATCTTCTCGACTCATAATGAAAGCAATTTGCCGGCTCCATTGAAAACATTGCATGCAATTTGAATGTAAAAGAATTATTGCAAAAGGCGGCACTGCAAACACAAATATTCCATTAAATTTAAAATTAATATTTAATTCTGCCTGATCCGGTGGCACATACATAAATATTGTCGATACCAGCAACTTTGTATATTGTCAATTACTACCGTGGACTGAACAATAGACTGAAAGTAATACATGCTAATCAATTGATTTTAGATGGAATAGGTAATAAATTCTTAACGCATTTGTACGTAAACATAGGCTTATTAAGGTCGGAAACTGTATTTCAATGCACCTATGGCACTTTTAACAATCCTTTCCATTGGATCGGGAAAAAACACATTGCTAGATAGATATCGACATGAGGCCCGTTACCGTGTGTTCTAAATGCCAATAACTGCTTTATAAGGAAATAAATCAAATGGCGGAGAGATCGGACTTAGTTGGTACCTACCAAAATCTGAATTGCAATAATGCTCCTGGGGGTGGGCCTGCATGCAACTGCACCCATGGCAGTAGGAAATAGAGCTGACCAGCACAGCCAACGACAATGTCCACACGTTGGGCCTCATCTTCTGGAAAAAAGTCATAAATCACAGAGCAATATTAATGGAGAACGTCAACATTTTCAAAATTGAAAAACAAACTGTAGGAGGGAGTCAAGCCAGGCGAAGTTGTACCCAGACGAGAGTTTGAATGAGTTTTGTTGGTTTAAAACGGCTCAAAGGAAAGTACTTCGAATAAAGTTGCTTGAAACTATTAAACTTGCATCAGCAAGGGAGAAGATAAGCGAAAGAGAAACAAATTGGATTAAAGAGTTTCTATAGTTATAAATAATGCAAACTTTGAGCGCGTAATACGTAAATATTTGTGAGTTATTTTAGAAAATTTAATGCATTTCCTGGACATTTGCAAACCGTTCGGTCCATAAAAACCTCATGCCGCACTTCAGATGAAATTAACTATTGCGAAGCATCATGGAAAATTTAAGGTGGGCACACACGTAACGGCAAGATCGACGAGCATGCGTGATCAGTCTTTTCGTGCAGTTACGTGTGTACCCACCTTTACAGTGTCCTTCCGAAATTTTTACGTACTTGTGCTCGTTTGCAGTTTGCGTTCGCAAGGCTGCGAAACAAACGCATCTGTTAAAATTGCTAATCCGCAAGTTATCATTAAACGAAATCGCAATAAGTTTTGGAATTATTCCAAGCACGTTGAAGCCATTGCGTTTTATTTGCATACGTCACACGTAACAAAATTCGACAAGACCACAACCCATTTTCCAGTTGAAACATCACCGATTTTTAATCGAGCCGAGGGCAAATACTTTTAAGGTAGTTAAACCTGCTGTTTTGTTCCTTCATTAGCCTAGAGTGGATAACGCTCTGAGGATGATGGAACGTGGCGGTTCAGGGACCCCCAAAAAAGACGACAGCCGCCCACTTCCTCATTTCAGAAGAGAGACAGGACTAACCATTTCGTTTTCGAATTCTAGGAATATTCTGTGTAACGCGTCATATTTGAATCCCTAACAATGTTCCAGATAGACGCTTGGCACCGGGCCCCAGAACTATACCTAAAAATCGATTTTTTTTCTCTCGGGGGTTTATAAAAATTTAATGCCGGGGATGGAATTCGGTTCAACAGGAAGATTGTAGGCAGCTTCCGAAATGTGTGAAATTTTTTCGAGTAAGATTTAGTCAAAAAAGGCCTTTTGTTTACTTTGATCGACGTGTACTAGGCTACCAGAGGCGGCACATCCAGGACTATTTTCCTTCGATGAACACTGTTCCGCCAGTCGAAATATAAAACGCCGAAGCATGACAAGCCGCAATACTGCAAAAGCCTTGGTATTTTGGCTTTATGGCTTTATTACTGATTCATACACACATTTATTTATTTTCCTACTGGAAATGCCGTAATGCGTCCGGCTTCGTGAAATGCTTTGAGTTCTCCCTATCGATTGTCCGTCTACCCCATCGGCGGAAATTCCTGCTTCAAATTCGAATCGAATTAAAACATTTTGACGTTTCCTCGAGTGTTTTTCCGGTAAATTGCTTGTCTGAAGCCCTGAAGATTGTAGTAAACACTGTCGAAAGCTCAGTAGCTGCTTTAAGCTTTAACGGGTCAGCATTAATTTTATTTTACGAGCTTTAGTTTGTTTAGTTATAGAATTTCGATGTCAATTTAAAAATACAGCTACCCAATTAGAAATGAAAGAGGTGACTTCGGCTTCCGGTGGAACCAAAACTGCGGCATCGAGACCGCATTTTAGAAAAAGAGATCGTTTAAGCTTTGGATCGATGTGAAAACCACATTTTTTCTCAGCTCTAGTTTCTTCGTACTATATCGAGGACGTTCCCGATGGGACGCCCTGCATGGGGCGTCCTTCCTTACGAGTTCCTTTAGTTTATGAACACCCTGCGACGACCTCCATTTCAATCCATTAACGAATGGTCATCGCTGCACTTTTTCGTCTAATGGGAATATTCTCCACTTTTATTTCAGTCACCGACACTAAAATACCATAATAAAGACGTTCTACGATCTGTGTTGTATAGCTCTCGGATTTTGTTTAGTTTCGTTTGTTAATTTACTCGTATTTCTAGCCCTTAAGTTACGCCCGTGTACGTCGGTACGTACCCTAGAAGGTCCCCAGCCACAAAGGTCCTTTACGGCGGAGAATTACACTACTTTTCTGACAGCGATTTTTGAAACTGGGTTATTACCGAGATCTTTAATCCGACATGTCTGCATTAACCCAATCAAGTCAGCGATATGGTATTCACTCGAAGGTTGCACTTTGAAACCGTAAGTTCAAGGCTGGCCTATGAAGGTTTCTGATAGGAGAGCACCGCCGCATGGAAATCCTCAGTTTTTAGTACTTAACGGTCGAACCAAGTACTCTCTCTCTCTCTCTCTCTCTTACATTATGATATCTCCACTCCTCATGATGCAACTTGTACAGTAAGTTGTAACTCGCAGAACATCCATCGCCGCGAATTCCCGATTAGTGTTTAGGCCGTTTCGTTACAAATAAGTGAAAATTCTAATGCGGTCCATTTTCGCCAAATTTGTGTCTTCGTGGTTTCACCCATCGGAGGAACCTTAACACTCGGGTTCTATGTTGGCCAGTGCCACCGTTAAACCACATAAACAAACCAACAAACGCCGACATTCGATAATGCGGACATTAAACTTAAATAAAATAATCGTAATGGTCCGAAATAAATTCACTGCTCTATTGCTTTTAGCTCAGATCCATAAAAGGAGGTTGATTTTTTTCGTCTAGTTTTCTAAGCTAATCGGCGACACCTACAAAACGCATTTACCGTATCAGACTGAGATATTACTATGCGGATTTCGCCTGTCTGCCTACTTACAACGCTATAAATAACATTCAATGTAAAGTAATGTCTGATGGTCTCAGAACGAATTTGGGAAGAAAAATAACAAATTTCAGTACAAATCATCCGGATGAATTAATCTTCCTCGCGCGGTCGCAACAACGGCGCTTCTTCCATTCTCAATGTGTGAGTCTGCGGTTTTCACATATGCGAGACCAACGAGCTTCCCACCTCTTCGTACACCTTCAAAGAAGTAAGGTCGGCGAGCGCTTCTGCTGCATTCGCACAATTGGAGGTTTTTGAGATTTGTGCCCACCCACAAAAATCAATTAAGCACTTTCAATTAAATCGGCGAATTGCTTCCATTATATCTGTAGTGGTCTTTCCACAACGCTGCAATTTAGCAAATGGTCCAAGTTAGAGATCGTCGGTGGTGAATGCTTTGGCGCATCTAAATTCGTAATTCCCCCAATTTCCTTTATTTCAGAAACCAACCCCCTGCCTCCAAAACTTTTTCTCCGCTCTCTGGCTGACTTGACTATCGACGTCTACAAGGATAGTTCCAGAAGTACACGACTTGACGTATAAATGGCGATTTTTTTTGTTAAAAATTTTACCCATATTACGAAGACTTAACGTTAAAGGGCCAAAGTCTAAAGTTTGAAGGTGACACGTTGCTTTGTGTTTGCTCTGGAGCCGTTTTTGATGAGGGCTTTAAAGACTTTGTGAACATGGAAGAAAATGGTCATTGGTACGTGGTTCAATACTTTCATTTGAACGGTCTTGGCCCATCCAACATCAAAGCGGACTTGGATTCTACTCTGGTCGAATCCGTACCTTCGTTAACAACCTTAAGATGTTCGGTGGCGGCGCTTACGCGCGGTCCCACGAGCTGTCTAGACGAACGCCGCATTGGTCGACCCGATGACACTCCAGATCTGACCACTTCAGATATTGTGGTGACAAGTCACAAAACTGTACTGGAAGGTAGCTATTTTAAAAAGTGCTGGACACCGTATTTCGACCGAAGAATTGGATATGAGAAAGCTGTGCGCAGCACAGATGCCGCGATTATCCTCAATTGAAAAAAAACAGAACTGAGAGAACGTTTCCAAGAAGTCTTTGGCAAGGGTTCGCAGCAATAAAGGCGAGTCTTTACGTCGCTTCATAATCATATATGAAACATGAGTTTATCGTATCACACCTGAAAATCGATCAAAACAACGGATTCCAAGGGGACAATCGGCTACAAACAAGACGAAAACCGTTGCGTCTGCAGGAAAGGTGATGGCGTCAGTTTCTTGGGATTCACGTGGTGTAATTTCTATCGACTATCTCCCTAAACAAAAAAAAAACAAACGGAGAATATTGAACAAATTAACTGCGACGTTTGAGTAAAGGAATTCGGAAAAAAAACGACCGCATTTCGAGCAAAAAGTAGTCTTTTTTCATCAAGAGGACGCACTAGTCCGCACGTCCGACATCGCGACGGCCCAAACAATCGACTTTGTTTCGAACTCTCTCCTCAGCCCCGCCACTCACAAGATTTAGCCCTCTCAGAATATTTTCTATTTCCGAACTTGAAAAATTGGCTCGGTGGAGAGAGATTTCCCAGCAATTAAGAGGTGGACTCCGATGTTGATGCCCATTAATAAAAAAAAAAAAATCAAAGCTCGTTCGTAGAACATCGCTGGGAAAAACGTGTCAATCTCAAAGGAGAGGCGAAATAATGTAATATTTTTCAATTATTTTTTCTTTAAGCATGAACGAACGTGAAGCGACTCGATGCAGTTATGCAACCTGATCAGGGGTAAGCTAATACGTATCGCTCCGTATGTTTCGCACCTACAGAAAACTTATATCTGTAAACCGACTTTGGGCTGGTGAGAATGGCCTCAAACATCAATTTATCATCATTTCTAGATTAAAGCCTGCAAAGCCATTAATTTGAACTAATGTGACATATTTCCGATAATGTAACTTCACCTGAAATACTTTCCTATGAAACTTCCTCAGAGTTATGGAGGAATTACTCTTTAGAACGGTTTGAAAATAAAAACGTTAATAGACCGGTCAGACAAGTGACCATTCATAAAATGAATATCAACAAAAAATTCATTCTCTCGTGTGCACAGGCCGGGGTGAGCCAAGGAAAATCGATTCTGCAATTGGGCTTAATTGTTTGTTATTTTATTGTTGTGTGCATATTTGTTTGTTTTTTAAGTTAAATATTGCTTTTCCAATTATCCACGTGTTAAAAAAATCTGGACGTATCGACTGGACTTCTCGGATTTACTCCGCACAGGTCTCTATTTTTAGCTTCCTTGGTGATTGATTAGACGCCATTTGTTATTAATGTTGTGTTTTTCTTCAATGTCCTAATCGATGGACCGTTCACGATTTTGATGCATTGAAGGAAAACACAAAGTTCATAAATAGTCTCCGAACACAAATAACTCACAGAAAAAGGTGAACACTTGTCGTGAATATCAAAAAAGCAATTCCTCAGTTAAGATCAAGTAAAATGCATTTAAATTGAGAATTTAGGACGAATCGAAAACTTATTTTAAATAAAAGATGAATTGCGGTTATATTTATTTGTTGTCAGCATTTTCTTACCTTAAAACCGCCTTTATGCGAGTGTTTACCCAACATGAGTGGCATTCTCGAGCCAATAAAAGAACAAGTTGAAGCTTTATTTCAGTATCGCATTTACTTAACAGGAATGTGTTGCGATGGGGACCCGACAAACGCAGCCGAAGCTACGAGCAAGAATTGACTTTTGCAATTCAAGAAAGTATCATCTTGCGGACGTTCGAACCTGATAACGCTCCTTATGATATGTTAACATTTAGTTCAAACGTTTGCCTAGTGAATGCTGAATATTTCGTTGATAGCAGATATTTATCGTTCCAAAAAAGACAAGATTTGAACCCTGATAATTAATCATGGAGTTGTGCTAACCATCTGCCGAGTACGTGAACGAAGTTATCTTTTTTGCAACAAAAGGAAAATAATATTAATTAGAAACGTGTCAGGATTGTCATGCCATGTTAAAACTATAAAAAGGAAAACGAAAAGCAGAAGTCGGTATTATGTCGGCGGCCCAGACGTATGATGCCAACAGTTAATGGAATCGTTCCTCAAGCGTGGCTGACCGTGAAATTTTAACAGCTTTTCGAAGATAACCGGATAATTTGCCTATACTTTCCATAATAAATTAGCTGGGTTAATTATAGAAAATCCATTTGATGGCTTTAGTAGAAGCTCCCAGAATAACTCGTGCACACTCATAATGTAACAAATCTCATTTCGCTAGGTAGTTTTTTGCGATCTAAGAATACCAAGCGAACGAACTTCACACGTGATTTTTTTCATTTCTGCTGTAGGGCTAAGAAATAAGTTCACTCACTTGGTTTTCGAAAATATTCCAGAAAAACGCCCTCAGATATATCTCCGAACCTATCCGAGGCCTTTGACCGCATCGAAGCCGCAAAACTCTAAGAAAAAACTCGAAACCTTTGACATAACGGAATAGTCGTTTAAATGGGCTCATTTGTCTAATGAAGACAAAATCCAAACAACTGAGATACAGGTCATGATCGAACTATGTCAAGAACGTGCATACTCAGCCATGGAGTTCCCCAAGGCGACATACTGGGTACATCATCATAATCATTTGTATACAAGGATTTAGGATACCTAAAGGTCTGACAAGGAGGTTTAACTACTAGATGAAAGATTATTTCTAATGAGCAAATGGCGCAAAGAAGCGGCATCGGAAGGTGAGGTGGAGTTTGTACAGGGTGTTCCGGAATTAGATGGCACTGCGCGGTAGTGAGAATTACTTTAATTTTTTCGTTGCACCTCACGGACAACTAGTTTCCGAAACCCCAATTCCTTCAGTAATTTATAAACTTTTCCATGTCTATCAGCGTTTGCCAGTTATTTGCAAAAGCAATTTTTGCCATAATTTATTACATACATTTAGTGCAGAAAGTGTTTCGTAAATTAAAATAGGAAGAACCAAAGCTCGATTAAAACACGTTTTTGCACATTTTTGCACATTTTTGCACAACTGCCTTAAAAAGTCATAGGGCTGTAGCGCCTTAGGCAGACTTTTCGGGACTTATGCTCAAACTTTTTCCTCTGTTACACCGAGCAGAAGTTTGATCCACTAGTTCTGAAACACCCTGTATAAGATTATCTGCTGAACGAATGCTCTCTGCACTGATTGTACATACCTGGAGATCCCAGTAGGAGCGCATGATGGCTATGAATAAACCACATATTAAAAGAGATATAAAGAAGTACACGGGCACAACCTGCATGTTTCTTTATCTCAGACCAGTGCGATTTTTAGTTGCATTGGTACATGACTTCATGGAACATAATTTTGCTGCTACAGCCCACATACCGTGTCTGATTAACAATTCATAAGCTCAAGTTCTTCCGAACTTTACGTATAATTAACAAGATAATTGGTGTTCACTTGGATGCATATCGCATTATTTGCTTAGAAGAAAGCTTATGAATATGAACAAATCTATTTAACGCCTTAAAAGTGGAGCAGTTATAAACGGAAGTGGGTGACTACATTCTGTACCTACACATATTGTTCTTATGAAGTACACAATCCAACGTGAAACCGCTCCTATTTTAAGATCCTGAATCATACTTAAATATCCATTTTGTAAGCAAAAGAATGCGAAAGCACTTCAACCGGTCCACCCAGTCAAAATTGATCTTTTTATTACCCCATGATAAAAACGCCCAGTAGCCATGTGGTCTCAGCTGAACTTCCTCAACAAATTTGTTTGCTTTCCCACGATAAGAGCACACTTATATAAGATTGCTATTTATTGACCTTTTGATAAACGGGCATTTTAAAATTGCCAGAAGTGAACAATTCAATTTACATAACTAGGGACTTAAAGAATTTTTTTGGCTTAGAGGCGATCGAGTCTGAGGTCAAAGCAAACCGCATCGTTTGCAAGTAATTTATTACCCTTCCCTTTAAAATGCAACGAAACTTTTCCCGTGGGGAAACTTTTACGTCATATTTGGCCTAGTCAATTACACCCCTTTCACTTATAAAGGTGAACTAATTGAGTAATTCAATTTCCTGGAACGATACACTTTGACTGTACGAAAAGCGCTTTATGAGAGCATGGAGGAAATTGCTTTTTAGGTCTACTCATTTCAATCGTTTTATTGGGAGCTGCGCAATTGCAGGAATTCTCGTTTAGCTCTCTAAAAGACCATTTGTTTTTTCCGCTACTAGCTGTAGAAGACACCATTATTGGACGTATTGAGTGATTGTGAAATAGGCTTTCGCGCCCTTTCTCTAAAACTATCCAAGAACACTTTAACAATGACGTATATGCCTCATTACTGACCTAGCGCGGTAATGAAGAAATCAGCTAAAGTGTCTTATACCGGCGAACCCTGGTCATAAGAGATTAACGTGGGAAATCGATTTTGATTTTTTTGCGCCTGCCGGGATTTTCCAATTGAAAAGCTTCTACATGGAAGCCAGAGTGCTCAAGACCGGCTATTTTTCCGCAATTTTCTCAATCGTCTAGTTCGAGTTGTTCCGGCTCAAAACGTCTCCAAATTTCAAAAGTTTAAACGTCCCGCTCAGCCGTTCGAGGCCACGATTGGTAAGAATCGAGACGTTGTACTTATTCAATTTTGACCTTGACTCTAACCAATCGCCGCCTCGAACGGTTGCGCGGGACATTCAAATTTTTGATATTGGCCGGTCTTGAGTACTACGACCCCCATGGAAGTTTTCATTTGGTTAAATCCCTGCATACGAAAAAAATAAATAAAAGCCGATTTCCCACGTCAATCTCCTATGTCCAGGGTTCGCCTGGACACCCGTCATCAATTGCGAGTTTACTTATGGTTGCCATCGAAATTGATCTACAATGAAAAGTGACCGTCGATGTTTTAATTTAAAACGCGTCCTCTTTTCCTGTTTCGGATTTAAGTTTTGTTTAATTTAGATAAATTCATTGCAATTTTATCAAATTTACTACTGGAAAAATCGTATATACATCCCCGTTGCGAAACATTTATGGACCTCACGTCTTACATCCCTTAAAACTGCGCGCCTCGGGATTTCAACTTAGCATGCGGGTCGTAATAATGTGCTTTGCAGCCCTGGTGTATAATTTACTATTATTGGACGTGTACATGTAAAGCGCGAATGAATTTGCCTAAACGGCTTTAGAAAGTAGGTTCTTAAATAAAAGAGATAAAGCGGTTACACAATGATTTTTAAGTTAGTTTTTAGGCTTTATCCAAAGAATAAGAAAAAGCTGCAAGAAAGAAGGGCAATTTAGGCGAGGCCTCATTTTGGGAACATGCATTGTTCGGAAAATTTATTTGTCTCTTTGAATATGGAAAGCCGTAAAAGCCCGGAGGGATTTCGCGTTTCCATTTGGTTTTTTTCTGGTGATTTAAAAATATTAATGTCCAGCTTCAGCTTATCAGCTACTTTGCTGAAAACGGCAAGTTTACCTGAATCGCCCTATTATTTGCTCTGCAGCAGTCGACACTCTGTACCGTTGTTTCGGAGAGGCCCTGTAAGACTTTTTTTTTATTTTTCGAATAAATGGTTCTATTAACGACCCCTGTTGTACGGAACTTTTCGGTTCAAAATGATGCTCTTGTCATTGGTTAAATTTTCAAAACTTGTTTCACTAACACCCCTTATTCATTGGAATTACACCGTGTCCTGGGGAGGGACTTGAGGACGGTTAACCGGCTCGTGACAACTGCGTAAGCCTTTTGGGTGCAACTACTAAGAACACTTACTTTTCGAAACCGACTCAATTAAATGACGAGTCACTGTCGAAAATAGCATTAAATTTATTGCCACTTTCCGAGATATAGTTGAAAACATAAAAATTTAAAAATAACCAATGCAGACTTGCAATGCCAAGCCCGGGGCTTGGCCGGTGGTTATTTACGAAATCCCCAAAAATTTATGGGCGACAGGTGACTGGAATCCCTTTACATTTTTTTAGTCAGTGTTTACAGATTATTCGTCAAATCCGAAACGTGTCTCAGTTTTTAAAACACGTGATTACGTGTCTTAAAGCTCGAACGTGCAATCGTTTATCATTGGGCGACGACAGCTTTACAAGTTTGTTGAACTTAAATTTGTTAATTTCTCTAAATTGAGTATTCCCGTGGTAGTTTTCGGATTTTGAATAATTATTCAGAAAAATGCACTTGAATTAAAAAAATTTTATTTGTTCCGCCTAATTGTA
Source organism: Euwallacea fornicatus (assembly GCF_040115645.1). NCBI lineage: Eukaryota > Metazoa > Arthropoda > Insecta > Coleoptera > Curculionidae > Euwallacea > Euwallacea fornicatus. The sequence goes on from NC_089570.1 coordinate 2,654,579, forward strand.
CGGTGCTACGCCCTTTCACAAAAGAAATCGCCGAATAAAACACACCACACTCTGCGCACTTTATTTATTATTTCAAATTTGTTTATGCGGTTTGCCAAAACTTTGCTTTGCAAAAACTCTGAAATCGCCAGCCAGCTCTGAACCTGTGTCGACTCATCGCCTTTGCGCAGTTGTTGGTGCCAAATCCGTAAACTGTTACCTAGCAGATCTAGAGCAGGTAAAACGTGGGTACCTTCAAATGATTTGAAAACTCCGTTTTTCTGCTATCTATCGCCCTTTTGGGCATGTTGTGGAGACCCACATATTAAAAATTTCCTTAGATAACGGCGCCCACTTAACAAACGGACAGCAAATGCATTTTGCATTATTATTTTGATTCGACAAACACAATAAACATAGAGTAATTTAAAACACAGTAGGTTTGGTAGGACGTTAACACAATTTCTATTTCCATTTATTACTTCCTAATTTGCCTACTGCACCATTTTAGGAATTCTTGCATAAGTAAATTGGCGCACGCATGTCTAGCTTTGACTGAGCCCATGTATGTTTGTCCTGCGTACGTTTGCTTTCTTTGCCCATATCAACGTGTCGTCAAACTCTGTAATATTTATATTTTCAAGAGTTATTGTTATTGAGTAGATTGTATTCTCAAGAATTGCGGCAATTAACCTCTATAAGTTTCTTGTTATTCCCTACTGCAACACTGAAGAAAGTTGCCAAAGTGTATGGACTAAATATAAAATAACATGTTAATGCGAACTAGATAGATACACAGACCCGATCGAGAGGCTTTGTGCTGTTTAACCTGCACTAACCTGAACTTAATGGATTTGGGGAGTGGGCCGTAAAGCCCTTCGGTTTGGAGAGTTTCTCTGCGTTTCGCGCATTCGGAACAACGATAGAAAGACCAGGTGTTCGAAGATTCCTCACACACCTGTTGATCAAGAAATAATTTTTTTTACCAACACGCAGCGTTCACCCCCAGTAAAAAATCCGTTAAAATAATTAGCCAGCGACAATATTGTTTATTCTAAAAATTAGGGAGGGAATTCAATTTTCGGATAATTATTTCGGGATTTTACCCTTGGGAAGGAACCCCAAGAAGGAAAAACGAATTCTTGTTTCCCGGTTTGGGGTGCGAAAATGGGGATCTTTTGAAATTTAACACCCTTATCAAATAATGCTCCTTAAAGGAGGAAAATTCAGATTTGCCACAACGCGCGTCTGCATCGGTGAGAAGGATATTTTAGTATGTCAAGAACAGAGAACAAGCCATAAATTTTACATTTCTGCAGCTCGCTGTTTACTGTTTTCTAGAGTTTTGGTATTAAATAAATAAGATGTAACGAGGGAATTTGGCTAATTATCGTCAGGTCCATGTTCTCAAGAATACGACTTTTGTTCCGCTGAGCTGCTTCAATTCAGTTTTCGTTTTAGCACGTTCCGTTGTCATTATCATCACATTCATTAATAAACTAAACAAACTTCTTGCTTCGAATTGAGGTTGACACAGCTCAAAATCCTGCCTGAAGAGAGTTTAAATGGAAGCCCGCAGCAACTCCTATATAGGGTGTCCGGTTTTTTTGTGCCAGGATTTTAACCACGCATGCCAAGCATAACAATTATGTTAGTTCGCCGTATGAACTACATTCGACAAATGCTTTGTCAGGGAAATTGGGAGTGTTGAAGTTTTATATTTTTTGTCCAACTTACCTTTTACAGCTCTCAAATTGTTTGAGACGTTAAACTCAATCTTTGAGCATAAGTTAATAGCATTACTGGACGGATGCGCCTCGCACTATTCCCTAGCGGCGAGGAACTGGGTAAAGCCAAACTATCTACAGAAATTGGTGAGTCGTGGATTGCTCGGCCCCCGCGATCGTCCGATCTAACACCGCTAGATTTTTATGTTTAGGGGTTTGTGAAGGAACACGTTAATCCAATCGGGATATCGTCGGTTCAGATTCGTTTCCGGGTCATGAGTACATCTACGAACGATATGTAACGCAAACTTCCGTCACCACCCTAAGCTGTTGAATCACGGCTTCGAGTCTGCTTCTCCAGCCGCTAACCCACATTTCTAATCTCAAAACCCATTAGACCCATAAATAACAATTAGCAGGACACATTTTTTACTTACTACGATGCCACAACTAGTGGTCGTCTCGTAAATATTGAAATAACGAGCGTTCTTTTGAAGAATTTCATTCATCGCCACTAAATGATGTCATTCAATCGCGAGTAATCTAAATGAGTTCTGCGAGCGAATAATCAACAACGTCTTGCATTCGTTGGACCCATTTATTTGCGAAAATTCCGCTGATTATACTTTTTGTTTATGATGGTTAAGTGGAAGTGCGAACTCTGGCAGTTTATTAGATTTCGTTATTAATCGTTCTGGTGTGATAAGTGCTTTAGTTGCCGCGACAATGGAGAGAAGAGAAATGCTGGGCGGCTACTCGAAACTTTTTACTTCGTATCTGGAAGGGCAATTTAAGAGTGGAAATGTTTTTTGGAGAAAAATGCTCCGAAGAATCCGTCCATCAACTTTGGTAAAGAAACCATCATGAATTTCTCAAAGGTAAAAACTCCAAGAAAGTTTGATGGGCCGCTTAAGGCAATTTGCATAGAAATTTCAATAAATGCCGCATATTTTATCTTTTCTCTTTGCAAGGCAATCAAGAAACTGGTTTCGTCTGCGACCAAAAATCCTGTCGATCAGAAAATAATAGCTCAGATTCCAAACGACTGGCCATCAGGCAATTAATAGGGACGAACTGACCTAAGACACGTTCAGACAAAATCGCTTCTCTCTATGTAAATATCAATAGATTTTTATTCCACTATGGCACAGCCTCGAATTATTATTGGTTATTTAGTTGGCTTGTGCTTACTTTCGACAATCTAAACAATTTAAAATTAAAGTAAATATTTGATTTGAACAACTAGCATAACCAAATTTGTTTAATTACAATGCAAACCGCAAGTAAAATGTTGCTATCTTGACGTTCTCTTCATTCTCTGAATGGGCATTGCACAAGTGGGTAACACAAGCTTCGATTACTCTTTGCCTTTCAATGGTTTATCGAAAGAGGAAAATTCTCCAACTTTAAAAAGTTCAAGTGTTTAATTAGGTATCTTCACCTAGCATTAACACGTCATTATCTCACGTGTATGTTAAAACTGAAATCAATTTACTACACGACAAATCAATAGGATGTCACTCTCTTTTCGCTTCTAATAGCATTTTGAAATCCGACTCCTAGAGATCACCATTAGTTTGAAGCCTTGAGACAGACGTGTCGATTAAGCCAGCGCCCAAACCTCACAAACGCCTCTGCTAGATATTATTAGAGAAAAAAAAAATGTTTTAATTATTTTCTTACACAAATCGTCGGCGTTATGACGATCAATTTATCATCGCCCTACGAAGAACCCAGCGGTGAATTCTTGAAGCTACGTCTACTCCCTTAACCGGAAAGTTGCAATTCGTACCCGTCTCCCGGGGTAAGTATTGTTGCGCATGGAGGCCGCTTTGACAAAAAAAACATTTGCTATCGCATGACGTACAATGTGTTTCAAAGCCCACTTCGGCTGATTTAGGTTTCATATTTTATATTTGGACAGGGATGGGAAAAACTATATAATAGCGATCGGAAAATAGTATCGGCGATCCTTTAGATGAACTTTTTCCGGTCCCGACTGGCTAAATGTTACCTACGGGCGCAGTTAAATTATACAGTAATAGAACATTTTTCGGCCGATAGTTGAGGAAGTGTTCGTTTACAATCATGTACGTAATGTTGGCTTTTTTTACCTCGGCGCAGGTTGGAGAATATCACATTTCTCACCCCTTAAATTTAGTTAATCGGTCTATTTTTATTCAATTTTAGCACTGCTTCTAGCGCATTACACATTTTCCACAAGGTTCCTCCCTATTTTATTCTCCAAAGTGTGCCAGGAGAACATTTTTGGTACTCAAAACCTTTGCCTTTTTCAAAAACGACTAACCTTTGGTCACATTCATGCCGTTTATTTTTTGGCAAAAATAAACTAGTATACAAACCACGAACTAGGCAGAAACAGTATGCATGCCTCGTTAAAGTGTCAACTCTCGACATTAATGAAACACTTTATCGATAGCTATGTAACACGCTATTTCTGTTGCCAATTGGTAGATCAGTGCGGAATCAGTAGATTCAAATATACAGGATGTTAATTAAGTACTTGCACAAACTTTAAAGAGTGAATCTTTGGCTAATTTCGACATCGTTCGTGTGTCAAACGAAAATTTTTGTTTGGCATTTTGATTATATACTTGTTCAATAACATATCAGTTTGATGATATTCTGGACACTGGGAATGTATGTTTCCAAGACTAAGATTAAATTACCTTTGCGAAGAAGTGGGCGGCATTTAGAAGAATTGCTGAAAATGACCGCAACGCATTCGTCAATGCAATATTCACTGATGGACTCTTGAGGATATACCTGATGTCTTATTAATAATGGCACACGATCCAAATATCCTGTTTCCTTGATCTCGTTTATTTTGGGCTGGAGTTTCGTGAACTAGTGACTTTGAGTGACCCCACAGAACACGATCCAAAGTTTTCAGAACTTGTGATCTGGGAGCCTTCTCTTAAGTCGCGTGTCTCGAAAACCAAGCCGATACAGACCCGCGATCGTATGAACTTGTTACCTTAAAATTGGGGAAAGATTCACTCCTTAAAGTTTGTCAACTACTTTATAAACATCCCGTATATTGACATTTACACAACATTTGTATCATTTAATGAATGTCACCCGGGATTACACGATCGGATCAGAATTCGCGTTTCACATAACGAAGCTGGAGCGAAAATGCAGCCGAAAGAATGAAATGGCAATGTGAAAAACTGAAAAAAAAATCTTGTTGAAGTCGAATGAATGCAATGGAAAATCTTTCCATTAGCAAAAAATTGTGAAATGACATACCTCGATGTGGAAATAAGATAAAGTCTTTGAATTATTGCGTTCACTTCAGTTAAAACTTGAAAACAAACAAAAATCGTCTTCCGTCATTGACGCGTATCATACGTAATCCATAAAAAAACCGCGTCGTCGTCGTCCTCGTCTCCGACCTACAAATCACCGACACCGACTGACTCGTACGAAACCAGACCATACTGTTTACAAGATTTACATCGACTTTATAAATAATGCCACCTCCCTAAAATGCATTCAGTGTTTAATTTGCAACTTTTGCACATCCGTCATATGTTTAAAATGCCATTTTGGCCGATTAGGGGGGGATTTCCTCGCTAAGCCCCCCTGAGTCCTTAACGATCAGACCGTAAATTCTGCCTTCTGAGAAACAACATACGTCTATTCGCCCTATACATGATGCCTCATCCATTACGTCACATGACGTGTTGTATAACGTGATGTCATGATTTACGCATCATTTAGGAGTACCTACCTATGGCATGTGCGGTAGTGCGGTTTATCTTGACACAGAATCAACGTTTGTATGTTGGGTATTCCAGTAGAAGTAATTCGCGAATGCGTTATTGAAATTCAATAGCGCATATAAGGATTTGGAACAGTAAATTTATAGAGATGTACATATGTCCGTTGATTAGTTAAGATTCGCTTCCCTCCAAGACCGAAATTGCGCTGCTCCTTTTCGACCTTGTATTAGGATCGAGGCGATTTGCGTGTTACATGGACGTAAAATTTCTGAGTCCATCGATATATGACAAGTTTTACGCATCAGGCAACGTCTTGCTGTTATTGTTGTATTTTTTCAAACTTCACATTGTGCGTAATAATATTACGTAACAGTGCTGCGACAACGGCGCCGCGATGCGCGCGTTATATGGGTTGCTTCAGGGTTTCAAAACGAGGACCGACGCTATCCGCTGGGTAAAGTGCAGTTGCACGGGGCGACAAGTTCAAGGGGAAATAGCTACAGGCAGAACGAAAGAAAAAGGTTTATTTTAGGGACACGAGGATCCATGATGGCATAACGTTAATTTCCGCAGGACGGCAAACTACCAGCGGCGGCTCTGTTCGAAATACGTCATCCCTATACAGGGTGATTCATTAACAATTATTTTTATTTATATAAATTAGACACCCGAAAGCTGGAGATACCACACTTCACACGATGACGACTGAAGGAAATGTGACTTATCTAAAAGTTGATAGTTTCTGACATATACGGGATGTTGAAAGTTAGTCACTTGAAAAATTGTAAAGTTGTGTTTTTAGGTAACGAATGTGATGCGATTTGAAATTTCCTCATTGCTAATAGATTATTAGAAATAATGAGATTTAAACTTAGTGTTCGTTTAATAAATTTTCCTCGAAAACGGATCGAGATATCGAAATGAAAACAACAACATGATTAATTCGGCAATGATTTGTCTTTCCTATTTTAAATCAAATTTAATGTTAGACATACAGGGTAAAAAATTATTAACTGTAAATTCCATACAACCGAAAGTGGAGCCCTCTATTAACAACACGGGAATTGCAAAACTTATATTCTTCTTCACCCAAAAAACCATAATGTTGCAAACTGAATGAAGTATTTAACTCAGAAATTTTCAAAATGATGCCAAAAAAATGAATTCAAATTTTCACTTTCAACACTGTATACAGGAAATTTTAAGTTCAGCTCCCACCATTAGGATCTTGAAACCTAAACAAGACACGAAGACGTTTAAATGGGGACAAAATTGCATAATTTAGCGCCAAATCAAATGCCGTTTCCAAAATTTGATTTCTCCGAGTACTTTCAAAGATAATCGAAAAAAATTAAAAATTTTAGATTTCTTTGTTATTTTTTTAACGTTATTTGACAAGGAAGCTCGAAATCACAAGCGCATTTTCATTGCCACTTTTTTTCAACTACACAATTACGTTTTCAGATTTATCCGACGTTTCGCCTTTCCGCTACCATCATCAACTTAGTTTTTTTGGATTTTTAACGGGAAATTAGTCGGAGAAAAATCTGAAAAAGTCACCGTGCAGCTGAGGAAAAATGGCAATGAAGATGCGCTCGTGGTTTTGAACTTCCTTGTCAAATAACGCTAAAAGAATATAAAAAGGCATTTAAGCGCTATTTAGGCTTCAGGCGAATTTTTATACTCAGAAATAAGCGATGTGCAATTTTTTCATTTCATAATTCCTATAATGAACGAGCAACACAATATGATGGAAAGTGAGGCATGGCGAGCTGTAAGGCAACTCGAAGCTGGGCCAACACAGACGCATGTCGCCCAAGTTTTTAATGTCAACCAAAGTGTAGTTTCAAGATTGTGAAATCGATTTCTTGAAATAGACCAAGACCAAGACGAGATCGGCCATCAACAACAACACCCAGGGAAGACCGATTTCTCCAATTGCTCGCGAGAAGAAATCGCAATGCCAGGGCAACAGTTTCAAAAAGCAAGTTTGCCCGTGGTAGAGGAAGGCTTGTGTCCACTCAAACCATAAGAAATAATCTCCACAATGTCGGATTGTATGACTAAAAACTAATGGTGTGTATTCCACTGACTGTGGAACACAGAAGAAGCAAGAAGAGCATGGACTGAGCTTTATCCAAATTAGACCCGTAATGACTGGGGTCGGATTCTCTCCAGTGACGAGTCTAGACTCTAAAATCTGATAACCGACGTGTTCTGATTTGGCGTGAATGCGGAACACGAAACAATCATCGTTTTATCAGAGAAAGATCTCACTTTGAATGTAGCAATATCGTGGTATGGGCTGGTATTAGCCTTGGCGGGCATACAGATCGTTATTTCATTGACAATTGTCCCTCAAACGCCAACAGGTGTTTAATGAAATTCTTCAACCTATTATAATGCCGTATGCTGGAGCAATAGGTAATCAATTTATATTTATGGACGACAATGCTCGTGCACATCGCGGTAACATCGTGAACAACTGGTTGGATAAAACGAATGTTAAGAGAATGGTATAGCCTGCCAATTCTTCAGGTGGAAATCCAATTGAGCATGCTTGGGATACTTTTGGAAGACGTGTCGCAAGTAGAAATTTACCATCTTGAACTATTCCAGAATCTTCGAAATGCCCTAATTGAAGAATGGAATGGAATTCACCAAGACATCTTTGATAACTTGACTGAATCGATGCCATCACGATGCAAAGCCTTTTTAGCAGCAAGGGGGGGTTATACTCACTATCAAGAAGAAGCTTTAAGATGGTATTTTGAAATGTCCCGTAATTGTTTTGGCCAGTGTACGTATATTCGAAACAATCAATTTTCGGATAAGGCACATTTTTTTGAAACGTCACAATTTGACGTGTAGTATCTCCAGCTTTCAGTTGCCCATTGATAATGAATCATCCTGTATGTTGGCACAATTATCAAAAGCTTAATGAGTTTTTAAACAGATGGTCCGTACAGTTCTGACTCTCTTGATGTTATCGAACTGAGTAAGTGGTAGAAAGAAGTACATGTCCCCTTTCTCGAGGAAATTAATTGCTTTTTCTGCGGTTCAACACCAATTAGCATGCGATAAAATATTACTTTCCGCACTTTTCGCTCAAACAGCCACTCTAATACTTTTAGATTTCATAGAGTTTTCTGGTACACTCTAATAAGTTCACGCTGTTTGTCGAATACCTCGAAAGAGAGCAAAAAACTACTCTTTTGGAAATGAAAATCACATGCTGGGCCCTTTTAAAGCACCAAAGCTGAATGTTCTTTGAAGCAGTCCCAAAAGGCATTACAGGTTTCTTTCGAGACGCGTTCGAGCGAATACCATTTATCCAAATCCACCTGAATCTGCGAGATGGCCTAGAATAGAGCTCAACGCGCTGAGAGGAGATGCACTCAGTTCAAACTTAAGCTAATCAAGCAAGGGGGGTAGTCTGGCTGGATGGTTAACCAAACAGAACACATCTGAATTTTTCTCAGGACTAATAGACGTTTGTGAATTTTTGTCGTTTCTTACAGACGCGAGAGAACATCTGACCTAAACAAAATACAAAACACAAGTTTGTTGTTCAGCGAACCGGACGCAATAAAGATCTCAGTAATGAAAGTTTTCCGATAATTTTCGTTTATTTATTGTAAATTCGTGGGCGCGGACATAGTCAATATGGGTCAGGCGTGCAACCTTGGTGCTCATCGGTCACTGTCTAAACTGCGAAAATATATTAAATTCACTTCAACCCAAATAAACTGCATCGGGATCGTTTATTTTGTAATAAAGTTTTGTAAGGAGATTATGTAAGTAATTTCTTAAAATAAATAGACATTTTTATCGCGCGAGTTAAGCTGTAAGAACGGCGTTCGTTATGTTAGCAGGGTCCTGTGTTCGTAACATGAGACCAGCCTGTTGACTATACGTTCTGAGGCGATTAAGTAAATATTAATCCAAAACATGAGCAGTTCCATACACGAATTTGTAATTAGTTTGGCATGCCAAACTTTAGAAACACAATTTCCTCGAATCGTGTCTCATTTTCAAACTAAATACATGTTCATTAAAATTATTGATTGACTTCCCCGTATGTGTGTTAAATGCGTATAATAAGAATTAATGTAGCTGATACGTGTATTTTTAGATATTACTAGTGCATGTAAAAATTTAAAAAATAACAAAACCAAAAATTACCGGCCTAATGGATTACGCGGATAAACACTAAAAATAGCAATTATTTGCTGAAAACATCCACTGAGTCTACAATGCAGTGCTTTAATTTCGAAAATAGCCTTTTGGTCTCTATGGAAAAAAAAATGGGTCTAAACCAGGAACGTGCCCATTGAGATATCCGGGAAAGCATTTTAAACCATGGCAACGAAGATAAATGCAATATAATCGCCGCACGTAAAATTTAGGAACATCGAAGTCTATTACGGCTTAAACGCCCATTCCAGCTCTGCAGTTAATTAACTCGAGCACCCCGAAAACCATTTCGATTCTAACGTATCTCGTCAGGCCGGTTCATCCCTAGTCAGTTAAACGGCAGCAGAAATCGAAACTGCGAACAATGAGCATGTTTGACTTGCAGGAAAGTGTCCTAAGAGTGCCAACTACCCGGCCCTTTTCCCTGCATCTCTACCGAATCTTCGAGAGTCGGCAGCAGGACTTGGCCCACCCCCAAAAACTTGAATCGCTATGACTGTGACCGCGCGAAATTTGGCACTTTTAAACCACAGTCTGAGCGACCTATTACCGGTTGCGGCGACGAGCACCGTTCAGATTTTGAAGGAAACTGCTAGTGTGTACTTAGAGGTCGGTCGCAAGTTAATACCTCTGAAGGTGTATTGCTATACACAGATTCGGACCTTCGAAGTCTGGAAAGTGGAAAAAATGCTAACCCCCCACCCCTTAGGCATTTTTCGAACGAATTTCGAAATTTTCGATGTTCTGCTTATTAGTCCTATGGCGTCACGTGGATCCTTTATTGGCCGCGGATACTTCGACTGGCGTCGCGGAGTCTTGGAAAGGCACTTTCTGCGCATCCTCATTTTTGCCACCAAAAATGGCAGAAATTTAGATTCTAAGTGATACTGCATATCGGAAACTTTACAGGTCATCCACTTGCGGTTTGCGGCATCTTAAAGAGCTTGACGAGACGATTAATATGATCCATTTTTAAGGCCCACGATTCCGCACAATCTTAAGAATTTTTACAAATCTAAACTACTCCCCCCTTGGCCTTTATCAAAATCTCGTTTAACGAAATACGATACAAAACGATTAAAAGCGAACATCTGACCGTGAAATTTTTTGTTCCAGATTACCGCACCTCGATTTCCAGTAGTCCTGAAAATTGGTCATGCACACGGCGGTTTGGGGAAAGTCAAAGTGGATAATGTTAATGACTTCCAGGTTAGTTGATCCTTAAAACCCAGAGGGTCAATGAGCTTTGTGATAATTAATTTTCTAGGATATGGCCAGCGTCGTCGCGGTGGCAAAAACGTACTGCACTGTCGAACCATACATCGATTCCAAGTACGACATGCACGTGCAGAAAATTGGGAATAATTACAAGGCTTTTATGCGAAAGTCTATCTCAGGTCTGCAAAATGTAAAACTTTGGATAATTCGTCCCAAACTCTGGATTTTCAGGATGCTGGAAAACGAACACCGGCTCGGCGATGCTCGAACAGATCTCAATGCCCGAAAGATATAAACTCTGGATTGACGAGGTTTCCGACTTGTTTGGTGGCCTAGATATTTGCGCCCTGGAAGTAGTCGTCAGCAAAGACGGGAAGGAATTCATTATAGAGGTAAAACTGCCATTATTCTCTTTAAATGGCCTCATTAATATGCGCCTAGTCGAGCTAGAAACACAGGAAATGATGGAGGTAAAAAAGATTATGACTGGAAGGGACAGGGCGTGCGTTAATTTCTCATAAATATTTAGAGAATTGCAGGCTAGTGCAATAGAAAATGGAGCAGTCAACCTGCTTTTTTCCGTTAACACGTGAACGACGAAATAGGAGCTTTGTTTGAGCAAGTGATTGTCTGCGATGACTGATCGTCTGCTTGCAACGTGATAGTCCGTTTTCCAGAAAGTTTCCATAGTACAAGAGAGTCAAACTTATTTCTTCGATTCCACTTTAATCGTTAATCTCAGTTCGAAAGTGCCATTAAGGCTGAAGCCGTCTGTATTTGGCATTTCATTCGAATGCATCTGAAAACAAAATTTCAACCCTAGAACCCAAAAGTTAATTATCCATTACCTTCAAATAGTCTTGATTTCGACTTGTGATTAAATTTTCCCTTCCCGTTGTGAACTCTCTCATTCTCGATTCGTTTCGCACGCTTGAGGTTGTTGGAAATAACGTAGCAACAGTTCTGATTTGATTGTCGACAGCCCCAAACAGTTATTGAATTCAAACCTATCTTGAAAATCAGCTCTCTTCAAATATTGGAGGAGAAAAATTGTGTTGTTAGAAAAAACTGGTTGAGGGCGCTGTATCCGCAATTTTGGAAAATAAAAAAATATGAATTTGTAGCCGTAAAAATGATGCCCAGTAGCCCTTCGTTGAGACACCACAAGGAAATCTTTAATTGTAATTTTCGTTTCTTCGCATTAGACGTGAGACGCAAAGTTTTAAACACCCAGTGTAAATTGGTGCCTAACTTTAACTGAAATTATGGAGTCAGAAAAACACGTTAACATTGGAAATTATAGACGTCACAATAACTTAATTTTTTCCTTCGGACACCCTGTGTGTTACATATTATTTTAAAGCCATTACTAAGCCCAATTAAAATGAATGGTGGTTTGCAAGGTACTTCTTTGAAAAACTTACATTTGTTATACCCGAACATGTCCGGGTCATTCTATCTCTAAGGCTACAGTTCTATTTTTTAATTTACGTGACTAAAATATGCAGTATGCAGGTAAAGGGACCTTTCAGGACATTATGCGGGCTTATCAAATAAGGTCCCTCGAGCTTTCCGTCATTTAAGGACATAATAAATGGGCTGAATGGAAAAAAAATTGAGTGAACCTTCATTGTCGAAGCATTTGTGCCGTAATATTATCGTCTATGGCTAATGTCTATTTTCGGGTAGCAACCCAAATTGAAATTAAATTTTTTTTCCCGTTAACTGAGAAATTTTGTGCAACCCGAAGAGCAACTGCATTAAAACTCCAGATTATATTAATCCCCTTGAGTGGCTTAACTTTGTTCCTTTCAGTTCCCCAGACACGAACTAATTTTAATAGGGACGTTGCTTCTTCTGTGTGTTTTCAGGTCAACGACAGCGCACTAACTCTTCTTGGCGACTCCCAAGAGGAGGATCGAAGACACATCGCCGATTTAGTAGTATCCAGAATGCAAGCAATTTGCCGACCCAGAACACCACCCAACGAAGAACCGGTACCGCCGCCAGTCGGTCCTCGTGGTATTTTGAGCAGTATTAGCAGCCTTACTCACTCAGAAACGCCGCCACCAAGTGCTTCCGACCATCCTTCTTTGAGTAGCATTGGGAGACGGGACAGTCAAGGTAAAAACTGAAACATCTGGAAAGGATTTGGGTGGTCATTGAGTGGCTGGTTGGGGCTTCGTAGCTACGGGGCTCGTCCGAAACCTTAGTCCCGGACGAATGTTATTTTTAGTTAGTTTTAAATCCGAATAGAGTGCAATTTCACAGCTCCAACAACCTCTATTGATATGTAAATCGCTATTTCCAAAAACATTATAGAAGGACGAATAATCGGCGTCGCAGATATAGAAGATATTGACGGGCAATCATCTCCTCATTCGCCATGCTGTCAAGAACATTTTTTTGAGGTGGACAATTACAAAATAATTGAAGTTGGGTTGCTAATAAACGAATTTTGAATCAAATTACATGAAATTGACTGATTTCTACATGTGACCTCAACGAATTGTTATTTATTAAATTATGTGAAAAAATTACCTCTGTTAGTGCACACTCTGCGGCTCTAAATTGTCCGTCCCTCCTGGTGACGTTTTAACATTTTTTTTTAAATTCAGAAGCAGCATGGTGATTCGCAACTCTCCATTGAATACAGTTTTCAAAGACCTTTAATTTGACGTGGCACTTGACCCATGCTTCAATTAAAAAAAATCTGCTATTTAACTTTAAAGGTGAAGTAAGCAACATTTAAGAAAATAAACAAACGTCCAAAGATAGTATTTTTTGCCCTATTTAATGCTCTTTTTCGATTAAAAAAAATTATTAAGAAGTTCCCAGGAAAGGGTTGCTTCGAAATAGAAACAGATTGTGAAATCAGAGGGGTAAAAAAGGTAAAAATTTCTTAAAAACAAATTACTCTTTTCACCCCAAAAATTTCAAAATCTTCTATTTGAACTGGAGAAATCGTTCGACTGGTAATTCATCGGACACCCGGTAAAATGCTTTAATATTTTTAAGAACTTCTGATATAAAATGAAATAAAAATTCCATACTCGAATTTAAAACTTTTAAGCAAATTTGACCAGCTGGCACGCTAAACGTCATTTTAGGGACCTAAAGTGCTTTCAGCAAAAGAGGCACTTCTGCGAGTTAAAACGTAAATCCATGGAAATGTATACGGTTGATATAACGAAGGTATTTTATGGCAAAGAGTGTGAATTCCAGTAAAAAGGGTCTCTTGATCCCAGAAAGGTCTCATTTAGGGATTTTTTGTATCCCTCAAGAAAGCAAGATTAATCATCTTTTTAATCTTGATCCTTATCTGGATTGTGCTCGGTAATTTTGTACGATCTTTTACCGTACTTTTTTTGACTCGTCAAGACTTGAGTTTTACTGTTATCTCTTTGAACTAACTCCTGAGGGGTTTCTCAAATTTCAGCATCCCAGTCCAGCACTATAAGCAGTGCCCCCAGTACCGGCAGACTTCCAGACCCTCCACCCCGCCCTTTCCAGCGACAAGGCAGCCAGCAGTCCTCCGTCGCTGAGGACGCCGAAGACACCATGAAAAACCTCAGAAAAACGTTCGCCGGAATTTTCGGCGATATGTAATTTATTAATGATTCAGTGCGAATGTTGGTCAAAAAATCACGTCATGCTCCGTTTAAGTTTGAAGTTGTTTTAATATTATGGGTAGTTATATGTAAGTAGATAAACGAAGCCATTGAATAGGGGATGATGGCGATTTCCGTTTTACCACTCAGCTCGAGCTCGGTACCGTTTTGTTGCACTCAGCTCGATCTACTTCCGGCAAAATGATCATCCTTGCGATTTTAATTGATTCAAAAGCTGCTGGTTCTGATAAACAGAGCGTTCATATCACCTCACGAGTTGAATTTTGTATTTATTTCATTTCTATAATTTTTACTTGGGATATTTCGAGATTGCAGCGAAATCATTATTTACCAGAGCTGAAACCGAAATATGTCAATAAACGATACGAATCTCTTAGAGGAGACATCCCCGAAAATCCACATTTTTTTTCTCCGAAGAAGAGGCCGTAATGTGTCACTTTTAATAACCTATAATGTAACGCTTTGGCTGCCTAGATATTAAATCTTTCCATCACTGTAGATTTGATATGTAAGCTATAATACAGCCTTTTATTGCCTGGGCAGTAAATGTTTTTACAAAAGTTCAGATATGAGCTTGCAAATAGCAAACGAAAACGGATTTTAGTCGGTAACCATCGGGGAAATCGTATTTTGTTCAAACGCAGCAATTCCTGTTCTCAATTCTTTGCTGCCTCGCAGGTTGTAAATTCACATTTTTGTCAAATAAAATTCATAATTTTCTCTCCGATTGTCGATCGATCCGTTTTTACTCGATTGATGACATAAGTGATTGGGCGACCGAATAACTCAAAACTGGCCGTAAAGCATCACTTTCAGTGCCTGACCGAAAAAGCAACATTTTTACTGTATTCCAATATTTCTGCGACGTAACACGTTTCACTATTACTTCAATAGAGTAACATATTCACTGCTTCGGTTTTAAAAAATCCACTTTGCGGCCTATATTGTATGGTTAGGAAATCACTATTTTGTCAATCGGGGAAAAACGCGTGATATTTTGTATTAGCTCGGCAAAACCACAGATTTGCTGCCTCAGTTTACTTTACGGTCAAGTCAAAGACGAGGCCGCTGCGGCACTAAATTTGCTACTTTTTCGTCTTGCGAAACAGCTTATTCGAATAACTAATCAGGTTTAAGGTGACATTTTATGGTACTTCATGTATCGTTTAATTGAACAACTGTTGTGAAATTACCTATCTCTATTCCTATGTTTATCTCGCTTTCAAGGAAATATAATATTATGTGTAGTAACATATGCTAAGCAATATATTTAATAAGAATCCTGAAGACGTTATACACTGCCTAGGGCTGAAGAACTGCATACTTACATTAGGGAGAGGAATGTTTCTTGGCAATATATTTTTAGAAAAACCAAATAAAATTATGAAAAATTCATTTTTTGCTGAAAAATTTTCATTTTGTAATTTTATAGCTCATATTCGTTCCATCTGTTGTTGCGCAAAACCTAAAAATTCCAAACTAAACTCAGTATGTTTCGATTGATTCGTGAAAACAAGAAATGTTTACTAGTTAAAACGAAAATTTATATGTATCACTCATTTTTTTATCCAAACTGGTCGTTCCAACTTCAACATATTTAGGCCCAAAAGCTCTGCTTTACGGCCTCGACTGCCCAAATTTACTACCAACTTTCTGTTACTAATTTTTGACAATGCTCTCCCAAAGCATAGTTGTCTCTGTTAATACAAATACTGTAGTAGTTTACTATGTGTAAAGCTAAAATTGGTGTCTGTTGAAACTTAAGAGATTCTCGAGTAATAAAGTATTTTATTGAATCATGTAATAATTAACTATTTAATAGTGTAACAAAGACAATATTATTAATTATCATGCACTCTTCTTGTGAACGTAGAATAGGCAAATGGAAGTTGCTCTGAATGCTATTCAAAATGCATGAAGTGTTCTCAGTTGATTAACTATAAATTTCTATCTGAGGTTATTAAATTTTAATTATTAATACGCAACGAAATATCAGTGTGATGTCTACACAAACGTTATAGCAAGTTGTGAAAAGACGCTTTTAGTTTTAGATATTCTTATCTCTTATGTTATTGTTATTTCTCTGTTTATTCATCTGTTATTCTCCATTGAGAATCGGTAAAGACTCGAATGTACTAACTCAATTTGTGGGATTTAGCGGTGCTTTCCCCGCAAAATCCTCAATTATAGCAACGATCAATAATTTTTGTTGAGAATGTGTAGGGTGTTCTAAAAAAGTTGGGCCAAGCTCAACAAGGATGTGGGGATATCGTGATGATCAATTTTCACACAGAAACGTCTAGTCAAAAATGAGCCGTTTCCATTAAAGATAAGAAAAAAAAATTATGTAATAAAATGACGTCTCCCAATCTGGTTACATGAATTTGTTCTTCGGATCATTGAATCGCGCCCGGATCTTACTGTATAAAACGAAGGGCTGCCATCATTATTTCTAGTAGTTCATCATAGGTTCATAAACCGCCGACTCGCGTACCGCCGGAGAAAAAAATCCAACGGGCTTAAATCGAGACATCGCGCTGACCGCCTGATAGATTCGCCTCTTCCGATCCATCGCCCAAAAAAATGTTGATTTAAACGAATCAGCACCTCACTGACGAAATGTGCAGGTGCACCGTAACGTCAGAAACACATTCAATCTCCCATAAGAACACGTGCATTGTCCAATAGCTCAGGAATTCGGGAGACAAAAAAGTGTTTATTTTATTTATTTTTTGCTGTATTCGCTTCAGTTGAATATCGAAGTCTTTTGAATAGAAACAACTTTGGAGCCGAAACGGCTCATTTCTAATTAGGGATTTTTATGCAAGAGTGTCCTCCACAACCCTAAGTTTGGCAGGAACTTTTTGGAACACCCTGTATGTATTTTTGGATTTTTATCCGGAATTTCTACCATTCACGGGGTCCGAGATAGGGCCGATAATCTGTGCTAATGGGACCCACGACTCATATTTTTACGTTTAATTATTTTAGTTCACGCACAATATTAAGGGCAAAATTGTCGAACGTAGACTTTAATGATTTTAAATATGTCTGTACTCGATACTAAGTAACGGCTTAGCCATACTCATATTTTGGTAGAGAGATTGCACAATTTAAACTGTATCATAATCAACAGTTTATCCATTTTACCGTTCAAAAAAATCAGAGGTCTTTAATTTCTACTATCGTTCAATGCGTTATTGTTAAAACCATTGTTTCCCATTTGTTTATTACTAATATTGTCAATACAAGTACTATAAAACTAGTGATAACTCATAAAAAATGTATCATTAGATTTTACATGAAACGATGTAGATGATCACACACTCATTATATTTTAAGGGTAGATAAGCTTTAAAATAGCTATGTCCCCGAATAAAACGTAATTAAATCGTTATTAATATAATATTAAATTAACTGATTGATTCAAGTTGATTCTGATCGTTATATGATGCTTAGTTGAAAGTTAATAATCTGGAAGAACTTTAAATTTGAATTTGGGGCCCAATTCGATCTCGTAGCCACATGAAAATGTAGCCGAGAGTGTCGGTATTATTTGCTGAAACGTTTCAAAGTGGAGTAGACATAAAACTTGAGTTTCTACCTTACAAAGTTTGTTAATAATTAATTTATGAAAATAATAACAATTTTTATATTTTTAATATTTAAATTACCTGTAAGTTTCTTCACTAGGAGGCGTGGTACTGTAAGGTTGTGTAGTTGTTCCGCTTACAATAATGTTATGTTTATAAGCATATTGTATAGTGTTATATTGATGGAATAAAAGGCAAAGTAAGGGAGGCATTTAAATCAGCTGCGAGTAGAACAAAACTTATTGGGTGACAGTACATACATATATCCCCTCGTTTAAATTACAGAGGGGGAGGATTTCAGAGAAAGGGGCTTTGTTTGAGAGAGGAGGGACGTAATAGCGCCATTAACAAATATGTTTAATAAACGTGCAGTTAGAACGAAAATCTAATATTCCTGATATTTCGCAAAGTCCGGTGATAATGAGCGAAAATGCTGCATCCTGGCACCATTTGGCAGAGACGAAAAGCACATAACGTTGACCAATTATTTAAAATTTGCAACAAATTGTTCCCCTTCAAACATATACGTTTCAAAGGCAGCGGCTTATTCGCGGACAACTGCAATAGTTGCATAACTGTTAACTTTACTGGACGCGGCCGACATTTTTCGCCCCAAAGCCTCAAATGTGAAACTTTAAATTTAGGCTAGACAATTATGACGTTTTTAGCGTAATTTTTTTACAAACCAACTAAACACAAAAATAAAAGTTCTGATAAAGCTTCAGCTTTGCAGTTGCGTCCGCTTCTAGATTATCGATAGAGGCATATATTTTTAGTAACGTGGTAAATATTAGATTACCGGTAGAACGATAAAAGCAATATAACACTGAGGTTTTCATTCAACTGATGACATCTCCAAGGTAAGTCAGATAGTATGGGGTTTAAAAATGTTTTTCCACTGTACTAGCTTTAAAGGCGCAATTATTGGATGCGAGAAGTGACTGTGAAGTGCGTTTTTTTACCTTGCTTAAAAAAAGTCATAATCATACGTATTTTGTGGTTCCGCAGGATTAATGCAGATGTGTGTGCCCACGTTTGCTGATAAAAAAAGATTGATGGGCTGCACGAGTGCCAGAGTGCAGCCTGGTCGGAAAGAACTCTCGGTCGTGTGTATTTAGTGAACAGCCCTGGTGAATAGTCCTAAGCAATCGATTAAACTGATCGAACAAACTTACACCGCATATCCAGGCGATACCTGGATATAGGAGATTAACATGATAAATCGGTTTTTAATTTTTAGCGCCTGCACGGATTATCGAATCGAAAGACTTTTACGTGAATGTCATAATACATGCTCAAGAGCGGCCATCATCCGTCAACTTTTTCAATCGTCTAGTTCGAGCCGTTTTGGCTCAAAACGTCTCCAAATTTGAAAAATCTGAATGTCCCGCTTAACGGTACCAGGCCACGATTGGTCGGAATCAAGACTTCGTATTTGTTTAATTTTGACCTTGATTCGAACCAATCGCAGCATGGAACGGTCACGCGAGACATTCAAGTTTTTGAACTAGCCGGTCCTGAGTACCATGAACTCCACGGAAAAGTTTTTCCATTGAATAATCCGCGCAAATGCAAAAAAATAACCACCAATTTTCCAAGTCAGTCTCCTGTGTCCAGAGTCCGGCTGAACGCCTAGTACATAGTCTACAATGGCCCTAATTATCAAATAAGTGCGCACCAGCTATGGACTCAAAATTCACGTTTAATACCTTACATAGTAGATAACTCATTCGAAGACCCCTTTAGATAAAGTAGCATAATAAATAACATAAAACATGAATAAAACATACCACACTGTTACACATTCGGCTTCAGCGCATATCACTTTTGAACGGGAAACGTGGATATACCTTATCTGTAAGGGAATTAGAGAGCTTCAAAAATCGTATTACATAAAATACATGAATAGGCATTAAATGCCATTTGAACGCTTTAACATCCAATAGCACGAAGGAATCTCAATTGGAAGCGAATAGAGTAGGGCCTGAGAAAATTTCGTTTGATTCAACTTTAAAGATTCAAAGTTGAAACCAGCAATAAGAGCAATGACTCTCTAATGTCCTAGTACCACCAGCATGACTTCAATTAAACAATTGTGCCGTTTTGCAGAATTCATCAGTTAGAACTTTGTCAACCCAAAATGTTTGGAAACATGGTGATTTCTTGCGTGAATCCCGAAAATATTTTACCTAGACCTGAAAACCAGATAATTCAAGATATCACGTTTCCTATTGGAATCCTCGATATGAAGCGAGAAAGGTTGGTAGAGTAGCTTAAGTACTGCTATTTTCCTACGAGCGTGCGGTAAAGGGGCTTTAACATACGAATCTGCGAGCTAAAAGGAAGGTAGCACTTAGCTTCTTTTTTTTTTTAATTGTAGCACACGCAAAACGAAAGTTTTTGCACCTAACTCCAACCGTTTTTGGGATATAAATTATAATGTGTAGACATACGATCAACTTTCACTATTTTTGGACATTTTGTCGCATTGTCCTTGTCGAATCATAGTGAAAGTACTTGTTAGTTCTAATTAAGTTTAACACGGCTTTGTAACTCTCCTTTATCACCTTAGTGCCCGAAAACATCCGTGACGTGCGAATTTGCAGCATACTCTATCTTTTCGCATTAAATTTATTTAAATGAACGTCGTCGGGACTATCACGGGCGTATTTCAGTTTCCCGAGGGGGGCCGTTTAAGGAGTCCAAAACGAATTAAAAATTTAAATGTAAAAGTCGTAAAAATTTTCCTTGCCACAAGGGTCCCATCGCTCGGAGAAAGGGCGAAAAGCCTGGATGCGGGGTTTAATAAAACTCTTATACTGTGCGAGAAATTTAACTTTAAATTTATCATCTTCAGGGTCCGCGAATTTTTTCATCGAATTTTACTTTAAAAAGTTTTACTCAGGCCCCAATTTCTAAATTGCCCATAAAAGCTAGAAAACTCTGATCTGTCTTTTTACGTAACGAACTTACGCATTTTCCCTTAAAAATCGATTAGGGGCCGTAACTCTCGTTAAGCGAACAACTATTTAATATAGAACTGCGATCAGAAGGACCCACTCATGCGACTACGATGTCCACATTCATAATCCCGAATACGACAAGAGAAAAGCCGGCGAGTTGGTAGATGAACTTCTAATGGAAATCTACAATAGCGGGCATAACGGAATCACAGATTACTATTCGACCTCCGGCAAAAGTCAAAGAGGAAACTGGATCGATGTTGTTGATTTGCACGTTAAAGGTGACTCTTCAACAACCTCCAACTGGAGGGATTTTAGTAAAAAACACGAAACCTCCCCCTCTAGGTGCAGAGGAACTGCGATCCATCATCTGGTGCTTGCGCGAGCACATCGGCCGAACCGGCAGCATGCTAGTGCGCCATCTAAAGCGTCGCGACGCCCTACGGCGGCAGCAACAAGCGCTTTGTGACGTCATTTCGGGAAGACTTAATCAGCGTAAGTATAGCTTTCATATCGATCTTTTATTACGGATACGAGTTGATAATCAGCCCCTGCTGCAGGAAACTACTATCCCGGAGGGTTGCATTATGTGGGGGTTTAAAAAAAGATACCTGAAGCAGGGCAAAATATACTTTTTTATACCTGGCGCTAGATTGTCAGATGTGAGGAACAGAACTTTCCAGAGAATAAAAAATTATGTGTGTTGACTAATATCACACGTGGCCATCGCACCGCTGGGCAGTGTTGATTGAATCGTATTAACACCGTTCTGGGGGAATTTTTTCGTTCCTCAGATTCCAGATTTCAGCCCCCCTTTTATATGTAGCAACTTAGATCTTTTTTCTTGGAATTTTACCATGCACTCTTTTCCTTTAAGGCTTTAGAATCTTTCCAATGTTTAATGTGTTTCTCCTTTCCAGAAAGCTTCAAATTCAATCATCCTAAACCCCTATTTTGAGACCCGGAATAACGTGAATCTTAGAACTCGTTGAAACTTAGGTCTATTTTACCGGATAATTCGATCATCCGAATCTCTTTCGTTAAGGTTTCGAGTTTTACCAAAATCTGGGGAATCGAGATCCAGTTCGCTCTCCCCCTGGAAAACTTTAGATCCAGATCTGGTTTTAATCCTCGAGTGGTGCAGTCGAGAGATTTTTTCAATTAACTGCGTTATTTTATGATAATTTATGATCTATTTCATTCTCCCTTTATCTGTAATTACCAATTGGAACGGCGGCAAATCATAGTCGCTAACCACTTTCCATTATGCAATTTTATTACCTGCTTCACATTCATTAAATCTACAATTGTAAACACTAAACAATACTAATTTGAGAAGTGTTTTTTGATCGGGTTTTCAGGGAAATTAAATTGAGTTGAAGCTTCAAACTTCGATTTTTGAAGTCCGATCTTCATCAAACTCGATTAAAGCTAAAGTCTAAAGTTTTTTATGCTTCGCCAATTTACTTATGCAGCTTTGTCTTCCTGAAAAACCCCCTATTGAATTTGGCTTTATACCCGAATATCAAATAAAGCAGGGAGCGAAGTAGCGCCCACAGCCCAACGACGCCGATCCAGACATCTGCGACACTCCTCGAAAAACACTGGATCCACACTCGTACGATCCAGAGAGAGATAACGCGTTTTCCCCCTTTTCCCTGACATTTTCCAGTATTTCCACCTGATAAGTGTATTACGTCAAACGTGCACTTCTTCAGTTCGTGTTTTGCAATGTGACTGTAACGTCCCAATGAGCGGTTTCCTGAGTTCTTTCAAAAAAGTTGGTGGCGATGTGTTGAGAAATACAAGTAAGTATTTTCCTACCCTTATTTCGAATTTAGACAAGGATAACGGCTGAGGAGGGTGCGAGGGCTGCTTAGCCTGATTTCTGGACAATTTGAGGTTATTATCTTGGTCATGCGGTTCTGGAATGTTATCTGTTTGTAAACAATATCAGTTTTTGTTGATATTAGTCACAAATTTGGTGGGATTTTTGATGGAAAGATTAACAGGATCTATCTGAGGTTGCTGTTCGGCCACTTTGAGTATTCGATAATTTTCCGGGCTTTAAATATCATTTTAAAACTATAGAAATGCTCCACACAAAGCTCTTTTATGTGCTTTACTCAACATTTTGAACGGAATCATGAGATTTTTATATTTTTTAAAAATTGCCATTTTTCCTGCTGACAAAGTGTAGGTACAAAGACGGAAAAAATGTGGATTATGGAAAATAGGTAATAAAAATCGTCGATGCGACACTCAAAGTTATTATCATTTAAATTCAGAAGAATCGCTATTATCATATTGCTCATGGCACTCAAGGAACACCAGGATGGGATGATATGTTTCCAACCTTGAAAATAAAACAATTTAAAATTGGTCGTACTATCATTTTATTTTTCTAAATAGGAAGTTTAATACACATCGCCCAACGGTGCTTCCAGGCCTTTATGCCACTGCTATAAAAAGACTTGTCCAAGTCTTCAAAATACGCATTTTTTACGGATATCACTTCAGCACCTGACCCCAATTTCTTATTAGTCAGACCTTTTTTCAAATTCGGGAACAAGGGGAAATCAGCAGGAGCCAAATCTAGTCAATAGGGGCGAAATTGAAAACCCCACTATTCAATTTTAACCATCACGGCATGAGGTTTGTGATATGATGCGTTGTCCTGATGAAATAGGAATTTTCTTTCTGGACAAATCAGGGCGTTTCTCCAGAATTCTGCGATGCAGCTCTTCTAGGAGGTTTGAATGATATGTTCCATTAACGGTTTTTCCCTTTGGAAGAGGGTCACTAAGAAGGATTCCTTTGCAATTCCAAAACACATTCGCCATAATCTTTCCGGCTAATGGAACAGTTTTGGCTTTTTTTGAACGGGTTCACGTTTTGCTGTCCACTGTCGGGACTGCTCCTTGGTCTCGGGTAAAACATAATGTTTTATTCATTGCAATGAAACGACACAGAAAATCAGTCTGGTTCTTTCGAAACATATTCAAACATTGACGTGAAATATTTGGGTGAGTCAATTTTTGTGGGGGCGTCAACAGCCACGACACCCACCTTACAGACGACTTTCTCATGCCTAAAAGTTTGGTCAGGACATGATATGTCCGCTCTAGATACCGCCACGGTGCCAACAATTTTAATCTTCGGCCCCGTAAGACAATTTGGTGAACTTTTTACATCATTTCTTCAGTAGGAAATATGTGTGAAAAATAATGAGAATAAACCGCCTAATGTAAACTTTCACTTCTATTGGCAATACTTTGTGGCTCCTTAGTTTTTCTACATTGTCGACAAGTGCCAAACTTTTGCGTGCATATAAAGTGAAAACGTCAAAATTAATTGACAAAAATGACAAAGTTGAACAAAAAATATATCATTCGATGTACAGATTGAATTACTAAGGAAATCTTCTTTTAGTCATTGTGAGGTTGGAAACTTTTCATCTTACCCTCGTACTTTTCAAAACTTAAAGGACAAGCAACCGAGTTTAAAAAAAGTATAAGATCCACTCAAGAGCGTCAAAGAATCCGCTTACGTGGGTGTCCCTATTAGAATTGCATTTTTTAAATCTATTATTGAAAATCTCGATAATGCTTACTTCTGCAAAATGATTCTTTAAGAAGCGACTTTCAAATATGGATGCAAATTTGAAGAAACTTTCAAATTAACTAGCAAAGGAGATTCAAGTTTGGAACTTTCGGTGTTTACACAGAAGAAGGTACAATGAATGTGAAATAACTAATAAAATTACATTATGGAAATTGCCTTTTGCGTTTACGGTTCATGTCTTATGGCGAGATTCATTTTTAATAAAGACGCGTTACGAAGTTGGCAAACTAACGAACCGACTTCTATATTTTTTTAACGTTGAAAAAACCTTTTTGTTAATGGTCAATCTACACATTTTTACTGTCAACTATAGAAGATAATTAATTTTAAAAAACGGAAAAAACAAGGAGAAAAAAGAATAAAAAAACATGCATCGGCCGGGAATCGAACCCGGATCGCCCGCGTGGCAGGCGAGCATTCTACCATTGAACCACCGATGCGTCTGATCGATTACTCTTTAAAGATACAATCTTTCGCCATTTGGTTTACTTTTAAACATTCAAATTATTAATTTAATTAATAATATTAGAAAAATAATTAAATGTGAAATTATTCATATTTTTTATGCCGGTACTCCACTGAGTACTACAGGAATAATCACTGTAATGAAACTGTCACCACAAAAGATGCCTACTATGTAAAAATGTTAAAAAAATGTTACTGTGCTGAGTCGTATATTATCTAAAAAATAATTATTTGTGACTAAAGAACGCACATTAAAAAAAAAGATATATTTTATCTTCAAAAAAGTCTAATCCATTAAAAAAGATAACTTGATAATTGAAACGAACAAAAAATAATGGAAAAATTTCTGTTAAGGGTAATTAGAAAACTATCCTCCTTTCTAATAGACTTTGATGAAACTTATGATAGTTCAAGATTCTTATTATTACAATTTTCATTCCATTATCTCAATCAGAAAGAAAGTCATTTTCAAAAATATTCAAATGATAGGACCTCTTTGGAAGGCCATATTTTAATAACAGTGCTCCGTCGGACCAATTTGTATGAGGAACTTTTTTTACTATTTTTGGCTCTATTGCTACCTCCTGAAGTTGTGTGCCAATTCTTCCAAACACCCTATATGTAACACGTGTACCTATTTTCACTTGTCCCACTAGGCCTTATTCCTTGTCTTCATTCTTAGTTGTTACCCGCCTAGAACTCCAAAACCAACTAAATAATACAGCATTACAAAGGGGAACGTTTCTAGCTTGATAAGTTAATTACGTTTCAACTAATGAACTTGAATAATGTTTAGCGGGGACGGAATTGGATTACTTTGGAATTGGAAAAACGATCGATTTCAACCCAGAACGTTAATAATATAATAACGTGTAGTCTGATGATATGTAGGCGCAGACAGATTACCATCGGAAAATTAACACCCATCTATTATGCGCATAAGTAATGTTAATGATCCGAAACAGTCACAAAACAATAGAAATTTAATTTTCTCTTTGTGAAAACGATTCCATAAGCGATATTTGACAAGTTTGTCACTGTACCCCCAGAGAAAAAGTTCTAAAGGGGTCGAAGATTTGACACATAAAATCATAATATTCATATATTCGAGGTATCACTACATGTGGGGGCTCAATTTGAGCCACACTGTATATTTTCATTCCAATGCAAAAGCATGGTTAAACACAAATTTCTATGTAAGTTTCTTTACAGCAGGTCTGATTTTGCTTACTTACTCCCACTTCCTTTCATATTCTTACACATTCTTACAGTTCTGAACACACTCACTTTTGTTGATTAAATAATTATCTAAGAAAACAAAATAAAGAAATTGGAACCGATAAACTTACATATTTACCTACCAGCTGAATAAAGCTTCCATGTTCCACGTGAAACTTTCCAAGTGTACAAAACTGAGGTCAAGTGTCGCTTTAACGTAATTGCACTCGATTTCGAAGTTGACTATGTTCACTAAAAGTTAAATTAAATTGAGGTTGGTGGAAACCACTAAAAATTATGTCTCCTGGTTCTTACTTACGCTTAAAGAAGTTCAAGCTAGCCTTCAGACCATAAAAGTTACAGAACTAATCCTTTTTACTTTCCAATCTATACCTACTTGGTTCCCTGGCAAGGAATGGTAAAAATGGATCCCATCAAGTAAAAGGTAATAAGGGAGAGTGGCAAAAAATGAAATTTGTCGAGAGTTATATACTTCAGAGATACGTAGCCCCGGTGGTGTCCAATTAGGAACCTCTGTTTATCTTGTTTTGTGGAACCTTTTAAAAAATTTATTGCAATTTGCAGAGATTTAGAAAGTTTATTCCAGGAACTCCAGAGTGAAATTGACGGATTAATAAATGAGTTATTAAAGTAGGTCAATTGCTCCCAAGAGAGTAAGAACAAATTTACTTCTCTCCCTCTCTAGACCATATACTAAATAAAATAAAACGAAATCGCTTCTGTAGATTTCTGAATTTATGTAAAACTATTCCTAAGTTCATTTAGACCAATTACCAGTAATAGCATTACCGTTAACGTTAGTGCTCCCTGCGGTTGGGCAGCAAACTGCGCCTCAGGATGTTTGCCACGAATATTTATTTCTTTAATCCTAGTGAGAGACAACGTAAACGAAAAGATTTCTGGTAAATCTAATTCTACTTCAGGTCAGTTGTGAGGATAGATATGATTTTGAACCTGATTGAAAACTCAGGGCTCAGAACAGGAAAAGAATAGGACAAAAATTGCAAAATCCACATGGTTTTTTCCAAAAAGGGCAAACCGCAAAACCCCGTTTCAGTTTCTGTTTACATAATTTCACTGCACCCTCAACTTGCTTTTTTGTACCTATACATTTCGGTTAAAGTTTCATCTGGTAAGTGTTTCCTCAAAATATTCTTTCAGATATGACAGACTTTTAGTGAACTCTCTGAAGTTACATTTTATAACTTGGTAACTACATGAAGGACACTCGAGTCTCAGAAGATGTGAAGTATGGGAGTAATGTGGTAAAGTGAGCAAAGGTTTTGTGGTGTACAATGTTGAAAAGAGGTAAATACTGTCGCAATAGATACATAGGAACATGTATCCACCGAAAATTTTTGCTTTTGTAGAATTGAAGAAAGCTACAGAATTTGGGTGATTTAAATCATCTTTTTTCCCGTATACATGTTTAAGTTTTCTTTTATTAAATAGACGTCTATGTATAAAATATTCGGATATATGTACATGTAAGTTCAAGCACACTGCTCAAAAGAATCTAGGAACAAACACACTTCGGCTATAATCTTTATATTTAATGACACGAATTCATAATAAATTCACATAAAATTTCATCAATACCTCCTGTTACTGCCACGAGCAATAATAACAACACGACAACATCTTGACGTAGTCACAATCAGTCTATCCACAGCGTCTTGTGGTAAAAGTTGCCACTGTTCCCTGGGGGAGTACTACGAGCTAAATTACCATAAACAGACGCCACGAGAGACTTGAAGTGGCTTTGAAGCATCCCCATTCCGATCTCTATGGGATTTAAGTCGGGTGATTTTGGTGGCCTATTAATAAAAGTTATATTGGTGTTCGTGAGCCAAAGCGTGGTAGCCTGGCTAACATGTGGACGAACATTCTCTTGCATATAAAGGAGTTGTGGGCTAGCAGGATGTGCAAAAGGAAGAGCAACAGCATCAAGCACATGGCTAGGTACCGCGTTGTTCAATGTCTGCGGCAACAAACGAGTGCGGTTCGATGAGGCAATTTGATACCACCCCGTACCACCATGAGACCGCCTCCATAATTATGAACTCGATATCGTTTCCACCAAAACCTTCATAAATAAAAAAAAAATTTCTTTGTTTATATTGTAATTCAGCGTATTACTGAACAAATCGGCAAAAAATATAACTGTTTAGAAAGCTTTAAATTGGAAGAGGTAATTTATTGCGCAGCACAGAGTGCAGAATGCAAAAAAAAACTCTTTGTTCATTTTGAATGAACAAAACAATGAGGCAAACATTTTCCAAACTGTACAGAGCAAGAGGGGAACCCTATGAAAATAATCACTTTATGTTCTCATATTTATGTTATTGTTGCACACCAATCATGGAAATTATTCTTTATTCTCTATACAGGGTCATTCCAAAGATGGCGTTATCCCTTCACCAACGAATACGGCTTCAAAAAATAAGATTTTTTTCGTTTGGCGGTTTTTTCGAAATATCAAGATCAACGAAGATACAGGGTGTTAAAGATTTATTTACAAAAATGAAAATTTATTAATAATTGCGACGCCTCTTGAGGTAATTAAACAACATTTTGTAGGAGTATGAGTTAATAGTTGCATTGGAGGGGAATTCTACAATAAATAAAGCTATTTTTGGGTTTATCAGTGGCGCACGTATAAAAAAGTTGTTTAATATTTTGGAAAAAATGCGTCGCCACCGATTTTTCCGAAAAGAAAAGCTCTTTATTTTTTGGTACGACGCACCGTTTTCAAGTAAAAAAATAAAAACCGTTTTAATACGCGCTTAAAATTAAATGCTATTTTAATTTAAAATTTCAAAAACAAAAATCGAAATGCAATTTGACTATCAAAAAACCTACAAAATTGTGTTCAATTATCTCAAATTGCTCGGCAACTATTAATAAATTTTAACTTTTTAAATAAAACCTTGACATCCTGTATTTCCGTTGATATTGATATTTCATAAAATCGCCAAAGGAAAAAAATCTTAGTTTTTGAGGCCCTATTCGCTGTTAAAAGGATGACTCCAACTTAGAAATCACTCTGTATAATAAATATCACGGGATTAATGGAAAAACAATTATTAGATCAGCCAAACCAGGAAAATCAATTAAGAAAAGACGCAATTGGGTGGCTAATAAATACAAAGCAAATAAATCGAAACAAAGGACTGATTTATTTTATTTGTACGAATAAACAAAACAATTTCGATCTATTCGAGATTATTCATTTACATTCCGGATGGGCATAAATCAGGAATTAGTACCAATCCCACCTAATTTAAAATGAACCCTTTCATAATAGAAATCCTTCTCATATTCATGGCCTATTACACTGTGATCTAAGTTCAGCCTCTATTCATGTTCTTATGCGCTATCAAGCAATTATTGCCCTCCATTCAGTTTAAGCCTGAAATACTGCGTGCAGGACAATTCATGCACAAGTTAACCTAGTCTACTTAGGCTCCATAGAGACTGGTGTAAATGGTAATTTACCGGACTAGAGTATAAAGCTATTTTTGCATTGAAAGTTTAATATCAGTAATTGGAAAAGGATGTAATGCATTCCGGACGAGTTTTTACGTGTTGACTTCATTAAAGACTCATGAGCCTTTTGTGAAAGTTATGCTATCGATATGTAGATGCCAATACTGCTGTTTTATGTTTTTTAAATTCCCATTATTTTGATTTTACCATGTGATTTTTCTCTGCTGTTTCAAAGCTTCACCCACCGTTTGGAGCCTACTGCACTTAATTTATGTCCTAATGGCAAATTCTTGCACGACCTCAATAACGCTCAGTCGAGGCATAGCTGTTGCCGAGTGCTTAATTTTCCATTTTCCTTAATCCATTAGCCACTCTCCATGAATCCCTCTTCGGGAAAGTCCCTATTTTCTTCCCTTTTGTCGGATCGTTATGTGGATCTAACGCAGTGCAGTTGGTCAATATTTATTTTATTACCCTGAAAATGTTTTCATTAAGATGGTGTTTACCGAGCCCGATCCTCGTGCAGCTGGACATCCAAAAGAGTATATTGATGAGCGTCAATGTATTTTTCTTGGCATGCCCAAATACCCATCATGTAATATGTATTCAGTCAGAAAATGCAACGAGTTCTATATTTAGGCAACGAGTGGGACACTGCAGGGCGAGCAAAGCGAAATCCCACAATATGACACGCGTTGTTTTGCAGAAAATAGCCTTTCCTAATGAGTTGCAAATATAATTTTTTTGCTGATTTTGTAACACAATGTATACCTGCTTAGATTATATAACTAGTTACAAAATGAAACTCGTTTAGTCACCAGTCACTGAGTCCGCATTTCTAACATAACGTCTTAAAGATGTGATATACCCTGATGTTTTTCTAAATGGGACTAAAAATATATATTTTTTTAATATCTATTATGTTTCATTCAAAAGGTAAACAACAGAAAAATGGTTTTTCAAAGTCATCCAAATTAAACTGTAGTCTCGTCACGTTTTCCTAAAACCACACCCATTGCGTCATGCAAGGCTAATGACTTGTTAGCGCCCCAAATCAGGAGCAGAGCAAGTGGGTGTGAATGGAAGATAATACAACTAAATCTCCATTACTTCCCCTTAAACTACCGTAATTGATTGTTTAAGACGTAAACATTTTACTAAAGCATCTGGACAAGGTTATTTCGTATATTACGCTGTGAAAGTGCGTTTTAGCTTGAAACTTAGTTGTAATCTTTAGAATTCACTATTTTACCGAAGTTTCCAGTATAAATTTTATCCAATTTAACTTTAAACTTCTATTGAGTGCCTGATCCTCAAATCGTTTCAAAACTTTTTATGATTTTAATAAATTATAAAACCACCTGTACGTATTTAACTTTAAGTGAAAACTGTTAAAGCAGAAAAAGTTAGGAGAAAGTCCGCAAAAGCCAACGAGCCTTCAGGTAGTAGTTGAAAGGGAAGCAGTCCGGTGACAAGTTTTTCTACTCATTGGCTTCATCAAGCATTTTGATGTGCATAAAGCAAATACGCACACCTCACGGTGGCCACGACCAAAGACGTACGCACATAGACCTGGTGAAGCTGCGCGCGAATACATTTCTTCCCTTCCATCCCTCCCTGGCTACACCAGCAGGAACGTATATTTTTTCGGACATGCGTAGCCTTATATGTGTGCGTTTACTTTTAACGCACACTCTCCTGATGAAGTCAATAAATAGAAACTCGTGTCGTTGAGTTGTGCTCTCTGATTCATTTTCTATTTTTCCTGGACCGGTTAATTCCTTTAGTGAACTTGCTACTAACTTGCCCTATATCCATGTTCATCCGCTTAAAATCCCTTTATTGTGTGAAAATTATTTATTTTATTATAATTCCGTGTTCTAGGCCTTCTGGAACCAGCAGACATGCGTTTCACCATCCACCCAACCCCAGGGGAATCTGGGTTTTCTCAATGGGTCGCCGCCATGAAGATGGTAGCCCAGCTACCCGGAGGAATCCCTCCGGAATTTAGAAGCAGATTGTGGGTAACAATGGCTGAGAGACACTTAGCCTCGAGAAGAGTAAGTCTTGCGTTCTTTCTGGAGTAAACAGGGCGATTGTTTTAAACTTTAGTCTAAGCTTTTACCATCTTTTTACTTTTTTTCGTTTTTATGTGTGTATTACAACCTTACCACGAAACTTCTTTTACGTCTGTCATTTCACTACCAAATTCCCCTCAAGAAATCTTCAATAAAAAACGTGACATGTTTCTTTTATGACACCCTGAATATGTTTCCATGTCTTTTACAGATATTACTGTTATATAACGTCGCCACATTCCAGCTTTTAGCACTTTATTGATCAAAAAACATATAAAATGAGATAATAACACGTGGGCGACTTCCCATGCATATAAAAGTAAAATGCTCCCATTTTATATCTTTTTGGAGTGATGGATGAGGCAAGTTCTTGGACATCTCGGGTTAGCATTGCGTTAAGCTTGTATGATCCTTTTTCCTGGAATAAAAAAACCATAGTGTCCATTTTCGTATAAAATAACAAAGCAAGATTCCAAAAAGCCTGAACCGTCATTTCGTAGTACATTTAAGTACAAATTTAAGGAAAAATCTGATTTTCAGATTGAGTGGTCAGAAGTAGAAAAATCTTGCTTTAGCGAATGGTCCCATCCTGCAGACGCAGAGCTCGGAATACAAATAGTAAAAGACCTACACAGGACCGGTTGTAGCTTATTTTGTGGTGAAGATGGTCAGGAAAACCAGGCTTTACTCAAGAAAGTGTTATTGGCATATGCTAGGTGGAACAAAGTTGTTGGTCAGTAGCTCCGTGGCCTCTATTACTTAGAAAGTTGCAATTGTGGTTTTAATAGGATACTGTCAAGGCTTCAATATGCTGGCAGCCCTAATTCTGCAGGTCACGGACAGAAATGAAAGTGATGCCCTTAAGCTTATGATCTACTTGATAGAAGGGGTCCTCCCAGATTCCTATTTTGCGGACAGTCTCCGAGGACTGTCGGTAGATATGGCTGTGTTTAGGGAGCTTTTGCGTAGTAAACTGCCTCGACTGTCCAAGCATTTGGATCTTCTCCAGAATGCGGTCAAAGACGGAAGTAGAAGTTACGAGCCACCTTTGACCAATGTCTTTACTATGCAATGGTAAGAATGACATACATATTGGATTATACGAGATATATAGAACCTTTTTCGCTGCTATGCCCATGGAGCTTTAGTGAGTACAAGCAAGAGGCAATTAGGCGATTGATAAGTACGAGAGAGACAAACTATCATTTCCCCTTCCATTGTCAACGATCGGCTAATGTCGCTAACTCGAAAGTAGTACGCCTCAATCCAAGGGAGGATGTAGTTCTACGTAATGTCGAAGGTCGCAAGTTCCGAGCATACATTCCGTTTTATAAAAAATTTATATTTTTCGGATTAAAAACTACAGCTACAAAAAATTAATGTTTGAGCTGAGATTTTGGATAATCACATTATCGGGCCTTTCTTTATAGATGGAAATTTGATTGCTCAAAAATATTTGAAACTTGCCGAACATCAAGTTGTCCCAACTATCACTGAGCTTTTTGTGTAAAAATCAATAGCGTTTGGTTTTAACAAGACAGTTATCCTGTCCACGATGCCAGGCAGTGCAACAATTCTGAAATCAAAATTTCCCTAATCATCTAATTACTCGATTTGGAAATATTAAGGTGGTCGCTGGATCAGCTGATTTAATTCCAAAATATCTTCTAATACGAAGAAGATTGGGCACCTAATTTAGCAGAATTGAGACAAAACAATTCTTGATTCCTGTCAATCAGTTACGCAGGACATGTTAAACTACTTTCGTAGGGAATTTTACGATCGTCGCAGATATTGTTTAACGCAAATGAGTGATCGGTTTCAGCACCTTCTGTAAATTTCTTTTTTAGAAAAGATAAACTTTCTCGTAGCTGTGGCCTTTAACTTCGAAAATATAAATTTATTCTAAAACAAAATGCAGACGCGTAATTTGAGTCTTTCAAAATCACGTAGAGCCACATCCGACCTCAGATTAAAATGCACTGCTGCGAGTCAACAACATTGGCCGATCGTTGACAATAGAAGGGAAAACGGTAATCTGTCTCCCTCGCACTTATCAATCGTCTGATTGTCTCTTGCTTGCACTCACTAAAACTCCACGTAAATAACAGAGAGAAAGATACTCTGCACATGTATCATAGGTTGATGCAATATAGATGTCGAAATTTACGTTATGATATTTTAAAACTATTTTTTGACAATTATTAATAATTTTTCCAAGTGTGTTTGATATCCGTTTAAAGTGTGTTGAATGCGCTATATTTATAGATAATTGATATTTACTGAAACAAGGATTTGTAAGAAATATTATCAATTACATTTAAGATGTCTAAACGCATTTTCGCAACATTTTTTTACGAGTATTAACTGGGCCGGTCTGCCGCTCAAACTGCTCGGAAAATCAATGAAGTGTGGGGCAAGGGAATTGTTAACGAACGCACGCTACAACGATGATACAGTAAATTTCGTTCCAGCGACACCAACCTTGAAGACGAACCACATGGAGGACGTCTATCGGTTATTGATAGCGACCAATTGAAAGTATTAATTAAAGCTGACTCTCTCAAAACAACACGAGAATGTGTCCAAGAACTTAGCGGTGGTCACTCGACCGTTTTTCGCGGCTTGGAAAAAATTGAAAAGGTGACGAAGCTTGATAAATGGGCGCCGCACCAGCTGAATGAAAATTAAAAAAAATCGTCATTTTGAGCTTTCATCGAATCATCTTCGTCGCGATGAAAACGAGCCGTTTCTCAAACGGATTGTGACTTGCGACGAAAAATTAATTTTGCACCCAACAACCGGCGTCGTTTTGCTCTGTGGCTGCGTCATGACGAAACCCCACGGCAAGCCGTCTTTGCCCCCGCAAAAGGTTCTGGTGACTGTTGAGTGGTATGCGGGGGTTTGATCCACTACGGCTTCTTAAATTCTGGCGATAACGGCAAAAAAGTACTGCCAACAACTCGATATCATGCGTGAGAAGTTAGAACACGTGAATCCAGCATTGGGCAACACAAAGGGCCCACTACTCCTCCACCACCATGCTCGACTACATGTTTCAACGATTACACGGTAAAAGCCCCACAATTTGGGCTACGAAAACTCTTGAACGCTCGCCGTATTCGCCCGGCCTCTCACAAATCCATTAGCATTGTTTGAAGCATTTGGAATACACTTCAGGAAAAATGCTTCAGAAGTCAAGATGAGGTCAAAAATGCCTCCGATGAATTCGTTACTTCGAAAACCTCGGAGTTCTACACTATTGGCGTAGAAAATCTGGCGAAATGGTAACGGTTCAAATGGCTGTTATTTTAATTAATAAAATAAATTTTTAGCTAAGCAGTTCCCATTTACATTTAAAGTTTTAAATCCGAATTTTATATTGCATCAACCTTAGGTGTAGTTTAAATAGTTTCCATTTCCATTTTTTAAATGACGATTCCGGTGAAATTGGCTTATCGTGTTTTTTCTAAAGGAAACGGAGAATTTTTTTTAATGGTCAAGGAATGGCATAATAGAACGTGTGCTACTTCTTTGATTATTTCATTATGCAGATATTACACACAGTACTAACCCACATATGACTGCATATTCAAAACAGCCGAGAATCTATTATGAGGTTCTATTATTAAACTGTTACACAAGAAATAGGTCGTGCCTCGTCCCTATCGATTTCAAACGTTTCAATAAATTGTAAAGTTACGTAAGTAGTTAGACAAGCTTTGAATTTTTTATCCCCAAATCACAGGTAGCCTGGTGGTCCGGAAAGACCGGTATAATTACTTGGTATTGGGTGCCAGAGGTCACCACACCTCGTGCAAATATTCCTTTTTCATTGCACAGAGTGTATACACATTTTTTAATAGTATATTTTCACAGATTTTCAATTACTGCATTGAAATTGCTCACAATGGAGTTTTTGAACACAATAAATTCATATTCGACTTCAGTTGTAAGGTGGTTCACTCGTGAGCCCGCAACGGCCGCGAAAATATTAAAGGCACGGAAAATCCCAAAAGGAAATGTGCCTTTTGAAGTAAAAAAATAAGAGCATCTGTTAAAATAGTCAGGTTATCATAGTTAGTAAAACGGTTTTTCTTAAGGGCCCTGTGTCCAACAATTTGTTTTTAGAACACCTTGTGCAAGTATGAAAGGCCGTTCAAGAATATGATTGCTTCTCCAAATAAAATCCTGCGTATTGAATGTCGATAAAATGCCTTTCTCCAATTCTAAGTTTATCCGTATTTGCTTCGAAATATAACAACATGCCCGATAAAAATAGTTCAATAAGTACGAGATGGGAGTATCGGAAACTATATATCAGACTTCTTTGAGCTGAGTGAACTAAAGTTCTTAGGCTTTGGCTAAAAGAAAAGACATTTTCTCGACTGGTTAAAAAGAAAAAAATACTGGTAACAGACAGGATATACGTTGGCACAAATTGAACAAGCAATTGATAAATACGCTCCTTTTATTGGTTACTTTCCAAGAACTCGTAGATCCTAGTTTAAGCACGTAAGTCCAAACGTTTTCAGAAAAAACTGAAATTTTAGAAAAATTTTCCTTTCCCTAGCTTATTCGACGAGGTGATTCGTTCGGAAATTCAAAAATGTTTAGCCTCAACGCGGCGGCCACAAGAAAACCGATGATGGTTGTCGAAAATTGAAACGTCGGATTTCAAATATGCCATCGCCACGTTGTAGAAATGGAAATGCCGCAATGATGAAGCAGTAATCATTATTAATTACATCGCCTAATAAGCCGAGAAAAAAAATATTCAAAAATTTCGGATTTTTTCAAATATCTCCGGAAGCTATACGAATTTTTTTATTTAGCCGTTTTTTTTTAACTCCATATTGCTCATTTTTGCCCAAATTTCACCAACCTTGTGTCTTTTATGGCTACCGAGATCCTTATGGTGGAGCTCCGGAAATCGACAGCCCGCAATGCGAAAACCGTGAATCATAATTAATAGTCAACATAATCACTTCTTTATGATTTTGTTCGTACCATTTTCCCATTCACAGGTTCCTTACCCTCTTCTGCAACTGTTTACCTCAGCCCACAGTTCTTCGAGTTTGGGACTTAATATTCCTCGAAGGGAACGAAATTTTGCTCCGCACCGCCCTAGCCATTTGGCAAGTCTTAGCTCAAAGGATCCTTGTAGTCCACACAGCAGACGAGTTTTACTGCATAATGGGAGCCCTCACCAGGGAGCTGTTGGAGTCCAACCTCATCGACGCCAACACCCTGGTGAAAGCTATTGTTACCATTGGGCCTCTTACGGAATTGAAGAACTTGAGGGATCACTACTTGTACAATATCACGCCTTGGGGTTCGTCAATTCCGCAAAGTGCTCCGAAGCAGATCAACTTGCATCCCAAACACACTATTCCATTAGACATAAGCTCGTTGAAGAAACAGTATGTGAAACTGAAGCAGAGACAGAGGCAGGCTCATGTGATATTTTCTTCTGCCATATCGAGGCACCCACAGCGTGCTGCTCCAGTGGCAATGAACCATCTTCTAGTAGGCAAGCGGGCACTAAGTAAGATTACGTCAGGTTAGGAAACCTTATAACATTATTTTCCTAGTTCCAGCCAAGCGCCTGGGACCTCCAAAGGGGTCCATCCCTCCAGCTCGACAAAGTCATCCCACCACCTTGCAATGGAAGGACACTCAAAAATCTCCTTCCAGCTCCAGTTCTAGTGATACCGAGCTGTGCGATGATGAAGTTCAAAGTTCCTCAGATGAGGAACTAGAGAAACCTCAAAGCGACAGTCAATATAGAGACAATCTCAATTCTGGTGATAATAATCTTATGAAGACCGACAATACCCCGGGTGACTCTGCTACTTTAACTATTCCTCCTGAGTGTGCACCGAATTCTGATAGTTTAAGGACGTCCCCGATAAATATTACTAAGTTGGCCTCCGATTCTGAGGACGAGAGTGCTGAGTTTGAGAGTTTTTTGGCCGATCGGGTAAAATGCATTAAAGTGATCGAAGCTGAGGAGGATTCGGGGAATGTGAGTGTTAGCAGCAGTACAAGGCGGAATAGTGAGCTCGCGCTGCAGATCATTCAAGAGAATTCGTTAATTTTGCAAAGAATAATGCAGTGCCAGTCGAGGCTATCACCTTCGCCACCTCCTTTGACGACTACAGCTGAAACTGGTCTAGAAGACTCAATTCCAGTGGCCGCCGACACCCAGAAGATGGAAGACGTTTGCTGTTGGATAGACACCCAATC
The DNA here is from genome assembly GCF_040115645.1 of Euwallacea fornicatus. Classification (NCBI taxonomy): domain Eukaryota; kingdom Metazoa; phylum Arthropoda; class Insecta; order Coleoptera; family Curculionidae; genus Euwallacea; species Euwallacea fornicatus. The sequence goes on from NC_089570.1 coordinate 2,692,781, forward strand.
CAAATACTGCAACCCTGAATCGACATCAAAATCAAGATACCACAGCATTCTGGAAAAAACCAAAAGTTTGGACGAGCGGTACAATAATCTGTTCTCCACCAGCGCTTTCAAAGATAAAAACATACCGCTGCTTCATGAAAGCAAGTCGGAGTCTCTGGATTACCATCTGCATTCACCACCTCTAGATATTGACCTATTTGACCCGATTTTGTCCAATAATGGCTCCGAAGATACTTTGACTCTTCAATCTCTATCAGACGATGGAGCAAAAGACAGCAAGTCCAGCCAGTTGATACAAGAGAACTTAGACTTGTTAAGAACATTTTCAACTAACAAAGCCAAAGAGCAGCAACAGGAAAGAGACAGCATGTCCAGGAAGTTGATGAAAGAAAACGTCGACCTATTAGAGTCCATTTCCAGTGAGAGACAGTTTAGAAGTGACGTTAACGATTCCCTAATCAAAGACTTGGAATCTGACGATCTCGATTCGAGCTTTGATGAGGTTCCAAAAATTATAGCAGATGATATTTCTTTCGCATTTCCAAAGGAAGATGAAGACTCAGCGATAAACTCTCAAGCTGCCTCTTCCAGTCACTATCTGATTAACCTGGACGATGACTTCTCAGTAAAGTGCAGTAGGTCTGTCCCCCTAAACCTATCAAGTGAGAAATATATCCAAAGCTGTGATACCTCTTTGTCGGATGCTGGTTCCAGTAAGTTATTTCTCGATTTGGATAGACCTCAAGTGTTTAGTCCTTCTATTGATGGCCTCAGCGTAAAGTCTTTGCCTCCTAATGTGAAGTCATCTCCCAGTCAAATATTCTCAGATCGTGCCTCCAAGGGCGAGGGGGAGACTCCTGTGAAGTCACCCAGTAAGGTTTTCAACCCTTTTCCAGTGGCACTCAATTCTAGGCAAAGTAAGGAAGTTCCTTTAAAATTAGGATTGTACAAGAAATAAAGGTAAAGAAATACTCTTCCGATTATTTAATGAATGCAATTGTCATGTGTGCCTGTTTCATGGTGGTTGTGTGATAAAAATTTGTGTTCGGTGATTTTCTCGCGGTTTTTGGTTACACCAAGTTTCTTCCCTTAGAGGAGTTCTTTTTGCATTTAGTGTGAAGAAAGCTGTAGCTGGATGCGTATTGTATGAATAATCCCCTAAGTACTATTTCTGAAATAGCGGTAAGTTTCTACCGATTTGTGAGGAAATTGAACTTTTGAATCCACACCCTCGCTAAAAGTAGTAAGATTGAAGCGTTATGTTCAATGGATTTAATACACGGTGTTCCAGAAGGGTTGAACCAAACTTAAAGAGGTTATAGGGGACATTGCGGTGAACATTTTTTGCATAGAAAGCCCCAGTTAAAAATAAGCCGTTTTGACTCCAGAGTGATTTTTGATCGAAACACTTCAATGTTCAACTTAATTGAATAGAAGAGAAACGAACAAAATAAACAATTTTTTATCTTCTGGCTTCTCGAGGCATTGGACAATGCACACCTTGTTATGGATATACGGGAGAGAACGTGGTTCCAGTATGACGGTTCACCTGAACATTTTGCCCACGCTATGCAAGATCGTTTAAACGAACGTTTTTATAGGGGATATAGGTGAAGGAAGTGAAGAAGGTGACCTATCAGGTGTCCGTGTATCAGGCGTAAACTCCCGATCTAAACCTGTTGGATTTTTTCCTCCGGAGGTACATCAAGTCGGTGGTGTATCAACCCATGATGAATTATTGGGAAGAGCGATGGCAACCTCTCGTTTCATGCAGTAAGATCCGCACATCTTACAACGAACGTGCGATTCAATGATACAAAGAACAAATTTATGTAACCAGGTTAGGGTCGTCATTATGAATCTATATTGTAATTTTTTTTTACATTTTCTTCAATAACAATAAATTATATATCGAAATCTTTAAATTTTTGAACAAAAATGACTCTGAAGGCAAAACGACTTATTTTTTACTAGGGGTTTTTATGAAAAAATTGTTCACCGCAATATCCACTATAACCTGCTTAAGTTTCGCTCCGCCTTTTTGAAACACCCACTATAATTGTTTTAATTGTTTAAGTTTTTTGAAAGGCGATAGCCTTTATTTTGATGTATTCCAGTTGTGCAAGCCCTAGACCGATTTTAAAATATAAGGAGCGGTTTTCTACAAGGAAAAGCTAGAATATATTACAAATCACCTGGTCTGTATATGTCTATGGTATTTTACGAAATGTTAAAAATCAAGTTAGATGATATAAAGATAACCATCGTGCCAGTCCAATGTACTTTACTGTTCTTGAATTTCTGATGTAGATACCTATTTAATAAAAATGTAGGAACGTAACTGAATGCTATATTTTCCAATAATAATTTACTAAATACCTACTTACCTAGTTATAATTATATTAAGATCTTTCAAACAATAAAGGAGTGCGTTATATTGTTAATGTTTATTTTATTTATAAAGTAATTACTTTGTAACAATTAAATAATAATTAACAATAACAAACACACTGCGACTTTTTTCAAAGAAAACCGTATTTTTCAATGATAAAGCGTGAGGAATCAAAACTTTTTTTAACCCATAATACTCTAAAAGCTAAAAAGAAAAAACCTTTGGGCGCCCTATATCGATTCTGAATATCCGATTATCCAATCGAATTGATCTAATTTTTTTAATCCAAATCATCATAATCAATCGATACATAATAATATTATGAACATCTGTATTCCAAGCGTCCGTTCATACTAATCTCACACTCAAATAAATCACCGAGGGATGCTCAGAAAGGTCCCTTAAAATGAGTGAAGATCAACCTTAAAGTTAGTGGAAGTTCGGCATACAAACCTGAACTTGTAAGTATATTTATATTGAATTTCCGGTAATTTGCGCAATATCTCCATTAAGTACTCGCAAAAACCCAATTTAAAGTCCAAATCTGAATTTTTTTTCTCTAATAATTATACTCATCCAAAATAGGCGGACACGTACACACCAAATGCTTATCCCCATAAATATCATCGATCCTCGCCACTGTAGGCCAAACTTTCAACTCGGGCTTAACAAAGGGAGCTGGAAAAGCTGCCTGTTCCCTTGTATAAGGCCTCTCCCAAGTGCTGCTTATAACCTGTTCCTGGGTATGGGGAGCCATTTTCAGGGGATTCACCCGAATGTCCATTTTCCCCTCTTCAATATCTCTAATCTCCTGGCGGATCGATATTAATGCTTCGCAGAATCTATCCAACTCTTGTTTGTCTTCCGATTCCGTTGGTTCTACCATTAAGGTACCTGCTACCGGCCAGGACATAGTTGGAGCATGGAAACTGTAATCCATCAAACGCTTAGCTATGTCCGCAGCTTCAATGTTAGCAGTCTTTTTCAATTCTCGTATATCAATGATAAACTCATGGGCAACAAGACCTGAGCTAGCGCTCTTGAATAAAGTAGGGTAGTGGGGCTCAAGAACCTTGGACATGTAGTTGGCGTTCAATATTGCCACCTGCGTGGCTTTTCTCAGTCCCCTAGGGCCCATCATCTTAATATAAGCCCAAGAAATTGGAAGGATCGCGCTGGAACCGAAGGGAGCAGCACTGACCACTCCGTACGAAGGAGAATTGGCGCCTAAAGGGTTGACCACTGGATGACCAGGTAAGAAGGGGGCCAAATGAGACTTAACACCAATGGGACCCATCCCCGGTCCACCCCCTCCATGAGGAATGCAAAAGGTCTTGTGCAAATTCAAGTGCGAGACATCACTGCCATAATCTCCGGGTCTGCAGAGACCCACTTGGGCATTCATATTGGCCCCATCTAAGTAGACCTGTCCGCCGTTTTTATGAGTTATTTCGCAGACTTCTGCCACCGTATCTTCGAAAACTCCATTGGTGGAAGGGTAGGTGATCATCATACAAGAAAGCCGATTTTTGAATTTCTCCGCTTTTGCCTTGAGATCTTCTACATCAATGGTTCCATCAATTTTCACTCTAACAGCCTCCACGCGCATGCCGGCCATTTGAGCACTGGCCGGATTAGTTCCGTGCGCACTCACAGGGATTAAGCAAACATCCCTGTGTTTTTCTCCCCTAGCCTCGTGATAACACTGAATAGCTCTTAAGCCTGCGTACTCACCCTGCGCCCCACTATTCGGCTGGAAACTAATTTTATCGTAGCCAGTAATTGCGCACAAATCCTTCTCTAATTCAGCGAAAAGTTGATGGTAGCCTAAAGATTGATCCAGGGGAGCAAAAGGATGGATGTCCGTGAAATGTTTGAATGAGCAAGGCATCATTTCCGTTGTTGAATTCAACTTCATGGTGCACGACCCTAATGGTATCATCGAGTGTACTAAAGAAATATCTTTATTCTCCAGCACCTTCATGTATCTGACTATTCTGGTCTCTGAGTGATGAGAGTTGAAGACGGGGTGGGTGAGGAATGATGAAGTTCGTTTAAATTCGCTTCGATAAATAGCCTTTGACCGCACTTGTAGGTCATCAACCAAATCATCAAACCGCTGAGAAGTACCAAGCACGTAGAAAAGATCGTTAATGTCATTGGGCCCTACAGTTTCATCAAGGGCAATGCCCACCCATCCATCGTCGTAGTACCTCAAGTTTATAGTCATCTCTTCAGCTCGATTACGAATCTCTTCCAATGAGATTGCCGGCTGCACTCGCAAGGTATCAAAGAAGTACTCATTGGATAGAACACTTCCAGACCTCTGTAGACCCAAATGAAGCACCAACGCTGAATGGTGAACTTTAGTGGCAATATCTTTAAGCCCTTGGGGCCCATGATACACTGCGAACATTGCAGACATGTTAGCTAGAAGGGCTTGTGCAGTACAGATGTTGCTGGTAGCTTTGTCCCTCCTGATATGCTGCTCTCTAGTCTGCAGGGCCAAACGATACCCATCACGGCCAGCAGCATCTCGAGTCACCCCAATCATTCTTCCAGGCATCAATCGCACCAACGACTGGTTACAAGCAAAGAACCCTGCATGTGGCCCTCCATACCCTAAAGGTACCCCCAGTCTTTGCGAAGTGCCCAAAGCGATGTCTGCACCGAATTCACTGGGAGGCCTCAAAAGAGTCAGGCTGAGAAGGTCTGTTGCACAACAAACCAAAGTACCTTCGATTCAATAAAGAGTGTCATACTTTTAAGAATTAATTAATTAAGGGTTACAGAACTACCATTTGAATGTGCCTCTTCGGCAACTGAGCTGAAATCCTGGACGTTTCCTTCAGTATCTGGATACTGGAATAGGACGCCTGCAATGTCGCGATTCGAAAAATCGGACTTAAAAACATCAACTACTTGGACTTCTAGGCCTAAGGAACTTAGCCTGGAAAATAGCTCAATAACAAAGATTTGATCTTTTTTACCAGTGAACCCGCTTGCCTGGTTTGAACAACAGAAATAGTCTGAGGATGTAACTTATCAGAAACCAGCATTTTCCTTCTTTTATTGTGTCTAAAGCACAAAGACAAAGCTTCAGCTGCAGCAGTACCTTCGTCTAGCAGTGAGGCGTTGGCTACTTCCAACCCTGTGAGTTCTGATACCATTGTCTGGTAGTTAAGAAGACCTTCCAAGCGACCTTGGGCGACCTAAAAGCATTTCGTTTCGTAAATTATAACGGACTTGGTGGTTAATTCGAACCTCAGGCTGATAAGGGGTGTATTGAGTCGTCCACCCAGGGTTTTCGAAAATATTTCTCATGATGGTGTGAGGTACGCAACAATTGTGATAACCCATTCCGATGTAGGATCTCCATATTTTGTTTCGTTCAGCTATTGTTCTTATTCGATTAATGAGGTCGTATTCCCCTGGAAAAGACATTCGCAAAAACGCATTCCCAAAAAAAGCGAAAAATGGAGTTATTAACGGTATTCATGTTATAAGAATACATTTTCTAAAATTAAAAGTAAAACATTTGTTAGCACTTCCAAAAAAGCACAAAATCGAGATTTTATCAGGAACTCACCCTGTAATACTTTTGTGATCGAACTCCGATCGAACCGAAAACTTCTAAATGAAAAAAATTATAAAAAAACATGTTTTTTTTTATTTCGAAAATTGGATTTTCCTGTAAATTTTAGAAAAATGTCTTTTCATTCAAAATAAGCATGAAAGCAGACTCGCTGCTTCCTGATCGTCATTCGTCTCGTCATAATTGTGTAACTTTCGTGAATTTGGAGTAAACATATATTTCAATAATAAATCTATAAATGTTGGTTGAGTTTATCTGTGGACCCCCATGGACTGTTATCAGAACCAAAAAGAAAAATATTCCCAGTAAGATATGACTATGAATATAAAATATATTAAAGTATATAGGGTGATGCAAATTTCTCGCTTTAAAAACAAACAGGTAGATCCAGAATATGTTATAAAATAAACACACATATCTCACATACGATTTTCAAATTGTGACAAAAACAATTACCTGCATAGGAATTATGAATACGGGGTGTAACATATCATCATAGAGGTATTTAGGGCGTAATAGTACTCTTAAAAAATGCTAATAGGTCAATGGTTAAAACGCACCATTTTCGATATACAGTGTGGAAAAGTTTCACGTTTTTTCATATTTTGCGTTGTTGTCAAGTATGGCTTGTGATATTTGTTTTTATTTCGTACACCTATTTCCTTTAAGACCCTCTAGTACAAGATGACAAAATCGTCGGCAGCCATATACAAAGTGTTATGGTTTTTTGAGTCATGTACTATTTTATGCCTTTTATCTTTTTTCTAAGAATATCCTATATGAATTCCGATGTCAAATTTCAAGCCCTACTTCAATTTTTTAGCTTTTTGGTCTTTTGCAGTATATTTTTGTATCTTTCGCTGTTGTCGTAGAACTTACAAAAATGTGTATTGATGCAAATTAAAAATGTAAAAAAGGAAAAAATAATCATCTGGCTCTGTTATCAAATATCTGAAGCAATTTGAAACATTTAATCAAATTTCTCAAAATAAAAATAAATCTAAACGAAAACAAGATTATAAAAAATACGAAATTTTGTCCTCTATATCGAAAACGCTTCTTTTTTGACCATGGATCTATTAGCATTTTTTTATTATTTTGCACAATACTATTACTCTCTGAAATATCTCCATAATGAAATGTTACACCCTGTATATGCCACAATAAAAATCACTATCTGCATACAATAGTATCCGGAAGGTCGATTGCAGTTTCATTTAATTTAGAGGGTTGATACCCACTTACCAAGCGGTTCCTCGATATCCAAGGATTTATTCAAACTGATATTCTTCGGCACAGCTTGCTCTGTCAGTTGATCTAACGACTAAAATTAATATTACTATGCAATGTAATCAAAAACTTGCCCAACAGGAAGTCAATAATAATTTTATTAAAATAGAAACTCTAAAAGCATTAAGGCGCTTAAAATGATGGCGATTGTGGCAATCTCAGTCATCACAATAGCTCCAGTAAAACAAACAATTAAGTCAAATTAATGTGTAGACGTCACCCTATTGGTTTCCCTTCATGTTCCCAATGCACATACTAACCTTGTATCCAATAGTATCTAACATAACAATAACATCACTATCCCTAGGTCCAATGTGCCTACTAGGAAATTCATCTTTATGAGGAAACAATGGTCCTTCAGGTTTAGCGGCTGAGCTGAAAGATCTAGCATATTTTACCCAAATTCTGGAATTATTAAATTTCTTCAAAGAATTTACAACAAGTCTATTCATTGTGCAAAAAATGCTCAGAAAGAATCGGGGCAAATTAAAATTTAAAATCGACTAGAGCGTATAATACTTCCAAATTGAATTGTAATTTGTGAGCGGAAAGAAATGTGCTTTAGGTTGCTATCTGCGTAAGGTTAAAGGGCAACAAATAAGATAAAGCAAAAATGAGCAATTGCAACTTAAAATTATCGTAAATGTGAAAGAAATCGTCGTTCATCATTAACTTATTCAAAAGGAGATACTAGATATCATATGAGAAAAGAAACATGGCGCTTTGTACCTATCTCCTTTCCAGATTGTTCAATTAACATTCTCCTCTGTGCTCCTGATTTTTTATTTTATCTTTCGAATTTTTTCGCTTCAGTGTATGTCAGGCAAATATTTATGCTGAAGACTGACAAAAGCACTAATACATCTTTTATTTAATTCAAATATGTACTTGATTGTTGCAGTATAGGTGCATAGAATACAAGGAGGAACCAGGACCTTTGGAACTAATAAACAATACACAGGAAATCACCACACAACTCTAAAAGGAAAGGGGAATTTTTTAGCAAAACACCAATTTTGGTTCTTACCTTACTCGTCGTTTTGTAATTAACGAAAACTCCAATGACGTTGCGAATCGCGTCCCTGTTATAAATAAACCAAATTTAGGATTGGCTAGTTAAACGTAAACATTGACTAAACAACCAAAAGAAGAGTAAGGTGTAGAAGGGCACAATGACTTTGCGTGAATTAAAAAACACATCGCTATACGGAAAATTGTCATTAAGTTTATTTAATAAATTACCTCTTATAAACAAAAAAATAAAGTGCGTGAGCACACAACCAAATAAAAATGGGTAATGACATGTAAAAATGATGTAAAAATATACCAAACGCAAATCATGTAAATATACAATGAATATATATTTGAGGGTTCTCCTTCGCCCTTCCAACGAATATTTAAATCTAGCAGTACAAAAAAACTTGTACTGGCACAGGAGCGACTGCACTCTTACAATGTATGTATATTACATTAAACCGAACCTATTGCATATTACGACTAAACTTGCACACAAACTTTACACTCGCAAAGTGTACTAACACATCCCCATCTTTACACTTAACTCTGAGTTCAGTCAGCAAACTAAAACAGGAGAGCTCCCATGCCTCCCATCTCGCTTTGTTCTTTAACAAATATCTCAAAGTACTGATAAATAATAGTAACAGCCAGAAGAATACCGGTTCCTGAACCGATGGCGCCCATGAAATCGGCCAGGACCGAAAGAGCCCCGATGCAGAGCCCTCCGAACGCCGCCGCAGTGGGAATGTACCTGTTGAGTTCGTGTATCATGGAGTTATCCCTGTGTCCTCTCATAACCATTTGTTGTTCTTTCAATTGCTTAGCCACATCTTTGGCAGAGCTTCCAGAAACTTCAATCCACGTTTTTGAGAAAAAGGCACAGGACCCCAACATGAAGACAATGTACAAGAGAGCGTGGATCGGATCTTCAAGTATATGGCTCACGCTCTCTGGTGGGGACAAATAGTAGCACAATCCTCCGATGGGGTAAGATCTGGCCGGACCGCCACCTCCAACATCAGCCCACACTCCCAGCAAGTTTATAAGAATATTTCCTTGGAATTTAACAGCTAACATTTGGGAAATTACGTACAAATTGGACACTAAGGCAGATTGGAGGATGATGGGAATGTTGGATGTGTAAAAAAGTTTGATGGGGTAACTGGAGTACTGCCCACGGTATCTGGCACTTTTGATGGGTAAATCGACTCGGAATCCTTGGAAGTATATCACCACGGCAAACACCAATACTGTCGCCAACAAATTCATGAGATTGGGCAAGTTTTGACGATAGAAAGCTTCACGAAGAGCCCTAATTTTGTCCTGACGAGTGGTAAGCAAGTGGAACAAAGCAATAACAGCTCCTTCGAATTCGGTCCCTCTTCCTGTATTAACAGTGGCAGGTGAGAAGGCCTTCCAGATGATAGTTTCACAAATATTGGTTGCAATGAAGAGAGAAATTCCGGAACCTAAACCATATCCTTTCTGCAGCAGTTCATCAAGCAATAGGACGATAAGGCCGGCAACGAATAACTGGATAATGATCAACAGGCAAACACCAGCTCCAATTTCAGCAGGGTCTCCATACATTCCAGTCATTACATAGACAATGGCTTGACCAACAGTGATTACCATGCCGAAAACTGGAAGAATAAACTGAAGTTAGTAACAAAACTATGATTGAACATTTAGAAAATATTGCAACTGACTTGATGCCTGTAAAAGAAATAAAAATAAAATGCCGCTTACGTTTTTGAGCACCATTAAATAGAGCTCGATCCTTTGGAGTATCTCCAACTTCAATAATTTTAGCTCCTGCAAGCAGCTGCATGATAAGACCTGATGTGACAATAGGTGAGATACCAAGCTCCATAAGAGTGCCTCTATTTGATGCAAGGATGACACGGATCCAATAGAAAGGATCTGCTGAATCTGAACTCATGATTCCAAAGAGAGGAATCTATAAAAATATGTTTAACATTAACAACACATTAAATAAATCACATATAGAAATCAAATAGACATAATATTGTCAGATGGTAATTTGTGGATTTTGCCTGAAAACATAGGAAAACTGCTCTATCTTGGTATGTGTCCAATATCCTTATTTGTTTACTTAATACCCAAATAATTATTTCAATAATAGCTAGTCATTAGGTACTATAATGTGCCACTCTAAACTTACCTGACAACAAACTAAAAAAATGAAGAGGGTTATTGCAGTCCATAGTACTTTCTCTCTAAATTGGATCTGAAAATTAGGGAATATTGAAGGTAACTTGGATCGAATGGAAGTAAAAATCTCAAACAGCTGTTTCCAAAATTGTGAATGAAAATCTTCAAATGAAGATGAAACATTTTTTGGTTTATTACCTCTTAATCAAAAAGATATTAAATTAATAAAATATGCAAAAGTATGTCAGTGCTTTACACAGAATACAGATTGAGTGTAATTGAGAACTAAACTGTTTTTCCTTAACAAGGACTCACCTTTCTTTCTGGTTTCGCTATTTCAGGCAAAATACTGCAAAATGGCTTGATCACCTCTAGAAATTTAACTGCAAAAATAAGCGAAATGTTAGAAAATTTAGGCACACGGGCCCTACCACGTCGACAGCAAAAATTTGCTAAAATTTAAGGATTCCTGGATGTTAGGTTAAATGGCTGGGAAACAAATAAAATCACAGAAAAATAGCGAAAAAAATATACTTACTCCCCATTTTGATGGGCCTTCAAGACAGGAGAAACCTAAAGAAACTACAATTCAATTCGATGGTGATGGTTTTATGGGTACTTCAACTTCCAAGCCGAAAGACAGACTTTTGCCTTCGAATTATACGGTACTTTGAAAGAATTTTGGCCCACTCGCCGAACACGTAGCAAGAAAGCGTACCACGTGACTGATGATGTTGGCTATAAGACGGATGACGATACGGTAAAAGTGCGACAACTGACAACGGGGATGCGTATATCTGGTTGCTCATCCTAAGGTATGTTTCATTTGAGATTACGCAATTAATGAAACACCTCATCAGAAGAATCACTGTAAATGTAACAAATAGTACTTTTAGCTCCACCAAGAATCCTACAAAAATTTTAAAATATCATGTCTGCTCTCCGACTACAGCTGTTATTATCGGTCGTCTATGGCATTCACCTTTAAAAGGCGTCGAGTTTAAAATTTCTTTGAGGAATCAAATTACCTCGTCCTCGAGACCACTATAGCTCTACTGTGAAAATATTCAAAGACTTCGTAGGCGAAGAAATTCTAAAATTGCGAAACAGCGGCAATAAAAATTGTAGGTCTGAGGATCTTCGCTGGAAGTAAGTGTAACTGGTGTACCCGTTAGGGTAGAATCTGTTATCTATGAGCTTGTCAAAATCATATTGTCATCTGTCATTACCAATCAAAATATTAACAATATATAATTAATTACTAAAATAATAATTAACAAATTTTTATTTTTAAGTTTAAATCCACTTGTGTTCAGTAGTTTTCCTCGCATATAGTTACTCCACTTATTTAAGGTTACGAAGCCGTCCTTATCTTTAAAACCCATAATACAATGTCTTTGAGAAACATTAACAATCGTTCTATACATATTTTGTGCAAAAGAACTTTTAAATGCTACTGCAACACTTCAGGGACTAGATTAACAACTGATTCAAAACATGGCTGTTTCATAAGCAAAAGGAACCTTAGAATTACCTCATTGGTGCCAGGAACTGCAGGACATGCTGAAACAACAAGTATGACCCAAGGACTGTCCAAACTGCAAGCACAAGAACTCGTTCTCAGGCTAAACGATGAGGAAAGGGACTTTCTAACTTCCGCACTTCACGAATATAAATCTAAGTTAGTCAAAGATGAATATGAAGGTAATTATTTTGAACCGAAATGTGGAAAATCCTGAATTCTTTTAAAACAGAATAATGTTTCTATGTAACTCATAAGAAAATATCTGTGGTAAAAGAAATTGGGTAATATTTAAGAATCATAACATGGAGTAAGTATTAAGACTCATCTGCACAAAAGTGACATTCATTATAAAAGAAATGATTGAATAGAACATCTCAAAAAACATTTAGACATTGTCGAGGTTTCTAGACTAGAGAAACAGGTTTTTAAATAGGAAAGACAGCCCACTTTGAAGAATTTCTAAAATTTGTCTTAAAGATAAATATTGCCCCTTGTTTCTTTTGTGTGGACACATCTTTAAATATTAGGTACAATGCATTAGTTGTTCAAGAAATTGGGAAACATACTGAATTAGTTATATGAAGATGATTCTAGTATGTATGCCACAATTTGCTGTTCAAATTACCACTGTTACATAGATGTGTTTTATTGTATGTATTAATTTGCTTGTTTGTTCATTGTAACTGTATTTGTAAATACACTCATTAGCTTAAAGTCCATTCATACTTCAGTCTAGATTTGGACAGATCTTACTCATCTATAGACAGATATGAGTTGCACATCTCAATTATAATCCAAATTTAAACAGTCATAAATCTTTTACAAAAGGTATATATAATCACAATCAAATTTAAATTACAATAAAAAATGAAGAATTTGTATATATATTTTTCTTTACAAAAATACTTAATTTTTGAGCAACACATTAAATATAACTACAAGATTTTTTTGCCTTAGTTGATGAAATTTTGGTTGAAACTAACAGTATTATATACAAATCTACAGACTAAAATAGTAAGGCTATACGTAAGTACTGTGCATACTGCCAACCTACTGTCAACATATTTACATATTATCAGTCACCAAAAATATAAAGTTTTTCTTATTTAATGTATTGTTTTGTTTTCCTAACAACTGCTTTATTTTTTATTTACAATTTTTATTTTATTACATCTTAGCAACTAATTTAAAGGTCAGCTAGCTGCATCAAGATGGAGAAGTAAATTTGGCAGGCCTGCTAAACTACCTAGGTTGGGTGATGTCGATCCAACTGGGACATACTGTGCCTTTCCTGAGGATTGGTTAAAAAACAAATTTGGTAGGTTAATGTAAACGACTTTTCGCCATTTAGGGATTAGGTTTCTCACACAAGAATAAATTTGATTCTCCATTGAGCTTTTACCTTAAAAAGATGTAAAAATGATTTTTCTGTATGTGTTCCCTGAAATTACATTTTTATAGTTATTTCTTAATTCACTGTTTCAAATATTTAGTAGTTACCAATAATAATGGGAATTCATTTAATTAAGGATAAACAAAGATAACCAGAATTATTTGCACTATAAATCACTGAAATAATCCTTTGTATTGCTAAAAATGCTAATATTTTTGTGGCATTCTTTTACCCGAAGTTTATATAAAATTTTTTACTGGGTGTCCAAAATTTGTTTAGGGTAGGATTTTTTTTTTATTATTCTTTAACCTAGCTAAGTTTATTGTTAAAGGGATGGTGTTTTGATACATTAAAAATGTACAAGGTGTTACATTAAGAGGCCATATCTTTAAAAGTATCTAAATAACGTATTGTTCCACAAGTCCCTATCCTATACTAAAGAATTATATCTTGGACACACTGTAGAAAAAGTAAGAAATTTATTTTATGCGTATTTCTTTATTAATTTTTTTTTACATATTTACTTATGCAACAGATATTTACACACGTACGTATATTTACAAACAAAACAAATTAAAAATGCAAATGCGGATTTGGCACTACAATAGGTAGGTACCCTAACGCTGATATTTTTATTAATTACTTAGCTTAATTGTGCACTGGTCTAAGTTGGCATGATGCTTATAGTCTTGTGGAAGTAATGTGAGTTGTGCATGTTAGAATTAAGTTACCAATTTTTTAAAATTAAGATTGCAATATGGATTGGTAATATTGTATTATTTTTAATGAAGTAATGCACCAATTCAAAAAAACTGGCTATACTAGGTATCTCCGCTTTTTATGTAATGATTGTATGTAATTTGACATGAATATAAGAAAACATTTCCTATTAACATAGCTTCAAAAACGTCTTATTTTCAAACAGTTAAGTTCCCCGTAAACTTTATCTTAAACTTTTTTTCACCAAATAGTCGAGAATTCGCCAACAATCACGATCATTAGCAATCTTCAATTATTTAAAATCTTAAAAACCAACTCTTCCATTATAGTTTGTGCCTTTTTCAGCCGAGTCCATACCAAGGCCAACAAGAAAAAATCTGATTGACAGTAAGTACCTATTGATATTTGTTTTAATGAGTTTAATAAAAACCTAAGTGTTCATTGCTTTCTTTGAAAAAAACTGATCTTCTATACCTCTACCAACAATTTCAAACATAATTATTGACTAGAGGACTTTAATGATTACAGTTTCCATCGCCAATTCGATTCCTTTTATTGGATTTGGATTTTTGGATAACTTCTTTATGTTGATATTTGTAAGTATATATACTGCTCACTTAAAAATCTACTGGGTGACATTGCAACGATTCAAAATGTAGGGCGATTACATCGACTTATATCTTGGATCCTACTTCTGTTTAACCACAATGGCAGCGGCAGCATTAGGCAACACTCTTTCTGATATTTTGGGAATAGGCACCGCTTTCTACGTTGAACGATTGGCCAACAGAATTGGCTTCAGCCCTCCAAAACTTTCTCCCATGCAAATGGACATGAGCTGCTCAAGAAACGCAGCCAATGCCGGGCGGGTATTAGGGGTTACATTGGGTTGTTTACTGGGGATGTGTCCGCTGTTCTTTAAAAAAAATAAAGAGGAGGATAAGGAAAAAGAAGAAGAAGCAGCTTAAGTAGTTACTAAAACAAAATAACTGTGTCCTTGTTTTTGGTGGAGAACTGCACACTAAGCATACATTTAGTTAATTTATGTTTTATTTATTACAGTTTATTTACAAAATTTAATGTAGAAAGCTATTAGTGGGCAACGAGCATTTGGTATTTACTGTTGTTTTTTAAATTAACTAGATATTTTGGTGAAACTGATATTATGTGTGGAATAGTTTTTTTAAACTATAGCGGTTATACAGAAATGCTAGGAATTGTTAGTTAAATGTATCATTTAAATTAATATTAATTAAGTACCTACTTTCATACTCTAATCTGAAGGGATTTTAGTGCCATATAATACTGACAAATGTAGTACAATATATTTATTTATTTTATTTACTCTGCAGCCAGTGCATTTTATGCAATATTACGTATAGAATTTATTTCTTGCTTACCATTGAGGAATAGTGGATTATGAACGAAATAAATGTGTTTCTTGGCTTGTTCGAATTAGCAACTCAATATTATACACTAGCAATCATTATTTAAATCTGTCAATAATGTAAAATGTACATAAGATATTTTAAATTAAAATGAAGCATCTATGTACACGTAGTTTTTAAGAATGAAAATTGTTTATGTCAAACGGTAGAACATTATCAACAACCTGTCGATTTTATTTGATCATCGCTTCATTCTCATTTACGAATTAGCAAATACAAAGATATAGATAGTAAAAAATTTTATTGAATTGGGTTCCTTGTCTGAATGTTTATGACAAAATGATTTTGTTGATACGGTGTGGGTACATCTATACGTACATTACAAAAGGACCACTTATGACCTAATCACAATATATCCATATTACTACTTGTGTTATTGCCCAAAAAATTTTGCTTCTGCAATACTGAAATATTGAATCTGCCACTGACGTCGAACACGAAAAATTATAGGTATTTAAATATCATTATAACCACCAAAGAAATAGGTATAATAATATATTTAAACCAGAAAATGATCATCATAATACAGAAAATTATTAATAATAAAGCAAAAAATCACAATTCATTACTAAGGAGGCTTTAAGTCTCATTTTCTGAAACACAAGCCCGTCCAGGAGTGACGCTGTTAAACAACCTATCTTTGATCATTTGTGCCATTAATCCATGTATAATTTCAATTGTTGTTTTGCAACTATCTTTTGTAGCCTTCAGTAATTTATCTTCAGTTCTTTTTTCTGTGGGATCAGTAGCACCTACTATAAACCCACCACGTCCTATATCAAAAACAAACATTCAGAAGACCAAATTTAATTCAACCTATTAACTTACCTATTGCTGCTTCTGACTGCTCCAATTTTTCAGATAAATCAAAAATTTGTCCAGTGGTGTAATCTGCATTAGTTAGTAAGCTGGAAGAACTAAGAGTATTCACCCAATATTTATTCCACAAGGAATCTAGTAGCCTTCTATCTAGAGTTGACTTGAAGTATGAGACTTCTAAGGAATAGTACTGCTTACAGTGTACACCAAAGTCTTCTATTTTATTTAAAGGTATTGTTTGATATTCAGATGGTTCTTCATTAGCAGGTTTGTACCCCTAAAGCTTATTTATTCTCCCAACCTGTTACAATACACATTACAATATATATATATACCTTAGGATAGGTTCTGAAAGCGCCCAAGCAAACTTTTCCAGCAGAAATGGTTCGAACTGGATCAATAACTATAGCCACAAATGGCTCTTGAAAGTTTTGATTGAGCATTTGAGTGCTAACATCTATACCAGACAACCAGCAACCATATCCTGGATGACTGTGATACCAACCAATAGCATTTTCCTGCCTATCAACCTAAAGAAATTCTGTTTTAATTAAATATGATTTCAAAAAAACCTAACTCATGCATATATACCATTTTGGCAGCTTCAATGTAAGAGCTCATATACTCATATGCTTGAGCTTGAGCATTCACTCTAGTTTCAGTTCCTTCTACAGGCAGTGCAAAAGAATCCATAACAAACATTGTATTACCATCGACTTTCCCCAAAATAAGGCCCATAACTTCCAAGGTACCTCCTGATCTGGCATGCATTACCATTTTTAAAAGAGCTAAAGCTGATATTTTTATGTCTTTGAAAAAATGGGGACTGAAATCAAAGAAATTTGTTAGAGTACATATAGCAAGTGTCTAGTACATATAATTAGCAGTTATGAATTTTCCACCTTTACATTACTGTTTAATTTTATGGAAACTTCTATGCAACAATTTTAAGAATTACACTTACTCTTTTTCCCAAGGTTTAGCAGCCAAAATGTCTTGTTGTTGTTTTTTGTCATATTTGTAGATTTCATCAACTGAATTTACTACTTCCATATTATTAGACAATTCCCAAGTTTTTTGAGCAACTTGTAAGTGAGTATCACCACTACTGGACGTGCTCGGCTTGGACATTTTCGAGAAGGGAATTAATAGGAAATATCGCAATTAAACGAACATGCGAAATTAAATTTATTATGCAAAAATACTTTATAGCAAGAGCAAACTCCAAAATCAGAACAAGTACTCCAGTTAAAATCAAAATAACTTATTAATTATTTTACTGCCACCTGTCATTGTCGGGTAATAATTTCATTACTCTTTCCAAATTCCTTATAGATAAGGTGTTTTCGCAAATACAGGTATACCTCATCGCAACATCACACACACCCAATACACTAAGCTGTCATGTTTAAACTCATTTGATGCTCAAATGGTTTTAGTTTTTGTCTCTCTTCATCTTTCTCCAGATATTTATTTATCAAAAATATACTTCGCGATAAAATCCCTGATTCCCGCAAATTTATATTTTTTTAAATTTACCAATAGCGTCTATAGATCAAGAAAAGTTAATTTGTCGGTCCGGAGCATATTTCCTTAATCAACCCTTCTTGCGGAGCAATGATCATTTCCAGTTAAAATCAAAAAGTTGTTAACCTCCAAAAATAACCGTCAAAAGTGTCAAATTAGAACCAATTAAAAATTATATTTTCTGCCACGATTTTTAAACAATTTAATTATTGAAAAAAAAACTTGGTTAATATGTACGAATTTGTTATTTAATGGTGCTAATACCCTATTGATTAAATACGTATATAATTAAGCTGAGTAAGTAAAATACAATTATATTCAGTTTGTTTTATGATCATTTACATAAATCGCATAGCAGCATGCATAGTATTCTATTAGCAGACAGCCTTCAATTCTAAAAACAATATTTATTTTAACAGAATACAGAATTGGTTTAGCAGTCGTTATTATTAAAAATTTAGTTGTAGTGGTGCATTATATTGGATGAAATTAAGTAAGTTTTCCATGTCACATGCTCAGATTAATATCTAATATTTCAATCACTTTTAAAACACCCATTAGAAATTCTTATAAATAAATGGTAAACTAAAATACGTAATCATAAAATGACCTTCTTTCCTTGGACTAACTTCTTTTCTCATCTGCAGTTCAACATACCAGTTGATCCCCTGATAATTTAAATTAACTTCATTGCACTTTTATTAGTATTTCCTGTATAAGAACAAAACACGCAACAATAAATCTCATGACGCAATTTTAATTCTGGCCCAAAATATTTATAAGTAAACAAACAAACTGGTCCCATGTAATAGGAAATATAATATCTATATCTTGATCATGTCCTAGCCTCCAATAGAAAGACATATAAGTATTACAGTCATTATTGGTCAATTATTGGGATTATTTCTTAAATATTTGTTAAGCTTTTCTTATGAAACAAATTTTGCAAGAAATTAGCATTATTTAAAGATACTTTTTAGTTAACCCATATACACGACCTTGTCATCTCATTGTAAATTAAAACTAATAATAAACAATTGTTTAAATCTGCTATCAGATACAATAAACCAGTACTTTTTCAGTACTCAAAGTGAAGTAAGTCTGAGAAGATATGGAGGTTATTTCTTACATTTTACAACCATACAAGGAAATTGTGGGTGAAGTTGCTAGCTATGTGACAATAGCTCAATTCTTTTCTGGATTATTTGTATGCCGGGATATTTACAACAAAGGTACATCTAAGGGTATTAGTTCTATGCCATTTATTGGCGGTGTTACTATGTAAGTTTCCAACCTACTTCGACAAGGTAATTAATTTTAATATATTCTAATATTTTAGCGCTATACTGATGCTTAAGTATGGCCTTCTATTAAATGACCCTGCAATGATAAAGGTCAATGTGGTAGCCATAGTGTTGAACACGATTTACTCAATATTTTTTTACAAATTTGCTGAAGACAAATATGAAGAGATATATAAACCAATCTCCATGGGCATTGGAGTATTGGCAATTTTGTTGGGGTACACAGAATTAGAAAGTTCCAAAAACCTAGAATTCAGATTTGGCCTTATTTTGACTATACTTATGCTGGCTCTTCTGGGGGCGCCCTTGGGAGGAATTGTAAGCAGTTCTGTAATTGCTCTTTGTCAATGCATTATTAATTAAGTACATAATTTTTTCTAGAAACAAATAATAGCAGATAAGGACGCATCATCGATTCCACTTCCCATTACCCTGATGGGGGCTATTGTGACATTCCTATGGTTTCTCTATGGAAACATTTTACAAAATGGTTTCATGATTGTATGTAAAAAGAATTTAGCTTTAAATTGGCTTATGGCAATTGTACTTATTTTTAGATTCAGAATGTGATAGGTTGTGTCTTATGCGTGGTACAACTTGCTCTGATAATTAAGTACCCTAAGCCCGAGCCATCACAGGGTCAAAATAAGAAAAATAAGAGCACAAAGAAAAAGCAATAGCAAGTGCGAGAGCCAATTTTTTAATCAGTGATTTTTCATTCCAGGTCTTCCAGTATTCATGAGAAGTACCTAATAGTGACAATATTATAATAAAATTATTTATTATATATCTAAATTTATTTATTATATACAATTGTGTATGTAAATCGTTGATGTAATATATTGTTTTGCTAATTTTCAATTCCGAGATTTCAATGATGATCCTTAAATTGGCACCACCTTGTAGATCCTACTTGTAAAGCAGCGAGAAGATCGAAAATTTCAGTAAGTCTTTTAAAATTTCTAGATATTCTTGAAAAAAGAGAAAAATTCCATTACAAATCTGGAATGAAGCATAATCAAGTCCCTAGGTATTTTGAAAAATCATTGGTAAAACACAAATGTGTTTCAAAAACCAGTAAATTTCGAATGCTTTTGAAGATTTGTGGAGAGACTACTCTGATATCTATTGGACTATCTACCTACTCTAATAAAACGATTTGCATAGACCGTGTGATAAATGCATTTTAAGTAAGTACATTTAAAACATTTTAAAATAATAAAAATTTGTACAATCTAAACAAACTCCAACACACAACTTCCACTGGAATCTTTAGCCTGTCCTGTGGGACATTCCACTGTAGGTACGTCAATAGCATTTCTATTACCTAGAAACATTTTTTTTATGGTAATATTTCCGGTTGTGTTGTCTTCTACTGCTGATTTAATTTCTTTCGTTACATTGATAATTTCGCCACCATTATTCGATGGCTGCGGAACCTGTCCTATTTTAGTAAAATTTTTGAGAGGTGCTGAACCAGATTTCTTTGAGTTGTCTTGAGTATGGACGCGTTCGTGGCTATGATGGCTCTCTCTGTCTCGAGGCGGAGCTTGGTGGTCCTTACGGTGATTTCCAATTATTAAAATGGGCGGTTTGTCAAGTGGACGCTGTGCTTCTTTCTTATATAGGGGCATCAAACCAATAATCGCTTTTTCAACGTCTTCAGCAGAGTGGGTCTCGTGTTGCAGAAACATCTGCGAGGTCATTTTCGGGTCTAATAATCCTAACAGCTCTTGCTGTAAGTCCTTCGCTCTTTCCTTGACGAAGACGCAGCACTCGCCTTGAACTCTATCGTTGTTAACTAGCACTCTTTGGCAACTCGCCGTTCGGTCAGTATTCACTAAATGTCCCAGCATTACACCGTATATTAAAATTTGCAGACACAATTTCATTTTTAAATCATTGATGTATCCACTGATGATTGCTTGTAGGTGCTGCGTAAGGCCAGATGAAAATCCCTGAATAACGAATTATTAAATGGTACCTTGTTTCTTTATGAACATTTCTCGGCGAGGTATTGCTTGTAACTGGTTGGTTAGGTAGTGAAATGAGATGGCGAGGTGGTATATAAAATAATTTGTTCTGGTAAATTCATGCCTTCAAATCTGGGTTGATACCAAGTGACTATGGTTTAATAGCTGGTACCTCTTTTATTGGCGAACTTGACCTTGTTGGTGGGTACCTAATGGTGGGTTTTACTTAGAATTTTTCTGGGCTTCATCATTGTGCTAAACTCGCACTCATACTCATTTGTTCAATAAATTATTAATATGGTTGTTTACGTTCCATATTTTTAAGTACTTGATTGTTAGATTCCTTTCATACTCAAGTAACATCTTGTCTTAAGACGTTGTCTAATGTTAATATTTTAATGGAGAAATTGGTAGAATATCTTTGTAAACGTTTGATTGGTCCTAATGTAGTTTTCCACTAGATTAGAACCTGATTGATTCGGATACTTCCAAAAACTCTCACTGTAGGTTTCCGAGTTAAAATAACAGAAATTGAATTATTTCCATTTGAAAAGATCATTGTGTGAATTTAATTAAATTTACAACACTTTGGGCTTGGATATCATCAGGAAGTTATACTTTACATTTGGCTTCATCGCAATAAAATATTCCTAACAGTTGAACTTTCATTAATTTTTTTAAAATCTGAAACAAATCTGGGAGATCGCTGATTTCTTTAGTACCCACGTCCTTCCTTTAGCGTCTGATTAAAAGTTAAGTGCGATGGGGCCACACAAAGCAAATAGCGAGCATTTGGACCAAAAACTAAAAAACCTTTTTGAATTTTCACAGTAAAGAAGATAAAACAGAACATTAGAAATATCGAACATGAATTTTGCTACATTCATGTTATATGCCATTGGTAAGCATCCATAAATGGTACTTTTTTGCTCTAGTAGGTATTGCTCTGTTTCGCTCCAATGTGCCAAATGCTCGATCCACCATGTACTAAACCACTCATATTACAAATACTTAGAAAAAAAATCATTCATAGAACGTTGTGCAAAGAATTCGCCTAAATCCCATTCAATAGTTTTCTTTTATTTAAATGAAACGAAGCTAATTTAGATATTGCCTTTATTAAATTACCGTACCGACTTGATGGAACCGCTTTCAATGGACTGCTTTCTAATACCTGAATACCACTACTGAAATCGAAAAAAGAATTTACGGCTAAATTATTAATGTGCTGACAACTCTAACTGCAAACTAATTTTCGTAGCAATACTGAAATTGAGTTTATGTAGGTAATTAGTCGGATTCTTCGTATCCATGGAAACGAGCTTGGTGTTAATGTAAACAGGAGTTTAATAGTTTAGAACTTATGCTACAATATTAAAAAATAACATGTACAGGGAAATTCAGAACTATAATATTAAACTTTTAGGAATTATCCAGTTCAACAGTAGAAAATTTTTAAGTATAAGAACCCATGGCTGAAAATGTCTTCCTAAGACACTGCGGCTTTATGATTCTTTCCAACAATTATGTGCATAAATATGTTTTATCGAAGTTTAGTACGTTTCATTTTAATCTACTTTTATAAAATAACACTACAATAATTACTCAAAATGTCGTGCTTCAAATTGATTGCACCTACTTAAACGACATACATAGTTTCTGCGGATTTTGCTAAAAATTTGATAATCGTTTCAAAAAACTTCAAATACCACAGTATTTCGTGCATTCAGGTCTTCCTCTATTTCTACTGATTTTTCATAAGTCAGAGACTTTACATGTCCCTACGGAAAGAAATCTAAAGGTGTTAGATCAGGTGACTTAGGGCGACACGGAACTGAATCACCTCTGAAGAACTGATGAAGTTCAAGGACGACATTTTCAGCAATTACTTTGATATTATTTTATACAAACAAATTACAATGAAACGTACTAAAACTCGATAAAACATATTTATGGATATAACTGTCCTAAAGCGTCAAGCATCCGTAGCGCCTTAGGGGCAACTTTGCGGACACGAGTTGATATACTTACATATTTTCTATGTAATGTTTACCCTGAATAATCCCTAGAAGTTTAATCTCATAGCTCTGAATCACCCTGTATAATACTTCACATTTCACAAAGTTTCTAAGTACTAAAAGAAAGCAACTCGGATGTGCTTAAGCTTTATTTAAGTAGATTTTAGTTAGTTCTTTGTAAGAACTAAAATCCACCCATCCCGGTTTTTTTACGTAAAAACTTTATGATTTTGATGGGCGTAGCATACGGGTACACTTTATTTACTCAAATATGAGAAGAAATATTGTTAAACCTTATTGAATCTTAAAGGCATGAGGACCTTCTTCAGTCCAAAAACTAGACAAATATCTTATCTTATGTACTTTTTTAAATCAATTAAACAGTAATCACTGATAAGTAAATTTAGGTCTGGCCTTTGGAAACGTGTAGGTTTATTAATGTTATCGAAATTCTGTAAACAGGCAATAACTATTTGTTGAAGAATTCATTTTGGAATTATTAATAAACATAGGCGTCACTGTACTCGATTGCAGTGGTCATAGCACGCATGTTTATCGCACTTCTGCTCCTTCCTATAAACTATTTTATTTTTATTGGCCTGATTTGAATTATGTGAGATTGCATGGCCTTTCGAAGATGTCTCGCATGTATGTATTATATATATGCAAGCATATGACGTATAGACAATTATCAGAAAACGACGCCAATGGAGTAGGGTAAACGAACATTTAGTTTTTCTTCGCTTTGATACAGCGAGTGATATGGCCTTATCGAAACTACACACAACATCGCCATTTACATTTTTAATTTAAAAACCGACCCGAAGATGAAAAAAAAATCATGTTTCGAAGTATCAGTTTGTTAGCGAAGTTCAACAACTTTTGTGCAACAACATGCTGCGTGCGGCAACTTGATACCTAAGTTGGACTGCAGGGCTTCCTCAGCACAATTAAAGCTCATCAGTGGTATTTTAGTGCAAAAGCGGTACTTGCAGGGTTAAAACTTCAAATTTAGTCATTAAAAAATGTCGGATCCAACTATCCAAACATTTTGCTGCCACCACGGCAACGGCACTGACGTGGCGGTGACCATTGCAAAAGAATTTGATACTAATTCCTATAACATGGTGTGCCTCTTTTGCTCTGGATTAGGCATTTTGGGTGCCTTATACCAAGTAAGTGCAGCTTCTTGCATATTGCGTGTTTGGGTTTGGTACATCATACGTAGTTCTTCCACGTTTTCTGGGAGTTCTTGGGCCCCAACGTCAATGAACTGCTTTACTTTAGATAGCATTCATCACACGCAATTTCAGTACTCATTGAATGAGATAAATATTAGTTGAAAAATCACTATGACGACTGATAAATAATAGAAAAGTATTTTCCAATACGTAAACTTTTTTTTCACGTGATTACATTGTGAGTCCGGGTTGATGTTAATTTTATTCTGTCCCACCGTAGCAAATTTTGAATAGCGGCTTGAGGCTAAAGGCGAATCAGCTTTTTTAAAACTTGATGTGTAATATGAAAGTGCGTAATTCCAGGGATATTTGATTGATTGTAATGATTAAATGTCTATTATTCGATAGCTGAGACATAATCAACAAGACAGAGTAAGAGATTGATGAGTGTCGTTTTGATTCCACCTACATTCTAGGAGAGCATCTATCTACATTAGATTAGCCGCCCATGCATAGATAGATGGTTTATTTATCCCACGAGTTCTTTATTAAAAATAAAAAATCTAGCTATGTATTCAAACAAATCGTTTTAACAGATTCAGGGATTTTCCGCCAATTAATCAATCTATAGTTAGTCATTACCTGCATTGCTCACATTTTCACCTATCTTAACGAAATAAATTACTGCAATTTACATCAATTTGTGCGAATTTTTTTCTTATTTTAGGTCCTGCCACGAAGGCAGTTTGCAAACAGTCACAGATGGCTATCCTTTTCCGCAGAAAGAGGAAGAAGGATCATCGTGTGGCTTGCATTGGCGGATTTATTAGCAGCTGTAGGTAATTGAGCATTAATTTCATGAACAATGATTATTACAGTATGTTAAAAACTTCTATAAATTTACTATTTTTAAGGAGTATTTACAAGATCTATGATATGGATGAACAAAAAAAATATAATGCCAGCTATAGAGGATGATTCGAGCGTTATGTTCTGTGCTATATCATCGGTAAGATTTTTTTGGTGCAACTAGGCCGTGGACAAAAACCTCAGTTTCGTCATTAAATGGTGAATGAAAATATACTGAAGACAGTTTACATTATTTAATGTATTAATCAAATGTAACAAATGTGTTCATTAGAGCTCAATACTTGATTTTTGTTATATATCGCATAATTAAAATTTTTAAGTCTAAATTCAAGGAAAAAATTACGAATATTCAAATACTCTCTAACAGTAAATAAATCTACAAATTTCTTCATGATTTAATTTACGCTTGAATTGTCAATGCAAAAAGATTTTACATACATGAATTCATTTATGAATCAATAATTATATCTGAAATACGAACTTAAATAAACTACAAAAATCAGAAATTCAGTTTTTTATGCAGGCATTCATCCAATACTTTTACACATCAACGTGGATCTGGACCTTGTGCTACTCCATAGATATGAGATACATCCTCAGCCAAGAAGAAGGCCACTTTAAGTATTACCATCTCTCTGCCTGGCTAATTCCAGCAATATTAACAGTCACCGGATTGTCCCTTCTTTATATTCCCAATGCAGAGTAAGTTACCTGAAAAAACACTTTCTGAGCCATAATTTCAGTCGTATGCAGTTGTCATACTTCAGTATCATTACGGATAGCTCTGCAAAGAATTCTCCCCAATTACATAATCACCTACTTACCAATAGTGGTGGTAATGTTGGCGAATCCAATACTGTACAAGCACTCGATCAAAGACATGAAAACTATGATCACTTGCACCTCTGGACAGTTCACCAGTAGAGAAAGAGATATCCTGGAGGCTATAAAAATTAAGTTTGCAGTAATTAACGTGGTCTTTTACGTTTGCTGGCTGCCGAATCTGATCAACGGTTTTTTGCTGTGGATTTTGTGGTTTCATCTGCCTGCTAGATCATTGATTTTGCTCTGGTATCTCATGGCAAGTGCGTATTTTCGTAAATTTAATTTATTTTATGATTTTTGCGTATATAGGCGTTTACCAACCCTCTGCAGGCATTTTTTAACGCCATGGTGTATAGAAGGTGGAGTGCAGGGTCGGAAAAATTGGTCCTGCCCTGGAAGCATTACGAGAATCCTTATTGTCAGTTAACAAACTCTATTACGAGCAGCAACACTTCAAGAGAGACAATACGGGAAGAAATTTACCCGCTGCTGCAAAACGCTCCCTCGAAAAGTATAAATGGATGTAAAAGTTTACCTTAATAAACTAACACAATAAAAATTTTACTACCTCACACATGACCGAATGTTATATTTCACATAAGACAATTTTTATTTAGATGATGAGGTTAATGAAGGAGTTGCGGATTGAAAAATAATGTAAACTCATTTTGGCAAAGCTTAATAATGAAAATTAGTTAAAAAATAGTTCGATGGTTAATAAATACTCTTTATATTTAAATAAGGCATTAATGTCTGTTTTAGGGCTGTGACCGTGAAAAAATGGAAAATATGTCAAAGACGCATGGAGCTGTTGTTTGGTGCCCGCATTCTCCGTAAATCCACACGGTTTAAGGTTTAAATTGCAAGCTACAGTATCAAATTAAACAACTCGACATGTGGGGCTACAGAGAATAAGGGATTGCATGTTTTTAATTTTACGTATGCTTACTTGAAATCCAGAAAATAACATATAATATTCAATAAGCTTAAATTATTGAAAATTTACAAGCGTCCTGTTTTCCCAAACATATTTGAATTCCTTTAAAGCGTATAACACTTCAACTTTTTTTTAGTTACACATTTACACATTTTATTTATTTATTATTTAAAAAATATTGCTTTAGGTAGATTGTTTCTGTAGCTTCTTTTTGAAAATATACATTTGGATATATAATAAAACTATGTATGTTTTCACAGGTTTCAAATATATGCATCTCTATGCATAAAGAATATGAAAGTATTTTCAGACCACTTCTTGTACTTTAAAAACCACTTTCTTAACAATCCATTGATCACAAATAAACTACAATTCATATTTTATTTTCTGCTAATAATTTCCCTGGTGCATTAACAATAAAATAATATGCATGGACTTTATGAATACAACATGAAGCCATCAGCGACAGTAAAAATATAAATTAGCATGTATTTAAATATTTTTATTAAATACATAAATAGAGAGGTATTTGAATATCGTTTCACTATTATTATTATTATTATTATTATTATTATTAGATTATTGCACAGTCCTAACACTTCTCAACAAGATAACAACTGTCGAACATAATGGTACTTGCATAAAAAAATAAGTTCATATTATTTGATCAATTATTTATGCTTGTAAATTCTTCTGACGAAGTTTTAACAATATTTGATTGACTTATACGGAAAACTGTAATATTAACTGCTAGTGAAGGACTGCATAATGTATGTTATACTAAAGTAAAAACAAGGAATAAGTCGTAACATTGCCTACTAGTTATAATATAAAATTATCTATCATGAATCACGACGACATTTAATAAAAATATTTCATGGAATTTGGCTTCTAAAAACCTTAGGAATTTGGATTTACTCTAACTTACAACAATTCCCTTCAGGAATATGTACCTGATAATAAAAAATATCATGGTAAAAGAAACACAAGCTTGTAGATTTTGCAATACAGATGAATTATTTCAATAATGTCATCGGAAATGGCGGCATTATCGTACTTAAGTTTCTATTTAATGTTAAATCCGTATTAACCAAACAGGAAAAGTTGAGCAAAGAAATTGTACCAAATCTAAATCTACAACCAATTATATTGGCCAAATGAAATAAACATTATTTAATAGAAATAAATAATAGTATATTATAAAAACAAATAAGTAACAAACAAAATAAACATTATATGGAGATTTAATAAAACTAATAATCACATTTTGCATTAAAAAGTTATTTTTTTAAGCTACTTTTTTAATTAATCACGTTTCAAATTATAGACAAATAAAACATGAAATAAATACGAAAGTGGAAAGAAGAAACTAAATACATCGCAATGGGATATATTTTTCGAGCTTTGATCAAATCAATCAAAGGCGGAGCAGACATTTAGAAAAGAGATTAAAACATTTGAATCCACAGTAAAACCTCTCTTTGTTGTTTACAGATTTTAAAACACGTCCTTGTGCATCGAAAATTCTCTTATTTTCAATGATCGGTAACACTGAGATGTTTCTTAAAGACATTCTTTACATAGTACATTAACAAACACTTCATTTTTTCATTTTAGTTACCGCAACATCCCAAGAATTCCAACGCTACATCTAGTACTAAACAATTCTCAAAAGTGGAAGTAAATAACTACTAGTACTCGGTTTAGCACAAGCATGCGAGTATATTGTTACTGAATTTTGAAAGTATTTAATCAATTGTACGAAATTTTTTTATACCAGTCGTTTATTGAAGTATGACTCGTAAATGTATTGGCGATATTAATCGGCGATCGTAAATGTGGTGTAATGTTGGTGCCCAAATCCTCCTGTGCAATGCGCAATACTTTTCAATACAGCAAATTTATTGGTATTAACTTGTTAGTGTCTAATTTGTATATAATGTCAAATTTATAAGTCTAGCTTAAAGCTTAATTATAAAAAAATACAATTTTATTCCGCTTCCACTTCAAATTAATAAGATACCTTAATCATGAAACGTACTTAACCGAAATTAGTGTAGCTTTAAGTTTATTTTAATTCGACAAATAGGAATGTTTTTGATTAGAAGTATGTGAGATTTTGACAATTTTTGAGAAAAACGAAGATTTTCTACTCGTATGTCACAAACTAATTTACCGAAACTAAAGTAATAAAACATATTCGAATGCATCATATATCTTAATAAATTTCATATAAGGGCCCTGGTGTACACTGGAGCTAATACCAATAATAAAAAGGTTTATCCTCGTCAGAATGCTAGCACACTTCCGATATTTAATAACAAACACATTATTAAAGCAACCTGACTGACTGACCGACATTTAACTTAAACTGTATGTACCTCACCCGGCTTATGGTTCTCCAAAGGTTCAACATAACTATTATCACTACCGCCAGTCCTAATAACATTGGAATCCTTAACTGGAACATTATTAATACTGCTTGCTTTCGAATTTGGCGTGTTAGATACTCGATAGTTATCACTGTTTTGAGTGTTTCCAATGTTGGAACTTTCGATGGCCGATTGATTATAAGGATTAGTACTCGGCTCTTCTCCGAATAAGACCTCATCTGTAGTTGCTTCCTTTGGAAGGCCCGGCTCCGGGCTGACCAAGTTATTCCACCAATTTGAGAATGCTCCTTTAGCTTGAGATATGGCACCACCTTTGCAAAAAATTGAACATTTCTTTTTTTGTTCATATATATTATATGTGTCCATAAGAACTTGTTATTATTTTTTAAATGTTCAAATTATTCGTTTATTAGGCTACCAATTGTGCAATTTAAACAATTCTTCTGGTTTCAGAAAACAAAAACCATTCTCTATAGATACAACCATATTTAAATATGTATTCTTAATTTTTAACATTACTTTTAACTTACCTACTGCTTTACTTGTTGTAGCTACAGCTCGTCCAGTAGACGTCACTGCCTGACCTAGTCGTCTACCGCTTTCTGTTGTCTGCATGGTGCTGTAAAATGAAAATAAAACATAATTTCTCATACGAAACAACTTCCATCATATTTATACACTAAATAACTGTTAGTTCTATGTTTCAACACCCTTCTGGCAATGAGATAATAAGAAGTAAGATAAATAAGACAAAACGTTTGATAAAAACATTAGCTTACAGAAATCTACTTACTGGGCTAACCTAAGCTTCATATCGGCAACAGACAACTGTCCCGCAAACGGATGGCCCGGCTGCACATCTAAAATTGCTGAATGATCCTCATTTACCCACATTTTGTAATTATGCGTTTCTTTCCAAGCGGACAAAAAGCTGGCGTTAAAATGATCGGATTCCCGAGTTCCATCTAAGTTTATTGGAAAAAGGCATACAAGATCCTCTATTAAAAATGTTAAAAAATCGAAAAATTAAGATTTTTGCCAAAATCGTTCAATTCTAAGAAATGTAAGAATTGCACCAAATGACTGATTTCAATTGGGCTATAAATTTCGCAAAATCGTAATTTCTGCAGAAAAAATACGTGGGTGAAGTTTCGCATATTGACTGAACACCACCATATTTAAATTAACTGATTACCTGGTACAAATGCAGTTCGAAGTAGACAGAGTAAGTAAACCCTAAATTGCATGCGAATCCACTCGTCTCCACCCTCATATCCCACACCATCCAAAAATACATCATGACGTTCCTCAGACACATGTTTTACGATGTAATCGGCAAATCTCAAGTCCTCAGTAGTTAAATGAAGCGATTTTCGAAGTGCAATATCTTGACATTCTATTCTGAAAATAATTATAAGTTACCAGGAAGATGGAGAACAAGTTCTAGATTTGAAATTATGTGTTTATAATGGCTATGGACAAAAATTTGCATTGGGAAATTTAATAATAAAATTGATTAAAGTGTTGCATTACATGTTCCATATATATCTACAAAATTTTATTCAAAGCTAAAGATATTAGACACTGCAAAAATGTAAAAAAAAAATTGCTAGACAATAAAAAAATAATTTCTTACCTGCCACCATCAACATCGACCATTACATCATACAACTGCCGCTTTTGTTTGAATAAAACATTTGTAGCCCCAACTACATAACTTCTAACATTTACATCTGCCAGCAAATCCAAATAAGGTAATGAGAGATAAGGTAAACACAATGATCCTTTACTAAATATCGATAATGGAAATCCACAATTCTCTATGTTAATTTGGGTCAAGTAATTTAAATTACTTTGCACAGAATCTGCCATAGCATCTAAACTTAAATCTCGCCGGAGGCTGTTATTTTTGTCTAATATATTTCCAATTCCTAAATAAGATATAATTAAAAAAACTTGAGCACTGAGATTTTATATAATTGTACCATTACTATCATCTTTGTTCAATGGAACTGATTCAGAGATTTCTATACCATTTTCTATTGGCTCTAATTTTTCATTATGATTGCCAGGAATATCTTTGTTTGAAGAAATATTACACAAGCCATTTTGTGAGGTGCCATTATGCATTATGGCTTCTGGTAATTTCATTGGGGAAGTACTTGGTGAGTCGCCCTCATCAGAAAATTCAGGCATTGGCGACATTGGTCTTGACAACCTAAAGAGACTATATAAAATTGAATGAATTTGACACACCATAAATCTTTTACCTAATACAGGCTGCCTGATGCAATCCCTTTTCAATCATTTCTGGGAATAAGGATACCAGAGTTAAAATGGTAGAACATAGTGGAAGAACTGGCGATTTGTAAAACATAACTCGTTTTTCTAATAAAAGTAACTTAAATAAAAGAATCGTTTTATGCTTCCATTGCAGAATTAAATCCCTGGCTGAAAGACCTTAAAACAAAGACAATAAGATGAAAAATATATGCAATTGCATATCTCATTTTAATCTTACCCACAAAAGTTTGTTGTTGAATGTCTGCCTGACTCATGACAGCATTTAAATGATGAAATGTGTCCTCTAAAATAGATACTTTACTAAAATCTCCCTCATCAAAATAGGCATGAGTTATTAGAGCCATTTTTACTTGTATTTGTCCATACAGGGGAATTCTACTGAGTACACAAACTGATTTTTGTACTGTAGTCCTAGTAATGTCTGAGGTACGATTTTTCAGCTTCTGGATAAAAAAATAATATGAAGCTTTTATGATGATTCATAAATACTGACATTAATGAGACAGAATTATTATAAAAAAGAAATAAGTTTATTATTTATAATGTTTTCATAAATAGGTTATTATGTTGGTTTTACTTAGAACTTGCGAATGATGAACCATGATTAAATAATTTAAAAATTGAAAATGAAACCTATAATTCAACTTGCCTCAACTGGAATTTGTCGAAAACATGATATTCCAAACACAGTTTCTTTAGCATTTGTCAAGCTTGGCAAGTGGAAAAATACAGTATCATCCTCATAATTGTGGGATCCATCTGGCAGTGCAAGAGTAGGCAAGTATTTCCATCCAGGTGGACATTCATTTGGAGTGCCAGGCACAAGTGGTGGATAAGAATATTCCACCTAAAATTCAATCCAATGAACACAAAAACAAATTCCACTTCTGTGCATAAAATATGAATGGAGATATTGAAAATTTTCAATCACTTTACCAGAATTATCTCTAAACAAGACATTCAAAGTAATGTATGCTATTTTAGCTTTATACTATCTGTAAACTTTGAAGGCAGTCACATTCCCTAGTTACCTTAATTTTTAAATGTTTCAAATCAATGCAATAAGATTAACAATGTTATATAAATTAAAAATGATAAGCACAGTGTATCAAGTTAGTAGTGCTACTTACTTGGCAGCCCTTTTTATGATGAAACCCTACCACAAGAACATACAGAATAGGGGCTTCTGGGTCATCCATGGCCAATGTTGCTCAATACTGTTTCACAAAACATGAAGTTCTAACTGCTCTCAAGTCCTATAGATTTGTAATTTTTATTCAAGCTTATTTGTTTTTAATGCAAAAAGAAACCCACACATAAAGATAAGAGGGGTGTTTTGTGTTCATATTTTGAAAAAAAAAAACATTGACATTTTGGCATATATTTTTGAGAACTGTCAATAATTCAATAGAGCGGTCTCATTTCACATTCTGATTAGATTATGGGAGTAGTTTCTTCATGTAAACTACGAAAACAAAGTAGATAATAATTTGAAAGTGATCTTTTTTTTTTTATGAATTGCTAAATTATTAGGTGCTTTGCGGTTATTCGATTGATTGCAATTAAATATTAGAGATAGATACAAAATCAAACAAATCATAATGGTCACAAAATAAAATAAACAACTGAACAAATTAAGTAAAAATTAAATTTTTGAAATAAATAAAGGAATAACAATAAGAAAACTTCAAATAGGCATTGAAATATCAAAAGATAAACTCATCTATTTTTAATTGTTTATGGAAACTTCTTTTTTAAGACCACTCGTTACTACATGTACATACTTAGTTGATGAAATTAATTTAAATTAAATTCAAAATGGATGGCTTACGTATCGCAAGTAATATTCTTAAATTTCTCTGTATACAGCACGGTCCCGTGCAATGAGATGTAAAAGCGTAAATATCATGTTTTTCTCTACATACTACATGGTGTATATATGGTTGCCTATGATAAAACTATTACACTAATTTATATTCAGATCCAGGGTAAAAGGAAACAATACGAAATAAAAACATAAACTTAGAGTAATAAATGATATTAGATAATCACAGTCGGAATATTAATATTTATATACATACATATAATTTTTAGAAGAGGAAATTGCTTATTATAATAACACCCAACCAACAGCGCACAAATTTTACATATCTTACAAACATATCAATCTAATAATTTTAGGAAACTTAGATAGTAATGATACTGTAAATGGTTTAGGAATATAAGAAATAATGAATTATTAACAAAGGAAAAAGAAAAGACAAACTTCTATAAATAGTTTCGCGTTCTAATCAAATGGGCCGGTATAAGAGTACGCTAATTTTCCCACCGAATTGAATATAGCCATTGGACGATTTTCCGACAGACCTGTCACCGCCACCTAAAATCCTTTGCTTACCTGTTATGTTTCAGCAATGATCAGCCACGGTAACTGATGAGCAGAGACCTGCGCTTTTCATATTTCTCATACGAACACCGAATATCCCAAACCGAATAGTTCTGATGGTTGATCTGCTATTCAATCACGCGATTTGCTGATAGTTTTATAACTATCAAATCATTTTAGGGAATGCTGGTAAACTAGAATTTCGGGACATGCAACTTAAATATTTTTATAGCGATACATATACGACGGGTTTTGCAACGGATTACAATTTCATCGGTTTACGTTATAGTTCACGCATGCGTTTTGTAAAAAGTTTGGCACGAATCTTCAAACTATCACGGACTGATCATGGATTGCTTGACGAAACAAACCTATTAAACATCGGTGCTCTTTGCTCTTTTATGCAAAACAATTGAAAAGTAGATCAATTTGTGATTTTTGTCGGTGTAACCGCGGTTTTTTCGGTGTTTTGTGCAAAATTGCGACGTCTTTGGGGCCCGCAATATTGAAAAATTGCCAAACGAAGGAACGAAAAGTGAGAATCATCCTTATTTGGGTGATTTGTTGACCAACAAACAATTAATTCGTTCATAAAAAATAATCGGCAACTGGCAATCAGTCGCCATCTTTTTCTCGCGAGTTTTTTCTTTGATTGTAGAGTTCAATTTTCCAAAAAATTTGTTGTATTGATTGGTCAGTTTCTAGTGCAAAGCTCTAGGAATTTTGGTGCAAAAATCCTCAGCTGGCAGAATACTAGGTAAGTCATTTATTTGTTCATCAAAAACGTCTTCAAATACAGCCTCATAACGTTAGTTCAGAGTTAAAGGCCTCTTGTTGAAGTGCATGTTATAGGCAGACCTTTTTCAGGGGAATTTGAAGAAAATTTACTTTTTTTTATTACTATTACATCCATGATTGTAATTCTATCAAAGAGCATACTTGATACTTAAATTATTCTTAAAAAATTATTTAGCAGAACTAGAACCTCTAAGTTTTGAGAAAATTTGACGTGGTACAACTGGTGAAACCCTGATACTTGAAACATCCCATGAGAATAATATTGCTGTCACCGAGGCTGTCATCAAGTCTCACAAATGAAATAGATTTGCCAGCAATGCTATTCTTATAAGATGGTTGAAGTTCCAGTTTAGCTGAACAACTTTTCTATATGTGGTCCTTTAAAAAGTTGAAAGATGAATTCACAAAATGCAAGATAGTTGCAATATAAAATGTAAATTTTTGTAATGTAACATTTAGTATATTTATCCTGAATTTTCTCTTAAAAAGTATAAGAGTTTTGTAGTATTATATTTAATCATTTTCACTGAAACCAATTATATACCCTTACATAAAGACCCAATGACTTTATTTTTTGAACTTTCTAACATTTGAACTTGAAATTTGATATAGGTTAACTATTTCAATTTAAATTTGTTGTCATCAACATCAAAGTTAAAAAATTATAAATGACAGCTGGATGCTAACTTGAAAAAGATTTTTCATTGGAACACATATACATAATTTTATTAATATTTATATTGAAAAATTAATAAATCTGGGTAATAATGAATGTATTTTTCCAGATGCTCTTAAAAAGGCTATAGTGGTACCCATTTTTAATCATTTTAAAAATAGAAGATAAAACCAATGTTACAAATCATACACCAATTTTTCTTTTACCAGTCCTTTTAAACATTTTTCTAACATGCATACCCTCTCAACTGTCATCATCATAATTTATGTTCAATTTTCTTTCTGAGGGTCAGTTTGGTTTTAGAAGGGGGAGGGGTACTGTCCTGGGCGTACTGGACTTGGTATCTATTGTAATGGACCCATACAAGGACAGAGAATATGGTATATCTTAGTTCTACAACCTGAGTAAGGCTTTCGACTGCATGTCTCATTGTCCCTTGATGTTTAACTTAAAGTAACATATGATATAGTGTGTTTAGATTGCAGAGAAGGGCTATTCAGGTTATATTTGTATTGAAGGGTGTATTGCATGTAAGATAAATAACAAATAATGCACCTAGACATTCTGTTTTCGACAATTATCCAACAAGGGTTAGGGATGACTGCCAAAACCACAAGCAAGACTTAAATTCTTCTTCTAATTAAATTAATAAAATTCTGTTAGATACCAGATCACTGGTCTATTTTAGTATGCATATTTGTGCAATTTCAGAGGTATATAGTTGAAAGTATTTTCAAAGTATCCCAAATATTATAAAATTAGGTATCTATATCTATCTAGTTATGATGCCTATATTTAACTTTTTTGTTACTACAAATAGGAAAAAAACAAAGTTTGGAGAGTTCAAGTTTCATATTCAGTGTCATATTATTTTATTTTCTGGGTCAACCATTATTTAGTCCTTTCTGATTTGGCACCAATGACTAAGCACAAAGTAACTTTTTTCCTAACTTATTTTTGACTTTTAATCAACCTTCTGACAGTAATAGATTTTTTTATTTTTTTTAATTTCAAGTTGTGCCTAAAATATTTCTTCTTATGAACACGGTGTGAACACTAAAATAACTCTTATCAATATATAGATGGAAATCAGGGTTAGTGATGTTATATTTTCTTGATCAGAGTACTTCAATAACATAAAGGGAAAATGTTGTGTCAATAATAAATAATGATCTAGATCCGATTCAAGAGGTAATTTTAGTTTCCAGAATCCAATTTAATCAGATATTCGATATGGCGGAATTGAGATTTTGGTTAAATTAGTTATATCAGTTAAATTGGATTTGGAGGAAGTGTGGAAACTACAATTGTCTCTAGTCCTATAATACTACTTGCTACTTATTATTGAGTCAAAATACCCTATTATTCAGACAACATGTAACAAAAATATCCATTTTGTTACTTTTTAAAATCCTTTATGACTGAATTTTTTCTTTCTCTACAAGTATAAATATCTTTTGAAGTATCTTCCTTTTGTGCAGGGCGTCTTAAATTCAACTTTGAACCTGCGGATCTTCATAACCATAACAGATAGAGCTTTGGTTAAATCAAGATAGTTACATTTTTCAGTTGTGATTAAAAGCCAGTTTTAACATTTTACAAGTTTCAATCACTTTAAAACTCTAATATGAATAAAAAATTTCAATTTCTATGTTTATTTTTCTCTAACATTATTTTTGAATATACAGCAAAACTAGGGTTACTTTCTTGCAACAGGAATAACTCCCCAGCGCATTTTTGATTAGAGGACCACATTTAGAATTTTGAAATAGAAAGATGGTATTTCAAAATCAAAACGTCAAATTTTTAAAATACGATGTTTTGAACACGAAATCATCCTACGAAAGGGCTATGCAGAACAGGTCAGACATCCATAATCCACTGCCAATAGCATGGGTTGAGGGCAATGGGTTTATTTTAAATAAAAAACTGACATTTGAACCTAAAAAAATGTTCATTAATCACCACCCCTTAATTTTTTATATTGTTTTTCTTATTTATTAGCAAGTTCAAATGAGACTTTATCACTCAGTTTATCGTTAAAATAAAATAGTTTAAAGTGATCGTTTCCTACTGTGTTTCATCTAAATTTTTCTAAACTTCAGTTGTATAGCATTTCCTGGACTAACATTGATTTATATGATCGGATGTACATGTTTAGAAAGAAAATAATACAGCTAAGTTTGCTTATAAAATCAGTAAATTTTGATCTTTTACAGGGTCGAATGGCGTCTCGAAAAGGCGTTGTTCGAAATGGCAGATAACCGGAGATTCTCTGGAGGCGGTAAGTGGAAGTTTCGTCTTATTATTGATTTATTAAACCTAACCCTGCGGAACTAAAAATAGGCATGTGGAGGATCTGTGTCACACTTTAGTTGCCATATTCTCAGATTTGCACCCGCTTCCTTCTTTTGTCACATGCGTAGAAGTTGTAGCTTGACGTAAATTAAGTAGGTAGAAAAAGTGCATGGAGAATACTGGTATATTATGTCGAAAGACTGTCATGCCTATAGTCAGTTGATCAGAAACGTAGAACATCAAAAGTCACGTAATTGAGGATATGAATTATTTAGCAAGTTAAGAGGCGTATGTTGCAAGTTGGAAGGCAAATCGTTTGTGAAAATAGCTCTTAAAGTTGAAAGCTCGGAAAGTAGCGTGATCTGGTGTCAGGTAGATGAACCGATTTGCACGAACATTCGGCCTCAGTGTTTAAAATTCAACGAGGTGAAAGATTGCCACATTTCTTTCCCAACGGGAAGCGGAAAAAAATCAGTGGCGTAACCAGTAATTTTGCTGTTAGATTGTGTCTTTTTAGTTCTGGGGATTCTAAAAGTGACTTTATATTGTAAGTATCCGATAAAAAAATATGATATCGGTTACTGTCGAGTAGTTTATTAAAAAAGAATAATTCAACTCTGTTGAAGTTTCACCAATCGTTCATTACCAACCCCAAAGCACTCTTAGGTTCTGTTATTGAGTTCGGTCCCTCTCAATGTGCAATATGTATATATAGGTATTAAGTGAAACTTTGAAGCAATTATTTACATATGATTTTATCATTAGACAAAACGTAGTTGTGGGGGTTAAAACTCAAGAGCCATAACGGCATTTGGCAACGTGGCGGATGGTAAATGCATCTTCGCCACTGGGCCACTTGTTGCATACATAGCTGACCAATGATGTGCGGTCGCTCGGGCCCGATCCGTTCTCAGTTACTGCGATTTCCTCCCGTTCCGACAATGCGCTCTTGTTATTTGCCGCTTTCAGCCTTCTTCGCGGATTTGGCAGTTGCGAGGGAACTGTAGTCAGTTTGAATTTTCCCATGGAGGTTCTAAATTACGGACTAAGAGTAAACGTTTGTGGATGAGAAGATTATTTGAGAAACGCGAGTTTTGAGTATATTTTTTAAAAGTTTTAATCCAGTGCATTGTTTTATATTTAATGATTTTGAGTTAAATCATTTCATTCGGTGATAATAGATTCCTTTTTGATACAGAGTTGGTCTATACGTCGAGTATTTATAATTACAACATATGTCTATTTTTGAAGAAGAAAAATATGCATTTCCGTATATATATTGCAGTAAACGTCACAATCCCATTTCTTTTAAATTTTTGAAGGCATAATTTCTGTAAAACACTGTTTCATTCTTTTTATTGCGGATCGTCTTAAAACGTATAGATTATCAATCTAGTCAAATTGATAAATGTCTAGATCAATCCAGTAAACATATAAAAACAAAAAAGGCCAAAGTCGATCCCTGCGAATATCAACATGAGCATTGGACCAGAAAAATGACTCATGCAGCGGGGAGCGTTGTTAAATTATTTATTTTAAATGACTTAAACTTTGAATCTGAATTCAATGAAATTTCTAAATGAATGAAATGAAAAATTCAATGAGAAAAGTGAAAGAATACGGGGAGGGAAAAGAGTATAAACTGAAATGAAGGAGTAGCATGATACAAAGGGCATGTACAGGAGGTATTACTGATAATTAGAAATAAAATTGTTGCGAGATTCCGCTTTATAGAAGATACAACTCTACCAGAAACTATTGATAAAGAACTATTAAACGAGCTCCTAAGCATACGGTGCAATATATATTTAAAAAAATTAAAAAACAAGTTTTATATTGATATAATAAAGTAAGTGAAGTTAGTAGCTCATTTGAAATTAATTGTACTTATGGTAGGGAGGATGGGATTGTTGTATTTATAGTAGGGATTCTTCGTCTTTCATATAAAACGTTAATGGTTAGAAATATAAGTGTGTAGAGTCAAATTCAGCAAATAGAAGGAATATCATAGTTTCGTAATATGAAACTGAAGAGGGCGCTAATTCTGCTTGGCGTGTCATGGCTTGCATCTTCGTGGTTGCCGTCTTTGCGCCTTCGCGGATAAAGTGCAGGCGGTCGTTGTCGATGTTTCTTTCAGTGGTTCTCGTCAGCCATATTTTGACGCTGATATGTAGAGCACACATTTTTAGAAGCTTGTTGATTAAAATTAATCAATATTAATCTAGCGCAACGAGTACAGAATATACGCATAAATACCTGCTACAAAATTCAGGGTTCACTTTGCGACGATTTTTAAGGTCAAATACTGCAATGACTTTTTCAGTTGAATTATTGTATATTCACCAAATTGTCAAGAATCGAGCAAATTTCATAACGAAAAGTGAATGATTGATGCTTTATTGCTACATGCAGAGCTATAAGACGTATTTTTGTCACATATAGAGGAGTATGTAATAAAGAAAATATACATAAATACTTGTTACAAAATTCAAAGATCAGTTTGCGATTTTTAAAGGTACATTTTGCAATATTTTCTGAACTAAAAAAATCGAGAATCAACCAATTCTCATATGAATAATACACATCAGAAGGGATTTTTCACTTTGTGATAATTAAGGTTGAATTATAAGGAGGTTTTAAATTTGTTCACCACAATTTATTTGTTCACTCAATTGTCACGAGTATCATCAATTGCAAAATATTTAAGGGTGAATTGCGAATGGCAACACATTTGAGGTGTGCAGATTTGTTGATAGTTCCACATCAATCTTAATACAATTTAGGAAAAAATCTGTTCTCAGTCTTTTGTTTCCATTTTGGCCTTTCAGTAATAGTGACCTGTTCGTACTTGCAGAGCTATAAGACCTATTTTGGCACACATAGGAGTATGTAGTTCTATAATACATATACACGCATATAAAACAAAATGCGCGCATCGTGCCCGATCTAATCGGGGCACAAGACACCCTGATCGATTCCCAGGTGCATGCATACAGTGCCAACGGAGTCGGTGATGGCAATGGCGGTTCGCGGGGGACAAAAGGGGGGTAGCTGTTGAAGGGGTTTTTTGGGGGGGCCGAAAGTTCCTCCTGCCCCCTCGGTCCCTTCTGTTTCCGCAGCCCCGTCGGAGACTCTTATTGACCCGATCTCGCTGGATGTTAACGGAATCCTGCTGGATGTTGTTTCTGCCACCGATGTGGTGGGGATTTGTTCAAAACGTTATGTGTATGCTTTAACTATTCAGAAGGGCATAGGCTAGCTGCCACAGACCTCATGGCTTTTCCCCGAAAGGGGTTGCCACAGTTTGAAATTCTCTCTTCCTGGTTCTTTAACTTTCGTCTACTTTAATGGGGGGATTTTTAAAGGAAATTAATATGAAGTACACATATTCAATTTAAGTGCATGGTGTGTAAAATACTATTCCCTTTGTGCAGAAGACCTAAGGCGCCTTCCAGTCGAGGGATGGCGCGGAATAAAATACTTTTTGTTTCTTTTAAAGTTTCATAAGAAAATCAATATCGTATGAAATTTACTGCGACATCGGATGTTGCTGGGCGGTGTCTTTAGGTTATGATTCGAAATCAACCCGCATATTACTTATTGGTGGGAGATAACAAACTTTAGTTATTACGTCCATTGCGAAAAGGGCGAATTGTTTACCAGTTTTTGACTAGAACAGATTAAGGTTATCAATTTGACGTGACAAGACCTAGATATTATGATTTTTGCTATATCATAATTTTTCTTGTAAATCATAAATGAAAAAATCATCAAATACGTTTTGAGGTATCGTCCAAAGCCGTTAAATTATGTTTCAATGAAATTTATACAGCAGGTGCAAACACTATTAATGTAAATGTAACAAGTGTGCACTACATTTTTTGTTTTATACTTCATAATGTATTAAATATTTTTTTAAATATGCACCGGTCTATACTACTGATTCTGCATGAAATGATTTTACACACACAATTTATTTCTTAGGTACAGAGAAGTTAAAGAAAAACATAAACTTTTTGATATATATCGTGAAATTTTTTTTCTTACTCACCAAATTAAAATGTGTCAAATATGTCATGAGATATTTAGTCACTTAATTCTGAAATAGTTTAATATTAGAAATAACCGTAGGTACGAAATGCAATGGGTTGAATAGTAACAATTTTGTATGGCATTATTCTTTACCCTCTATGGCATTGAAAAAAATATAATTTTCAAGATGAGTGTTCGTTCATGATTTTTGGATTTAATTTATATTTATCATAGAAAATTTTTTAAATAAATTATAAGATATGTTTTAATTCGCGTTAAAATGATTTACTTATAAACCTGATTTAACAGTGATATTAGACATATGTCACGGTATCGACTGGGGGCCAATAATGGTCTTACGTCTTTTAAAGGAGCACGGCGGAAAATGTTTTTGAACAGCAGTTATTTGCTAGAATCTCGGTCAACAGCCGTTTCATCGCGTGGTCTGCAATTGCGTGTAACTTGATTTTTTACAGTGCCTATTTTTATTTTCATGTTTATCTTTAAATTTCATTATATAGGTGTGTTGTGTCTGAAGTTTATTGTCTTGTGATAACATGCGCATATGTGTTTTATTGCTGGTGTTTAAATTACCTTCCAGTCAAAATGGAAAAGTAAAAATTTTTTTCTCAGTCAAATATCTCGTAACACATTGAATATTTGCACTACATTGAATTCTAGTCATCATTATAACGACGAAATATTTCGTTTCGTTTTTGCGCCACAAGACTCAGTATAATTTTCTGATTTCGGAACATAGACAAACCTAATTTTAACCTTTATTTTAGCGTATTATTATAAAAAGCTTTGCAGTGTGTGCAACTAGATGGATACATGTGCCCACTAAAAATCAATGTCTTCTGACAAAGACTCTATACGTAGGTACCCACATTAAATCCCTGTAAAATGTCCGCGGCTCCTCGTGGGTGTCGAAACTGCCTATTGATTTTCTTATCCTGGTTTTTCATTACGCTCTTCTTTAAAAATAACGAGCTGGTAGAGGAATATTTTTTCAAAAGGCTTTCCCTA
Organism: Euwallacea fornicatus; assembly: GCF_040115645.1. NCBI lineage: Eukaryota > Metazoa > Arthropoda > Insecta > Coleoptera > Curculionidae > Euwallacea > Euwallacea fornicatus. The sequence continues at coordinate 2,735,706 of NC_089570.1, forward strand.
AAAGTCATATAATGGTCGTTCAATCTCGTCCAACATCGACGCCCTTCGAGATAGGCATCACGGGCCGCACTCCAGGTTTCCCTTAATTCGCCTGTTTCCCTAAACTTCCGATTCGCCCTGTTTCACCCTCAACTGGGTCAATCCCACTCAGAGCCGTTTACTCCTTGCTAGACAGAAGTTTTGATTGCTGCACAGGCGTTCAGAGTTTGACGGCGAATTTTCGAGAGACCATTGAGTCCAATTCCACATTGGTAATTACTTGGTATTTACCAATAACTGTTGTAAAAATAAATACACTTTTTGCAGACATTTTTTCGAGGTAGAATAATAGTTGGTTCATTTTTTGTAATTATATTTGAATAGATATATTAATAGTAACGTGCTTTAGATTAAAACCAAACAATTGAAATTTATGTTTTACCGAATACTGCATTTTTTGTGATAAAGTTGTTTGTTGTCATTGCGCAGTTAATTGATTCAGCTTAACTCAGGTTTAAATTCTTACAAATTTCTCTTGTGATATAAGTGAATTGAAAATACCTTAATATCCGTTAAGTCAACACAAAGTCTTTTTTATTCTTAATAATTTAGGCACAATAGACACAGCATTTGATTGGAAAATGACATTTAAGAAAGACACTGAGATCTCGTTATTAAGTTTGACAATTCTTCGAGCCACAGATATCGAAATCAATATTTGCTTTAGAATAGAAACACATCTCTCCGGGCATCCTAAAAACATGAGCCTTATTTAGAAAGAAACGTATATAAGCGACGTTTGGGGTTTACATAGCACGTTATATAATTCTTCCGATCGATAAGACACCGTCTCTGAATGCACAAAATGCTTCTGGCTTGGGCTTCCCTTTACATCCCAGGAATAATATAATTTTCCTTGGCGTTAAGGGCGAGGTGTCGTGTCGGCTTTCCGAACACGCCCTGTATTCAAAGGAAGGGCATCATGACTGAGAACATCCCAATATGCAGATTGGAATATTTTTGATAAAAATTACTGATTTATTCTAAATATAGTGAGTGCACAATTAGCTCATTGATTGAATGATTTAAATCTATTTCGAGGTAATATGTTGAATTTGATCATAACATTTTACAATAGTTAATGTTTTATTGATAAATACTATAGGTATATTCTTGACAATAGGGTGATTTGAATTTATACCACAGCAAATATATTTGATTTATATGGTTGAGACAAATATGTTAGTATCCCTAGAGTATTTGGTTCTTATCTCGATTGTAATCTGCACTGCGTTAATTTCGGTCCAAATGGAAGTATTTCGCATAACGAATTAATGTGCTACGTGGTACATTTAAAACGAAACGATGATCTCGTTCCACCTCAGCTCATATGTTCAATTTATTCGTGTAGCTGGAACACATCCCGGCTTTATATTTAGAAAGAAATGTACATGGGCGACGTTTGGGTTTTACATAGCACGGTTATATACTTGCCCGGCGATCGATAAAACCCCGTCTCTCTGTTCTGTATACACACCCTGCAGCTCTCTCATTCAATTCATTACATAAATCCCAAATTACTCCACACCACCGCAAAGTGGACGGCTTTGCTCGTAACGGCAACGGCAGCATCACACAGCCCAGCCAATTGCGTTGTTTTATTTCTCTATAAAGGTCGAAACGACCTCACCGTGTCTTCTTGTTAGACTATTGATTTTCGGACGTCTTAAACTCGAGAATCCATACTTAATGCGTAAACATATCTAAATTCAGTCCGGTGTTGTGTTTAAATGGGGTAAGTTATCGCTTCTTTCTTTAGCCTGTAGATTTCCATTCTAGTTGGGCTGGGGTCTCATGCCGTTCTCCTGCGCATATCTCAAGTGGTCCAACCCTGGTAGCTTGCTTAAATACGCATTGCGTCAAGGATTGAAGCTCATCGTTCTATACCAGGTAGAGAAGGTCTCTGTCGTTTCCGACTGTAAGAATAAGATAAGAGGGTGAATTCAAGGTTGTTTTATTGCGGAGGTAGCCCACCGTTCATTGGTAGATCAGGGACGATGTACTGACTTTATGTTCGCATTATTTCTGGATTGTTTAATTAAGATGTAAATTGGGCTGCTGAGCAGGTACAATCAACCGTTGATCCATTCTCTTTGATAGCTTTTGAATCAAATCCAATTGCGTCCTTCCTGTAAGTTTGGAAGAACTGTTCAAGCAAGTCTTGTGCGATATCGCGCACACTCGAAATCGGCACTACAGTTCTGCACTCCCTTGCACTGCAGGTCTGCACTTCCTTGCATTGCGAATTTCGGGGCGACGTTGGTTAGGAATTTGAAATTACCGTTTCATATTCTATTCGTATAAGATACAGATGGAACTTGGATCGAATCTACCCAATTAGTTCAGCAAAATCTCTAAATCAGTATCAAATATGTGTATAGATGTTTTAACTACTGTTTTTGGTAATACAATATCTGACATTGTCGCCTTAATTTGAGTGAATTTGTGACTTATTCTTGACTTTTCTACCGGAAGAATCTTGGGAAGAACACATCCGAAGAAAAATCCGCAAAAGCTCGCTTGAAAATCAACTTCATGTGTTTGACGGTGTTCTCGAGTCATTATTTCGTGCTGTGCATTAACTCTTCACTTTTGGTTCCGTATATTAATAAATTGGAAAAATTTACCATCCTGAACAACCCGATAAAGGGATAGAGATAAAGTTTAGTTTTGAGAGAATGACACCATACATGTTCCAGATAAAAGATGCGTTTCAGCATATATAAGCAATTCACACAACTGCAAATTTATCTTTTAATTTGGAAGTACAAGAACAGTTAAATTGAAGAAAGGCTGTAGTGGCATTAGGAATGGAGTAATACTTGTTAATGTATCAACTACTTTAACACATGGAAAATTATTTTGAACCGTAACTTCATCACCATAATGTTCACTCAATAAAAAGAAAAAACACCATTATTTAGAGGTCAATTTCAAATCTGGCAAAAATGGATAAAACGTTGAACAAGTGGGACTATCTTCAAGGTCGAATTTCTAGGGAAATAAGAAAGGAATCATTTACTATCGTAATATTCAAAATCTTCCGAGTGTATTCGTAGGTCCAAGAGAGCGTTACATGCTTATCTATAGTTCATAGCGAAGCCAACCTTCTGATATGGGGTAATTCAAAAGTTCGATACATCCCTACATGAGCTAGTGTGCCGGTTCCTGTCGCTACAGGTAGGCAACTTCCTTGTGTTCCACATGGACCATTTCATGTGAAAACGAATTGTCCGAAATATTTCAAGAAAATCCTGTATCTGAATGATGGCTCGACAGATCATCCAATCCTTGGGCTTCCCAAGTCCGTGCGAATTATGCATTGCTCGGATTTGAGAACACAATCGGATGATCTTGGATTTTGGATGCCAAACGTGGTTAGGGTAGGAAACAAGAGTAAGTAGATTCTTTCTCGTTCGCAAAATGCTGATGGATCAGATCGTGTGGGTGAAGTCGCATTCAATTTTTCCCCTTGTTATTCTAGAAAGTGGTTCCTATAGACTGTCCCATGTGTAGGTCGTTTAATTCTCGTGTAGGTGCTCAGCTTGAGATGAACGCCGCCATTTTCAGAACTCGGCTCGAGTTGATCGTGACCAATGGAAATTAGTATAATTCTCGCATGGTAGTAGATTTTACCCATTCACTATCGTTCTCTCGCCATAAGGTAAAAGTCCGATGGGCTAAAATTTTACATCTATGAGTAATTCATCTAGACAAATTTAACCTGTGCACGCCAAATCAGCGGGCGTTGGAAGCAAGAAATCGCCCTTAACTTCAACAAGCGGATAAAAAGCGATAGCGCTCCTGCTGTTTGCTGTCGCGCCTGTCAAAACAAACCGGCAACACCGCGTATAATTTTCCGGCGACCGAAACCGAGGTCGCGTAGTGCACCGGCGACTGCGGTTGATTGTGAACGCGTTGCTTCGCTCAGCGTGGAACGACCTTTAAAAATCGCGAATTGTGTGTATGTGTATTTTCGCGGAGCGAGTAAGACGCTCGAATATGTTATTCTATCTTTGTCGCGTTTTGTCCAAGTCTTTTTTCGAGAGATTTGGCTCGATTGCCACTTGAAGGATTACGTGTCGTTGTTGTTTCCCGGAGGGATTTTGAGTTTCCCGTTGTTTGGTTGTAAGGATCAGACCAGCAACACAAATTTAATGGAAGTGATGGACGATTTTCTCTTGGGAGTATCCTTCTGAACCACTAGTAGAATGCCATGGCTGTACTTAGATCTTCATTTGGTGAGTTTACTAACTTTTCTTTAGCGTCCTTTACACCTTATAACCCGGTATATTTGGGTCAGAGTCACGGTAAAACATGTTGGATATTTTCCTAATGTTCAAACAAGTGACTTGAAAAGCAGCTTTTAACGCCAGGTGCTGCTTTAACACTCATTGCAACGTAGTACTGCGTGCTGGTGGTACTGGAGTGATGTGCTGAGAACTAATTGAGTGCTATCACTCATAATCCCAATCGCGATAACGGATGTGATATTACAAATGCTCGAAGAAAGTTAATTTTAAAGAAGGATGGTTTATCAGCGTTTAGCTTCTAAGTGATTGTCGTGATTTTGAGTTCTAGTTAAATTATTTACCATTTCTTGTTATTTCCATGTTTAATCATATTAATAAGCAGGTACGAACGCGTGTTAATTTAAAGCAACAGTACTCTAAATATACCTATGCACTTGGAGTGTGTAACAAAAGTCTGGCTCGAATCGTGTTAAATTTTGTATAGTCTAGTATGAAATCACGCCGGATTGAATAATGTCTTGTCACCACGGTTGTCCTGCATACTATGTAATTTTCTTTTTTTAGGACATCTTATGGGCATTTTATTTTATTTTTCCGTTCTCCGAAAAATTCTCAGCACTATTCATATCAAACACTTCGTAGAGGTTTCAAGAAAATTTAGTTCACAAATAAATAACCATAATGTTTTATTAATATTGATATTAATATTTTACTTTAACATGTCTGATTATGTGCAGTGACATTGTCAATTTGATTTGTAAAAATATGTTTTTATTGCGCATGCATCATAATAAACGATTATAGCATGCTGCAGCGCGCATAAAACGGCCTTTGTGACACATGCATGGTTACTGTGGAAACAATATTAGAAATTTAAATTCCGGCATGTCTAAACTCTATCACAACATATAATTCATAACACTTTAAGGAATTGTAAGCAATTAGTTGTAATTATGATGCACTTGCAACAAAAAATATTGAATATGCGTGCGTTCGTAAGAGAATTCAAAGCCCGTGTGGCTTACAAAATACAACGCATAACGGAAATGTCGCGCTTGCTTTGAAAATTTCTTATACACTGATATTATAAAATAGTAATAATTTAACAGGCGCTTAAGCAATTGAAATTTTAATGACATTCAGTTATGATAAGCATGGCAACATGATAACAATGCGGAACTCATTGGATCCATCATAAATTCGTACTTATGCGTACAAAATCTCCTAAATTTCGAATAAAGTCTAAGAAGTTTGGACGGTTGTCATATGCGATCTGTCGCTATCCATTTTTCTGATTTTGCTATTATCCTTCAATCCTGTTTCAACAAAATAAATACCACAAGGTGGTACTGTCTCACGCCCAACAGTCGCACAATTGCCAAGAAGTAAATCGAGGACCGGTTTAGTTGACTCGGCAATAGCGAAGAAAATTTTTACATTAAAAATCCATGGGAGCATAAGCCAGAGAGCCAATAAAATCCGAGATCCTAGTCGCCGTAAGCAAGAAAACAACAACATGTAAGCGTAATCTTAAGCGGTTGATGAACTGTACCAGTACTATTATAAGTACACTATTTCAGTTCTCGAATTACGGTACTATACGCTCATCAGGTCAACGTGGGCTTATTAAAACGTTTTGCTTGAATTCTGCTACACTTTTATTTCTGCGATCCAGCAACAATTTTGCCTTTCACTATTCCCTATAGGTGTCAGTGAATAATCTGGTTCAATTAACATCGATTTGTGAAACGTGTGTCAGCTCTATATGCAAGATGGCGGCAGTATTAGTTTCACTGACAACAGATCTTAGTTTTCTCTACGGAGGTGTCTATTAAGCAATTAGAACATAGTTGCATGTCGAGTGTGACTTGTCAGTTTTCAGACCGGTCTAGTATCAGTTGGGTGTCGACTGAATAGGGTGCATTGTCAAGTGTGAGTTGTCAGGCCATTTTGGTGTCAGTTAGGTGTCGACTGAATGGGCTGCACTGCCTAATGTGAGTTGGCAGGCCGTTCTAATGTCAGCTAGGTGTCGACTGAATAAAATATGAACGAAATATAGAATAGACGCCACTGCTCTCCAGGTTAAACAGAACGATCCGTCATCGGGTTGAAAATCGTTCGGCGGGGGAGAAAGGGGATCTAGATTCTCTCACTCGCGTCGATTTGGCCTGGGTACAGTCGCGTCAAGAGTTCGTGCGACATCACATTCTCACGGCCGCTTCTCCGCCAAGCTGTGTATACAGCCTGAAAATGTTGGCTCTTCTAGGCTCTCGCCCCCCCGACCCCCGGTCCTGCACCCACGGCCTTCCGCTAAATGGGAAAATTCCACGTCAATAATCTACACTCCATGCTTGCTCACGGTTTGGCTTTCCGTTCGGTCTTCTACTTTCCCGAATCTGCCTTCGAAAGGTGTTTGCTTTGGTATTCTCCGGCTGGGTCTTGAGTATCAATAAAGTTCAATCCTGGAAAGTAATTTACGGGGAATGTGGACATCCGCATCAAATGCCAGAAAATGGCCTCCTGTAAATCTGTTGGCCTGATCTTACAAAATGTTATAATAAAGATAAAAAAGAAGTGGGCAATTATGTCGTCCTCATTGTGTTCTTTTATATGTCTGAATACTTCATTGATACTTCTTGCACCGGCTCTTGCTAGTGAGAAAAAGTTTATAAATTAAACTAGCAACTGAACTTTGTGAAGGAAAATATTTATCAATAAGAAAATGGCTTTTGCAACTAAATAGATTAGGAAAAAGCTGGACATGCTATTATGTTCAGTATAGAAATCCGATTGCTTTTAAAAATGATACGGTGTTTATTAGATCAGATTGCCACAAAATCGATATGAAACCCAATGGTCTTTTAGTTTAGATATTATGGATATCTGACAAGACTTCAACAGATTGAAAACACTCAAATCCTTCTAATAATATGAGGGGAAAGTTACATGGTTTCGACAGTAAATTTGAACATAATAGCACCCCAAGCCATGTTCAGGATTTGTGAAAAGGACCCTTGGGGCTAAATTCCTGAATCTGGGGAGTAGGACGTTCCCTAGGAACAATATTAAAATGGTGCAATAACATAGTACGGCACATGACGGGGGACTACGGAAAACAAATTATTTGTAAAGTATATTTGAAAGTTTTTTAGGAGTCAAGGTTTCCCCATATGCAAACGAATATCTTTTGTCTCATTTTTAAGAAATAATAATTATCTAAATATCAATTTTTAAGACAACATTCACAATGGGAAACTACTCATTTACAGAGAAGAAGGTATTCACGGAAGACTTTTCGATTTCGTTTCCCCTTCACGAACTGGGGATCGTATCTGGAGCCCTCGAGTGCAATCGGCAAACCGCCGACAGGTTGGTCCTATGTCTGAATGTACGACATCCAGACTTGCTAGCGAAGCCTTACTCTCGCGTGGATTCAATTCAATGAATCGCTAAAAAGGGACTTTTGAAAAGATCTGTTTCTTGGTATTGTTTTTTTCTTTAATACTTTCCAGCTGGAAATATTGTGGATAAATATATATATATATATATATATATATTCAGAGTGCATTTAAAGTGGCACTCATGTTAATCAGTATTTTGATGGAAATCCTGTGAGCTCTACAAAAATAATTAAAAAGTATTATTGTACTGTTGTTGCTATACAGGATACTACAATTCTCAAGAATGTATAGGATCTTCTAAGAATAAGAGAAGCAGATTTTTTAAATTACGAGAAATGTGCACAATTTGATGTTAATTTTGAAATCAGGTTTAATATTCGAATCGGAAAAAAATTATTCACAAAAATGCCTAAATATAAGTGCACGCTTTTCGTAGGAGCATCCCGTATGAAACTATGCATTCCTTGGTCCATTTGCCATTAGATGGATTTCTATACAATAGTCATCGGAGTTGTGTTAATAGGTAGCGCTTTACTTATTTTTCAAATCAGCTCGGATAGCAATGCAAAAAAGCGACGATATTTATAAAGAGGGTTAAAATTCCATCCTAACAAGGTGTAGCCCGCCCCCATTTCATTTGAAAACTTCGAAGGGAAGGGATTAAATTTCCTGCCCTGAAATACCTCCCTCGATTCATTTTCTTTTTTGTTAAGTTAACGTCTTTTTCGTTTCTTAGGACTTGTAGAATGTAGGGCACCGGATTATTTCTTCGACGGTGAAAAATATTATCTGTGTATGTTCCTGCTAAGCAGTACAAATTTACATTATTTATACGTAGCATTATTGCAGTGATGCTACAAATTTCCCTTGATCCAAAACTACCCAAACTTGCTGGTTCCCGTTGCTGGCTTCTGTCGAATGGATCTAAAATTTTCTGAATACCTGAAAATATTACAAATAAAATAACTTTTCATAATATTTGAAGCTCGATCTATAGGAAATATTAAAACAAATCCTAGAAGGCCAAAGACACTATTACTTTTCTAAAAAATTAGTTGCTTTCTACGCAAAAAAGACACTGATATATTTAGAAGTCAACAATGGAGTTAATCAGATTTCAGTTAACACATAATATTAAGTTATCTACTACCGTGGAAGAACCGAAAACCAAGGAGCAAAAGAAAACAGAAGCTCCAAAACAGGCTTCGGCTCAATTGCCAATAGATGCATGTCGCCTAGAATCGAGAATTAAAAAGGTGATGGATGTTCAAAGATCCCGATGCTGACTTCATGTATTGATGATGTAATGTGAAGATACTCAGATAAACCGAGAACTGTATGGTCTGGGTTATTGAAGCATGTTTCACTAGATTGATTGCAGAACCGAGTTGTACGATTTTATGAAATCTGAAACCTGTAAAGATGCGTGAAATAACCTCTGAATCAATGGTCATTTATGCCAGAAATAACGATGTAGTCGAAATACTGATACCCTCATCTCATTGTATATACTGAAATATAAATTTACGAGTAAAAATCTAAAAAAAAACCAGTAAGGTTATACTACGCCCCTGTGTCGCTCCGGTCTCACCCTGGAAATTACATCTATTCCCGACCGAGAGTGTTAAACTCGGTTTGTTCAGTGCAACGCAAGGGAAGGCGGATAAACGGCACATCACACCGAAATGGAGCAAAATCGATCCCGCTTTGTCATCGGATCCCGGCGTCCTCGATTCGTTTTGCACGGCGCGCCGCGGCGCCTACACCGACGGCGGCGCTTGACCTTGCTTCTTGCAACGTCGAGGGCGTATAATCACGAAAAGCGACAGGAGTATGGAACTTTGACTCTGAAGCGAAGTTAAAAATGGAGCGCATTTTTTAAGTCAGTTTTTACTGTTGCAGACTCGGTAACAGATTATTATTTACAGGACAATACCGTTACGGACAAATACTGCTCTTATTATCATTCAGCCTTAAGAAGGGTGATTTGGTTTTATTTTACGGGAATACACAGGATCGTGATTAAACCATTTGAAAACCCGCCATTGTCTCACAAGTTAAATGCAGTAATATTGAACGGTAAATTGCGGATAAAATTTGCAATAATTGGCCTCTCTGTGTGGATTTAGTAACGCGGCGACGATCGATCACTGCTTTCGTAAAATGGCGGAATAAACTCGGGTTCGCAGTTTCGTAGGCAAACGACCCGTGGCCGAGCTACAGCCACGTAACAAGATCGTGACAAAGCAAGAAAGAATACGAAGATGGGAGTAGAAAAGGTCGCATTAAGTGCCCTCTGTCCCCCCCGTTTGCTGGCACGAGCAATCAATAGACAAGCTACCAAACAAGCTCTCCAACTCAAGGGTACATACGCTCTAAGTATGTGAAAGCTTTTTGATAAGCCTTAATCTCTTGGCAACCAGTTAGATTTCCATATGGTATTTTATGCTTCCAACACACTTGAAACACGTTGTAATTTGAGAAACTTATAATTGGTTAAATTAATACATTTTTTTTTTCACAAGTCATGAGTATAACTACATTTTAAAATATAAAAAGTGATATTTAAATTTATGATGTTACGCAATAAACATTTACTAATACGGAATGTTTATGAAAATACTTTAATAGTATACAGACCTGGTCAAAGTTAGATAGTTAACAGTCACAACTTCAACACGATTTTAAATCAAATAAAATGTATCGGTTCTCAGATATTTGTCGCCATCATAATAAACGTTCATTATAAGGTCTTTTTTAATTCTCAATCTGAATGCTTCGGGGGGAGGGGGTCAATATCCTCATTAAATGTGGTAGCTTGTCCAACAGAGGTCCTCGATAAATAGTGGCGTTTTTACTTTTGCTAGTGCCAGATATTTACCTCTAACTTGTCCACATCTCGAGTAGACTAACAGTGAAAATCTCGATTTATCTGGTATGACTCGTAATTTTGGCAAAGGTGACGGAAAGACTCCCAAAATATGCTAATATGGAAATATCAATATGTTGGTAGCACAAAGCTACTCTTTAACATTATCCTTGTATTTTAGTCCTATAACATCACTCAACAGTTCAAAAAACAATTTGGGTCACAACTATGTCTCCAACATAAAATACCATAACTAACATTAAAAAAAAAAAACATATCCAAACTTTAACTTTTTATACTGGAAAAAAGTCATGTAAAATTTTTTTGCAGGTGAAGAAACTAGGATTTAATTTTATGGATACATTAATTGCAAAAAAGTTAATTGTTGTGTTTGCTCAATCATTTGGAGAAAATGTCTAGTTGGCATGTAGTGCTTAAGAGATTTTTAACGGCATTTAATAAAAGGTGATCTTTGAAAAAATTGTTTAACAATGTTTACCAATGAGAGTATGCTGATATGGTCGTTATTTATTGGTTTTGCTAACAGTAACAATAGAAGATTTGTCAGAGTTTACCGCACACGAAGATTGGTCACTTTCTCGTCGAGCAGCTGGCAAGATGATCCTACAAATAGTACACGTAGGGTATCGAGGAGACTTTGCTTCCTCTTGCTGTGGTTCGGTATTTACTGTTACTTATTATGGTAGAAAGCGATAAGGAAGTTCGTGTCAATTTCTGTCATTGGTATTTAGAGATGTGCGCAGAACACACGCAATTTAAAAAGCAGGTCATGTGGACGGATAAGGTGACATTTACGCGTGCAGGAATTTTTAATTCACGTAACTCGCACCATTGGGTTCATGACTATCCATCTGCAACTCCTCATTTCCATGACCAACATTAATTGTCATTTAATGGTTGGTTGCGATCAATGAAAAAATGTTTAAGCCCTTCTTTATTCCAAATATATTGAGGGCAGATATTAAAAAAAAATGAATTTCACTGTTTGATAAGACGCTTCATATATTTATAACATTAAATAATAGTATCGTTGACTGCAAAGAAAGTGTTACATAGAATACGAATCACTTTTCTATTCGCTCGGCATAATGCATGTTTCAGCATTGATAATGATTTTTCCACATAAACTGATCTCTCGATCGTCATATCACCAACAATTTTTTTGTTGATGTTTCTTTTGCTTTTTACTATTGTTTCCTTTATCTCACTCTATAATATCGTAAGTACCATGGAAACCAAGAAATAAATATCCCAGTGGGAATTTTCCTTCTGGTAACGCAAGCGACAAACATGTTCTCCTGGTAATCACAAAAGGGTCCACCTTAGCCCTTTCTACCTTCCATTTAATAAGTGGTACTAACCCCCTTTTTATCTTGAATTTTTTTATTTCTAGCCGGTTACCCCTTATTACCAGTCTTAAATATTCATAGTCTGCACTGTTTACATGCATATTCTTACGGATCAATATTGTCAGAATCGCAAAACGCAGGCGGCCTGGAGTAATAGCACACTTGCAACCCTCTACCCTCTCATTAAGGTTCTCATTTCGTATTTGCGTGTTTCCTTCGAGAATTGGCAGGCGATTTGAATTAAAATTTTATTAAGAAACCTCGGTTTTTGAAGCACTAAAGTGTTCCTTATTGTTTAGCAGGTATTGTAATTTTCTACTTGAATCGGCAAAAATTATATAAGAATTTGTTAATTTTTGGCATTACTCTGTAAATGCTCGCCAATTAAGTTTCATAACAATGAGCAAAGCCACGACTTGGTGATTTGGAAATATGTGTCTAGTGATTTTAATATTGTCAAAAGTTAGGTTGACAATATTACGTAAAATTAGTTGACGTTTTATAACGCCCTTAGTATACTCATCAATAGTCAATTCGTTCGTTCGCGCCGCTTTTCTCGACAGACTTCCTGCGTCAATATGCTCTCTTTTGAAACCCCTATCTTAATGTACTATTACCGCACGTGATAGCTGCAATCAGCGTGCGGTAAAGCATCTCATTTCGCACTTGCTAGTAAACACTATTACATAATTAATTGCGCATTTTTTTAATCATTTACAGTAAAAGGTTTTTAACAATGATTTCAATCCTGATGACTACCACTCAACTTGTAATTCATTGTAAACCATTTCTCCACAAAGTTAAGATTCGGAAATCTGTTATTAATGGGTCTGTTATACAAATCGAAATTGAAACCAATGCCTCAAGGGAGGCCTTACGATAAACTAAAAGGAAAAGCATTTTCGAAGTTCGTGGTTTTGTATCCCCTGATCCGAAATATTTTTTTACTAGGAATGTTGTTATTGTAAATTCCTGTTTGACAGATTTGGGAGGATAGTAGTCTCTAATCGACAACAAATTATTTAGTATGTTATTAAAAGGCGCGCAGAAAACATTTTTACCCCAAAAGACAGGCGAAAACGTGTCCGACAATACGATCGCCCTCGACTTTGTGTCACGGCGGTGAGTGGCGTCGGGACGCCCTCGGGAATCGTCGTCGACCGACCGACAGGTTGCTCCACTTTTCGTTCTCCCTCTGGCTGAATGCCGTTCGCGTCTCGGATATTATGGTTTTATGGGGGAGAGCGTTAATGCGGGGCTTTTTGTTTTTAATTGACGCTTAGGTGGCGGTCGAATTTATTTTTGGAGTCCTGAAGAGAACTGTCACAATTAGGAAACATTTAGCTGAGAACTATCTTGAAGATATCTTCTTTTCGAGATTCAGAACCGGTTTAGTTTCAGGTGTCCTGATCGTCATGCATAACCATCAATATGACATATAAATATTTGAAGGTCAATACTTTCTTTCTACTATCATGACACTTCAAACGTTCGAAGTTGTTAAGGCAGGAATGGGAATTCGGGACAACTTGAGTCAAAATTCAACGCGCCCATCACAGGTCCCCTGGTCCTCAATATTCGGAAATGAACTAGTTAAGGGCGTATACACGAGATTTGCAACAATATGGCGGCCGGAAATGGGTCCGTTTTCTGCACTATACATACAATTTCGCTTCAAGATGACGTCACGAGGCAATCTCGCGTGCCGTGTCAACATTGATCGGGTTCGGGGGGGTGGTTTTTCGCCACCGTACTTCCTCTTGCCCCGCAAAAGTCCCCGATCCCTAGTTTCGGTTCCGGGGGTTGGGGTGGGGGGAGGACGGTCGGGGAGGAAAGGGGCGGCGGCCTGATCCCCGGCAATTACGGCTTCCAGATGGAGCCACTGAAAATTGAAAAAGTTCCGGCGTCTCTGCATGGCCAACACCCAACATTCAAATGTGCCCAGAGTGATATAATATGCGATTCTGATGGCGGCCGGAGATTTTTTGGGGGGGCTCAGTTGCTATATTCTTGTATTTCTGCCGGTGGTAACATAATGAAGTGATGACGTAAAGGTCGTAACAATTTGAATCAAGTCTGTATGGAGCATGGAAGAAAATATTTTTTTGACGTCATTATTGTCGCACAACTGACGTTATTTATCATCTTTGCTAAAATGACTAGCCTAATGGTCAAAAGGTACAAAAATTTTTAAGAATGATCAAAATAAATGTTTAAAGTGATTCTCTTACATGCTGACAACGGGTAAGGCGATATTCAAACTTTCTCATTTGTTTTGTTTTACTTGAACTTTTATTATTGAAGCGAATGATAAAGAAAATTTTTCAAGAGTCTTGTAATGCATCCTATTCAAAAATTCATCATTCTGTATGCAGAACAACGTGCTCCTTCAAATGGCGATTTAAAAGATGCTGCTTTGGTTTTAAAAAAGACGAAGTGACATTATATATGTGATAATAGGCGCGTTATAAAATATGTTTTTTCCTCGGCTAAATATTAAAATTGTCTATTTAATGTTATACATCATGAATTACCCGCTTTAACCATACATTTTTCGATTGTTTTACTTTAATAATGTATAATTTTATATATGTATATGCAACCAATTCACTAAACACGATATTGTTCTACTTGACGCTTACTCAACAGGTTGATGTAGGCCCTAAAACATTAAATATGTGGTCATCTGTCTTCATATCATGATCCTGTCACTGTCATCACGATAAAATTTTTGAAGTAGGCAACTTCCGACTGAACATAACTTCTGTGACGAGAGCCGTCGCAATCCAGAAGAAAAATAGGCAACTGGCATACTTCCAGCAATACTCCCATAAATAGCGGGCGGCGTTTGGAATTGAAATTATGGTTTTCGTTGCCCACGAAATTTACTACAGGGAGCAGAGATTTCTTGAATTTGCTTTCTACTTATTAAAACTTTTTACGATTTCTTTAATTTCGATGTCCTGAAGGCCAATTTCAAAACGCTTCATGTCCTCATCAATAGTCTTACCAATTTAATGTCGGTGTGTAATGTCGAATGTTTAACGCATTAGAAATTGGTCGACCAACTTCTAGTTTCTTTCCTTTCCTCTGTACATCTGACTTACTTCCTATCCGTTTCCCTGTTTGTTTCTTACTCATAGACAGGTTGCCATGGTTTAACTGCATTCACTTATTATATCGATATTTTGGAACCGCAATGCAATGCCGCTTGTAAATGCAAAAGCTAGATTCATTAATGATATCGATACTTTCGATAAAACAATACTTCTGTCGAACCAGGTACAATATCGAAAATCGATCAAACATGTTCCTAGCTAGAATATTCTTTTCAATACTACTATACAGAAGTACTAATCTGAGAATTTCCTTTCGGAGAGTTGTACTTCAAAGAAATTTCGACAAAAAAGCGTGACCTTTTTGCCGACCCTGTAAGTTTTCATGCGCAACGAATTGGGCTTTCAAATACCCTACCTGAGATATTTAACTTCAAATAAGAGCTATAGATTTTCATTGTCCGTGTCGAAGTTATGATATTGTATATCAGAATCTGGGCACTTAGGAATTAATTTTGAAGTGTCTTCCTGAGTTTATTCCTTTATTCAATACAGATTATATGTATTGAATTGGTTCCAACATAGACAAGAAATAGTCTGAAATGTTTAACGTTCGCGTTCTCAAACATTTATAGTCGACCATTTGCGAATAATACTTTCTTGTCGAGGAATAAAGGTTTTAGTAAATTAACACGTTCAGGTATATGTGATGTGTGTGCGTAATGGAATTTTATTGGACTCATTCATTTATGAACATTTATAAACTGAATCGTTTCATAAACCTAAACATTATGTATATGCTTATTACATAACCAACTCTTATGAACAATAAAGCTTGTTGTTTGTCGACTGATCGCCTTGCCGTTTGTCGACACCATTCGCCAGCTAAACGCTCTAAATTTCTTTCTTAAAACTTATCAAAAATCTGCTATAGTAACATGGTTGGTTGGTCTTCCAGTTCTGCATTTGTTGGGTTTTCCCTAGAACCCGATTTTGAACTAAACATTATACCAGGATCAATTCGTATTGTTTGTGTGCTTTGAAGTAGAGATGGTGATTGTGTAACTGGTAGAGAGTAGAGTAGCTTCCGCCTTAGTATAGTAGACTGGTAGCTGGTCCTTATGCAGGTCGCTCTTTTCCAGGCGCTGGAGTGAAGATGGAACACTTCCAAGCGGCGCTCGACCCCCGGAAACAAGAACTCTTGGAGGCCCGTTTCTTGGGCGCTAGGGTAAGTTGCTGCAGAAGCAGGATTTTCTTGTTTGAAAAATTAATTAGTCGGAAATATATCAAATTTTATTTTCGTATAATTCAATAGGAATTCGTCTACCTTTCAAATTATTTTTATGGCCGCATGCTCGCTCACTCTTAAATAATAACTGCAAAACATAAAGCATGAACTACCGATATGATTGGCAAAAATATGGCTGTGTAATCAATTTGAAGTTCCCGCGATAGATGGAATAATACAATGAGTTTTATATAAGCAGGAGGTCGAAACGCTAACTAAATATAATAAACATCGATTCTTGATCGATATACATGTACGTAGTTATTCGTATTTATTTTCGGAGTTAGGTGGGCGGCACGTAGAGCAAGTAACCTAGAAAATTAGCTGCCTTGGCTGTGTATATGAGTTTGCGATTTGTTATCGAGTTTGTTTGCAGAAAAGAGCATTTTTTTTATATAGAATAGGTATATTTTTTCACAACTTATAACCATTTTAACAGATTTTTGTTTTCGCCATATTATGAATCCACGATGAATCTTCTATATAATATTTCTAAACTAGAACATAATATTGAAGAACAGCTAGTTCTTTTATTGGGTGATCCCTCAATCCATCCAGAAACGATTGCTATGATCAGATCAATGGATCTTTACATGCGATCAGACCCTGCGTGACACTAGTAAACACTGCTTTATTGTTCTTGGATTTTTAAAGATGCTTTTGCCCAAATTTAAAGTACAGATCACTTATTATGTTCACATTCTTAGTAATTCAACTTCTGATGACATATGCATAATTTGTTTTTTCACTATTGAAAGCATCTTTAACGATATAAAAATGAATCCAGTTTACCGAGTCCATCAGTTCGTTCCGAAATATTTCTCTAATGTACAATGAGCTGTACCCCAAACTCTTGTTACAGCTTATTGTTGAAATGTTTTCAAGGGAAGATATCACTGTCGATTTCCAGATGTTATTCCAGTCTTCGTGACTTGGGACCAATTAACTCACTAAGTAAAAAAAATAAGCTGCTAATAGCCAATTTCAATCACTATTCTCCTGTTTTCATCTGGCCTCATTTTGATTTTATTTATTCTCTAATTCATAGAGTTTATGACTACAATCGATCGATTGATTAAAGTTTACGAAGTAACCTTGGCGGTCTTATCTAGTTGTTGCAGCTATTAAATAGGATTTTCTTTATCTTCATTCGTTTTGATATATAAAATGAATAGACCTGATTTTTTCATGTTAACCAGCGTTAAAAATCGAAAAATCACTTAATAATAGCACGACCTGGCAACGCCGCTTTTACTGACTACAGATTACCGCCGGAGAGAAGAGATTCTCGGCGGACTATGAAAATCGGGCCACTTCTGTTGTTTTATGTGTAAACGTAACCCGTTGAAGGCCCGAGACAAGGACCGCGTCAGCGTGTAAGTGCGATAAGTGGAAGGCGGCGTTGCCATCCCTCTGCACTTTTCCCCATCTCACTAATATCCTGACTAACTGCACTGAGTTCTCACTGGAATCATGCTCTGTAAACCAGATGTGTGTTGGCAAATTGAAGATGCTGACTCATATGGCATTAATGTGTAAGAGTCAAGATGGTTATTTGCTAAATCGGCGCCAGTGATCGAGCGATAAGAGTTTTTTTGATACATTGGCAACACCGCGCCGGTATCCAGTCGCATAACAAGGCGAGCATTGAACTCTGAAACGCGGCATCGCGCACCCGACCGACATTAGCGGCGACGGCGGCGTCGCTCGTTACGTCGACGACGTCGTCCGTTCATTCGAACAGCCGGTGTGAAGGCAGTGCGCGGGTCATGGACGATGCGCACGATTCGCTGATAGAGCGCGGCATTGCCATGTATAACCGAATTTAGCTTCGTTTAAGGATTAAGTGCTTCCCGCCCGTTTTCGTTAGATTCGATATATTCTTTATTGGGACACATAATAGTGATAGATATGTTAAATTTTTGTATGTAGTTTGAGTATTGTGTCTTTTAGATATGAAGGTAGAAAAGTACCTTTTCTTTGATTGACAGAAAAAGTGACCTTTTAATGATACGGATCAGACTACAAAGTAACACTTTTACTGCTGCGACATTGAAAAACTTTCAAAGTTGATAATATGTGGGAAAAATATAAAATTGTTATAGTTTTTTTTTGTTGGTAACAATGTTAATAATCGGCATTTCTCAGCAAAGTAATAGCATAATAGTATAATAATAATAATAGCAGACTAAAAACGTTTCATTAAACAGTGTCTTGAGTAGGAAGGAAACTTGCTGCAATAATAATCGATCGGAATGGGCAGTTAAATCTTAATGAAGCATGGAGCATCATCTCCGTTGATGAGTACTTCGGATCATTTGTCTGTGTAGATTATCATAGTATTCTTAAAAAAGTGTGTTTTGTCAGATATTATCGTTATTTGTGAAATATGGTTTGGTTAGAATATTGGCAGGAAAAGTGTGGAAATATTGAATTTGAATAATTTGAAAGCACAATGAAGCATATTTGCCAAAACTGCACCGAAAGGAAAGGTGGTTGTTCCGCAAAATGATCCCAGAGCACGAAAATCTGCGTTCATTACTGGTTCGAGTATCGATTCGAAGGACTTAGTTACAGATGGATATTAAGACTCCATTGACTACGCGTTCATGAGCCAAGACTAACTACATTGAAGTAGATTGACGCCGTTCCAATAGGAATTGTTGTGAAATTGTTGTCATATGTCATTAAAGAACGAAAATTTTAATTTATGAGTGATATAGATTTGATTGTATCCAAAGGGATCATTTCATGATCTTCAAAAATTTTCCTCCTTCCTCCTTTTTTTAAAAAAATTAAATATATTCACCCTTACAGTTTCGATCAACCTGACTGATTAAAGCTGGTGGGTGCGCGTTTCAAATACTCAGAGGTAATAACAAAATGTTATTTTATTTTGTTTCAGGTGAGTGTCCCCAAAGAGCTGCCAAGTAGTGTTTCAAAGAATGTTAGTGACGTAAGTAAAATTTTAAATCATCCTTAAATACAGACCGAACAATTAAAATATTTATATTCCATTTTATTCATAACAATTTTTTTCCCTTTGTCGCAAAGGAAACGAAATTAGCTGCAAAATCACATCATAAAACCGTAAAAGTTAAACTTATGTGCGATTTTATTGACATATTCAAAGGAAGTGTTGATAAACAAATCAATTATGTATTGTATTAAAACTGGAAAAATAATCTATTTTTGTACTTATGGACATTTATCTTATCTCGGAAAAATATCCCGGGAACTGCTTTTTTAGAATTTTCAGTAGTTAATTAGTTTCCCGTTTGAAACGTCCTAATTTGGCCACCATGTACATATATGCATTTATGTAACTAACAATATAAACAACTTCGAAGCTAGTTGTGTAACAAGCACATTAAACAAATTCTCCTAAATCCTTAACGTGAACTATTGCGAAGTGAGCTCATAATCTTTGTTTAAATTTTTGGTGTTCAGCAATCAGTAAAAATAAGCCACTCAGCTGTACGAAGTTTCTCATCTCCACTCGTCGTGTGATGCCGTTTTAATCCCGATCTTTCGTTTCCTTTTGTGCTTTTTCATTGTCGGCATCCGAGCTTTGTTTCCTTTTCGATCACATTCGGCAAAGTGCAGCAGTAACGCGTTGAAAGTGAACGTTCGCAGATGCGGTCAACGGCTCCCGCGATCGGTCGCAGGCGATTCTCGACTGTGCACGGCGGTTTCATTACGCTGTCTTCTCGATAGGCGTGTGTTTTCCCACCGCTTACGACAGGCAAGAGGCCTGTCGTAAGCCGCTCACTGTAATCGGTCGTGCACGTTGCCGGCCGAAGCGGATGGCGAATGAATAATACGAATTGAATAAACCGGGCGGCGATAAAAGCAGCAGCTGGCATTCCGAAGTGCGTCGTCTCGTGAGAGATTTGGCATGCGCTCGTGATAATTGGAATGCCTGTCGAGGTTGCCACTTCCCCGTATACAGACTCGCTACGTGCCTTGCGGTTCGCGATGGGATGGCAATAAAGGAGACTCGTTCATGTAAGCGTTCCACTGATCAATATCCACGAAAGTTTGATAGCAACGCTGTACAATTTACATTTGTTGTAAGTCCATTTTATATTTCGATGAGACGCTACTGATCTTGCTGTTGCGCCAGTTACTCACCCAATTGAATAGAAAAACAAGTCTGGGAAATTCGGGCAACGTCGCACAGCGCCAGCTGATTGTTGTGGAGGGCGGCGCTGTTGCCAGCGGCGTGGCTGCTGCCATGAATGGCATTGCAAGGTCTGTTGTGGTGCACTGCGGTGCTGCCCGATCAACTCTCTGAGCGGGTGGTGAAACAACTGAGCTAAACTGATATATGACCTGTTCGGGTGCCGGGAGCTGTAAACAATTCGTTCTGAGTCTTGACGTTCGGCGAGAGTTTAATAGTCATAGTTCGAAAGGCTCGTCGATACCTTTGATACGGTTTAATTGAGGAGAGAGATAACATATGAAGTATTTATAGTTTGATTCTATAGAAAAATGTGAGAGTGAAAATGAAATTGGCTGATATTGTGACCGATCAACGTCGCCAAAAATTTCACTCTCCCATGCTCTTATAGAATAGAACCCCAAATTAAGAAATCGTGCAATGCTTATTTGGTGATGTCATCCTATCTGGGGACTGTTGATTCAACACAGGTAGTCACTTACACAGGTGTTTTTTTACGTTTGGTCTTTTCTCTAGCAGTATTGTGAATAGTTCGACTGTCTTGTGTGAGTTCAATGTGGCGATATGGTCGCTGAAAGTTACGCGTCTAACACGTTACGACAGGTAGTAAGCAATAAAATGAGGCTAGTCAAAAAGTAAAAAAAGACAGCCCTCTTACTGCACCGTAAAATGCATACTTATATACTCAAAAATTGCGTTAAGAGCGTGAAGTTAGAGGGTATTACCTTAATGCGGTTGTTTCTCGTTTACTCGAAGATTTCAAGGGTCGCTTCGCTTAATAATAGAAAACCAAAAGTACGAGAGAAACATGACAACGACGCCCTTTACGATGAAGCATTCCGCGGCGGCGCCGCCTACTGTACTGTTTCCACTATCCACGACTTGACCTACTGACGGCAACTCATGGATTTCAATTTGGGAGACGGTGCCAGACTTTCCGTCTGTAAACTCGAAGTTGTAACTTGTAACTTTATTCCACGTTCTGGAATACTGAAGTTTGTTTTTTTTTTTGTTCTGTAGTGATGGAATAGACTTAACATTGTTTATTCTTTGTGCTTATTTATTACTCACGAAAATTGAAATCAGGTTTTTCGAAAATTGCGTTATTCTTGATTTTTCTCTCTAGTGTTGTGAATTTGCCTGTATAGTATTAGGATAAGGACTATGCACATCTTTTCGTGCGGAAAAGTTCTTAAGGTATTTTTTTGCATTTTCCTTTAGCGAAAACGTTTTCTAGAGACGTTAATCCTTGATCATGGATTCTACGTATTATACTATGAAAATTACGTTGCATTTTTTTCTCCGTAGAATTGTTTTTTAAGGTTTAAGGGTTCTTCCGTGATTTTTGTGCACTTTGGCGCGATATTTTTGAGCAGAGGTCATGCTAAAATTTCCGATTGTCCTGCCGATTGTTCGTATAAACGTGTGTTATGTAAGGGCTGTCGTCTATCATTATTATAAATTTATCATCTACAGAATTTAGTTTCACGAAAGAATAATAAAATCTTCAAATTGTTTAGCATTCAATAGCCATGTTCCTCAAAATTACAGGAAACAGATATTAAACTTCGCTGCGCCTCAATAAATATTCTTGGCACTTCAATTTTGAATTGATAATTTAGTTAAACGAAATTGTATATTAAATTGTTTCTAAAATCTCATGTCATTTTAACAATGATATTTTAACATTTATTACAGCCCACTTAACCTTTTTTTTCTTATTTCTTTTCAAATATTGTTGAAAATGAAATAACGAGGAAGCCAAGGATATTCTCGTAATATTTCTTTCACTTTTGTACTCAGTGGCTTCAAAGGAAACCAAGGAAGGAGAAATTATTGACATAACTGATTTCATGTATGGAAAAATTCACTGTCTGTAGCTGTTCCGTTTTCCTTTGCTCGATCCATTTCGCAAATTGTTCAAACTTCAGCTACACAGATTTCTCTTATTTATTTTCACTTTTCTTGTGTTAGTGAATCTTTTGGTTCTAGGATTGCTTATTTTTCTTCCTTATTAATACCAATTATTATTTAATTTTCAATTACGATTTAAAAAGGGTTCTAGACTTTTCGACCGAATCTATTGAAGTTACTCCGAAATATTAAAACCAATATAAGATACACATTTCATAAGGCAATTGGTGCATTCCTACATTGCGAACTCATCGCTTCATTCCTCGTTTTGTAAACTACTATATTATGAAATTTGTAACTTAATGTACTGTAAAGTAACTGTTTCAAGTGATCTTTACTTTATTATGTGCAAACTCAAAAAATAGAAAAAGTGTAGCGGTATTTAGTAGTGTCGGTAACTAACTTACTAAAATAATTACTATAATGAACAGAATGTTGTTATGCATTCTCGGTAAATAACTGTACTGATTAGATAATGCAACAGGGTTTGTGGTTGCCTAGTGCCAAGGCATTTGAAGTATCTTATGTTGGAAATAATCTTTTTCACTGCTGTAATGTAAAATTACAGTACTTACCTATAATTTTAAAATCAATATGGATCCTCAGCTTTTATTTTTTTTATCAATTCTCAATAGAGCATATAAAATCTAAATAAAGTATATGTACAGGCAAGTAATGAAGTTATGAGTCAATTTTTTCATTGGACAAACTGGAAAAGTTCAGTTGAATTCAATTTAATTAAGCAATCATCACTTATTTCATAAAGTTTGAACGCATGACTGTATGGAACATTTCGCATTTCTAGGAATAAATTATGTCCCAAGGTCATTGAAAGGTTAAAACGGCTACTTATTTTCGAATGTTGTAACTAAGATAAAGCTTTTCATTAACGAATTTATACTTGTAAGGAAAATAACATGTACCTATGCATTAGTAACTTGATCATTTCCACTAGTTAGATCTAGGGCAATTTCATGACCGAAACAGAGGAGAAAACTTCTCAAAACGAAAGCGGTAGTTTGGCTAGTATTCATGTGCCAGCCTTTGTTGGTTGGTTCACAGCTAATTCGAAGATGCTGTTGTCAAAATGACAATGCAAGGTATATATGATTGCCGATCATGATTGCGATTAACCTTCCCATATGGTTGATAATCCTGAAAGATCTGTTACATTTAGAAAACGCCGTTCTCGAAATGGCTACGTGAACACTGCAATTATAGATCATTTATCTCCTGTTTTTTTGGTTCAACGTTTCTGTTCCTAGCGTTTCAAAAAATACCAGATGTCCAGGACTCGTTGTGTTCAAAGTGGAATTTGAATGGTTTATCAGGTGGTTAAGCACGTCGGAAAACGGTACCCATACTTGGAATAACTAAAGCAAAAATACTAATGCAATGCTTGGTTGTCAAATTTCAAATGTAAGAAAGTGAGCGATTTTGACATTAAACTAGTCTAAATAACATTTGATCTTATAATGTGTTCATTACTAATTTGGTTCATTTCGCTTTTTATCTCGTAGCGCCCTCATCGAGCATAAATTATTTTCCAATTATCATGAAGATGCCAACGTAACTAGCATTTGAACTTTTAACTGATGGTGGGGGGTACCTACGAGCGTAAAAGTCAAAAATTTCATCTAGTTCCATCAGTAACAAGAAAACCTACAATCAGTGAAATGAAAGAATAAAGGGGTCTTTAAATGGCCATCTTGAAGTATTATGTTGGCACCGTCATGAAATACTTTATACAATTTGCTGACTCGTAAGGTTCAAAGATCAATAATTTTTGATTTGATAACTTTGCTATGAAGGTGGAAAAATGCCCATCGGAAATATAATTTGAATTGAATAACAGGTTTTTGATTAGCCTCTCTTAGATCCGAATGAGTAGTACATACGTATATGTAAACGCCATTGTACTTCGCTTTAAGCTATAAATAAAACCTTCTTGAACGAACCAAACGGGTTTTGTTTGTTCTGTCGTAACTGCTTAAACATGGAAGACCGAAATAATTTTGTTTTGTTTTGCGATTATCGAATACTGAACCAAAAGAGGTTGGTTGTTGCACCTTTTCAGTTGTTATTCGGTGCAATATTATTATCTGATCTAGTAGAACGTGCGGTGCTGCCAATACTCTGTTCTGCTATTCGATTATTCATAGCAGGTACAGTTTACTATGTACTAAAGTAATTGATAAAATGCGAGTAACTTGGAAGATAAAATTTGACAGAAAATCCTAAATTAACGTCAAAAGGCACGATTTATCGCATAGTTCCTTTTATTTATTTTTCGTAGAGCCCTCATCTGCCTAATTTTTCCAATAGGACCGTTTAATGCTTTTAAGCAGCTGTTGGTCGATTAAGGTTTGTTCCAACTGGTCAGAAAATCGTTTTAGAACGGACCACGAATCCTTCTGGGCAACTCACGGTGTACATGTTCACTCGAAATTGTGAAATACTCTTGTTCAGAAGATTTCTTCAATTATATCGAAACTGTGTACTGGTGGGTTGGAAGAAGCTTTAGAGGGGGGAATAATCACCACTTAAGAATTAGCTTGGGGTATGTTCGGTATCCACGGATTGTCTGTATGCCACAATCTACATTGTTTTACTCTGGCAAGACTGAAAGATATCAAACTTGATTGGCATTACCTTGCCTTTAGGTGATGTCATAGATGAAATGACGGTTTAATAAATTGACAGTTGTTGCCACTATCTTTAATTTTTTCCAAGTTCGAAAATGCATTGATAAAACCAAAAAAAAAAAAGATGAAGTTCACTATTTCACCGAGTAATAAAAGAACTACGAAGCGATAAATCACAAACTGCTACTAACTAGAGTGACTACGAAATGGGTAAAAACTAAACCGCCATTATTCACCTGATTTCGTCCTGGCTGGGCGCACCGTAGCACGCTATACTTTCCATTGGAGTGGCAGTCGACGTGCAAAGCAAAAACCCCACATAATCATTATTACAGTTTATTTACGTTTTATTAACCATGAAAATTCGTCGACTAAACTGGCAACGTCGCCCTTCGTGCGCTTACCCGATTATCTTGACGAACAGCTGTTCGCTAGAGATGGGCGCACACCGGTTCGTGCGTCGATATTCGGATTATTTAATCACGGTCAGTTTACGTGTTGATTGTTAATTATGTTTATTTAGATTCAAATTCTGTGTCCTTTTAGTTAACTGTTAAAGAGGAATTACTAATAGTTATTGTACTAGTTTCTTTGCGTTTATGTATTGTATCTGTTATTCTCCAAGCTTAGGTTATTCGCACAATTTGTCATATAATTTTTGGTAATAAACCAAGCTTAGAAGTAAACTCCCGCTAAATGTTATTGATGCAATCACCTCTTAATCAGTCATTTGACAACCAAAGTAAGAAACGGTAATGTACAGCCCAACATCGACAATTTCTATTGATTCAACACTAGGTTGCATTTTTTTAAAAATTCAATATCTGAATAGGCCGTGGGGACACTGGGAATATAAGACAGTGTAAGAATGATCAAGATCGGAAAGTCGTAGATTCCATTAAATTATGCGGGATAATTTTTGGTAACCGTTTGTAAATCTCCTTGCATGCAACTACATATGTCTATATTTTATCAACCGTTGAGTGAAGCAGTCAAGGATTTTAAGTTATAATTCTTTGTTTGTTGTGGGTATACCTAGCTAAACCAGGTGCACTTCTACTGAGTAGGCAGGTTGTCCCCCTCATTCGGCCCATACCCATTGTCGATACGCTCCCCATTTCTATTATTCGGAATTTTTGCCTTTCCTCGTCTCCGCTACTAACTATACACTTTACGATAATTCAGTTTTCTTAGTTCCTTTCCGGTGTATCCGTGTCTTTTCAGCCTTTATTGACGCCATTTTGCGACTCGAGATCGAGATTCGATCCGTCGACGTTCTAAATTTCGTTTTGCCATCATTTCCCAGCTCCATCGAAACGGCCCCAGTTAGTTGCTCGCGTTCGTGGTTTTTAAACGAGATAGACAAAGTTGCCGTTTACCGAAATGCGGTTACATCGGGTGTATCAACCGATGTAATCGGAATCCACCATGTTTGTGTTTTGCCTACTTGCACTCGTTTAGTTTAATGCTGTTGTCCTCTTCGTGAAACTTTCGGAATCCCGTCTCGATGTACTTACCGTCTGTCGGGTCATACTTCACATTCACGTTGGCTTTTAGTCTCCGTGATGATGATCGTACTTGCGCATTAGTGAATTGGTTCGTCTGGATGACGTTTTCACTCCATCTGGATTAGGGCGGACTTGGTCAATGAAAATGTTAAGGGTGCATATGGTAGGTTTAAAATTTAGTGACATGTATTTCTACCTCTCCGAGTTACTTAATTGTCATAATAAGATTCTTTTAACTTAGTAAAAGATTTAAGTTAAGTAAAATACAAATGCTCTCCAGAGGCGCAATGGTATAATGAACATCGATAAGCTTATATGAAGTAACCTTTTAAATAGCTCAAAATCGAAGTGGAGATAAATATCTGATATTTTCCATAGACAAACTTAGCACCACTATAAATAGTCAGTCATATCGTACCAGTCTAAATTAAGTATTCAGTAATATCTCCAAACAAACAGGATGAACCGACCGAGGCTACATGCCATTTATTGCCTACCACGTTTCGCGGTCATGATACGTAAGCATCTTATCAGTATTATCATTGTGTTCGAACCTCCTTAATGAAGAGTTTCAAATATTTATTGTTAAAGGTTTCCAACAATCGGATTTTATTGTGGTTAACCCAAACGGTTTTCGTGATCCTGATTCCTTCTAACCTACTTTTAAAAATCCGAGATATTGTAATCCTGAATGAATAAAAATGATGTGATGCTATTTGGATTTGGGGGGTCAATCAGGCAATTTTAATGATACGGTTTGCAAGATTGGTGAAGTTTACTATATCGCGATTAACGGCCCTTGTCCGCCTTGTCTATTTACATCTGTCGCATGTCGCACCCTCCAGTGAAGAAAAATGTATGAGAACGTGGGTAAAGTAAAATAAGGAGGGCTATATAGCAACATTGCAATGCAGTTGTTATATTCGATAGTACACTGCATGTAATAAGCCTTAAATTTTTAAAAATTGAAGGGTTACGTTTCCGAAGGAAACGCTTCGACTCCTTAAATTTTAATGTCTATCTGGGACGCCTTTGAGGTAAATTAGATACTAGGCTAGAAGCATGTGTGTATGTGGTATGGCCCATTTATCTAGAGAAACTGATCGTAGTGTCATTTTGCGGTTTTGAGATCCCTATTTAGCAAATGAAACACTGCTCCATGGTAAATCAAAGAAAGGGTCTCTTCTCTATTGTTCATTACATGTTGCAAGCTTCAAATTTACTAGAGCATGACATAGCTTTAAAATGACGTCACAGGGATATTAAAATGTAGCAAACTTTTGGTCAAAAAATTACTTCTATTTCCTGTCCTACTGTTTCATATCCAATTTTAGATTATTTGATGTAGAAATTTAAAACTCGAATAAATTTTTTTAAATGTAACAGAAAATTTTTTGGATCATATTTAGGTTGTATACGGAATTCCAAGAATATCTGATAATAAATACTTTGATGAACCCGTTTTGAACAATATCAGTTAGGTGCTTTTGGAGATAATAACCTAATTCTAAACTTCTAAGCCAATTACTACAACCCTTTGCATTTCAAAAATTTTTATAAAATATAGTTGACAAGGGTGAAATGTTAGGAGCTGGCTGGACACTTTTCAAATATCAAGTTGTAATCTGATTAATTTACCTTTGAATTGCTTTAGTTAAACTCTGCTTCAAGCAAGAATAGAACAAAAATTATCCTATTCATTATGATTGACTATGCGCCATCAGTTGTATTAATTATTTGTAGATTTTATGTGGAATGATTCATAAATTTCGTTCTCTCCGGCTTATGCAAGAGATTTAAAATATGCTTCTGTTTGGTTTTGGAAGAAATACCATATTCATGAAGTGCGACATCTTTGCTTCTGCTACCAAACCCAATATTTTTTACTTTTACCAGTGCTTTTAAAGAAAGCATACATTCCTCAGGTATATGATGAAGCTGATGATGTCATACTAAAAGGTGATCTACCTGATGGTACCGTGCCTCATGGTTTAAGGCTTGTTGATTTCAAAACATTTTTCATATGGGATTTTGATTCTAAGAATGAGCGGTTTAAGCTCCATACAAGAATTTTTCATATTGACTAGTCATAACCAGTTCTCACTTCAATTATGGTGGCGTATTGTAGGTAGTTTATGTCATTCCGATATGCAGTTTATATCATTAGACGCGTCGAATGGGACGACTTGTTTCAAGAGTTAAAAGGCTTTGAACTCACTTCGGGCATTCACGGTGTTATTTGCCTTCGTTCAGCGGCCTTTGTACGCTTTTGCAACTTCTTGAAATCTACATACCCATTTTGTACTCTGTTCTATAATGCCCGCAAGGTATTGGTATATTAAAACGAATAGATTGGTAAAGAATATTCTTCAGTAAAATTGGCTTGGTAACGATCAATTTGTTCAATATTGTTATAAATATGCATGAAATGAATTTGTAAAAAAATTGAAAAAAAATTATATGAAAAATTTTAACCTAAGCCCGAATCGGTATTGGTAGTGCATATTTTTTTTTAAATCTAAAATTAGCATCCTGTTGGTATAAAAATAGGTTTAAGTTCAAATGTGATGCTTCTGAATTGGACGAGTATCCAAAAATTCAAATTAGTTTATTAAGCAGGGGGCAAAGGAAGAAACCCTTCTTTGCTTTCCTCAAATTCTTTCCTCATCCTCAAATTTGAAATATTCTATTGCCACAAATTATATCCAAGTCTGTTTTGATTAATGATTAAACCAAGAATAGTGTATGACAGCAAAAGTTATTTTAATAATATTGACGTATATATAACCATCTTTGACTCATTCAAAATTATTACTGCGAGCAGATATTAGGCCCGATTTTGTAAGTAGTAACCATTTCCTTGATATTTCTATGGGCGGAAATAGAAATTGGTAACATATAAGATTGGTTTATATTAAAATATAAAAAGGATATGTGAAACCTATGTGTATTGCACCGTGTTTGACCACCGGTTTGATTTGAAAACGCTAGTCAGGCGTAGATATTAAAATTAACACCCGTTAAATTATCGTCAAACAAAGGAATACTCCAAAATATACATTATTTAATTTATACAGAGGTTTTATAGAGGAAGTTGGGATATGGATGGTGTAAACAAATTAACTACCATAAAAATTATATCGTTAGTATATTCAACTCACCCATATAACTTTTGAGTTGAGTTTAGTTAGCATTTCCAGAAAAAAGAAATTAAATCCTAAACGCTCTAATTGCAACAATATTATAGAAATTTTCTTGTGCCAAATTATAAAAACATGTTAATTTTACCCGATTATAGTGGAAACGTATAAATTTCAATTTGGAACGTTTTCTTGGTAAACTTACGTGTGATTGATAAGTTATATGGTTGACCTCAATAATAGAGCTATAGAAGACATTGTTTGTCAAAGCGCTGAAATAAATTTAACATCTCATATCCATAGAAAATCTCTTAATAAGACCCTTTTACTTGATAACTAAAAAATACTCTGTCCTTTGTTAGGTACCTTTCCTAATTTTTTCTAGGTATAGAAACACACGTTCATGTAGGATATGTGTCTATAGTATAGGTAGTGTTTTTGGGTCTGATACCTACCTTACTGGGCCATTTGGCAGCTGCTTTTTGAACGAATCGTCTGCCTTTTACTTATAAGTTGCAGGCACATCTGGGATTACCACGAAACACACCCTCGTTTCAACGCTTTCATGTACGGTATTTTTGTCCCATATAGGTTGACGTAGACGTAGACGTAGAGAGAGTAATGACGGTAGAGTGTGAAATTGTGTTTAGTGCGAATAGAATATTATTTAACTGCGATAAGCCAAGTTATGTAATTA
This sequence comes from Euwallacea fornicatus, assembly GCF_040115645.1. Lineage (NCBI taxonomy): Eukaryota > Metazoa > Arthropoda > Insecta > Coleoptera > Curculionidae > Euwallacea > Euwallacea fornicatus. The sequence continues at coordinate 2,766,069 of NC_089570.1, forward strand.
CTGTCGTCTATCCTATATCATTTTCATGTCTGAGCAGACATTGTCAATATGCCACATTTATCAGACAATTTCGTTTTGAGTAATTTTATATAATTTTCAAAGAATTGCGCAAAACTTTTCTTTTACTTTAGGGGAGCGAAAAAAATTGTCATGCAGTTAATATCTTCATATCAGCATAAATCGGCGAATCTAGTTAAAAAAAAAAACGAAAACCTACCGGCATGACATTATTCGAGAGCGTAAATAACGAATACCTACTTCGATGACGATAATTAAGTATTACTTCTGATTTGCCATATATCGCCATACAATAATAGTTAATGGCATTTTGTTTTACTATATTTACGTTTTCAATTATTACACTCTCTTACTTGTCAGTACAAGTGTATTGCGAAGTTTCATCATATGCGTTTTACGAGTTTATTTATGTGACATGTAATAGAAACACTCGGTGTGTAGGCACTTCTCTTCCCACAAATGAGTATTCTACAGCATTTTTCGATTCCAAAAATAAGACTTCACGTTTTGGGGGAAAAGTGGTAACAAGGAAACCTTCCTTTAGAAAGCCAACGCATTAATGTTGAAACTGATAACACATGACAAGAGTACCTATTACTCGATCGGAAAATGTTCTTGACAGCGTATTTATTAAAGTAAAACAAATAAGTAATGTAATTATTGTTCAACTTCTAAAAATAGCCCAAATAATCGAGGCAATGTTTTTGGTATGTATGATGAAGTTAAAGGTAGAAAATACTTATTTTTAGTATGATTGCAAATTCGAAGCTAACCATTAGCTTGTAGCTATGTTCAATGTAGATAGTTTAACTCCAACTTTAACCTTAAACATGATTGGCAAGGGATGGGAATTAACTAAATCTTCAACAAGTAGACGTGCTGTTGATACGGTTGGGTGCAGAATTAGATTGAATCATTTTCGAAGCATTGACAGCAAGATTGGATCAATGCAACGCCATGGAAAACATTATTAATATTATCTGTTGTAACGTTTTTGTTAATAAAACACTTAACAACAACAACAACAACAACGTATGTATCTTGATCATGGGCGAATTTGAATGTGCTACTCTCAACGTCTGAGACCAGCGTGTCGCAGCTTCGTTTATAAGCCCGGCCCGGCCCGTAGGCATCGGTCTGGTAGTAGTCGGCATATACGTTAACAATAAACAAGTTGGTCTGTTTGAAGGCAGAGGAAAGATTTTGTTTTAAATTTAATCGTTGCGGTGTTGAATAATGAGAGGCGACATTTTTAGAACGGCTAATAAAGCTCTTCCATAACTAAAGCGTGGTTGTTGGTGAAACGCGACCACTCAGGTATATACACAAGACACATAAAATAGAATGCTAAATAATGTAGGTTATCGACCCCTGCGGCTATAATATGGCGTGTAGTGTAACTATAAGCGACTTGTGCAATAAATTAAGGTTCAAGAAGAAGAAAATGGCCGCCTTACCTTGTCGAGAACATCGCCAGTATCTGGCTCTATTGTGCGCCGCCTCAGGATACGCAGTATTTACGATACAATTACGAAGGCAGAATGTGCGCCTCGGAAATATTCCCATATTTGGAGAGGTTACCGTGGCAAAAAATTACGATTTATTTTCGAGATTGATTACTAGTCCATGGCAATACCCCAAGATCACCCTCCCTCCCTCTATTTCACAATGGAACCTGCTCCACTAACCGAAATCACTAGCTAGAATCACTTTGGTGGCTCGAAATTAAATTCGTATATTTCAAGATATTGTTTTTCCTGAAGAAGCTTAACGTTGATGTGGTTTGCATTGTGGATACTTCTTAAAACAATATAGTAATATTATACATAGTATAGGCTTAATAATACCCTTCGTTGTATCTCTAAGCGTATTTTGTATGTAAAACTCCGCTTTTCCTCTGAACGATTCAAATTTTGAAGTTTGTTGAAGGCGTATGCAATTAACATCAATTTTTTCCGAATAAATATATTTTGGTCCTTTAAACAAAGTATTTCGACTTTACTCCTAAAAGAGGATTAAAAATCCGCATTTGACACCACTGCGTCAGTTTCAAAATTACGATGACGTACCAAATGTTTGCTATTGAATCATATCCTAAAGTGGTCACGTCAGCTGAAACCTACAGATTATTGATATTTATTAAAATAATTGCATTGTAATGTGTTATAATTGTTATTCTAAATTACAAACAACAAAAAAATAGTACGATTTGCCTTGAGCTTGGCTAACCTAGTACACCAAGCATTCACGAAAGGGACATGGATTAAATTACTTCACCTAGTTGCTCATGTTTTGTAAGTTTATACCTATTTTATGCCAGAATATTCTTAAATTCATTTTGAAAAAAACTGTCATGTTGTTCTAAAGGATTTGCTACTTAATAATATTGGGTATACTCCCATTAGCGATAACGAAGGCAGGAACCGTAGGTATGATTAATGATCATGATTGTTGGCGTTTAGATTGTCAGATGATCAGAAGTTCACAGCACGGTTTTTTAAATGTGAATTGACGTGAATTAACGCAAAATGAATAAATTGAACTTATCAACATCTTGAGTTTTTTTTTAATTCGTAATGAAACCAACGCTACCAATGGTTTCTAGTAAAATCATCTCGATAGTAATGTATGTGTAGCTTTTATTTCAGATTTAGACACCTATAGCGTGACTGTGTTCAAGTTGTTGCTCAGTTTGAGTAGGTAGGTATGTATACACGGATAAGTTATTTAGTTTTCGTTTACGGATCAATTTTTAGACCAGAAGTGTATTTATAAAACCGTGGGCGGGTGTTCGTTCGGTTCGCTAAGCGCAACTTCAACCGACACTTTTAAGTACAAATTGTAGTATTGGTGATTGGCCTAAGTAACTCCAGTTCGTGTCACTTAAGCAACGTTTGCAAATAGCAACCGCACATGTGCTACGAGCATGTAAGTGAGACATACACCTACTTAAAGGTTATTAGACGGTAGTTTTATTAATTTCTTCATATTGATTTGCTGAGGATCTGAAGAAAGTAGAAAGTGCTTTGACGTGAAGTTAGTTGCACGTTGCACTAATAATTTGAGAAATCATTGTCTCATTTTAAAGTGATTTAACGTTACATTGGTGAAATGTTAAAACTTACTTGGTCGATACAAAAAAAAAACAAGGTGTGGAAAAATGTCTGAAATAATACTAATAATGCTGCATATATACGGTGAAACAGCGATACAGTCATTGATTTTTATTAATAGATTAGTTATTTATAGCACTATACTGTTGTTTGTATGGCACATTATGGACGCTTGGATTAATAAGTGAAGAAATTGTTTTATATCTGTTAATTTTGTGCTGTTTTTTCGCAGGAAGCGATTAGTGCGATTGAGTTTTTATGAAATTTTTAGCAAAGATTTGCCAAGCTCGATACACATCTAATTTGTCGTTTAAATGTTTGCATATACTACAAGTTTTTGGCAATAAATGTGCAGCCTTGAAAACTAATGAAAGTTAGTGGCGAATGTAGCCGACTGCAGCCCAGACCAAGCAACATTAGAGTCAAATAAAGAAAGTAACAATCTTTAATGAGCATGCACTGACGAAAAATTAAAAGCGCCACCTAAAATTTACGATACGTTTGTTTTCAACTTTTTTCTGAACCATTCATTGGATTTTATTGCTTTTTGCCTGAATGGTAAAATAGTGTTGCCATTTTCAACTTCATTTTCGATTATTTCGGTAATCGATAATTTTGCTTATATTCAGGGTATTCTACTGCAAATCTATTTTTCCCGGATTTTTGTAACAATCTCTTGACATGATTTCCTTTTAGTAGTAATTAAAGAATATGTAATTTTTAGAATGAATCTTTTATTTAGGAAAACTTTCTTCAACTAAGTTTGGCACACGGTAAAAACAAAAAAGTTGACATCCCTATAGATATATATCTATGGTACTTATACCTATAGATACATATCTATGGTACATCGAATACCTGGTATATATCAGGTATTCGATGAGAGATGAGTAGAAAGGGGAAGTGAACATTTGGTTTAATAATTAGGTCTCTTTTAGGGAGTAATATGTTTCTCGATGTTGTCAGACTAGCTTAGCTTATACACTTGTACTTTACAGTTGTACAGCCTGTCAGTCTTGTTTCTTCTGTGTCTGCTAACCGTCCCAAACATAAATCCTGGTTTCGCCACTGATGAAAGCTGATATTAATTTTCTTGCAACGGAATATTTATCATTGTTATTTAACGTTTACATTAAGCAGGTTTGTCAATCTCGCCAGTTTAATTACTCGTAACTATGGAAGTTTATGCGAAATATTATTGTATTGTTGTCTTCTGGGGGGAATTTGTAGAAATTATTTTGCAGGCTTACGTTTGTTTACGTGGTATCGAGTGTCGGTGAAGTGGGACCTCAATCATTGCGACCTTGTGTAGTAAAAGCTCTGCTAAAATATTAATTTAATGCTGCTGAAATGTTAATTTAATGAGACGCGAATGAAGGCAGATGATGCTTGAAGGAAACACGAACTCGAGGTTTTAGCAAGTTTGTCACTCGATAGATTTTGCATCTACGTGGCAAGCTTTATTCTTTGTATGCTTGGTCGAGAGTCTTATGTAAAATACAAACTCGAATCGACGATCAATAAGGCAACGTCGCAAAATAAGGGAAGAATGATGTCATCATATAGGAAACGTAGGGAGAAGGAGAATGAGACACAATTTGTCGACGTAATGCGTAGTTTATTGATTTTTATCCACACAATTCAAGTTGGAGGTTTATAATTATTATTCTAAATCGTTATAATATTTATAGCTTCAAACGTGTTGGAAGTGTCTGATGTTTAATATGTTTCTTATGTGTAATACATTTGTCTTAACTAATAATAATGTTATACCATTGAAGTACCTATTTAGCAACAAAGCGGTTTAAGTAAAATATGTAGGTATTATTTATTACTCAGATCTTTAAGCTTCCTGTAAATATAATTTGTGATAATTATTGGGATATATTTGTCAATTGATGAAGCTGTAAATACCAGTTTGCATAATATTGTTAAATTTTAATTGAAGCTCACTTCCTTGTCGATGTGTAATATATGTGTTTCAATTTTGTCCGTTATTACGGGAAAAATGTTGATAACAATTTTACCAACACTTTTAGACAAATGCAATTAAGTTGCCATTGGCATTTCACCTTTTCTTAGAATAAAATATCGTAAATAGTAGTTTTTCAAATTCCTTGCATTCCATGCGCCACAGCGAAATATAACTGTCGCAATATAGTGCTCGTGTTTCCCCATGGTCAATTTTTTAGATTTGAAAAATGTCCGTACTTTACACTCTCATATATGCATAAAACCTAACACGAATGGCATAATGTGTTAAGATGATCATAAGTGATTTTCACAATGCTTTTTCGACAATTGTAGAAGAACCGGAAACTAGGAAAGGTTTTTGTGGATTCGGTTTAATCCTATTCCAACTTATTAAAAATTGAACCTAAATAAATCGATTACCTTGACAAATGCCCTCGTCCTTAAAAACGGTCAATTTTCAGCCAATCATATAAATTTACTATTGAATAAGTATTTCTAGCATCGAGAAAAGGACGGTTTTTGTCCCTGTAAAAAGCCAGATTTTCTTCAGAATGAAAAAACAGGTTTTTATCAGTATTGCCAAGGAGACCAATTTGATTATATTTCAACATCAATTCCAATCCAACAATCGCTAATTTATTGTTATATATTTTGTCTTCTCACTAACGAATTATTCGCATATTGAATTAATATGGATAAATTAATCATATTGCCATGAAAAACGTACAACTTTTTATTTCTTTTATTCTTATTAGGAAAAGGATTTCAGCAACACAGTAAGTATTGTTGTAAGACATAATTTTGTTTATGCCGATGGGGTGAACAAATTTTTCTGGCATTTGCCCAGCTGGATAGAACTAGATCTCGTAGGTCTTATTTTATTTAGGAATATTGTCACAGCCCAAGTAGGGGTTCATGGAGAGGTGTAATTTTACACTATTCTCTGTTAAAAGTAACTGAAAATAATATTCATCGTTCGCTAAAGGCTGGGGTGAAAAATCTTTATTAAAGCTTCGGCGTCAAATTTGTCGTCGTTTTCCTATATCCTCACATCGATGTGTGGCTTTTTGTTCAGTAAGCATCAATAACTCTTGGTTACCCATGTTAAACGACGCAAAAAAATTAAACACTAACAAATACCAATCGCTTACCTGAAATGAACCTTTGGAATTATGACATGACTTACGTAAAAAAAGTGTCATTCCTCAGCGATTGAGAAGAGGAATTTCCAAACATTTTATTTAATTGGTAATTTTAGTTTTCTAATAATTTTTTTTCAATAGATTAATAATCCGCCTCGAACGTATAACATATTTTTTTTAATTTAATTTCCTTAAATGCCCGCGTTAAATTTTGGCACATGTCAAACTGACAGAAGTAACATTTGAAATTGTTAAAAATATGATGGCAAGATGTGTAAACACATCTCGGAAAAAATTGTACAAATGTCATAATCTCCATAATCGGATCTGAAAAAAAAACACTATCATTCTTGGATTAGGATGTGAAAAGTGCGTTTCCCACACTCATAAAAGTGCGTAAATGACTACATGACCTGTTGTTTTTGAGAATGTGCATTTTGCGATTTTCAGGTTCTGTTATTAGTGAATATGTGTGAATTTTCCAGACAGTCGTAGAAAAAAAATGTTTACGGACGTCGTTCTGTCAATGAATAATAACAGTTTCCAGGGAGCCCTGCATTCGGTAACAATTGACACTACTCGTAAATCCGAGATCACCTTGCCCGTGCGGGATCATATCAATGGTAACCACCCTTAGCTGGTTAAGGAAAAAACTTTTAATGATTCCCCGGTATTTCATTTGGTGGGCATCAGTACCGGTACCGTATATATCGGGCGACGATGGCGGGCATAGCCTGTGTACCGTGTTTAGTAGTAGGCATCGGAGCATGTTTGGAATTTGCGATTTTTCAATCTGCAAAGTAAGATCGCACACAATTATAAAGAAAGAGAGGGAAGCAAGGCAAAATAATCGTCATCGACGTCTGACGATATTACCTGCCCTGAAAACGTCGACTCGGCCTGTGACTTCCTCTCGAAAAGTGGACGAATAAAATAAAGACCGGGCCGATTGTTGTCGGGTTTCGAAACCAGCTTTTAATAGTTTCGACGCTTTTCTATTGCTCTGCATCAGTTTATAGTTAGGTGCGTTCTTAGTACGGCTCGATTCCGATCATTTTGATATATTACAGGTTTGTTGTCATTTTCTTCCGAACAACCTAACTCCAATGACTTTTCTAATCTTACATCCACCACGTCTAAGTTCGCTTCGTAATAATTAAAAGCCAATGAAGTCGAGCAGAGTTGGTCCAAAACAGTAGTCAACCGCATGACAATCTCAGCTGAAATTCAAGCGGACTCGCTGTGGACAATCCAACGAAGACGGTCTACGCATGCTTGACATGTTGTCGATTTGTCTGACATGCGGTCCGTATGTGTGACACATCGTCATTCACGAATCGTGGTCAATTACATGAAATGAAATATCTTTTCTCGCGAACCTCTCTCCGATTGATCCAGTTGCTGTCATTTCGAAATTTCAATAATACGAAACGTTAGCCTTAATCGTATTTCAATCTACATCAATGTGAAATTCAAAAGTATCTTTTTCATTAAAGTTCGACAATTGTGTTTTGATAAAGGAAGAGCATCTTTCTTAAACTTTGAATGAAATGAAATTAGAACTTTCCCATGCGTGTTCATCATCATTTGCTTTAACAGAATTGGAATGGGTCTTTCATAGTTTTCGAAGTACGTGTTAATGTATGATAGGTAGAAATTCAATTTTGTTAACCCAACCCTCACGTTGTTGGACAACCACAAGAAATACATTGATGTTGAGTAAATGTCGATATGACATTAACACGTTTCTTGCGATTGTTCAGTATCTGCTTATTAAATGGGTATCGTTACCTTTGGAAGTCGTCGGGCAAAAGGAGACGGGTAGAAGAAAAATTAAGATTTAAATATTAATAAGGTACATATAATTCGTGGACCGGTATATCAGTAACTAACCATATTAACAAATCGTATTATAATGCAGAGTAAATGTGTCTAAGAAAGATATGCTTTATAGTTTAATACGCAAGTACAGTAAAATTTGTCCGAAAATCTGTTATATAGGTAGATCAATTACTATGTTTGTGCTTTTTTCCAACATTATAGAGCATTTTTTTTTTCTAATAAAACTATATTTACTTTACAGATGTCAGCTGGTTCTCACATACAGATGGCACCGCAATCAACAGTCAACACTACCCAACCAATCCATAGCCAAGACTCTAATATGAGCACAGGTGAGAACATTAATGGTCAAAGAATTACGCACTACGTAATTTTTAGTTTTACTAAATCCCAGTTGTGCCATACTAGCCATGTTAAGTAAATGCGGAATATGAATCTCGTTTCTACAAGCAAACTCTTCATTGAGAAAGGTTTATCATTTAGTTTTAAATAATTTTCTAAGTTCGGGTTACTGTGCGTTCTCCTGTTTCGCAAAAAATTGGACCATTTCGGATACGGGGTGAATTTCTCGTTTGAAGGTCTTTGGGCACATCCCAGAAAACCCATTAATTTGTTGATGTATTAATTACATTTTATCTTACAGAAATAGTTTAACCCATCATGTTTTTAACTACTCCACAGTAAATATAGTTAGACTCCTAAACTGTCTCAGTGTTTCTCAAATTGCAAGTTTAATTTGTGTTTGAGTGTCAAATGAGACATACATAAAATCCATATTTTTAGATGACGTTCTAAGTTTATGACTTCTTTCGTCGGCTAATAATATAGGACATCCCTGTGAATTGATTCAAGCTTCAGCATCGAGATCAGAATAAACAATTTTAATTTGTGACACTATAATCTTGCTGAAAGTGTTGATGAATATTGAAGACATAAAAAACATTACTGTTTAAAGTGAAATATAATCGGTACATTGGTCAAACGGTTAGTTGGATGGATATTCCTTAGTTTTCACCAGATGTTTATGTCAAAAATAATAGCTAAAAGTTTGTTTGAAAATTGTCAATTTCATTACTTGTGCAGCGTCAGTAACATAGAATATTAACATTTACAACGAAAACATTCAGCGTAAGTATTTGATGTAATAACTTAACAAAAATACAAACTCAATGAACTTAAATGTAAAGGGATGTTTTCTAAGATTTTGTAAAATAGGAGTTCTTTGACACACTTTGCTGTAGCCGAAACCATAATTTTCGTCACAAATGACAGAATAATCTAAGTCATTTATGAGTTGTATTTAGTAGAATTCGTTCTCTTGTGTTGAAAAATATGGTGCTTTGGAAATTCAACTACATATTTGTGATTAATTCAAGTAAGCATTGGTTATTATTTGTTCAAATGAGAAACTCTATTCCTATGTTAAACATGCCGCAGGAAGACGTGAACTTATCTTACACGTGCCAGAGGTAGTTAACGCTTTACCAAGTTTAAATATATATATTTTTTTAAGTTAGAGGGCATATTATAAAACCCAATTGAAAAACTCGATAAACAGTTTAAACACATGTAAATTTTCTGATCGCCAATTATTGTACTGTTCTCGTATGTGGCGGAAATGCTATTTTCGAACTTAAACAGTGTTGTTTTCTATGGCCATTTTTTTAAAACTTATGGCGACGAATGCATAAACAATACGTCAACTACTATTCTCTCTGATAGCATATGAATAATAAGACGTAAAGCCCATTAATTTCTCATTAAATGCATATTCTCAAGGAATGCAAAACCCACTGTGAAATCGAGATAGTGTTAGACACTTATTGGTTAAAACAAAGTATGCAAGCTTGTTTTACTGATTAAATGTGCATATTCAAATATAATTTGAAATTTCACAAATAAATATGTACAAAAAAGTCAATATCACTATTGTCATTTAAGTAGTGAGCATTCCGTTAGAGGTGAATTCCTATTTGAGAATGTTGACATTTTTAAAATGTATAGAATGGTTTGCTTTTAGTTAAAAAGACCGGTATGCTCCTTTTTTCGGCTTATGAAGATCCACCATCAGCTACAAGTATGATTTATTAGCAAAACCATTCTTTAACGACGTTTAAAGGGGAAACACGCATAAACTCAGGGTTGGACAAGGATTCTCAAATTTTTCAAATTGAGATTGGTTCTGCATTTGTTCCTTGATTTGCACCAGCAGTTCAGTAATTTGGCCCTTAATAATTTTTGTTTGCCCCTTAAAAAGTAATTCTGAAGCGAAGATTTGCTAGGAATGAAGCGTAAGTCTCACTATCACAAAACTTGGGCGGACCATAGTAATTTTTTTAAGGAAGGTTTAAAGGTCATATAAGCATGCTTTAGTGGAACTTTCCGTTGATTTCAATTCGATTTGGCTCCATTACTTTTTTCCATAACCAGTAATGTGCTCAACTCTGCAAACGTTCCGGCGTATTAATTCCAGACTACTGCACGAAGCCATCGTTCGATAAACATTGTCTAAATTCAACTAAATGATTTTCACATATTATACGCTTACATTGTACGTATGCATGCATGTTCGTACACGCCTCTCTACTAGCCAATCTAAAAATGTTCAACTAGAAATTTTAATATTTACGTGGCAAACCAACAATACAAAACAAAGTAGGCTAGACTGGACTAGAGAGGTGCAATACCGATTAGATTTTATTTCGCTATGCCAATGTGATGTTTGGCAAGCCCGCCTCGTCGGCAATGAAGAAAGGGCAGCGGCAACAACCGGCAACGCCGCTATAATTGATATGGTAATGAGAGAGGTATTATTGTGGATGTGGAAAGTTTTCTATTTAAAATGCCACAAAGTAATACTGGAATCTGGCTCTTATCAAGTCAAGATTAGTTTGCGAGCCTTCGTTATCCCGTTTGATGGGTATCATTTTCCACAATAAGTTTAAAAATAGCCGTATTCACAACAGATATATGTTAATATATTCCAGTAGGGAAATCGTTTCTTCTTGTCTTTGTATGCGTTCAAGGCCCTCGTTTGTTGGAGATGCCTTAATACCTGCTTCTAGGTGTATCCGGTCGTTCAGCCGAGAGTAGTTTACGGTACTCCACTTCACCTTAGGCTTCAATTACTAAAGCGCTGTCAAATCACAATATTTTGCCATTGTTAACTCATCGTTATCTTAAACCAGCGTGTATTTATTCATTGGCTATTTAATTCACCGTAGCAGAAATACGTATAGAATTAGTTATCACGTCACCCAGCTGTAACGGGAAATAAATATCTAACTTTGGTTCGCACCGTAGGTGCAGGAATTGGTTAAAGCAGTAGCCAACATAAATATTTTATTGCATTAATAAAAATGGGCTTATTAATCATAAGATTCCGCTGAAATTTAGGCTGCAACGTTTATTGGCACTTGCAAAACGCTCTTCACTTAATTAAACTGAAACTATGAACAGATTTCGTACTTCAAACTTTCATAATCCAATTCAAATAGTGAATTGTTTTATAGATTGGTGGTGTGGTGAAAGTTTCCACGTTTCAATTACACACATTTTAATTTGTGTGACCTGCCGGCTTGTACAGAGTGAGCGAGTTGTATGAGGTGCGATAATAAAATAAAATATTAACGAAAGGGTAACTTATGCTGATTCAAATATGAAAGAAAAAACTATAAAAGGAGCCAAATTAAAGAGTTTTGAGCTAAATAAAATATGCAGATGAAAATTTATATGAACTTGAACTAAGCAAAAATTAGAAAGACTTCCTATTTAACCAGTTTTCAACTGCTTTTAGTTAATACCATATATAAGGTGTGCAACATAACATTAAGTATTAGAATTAATAGGTATCCCTTATAATATTTTGATTTTGAATGACATCAAATAAGTTGACGTTAATACACTATGTTAACATTGTAGAAAGTGTCAAATTTTGCCATTATGAAATCTCTTCCGTGTTGAAATTAATTTTCAACTGTATTTCCTGAGATTCCCCATTTACAGTTTTTACGTGTATAACTACATATTACCTGCACGATCTCTGTACCTGTGATATACAGGGTCTCTAGAATTGTGGTTGCGGAACGTAAATCACGTATTCCACTTGAAAGAATATGTTGCATTGCTGCATAGGGTGTTCCTCATTGAAGTGCTAATGTTTCAGGGTGTGATTTCCCAGTTCATTGTATGAAGAACACTTCATATGAAAATAAGTCTACAATCGCTTGGTTATCTAGATAACTATAGTGTGTCAAAGTCTGATTTCCTTTTTGTGGTTTATTAACAATGCGGTTAAGTTCTTGATTGTAAAAATAATTTGAATTTTGAAAAATGAATTTTGAATTGTTTTTTTTATGAATGGATTTTTTTGTCATGTAGTCATTTTCTCTAGATACCAGGAAAAGTAATTATATCCAGAGTTACCTCAAGACACTGAATTTAAAAAATATATACAAACATTTTTATTTTTAGAAAATTTCGGTGTACTTTCGTATCATACGACCTCGTTTTAAGCAAGGAAATTAGCATTGCCATTAATTACAGTTACGTTCACACGATAGATAAAAGGCGACTTTAGTTAGTATTGGCAAATACTGGGTGTCGGATCGCGACGCACTTAGATACAAAGGCATTTTGACCTCAGGCGTATTGTATATCATTCCCCACTCTCTCGTGGGCCCGAACCGGCTCTGTCTGACTGAAAATGACCCTCCTGATATGTATGTAGTAGTACTAAAAATGAGTAAGACCGTGCCTTTCCTTGTTTTCAGTGGCGCGGCGAACGCTCAGCGGCGGCCGCTAAATGCCTCTTCTTCTCGGTACTAATACCATGATTGTTTTCACCAAAGGTTCGTCTCACAGCGACAAAGAGGTGGACCCGAACACTCCCGAGAAAACGACGCGTGCGCCGGAACAGAGGAAGCGCAAGCGCAAAGCGGATGACGCGGGCGGCGGCCTAGCCGGTGGCGGAGGGGCGGGTAAGGGCGGCGGGGGCGGTCGACCGGCCGTCCCGCCGCCCGATAAGAAGATCAGCGAGTACTTCAAGCATTCGGGCAGCAGTCCCATTAGGCACGGTGGTGCCAAAAGTCCTAGTCCACAACAACCCTATCCTATGGTGAGTTAGGTGCCATCTCACTTACTTGCTTAATACATCACTTTTAACTTTTATATGTTTCTATTTGCAGTTACCTCCATCTCCTCAACAAGTGGGGCTTCCATCGCCTGTGACGACGGGGCCCTTCGACTTTCTTACCTCTTCCCGACAACCTCATCCGAGGTTACCTCCCCCACATATGGTTAGCAAATTTATACAGGTAACATACTTTAATCATCAATTTCATAGTTTTTCTCATACCTCACGATTGTTTTTTTTTTTTTCAGACTGAATTAACGTGTCATCGAATAACGGAATTCGAGACGCAAGCGTCCTCCGATTTGGAGGTGCGGAATAATAAAATAGAAGAACTGACGCGGACGAATGAGGAGCTCAGGCATCAGATTTCGACGCAACAAAAAACCATCGACCAACACAAACAGCAGGTCAATAAGTGCATCGAGGTAAGTACCTAGTTTCTCTAATCTTTATATAGAGAGCTAGAAGTTTTCGCAAAGACTTAGATGAAATCATCGAGTTTTTTCTATGCGTGATGGATTTACATATTTTCTGGACTAGACTGGATTAAACGCGAAATCTTACAAAAGTTTTCCAGGTTTCACCGAAAGGTTCCGTGTTCTTTTTTGTTATGTCTCAAGCTGTTGAAATGTTCACTTTGTTGCGCATTCATTCGTCTGTATGTTTGGTTGCTTATGAACCGTAGAGGTGCTGAGATGTCATATAGCATGTCCATTCTATTGAGCACATTTGTCCTTTCTGAAAATTTCGGAATAATCAATTTTTTTGTTATACATAAATTAAAGTCCCTGTTTTATTTATAATTCTTGAAAAAAAATTGTTTTTATCTATTATAACATGTGTTACGTATATTGAAAACATTCAGATCTTCTTACTGTGGGCGTCCCTGCGCGTGGTACTCTCAAGTTATTACGTTGTTAAAAACCATGAATGGTGCCAGTCAACCTTCTCAACTTGTTTTTTATTTTTAATCTAATATTTTGTGGAAATATTCGTTAATAGTCGAAGCTCGAAAGTTGTCATCCGGTAAAATCCTTATAATCAAGTTTATATTCAAAAAGAAACCGATAGGGCGCGCACATAAAAATCGTTTTTTTGAAGATCAATGTTGAACCGAGATCTATTGATACAGGGTGTGAAGCTTTTTTGCGTGGTTTAGTTCAGAACTTGTTTACATTTTTAAATTCTAATTTAAAGATATTAAGTAAATGGTATATATCAATGTTGTAAGATACACTATTAGGTAAAGTTGGAATCCTGAAGCTCTCAGTGTTGAGGGATCTAAGACCCGAGGGCTATAAATATTTTACGACCGCGGTGTGTATATAATTTCTTCCACCACTAAATCTAACTAGATTTTATGTCAAATTGCAATAATCTTAATAATACTAAGAATATTAAATCAACTCGTCTTTTATCGCATCATCAATGAAGACGTTTCATTTGAAGCTAATTTTCATGGTAAACATCTTCATTAATTCACGGTGTTTATTAGTTTGATGTTGTCTCAGTTGTAATTAATAGTAAAAGGAGCGAATGATTTGGTATGATTATATTATCTAATTTTTGTCTTTACTTCTAGGTTGTAAAAAAGTTACTAAAAGAAAAAAGCTCAATAGAGAAGAAGGAGGCGCGGCAGAAATGTATGCAAAATAGGTTAAGACTGGGACAGTTTGTGACGCAACGGGTTGGTGCCACGTTTCAAGAAAACTGGACGGACGGCCATGCGTTCCAAGAACTGGCGAGGTAGGTAATTGCTCGGCAGCACCTCTATGTATGAATGAATGATCAGAGCGTCATCTTTTTCTTGCTTATATTCATATCCAGTTCTCTGGTATTGTCTAGGGAATAAAAAGATGATGTACCCTTAATCTTAGTCTTACTAAACTTCTTAATTTTTATTAGGCGGCAAGAAGAAATTACATCAGAACGTGAGGAAATCGACAGACAAAAGAAACTCCTCCTGAAAAAGAGGCCGTCGAACAGTGAGGGTGGTGGCCGAAAACGGAACAACTCCAACGCCCTGCACAACGGCACGACGGATAGCGGGTTCCTGAAACCGGACGCGATCCCTGGTTCGCTAACGTCTCAGGAATACTACGAGGCGGACGAGATTCTCAAGCTACGGCAGAACGCCTTAAAAAAGGAAGATGCCGACCTCCAGCTCGAGATGGAGAAATTAGAAAGGGAGAGGAATCTTCATATTAGGTAAAGGAATAATTTAAAAAATAGCATTTCGAAAATGTGTTACAAGGTGTGAACAATTTATTTAATTTTTCAAAATTTTTATACACGTAATTAAATGTCCATTTCCAATAATTTTAAAACGCGTAAATAGCATTAAGTTTGGGGGGGGGGAGGCACTCTTCTATTATGTAAGATTTTAAATATACCTAATTAATATCTACTCGCTGTGACGGGAGTTTTGCCAGAAAGTTTCATAAAGTTTTTCGTCCTAATATCTTTCATTGTTACAATCTCTTCAGATACTGATTAGACTTATTTAGGGAACTCAAACGTATCCACAACGAGGACCAATCGCGGTTCAACAACCATCCGGTGCTGAATGAGCGGTACTTGTTGCTGATGCTGCTAGGTAAAGGTGGCTTCAGCGAGGTGCACAAAGCGTTCGATCTCAAAGAGCAGCGGTACGTCGCGTGTAAAGTACACCAGCTCAACAAGGACTGGAAAGAAGATAAGAAGGCCAACTATATCAAGTGAGTTAAGCGGTAAAAATCATTGTCCTTTCAGTTTGAAGAGATCATAATCCCACATTAAATTCCATTACTTTAAAATATATTAATAATAATGACCAATAATTAATAATCCATTTACTTTTCATTTTATTTTCGGTTTTACTTTGAGAAAGTTATAACGCACATTTGAATTATATTTTTTACGTTGCAATAAAAATATCACCGTTAGAACTGTGTGTTTTAAAGTGATGAAGCCTGAACCTATAAAAATCTATTTTTTTTTCATAGTATCATGATGATAAAATCTGATCCAGAAACACCTATGATGGTTAAATTGTGTTTCAAGACGGGACTGATCCGTAACAACTATCTTGTTGTACGATTGTGTAGGGTTACCAGACATTAGCTACACGTTTTTTTTTTAATTTCAGACATGCTTTAAGGGAGTACAATATTCATAAAGCTCTGGATCACCCCCGCGTAGTTAAGTTGTATGATGTGTTCGAAATAGATGCAAATTCGTTTTGTACAGTTCTAGAATACTGTGATGGTCATGACTTAGACTTTTATTTAAAGCAGGTAAGCAGTAGGTAGTGACTTCCGTTTATAATATAATATTTTTGAAATAATAGTGGTTAGAAGGGTTGATGAACGTGGAGAAATAGAAATATGTGATTTTTAGCACAAGACAATACCGGAACGAGAAGCACGATCCATAGTGATGCAGGTGGTGTCGGCGCTCAAGTACCTGAACGAGATTAAGCCGCCTGTGATCCACTATGATTTGAAACCTGGCAACATCCTGCTGACAGAGGGTAATGTATGCGGGGAAATCAAAATCACAGACTTCGGCCTGAGTAAAGTCATGGACGAGGAAAACTACAACCCAGATCATGGGATGGACCTGACGTCGCAGGGTGCGGGGACTTATTGGTATGTATGTGTTAGGTGTGATTTATTTCTGCAAAGTTGAAATCTAATTCTGACCATATGGTATCAACAAGTTGCGGTTATGAATTATGTAGTGCCATGTTTTTACGTGGTTGTAGTAATAGGTTTGTTTTTTTGTCTATCTACAGGGTATCAAAATTTGGCTCTAAAATAATGTGTGCAGTTTTTGACACATTTTTTATGTTTGACATGAGAAATTTTAATATTCATTTAGGGTTGTCCACTACTCAGGCCAAGTTAATTAGAATCTAAAGAATAATACTTTCATAGGGTCGGGAGCCCTTTGTTCTGTTTTTTTTTTGGAGTAACGACTTTTTAATAATTTTTAGGATTTTTTTTTGAGAATAGAAACACAAACTGCAACATGTTACCTACTAGACTTACGGCGTAAATAGCTAATTTATTAAAAAATATACAGAATTTTATTCAAATATCTCTATCGGTTTCACAGAAATTAATACATATTCATTATTTAAATTAAGACTCACTGTAACACTTCGTATTTCCGTTAGTTTTGATATTTTAGAAAAGTGGCAAGGGAGGGAAAAATGCTTATTTTTTAAACTTTATTCGCTGTTACATAGCAAGAAATTAAAAAATAGATTCAATAGATTAATCGAATTGAAAAAGTTGCGAAAAATTGTAAATTACTGCGAGAATTCAAAGCAGGTGCGCGTCATACCAGTTAACACAAATACAAAATTAATTAGGTACATTATTCTGATTCGTGCAAAGACAATTTTTAAATATCCTTAGCTTCTAACGAAGTGATTTCAAACACAATTTTTCTCCTATATTGGATATTATTTTACAGGTATCTGCCACCGGAGTGTTTTGTAGTAGGAAAGAATCCCCCAAAGATTTCGTCGAAGGTCGATGTCTGGAGTGTAGGTGTGATATTTTACCAGTGCCTCTATGGTAAAAAGCCGTTTGGACATAATCAGTCCCAAGCCACCATTTTAGAGGAAAACACTATCCTGAAAGCGACTGAAGTTCAGTTCGCTAATAAGCCCGCTGTGACAAATGAAGCTAAGGTAAGACTAAGGGCAAAAGTAAACAATAATGACTAATAAGTAGAATTTTTAATTGCTATAATGTCAGGGTAATTTTATCAAAAAAATAATTTCCATAGAATTAAAAAAATTAGCCAATATTGAGCTTTGATTTCATGAGTTCTGTGAAAGTTATTCTATCATTTCTGAAAATGCATTTTATTCGTTTGTAAATGTTTTAATTTGTAATTGTTTCCTCGCATACCAGAAAAGTGTTCATTCTTTTATAAAATACACATTCGAGGCTTCAATTCGATTATTACTCAGGAACATGTCACGTTCACTATATAAAAAAAATTTTTACATAGCAGTTGTGACCAGGATTTTTATATGCCCATTATACAGGTTTGGGAAGGCTCGGAGATAGAACAAGAATTCAAGATTTGCCGTGAACATCAAATGTAGTGGGTTAAAATGTTACATTTTTGCAGTGCATTTTTTTTGCGCTCATGCAGTGTGTAGCGTTGTAGATTATATAGGCGACAGTCTGAGCAACAAATTTCCTGTATTACAGAGCTTTATCCGAAGCTGTTTGGCCTACCGCAAAGAAGATCGTATCGATGTTCTGTCGTTAGCCAAACACGAATATCTGCAACCGCCGATGCCCAAACATTCTCGACTCAATTCCAACCAGCAAGCGCAACAGCAGCAGCAGCAGCAACAACAACAGCAACAGGCCAGTTCCTTCTCGGCGGGCATATTCGGAGCAATGAATGCTTCGTCCTCATCTTAGTGCAGTGCTGTGTTTAGAAAGTTATTCAAATAAAACTCGCATATTCCTAGTTTACGAAAACCGATAAGTTGTTGCATGTTGCCAAGAAGTACTGTGCCGCATTCGTAGTGGTGATACGTGCTGTTCTAGAGGGAGATTGTGTTGGACGCCCGAAATGTTATTGTTAAAAGTTATTTTAGTGAGAAGGACCCAGTTGCGAGACAAAGCCAGGACGCTGCCATACGGGGGCGTATGTACACAAATTTCTATTTCCATTTCTTGTTGCTTGAAACGCTTAGTTCGCGTCGGTCGGGATGTTACGTCGGCTGGTGGTGCATTTTTCTATTACTTACTCTTTGTCTAGGTCGGTGAATATATCGTTTTTTATCCGATTGATTGATTCTGCTGATTTTTACATAAGGTTTCTATCTCAAAGTGAGCGCTAAGTATTTTTTTCGCGAAAAAATATATAGACTTAGAATTAATTACTGGGAAATTATTCTTCCTAGCTAGTCATTAAACTTTATTATGTAGGAGTTTAAAGGGCGACGTCTGTAGGAAAGCGTAAGATTCAGCAAATATTTCGAAAATTTTCATTACAGATCTTTTTCTAATGTGATATTAACACCGCAGCTTTGTTAATCTTGCAAAGCGCCTCTAATGTCCGATAAACACCTGGAGAATAATTTGAACTATTTGTGTGAATTTTTAAATTTTCCTTCTGATAACTTTTGATATACCAAATCGGAGCACTACGTTAACCTTACTTTGCAATGATCTATTCGGTTTGGAGGTAAATATCTATCACTTACCTTTATTTTAACTGTTATAGAATATGCGGCTTTGGTTTATAATATTTAAAATGGCACCTAGATATATAGTCATACCGAGAAAAATTCTGGAATAAACATTTTTCTAGATCCCATACTATCAAGGAAACCTTCTTTAGGTGTTTGCCACTAGGGTTTCACCTTCTCAGGTTTTATTATACGGTATATTACCCTCATTAATCAGTTGAGCCGTCAATCATCGGGTTTTCGTAGAAAATAAAAGTATATTTGGATTCTTCAAAAGCATTTTTGTTAACAAAATGTTTGACAAAATGATTAAAACATCATAAGATAATAACTTAAATTCATTCGTCATATCACCATTATTCTGAACGAAGACGACAGCTTAAGAACTGCGTGGCATACTTAATATCGGGTTTCTTCTGTAGGTACTTTAGGAAATCTTTTCTTAAATTTAAAATAAGAATATCTTGGCTTCAAATGCAGTTTATCATTTCTATCTGAGCATTTCCTGTGAAATTGAGATCAGCCCATGGTAAACTGTTACGTTGTGTTCATAGACGTGTTATTGCATAAAAATGACGTCATCCCCATATAGGGTCCTAGCAGATGGTATCATAACTTAAGTCAGTATATTACAACACCGCTTAGCCGTTAGTTTTGTTCCTGTTAAGAAACCCCTGCGCCCTTCAAACTTGCTCAGTCCTAAAGAACCTTGGCATACGAAACAATCAGGTTTAGTGGTTCATAGTAACTATGTGGATTCTTTTACAATTGCGTGATTGAAACGTGTTCTCATCAAAAAATGCGCCTAACCCCCACAAATTATTCTTCTTCGCCCATTCGTATGCATTTTCTACCCTTCTGTGCTTATTTTCATGTGTAAAAAATGATTTTTGTGGCAGGACATTGATTCTCGATATCTCACATCTTCAGATTACGTCTTGCTCTGTTTATAAAACTTGTATGAAATGGATGATTCACGCTCTATCGATTCGTTTAGGGTGTTTTTAATAGTCTAGGAGATAGGAAAATATGAACATGAAATTCTTAGAAAAGGAACTTACATCTAGAAATATGGAAATTTAAACTTTGACTCAGTAAAGATGACGATCACGAATATTTAAAATCAACTGACAACAATTATTGTCAACTTTGAACAATATTATTACGACGACAGATCTTAATTTCTTTTTTTTCTTATTTTAAGCAAAAAAAGACTTGCGGAAATATTATGTAATGAACCAGTTAATTTGTCAATTTGATTGTTTTTGTTGCTTGTTTACGTATATATGACAGTTATGTCCTTTTGCTATTTACTGTATTTTTAGCTTGGGTGGAACACATTTAGCCATTTTTTAGATATAATAATAAGTTTTTTTTATCTGAGGCATCGTATTTTTTAAAGTGAATTTTTTTACTAACGTCAAACTACTATCACGTGATCCTCATCTCGTTAGTCAGATGTTAATTACTTGTTTATTATAAACAAAACGCCCACTGAAACATCTATTTTTCCATATTTATGATAAATCTCTGAATTCAAATAGTTCCTTAGTTACATATAACTACAGTGTGAAGCTTTCGAATTGTTCGGGTTCGAGCAAAATGATTTTGACATGTTTATTGTCATTTGTGCCTGTGACATTGGTTATAAAACACATGCCGTAATTAAGTGCTAAGCTTGATGAGTTGAAGATCGTCACATTATCTTCAAAATTAAAGGATCATCGGCAAATGTTACATTGGTTTTCTATCATTAGGTCCGATGACTCCATCAATTCGGCAACCTCCTGTTCGGTGTTCGTATCTTCTGTAGATTATGCTATGCAGGAGTTAAAACACTAGTCATTTTTCATATTTTTCATTTAAATTCTATTTGAAAATTTTTCGAGTGGTCTTATCAAATCAGTCTTAAAAGTTTCGATGTCATTTCTGAACGCTGTGATCACTAAATCTTATAGGTCGGGTTAAAGACGGAAAAAATGTATATTTTTTTAAATCTCATCTATTCAATTACGATGCTGATCATTATCCATATAGCAATAATTACTGGATCTATAGTTTCAGTCGAATTACAACTCATAATTTTGGGGACTGTCAAATAATGTGTTCGCTACGTTATTGCTCAAACGTGCGTTATTCGAAAGAGGAATCAATCTAAAATAATACAATTGTGCTTTTCTACCCACGTATAAAGTGCACTTTCCCACACTCATTTGAGTGTGGGCAATGCACTTTACTGCACAGAGTACGATGTAGCTATGTAATGAGCCGTTAAAGTAATTTTTCTGAACTCGCACGAAAAACTCATTAAAAACTATTCACTTGTAAAAAGCATATATTTTGGTTTGCTCTTGATCCGACATCTCTAACATGAAATTAAACAATTTGTTTCTTAATAAAATAACACTGTTGGTTGCATTTTACTTTACCAAAAATTTGTATTGTGTAATTGGTATAAATACTAGTTGAACACTATGTATGTATAAAGCACATTCGTGGGGGATCTGATCTGTTTTAATGAATATGTTAATAAGCATATTCACCAATTTTTCATATGATTTTTCTTGTTACACAAACCTTGGTTGTTCAATAGTAGGTGCAAATTGAAAAACATGTTTGAAATATTCGAGATATTTGCTTCTCTTACTCTTTTTTTAGAAGATGTTGGCTGTTTATCAAACTGGACGCTTCTATATTAACAATGCTCTGATCATCACATCTCCTATTTGGCCAGGGTGCGGTTAATTTAAGCTTCAGGTGTAACTATTCTGAGTAAACCTTATCTGAAAATAAGTCATGAAACTTTGAGCTTGTAATGTGAAACGTACATAGGCCTAAACCTTTTCTCGGTTATCGTCACTGCCATTTCGGCCAATGTCTGGACCAGATTTTTTGGAGATTTGTATTTTTTATTGTTAGTGGTATAAAGTTGCCTAACTAAATGAATGAAATCACTTTCAATGTGTAGTTGAGGCAACGTGAATATCACTAACGACATGTATACACAATTGTTTTTTTTTTATTAATTATAACGAAATTTTCTTCACTTTGTATAGAGAGTACGTCATAAATGCGCCGTGTGTATGGATTTTTTCTATTTATTTGAAAGTATAGTTTCCTACAGGGTTGTTAGTAGTAAGCGGTGATATTGTGAGCGTGCGAAGAACAAATGGACGGCGAATGAGATGGTTGCAACGTTATTTACAGATTGCTGTATTTACTTTATTAGAATTTTCTGACTCTACATTTAATCAAATTCTTAATATTTAGTAAAAGCAGAAATAAATGTATGTAGAAAGCTGTTATAAATCATGTTTTGTTGTCGCATACTCTTACCGGACAAGCGGTTTAGCTAAATATGTTTGGAAAAGTCAGCAAAGAAGGACATTTTTTTGAAGAGTTGTTGAAAAACGTTGCCCTATAGTAATTGTGCACATCTCTTTTTTGAGGTCAGAAACCATGTCATCACAAGAACGAATGCCAAACCAACCATAACAAGATTCTTTTGTCGAAATTTCATTTTTCCAGAACAAAAATGTTGAAGACAGTATTACCGTAGATAGATAGAAAAGAAAGTTTAAGTTTTACATTTTTTACAGACTGATAGAATGATGAAATAGATGAAAAAGTTTTCGTGTCAAATTTACTTGCTCTAATGTTGATTTACAATGATCAGAGAGAGTTCGTTTTGATCCTACCAATAAACAGGTGCGCATACTGGGTTTACCCCGTTTTCAATGCTTCCATGATCCCATTTTTTTGAATCCGATTTTTTATAGTGACGTACTGAAATATTTTCACTAACTTTTTCACGTTCCGATGACCAGTAGAACTTAGTTCGATATTTTTATGTTGCATGAATCACCTATTGTATGAAACTCGACCCGAGCCAGTCTGGAAATTGACTATCTGATACAGTATATAATCTTTGAAATTTAATTGCAAAAAATACTGGGTGTTAAAATTTGCAGTTATTGCAAAGTTGATAGGTCATTTCAGAAAAAAAAAAACAAAATTCGAAATGGTTGCATTTGCAGTTCAACTAAGTTGATTTAAATCTAGTAATCATGAAATAATTATTTTTCTTGTATCTATCCATTTTCGGAATATGTTAGGAAAATTTGTTAAAAATGTCATTGTTAAATTTCATTTCTTTCCGTTTTCAACTGTTGAAATAGAAAATTGGGAACCCCAAAAATGAACGTAACGTCTGATGGACAAAAATGTAGAGATAAGAAAAGCGAAAACGTCCGAAATAAAATTTGAAATAAAATTTTGGAGGCATGATTCGCATAGTTTTGTGCAAAATAAGCTGTTAGTATTTGTGTCTAAACATGCCCACCTATCGACCATTCCTAGGAACCGGATGCTTTGCTGAGTCCTTCATCTCAAAGCTTGATACCTGGGATGTATTCGGATCGAACAAGGTATCCTTGGTAATTCTGAAACATTTGAAAATGGTGATTATTTTAAATAAATATGCAGAACGATCCACCTACCTGTCAGCCAATTTAACCGTATTGAACGGAAAATTTACTTCTTTATCGCTTCTTTGAATTTCACCTTCACTTCCCCTATGATGGAACATTCATATTTGAGTAACCCTTATGTTCAGTCATAGGGGTTTGGAGGACGTTAATGTGAGTTTTGGTGTATTTTATTTTTACATTTAATTATATACAGGATGGAACCAAACAAATCTTTACACACACGTGTGTATGCATAGAAAATTAAAATTAGTTGGTTGTTATTGAAGTCTTACGTAATCAAAGATTGGGATACTTCGTAGAATCTATGAATAATCTGACTTATTGCGTCATCCGTTCTAATTTTAATTTAATTTTTCAACAATAATAATTGTTTATTTTGGGACGGCAACTTAATTGTCCTGTAATTCACTACTTTGCAGGCTTACAGTTATTTTTTCACTTTATCTCCTTAACGTACGTACTTCATATGTTTATTTACTTTTATTCAATTTTCGTACATCAGGGGTCAACTATTCCTCGCGTAGCAACGCTCTAAAAAACGTTTTATTCACTAGTGCTTTGATAGCTATTATACAGTTATAAAATGAGCCAATTAAACAGCCACGAAAACCATTGTTTATTTACTATAAGAGCAATTAGGTCGTTGAGCGACAGCGTGTGATTTAAGTTCTTCTTCAAGTGATAGAAACAGGTTTAGGTCACTAGTATTATACGAAATTTTTGTTCAATTTTGAACAGATTGCGACTAAAAAATACGAATTCGATTTCTGGAATATTTGATTCTAGAAAATATAATGAGTTTTACTGCATACTATGAATTGTGTAAGTGGATAATTTTTGTTTTAATCCCAAGTGAATAAAACGATAGAGCGTCGATCCGCGTTAAATAATTCATCTTGATATTTAAAAATTGAATAATGGTTATTTATGCAACAAGTGAAAAAACAGGTAGTGTCACGAGTTTTATATAAAATTTTACTGAATTTTGACCATACTATGGGAAAAAAAATTATGTTAAATTTCGATCACATTTAATTTTTCGAATTTTAATTAGTTTCGCTGGATAACGCCAGTACTGTCAAAGGGTCAAATTAAACATCACAATGTGTTCGAAATTGAATAAAATTTTGCAGAAAGCTTGTTGAATAAATATCTATGAATTGGTGCGAATCGGCGACGACAGCTAAGCAGTCTTCCAACCAAGTTCCAAGTTTCATGTATTGCGGGTTTAAGACTGACAGTTCCTACAAGAGAAAAATTCACTGCAGCCGACCAACAATCGAACCGAAACGCGAGATTCGTTCGTAAGGCAGTAAATATAGCAATTAAGGCATGTTTCTTTTACGTACATAAATAGATACAATGCTGTACTATAAGGGAGAGAGAAGTATTTCGTATAAAGCGATTTCGCTTTATATCGATACGCGTTATTGTTAGACTTTTTGTTGGATCACAAACAGAACTAATGGAACCGGCAACAAGGTTTTATGTTGTACATGTGTTTTTGCAATGTTTTGTTTTTCTGGAGATTATATTAATTGCGCATTTAGTTGGTGAATAATATAGATACGGTACAACTATGCTCTTCTGGTCAGCGGGGGCTGAGGGCGAACTGTCCATTTATTTTACTTAAGCGCAGAATTCGCCCCCAACCGTCAGCTTTCAATAAGTAGATACAGCGACAGTTGCTTAGTAGCATACATCTTTAATTGCCACTTTTGTTGTTTTTTTTATACTACAATATAATAATTGTAATTTTCGATAACACAATCAAAATATGTAATAGGTATGTGTGGTGATTACCTAATTATTGTTTTTCTATCTCGATATTGTTCCAATCAACGTCATAATAGAATAGACTCAATAATTCAACTGTTGATATGTATATCTGATTACTTATTATAATTTTTGAAAGTTCAATACTCGGCACTAAGCTTATCACAACGTTGTATGTACATAATCCCCTATTTTCAATATAATATCTCGCTAGTGTTAGATTAACGATTGTCGCATTTCATTGGTTAGAACGTGCAGATGGTCCTAATGCTATTCTTGCAAGGTTCGCTACGAGTTAGCTCTTTCAGCGTGAATATCATAATGAACTATTCTACACAAAACTAAGACAAGTACTTGATGCCAAAACACGTACAAGTTCGGAGATGAGCCTTGCAGGAACGATGCTCAATCTAATGGCAATTCATGTCAAGACAGCTACTATTTAACTGGTTCTTAATGTACGCTAATTTCCACGAAAACGTTGAAACAGAGCTTCTATAGGTATTGGTCTGATTCTTGGTTTTCATGGAGACTCGTTTGATGTTGACGCTAACAGCACATTACAGCCACCAAGGGCTTTTTTAGTTGGTCATCGCCCTGCAGGTAGTCCTGCTGACAATGGCAAATGGGGTTGTTACGTAGCAATATCAATGGAGCGTTGCATTATAAATTACTTTTCCGGTGGAAAATTCACACTTAAAATGAAATGAAAGAAAAAAAAATCAAATTGTGGTTTTTATGGAAAATAATGCCTGAAAGTGTGTCACGATATATCATAAGCTACATAATCAGTTTTGGTAAATAGCATTTTTTATTGACACATTTCTGCTCTGTGTATTTGTAATACTACTTCATTGGCCGTAAACCTATATTACTTAAATTGTGACGGTTTCTTTTGAATGAGTGAAGTGAAAGGAATAGTGCTGTTCCGAGTCTTTCAATGAATTGTCATTGTCTCCTCCATCCACAAAGTTTCAAAAACTCAACAGATTGTTTTACTTGCTACTTGTATATTTAGTGTATATTACACATTGTTGAGGTCATCGAATGTAATTTCTGAGTGGACTGAGTACCTACCGACAAAAACATTTCCGTAACAATACACACACATGTTTATTTGTGGGAAAACTATTGTTACAAAGATATTGTCGGAAAAATCCGGTGTAACATTAGATACGTTGTAAATACCCAATAACACTAACTATTGTAAACAAGACAAAAATTAATTGCTGCAATATAAGCGGAAGCCAAACGTGTCCATATTAATGAAAACTCGCAATTAAAAATACATGTTACTTATTTATACTGTGCTGTTTGTGTGGAGTGGTGGTTCGCCACGGACCTTGTGATAAGAGTAGGTAAATAGTCATGTCTAGATGCAAGAAAAATGTATCGTTATAATATTATTGTTTATGTACTGTATCTATACTTTATTTTATACAATCGTTCACAATTTTCTTAGGTAGGTATATTTTACCGTTGTAAATACAGTGTGTATCATTACACGACATAAGTTTTCAAAATTTAACTTATTTTTTTTTCTCCAAATTTATGAAATATAAGTTCTAATGATTTCCAAAAAAAATCGCCGTTTTTATTGTGTTTTTGTGTAACATTATCGATAAGGGTTCAATATTAATCGTTTTGTTGTGTTCACTTTCTTGAACGGCCCGATTTGCCCGACGACTATCCCAAGAGTCCTAGAAAAACGCGTCCCATTTCATCGAATGTATAACGTTCGGTAAACTCATCTTACATTAAATGCTCACTTTAGATGCATAATAATTTTTTTTCCACAAATTTTCGTGTTGGCGCTTGTAAGCTCTTATCACCCCTTTTTCGACTCGACCTAATCCTTTCAAGTGTGGATGATATTACTAAAAGACCGAAGTTAGCAAAATTGAATTCTAAGTCCTCTTTAAATATATCTACATAAGATCCGTTACTGATGAACTGAACGAAATGAAACGTGTTTCTAATTTTACTAATTTTCGATAATTTTATAAGTTTAAAACAACATTAGTAGTCCTATTGAAAACCTGCTTCGTGTCATGTACGGTTATCTTAATACCTTTGAATGTTGCAATGTTCAAATAAAATTTCACTGACTACTTTTGAATATAAAACGTTCGAATTATGTTAAAATTCTAGAATATCTATAATACTCTAGTATTTTCAGAGGAGTTTTGTAAGCATTTCTCAGTGATGACTGTGGTCATCCAATGAGAGGAAGAAAGCAAGTAATTGCAAAAAGACAAATATATTTATATAGAAAATAATCTAAAAAAATGTGTTCCTCAGTCTACGGTCCAATAAAAGCATAATACCTATAATATATTATATATATATAATATATTGTTTATTATGGTACATTTAAGGCAGAATTCAGAAACCTTTTTGTGTGAACATTATTCAAAGACCACTGAGTCGATTTTTACCACTCATGTTCCTTGCGTTTTCATACTCTTTTCTCACACTCAACCGCGCTTTCTAAAATTTAATATTAGGAACAAAAAATGCATTGGTGTTGCAAACTCGCTCACTTTACAAACTTGACTATCATTAACTGCAGACTTGCTGTGGCATACAAATTTTACATAATTTTTCGAGTGCCTCATGTCATTGGGTTATCTTATATCATCGACATGATATTACAGACAAGAAGTGGTAGGTATTTATTAAAATATTATGCAAAGTTTTTTATGTGTAGTGAGTGGATCTCAGAAACTATCACGGTAAATGGGTCCTTTTAATGGTTTAATTCTGATTAATTAAAAATCAATAAACCTTTTTCTCTAGCATGAAAATGAGCTGTTAATAATCACCCACCATTTATAAAGTGGATAAGTTGCAGCGTGCTAAGAGTATAGGGAACTATCCAAAACATTTTCATGCGTTTAACTCATTTTTATTAGTAGTGGATTTAGTGATTTTGACTCTAGTGCGGTCAATAAATATCTTAAAATTGCAAGTTTTTATCTAAGCGACTTTGTAGGTTTTCGAGATTCTTTCACTATCCATAAAAATTCGCCCTGTGTATTGTGGTTTCTAATTAAAAAGAAATATATATCTTACCGATTATGCGGTTATAGATCGCCAGTAACATCAAAAATAACATTGAACATCGATGAGAAAATATATTGTAATTTATGGTGAGATATTTGATTTAGCACCACATTTACATTGGAGGCTCTCCTATGTTAATACGTTTAACTCCACTGTCGAAGGGACAATATTTATCATCTTCGGTCATCATTCGACAGGCAAAGTTGACTGCCAGGCTTATGCCAAATGCAGCAAGTGCGATCGCTAAAATGCCTGCCGCTCCCATTATACAGCTGATGAAGGGTCTGAAACAAAATCTAATTTTTTTAAAAGGCCATTAACTTAATGTTCTATCTTGTTTTCAAATTATTATGAGGGGACTTTTTATGAACTTCTACCAGAACAGTCTTTCCCTTTTGAACAATGTCGGATGTGTGTTTGCGTGCAGGAAAGTACAACCTTTCGAAATGAAATGAGTCCAAAAAAATAGCTACTTTCCGCACGCTTTAATATAAAACAAGTTTTTTCGAAATGCATATAAAAGTCCCCTTAGTGATAGTGCAAAGAAAATGGCACTTTTACTCCTTAAGGGGCGAAAATATTTTCCTCCTTACTCATTATAAATATACGATAGTTATTTACTATTCACAGAAGGAAAACACCAATTTTCCTCTTACTTCATTATTTTCGTGCCCGATGTAATATTTTATATAAATAATAATTTAATCATCGCCATTATTTCCCCTCTCCATATGGTTTAGAAAGCACTGTACCTGGATTTATTCCGTAAACGTTCATTCTCCTGACTTAATATCGTACAGTAATTTATCAAAAGTTTGCAGCAACGTTTCATTCTGTCCTCGCAAATAAGGGCGCTTATTTGACTAGCGCATTGCACCACGGCCTTTAGTTCCAGCTTCACTTCTTCTAGTAGCTCGTACACTGGGAATGTCGGTTCAGGAGTTCCAATGCAAACATGATTTCTAAAATAAATTAACCAAAGAAGTATAGATTCGGAGGTCTGGAATAATTTTCAATAACAGAATTTGTTAACACAATTTTCACTCCCTTGTGAAACCTTTCGTTGGCCAGCTTAGGTAATTTTTATGTAATGTCCTAGAATCGATGGAATTAAATTCAACAAATTAAGTTTATACCTTAAACGACATGACATATCTGAAAGCAGATACAAGAGAGCCTCATACTGGTTTCTATACTTTTCAATCTGGTTATCGATACTTCGAGGAACAGTACTCGAATTGTTGCTGAACCACAACATTAAAGCCGTAGTTATTCTCTCCAATTTTTCCTTTTCGCTTTCATTCCCGTTAGATTCACTGCAGATAAAAATGTATTGCTTTGAAGTCTACTATATCCAATAGGTCTCAAATACATAATAAACAGTATTCAAAATGACCAAGACAAAAATAACTAGTATGACCGACAAACGGTAGATAAAATTTTTGGTGTTACCCTAAGGATATCTTAAATGCAGACTTGAATTTTTTGAAATAGTTTCAAACGAGTTTCAATTCAAAACTAACGACATACAACGTGCACGGTGAACTTTAAGATCATAAATCTCTTATAAGCTTGTTTTGATTTGTTTAGAAGAATGTGATTTAGGCAAATATTCAAAAAGCTTACCCTGTTTCAGAACGGTTTAGACCTAGTTCTTCAATACAGTCAGCAAAATTACTTACATCCAGGGTAGGCACTTCCAAAACAGTCTAAAACACAGTGAATTTTATTTTCAAAAAACAGGGAATTAATAACAGGGAGGTAATTTTCTAGATCTGTCATAAATTAGAACCAATTTGTAAATGCCATAATTATTACTTACTTCATTGTTGAGTGCGAATCTTTGTTTGGTGGATAAATTCTGGTTTAGTTTGACTAAATCCAAAAGCTCTGCATCTAGAGCAGAATCCTGACAGTCGGTGACATTTGCTAATGCAACGGTCTCGCTCTCGCTATACCAAACGAAATGAAACAATTGGCTTTGTTGTGTGAAAATATCTGACAATAAAGTCAATTTCAACATCAAACACCAACTTACCACCTCAACCCAACATCCACATTTATAGTAACCGGTACAGCAATTTCTACAAATTTCTTTGTTTCTAATTCAAGGCTCGACTGATCTGTCGATGTCGACACGTTCTTCATTAGCGGAGAGAGTTTGAAGTTCGCTTCACATCTGGAACTCTGCTCACGATTATTCTGTATAACTAATTGACTTTTCTCTGCTGTGACTCTTTTTAGCTTTTCTTCTAAATCCTCAATTTTGTTTCGTAATTTATCAAGCATAATCTGTTGCTTAGAAAATGAGCTTTTCTTGGTATTCTCCTGATTACTGCACATGGAAGCTTTCACCTTTGAGAGTTCAGTTTTTAAATTGTCGTTCTCCAGAGCATTCTTTGAGCAACTCAGTTGCAGACGAGAAATCTCACAATTTAAAGCGTCTTTTTCAACTTTTAATAAGGCCACTTGCAACACCAATTCGTCATTTTGACCAGTAAGTCTTTCCACTATCTCAGTTAAGGCACGTTTTTGCTCTTCTAACTGAAATTTTGAGGCTTGGATGAGAGGCAGTTGATCTAATAATGAAGCACATTCCGTTTTTCGATCGTCAAGCTTTTTTCGTAATCTTTGTATTTCCTGATTAGTCTCTTCAACTTTTAAAGATAATTTGGCGTTTTCTTCCTGGACATGACTGGAACTTTCGATGAGGGTAGAATATTTCTGAGTTATTTCATCCAATTTATTGGATAGAACTGAATTCTGTTCGTTTTCGGCGTCTAAACGGCTCTTAAATTCGTTTTCCATCCAAATCAGCTCGGTCTTTTTTTTTTCCAGATCTTCTCGCAAAGTCCTCATTTCACCAATAAGTTTTTTATAACTCTGATTACTCTCCTCTAAATCCTGAGTAAGAATTTTGTTTTTTTGAAGTTCTTCGCTCAACTTTTCCTCAAAGTCCTTCGCCATTAAAAACCGATTTTGCGACTCTTCTTCAATTTTCTTTAATAGCAAATCTTTCTCCTTTACAATATGTACAGTTTTCAGCGCTTCTACAGATGAACTGTCAGCTTTCTCTCCACTTTCCTGCAGTTTCATATTCGTTTCAGTCTCACAATCAGCCAATGTGTGCTTTATTTGTAGTAATTCACTGTCGACCTCCAGGTATTTCTCTCTCAACTCTTTTAGATCCTGAGTGAGTTCTTTGTTTTTAATAATTTCATCGTCAAGTTTGCAATTTAGTTCTTTGAAAATTCTATTGCTCTCAACTTTTATTTTTTTAATAAATTCTGCATCCATTTTCAAAGCGGTTTCATTAGTTTTCGAAATGGAATCTTGATTTGTCAACGTATGTACTTCAATGGTGGCTTTGAGCCGTTCTATATCATTCTCATATTCTTTTATTTCTCCTGGGTTCTCATTAACTTGCTCTCTCAAAGCAGTACAAGTCTCAAAGATTTCTTCTCTTTTTTGCTTACAAATTTCTAAAAACTTGCACAGTATTCCATTTTTGTCGAATTCGTCATCGTGAACGAGAAGCAGATTGCTGTAGTGTACATTTAATTCGTTGTTGCATTGAATCAGTTTGTTTAATTTTATTAGTTTGTTGTGCAAATCACGTCTTAAGGTTTTGATGTTTCTCCACAAATTATCGTTTACACCTGAAGCACATGAGGAAACCATTAAGAGTTGATAATTAGAATTAAATAAATTTATGAACACAGTTGTTGCTCCATTAAAAATATGCCAAAAATTTTATAATAAATTCTTCTAAAGCTATTGCCTGACTGAGAGAAAGTCTTCCTAGTTCTTTGATAGTCCCAATTATCTTCCTATCTGCGTACTTGCGTGCAGAAAAGTGTAAACATAGGAACTAGAATAAGACTAGAACCGACCTTCAAAATTGATAGCCGGTGTGATCATTACCAAACTAGGAAAACAATAATTCAAATCGGACAATAAATTTATGCTATTTAGCATCAGATCTGTGGCATGTTTTTTGTAATAATCCAGGGTGGCGATTTACCCACCTATACAATAAGAAAGTTCATTTTTAAATCTTAAAACAGTGCCAATTTTGTCCCCTAGGTCTGACTCGGCTTTAGTCAGCTTAACTCTTAATATCACATTAACCTCCTTCAGCTCTTGAATCACAGCATTTCTACTGGAAAGATGAAAATGTATCATCTCCGCCACATTTTCTCCATCACGAAT
Organism: Euwallacea fornicatus; assembly: GCF_040115645.1. Taxonomy (NCBI): domain Eukaryota; kingdom Metazoa; phylum Arthropoda; class Insecta; order Coleoptera; family Curculionidae; genus Euwallacea; species Euwallacea fornicatus. The sequence continues at coordinate 2,799,044 of NC_089570.1, forward strand.
CGTTCTAAACATATTACTCGTTTCGAATTTAGGACCCATCACTTCCAAATTTTGACTTTCCTGTTGCAAAAGCATAATTTTAGTTACAAAGGGTCGAAATTATGGTGACAAGTTAATTATTTAAATTGAAATAGCTTTGCGTTGAGTGGTCAACTTTAACCTGATTGATTTTTTATCCCTTTCTCTTGACAAACACTTTTCGGAAAGAACTCTTTAACGTTAACACATAATTTCATTACCCATTCATCATTAGATTCATTTCACTAACAGTGGATTCTTAATTCCAACTTAAATTTACTGTTTTAAGTGACTGTTTCTTCTCTTCAAAATCAGGTTCTATTTAAAGTAACTGGAATTAAGAACGGGCCACAAGAAATGACTTGCCGCAAAAAAGCGTACCCGTCTTAGGTGCAATTTAATTGTTTTTTCAATGACTAGCCAGGAAACCAGGGAGGATCTGAATAATTTTCAAAAAAATTGGAACGCGAACGCAAAAGATAAATACTATTAAAGAAACTATAACTCGTCTATAGTTTCATTTATAAAAGTTCCTGCCTCCAAAAATATGAATAATTGAAAATTTACAATAATTTAAATAATGTACAAAGGCACTCTACAGTGCCCTATGGTTCTCTTATTTATATCTTCATCTTGTATAATTTTCAGCCTACTTTCGGCACAATTTCTTACAAAAATTAGGGCCACAAAAGGAGCTGGAGGATCATCTAGTCCATTAAATTTTCACACGACCAGTTTATTTTAACTTTTGTCAATAAAAAATTTTGGTTCCACGCAGTTCCCAGAGGTCAGTTCTACCTAAGGATATCCCGACATCCAGAGTGATAAAATTGGATTTTAAAAAATGTCTAAAAACAAAATTGTGAATGGTTTCTTTAGTGGGATTTTTTTAATATATCCAGATCCTCCCCGCCATCTACTTTACACTCCTTTCTTCTAGTATTAGAAAAAGAAAGGAAACTTAAACCTTCACGTACGGAATGTGCATTCTCTGGATCTTGTGCAACTTCACCCTGTTGTTCTAAAATTTTGTTAATTCGCTCCATTACGGCTACCAAAACCGATTCCGCCTCTATTTTTTCTACTTGTAATTGTTTCATTTGTTCTTCCAAAGTCATTTCCTGAGCGGTTGCTTCAGCAAGATGTTTCATGTCAGCCTGAAAATTTTAAAAATCTCTACTTAGGTAACCAGCTAAAAATGCACTGTTTTGTATAATAATTGCGAGGGATTCTACAATACTAATAATATCTCATGTTGCACCTCAAATATTTCTTCTTGCAATGGATGGAGATTTAAATCTTCATCACTTCGCCAATTAAATGCTTCTGAAAGAGACTGGTTTATATTCCCAGTATTAACTTCTTCACCTTCCCTTCGAGGTTCACTTGCTGAAAATATTGAATCAATAAGATTTAAACGTAGGACTAATGTCCATAGACAAAACCACCTGGCTCCTATGAAAATAACCCATTTTCCATTGAAGGAAGACTTACCAAAGGAATTCTTTTCAATGGGATTTATAGCTCGAGGTAAATTATCTGTAGGATTAGACGGCCCCTGCTTCGATAGCGGTACCGATTGATCTTTATATTGGTCTTTAAGAATTTTACAAAAAAAGTTACCTAAATTGGTTTCAGAGGAACTGGAAGGTTTGGATTTGGTATTCAATGCGCTTCTTAGGGTCAATTTTTGATATTTGAGGAGCTAAAAATAACGAATATATTGTAGAAACTTTTACATCCAGCTAAGCACTAGCTCACTTCATTCTCACTTGCCAGTTGATCAACTACGTCTTGTAGGTCACTCATTTTAGATTTTAGCCCTTTGAGTTTCTTAGTGAGCTCATTTAATTCCTGTTCCTTCGCCTCACATTCAATCTTTACCTCAAATACTTCCTTCAAATAGTCTTGATTTTGTTTAGAATATACTCCAACTTCCTTTTCAAGCTTCAATTTCTAAACCAAATAGCAAAACAGAGCACTGAATGCTTGATTTTCCTTTAAAAGAAAATGCGCACCTCATTCTCAATTTCAGCCACCAATTTTCTGTAGTACAAACTATTTTTCTCTGACTGACGCAAGTTTTGTTTCATTTCAATAAATTCTTTTTTTATATTATTGAATTCCTCCTGTAGCTCCTCGCTTTGCTTTATATCTTTATGCAAATGCTCGTTTACTAATTGCTCCCTATAAAGGTCATCAATTTTTACAACTAAAACATGATTCGTGTATACCCAAAATGTACAGTAAATTTCAAAATATTCTCTTCTGGAAGATACATAGTACAATCCAATAAAAAATCTTTATGGACAACAAAGCCGTAGCTCAATGGTCAGTGGAACAACACACATATCAATAATGGTGGCAGTACAGGGTATATATGAATTATTCTTAATACTTAATGCCTATTAAATATGAGTAAATCAATATAAAAACAAATGGCAGTTGTTTAATTAAGCGATAGACAATGAAAAGAATAATAAAACAATTATTCTGAAATACCCACGCATGTAACTGCCGATTAAGCTTCTCCAAATCCTGCTGCAGTTGTTCGTTCTGATCCTCTGATACAGAAAGCTGATACTTAACCGAAACTAATTCGCTTGATAATTTGGAAACCTGATGTTTCAAGTTCTTTATCTCTTCTTCTAATACTGTTGAATCCTGACCCACTAGTAACACGAAAAAAATCAATTAAACGTAGCTGGATCGATTTATGTGCTCATCACAGCAACTCACCAGAATGCTCTAACTGACTTGAAGACAAACTATATCCAGAAATATTAGAAATATTTAGTAAATCTTTACACTTTAAAAGCTCATCTCTTAAGCTGGCTCTAGGGGTGGAATGTTTCACGGGCGAATGTTTATCATCTGATAATAGAACTGAAGCGCTGAAAAGTAAAACGTCGATCAATAATCCTTGATAATTCGAAGCAATCTAACTTGGGAATGTTGTCCATCTCAAATCCAGCTTCAGAAGATTGTGTGGTAAGTTTGTGGCACCAGCCACCCATAACTTTAACGAACTGTTCATTAGTTACAAATACGTCTTTACATTCAGGGTCCAAACTGTTTTTCAGATCATCTAAAGCACGTCTATAAAATAAGATCGCTGGGTGTAGAAACTCACGAGTTGTTATTTATCAGGCAACTCTTTCAAATATCAGTGAAGGGAAAACAGTTGAAATATAGGGAGTTCCAAATAAAGTGAATTCAGTGTAGATAGATAATCAAAATGAATAAAAATATGAAAATGAAAAATAAATAAAAACCAAAATAATTTATTGTGTCCTAGGAATGAAGAATTTTACAATAATTGTTGGATTAGTGAGCTTTGTAAAGTGTTACTTACAGATTCTCTGGGAGATATGGTTGAATATACTCAACAAGCTTAGAAACATGTACAAAGCCAGCGTTTTGAGTATCACATGCACTGAATATTAGCTGCAGTACATCAACCGTATTTTCTTCACCTGTGCAACATAAATGAATAACATGCATGTCACATTTTTTATCTTGAAGGGGTTACCTTCATGTGATTGAACGGGGTCCATCGCTCTTGCAGAAACCTGCATAGGCTTAAAAAAAACTTATTGTTATAGGTATATACATGAATATGAAAATGAATGAAACGTTTTAAATATAATTTTAAACGGGTAAAGAATGTCACTCTCATTTACACACACGCACACACATACCCATTGAATACTCTTTCAAGCAAGTTTATTTAGAATTAACTAGATCCAAAAAAACACCCAGGTAGACTCAAAAATACCATTAGACATAGGCAGCACAGTGTCCAGCCTACCAATTTTTATCAGGTAAATTTTTTCAGTAAAAAAAAATAGGTACTTGACCTTAAAATGCATGTTTCTTTATTTTTCAATGGATTCAACCAAAAGAAGGGTGTGTTAATTCTTAAAGGGGACCTCAAAGCATTTTCCATTGGAAAATTACAAATTAACATTTTTACAGACAAATGAATTAAATACTCAAGTGAAAAATGCACTAACTTTAATTTATATAATTGGTAGATGTTGCTGAAGCTATATGACAATAAAGCAAAAATAAAGCGGGAATTGAAGAATGAAAATTATATACAGCTAGCTAGTAATCCTCATGAAATTGTAAGTTACTCTCAGTGTTGTACATTTTTTGTTGGTGGATCTAAAGTTATATGTAAAAAACTTTTTGCAACATATGTATCTAAAAATAACTAAAAATATGGAATTTTCTACACAGGGTAATTTATTGTCTCATCATAAAACATAATATAGAAAAAAATGTGGTATGGCCTAGTGACCAATGAGGTTGCCCAGTGAGATGATTCGTCATACCATGACATTCAAAGATATCAGATGCATTGGAGTAAGATTTTGCTGAAATTTACTGGTTCATGACACGATTATCATATAAGATATGACATATTACATGCACTTGGACTTAACTAAGTTTTCTCAATTCATGGTACAATTATATAGTATAATATCAGATGCATGGGACTTAGGATTTACTATAGTTTTTCATGAGATTTATTTTACTTGCAAAGTTCAATGTAATTTGAAACAGTGTCCATCAAAAACAAAGATTTTTGTCCTTCGTCTAATACACCCTTGTCATCAAAACAAATTTGCTTACCCTATATATATGCTTGTAATTGAGTAGGTACTGGTACAAGGGAACAGCTAGCCTGGGCGTATTTGAAGATGTATTACAAACAATTTTACACAAGTAGATATTCTTAATATTTGAAAATTAATTTGAAAAAGCCGAAAAACAGAAGTTAGCGTCTTTTTTAGAGTTCACAAATTACATCGTCACAATTTTACTTTCATATTTCACGATTTTCAAACTTCCCTTCAACCATGACACTGCTCAAAAACAAATGAATAAAATAAAATTACTTCTGACAACAAAATTACAAATTTCATTGGTAAAATAGGAAGAGAAACGGTACCAACAGCAATTGGGAATCACAGACAAAGAGAAAGATAAAAAATGGGAGAGAAAACCTGAAGTTTAAAGATGGAATGACAACCGGAAACGAAAAAGGTTGTTGAAATCCAAAATTACCGCCAGGAAAAAGGCGCCATTTTTAAGTTAAGGTATAATTGTAATGTTAGTTACCTACACTGGCTGAAATTAACGATCTACTCTCTGTCGAATATCTAAACGTGAACTAATTCCCAGTAATAATCTGTAGGCAGAAAATTTAACTGTCGACTTTTTTACCGTTTTTCATTTATTTATCAAATTGACACCCTAAAATAACTTTCTAAGGGTCAAAGGTAGTAGAAAATAAGAACTGATTTAGGCAATCATCAATACAACAATTCGACAATACTTTTTAACCTCAAAATTAAAATTAAAATATATTTTGGAATCACGGTTCGGTATTTTGCTCATTGACTCCCTTCTGTTCCACAGTAGGATTTGATCTCGAATTTATTCTAAATCATCTGGTCTTAAATTCAGGTCCTACAAATAACTTGTACTTATTAGTTTCTCTTTATGAACCCAAATTGAACTGTATTTGGAAATGTAGTGAAAATTTCTTATTGTTTTCCAAATATTATGACTATGAGTACAGATGAGAGAAATTTTCGTTCCATCTACTATGAGAAAGTGGGTTTTAAAAATGTGGAAGAAAAAAAGTCTTTAGAGATTTTGCTGAAAGAGAAACATCTAGACCTAGTGAAGTTGAAGCAGTTTTGTTTGCGCTTCACTGTGCCTCATGTTTATAGGAGTTTCTTATATAAACTGTTATTAGGTAGGTATATAAAGGAGTTTCAATTTTGGTGTGGATAATTGAATTTATTTCAAGGAGTTATACCAGCACAAGTTGAGTTACACAATTTTGTTACTAATCAACGGCAACAAGAGTTTAATGATTTGCATCACACATTGCAAGTGATGCGCCTCATTGATGAGAAAACAGCAAAATCTCAGGTCTTCATTTTAATGTGGTTAATTCAAACTAATAATCTATTATTCGACCTAAGTTTGCTGTATGAAAAAGATGAAGGAGTCATCAGTTTTTCAGCAATTGTCAAGTGTTTGATGCATTTCTTTGATGATGATGTGGATATTTACTGGATAGCAAAAAAGTTTTATGAAAACATTGCGAAAATGAAAAATGAAGTTCCAAAGTTTGTAGAGATCACACATGCCATTTTAGAAAAAGAAGACCCAGAATTGTACAAGGCTTTGCAAAGTGCCTCTGTCTTAGATAGTTTACCATTATTGCAGTGGTTTGATTGTTGCTTTGCAGGAATAATTCATGATAATTACCTGATAAAGTATGTTTCTCAATTAATAACATATAATTCAATCAAAATATCTTTGTAATTCAGGATTTGGGACAAAGTATGTAGGGGCTCTTATAAGATTTTGGCATACTTAGTAGCAGCTATTTTGATGACTTTAAAACATAGAAAAGTGAAGATCAGTGATCCTATTGCTGTAACACTGGCTATTAAAAAGGTGAGTTCATAGGTAAATTATCTTTTTAGAAAAATATTAAAGAAAAAATTGTTTTACAGCTTCCAGAAGAAACTTCTGATGTGATTGTGAATAAAACTGTTGATATGTGGCTACATCATTGTAGCCCTTTGACTGGGCATGATAAACCTAAGGGAACTTAAAATAGGTGTTTTTAGGAATTAAGTATTATTTGATGTAAAAAATATGAATAGTCCCAATTTCAAATAGTGTTAAATTAAGTAAGAAAATTAATAAATAAATCTTCAAAATGGTTCTATTGTATCATTACAAAAATGTTAGAACTGGGAAGACACTTGACCATCATAGATAAGGGTATTGAAAGATAACTTCCTTTGAAGTACCTTTAGTAATGATGGTAAAGTATTTTTCAAAGTTCCAACTTTTCACCTTACTTCAATTTTGTTTGTTTTTAAAATGTACGAAAAGAAGAAAAAATTACATATGCAGGAATTAATAATTGTATTAATAAACATGTACCATGCCATAAATAAAAGTCCAACACAAGATATAAGTGAATAATTGTCCAAAAAAGCCATTTGTTAAAAGTGATTTACGAGATATAAAATATTTCTTCCAAGTTGAGAAGCCAGCTTTATATAAAATCATGAGCCACAAGCTGGTGACTGCACAAACGTAAAATAGGGCTCCATGTAGGTTGGTTAGGCCTAATACACCTAAAAAAGAAAGTTGGTTTATGTTTCATTGGATGGGTATTGTAAGTTATTGGCCACAGTAATAAATATGACCTACATAAATTAAAATTACTGTACAGACATTCAGATAGTTACTTCTTTAAAATAAATACCTGCAGTACATCCTGAAAGAGCAGCCATTGAAGTTCTGCAATATTCGACTACTGCTAAATTGTTTCTAATAGCAGATTCACTATAAGCCACAGAAGGGTCTTGCTTCATTTTACCAGACATTACACCGATGCGGCCGTGATATATAACAAATTATGTTCTTACGATTTTGATAATTTTTCTCTTAGTTCTCACAAATGTTATTAAAAGAAATTACAAAATCAATTCAATTATTCGACCATTTTTATTGCACTACACATGAACGAATGACGTTTCAGAAGTTGGGTTAGGTTAGAATCCAAAAGCGACCTCGACGTGTGCATAGACGCGCTGGGTGATAATAGTTTTCGAATCGCTCGCTTTTAAATAAAATGTGCATTTTCACCTGCATTCATTTTACATTCGAAGTTCCTCTGTCATAAATTGAAATCAATAAGGTTTACTTACCGCTTAACTAGTTTTCTTTTTAAATATCGATTCCAGAAAGTTCCTATTCCGTAGGAATAATTGAAACAAATACTTCGAAACATGTTTTATCCCTTATTTTTAGGTGTAGGTCCCTTTTTTTTTTAAGTTTTGCATCTCATTTATTTTTAATTTGAGTAAGTTTAACAAATTTTATTAAATATAGTAGTGAAAAAGAACTGTAATATATTCTTTATTATTTTTAAACAACGTATTAAGAAGAAATGCGTATTAGATTTAAAAAAGTGCATTGTTGACTTCACCTTTTTATTTATAGGTTGCGCCACCTATAAGATATGCAAGGCATGAGCTGCTAAACAGAGACATATTTCTTTTCCCGTAGAAGGCTTTTCTAATTTGGTGATGTATAGACGGAGCCATGTCAAAACGTTTTTGATAAAATAATAGCGAAAGGACTCACGCTCTCAAAAATTTAATTACATTTGACTGTAACAAAGATAAATATTTTTAGTGGCGAATCCGACAGTTTCCACTACGGTTTAAATTTGATAACCTATAGTTTAAACAATACTGATTTTCTTCGTTTGCAGAAGAGTAAAATATGCAAGATACTTAGTGTAAAAAAGAATATGCAACCATCATTCTTATGGTGGGATTCATACTCTGCCCTTTCCAGATGATCATTGTTAATCCTGAGAACGTAAGTACTTTTTCCATGAGTATAACTTCGCAAACTTGATCATAAAAAATCAATAGCGTAGATGGCAATTTCGTATAAAAATTTAAGTAGAATCTAAGGGGCCTCAATTTTAGCGTCATTTAATTCCGCAGTGTTCGTGCCATACCGCATTAATATGCAAAGGTTAAAACACAAATCAGACAAATTCGAATTTCTGGATAAAAACTTTCTTGAGTTTATTTATATATTTTTTTAAATTTATATGTATATTCCAAGTTTAGTAACAAACATTTACTTGGACAAAATGGCGTGAGCCCTGATTAAAAAAATGTTGTAAATTACTCAAACATATTCAAACGGCAATCGGCAATCTAGGAATTCATTGCTCTCAAAGAAGACTTGGTGACGATGTTTAATTTTAGCTTCTACTGACCCAACTGTCCCGATAAAAACACCCTTAGCCTCAATTAGAGGCTGGGTTTTAGTTTCGCGTGCCGACTGCTTCTTTTCAAATCTCGATGTTTCGCAACATGTGTTTAATGAGCGATAAATTTTACTTAGTTGCAGTTATTGCAACTAAGTAAAATCTCAATAACAAACTCAATTTGAATAATGATTGGATTTTTTGGTTTTGTGTGACAGTATCAACGCCGGATAGGGGATAGGATAACGCCGCCTCGTGCCTCCGTGATTTCCAGATTTAAGTATATGTGTTTCAATCATAAAACTGAAAATTCGATACAGCTGTCATCGAAATTGCCGCTCGGTCACTGATGGTACGAAGCCGTGGATAATTAGCTTATTTCTTTATCGTTGAGCACGCAACGCGTAGAATATGAAGGAATACAGAAATAGGGCGTTTTTAAATATTATTTTTGAGTCGGTAACAATGCAATGCTCTCAAAATTATCGGAAAATTACATTGCAGTAGCGTTAAGTTTTGCACTCCTCAATATACTGTTTATTTTCCAGTTCTTATCCGATATTTTAAAATTAAATCATATTTATGAATTTATCATAACTTATGAGGTCTTTCTGATTTTTCTTTAAGGGATATCATTTAAATAATTATTATCCATCGGCAGCAATTTCAAGCCTAGCGAGATACTTTATGGGAGTACCTACCTACATACATCTGAAATGAATGCCTACGGGTCGCAAAAGGTTAAACCAGAAATTCCACTGAGATTAAACAGTGTTACACGTCATTACTATGATACAGGTAATTATCATGATATGTGTATCAGAGTGCGACTGACTGAATAAAGTTATTTCTTTTCCCCTGCAGAGAACATGTGTGATGCGATGGAAATCGGTATTATAAGCGATTAGGAGCCCTATTCTTGGAAGGTTTACTCAAGAAGGCTACTTATACAAGCAATTAGAGCAAACATCTCGTCAAATAATTTCAAACAAAATGAGAGGAGAGATTAAGAGCAGTTTTGTACCTACTACAGGATGAAAATCATATAAAAAGGTAGGAAGTAGTAAAATGCAATAACGCGCGCGAGAGCTGAGAGAGTAGGCACGGATTTAAGGCTTAATTAGAGGTTCCTTAGAAATAAACTTATAATAAACATGTTACGCCCTTGGGGAGACGCATTTGGACCCTTATTCCAAGTAGGAACCAGCGGGGGGTTCTCGAAATAATTTGGGCAACACCGGTTTCTCGTTCTTCGGCCCTATCTGCTCGCTGCATCGCAGATTTGTTAGCCTAAATGGCAGCCATGAAAGGCACAGAAATGATTTAATAACAGATTACAGATAATATTCCGTGAATCTATTTGGCTTAACGAGTGACAGGTCCCGAGAGTTTTTTGTGGTCGCGGATTAATTGGCCGTTTAGTTGCCTTATTATAAAATTTGGGAACACTTTTCTGTTCGTAATTGGTTGTTGGCACATGTCACGAGATTAAAAAAATAATCGACCTTTTTTTTATTGATTAATACATTCTTTTCATTGGTTTTTCAGCCAGACGTGAAACTAATAACTAAACCAACTAAAACTAAAAACGTTGATTAGTAGTAGGAACAAGATAAGCAGCTATATCCTCAGAATTCTCACGAACTCACTGTTCTTGTGCTGTGTGGTGTAGGTACTAATTCTGAACTCTAAGGGGCCCGGTGGGTTCTGCTACAAATGGGTGATTTCTGGATTCCAGTGGATTAACAGTAATTGCGGGTAATCAATTACAACCCCTGCTGCCCTCTCGTTAGCCTTCACTTGAGCATATCTCTCTCTCTCGCACCTTCGTGAGCGTCAGCATATTCAAAGATCACGAATCACCGATGATAGTCATTAGGCGTTCGTTCGATCGGCTGCTAATACTTAGTTTAAGTTCAAATGCGGCCCCCAGGGGGGTAATTTGCGAAATAGCCCGCCACAACACTTTAAAATAAACAAGAAAATAAGCGAGTGCCTGCTTCAACCAGATGCATTCTTTATTCAAATATGCGCCATTATTTCAAACATTCATCGACAGACCATTAGCGCTCCCTGACGCTAAAGAGGAGACTTTATTGGGACATCCGGTATATTGGGTATTATTACAAGGCAGTACACATGTAATACACAGCGGAATGTATTATGCAAAGCAGGTTCAGGTAAAAAGGCATTACTATCCTTGCTATCAGTGAGCTCAGATCGGTCGTAACGACCCGAAAAGTAATTTTATTGACAAAACAACTACTCAATTAAATTAAAATACCGCAGTCATCTACGATATAATTGATAGTGGAAACAAAGGAGCGCTGATGTCATCGTAAGTGATCTGCCGTCTGATCATCAATAATCCTAAAGACATCCAATCAGGGCTACTAAACGTTACGGACAGAAGGGTTTTCGGTGGTGCACGATAATTAAGGAATACGGAAAACAATGACCAACACTAACTCGCAATATATCTTATGAGTGATTAATTATCATTTTTATCATTCATGGTCAGACATCATGGGAAATTATGTGCTGGTGGGACCTTAAAATTTTTAGTTGTCCAGCGGTAGCTCAGTAATTTTGTTTATTTAGTGTAGTGTTAGAATCTTGAAAATATATAAAAGCCGAAAAAACTAAGGAACACAATTTGGACAATTAGTAGATTCGAAAAGGTTAAGATAATAAAGTAACGGTATGCAGAGGCAGATTAAACACATTTTAAAATGGGTAATAAAAAAGGACAAAAAAGAAGATGGTGACAGATTTGTATATTTGGTGTTGTCCCGGCAAGAGAAAGAAGGCGTCGCGTAGCGCGTCCACGTTCACCAGATTTGAATAAATCTGACTTTTTTTCTCTTGGGGTATTTAAAAGAATCTGCACATTCAACCCTCGATGAGATTAAGGACGATTTATGAAATCACATCTATACCAAATACGCCATTATGAAAAATAACATTCAGTTATTGAATGGAAGAAATTTTGATTTTCTGCGAAAAGTATATTTATGTGTTATAAAAAAGATGAGAGCCATTTTAGTGTTAATATTTAACTAACACCTTACAACAGACGCGGAAATCTATAACTTTATGCAAAAAAATATCATCCAGTGTTTCAACAAACATCTGGCTAAATAAATTAGCTAAAACAATCTTTAAATCAGTGACAGTGTTTTATATTATTGACACTGGGGACTTTTCTATTGTGAGTATTGCCGACAAAGAACGCTGGTGTGAGTTATGACCACAAAATTGAATACAAGACGACACAAAGAGGATGTTTCTGTTACCTCCATTACAAAAGGTGTGTAGTTGCCAATTTCGCACGACCCACGAAGCGCGGCACAAGTTTTTAATTAATTTTCGAGATCAAAATTTTATGATTTTTAATTTTATTTATTGTACCAATATGTCATGGTTCCCTAATTTGCTATTTTGCCAGCTTCAGGACGGATTGTTAATGTTCAGAATCATAAAATGTAGCTTAGAAATCTTGCTGTAGGGTGTAAACCTGAAATAGTTAAGTAGTCGTACCAGAAGCCCGCAGTTTAAAATACGGAATATAGTAATTAGATATTTTTGCTAATTTTTTAAATTTGAATTGACAATTTCTTCGTCTCTAAACATTAATATCAGCCATTTATTTAACAAGACGAGAGAGGAGGCAAGTTCTTGCCTTAGTGACTTTCATAGCCGAGACGAAGTTTCATGTCAGATTCAAATATTTTTTCATACCTATACAGTAAAAAAGTTCCTTTACTTCTTAGGCGTTAAAAATGATACTTCGCATCCTATTTTGGGCTATTAACAGATCAGCTTCAAAAGCGAAGATCAGTTAAAGAAAATTTAAGTCTATAGAAAGATTCTATTTAATAGTTCCTATATAGGGTGAATTTTATTCTGAAGTACCCTCTTTTGATGATGATTATGATGGTAATTCAAAATTCATTCCCAAGACTTTAATATCGCATTTTTAAAACGAAAATAACATTTTCTTTTCTCTAAACGTGGGTCCGTAAAAAATATCTAAACTTATTGAAATTTAACAATACATAATGTGATCGAATCAACTTTGAAATTTTCAAAATCAGACAAATGGCATGAACGTTCAGCTAAACCAAATTGTCGAAAAATTCGACAGGAAAAGAGTAGAATTGTCAAACTACGTTATTATAGCTTATTATGAATTTTGATAACGACAATAATTTAATGCTCGGAATATCGAAAACTAAGCATTTGTGGACCCATGTTTATAGGAAAAACGTTTTAACTCAAAAAGACGCACCTAAATTCTTTGCACAGAATTTTTAATCACTATGTATATTTATTTGCCTGATGAAATCAGTAGGTAGATATACAAAAAGGTAAAGGAACTTTTAATATATACGCGAAAGACCTACCTGTGTTCGGAAGGATTTACAACTTGCAATATTTTGTGGAAACTTCAGATTATGTACCAACTTACTTACAATGTCGGAAATCGTTATAATGAGACATAAATTTTACAAAGTATTTTGTTCATTAAAGCGAGCAACCCTTTAGAAGAATTAGGTATGTTGTTTGTTGTGAAAACATTTAATTAAGTAAAGGACAAGAGGGAGAAAGGAGTAATTTCGAAATTAATCAACAAAGCAAAATAGCACTATACACAGATCCCAAGCGGTTTCGTTTTTCCCACGGTTTACATTCCTTAAAGACCGTTTTACAAAAAATCGTAGTAAAATGTAAGTAATAGGTATAATAAATTATACAAAGAATGCTTATGGTCATTATAAACACTTTCGTTGTCACTTTCGTGTAATTAACACCATATTCATACTAATAAAATGAGAACTAAATGACTTTACTACGTACAGTAGAATATGACTAGTAAAGTGTAAAAGAGAGGGAAACTGACACGAATATCGTGATAATGATTTTAGATAGGTTTGTCTCAGTAAGATATGAACAATTTTTTGTCAACAAAAATTGCATTACAGGATACATTCATAATTTCTGTATAGTATGATTTCAGTTAAATAACAATACATTAAAATATAACCCTAGTAAAGCGATATATTTTTCTATTCATTCTGTATAATACTAAATATTTTCAAAATGTGTAGAAAACGAAACTAAGTCGTCATGTTTGGGATATTTTATTTACAAATTACAAACACAATTTTTTGTTATATTCCATAATAAATTACAATCCTGTATGTAAACTCCAGTGTAAGGCTGGGATTATCCAGCTTCATATTACTATAAGTCATAGTCATAACTGTAATTTGTTTGCATATGATACGGACAAGAATTACATTTGCGACTAACAATTAGTGATGTGAAGATGGATAACTCTGGCTTAAATGAAAAAAATACGGAGTAGACAACTTTGTGAGAAATTGAATTTACATTAAAAAGAGCAATCTGTGAGCCTATAGCATTGGAAAATGGTTTTGAATGGTGAAAATTTTTGAGATGTATGCACCTATGCACACAAGGTGGTTTGTATGTAAGGAAACTGTAAGAGTTACACCAAATGTTAAATAGAAACATTACGGTATTTTGTTATTTACATCACTGAAGGTATAGGGTGTCTTAATGGTTGGATTATACGGTCAATTCTAATAATACTTCATAGCACAATATCTCTTACACTTAAACTGAACAGGTTTTGAAATATTTACAATCAAAAACTGGTATATAGAAAGTATGTACTAAGTGAGATGATGTTCAGTTCTCTTCGAAATAAGAGAAGTTTTATCATAGCAGTTAAAATTTTTTAGAGTCACTCGATACATTCCAGCAATAGTTTTAATAATATGTTTCTTTTAATATCTTGTAATGTTTCGTAGATTTTTTTAAATAATTAGCTGTTCCCATGCTATAAAATTACGTATATCGAAGAGTAATTTATTACATAGGTATCTTGAAAAAACCGTTTAAATATTTCAAAAACTGAAGAGGCTCTATAGAAGGAAAGACAAATGAAATTTGAGCACCTTAACCGTACAATTTGAGACGTCCTGTATAGGATTTTGAATTATATGCATTTTGGCCAAAACTTAAATTTTTTTGTAATTATCGTTATTTAGCCTATAAGTGTATTTATGACGGCAATTAATAATCAAGACGACCTAAAGCGCGAGCGAGGCAAACGTTTGAATAGACGTTATTAATCGCCCATTAGTATACGAGCTAGTAACAATATTTTTCCGTCGAGTGCAGGTATTCCTTGTTGTCCTTGAAGAAGATCGAACTTTTTTTTTGGATTTAATAAAAATAAAATAATTCATTTGGCAGAGTCGCGTGAATGCAGTGGTCATGGAAG
Organism: Euwallacea fornicatus; assembly: GCF_040115645.1. Classification (NCBI taxonomy): domain Eukaryota; kingdom Metazoa; phylum Arthropoda; class Insecta; order Coleoptera; family Curculionidae; genus Euwallacea; species Euwallacea fornicatus. The sequence goes on from NC_089570.1 coordinate 2,814,217, forward strand.
TATTTCTGGAAGAAGGCGATGAATAACAGATGATAAAAACTGAATGTTTTATAACTACTTTTGTCCGGCGAATATCAGCAGAGCGATAACACAGTGGTGCCGCAATTTTTATTCGAATATTACCGTGCGTTTATCATAATTATAATACGTAAATTATAATAATATTACTTGAATTAACCACAAGTTAGACATAAAACACACAAGGCCAACACGTTTTGAATCACAACAGTGACAGCGATGTTTCATTTGTCATTAATTTCCATGGCATTCATAAATAACAGAAGAATGGGGATTATGACGACTTTGCGGTTCACGAGTTTATTACGTCATTAATAGGTAGTTATTCGATTATAAAAAAAGTCAAGAAAACGGACTTCGGACGTTATTAAATACGCTAATAATGGTGCATTATTTATAGAAACAATATTTAATTCACATCTTTCCTGGCATGTATTTTTAGCTTACCTGGGTGTCTGAATACCTACAGCTAGGTATACGAACACCCTTTACCAATGAAGGGAAAACGACAATTTTTTGTTGCAATTTTGCGGCCCATAAGCAGACATTATACAGAAATCTGCTGTTTCGTTAAAGATTTTGACTTGTTGTTAAGATTAATCAATAGATTTTATATAAATTTTGTAAAAATCGCTGAGGAAATCAACGAATTATGGTCCGATACATTTTCAATTTGCCTTTTTTTCTGACCGGTTAGAAATTCCTTCTCACTGGTTTGTTAGTGTGATAGCTTCGATAAATTTAATGAAAATCGGTCAGGAAAGTTACGGCTCTGCAAAACATTAATAGTTTTCCAAGACCACAATTAACTTATTTCCTGGTCGATTTTCATCAAATTTGTGAATATTATGTGCACACCCTGCATACTAGCCTAATGGTCGGCATAAATTTCTAACGGCTGAGAAAAAAATTTCAAACAGGGCTGTAATTAACGCATTTTCAGAGCAATTCTCTTACATACTTGCGAAAAGAAATTTCTAATGGGACAGCAAAGTTATGGATGGTATAGGTGTGCATTTCTCATAGGTCTGCAAATAGGCACCTTCCACTGACTAACGTCAGTCTCTTTATTGAGTGAGTGTTACCAGTATAGCTAAGTTTCCTATAGGAAAGCAGTGACGCCATATAGCGGCCGCTATAAAACGTTTCCTAAATGTATTATATTTTATATTGAGGTAGAAGTCGGAAAATATTGGTAACATCGTGTCAGTGCCGCTATATTCCGGGAATGCTTTTCTATGACAAACCGTAGATCAAGTAGGTTCCCAGAATTAATTAATATTATTAATTTACTGGCGTTATCTACAATATAAATTCAAACAAAATAAATGCATAAAAAAGTTAAAATGATAATTACAGCAAATGCGACACGAAAAAGGCACTTAATCGTCTCGGAAAAAACAGCATTGTTATAATTAAATCAGATCTTGGTCCATTATAGCTATAAAACGTTCGCCATAAAAACCGGAGATATTGTAGTTGACAGGGGGTATTAAATAAATTAAATTACCACAGGTCCCGCCCAGGTGCGCGCGCACCACTAGGCGGGACGGTCGTTAATTGCGTACAAAAACAAACGTATAGTTACTGCGGGGCATGTTATTTTCTAAAGACTCCGGCAAATTGTTCGCCAACCTGTTTATCTTGCACTTATACAAATCGTAAAAGTAATATCCCATCGTTTATGGAGTTAAACGAGTTTTTTTCTTCTTGGATGGAGAGGTGAAAATAAAGGGCCGTACTTGTCACCTAATGCCATTTCGGTTAGGAGCGCCATCCAATAGGGTGTCCGCGTTTGTGCGTAAGGTGTTGCAGCTGCCGCCCAATCAGGGCAGGGCGCCACCCATCGCCACTCTTTTCCATTCCTCCATCGTTCCCCCACGCCGATTAACCATGTTGCTGGGTTACTCGACTTATTAACTCGAGAGTTTCGATAGCGGTAGCACGTTAACACTATATTAACAGTTAAAACGTTTATAAAAATCCGATTTATGCGGTCAATTAGACAGCGGTGCGGCGCGTAGTACATTCGGGTGAACATGTGGTTGATACGTAGTTAACTCGATAAAGGACCAAGTCTTGCGGGCGACAGTGGTGCATAGTTTCGTTGCAAAGTTCGGACCAATTAAACATGATGCCTTTGGCACCGACTCCAATTCTTCCTGTGCCATCTAAACCGAAAATCGGATTCTCAATCGATTCGATCGTGGGGGGTGCCATCGGAACCAGTCCTCAAACGTCCCCAGTGCATTACTCCGAAAGTTCGGCCCCGTTATCACCGTCGAGCGACGCCGAGCAGCGACTCAACGGTTCCCCAAAGAACTACTCACCTCAAAGATCTCCAATGGGTTCTCCGAAACCGCCAATAATGGTACCAGGGATACCGGCGCATAGTTTGGTACGACCGAACCCCACATATGACCCGAATTTGGTGGCGAAGAATGGGTTCTTGCAACCGGAGATGATTCATAATCACACGGGACAGCATCCGTTTGCTTTGGCCGCCCATTTTCAGGGGGCAGCGCTAGCTGCCGCCTTGAGTGGTGGGCAGCATGGGTTCCCGGGTCAACCATCACCTCTTTCTACACACACCCCTCCGAGGGATAGCTATCCGTTGTATCCTTGGCTGCTTAGCCGGCATGGCAGGATATTCCCTCATAGGTTTCCCGGCGGTAAGTGCGTACCTTAATACCAGACTTCAGTTGAAGAAGTTTTAATCAAAATTGGCTAATCGATTAAACCAGAACAGCGAATTACCTGCGGGCCATCATATTTTACCGCATGTGAAAAGTTAAGTGCGAAAACTAATGCTTTACCGCACACCGATTGTCAGTTGATTGAACGACAATGAGTGTGGTAAAGTATGATCATTTTCGCAGTTTCGTACGCATTAGATAAGTGCCCAAAGTATTTTTCCTTTATCTATTCGGGCTACCTACCCAAAATAGTGATACATACGAAGTTGGTGAAATGAGAAAAAGGTTGTCATTTCTGATGCCTTTTAATTTTCCATATGCATACAACGTTGCCAAAAAATTTTTAGCTTTTGAAGTTTTGGGGAAATGTAGAAATAGCTAAATACTTTATTAATTGTTCATTTTAGAACAAGTGTAATAAAAATATTTGAATGCAGAAAAGTTATTTCTAGATTTTTTTTGGTCCATAAAACGAGCCCATTTAATTTGCATTGCAACCATGCGGCAAAAGTATTTATGTTTCGACGTTTCGTGCGTGAAAATATCTATCATCAGTGTTTTCCGATTGAGATGTTTCTCTTTAAATTTTAATATTACTCTGATTGAAATAGGTTCATTTGATAAGTGAAATGAAGCAAAAAGTATTCCCTTCGCACAGTAATCCTTTTACTATTTTTAAAATGTTTGGAAATCAACTGATTAGAATAAATTATTAATATCTGCCTTAGTCGTTGCGTAAAGTGTACTTAATGTCAATTTCGTTTTCGATCGATTTACGACTTTTAATGCAAACATGAAGTTTTTTATTGAAGAAAAAGTGCACGTGTCGTGCACTTATGCGGGAGCATTCCGTAATGCTAATAGGGACAGCGCAATTTATCGGGACTTGTGTCCGGAAAGGATAAAAATAAAGGATAAATGCGTACATTCGGCAAAGCAATTTTACCGCACGCTCGTAGGAAAAGGAAATTTCCCGACGGTAAGTCCTTATACATTATAGAAACTTTGGTGGAAAAACAGTTGGTTAATCTTCCAAAAATGGAGATCCTCGGTGAAAAACCATGAAAGTAGATGTACCTTTGTTGTACGTAGTGATCCTATTATCTTATGTCTATCTACATATTATTTACATCGGGTGATAGAGCAAAGTTAGAATTAACATTTTTATAAAAATATTGAGAAATAATATATTATAATAAAAAAATTCTCAGAAATGCGCAAGATGCCCTTTTCAGCACCATGGAGTCACAAAGCGGTATGTAATAAATTGGGGTTAATGGTAGAAATTTGCCTGGTTTACATAATATTTGACACTAATTTGACAGGTTCACACTGTTTTTTTATTACCAAAAATATCTCCATTATGAATTTATGCCACAAGCTACATGGTTAAAAATAATCAGATGTGCTGTGAGACAAAAAAATACCAGCCTCTGCGCAGAGTGTACTTTACTAGACCTACTAATTTTGACATATTTAGTTTCGATTTATTTGGCAACTAAAAGTGCTTTTAACTTTTTCACGATTAGTGTGCAGTGTGTAGGACGTGACTTCCGAACTACGACTATACAAAAAGCAAAAAACAGTAGATTTGCTTATTACATTGCACCTATCTAATTGTATATGCGGTGTCTTCAAGATAAGTACAATGATTCATGGCAATCCCGCAAACGACAAGAGATGCAACTCGAGATGCGAGGTTGACTAAATTGCGAAAAAGTTCAATTTGGAGGTCAACAGAATGTGGAAATTATGCAGAAACATTTAGATCTCCATTTTTCTTAAATAATTTGAAAACTTGGTAGTCTTCGTAGAAAGATGATATATAATATTTTAAAAAGTCCATTTTATAAAGAGTTAAGATGAATTTGCCAGATTTTTCACATCGCCTACCTATGGATGTATTATTTATATGCCTACACCCATAAATGGAGTCGGGATATAATTCAACCGGATAAGCGATAATTTAGCAGTAAGTATGAATTTATCTATCATTGTCATGGTCATATCTGTGAATATATAAATAAAAAATATTCGAAAGTGGAGCAAAAACTGTAAAAAAAATTATGTAGGGTGTCCGTGTTATATGCCTTACATTTAATTATTAGAAATTTGCGCGAAAATTTACTCAAAATAGCGCGATTTTTTTAATTATAGTGATACAAGAATAGAAAAGCCTTCCTTAGAAAGTCTTCCGAGCAATGCCAGCTTTATGGAGCAGGGTAAGGTTGAGAGACGGTTCAAGGCAGCGAACCAGTTAGGGCGGCGGACTGTTCTGGTCGGTCGTGGTTCCAAGAAGAAACTTTAATTTAAAGAAAAAAAAATTATTTTGCACCACATTGAGAAACGCCCTGTATACCAAATTTTGCCCATTATGGATGGAGTTTTATCTTGGTTTCGTATTTCATCCCCAAACACCAAAGGTTTCTATTTTACTAAAATGGACCTTAGAGTTTCTGGGACACTACTCAATCCCTCTCTCAATCCTAAAACTTGCAATTTTTTATTTCCTATCGTACAGAGCCGGTAGTGTAACACATGCTATACATTGAAATTAAAAGGCGATTAAAAATTTTATAAATAAAGCTTTGTGTAGCCGTCAAAGAAGACTCACACGTAACAGACAAACTGATAAAAGTTTAAACCAAATAGCGTTCAAATTAAATCTCAATTAACATTTAACCCCAACTTTCTACCTCTATCAGCAATCTTGATATGAGTGATGATTAAACTTTTGTTACAATCGCATGAATGGATTTTAAATGCTCGCAATTTTTAACTTCCCAGCCTGAGAAGAACAAGTGTTTGCCTCTGCATTAACCCAAATCATCATTAGATTCTCATCAACGCGTGAGTGCAATTATTAACGTGAATATACGTATACGTACCTAAATTATATGCAAGCGTTTAGGAAAAATTTACATATACATAATAATCAATTTTACATCAATCATGTAAACATGAACTTTTGTGTTCATGCAGAAAACACAATTTAGCATTAGTATAACAGTTACCAGTTTTAATATGGTCGTTTCGTTATTGTTATATGAGCATGTTTAACTTCATTAACGTTTTCATTATATTTTATTACCAACCTTGTTATCAACATTAGAACCACTATTATCCCTAAACCAGAATTCCACAACAAAATGATCAACATGTTGAAGAATGAAGAGAATGATCATGTTTGTACGTCTCTACTAATTCCAATTTGCAATAAGCTTATCTTGTGTCAGTAGAGCCTCATCATCAATTCTTATTTGCATGTCAGTCTTCGCCATCGTTATTACGGATCTGGTTTATTCAGCATTATCTAATTAGATTTGTTTATCTTTGATCAATGATCTTCTGGAAGAACCAGTATTTATCGAATATTTAATGATAATCTGCTAATAATTATTAACGATATACTATTTTTTCCGTTGGAATGGTAAATGCAAGGTAGATATTACTTTTGTAATTTAATAATTATAATAATAATTTAAGTTTTTATAAGTGAAGGGAAAAAGATTTACGGGAGGAAAACCATGTTAATTGTTTTACCTTCTTATGTATATTGAGAAGTTTTTCACTTATATGTTCATAACTCGTTCATTATGAAACAATTGATAATTCTGACATTTCCTAAGAGTGGTCCTACATATATGAACATGAAACAATTAAGACGTTTTGAAAATTTCACTAATAATATAAGTGGTGTCGAAATTATTTACGGAAGTCATTCCTTAGAAACGTTTCTCTCTGAGCCGCGGCTCTTGAAATTTCTAAACATATTCTATTCTTAACGAGATTTGGGGACATAACTTTTTTTTCACCACTTTCCAAATTTATCTTCAAATAAAAAGTATGAATTATATCAATAAGGTCACACTGCTCGGATATCTCGGCAACCTTAAAAGGTACAAAAGCAGTTGGAGAAAAATTGCGATATGCAGTGATCATATATGTACATACATTATCGCGGATATGCAGAGTAACTTATAATTTTTTTTTCTATAACAACATGAATTTAATATAATCTATTACATTACATAATTATTGATTTAAATTAAAAATAAATATATTATTGTTGAGATTTATTTTCTAAACGTTTTTAAACTGTAAATAAAACAATATTCTGAAACATATGGGTCAAAAGTAGAGGAACTAAATACATTTTTTATATTTTCACTCACAATTAAATATTTTATTTAGTATCTAGTACACCCCTTATTTTTAATTGCTTCTCAACATATGCTGTTCATAGACTTTAATAACCTTTAAATATAATTTTGAGATATTGAGTTCTAAGTATTTCGAATTTCTTTGAACAAATCCGCTATATTTATTTTGTTTTTTTCTCATGAATTCCTCTGTCATTTTCATCCCAAAAGTTCTTTATGGGATTCAAATCGGAGCTTTAATCCGGAAAAATCAGCGCATCAACGTTATGTAGGGTTAACCACTCTTTAATTAACTTCGAGGAATGCTTCGGGTTGTTGTCGTATTGGAACGTCCACCAATGACTCATATTTTCTACTGCTCAAGTCAGCATGTGATTTTTTAGAAAATTTTTACAAACAAATCGATCCATAATACGATCAATTTTTATTAAGGGATCTATGCCACACCCTTCGAAATATTTCCAAACTATAATATCATTAAATGGTCTTTTGACCCAACAAATTTTGCCTAAATTGAATAGTTTAAGTCGCCTTTCATCTGAGAAGAGAACAGTGTTTCATTTTTCATATGACTAATTCACATGCTCTTTTGCAAAACGCAATCTAGCCTTTCTATTTTTCTTTAAGATGAAAAGCTTCTTTGCCGATTTTCCCCCATGTGAACTAGCGCTTCTCAATCTTTGTTTTATGGTACTCACTGAGTAACACAAAACACATAAATAACTCTTGTTGTATGCGGCTTGCTCTCTTGAAAGGATTCTGGATGGATAACTTGTGTTTATTACTTTATTAGTTTTTCGTTCTCGGCCACACTTAGGAAGTCCATCTAAAGTTCCTTTATTTTAAAAATAAGAAATCATCCTTGATATTATTGATTTATTTAAAGTGATTTCTTTTACAATTTTACGCTGCTCTTCAGTACTTTCAAATTTTACTAAGATTTTTTCTTTTTACTGATATGATAAATTAACGTCTTTTGGCATTTTGAAATATTTTCGGTTAATACTGCAAGTACCAAAATCGGTACCACACAACGATATAAATAAAAAAAATTGGTTGCTCTATATATGAACCCTATGAAAAAAAAACTGAAAAAACAACATAAAATGTATTGAAAATACTTTTCTACCTTTACAATATTTGGATAGTATACATGGGCGCATTTTAGAATTATAGTCAATTTTAACTATACATATTTATAGATTTTTTACAGAATATTTTTTCATTGTATCGTTTTAAGTTTTACCAAGATCTACCGAAAGTTATGAGATATGTGGATATTTAAATTTTTTAGGCATTTGTGCAGTTACTCTCCAGTTAAATAAATAACTCTTCAAGTAATCTATTCATGGTTTTGATCTGCACATTTATAATTATTTATCTAATAAGTGGGTAATGTAAGGTTTTATGGTACGGATGATTTTATGGCCGAGTGAGCTTGCGAGCGAGTTGAATAAAACCTCGTTACATAGGCGTTACATATAACGTTTTATGTTCGATTTCATGTTAATTTGCTAATAATTTAAATTTTATGTCAACATTAAAATACCTCTGAAATCTCAATCACTTGTTAACAGAAATTTAATCGGTCACTGTCAGTTCTATATTAAACACATTACTTCTGGTTTAGTGTACTAGGACCATAAAGAATCAGTTTATGGTCGCACAACAATATCATAAAGGACTTTTTACATTGTCGAATCGGATATAAAATATCTATCTCTATTAGCACTTATTCGAGATGACAGGTGCATTTTTCATTAATTCCTGGTAAAAAATCGCCTTATTTGTTAGAATATACTTTGCTGACACGTTAACGGCAATACATTCTATTGTGTATGTGTGTATATCACGAAATTCATTATGTAAAGTTCTAATACCGGATGTATTTCTCATCAATCGAACTCTGGGGAAAAATTATAATTTCCATATTCTAGAGCTTTAAAAGGTGCAACGAGGAATGATTTTGTATTTCGATATCTTGTAAGGTTTCTGAGGATCATCTTAAATTGAATACTCGGTATACGGCAATCGATATCATGGCTAATTTGATGCCACTCCATGTGAATTTTTTTTTAATAATTGAAAAATGTATAATTAAGAAATTGTGATCGCAGTTTGGTCAAAAATGGGGTCGACAATAACAAATCTACAGTTCTGGCCGTTGTCCATGCATCTCTTGCATTCGAGGTCATCTTCACGATCTGGATTTTACCTTACAGGGTTGACTTATTCACTTACATACTTACACGGATAAACTCACACTTACTGAACGCCATTTTTTTTTATTAACATAAATAATAATTAAAATTGTAATTTTAGTAGTAGCGATTGGTCGATATTTGTCTTGCATGCATGAGATGGTATTGAGCATGCATATTACATTTATAGTAATAGTATGACAAAATTCGAAAACCATGAAGCTATGCGAAGTTTCCAACAAAGAAAGGAGGAAACACACAGGAAAAGATAGGTCAAAGATGGATATTATCAGAATTAACGGACTGTTAAGCCGATAATGCATACTATGTTACAAATAATATACTTGTTACGATATGACGGATGCGTTGAATGTCAAATCAGTTTTCCGTCTGATGTATGGCGAGCATGTAGTACGGGTATAATTATCTTGTTTTACGTTAGTTGGCATATTATACTGTATAAAGCCAGCTAGTGTAATTAGGGACACGTCACATATAAGATTGGTTTGATCGTGTGGTTAAGCCGTCGAGTGATGGAAGGTAGAGTGAACACATTTTAGCTCCTTTTCCAACGAAAATGTTAATTTTAATCGGTGTTATATTATTAACGTGTAATTGATGATGGTATCAGTGGATGTTGTGAACTTGTACTTTTTGGAACACTTGCTTGGGAGAGGTGGAGTGAGTGCACCTGTAGATATTGCCTTACAGATAGGCCGGGAATAAAAGCTTCATCAATAACCTTGAGGAGGTAGGTACGCTCTTCTCTAACTTATCATTATTTAAAAATACATATGTTAAAACGAGATAAAAACTCAACTTTAGTTCGCCATAACTCAAAGTTAGAAAAATTTAAATTTGAACTACTTTGTACTGGTTGTATAAAATGCCAGTTTTTTTTATCGATGTCGGGAACATTTTATTCATCTGCTATTCCACTAACATATTTAATGATTTACTTAGTCATTTGTCAGTGTAATTGAATTGTAAATATATGCGTTTTTAACCATCCCTGATATTAAATCGAACTTGTTCTTAGGGCTTCGTTATGTGATTGACAAAACGAAAATGAATAAGGATTTTTTATATACCAATGTGGATTGTAACAATTAAGTAATTGAAAGTCAAAAATATCAGCTACGGTGTATAAATAATGCATTAAAAATTATGTAAGCAGGAATTCCTCATTCTTAAACAGAGTTCAACGTGTATAATACCCATCTCATTAGTTCCTAAACGCACCTATCTATTTCATAGTGTTTATAAATATATATTTGAAACATTTTATTGTATCTTACTTAAACTAATGAAAAGATTAAATCCATCAGTTATGACTATTTTGCATCAATATAACTTAGCACTGGGTGTAAATTGACAAATTTGACGCTGCTGTTGTTTATGGCTTGTATTACTTATAGGTAAATATAACTTATATTCGTTTTGAAATATTAACATGCCTTACTTGAATGTCAAGGCTTCGAAAATGAAATTGAGGTATGTTATGCATAATATTCAAGATATTTCGAGACAAATTAAAAAAATGCAGTGGTATATATAGGGTTATTTACGCTACACAGCACGGAATATTGTGGCCAAAATACCAGGCTTTCAGAAACATTTATTTTTGAGTTATATGTGGGTCTATCATGGCTACTTTTTAAAATTATCTTCATATTATACAATGTGTCTCAAAAGTCTTAAAAGTATTAAAGTTGTACTTTTTTAAATGAAACTCCCTGCATATTATTGCATTTTCGGATGCTCCGATCAAAAGAATGGTCTTAGGGTTTAGAACACCTAAAACTTAACGATTTTTAAATAATTTAAATTTTATCAAAATTTAACGGAACTTTCATGTTTTAATTACTTAAGAAGTATTTAAATTGTGTAAGCGTAATTTGCAGTGAAGTGTAACAATAGATAATATTTTATATCTCAATTATAATCAACTTGTCATCTTGAACAGCCTATTCAAACATTAAAACTAATAAAATAAGAACTTCAGTTGGCTATAACCTGGTTAATTTAAATACAACGCCATATTTATCGACTATATATTTAATTATGAAAAAATAGTAGTTCATAGTAAAAAATGAAGAAATTTTAACAAAACTACATTTGTATATTTTTTTCTTTCATTCTGTAGAGAACAAAAAACCATTCTGTGTTATTCAAAGAATTCTCCATGTAGATATATCAAAGATGAAGCAGACGTTGTAGGCTTCCTGAAGTATCTTCATTTAGAACATGATTGTTTCGGACGTTTATTAATTTAAAAAAATTGTTGACGCATGAGCTGGTATCGCTTTAATGAAACTCACAAAAAATACGTAAAAAACTACTTTCTTTCAGAGAAAAATGCTACAAGGACGAATAGAGTTCCTAACTTTAGGCTTCCAAAAAATATATACATATATTATTTTACTTAATTCTATTTGGACGATTTTTAGTTGAAAATCTCTAAATTGTAAAGCTTCATTAATGATTTTCCCAGGAGGTACATGAAATACTATCCTCTTTTGTAGAATAAATACGTCATACACGTATAGAATTTGGAGTAAATTTTCTAGTAGCCCCAAGGAAACTTCTTTGAGGATTTAGCAAAATTGTTGATTATTACAATCTTGCAGAGGCGCGGTAATGAAATTTCCAGAAAATATATAGAAAATACCATGTTTGAGAAAAAATTTGCCAGACATATAGGAGCTCACTCGCAACTTATACGTACTTCCAAAAGAACCTTTTTTCAGAGCTTGATTTTTTTCGGACGTTTAAAAAAAGGAAAAAAACAGCCTGGTTGTAAATCCATGGGTTATTCCAAAAGAATGGAATGATCTCTTGCTCTTTTAATAAAAAAAAATCGAGTGCACCATTCGATTGGAATCGACTGCAGCTATACTGTATATCGTGAAACCCAGTATTATCTAAAATTATACTGGGTGCCTTATTTAAAATTCGAATTTGCTACATTTTTAGTTTACAGTACGGCAAAATTATGCGATAACTCCTTTAATCCACTTTAACATCCCATACATAATTGAAAATTTAATTTTACTCGGCGCAGGCACAGAAAATATAAGAGAGAACCATCTTACAGGGATACACGGTTGACTAGACAGCGATTAATATTCTCAATTTCTGCTAATAACGATGAGGTAAATTAAGGTACATATTGAAAATTGGTGGGTAGGCAACTGTAGTTAGTATGCAACATATAAGTTGGAAGATATATTTTCCGAATGGTTTATTACAAACCTATTGACACGTTCTCCATACCATTACCTCAAAGGTTCTTAGTCAACAACCTAATTTATCACTTAAGCAGACAGTAGACATCACGTTTAAAAATTTTTCGATAATAAAAATGAAAATTATCATTATCTACCGACAATTTATAGTATAAAAACGGGCATTATGCCTCATGAAATTACTTTCAGAGACGATTACTATTCTATTTAGGTAGCCCATGGACATTTAAGACAATTCGTCTTGAATAAAATATCAACTTTTGTTAAAGGCAGTCCACTGACTAATCCGTTTATGGTTTCTTTTAAATACCCTTCCACGGAAGAGGTTGTAGTGAATGGAAAATCGTCAATATGTACTTTGGTCGTCTGGTGTTTTTGCGAAGGTGTTGTAGTGGATTTATTAAGCCGTAAATTTCCTATTAAGTTGAAAATTGCATTTTATCGAGACTAGCGGTGATGGAAGAAGCAGCATCAAAATATACACAAGAAACCAGTGAAGTGGCAATTTAAAATTATGATAATTTTTGGTAGATATAATACGCGCTAAGGACCCAAAATCATGGGTTATGGCTCGAGATAAGCATCGCACGTATACATAATAAAGGCTCGAACGCCCGTAATTATTTACACATTAGCGGAGTCCGCTGTAATTACGTTTAGGAGTTTTCTGCCCGTTATTAAGTTTAAGTTATGAAATTAATACCTTAATAGCAACGTAATCGGTCGCTGCACTAAAAATGCCATAATTGGCTCTTCAGTTTCCTAACAGCGCCATTAACTGCTAACTTCGTCGAGATAAAACATGCAAAATGTTACCTACAAACTGGGTAATTATGCCCGCAGGTCTTCCCATAATTTGCTTTCAATTAAATGCTCTCTAAAGTGATTCGACCCATCCTAATTGCGAATCCATGCAGAACCGACGATTTTGTTGCCTTTGTATTGAACACATACACGAATGCTCTTGATTAATCATATTGCATAAAGTCGCGCTAACACGGAAAACCTATTCTCACGCCATTCTCGAACTGAAAAATTCGGATACCTTCTTCAAGCCTAGTGAGATCACTATCAGATCTTTTTTGTTCGGGTACTATAAACTGTACATTAAACAATTAGTAACTAAAATTACAACACACTTGGACAGCACCAAAAGACCTTGTATCGTTTTGTGACTCAACAACTACTTCGAGCTTGACCGGGAGTGCGAAACAGATTATACGGTCCAATGGATTCAACAGATACTGTATACTTGGAGTGCGCAGGTGGCTATATCACTTCATGGACTTAACCACTACTTGGGGTGCGAAATAGCTTATTTGGTTGAATAGACTCAATAAATGCATTTGGAGTGCGCAAAAGACTATCAGTTTATAACTACTTGAAGTGTGCAATAGATCTTTAAGGTTAATGGACTCAATACAGGCCCATGGGGTGAGCAAAAGCTGACTCATTAACAGCTTGAAGTAAACAACATATCGTACGGTCCTACAGACCCAACACCTATTTTAACTTATTAAATCACATTCACACTTAAAAAAATAAAACACATGTTTGCGATAACTTTTTTCCTCCTAACAAACAAGTTATTCGCTTTTTTGCCCGTGCTACCCTGAATCCAACAAATCAAATTGCTTGCACACCTTTACGTTCAACTTTCACTTTTTTGATACACCCGAGATATTAGGCACATTTGAATTTTAATATTTTCGTCTGATAGGAATATGGAAATTGAACTCCTGCGCATGAAATTGAACTTGCACAGAAACTTTAAAATTCATTTTAAACATATACAAAACGGTTTTCAAAACGATACTGTTTTTCTTTTTTTTTTAATTTTATTTTAGGTATATGAATAGTCGTGTAATTTTAGTTTTTTATTTAGTAAAAAAAATGTTTATACATAAAAATAATTTCTGGAGTTTGACACAACTTGTCAACTCAATTTTATCGTCTAAAATTTGATATCTACTAACTTTCTAACCTTACTCATTTGTCAAATTCGGCAACTATGACTGTCATGTTATTCATATAAAATTGAAATAACGTATAGATACGTGTATACCATTAGTCGGGTATCCGATTTAGGTTTAATATGTTTTTAAATTTGTTACAGTTAGGATTTAATTTGTAATGGGACACCTACCGGCGTGTTGAAACAACAACAAAAAAATTGAGCTTTGCACACCATCACCTCCCATTAGCCATACTCGAGTGCTTTAATGGCAGTTTAATACACCTGCACCATTTTTTAGTTCCTATTGTATATGGTACGGTTGTTGTCAGCTCGGATCCGACACACTGCCGATAATTATCCGTAATTATATCCCCGACAACAACCACTCTTAAAATGCCACAATTCGACTAATTATTATTTAATTAAAGAGGCCCGTTTATCCTACGTTTATACTGCTATTAGATCGTTAACTGTGGCATTTAGGAAACGGTCGGGTGGTAAGTGGGTTCCTTGGGAGCAAAATGTGATGGGCTAATAATGGATTACAAGTTTGCAACCGTTAATTTCATAATCAAAAAAGGATTCAGTATAAAAAAAATCAGATAGACTTGAATAATTGTGTATACAGGATGGTCAAGTCTCAAGGCAATAAGTTGGCGTTTGGAAAACGTATGTTTGAGTTGCCATAATTTTTGCAAGACCCTGTATAATTTTCATTTTCAAATTGCGGACCAAGTCACCCGACATGTCACTATTTTTGTTCCAAATCAATATCATATATATATATATATATATATATATATTCGCATTAGGATCTTGAACATTAACGAATCCTACTGAATCCTGCGCTGAGAGCCCTGCATATATCTACCTGCTTAAAGGCTTAAACTTTTGTCCAAGAAGCTAATAAACCATGCTTTCACATGCGACTATGCTCTTGGTAGGTGACAAGTTAAGCCCTATATGAAGAAATTGTTGCGTATAGGGCGAAAGGGGCATCAACGTGGCGCCAGGACAGATCATTGATGGCAATCTCAAGGAGTAACCCCCCACACACACCGGGACGTCGTAGGTGAGTGGCTCAAGAAAACGTATTCTCACCAACAAGGACTGTTTGCCGACAAACATTGTAGTAAAACAGCAATTCTACACTGCAATTGTTAAGGTGATTGAATTTTAGCATAGGCAAGAGAGTCTCATGTAATATGCGATCAAAAGTCTCAGTTAGATCCCAAATTGTTGCAGTCATGTACTTGCAATCCTCAAAGTCCACATAATGCCCAATACAATATATGAAATTTTTGTTGTCATATGACGATTTCTAGGAAAACCGAACTTGTAGTGGTGAATTTACTTTTCGCCTAGAGAATCAGGGAGATTTATGTCATATGGACAACAGTTGCAACCAAGTTTTTTGTATGAAAATTGGGCGATCGTAGGAAATGGAAGCCTATAAACATCCTCAATTAAGAGGCGTTACGATAACCCTATCTTGCCACTATGCAATTAAATTAACATATTTTTTAACTATATGGCATAATTAAGACGAAAATGTTGGGCTAAAGTGAGCCGCTCTGGTATGCTAATTAACACGTTAACGTTATCGTACCAATTCGTTAGGAATTAGAGGAAAATTATGCTAAATAGCGTACACTCGTGACTGTAATGGGGATATATTTATTCATTCTTCGAAGGGCATGGTTTTTCAAGATATTCTGATATAACTTCTTATTTTTAGAATGAATAGTGATTTGGACCGTGAATTCATGAGCGACCACGCATAAGCTTTGCAACTCTCGTTCAAGAAACAAATTAAATTTTAAGCTTAAGAAATGATTGTTTCAAAATATCCGCGTTTACTACTAGATTTGAGTTGTAGTACACTTCAGCTTTCATGCATAGAAACCTACAGTGTGTCATAGGGTTTTGATAATTTTTTGATCAGGAAATGAAAATGGCCTGTAATCCTCGCAGTATCAAGGTTTTTTTTCATTGGTAGATGTTTCGTTCTGGCGCATTTTAGAAATTTAAAGGTCTATGTATCCCTTAACTTGCAGATTTGTTGCAGTACTTTCCAGACAGTTCTTCATATGAGGATAGAAAAAAAAATCTGATAGTTAGATAACTAGAATTTCTTTCTGCAGTTGGTTAAATCGTCAATTCCACCCAAATCAAATCGTGAACCGTTTTAATAATATATGAGGAAGTTTCCGCGTTATTAGCACAAATATCTCTTATGATTATAAATTCTTAGTTTTTTCACGTTAGACTTAACTAAAACATTTGCAATTGAAAGTAATTCCCTGAATGGGATTTAGCGCGGGCCTTAATATGGGCGAAAAAGGTAAACCGTCGGCTTTTTCATCACATGGGCGTTAACCAACGACTAAAATAATGAAATTCGACAGTCAACACCTTCTTTGGACACATTCCAGATGTCTGATATACTATTTATAACCGTGATGAAAATGTTACCACAGTCGCCTTAAATAACTATGCTAATACCTTCAAAAGGTTGCATTTTTTATCGGTCCTCATGGGCTTTAGTTCCAATTTTAAAGATGCTACAACATGCTAACATTCTTATAAATGATACGATAGAAAACTTGGCAATTTCTCAAATAACCGTTAACTTGAATGTGTACAAATACTCAAGAATTTTTACATGACGACCACAAAACCACATTAAATGTGTATATCTACACCAAATAATGTGTTTTATACCCACCAATTTGCTGGTAACATAAATGGTCTCCAATTTGTATCACTTTGTGTACAAAAGGCACTTTACATACAAAGAATGCGGTTAGGTAACTCGCTTAAATGTGAGAACGGGGATTATATGTACGTATGTCTGAAATTTTTTAGCTCAATTAAGTACCTACTGGTACGATTGTTCAATTAAGCCCTGCAACAACATAAACAAACTTACTTTAGCTCAAAAACAACCTCGATAACCGGCGTTATTATTATTTTGTAGACCCATTTCAACAGCTACAGCAGGACCACTTTTTTCAGTGGCTTAACAACGCATAAATCATCTTCCAAATATCTCGTAAATATTTATTCAAAATCAGCGTTGTTAATGTGCTTTTTTAAGGCCCGCCTAGACGATTAAGCACAAAAAGTCGGCTTTAAGAAAACAAATTAAGAGTCGAGTGGACTTCCCACACTCAGCCTCGCACAATACCATAAAACATTTACAATAAGAACTGAATGCCAGTGGCTATTACTCGTTAGATTTGATCGTTTGTACATGTATTTATTGAGTTCATTAATGTTAATTGCGTTATTGATGGTATTTTTTTGTTGTATGGTGCTTCTTGATCATCCTTAGGTTATATTGCTGTTGTTGGAAAGGAGGAAATATTGGCTTGTAGCTTAAGTGAAGGTTTGCTCTTTCAGCAGGCTCAATAAGCTAAAATGAATATCACCAAAATGCACATATATGTATATGAACAGGGTGTACATGTAAAGATATCCGGAAAATACTGATAATAGCTATTTTTTTTTGTCTTAAATTACATAGAAACATGAAAATGGAGAACGCTTTTTTAAGGCACTTTTTCCCCACGCTACAAAATGAAAATAGTTTTTCGGAAATACCACGTTCCGATTTTTAAATACCATCATCAATTTTCTTTACAAGAACAGGTCTTACTGGTTTTTTTTTACGAATTCGACTAGACATCAATAATTGAAAAACAACCATGTGTCACACTGGCCGATTTACAACGTCTAAATTAAAAATACTCATTGCTAGGAGAAACATTATCTCATTTTCACATACTACATTAGTGCGTTATACTTACTCCATTTTAATAGTGGAAATTGAAAACCCTCATATCAAAATGCATAGATCAACAAATGTCAGATATTGATCACGTAATGTGACCATTTTACTCAAAAAACATTTAACTTTTTCATATTTGTATTTATTTTTGTTATTTGTATATATTCATTTCAGAAATTAAAAAGAAGTGTTTTCTTGAATTATGTTATCATTTCTATTAGTTTTAACAGCAGTATCGTTAGCCTTTATAAAAATAATTTGCAAATGCTCTTTGAATGTATGGACAACCAGAATGTTTAAAATATATTTTCAAAATCCTGACAATTAATATTTTTGATCTAGATGTCGCAAATCGTAAGTGTGACACATGGTTGTTTTTCAATTATCGAACACTAGCCGAATTCATAAAAAACGGTTAGGTCGATATTTGGAAAAAAAAGGTGGTAATAATATTGAAAAACCAGATCGTCAAATCTCCAAAAAATTATTTCCATATTGCAGTGCGGGAAAAAGTGCCTTAAGAAAGTGTTGTTCATTTTTATGTTTCAATGTCATTTAAGGTAGAAAAAAATAAAAGGAAAATAGGAATTATTGTTTTTCGTGATATGTCCAGAAGTAATAATTTTTTTTTAATTAAAAAGGTAAAGTACACGTCTCACAAAGACACAACTTGCCTCCATTTCAACCACCCCCTATCTCTTACGGTTTCCGAGATCCCCATATTGAGGATCGAATATGGGACATCCTGTAATTCAGTTTCTCAGGCACTATATCTGGGAAAGCTTACGAAAAGGATTATTGACTAAACGAGACACAGCTATTTACCTATCAAGCGCGGAAAGTGATACTTTACCATCAAGGGCGGAAATCGATACCGCACGACGATTGCAGTTGATCACACGCTGTGAAGTGTTTTGTTAACGGATAGCTGAATAATGGAGATTAGATGAAGTATTGGTATTTGGCATAATCAGGCCAGTCTCCGATTGAACCGAGTGGTTTTACAGTTTATGAAAGAGAAAATAAAGAAAGAAACCTATGATATATAAATCCTTCAGCGGGCTTCCTACTAGTCTCTATAGAGTAAGACTTCTGTGAAGGATGTGTATGCCTCAATGGCCCGTGGAAAAAAGTCAGAATGACCCCTCTTTAGAACAATTTACTCACTCAGTAAAATTCGGCTGAAAATTCACAGGCTCATAACTGTTTATGAACTCCAAAAACCCAGAGCTGAGAGTGCATCAACTATAGTTTAAATCATTGATTAACTGAAGTCAAATATTATGAAAGACATCTTGACAAACGTCATATTGGTTGGATTCTCGGGACAGCGTAGTGCCGACTTCGAGTGACACAGCGTATTACACAGTAAAGGTGGAAATTTGAGTTTTAAAATTTTACAAGATCAGAATAACTTATCAAATTAAACAGGCAAACGAAATGAATTGCGCGAAATCAATGTTGATCGCTCCTTCGCTGCAAACCCCTGAATGCACCCACCGACACCATGGAGTGTTAACGGTTAAATATGGTGCGGACTCTGTCCTTCAAGTTAAAGGTAAGTTTAATAGTAATTAATGTTATTACTAAAATAAAATTTTCCTTCATAAACTGGTTTACAATGGTTTCCGAGATACGGCATAAAGATGATTGACACCATCAACGACATGACTTAGTAATTTCAAAAGAGTCAGTGAAGAGTAGTAACAATTTCGCAGTAACGCCCTACCAACTTAAAACTTGCAAACAATAGGTGGATAAAAAACGGATCGCACACACTCACACAAAACCTCTCTCTTACTTTTTGAATGTCATATTCACGGTCTGGCGAGCTGGTAACAAACGGCCCTTTTTTAAGGGGCGTGAAACTAGATTAAGGGCATTGTTAGAGCCTATTATTAAATTAATTCGAGAGTCAATCATAAGCCAGTTAGGGCTCCGAGCCAACGCTAAAGAATAGATTAACGATAAAATCTAACGAGCAGCCGTCACCATTTGATTTTTATTGTGTATCTTATTGACTTTGTATTGTGTTGGGTTAGCTGGCGTGGGTTGATTTCCTAATTCGTTTTCTTATGCATTGATATTTTCTTAATTGATCTTTAAAGGAATGGCGTACGGTAGCTTATGGTTGATGTAATTAATTTACTTATATAGCTTACCGGACAATGGTGACACTACTTAGTAGGTAGTTGTAATCTGTTCCGCTACATAGACGGAGATACGTAGGTTATCACTATTGGTCACGAACAAAAAATGGTGCATATTTCGTCTACTTCTATTCTTATTTTTGCGCACCACAGTAAAAATAATGATTAAAGCCACGCTACAAAAATTATTTACTTATTACTGGGTTGCTGAATAATATTAAGTAATTAATGTAATTAGTTAATAATTATTAATCGTCACATATTAATAATTAATACATATGATTAATAACTAATATTTAGAAAAATGATTTGGAACAAATGGATACAATTTGTTTTACAGCAACTTAAACGTACATAACGACTGGATTTTCACTGTTAAAATACAGGGCGTTTCTTAGCGAATGATAAAAAATTTAATAGGTGAATCATAACCTTATTTTAAGATAATGGTTTCATATAAAGACGTGTCTTAAATTACCTCCATTTTGATTTACAGAATGTTGAAATTTCATTTCATTTTTTCATCTTCATTTATTACTCTGTTATTTGTAAAG
The DNA here is from genome assembly GCF_040115645.1 of Euwallacea fornicatus. NCBI lineage: Eukaryota > Metazoa > Arthropoda > Insecta > Coleoptera > Curculionidae > Euwallacea > Euwallacea fornicatus. Next base: position 2,834,997 of record NC_089570.1, read on the forward strand.
ATATTTAAGTAAAAATTGGTAGTAACAATAATTTTACCATTAAAAACAAACTGTAATAACAATTATTTTAAACACTCTACTAAAATACTCTACTTCTTTCGTAATCCCATTCAATATTTTACATCAGAACTTTTTTTTATGACAATTTTAGATTTTACTCATTGACTTCATTTAATCCTGTACGTCTTTTATTAATTATTTTGCCTCCTCAGTTTTTTTTATTCAGAATAATAGTTTTAAATAAATTTGCAAAAATATGTAACCATATTAACCCCGATTGACATACGAATATGATAAAACTTTAATAAAATTCTTCAATCTTGTTCTCCTCGGTTACCTGACCTAAATACTTTAGATTTTTTTGCGTGAGGACATATAAAAACTTCAGTATATTCCATACCAGTAAACACTGAACAGTTAAAGAATAGAATTGTAAATTCTTGTGAAATTATTAGAAACACACCCGGAATTTTTTATAAGTTCGGCAATCCATCAGACTCCATGAGACGGTGGAATCTTGTATTTTAGTAGGAAGGGGAAATTTTCAGTAATTACTTTGATTATAATCCAAATTAGTAATTTCCATTTTTGCAAATATTTCTTAACTTGTTGTTCTTAAGATAAAAACTGAAGAGGTACAAAAAATAATAAAAGGCAAAAGGTATCAAATGAAGTTGATGAATAAAATCTAAAACTGTCGTAAAAAAATTCTGATATAAAATATTAAGAGCGACCACGAAAAAAGTAACGTTCTGCGGAGTATTTTAAATAATTGTTATTTCAGTTTGTTTGTAATACTAAACGTTACAAATAACAGAAAAACTAATGAAAATTAAAAAAAAGAAACTTAAACATCCTAGAAATCAAAATGAAAGCATTTTAAGACATATCTTTATATGAAGTTTTTATCATAAAATAATCTCGTGATTCACCCATTTTATTTTTTACCACCCAATAAAAAACACCCTGTACAATTGATTTTCATAATGTTAGAGAGTACGATACACATTTATTTAATAAACACTTATTTAGCAAAATGCGGGTATACAATGGTTATCTGTAGCCCATTTCATCAAATTCGTTAGTCAGAAAATTCCTCATATAAGGTACAGGGTGTAGTTTTTAACTCATTGCTTTATAGCTGTCGCCGAACTGGCTATACGCGCAGCCAGCTACCAAATTGTCTGTAGGACAGGTTCCTCGCGTAGTATGTTCCGAAAACTGTTCAAGAAATAGAAAATTTTCCGAAAGTGAAAATGATCGGTGTTCAGACTAGCGAAACTTCTCCTTGGGATTAAAAAGTTATGGACAAAAATGCCCGCCGATTTGGAAGTGTTCAGGAAAAAACCGTTAAGGGAAAGTTTATTGTTTCAATGGAAGATGTAAGTCCTGGATGTTTCCATTGAGGCCCCGCAAGGTTATTGTCGAGGATATTTACATTTTAAGTTCACTCAAATTTGAATTGGATATTATTACCAGGAGATAATTGAAGAGGAAATTCACCGAACCGAAAAATAACTGCTTCTCATGTAGTCAAAAAAATGTGACCCCATTTCAAAGAAAAATAACCTTTTCTCAGTCTGACAACGCCAACAAACGACTCGGGCGTCGACATAACTAAAACACGTGCTACAATTTAACACCGCGGTCTGGCAAATTTGTCTTGCCGTTTAATATATACGCGCCTTAACCAAACACATATGGCACGACCGACGCGACGGCCAATAAAACAGCTCGGCCCACGTAAGCTCCGTACACAATAGAGCTGTGTTGCGATTTCACAAGTCAATTAGCGCGTTGCGTGCTTGCGCATCATTAGCCAGCGATCGTTACGATATACTGAGGTGAAGTTAGCTGTGCTCTCTCGTCCGCTCGATAAGTGTTCATTATGTGGAAAACGGACCTGGCAGCTTATTTCCGAGACTCGGAACCTTATTATTATTGTATTAACTGCAAATTGAGGTTTGGTACTTACTTCTCAAAAATTGCACGCTGCGCAAAACCTGTATGGGTTTAGGTAATCATTGATATTTCCAATTCATTATAGGAGCAAGGTTGGGTCAATATTGGGTGCTAATGGGTCGTAATTGCACTTGTTACCTTAATCATAAACGTTGTCTGCACAGTACTAATACCAAACCAATCTGCGCGTCACGGACCAATATTGTGACAGTGATAGTAGCTTAACATGAGTAAAATAAGAAATTATACAATATATCAAATATAATTAGGCGTGTACTAAATTTATAACCTCACTCATGTATTGCATTTGACTATTATGTATGTCCATTAACAATACTCGGGTCAACCAAAAACGTCTACTTTCCATGACGAGCTGAGATTTTCAATGCGTCGAAGAAGTTCGGTACCAGCAGCAATGTGTGGAAAACCGCGCAATAATATTTGGACCCGGAAGACGAAACGACATTAGAGAATAGAGTGAAGTTTCTCACAACTTCCCGATATTAAAAATTACTACTGCTTTCGCAATGAAAACAAGTTCCAGCTTACCGCTTTTTCCGCTACACACTTAGCGGCAGTGAACACTTCAGGCCATTTTCCGTCGTTAATGAACGTTGAATTTCGTGCTCGGTTTATGTTCCCGTTAACAAGGGACGGCCGTGTTCCCATGTGTAATTTCCGGATATTTAACTTTAGATCTATTTGTTTTTTTTAAGGAAACCAGGGACTCACTGTTACAGTGATACGGACAAACCTGTGTTCCCACATGGGTGTCCCGATCATTCACTTTCACCGGGCGGCAGTCGGTCGAGTCAGACTCCTCCAAAATATAGATTTTTTTACCACGTTGAATGTATATTAATTTATTTTTCCTTACGTGTCGATTTTTTTTTCAAAAACGTTCCTCTCTTTTTTAATTTTCATTACTGGTTTTTTAACTCGAAGTCCAACCCGAACTCGAGACACGTCCGGGTAGGGTGTAGGATTATAGTGGTAGTGCATCGAAATTGTAATTTAATGCACGACAAAATTGCCTTGAATTCTACAATGTATCTGGTCTTTTCAGGTCCTGACATACCCGGGTTTTTGCTGCAGCCGTTTAGAAAACCAAAACGAATACGAACTGCCTTCAGTCCTTCACAGTTGCTGAAACTGGAACACGCGTTCGAAAAGAATCACTATGTTGTGGGTGCTGAAAGGAAGCAGCTGGCGCAATCTCTTTCGCTTACGGAAACTCAGGTAAATCTCATAACTACAGATACTGTAGCATGTAGAAATGAGGAAATGAGATGTCCACAGATACTCACCAACAGAATACTTCAGACATTTTTCAAATAGCACAGGATGCGTGGGGGATGTGCGTCCAACAAAACTTTTTCGACCTCCTACGAAGATATCACTTCCCGCATTTGTACGGTAAACACTTATAGCTCTTGGGTAAATTTTATGTCATAGAATGCATGAAATAAATGACTTCACAGACACATATTCAATTCACGCGCTAATAGTAGATTTTATTAGTCAGTCATCAGCATTCATGCTGCAAATAGTTGTAGGAAATAAATATCTCGGCTTCTCCACCATCAGCGAATTCTAGTCTCGACATAAAAAAAAGTTCATTTCACACCTTAGCTGCATAAATAACTGTTCTACAACATAAATCTAGGAAAAAGCGTTAAACTTTCTTTGACTTCAGTTGGAGAATAATGAGTTCAATTGAGTCCATACGTACCACGTCGTACCAAAATTTACCACTTTTCTACCTGTTAAAGATGATAGTGGACCGATACGTTAATACCATAATAATAACATAATGAGGGTTTTCCTTGTCGAGTTGATCTGATCGGTTTTCGGAAGAGGCAGATGTTTCATATATAACTGCACAATACACTCACTTGGCAGCTCATGCTCAGTACTGCTGAGAGATATATTCCAATTATAAGGAGCAACAAAAAATCAAGGTTGTAAAAAACTAAAGTAAAATTACCCTAAAGAAATGAGACCAAACTGCTCATTATCATATGATACTTCATTCCAGATAATAGCCTCGATAAGTATCTCGCGTCTACCACCTCAAGACGTAAATTTGTCCTGTTTGCTCACATCTGCATCGATCTCGGTGATTTTTAGCAATAAACCGTCTAATATTACTGTTATTTAGTCCCGACAACGACATTATAAATTAATTTAACAGAAGAACGGAATGCGAAAGGCAAACCATCCGATCCGAGAGAGCCAAAGGTAGAATTAACCCGTAGCTCGAATTGAAACACGCCCTAGGCCTCAAAGCAATTTGAGGCAATTTATTAGTCTAAACCAGAGGCAGAACGTGTTATTAAATTTTTAATTTTGATCACTTTACGTTATCAATAATATTAATTAAGAGTCTGAGAATAATAGCTTATGAAAAAACGCGTATCCCTCTCGATGGATATCGTCGAGTGGGTTGTGCCCCCGGCTTTGGATACAAACCAGTACGTTGATGGTGCAGATAATGCAAGTGCAGTTCACCCATTATGCACAAGATGCTTAAACAAATTATTTCAATGCAGTTTAGCCGAGTGGAAAATTAATACGTCTCGGGAATTTTTGCCTCTGCGGCGCAGTATTTACTGAAGCTAAACCACCTAATTTGTTTACTTGTTGCGTTATATCAACTTCCTCGTTGAGGCTATCATTTTTCAATTCGTACGTACATATTTGCATACTGCATAAGACCGCTAGGAGTGAAATTTACACGACAAAAAACCTTTTAAGAACAATTATTCCGGAAGGCTCAGCGATTATGAATGGTGGAGTAAGGAGGTATTCAAATAAAAGGGATATACCATAAATACAGAACAGGCTCACAGCATCTGTAACTGTACTTAACGCACAAAATGACTGTTGAAAACTGTTTTACACTTGTTAAAACAACTTATCATTGATTTGTACATTGATCGACGATCTGGTAATAGTACTGAAACGGAACGTCGAAGCGCTGTAATTAGCCCTCTAGTGCCCTTTTGTCGCTCCCCAATCCACCCGATTTGATTCCATGCGGACTCTAATCCCCCCCGTACTCGGTCACCAGCGCTTCCCGTGATTTTATTGAATATCATCACTACCTCGTTGACACCGCACGCCTGCGCGCTGAATTCTTCATTATCCAAAAACCGTATGGCAGGAAACGCCAGACATTTTCTTCTAGTGATCTCTCAGACGTGTCGTGCCTTTGTAACCGGAAACGCCGATTTGACCCGTCCCACCACCCGAGGTGGGGCTGTTCTGGCTCATAAGGGTATCGCAAATGTGGTCGGTCGGTTCTTGTCTTATCGGGCACTATGCCAAAGAAGAGCTGCCCATTTTTTTCCATGTTTTCATTATGAAAGGGGTGTTATAGTCGTTGGTCTGAAGGATTTGGCGACTGTGGTCGTAGTGACGCTTGAGATCAATGATGATTGAGGGTCTTACACCAACTCCTTGAACATCGCAACGTTGGACTCACCCATCGCCCATTTCTTAGTTCAATTGATCATCACTTTTCGAACTAGATTATTGGCGTATTAGTCTTTAGCAGTTTTAGTTCTACCAGAAAAATCGTACGACACTAGTCTTTCGGAGAATAAAAATGGTTTAGAATTCCCTATTCTGTCGTTAAGAAGGGAAGTTTTATTTGGGGTTTTTTAAGGTTGGCAATTCAAGAGCAGCTTCCCAATTCATCTCCGATGCTAATTAACCCGATAACATTTCCTCGTCGCATATAATAATGGTTTGAAAAGGACCATTACCTAAAGGCAATAATAGTGAGAGCACACAATAAATTAGAAATTCAATTCGGCGTATCCAGACCGCTAGCTTAGATCAACGGCAGATGTGCCATCAGCTAAATGTAAACCAAACACTACGTTACATTACGTTCCAACATGGCGTCGAACATTCGCCAATGAGGATCATCCGCGGCTCCATTGTTGTTCCCGAAGCGAAAGGTGTGCAGAGGGTTGAAGGGGGCCCGTTGCTCCCTTTTTCGCTGCGCTAATATACCCGGCGTAAGTTGATCGCTTAGGAGTTGCGATGCGCGCGCGCACCCCTATTATCGACCGAACGAGACCCGGGGGATTTGCCAGGATAATAGAGCATGATTGGGCGAATTATTTGAACAATTGTCTCCCTAAATATCCCCTCATTTTACGACAACCACGGAGATTTGCTTTATTTTATTTCGTGGGGTAGTGCTGAAGTTTATTTAAACGCTGTTTAATGGTTTGCTGCATTGGAAAGTATGTGGTTTGGCGACAATGAGAAACTAAAACAGTACATGCAAAGTTGCGTCAGTTTTCACCATATCTTTTTCATCTAGGCGAATTTTTCATTGGTTTCTTGTGTAGTAAATTCAAAACAACACTTAATACTACGCTGTAGTATTGCATTATTGATTTCTTTGAGTTTTGGTTATGTGTAATACAGCTTTAAAAAAACAATTTCAGGCTCCGCTCTATACCTTTATGCTTAGAATGTCTTTTTTTCTTATTTTGGTTCTTAAATTTGTGATGATCTCCTTTCGCAACTCATTACCATCGGCAGGTGCGAAATTGATAAATGAGGGATTTTATAGTTCTCTGTAAATAATAATCCAGTAGGAAAAGGTCTGGTAGACGTTCAGGCGAATGAATGTTTTTATCGTCTCAAATAACTACCGGAAAACATTTCTGACAAATCATCGGCTCCTCCTTAACCGAGCAAAATCTGATCCATGAATACGTCTTTTAGGCTTAGAAATGCAGCAAACTCGGTTAAATTCCTAGGAAAGCATAGGAAGTCATTTTGAGTCAGTTGATTGTTCAGGTCAGGGTTATCCAAAAAGAGCATTTGGATATAAATATAATTCCACAGTAACTTGCCTATTTCGATGCGAAGCGTAACAAATTTGTAGCATATCTCTTTGGTTTTTTTCATTTGAAAAAAGGATTTTGTTAATAAATTTGTGTTTAAATGCAACTGTTATAAGGTAAGGAAAAAAAATTCAGCTTTCTTCGAATACTTCTGGAAGTCGTCGAAATTTTTTAAAGTTTCAAATCAAAAAAAATATTTTAATCTTTACCGCAACTTAACCGACGTTACATCTTTTATAATTTATAGAAATAATCCCTCTGTAACTAATCGGAAACATCATTTATATCTATTTTTACACAACCAAAAGAGACAGAAAACGATTCTCTGCTCGCTTTCAAATCATAGTCACGCTTTTGGCGACGTTTTGGAAAAATGAAATATTTATTTTTGGGTATAGCCAAAAATGGTTTTTGCTCATGTTTCATAATGTCAAATTATTTTTTCCATTACTTTAATTTAGTAAAAATCTTTTATCATGATTCGCTATTTATTTTATCAAAGTGCAGTATTTTTTTATGTTAACCCACTACCGCTACATATATTTTCATCACGTTTTTATGTTTTTTTAGAATTTACAGAATACATAAGTAAAAATTCCGGCAGACTCCATTTTTGCTAGTAAATGCGTATACTGTATTACTACTTTAGAAGGCACAACAACTGTTACCCATATAGATATAACTGTTCTTGAATGATTAGAGAGTATTGCGAAGAAAGGTAGCGGCAAAGGTATTAATAATAGGCTTCAAAGTGGTCGTGACGTTACATGCAGAAAAAATACTTAGTAATTATGCATTACATATTGCTTGCATTGACATGAACTGTGAAATAACTTGTTAAATATAATATGAGGGTGGCGTTTCAACAGTACCCGCAATACTATATTTCCGGGAATGAGGAATAAATTAACCACAATAATTTTGAGAAAGTGGGAAACACTCGGAAATTATTTTGACAAATATTGGTTATTTACTTGGCCCGCTATGAATTGAAAGTCCAACTGAAGTTGGGCGATTTTATACAAGGGAAACAATTGGGCTTTATTAAAGCTAATAAATAGATTCCTCCTTTATAATCATGGGAACCAGACAGTTGCTCCTTTTTATAGCTCACCAACAATTTCGCCACATTAAAAATTCTCAACATGACAAAGAAGTTGGACTACTTACTAATTCCGCAGCCATAGACATTCTGAGAAATTAGAGAAAAAACCATCCAATTAGGTGTTGTTTTATTCAAAGGAGGTTGTAGGAGTGTCGGTGCTGCTGCAGAGAAAAATATGGCTGACAAATGCGAGACAATAAAAAGGCAAACTTACTAGCGATTAATAATTTATAGTTTAGAACGATTGAAAACGAGCCATTAATGGTGGCCAGTATGCAAATTAATGATTGACTAATTATTATATATAGCGGGTTCATTACAGGCGGACCTAGAGTGAATGTCCTCTATAGTTTATTAGAGATTGTCTCTAGTGTTAATGTTACTCAAGAATTGGTAAAATATGCGAGTATTATTGTTATACAAGAAAATGCCGATACTTTCTATTAAAGGTGCCTTTTTTATTGCAGCACTCTTAAAATAGTAATATTAATTAGAGGTTTATACGGGTCGAGCCCATCCGTGGGGCAAGAGGCCCAACCAAATAAACTTGTTCTTTGACAAATTTAACTACATAATCACTAGCTTATATTGATTTTATTTAAATAACCAGATAATTTCGGCATAACATTAATTAAGAGGTGTTTCGTTTTTTGACTACAAAAACCAATCACGACTGACTGAAAATTTTTGTTTCGCTCCATTACAAATTTCCATGATTTGAGGATTTGCAAAATTGCAAAAGTTTTTCGTTGCTTCTACCGATATTCAATTTTGTAAACTTTGGGTCTTAACAAACACAACCGATATAGAGAAAATTTATTCAGGGTCTTTTGTGAGTTTTACTATGTACAAACTCATTTTTTGTATTTGCCTTGTCAAAATACCATAATTGTCCTTTAATAAATAACCCTAATTTCCCAAGAATCCCACTTCACCTCCGTATGGTGTAATGGCAACGGCCGATATCAAATTTCTGCTGAGGTCTGAAACATACAAGACATCAGTCAAATATTTGACATCATATGTAAATCAACAATGAATCTACATCCCGCTTGATCATCAGCTTTTGTACATATAAAAAATGCTACATTTCTCTGTCTTATCATCCTTGTTCTCAGTTTTTCATAGATCCGAAGCTTCTGTCTTTTCCAAAATAACATTCTTCTTCCTTGTGATTTATTTGAATTTCAATAGCTAAGATTATTGTTCTTGCAGTTTCTGGTTTAGGGCTTTTTGTGCTTACAACGCCATGTTTTTGTCACTTTCAGCCTTTTTAATTCTTTGTTCTTTTGCTACTAAACGTGGAGTCAAATTTGTTAATGTTTTTCCAGCTAATAACGCCGTCACCCATGACGTCCCAAAATGTACATGATAGAGTTCACATGACTTTTCAAGTAAGCATTTCATCGAATGTGAGTGATGTAAGGCTTCTAATGGAAAAGCAAAATTTTCCAATGTACTTCGGTGTTGTATCGAAGCCTTTCTCCTGATTAAAATTAAAGATTTCTCGCCAAAGGCACCAAGAGCAATGACAAATTGCTGTTATCAAAATATTAAAATACAGCGCAATTGTTGTATACCAAAGGTTAATATTAACAAAGGTAGAGAATGTTAAAGTTTATATTTCATATGTTCAGTCTTTCAACTTATCGTAGTCATTTGGTATCCGGGGATTTTCGAACGTGACAAACAAGCTAGTGCTGTTAGTTTTATTGTAGCTAACAAAAGGCGCCATTTGAAACCATCTTGGCTAATTAAAAAAGCTGTAATTTTTTTTAGGCATCTCTAGTATTCCTACTCATAAAAATATTATTTTGTTTAATATTTTAGAGAAAAAATGCCTTAAACGTTTCTTAAGAATTACAATAGCCCAGCGACCTTCTCAAATGTTAATTCCTTGGTTAATCTTCATACTTTTTTGTCCATTGCACTTTTCAGCCCAGTAGGAAATATGAAAACGTGCGTTGCAAACAAGACAACATCGAACCAAACAATCATTCCCATTTCCCAGTTCAATTCCCCTGCATGATTCAAATCGACCTGTCGAAATTTTATTGGGTTTTTATTTGACTATCCGAGACCGGATTAAAAATTCAAATATTAATCTGAAGCGGGCGCACGTATGAACTGTTTACATTCCATTAAAATATGCGGGGAAACCATTTAACCACACGTTTCCAATTATCATCACAAACAAATGAACGACGAAACCAGGGCTTAAAATAATCGAGCCCCCACGCCTGATCTTAATCAGTTAATCATTTTATTAGTCTCGTAATGTTATCCCGGCCCTGATGCGCCTCGAACAAGAAAATGGTAAGGGACGCAGTAGGGCGTTCGGAGAAGGGTCCCGGAATGGGAATCGATTGGGTTAATTGAGTGTGTCGTCGAATTATCCCAATTTTCAACTTTCGACAGGGGCAGGGGTGCCGGGAGTGATGAAATATGAGCATGAAGGGGGATAAAAGGGACGCTGGTAATGTGATGTACAGGGTGTCCGTTTTTACAGTTCAGTCATGGGATATTTATAACTATTGGAGGTACGAGATCAGTTAAGGTGTACAATTCGAAGTTCAGGAATGATTTGTGATGGATAGAGTGTCTGGGAAATAACAAAATTAGATACAAATAGTTAAAGGAAATTGTGAGAGGTACTCGAAGGTTCCTCTCTTCATCTGCAAGCACAGCTCTATGCGTCTTCTTAAATTTCGCATCAGTCTTAAAAGTTCCTTCCACTTATTTTGGTCCTTAAGGTTTTGATGATCTTCCCTCGCAACTTATCAATATCAGTAAGAATAAATTCATAAAGTTTTTCATAGTTCGCTATACAAAATGGAGGAAAGTATGAGGAAAGGTTTGGTAAACGTGCGGGCCAATGTACATACGTACGTCTCCATTGTTACGTGGTGGCGCACCATCTTGTTGGTACTAAAGGTTATTCAGACACTTGAAGCAAATCTTGGTATCCAGGTCAAGCGTGACGTAGGTTCGAGGTCCATATTCTGGATTTTTATGTAGAAAATATTTGAAACTATTATAGTATTATTATGGAGAAGTGGTAAAAACGAAGTTTGTTATTTTCAAGTATTTCATATTAACTTTTATTTTTATGTAAATTCCTCGACTTTTCTTTAACGGTAGATTTATTCCTCCTTCTTATTTCATTGCCACATTAATAAAACAAGATCATTCCTGTTTCTTTTTGTCATATAGTTTGAAAGCAGGCCACCATTCGTTCATTAAGCAACTCTCGCGAAGCTGTCAAAGGACGTTGACAGATATGGACAGTGATAGATATGTCATATCTCAACAGTCTTGTAAAGCGAGCTGTCAATCTCAACAAAACATTTAACTCCTTCCCAATATTTAGGGTCCCACCACTCGCCTTTCCCATTTCTAGCGCAATTTGTCTCGAAGCAAAAATCTACCGATTCCAGTCAAACATGATGACGCCATTTCTTTTCCCGACTGGATGCAAAGTCTGCGTCATGTTTATATTGTCTGTAGAAATATGATTCGAGTCCCTGGGCGTCCCGGAAAAATAACAAATGACTCGCGCACCGGATACAGGCAAATTGTCTCTGGAACGATATGGGGGGAATAAAAAGGAGCAAAGGAATCGACGTTGTCGATTTAATATTTGTGTGTAGGCAAAATAAAGTGTATGGGGTCGAAATCATTTGTCAAGTGCTTAATGGTTTGTGAATCATTCCTGCTTTTGCAACGACTCAGTGGGTGTAGCCGAAGCTTTATCACTTGTATGTGATCCTTTTATGTTTTCTTTACCTCTTCTTCATCTATGCAATACGTGAAAAACGGCAACTTGCTACTCCAAGTTCTTTGATACCCTTTAGGTATTCATTTTCTTAATTAGCGCCATACATGGGGTGGTAGAATTAAATTGCGCGGAAATCTTCAATGAGCCCTCCTGAAAAGCGGTTTCCTGTATATATGGTTGGAAAGTGGTGTGGTTGGGTGGTCTCTTCGTAATAAGTGGCATACGTGCGCATATAAATAACATAATAAACGTATAGTTTCTAGGGACCATTATTTTATTGGCACAATGATGTGCGTGGCTTATTAATTAGCTGGCCATTGCCATGAATAGTTCTTGATTGGTTGAAATTTTTAACAGTATGTTCGTTGAAATAATACATAATTTATAGTGTACGATACGCGGCAATTGAATTTATATATGAGAAGAACTTATGTGCAGGAGAATAAGAAATTTCATCAACATGAAGACTTCTATAATTAGAAACAACGAAGCCATTATATAAATATTGAAAGTACGACACCAAAGAAGAAATATCACTGTATTTGAGGCCCTTGCAACCTTTTGATTCGTTTTAACACTGGAAAATCATTATTTTAAATATTAAGAGGATTTGTAATCATTGCGAACACGCCAAAACAGCATATCTGTTAATACGCAATCACAGCCATAATAAGGCGACAAATATTCCGGTATTGATTGAATTGATATGAAAATCAAAATTAAAATTTCATCTATTCCACATTCATCCTTTGGCCTTCCGTGTATTAACTCTCTGTCCCTCCTTCAGAGCGGTGTCCCCGGATCCATGGGAAGAGGCATTCAAGGGCCACCACTCGGAGGTACAGATTTGTCACAAAACAAAAAAGCCAAAACTATTATTACAAAATGCCAAAGAATGGACTGAGGCTTTCATTTTACGTCCTCACCAATAAGGATTGGTCGTCTTCCCACATAATCCTTAATTTGTTTTAACTTTTTTGTGCAACTATCCCGGTCATAGCTAACTTCGACTCCTTATTGATGGTTTCATTTTTTCTTAACAAATTGGGTAATAAGTTGCCAAAAAATGAGAGGGTTTGATACGTTACGACAATTCGACAATTGGAAATTGCGATGAAATGTTTAAAGTCTGTCTAGAACTTTCGTATTGGGTAGCGCTAATAAATAATTTGACAAATTCAAACAATATGCCACATCTAAAAGAAAAACACTGTCCAGTACTTAGATAAATATCTTGTTTCAGGTGAAAGTATGGTTTCAAAACCGACGGACCAAACACAAACGAATGCAGCAAGAAGAAGAGGCCAAAACTAGTCAAGGTGGCACCAAGTCCAGTGGGGAATCACAGACTAACGCCCAACTCAACAAATGGAAACAAGAAGCGCCAGATGAGTATGGGGAATATATAGACATGGACATGGAGGACGATTGTGTCAGTGATGTGGAAAGTGAATCGTAGAAAATAACATTTTTTATTACTTCCCCAACAATGTCAAATGCAATAATGTTAATGTCCTTGGAATGGCTTCTTTGTGTTCTAATCCTCGGAAAACGGCAAGGGCTCCACCCCAATCGTCTACTTAAGATGGATACTGAACAGCCAACAGTTAATCAGCCCCAAATTCCGGGCTCGCTTCCCCAAAGCATTAGCAAATCTGGCAACGTTGCCGGTTAAACTTTATTTTACCCTCGGGATCGCTCCATTTGCTGAGCGTTTATAGCCGAGTCTGCCAGATTTATCGATCCCGAGAATTATTTGCCAGGAAGTTCTTAGCCTTTTAGGACTTTCTCCAGAGAACCGAGTTTTGGAACTATAAAATAATGTAATTCTCTCTGTTGTGAGAATTCAACTTGTTTTCCATTGAACATCTCTACAAAACAAGTCGTTCCAAGGGTGTACCTAGAGATGTGAGTCGCGAATATTTCCGAACGAAAATTTTACACACTCGGATAAGTCGGGCAGCTTGAAATTGGTAACCAATATCTCCTAAATGGTTAGAGCCACAAGATTTATCAAGCTTAGAAATAAAGGGACATTGCTCTTTATGAAGATTCTTTACGATTGACTATGGAATTTTACCCATTTTCCATAGTTTAATCGAAAATTTTCAAATTGTATTTAACTAAAAAAATTTAAAAAAATCTCTGCACAGTGTTGTTAAGGTTCGAAGAACTAAACTTCCAGTACGAATCTTAGAAATTCTCAAATTTTAAAATCAATATAAAAAAACTAAAACAAACCAAAAAAATTTCATGCAATGTCGTTGTGGCATAAAGTCTTATGACTAAACTGAACTAAATTTGAATAATAAAATTTTAATTTATGTTTGATTTTGATTAACTAAAAAAAAATCATCAAAGTTGCCATAGAAAAAAGAGTAGACAAATGGGAACAGAAATGAATATCAAGAAAATAAAAATTTCAAAATGGAAATTTGGACGAAAATCTGCTTTGCGGTCAATTGAAGAAGCTCTGTAAACAATGTCTGTAGGGATATTAAAAATTCCAAACCTAAAGTATTTCTCTTTCAGAATACGAATCTTGTATTTAATTTAAAAGTATGCGCTCCCGAAAACGCTAAATTTCTTTATTCAATGAATCTTGAGTCTTCAACTGTTTCTGAAATAGTAAAAGGGCAAAAAAACATTCTTGACGAATAATAATTTCGGAATTTCCTCGAAGCCATATAAAAACGTTCAGGAACTTAGACAGTCTCTAGGTGCATGTATCTACTACATAGGGTGACTACAAATTATTCTTGTTCAAGAACAAATAAAGACAAACTAATGATGAACAATAAGATAGTAATTTTGGACACCTTGATGTAAAGGGAGTAGAAGGTCGCTGAGGAGGATGTCCCTACTTAGTGATAACATACTTTGGTCAGTTTTCTGTAGTGCCAATAATATCGCCAAACTACGTGTCTGTTTTCCCTGTGCCAATTTTTGCAATTCTCTCTGTGTGTAAAGACGATTGTATATTTATTTTTCCTATTAAATTTTATTTATTTGTAAATAGAAAGTGTAAATAAAGAGGTACCCGCCGAGTGTAGGAGTGCATGTTCATATGGGGAACTCTGATTTTCAAAACTAGCGTAGGACATTTAACGAAGCTTAAATTATTTATTTCTGTGATGTTTGTAAATATTTTTGTTATTTTATTTTATACTGTATGCTGTATGTATGAGACATATCTCTTGTATCATATGTATATTCGTAGATGTATGTTTGTCAAAAAGTCTATAAATTTTATTTTACGATCAATTTCAGTCAGCATTTTTACAGATCATTTTACATATTTCACAGCTCTAATGAGTGTCAATATAAATTATTTTTATGTTATTTATTCTTCATCCAGAAGCTTAGAATGAACAATGTTTTGAAATATCCAAGAAACGTATATATATTCATTGAAGTTGTGGTTGTTAAATGAGGATGGTCTGGAATAGTTTCGTGGCATGTGAATTTCAGCCCAGTTTTATGGTGTTTTTATCGAGTAGACATAGGCGAACTACCTATTATAAATAAAAGTAGTAGTTAACGTTTGTAAAGAGTACAAAAATACAAAGTGATTTTTAGTAATTTTGCATTTGATTTTTCTTTCGAAACGTGCATTAACTGCCCGAAGAGTATATCATCTATACATTTACATAAAATGGGTGAGATATGATCAGACCACCATTTCTCAGTTTTATGGTGGAATTTTTTAAATACATTATATTTAATAAAATACATATACTACAGCGTTTTCTTTAACTTATTGAAACATCTTTAAAAAAATGGAACATTAATTTTCAAAAATGTTGGGTTGAGAACTGATTTTGGTATTAAAAAAAAAATTTGACATGTGTGAACTGTTTTTTCTAAAAGTTGATGCTCAATAATTTTTTGCAATGATGATGATGAGATATTTGTTTTAAGAGGAATATTTTAGTTTCTATAAAAATCCCAGCATAGAGAAGAAAGATCCATTAACCTGTTTGTATGAGACATCTATTAAACAAGAGAAACAAAAAAGCCTAACCTGAAATTTTGTATGCAGTGATACAATGTGGAACGTTTTTCAACATCGGAGTATAAACGCCTGTAATGATTATTGGAGCTAGCGGAATTTTCTTAATCTCAAGTATTTTCCCCAAGAAATTAATGAGAAAAGCAGTGCAGGTGAATGCCCTCAGAAAGATCGTTTGTTAAAGGAGGCTATTTGCCTATCACTGTCTGATGAGTGCCAACAAGCACGTAACAGGTAATGGCCTGATCAGATGGAATTCTGTATCCATAAATGTAATGTGAAATGTTTCTTGACGCAGGAGGATAATGCCGAATTTAGGATTACAAATGTCTAAGAACGAATAGAGGATAATTTATGTTCGAAAGAAAACTTAATTGTTCATGTAAAAAAAAATTAAGGAGGTCGTGCTTTGCAATATTTGAACATTATCTGGGAGTCGTCTTATGGAGCATACTACAGAGGATGTTCAAACATTCAGATAGTGCAAATTAAGAAATTTAGTTTTGCAATCGCACCAGAACTAACGAATTTAATTAGGAAATAATCCGGCAAAGAAACACAACCGAAAACAAGGCCAATTTGCAATAAACCGTATCCTAAACGGACGAAGAACGAGCAATATCGATCAGATTACCCAGCGACACCTTAAAGGTCCGGGCGGGGCATAAATTAAGGAGATTGGGGCACCTTTTATTTGTAACCTAATCTATAGCTTGTTAAATCGCGTGTTCCCTGTTATCCACATACACATATATAACATATGAATATATATATATATATATATATATATATATATATATATATATATGTTAGTTACTTATCCATTCGATGCTTGACGAGCGTATTGTGCTTTAACGCTGCGAACAAATAAATAAACTGCCTGATCTGTTAATAAACGTTCTACAGTTCTTACAGTTTTTTAAGATGTTTTGGTGATTTTTTGAGGTTCTCATTCAGGTGCTACTTTTACGCTTCCTCGGGAAGTTTTCATAGCAAAAGAGACAGCCACAAGAATTCTAAGTGACACACGGCCAAATTGGTTGGGTACCACAATTTCAAGAAGGGGGCCTACAATATGGCGTCAACCAATAGCGTTAAAAGAAATAGCAATTCACGGCTCGACGATAAAAATTGAAATCTTTTAAAACGATTACAGGCAGTTAAATCAGCCACGGGAGAATTAGTGGGGTAATTTATAAAGCAGGTAGAGATAAGTCGGACTCGGCCCATTCTAGAGGTGTGTCTTGCCAGAGTAATTTGTTGGCGGTTCTGAAACGTTTGCTTAACCCAAGATTAAAACTAACTGATAATTACATAATAACTACGTTCGGAGAGCCTGCAACTGTTAGGGCAACATTAATAATCGGCCGTTTAGTAATTTATTTGTTTAATTACTGATCCGTAACGATGGAGCACCGTATCGGGAAAAATAAATTAGGGGCGCGTTTTGACAGGCGACGATGTCAATTAGCAATATTTCAGTTCTGAGCGATTGCCAATGAAAGATTTGGCTTTTCACACAACTGGCTATCAGCCAAAGGAATTGTGCTACATAAGAATTAGTCACTCAACCCCTACAAAAAAAAAACAAGAAGTTGATTCAAGAGCGACAATGGTCTAACATAGGACTGTTGTCTTATACAAGACGATCCTTGGAAAAAACCGCAAGTAGGTGTTGAGATATCAGAATCATGTCTGAGATCAATTTATCTGTTAATGTCTGTTTCAAAATATTTGGCAGCGCAACTAAGGGTAAAAACATAGTGAAGTATCGCACTTCGCCGGGCACTTGGCCCCTTGCATCTCTGTAAAATGAGGGACAAATATTTTGTTTTCGAAGTGCTTGAAACTTGCTCTGTAATTGGTTCTCTCAACCCCCCACTCCCTCGATATAGCAACAATGCATGTTGTGTTTAATCATCAGTACCCCATGCGCTCGGTCCGATGGTAGGACCGCATGTACGTTGAGGGAAGAGGGGCGGAACGTGTGGTTCTGCTTGAGAGATCAGACCAAATTTAATATAAACACAGTATAATTCATAATAGCTGCCATATCGAGGTATTTTTTGAGTAATTATCACCATTTTTATATAGGCACCTTTTTTGATACCTCTCTATTCGTAGAGAACTAGACCAATGAACTACGATAAACGACTATGTAAATTTTTTCACTATATTAATCAGGGTCGATGTTAAATTCTTTGGGAAGTGAATGGCGAGATGAACGTCGAGATGCCCGGCGAAGTGTGATGCTTCACTCTAAGGTCTAGGTGAGGTCCCTTGAAGGTCGAGAGCCATTTAATTCCAATAAACCATAGTAGTCTCAAAAATATTGTTGAAAAAAATCGTGAATTTTGGTTTCCATATGATCATGATCACAAAAAATACAGACTTTATATCATGCGTTAAAAAAATCGGATCAAGCAGACTGAAATTATTTAACACCGAGCCGGTATATCTTGACATATTCTAGATAATCTCGAACAAAAAAAAACTATTCACACTTTTAATTCTAATCTTTACTAGCGGTCACGAAAAAACGAAACATATATAAATCTAATTAATATTTATTTACTTATCCCAATTGCAATGAATTCTGAAAGAACAGGGTTGAATTTCAAAGGCCCATTCTCTGTTTATGAACTGTCCATTCCGAAAATAAGACTCACCCATAAAGGCTTTTTGTTCAAATGTAAACACCATTTTTAGCACTTAGAAAACTTCCACTAATTAACACACAAGTCCCTGGAACCTTGAAAAACACTAGTTTTAATAAAATCCAACAAATCATAAAGAAAAACAAAGTTGTATTTAATTGAGGTTATGTTTATTCGTTTATATTCGAGATTGCGTAGAACATATTAAAGTCATACGGGCTCGGTGTCAAATAATTCCAAAGCCTACTTGACCGGATTTTTTTTAATCGCAAGGTATTTTGTTTTCCAGCCGCGAGGTGCTTCAAACTTGCTGTGATTGGTTCTCTCTACTGCCCGCTCCCTCTATACGGTAACAGTGCATGTTGCATTTAATTAGCAGTACCTTTTATGTTCGGTCCGATGAAAAAATCAAATGTACTTTGAGGGTAGAGAAACGGAACGCTTGGTGCTGCTTGAGGGAGCAGACCAAATTTAATAAAAACATAGAATAATTAATAATAACCGCCATATATTTTGGAGTATTTGGCGGGTTCCTATCACCATCTGAAACAGACAACATTTTTACTACCTCTCTGTTCGTAAGAAACTGGATAAATTGGCTACGATATACGGCAATGTGAACTTCTTCATTATGTTAATCAACGGCGATATTCAATCCTTGGCGGGGTAAATGAGGAGATGAATGTCGCGGTGCCCGGTGAGGAGTAATACTTCACTAAGTTTTTCCCCTAAAGGTCGAGAGCCTTAAACCCAAATAAACCATAGTCGTTCCAAAAAATATTGTCACAATTCCAACTGTCGGGAAAATTGTCAATTCTGGTTGTCACATGATCGTCATCGTAGCAAATACAAATTATACATATATCTTTATCTTTTTGTGCGCAATCCTTGAATTTTTTTAATTGTTTATATTCTATGAATATTTTTGCAGGCTGTTATATTATGATTTTTAATATTTATATTTAAATAAACGTTACATAAAACTAAACGCAAAGTATTTTTATTAAATTTCAAACTCTCCCCTTCTTCACACTTCGCCACTGGTACCAGAATTCACCCGCATTATAATTGTTGAGATTTTATGATTTATTGTGTTTCTTGAGGGTCCAAGGTGAGTACAACCTCGAATTGTGAAAATTACCTGTTTATAAAGAAAATTGTCTCTTGTATTTGAAATATTCGCAGCTAACTCTGTTAGCGTAAAATCGTGTTTACTGGTGTGATGTGCTACAAAACATTTTAAAATAGTCTATAGTGAGATGTAAATTACTTAATCAACGCCTTACGTTAGTGTCCCATCATATAATCACTCAAAAAAGCATTCTTATAGCCGAAAAAAAATCTACAAACCATAATTTTCGACTGATTTTGGTGAAACTTTATACTATGAAAATTCAAACTTAAACTCAATTTACCTGTTCAAGCAACTTTTCAAAATTTAATTTTTAGAGTGCTTTTGAGGGTTTTAAAAAACTACGTTTTGGGAAAGTTCTTGTGCGATTGTACTTTTATAATATGGTTTTAATAATCTTGTAGAAATAATTTTTTTTACATATATCCTGAAAATTTGATCAAAATCGAACCCCAAATAAAGGACTTGCAGCCTTTTGAAATCGCCAAAAAGTGACGGTTTTCACGCAAAATTATGAAATTTAAACATTTTTGACGATTTTAAAAGGCTGCAACTCACTTATTTGTGATTCAATTTTGATCAAATTTTCAGGATATATGTAGAAAAATATTTATTACAAAATTATTAAAACCACATTGAAAAGATTACACCACGTAAAAAGTTTTCAAAATATAATATACTGCGAGTTTTTTTTTAATGATCGCCCAATATAATACAATAAGCATAAAAAATAAAAGGTTCAAGAGAAAATGTTGGGCAACCTGAGAATATGAATTTCTGTCTATTGGTTTGAAGTAGTATGTGGCGCATAAAGTTTTACAAATCAACATCCAACTTTGCCATTTTGGAGCATTCCTGCCTGAGCAAAATCAAAGCAGTTGTCCATGATGAAGCTCTCATGGATATCTTCCTCAATGTATCTCAGAAATTAGGGCGACTTGGTGTTTTCACAACAAGTTGAGCTGATGTTTTCTGGAAATTTTCTTTTTCTTTGTATCATCCGTTCCAGGCTATTTCAATATGTGAATATGTAAACCCCCTCTCATCAATAGATGTTTGCCGATCTTCATGACTCATTTTAATTTATGTTACCATAAGAATACTTCAAATTGTTTTCGACGAATAATATCAACAAGTTAAAAGAAAATGATAACAGCAGTTGGAAGTTTGAAAAATATTTTATCTCAGCGAGTTTCGCTTTTGCCACAAAATATGCGTTGTTATTAGTTTTTCGTTTGTACTTTTTAGGCAAACGAATATTTTCTAGCATTTTGTTCTTTTTCGTAAAGTACAATCTTTCTACTCTTAAAAACATTGCTTTTTAATTTGGTCGAAAGTATTTAGATAAGCCTTGTCCGTTTAAAAATTTATTTTCGTTTAGTGAGCCAATTTGGCTTTGGCTCACTGTCTTCGTACAGGCACAACCATAATGACAGCTACTTTATACCGACACATGCCTGATGAGACCAATTTGTAAAAACACGTATTTTCAAGTGAACTTGCTATTAACCTCATTGAATTGGTCTCTTTAATAAAAAGTTCTTCATTATTCTGTTTGTTCTTCTGTTTGTAGATCTCTCCCACTGACCTCAAATTCGAGTCAAGTCGTTTGGAATCTTCTAATTCGCCTCCATGTATCGACATATACTTTGATTTATTTTGACTAATTTGTGTGTAAACCAGCTTCTACCGGTTTTGTTCGTGAACTGAATTTGCAGGTCCGCAAACCATTTGATCGATTAGCTGTCGGTCTAAGATTCGTTTCCAGCTAGAAAGCATTTTATAGAACTTAATTCGACTAATAATAAAGAGTAACTTGAAACCACTGGGTTCTTACAAATAAATGTTACCCAAGGAAAGGAAGAAATTCAAATCTCTTTATCACTCTTTTCATGTGAGAACCATAAATGTCCGGTGCACTGGTTTACCGATACAAATCTCCATTATCGTAGGCATAATATCAATAATTTATGAACGGTTCTTGGAATTCCTGATAATCGTGAGTATTATTATTAATAAGCGAACAGCCATAAATGGACCATAAAATTCTGAATATGTTAATAATGATAATAAAAAAGGCATCGAATATCTCTACTAAACTGGACTAACATATATCAGGCCGATTTATGACGATTTTATTGGTAAATAATGAAATTAAGTACTGCTTAAAGACGCTATTAGGAAAAAATTGGAAGATAAAGGTGAAGATTTTTAAGTTATGTAAATTGCAAAGGTAAAAAATAATGTAAAATTAATTAATGGCACTTTTATTTGTGAGAAGCTTATAAGTATTTAAATTGGGTTATTATAATAAAAATAATGAATGAAAGGATGTATCATTAAATTAAAACAATTATTTTAGTTTTAGACGCAAAATTCGGAAATTTTTTATTCTAATCTTGGAAGTTGAGAAAGAAGATGAAAGTGTCTATCAGCTGCATGCGGAATTTCAAATGTATTGATATTCAAATTAATAAAACGTTTTCAATCAGGCATCAAACAGAATCTCTAACCGTTCTGTCTCGAATTTGTGACTATTCTGACAATCCACTTAGACAGGGCCTCACTAAACGCTCTAAAGCTGGATAAACAATCTGTCACAATTTAAAAAGCATTCAAAATTTGCTTCATAATTTAAAAATGTAAATAAGTACTACGGTTCATTAAGAAAAAAAACATCTACTAATTAACCAAATACCGCTGTATATTTTAGTTTTACGTGAAAAGCATTCCGTCAAAAAGTTGATTCATTGCTTATAGAGGAAAATATAAATTTTAAATTAATAATTGATAATAAATATTAATTAAATTAATAATATTCTAGATTTCTGGTCATCAGTATATGTTCTGTCCTTATCCAACATTCTCCTTCACGCAAATAAGCACTTGAACTTGAAATAGATCGCGTTTGAATTTCAGAAATTAAACATGTCATTATAGATATATGGGCGTGTTGGGACCACTTTCAACGCCTGATTTTGGTGGTGTTTCACGGGACCACACGTGTGCCACACACTCTGATTTCCTCGTCTGGCCTACCCATTAATTTTTTCGTAATTTGCTGCCGTTATCGAAGGTGACAAACTTAAGATTTATGTTGCATGGCAGAGACAAGGGTGCGTTGATTTTTATAATCCTGTCTTAGCTCGAATTAGTGATCATGTTCAGAACTTGTTTGGCTTGATATAGAAGGTGACCGATGGAAAACACAATAATCTTAAAAAAAAAGTATAATATTTCAAGTTTAGTTATGAAGTGAACATACAGAAAGGGACTGATAGTACCATACATTCTTCGGCGCTTAGGCATATGGCGGTGAAGCGCTTGTAATGATACATTTCACATGATGGAATGATATAGGCGCCCTACTCTGTACAACAAACCACTACCAGTAATGTCAGCGATCAAGTATATTGAGATTCAAATGAAATGCACTACGCAGTAATAATAATTAGTTCCTGTAATTTTGGTAAAATAATGCTTCATAACAAAGTATCAAACGATCAGATTTCCAGTAGAAAAACAACATTTTTTAATAAAAAAAAAAGTAATAATGAATAGCATCGTCTTGTACAGCAATGTAAGCATGTACTCTCTGCAGCATGTTTTGCAAAAAATGATCAGTATCCTTCGAGGATATTTCATTCCATGCTAACTCTAGATAGTGTCGTAGGTCAACCAACCAGTTTGGATGCCTCGATAAATTTTGAAGACGGCAACTCATCATGCTCCAAAAAAGTTCAATATGTGATTAGTCTGGTGACTATGCAGGCCAAGGCAGCATTTCCAATTGTGCTTGTTCCAGATACCTTCGAGCAATATTCTCAGTATGCCACCTTGCATTATTCTGTTGAAAGAGGCCGTTTGGTAAAATCTGGGCGAAGGATACCATTGCTGAGTGGTGCATTTCATACGAAACTGAGTATATTTGGGGGTGATCATCGACCGCTTGCTGAATTGGACACTACATATATCTTTAGAAAGAGTATTCAGAGTACTCTAGTCATTTTTTTCTATCTCCTGCAACTATCAAGATTTTCTATGAAGGGTGTCACAGCTAAAATTTGGATCTCATGAAATCTTCGATTTCGTTCAAATTTGGGAAAAATGCTAAAATATATCAATTTTAACTAGAAGAAGGGTAAAATTTTATCTTGGTTTGAAAGTAATCTTTGCATCTTTTTAGCATCCTGAGCTACTTTTTCAAACACTTTAAATTCCAAGAGGGGCCGAAAAACTCATTGTGTGAAAGCTGCCTCCATTCTCTATGCAATCATGTTTTTTTTTTAAGTTTGAGCGAAAGATTTTTCAGAATTATGAAATTGTGATTGCCTGATTGAATCTGTCAACATTATTATTATCAACAACATTATTTATTCGGTACACTTTCGTCCAAACTATTAAAAAAAATTACTAAATATGGACTAAGAAATGTTGCCTTATCTGCACTAAAGTTTGAATTTTTTAATTCTCCTAATTCCTTTTTCTCAGGCCACTTAAAGTCTACGATTTAAACTAAATCACCTCCACCTCTACAAATGGTTCGAGAACGAATCGTCGCAGAGTGCGATTTGATCAGACAAGAAATGTTGCAAAACGCTAGAGAAGCTTCAAAATCGCTGGTACTATTGTATAGAAGTTGGTGGTGGACTTTTTTACTAATACATTCATTAAATTGGATTGTTTTTTTATAACCACTTTTGTATCCTTTCATAATCGTCTAAGCAGTGTTCTGAAAAACCAATCGTTCAAACTTAAAAAAAAAACCATGGTATCATAGAGAATAGAAGCAGCTTGAAAATCGTGTGTCACTCGGCCCATCTTGTTGTTTAAAATTTTTGAAGGGGTGGCTCTGGGCGCTGGAAGCATGCAGCAATTACTTCAAAACCAAGATTAAAGTTGATTCCTCTCAAATTAAAATTGAAATATTTCCTCCACATTTGGGCGAAACGAGAAATTTTTTGGGATGCAAATTAGGACTGGTTCATCCTATATAGACCTCGAATCTTACCTAACATGTAAACACTGCATTTTTCGTAAAGGTTTGAGCGATACGAACAGAATCGTGATCAGAATCCATTGCTGGAGCAACTCCCGACTTTAATTCGATTGAGCAAGGTTTAACATGGGGTGCAAATACAGCAGGTAAGTGTGTCGCATACCAAACGGGCATACCATTCCACCTCTGCGACAAAAAGCTTAGCTGACCAGCGTGACTTTCTCTTGGGCGAATGGCCGAAACGTGTGATAACATCGCGTGATATAAGGTGAAGAACAAGACCATTTGCTACATACAGCTATTAACTTAACTAAAAACGAAAAAGTTCATCAGTCCCTCGTAAACCGTTTGCGAAACATTTTATTCCAGTTTTGGCGAATTTTGAGAAATAAATTGGTTTTTATCGGATGGTCGGCTTGACAAAAATTTATGTCTCGTCTCAGGGATTGACAGAAATCCGCCGATGTCGAAAAGTCGTCTGGGCCTTTTGTAGTTTAAAAGCGCGGACACATTCCGACAAAATCGCGCGGCAACAAAGCAAAACCTTTAGAATTTATATTCGGAATGTAAATAAGACACTTTCGCACAATCTGGCAATTGTATCTTGAAATATCTCGCCGGACTTAATGGTCGCTGTTTTAACGATTTCTTTCGTTTTCGGCAACGAGTTTTACAGACAGCCAATGTTCTGTTACATCGCCTAATTGCATAAATAATGCCCCAATTGACGTGCTTTCCGCTGTCAACAGTCGAGACTTACCATTCGCATAGTACAAATCCAGTCCTGTTTCATTTGTATAATATAAGGCTACTTGAATAACAACCAGATTTGTAATTATTTGCTAAGTACTCATTACATTACCACCTCAGAACCAGACACCAAATCCATGTTAGTAATAAACGTTCAAATTTACGGCGTTATGCAAATACAGTGCAAAATTAAGTCGAGCACGTCTATTTCTTTTAGATAAAAGAGGTTTTTTACTGATCTTTTTCCATATAATTTACCTTCAAGTGATTCGTTTCTTTATGGTCTAGATGTTACTTCAACACCGAGCTCATCAGAAATGTGGCGCTTACTTTTTTTCGATCCTAGAAATGGTTCATTCTTCACAGTTTTTAAAATGTGTTTATCTTGTTAATAATTGATTTTCCTGGATCTGCCACAGTTTCTCTTTACATCACTATTTCCGAACATTCGATATTGCCGGATAATTCAACAAACAATGGATTTGTTTAAATTAAATATTTTAACAATATTTGCTTGCTTTTGGCTACTTCTATATTATTTAACAACACGTTCTTCTATTTCCTCTGATAAATGTTTGCCTTGAAGCATTTTGACTAACGATATATCACGAATGAAATAAATTATAATGTAAATATTTTTTATAATTTGATAAGTTGCTCTACTTTTTTCCACCAAAAAATACGACTGTTAATATAAAATTCTACAAAAAAATAAAAATAAAGAAACATTTTGTAGAAGTATTTAGACACACACTAACTTCATATTGAACTTATACCTAAATATTTATAACTATCAAAACTTTAATTATATTAGTTTTTCAAAAGTTGCTCTACATTTCGCCACTACTGCATTTATAAAAAAAGATCACATAGCAAAACTTTCCAAATAAAAAATTCTAAATTTAATGAGATTTTGCTGGCCCTCAAGACAACTCCAATTATCACACCTATTTGTAAAATCGTGCGTAAGCACTTAGGAACATCTGTTTCTGGGAGTGTTAAGTGGTATAAAAATAACATAATGCCCCTAAAAAATCTGTTCCTCTTAAAAAAAATATCAGATTATCTCAATTTTGGAAATAATTTATCACCTTAAGTGGTTTCCAGAATGTCTCGAATTTAACAAGCGTTATTATCGCCGAGCACGAGTCTAGTTTTGCCTAGAAGATTAGCCATGTGTTTGTCAGTCGATGCCATCATAAATAAAATAAATGTCGTTAAGATGTGAATTTGGTTTCTGTTTAATGAAACATTTATCAATTAATAAAAATTTTCTATCGCATCTCTTTTCTTGTCCAAGGGACACCGAAAGCTAATGACTATACACGCCCTTCCTAAGCTCGGTCCTATTAGAAAAATGTATTGTTGCACATCTCTATAATTTTCAGTTTTAGCTCCTTCGGGGGTTCACATACCATCAAGATGCGCCCCACGAGCAGAATTGTTCCATGCCTCTTTGGCATTAATTACAAAACAAGGAGTTAACGCAGGGTTGTAGAAAACACTGCGGAGCTGAGATTTAAGATATTTTCATCATGGATTTGCCGAGCAATTTTTTAATGGAGCTTGCTCTTAAATTTATTAGTGTCACTGTCGGTTCTCCTGTGCATCCATTAATTTTAAACGGACTTATAATGTAGGTAAGGTACACAGTGTAGCCAAGATGAGAATGCCCAGCATGGGGATCTCGTAAATGGTAAGAGCTACAGACATGGCTAAATGGGAAAAAAGCTGCGCGTTCAAGGGAGTAGTTTTTAACATCGGCAAAAACTGACCAGGGCCGTATTTAGTACGAAGGTTTCATTTCGTTACTTGAATGAAGTGGCATCAAACTACCTGTGCTTCCAATCGAAGTCCGTATTCATGTTCTTGAGCAGCGCTCCGAAATAAACAATCTCATCGCAAGAAGCAAAGGGAATGACGAACTCATGTCTTGAAATCTTTAGTGTGAATAAAGACAGCATAATATTCATAAAAATATAATTTGTGAAGTCGTGTAGTGGGTGACAAACATAAACACCAGACATAATACACTCTAGCCCACGCAGAGGCGTTTTATCGTTTTAATATGAAGTCTTTATTAAACAGGCGAGATTCCTTTATGGGACTCTTATTTATAATTCCTCTGTATTCGGAATGAAGAGCTCTACCGAGAAAGTGCCGTCCCGCCAGCTGTTTAAGACGCAGCAGGCATGCGACCGCCTGCTGCGCAGTGTTTCGCCTAAAATTTTCGTGGCCCCGACCGTATCGACCGAAAAATCTTTTCTCCTGCTTTTAATTCATTATTATCAGGTGAAGGTATGTTGGTTTAACACTTAGCGCTGTTAATAAGACATTTTCTTTACTATTAATTAGTCGCATAATCGATGATGCCAACATGCGCAGCCGGCGGCGCGCCTACCTATGAGAGCGCACTAGTATTACTTCCGAAGGATGGATTGCGGCCTCGAATTTTGTACGACGCAAAATTCACTAAAATTACATAGAATTGTACGTCTAGCAATTTCAAATGTGTTACGTTCAAGAAGGTGACTATAGAACTGATCAAATACTGTAAAAATATTTATGGGAATAGCTTTACCTCGTTCAGAGTTTCCTCTTCGTATACTCTCTAACATTATCGCTTTGAGGTTTAATGGTTCTGTTAAACCTAGCGGATCAAATATCTGAGAAATAACGATTAAATGAATCTCTTCGTGACACCATGACTCAAACAATTGTCAAAAACACTCTGTGACGTTCTCATTTGGTTTCCAAAAGACCAGCGTTCGAAGGGTTTAAGAAATAAAATATGATACATTATTCGGATTATTAGATCTTAGTATATCCTGATAATTATCCTAAGATTATTGTCTTAGACTGAAACCAGCAGGGCGTAGTAAATCCGTAATTTTGTTTTTTAAACTTTTTAACCGCTCCGATGGAATTAGAGCCAGTTACTAAATCGTCGACTTAAAAATCAGATAATAAGATCCGAAATTTCTTTATATTTCGTATTAAAGTCGATAAAAAAATTTTAATTATTCCACTACATTTGCCTCCAAAAAAATACATAAAGAAAGCTGGATTTATTTTTTTCTTATAGTTCCCAAAATTTATTATATAAATGTCAAAATTTTCCCACCGCGTACGTATTTATTGGCGTTTAATTTCCTTTTCTCATTTTCCAAGATGGGAATCTAAATTTGTATATATAGAAATGTTTACATAAAAATATTATTCAACCCGTCGGATACAAATTACAGCTAGGACATCGCGGTAATGAATAACGCAAGAGTTAAGGGGAAACAAGTGACCAGTGTTGAATACCAAACGGCGTAAGTGAGGAGTAAAGATTCCTTAATTATCACATGTGTCAGCTAGAAGAAGGTGGGTAATATATAGTTATTGGCACCATTGTTAACCATTTTTACCTAGTGAATACTAAAAGAGACCTCACAAGGTAAAACTAATAAAAAGCAAGCTGGTATTCCTCGTGAATTTTAACTTCAAGTGGACATTTAGCTATTTCACGACCAATTAATACTAATTTGATGTTTTTGGACTCGATTAGCTAATAGTGAAGAGATCAACTACAGCCAGGTGTTAACAAATTTTAATAATAGGTTTCCAAGCGAGAGACTTCTATTAATTCAGGTAAAAGGGCACACTTATTGAAGTCTATTGTAGCGCCAAAATGCATAAAACCATACCACGACGTTGACAAAGGAAGGCTGTAGGCAAAGTCAAAAGGGATCGAAGTGTTATTTGGTCACCGAAATTACAAAAGGGCCTTATTTTGCTACTAAAGGCCGCCTTCTAATTTCTATTAGCAGCCATATAAACTCCATTATGCTCCGGTCCCAAAGAACAGTTGCTATTCTCCAATATTTTCAAATGTCACTGTAAATTTTTTCTAAGAATATAATAGAAATTGAGATGTGCGTCAGTAGACTTCCAGATAATGAACCTCTTCAGGGGATCAGCAGGGGATCATTGGTTTCTAACAAATTTGTCGTTTACCTGGTAGAGAACTAACCCACGTCAACTGGCGAGGTAACATATTACCTTAAAAGTAACTTTTAATATACCTAAAAATGTAATTCACACGCTTCATATAACATGATACTCGTTATAGGGGCTGTTCATCTGAAGTGATTTATGCGAGGGGTACTTATCTGGAATTATGATGTATAAATTGAAAAACTCTTGAAAACTTGAACTTTTGAAAAAAAATGCAAAGAAATGCGAAAACAAAAGCTATATATCTATTTGTCCATGTCTATGTATACAAATGTTATACATCTAAATTAAAGGGCATGCTGAGAAGTTGCGCTCGGTACAATATTATGACCTGGGTTAAAAAATTATTTAGCGGTTATCCTGTACTCTTCCAATTTCAAATTCTTCAAGTTATTCCTTTTTTTAATTAAAGAAGACACTTAAAAGTTCCATCTTGTCGAAGACTAACTTTCTTTTAATAAGTTTTTTCTTTTACTTTTTTAAAATTATATTTGGCTTTCGGTATTAAATTTGGGTCCTATTTTTCAATCGTTGGATTTAGTGTGATATATTCCAATGTATTACATAAAATAAATCGTAATTTATTAAACTTAAATTTGTAATATTCGAATGCAGTTGCCTTAAAAAAACTCTTATGCCGACAATGTAAATTTGCCATCAGTTACGTTCCAGATTCAAATTTCTGACAATTGATTCCCTAAGTTTAATAGAAATATATTAACTTTCCATATTTCCGAAATTGATAAAAAAACAAATACAGTGTGTGCCAAATAGAGATGTCCAGCATGTGAATGAAATAAAATAAAATAATTAATTACCAACTCAATGCCAAATATCTCTTAACTTTCCACATTTTCAATGGATAGAAATATCTTTATTTGAATGTTATCATTACCGTGATTCGCCTATTGAACCGTACGCTGGTAAAAAAGACTGTAAAGTTATTTGAAGATTTGTAGAGAATCTTATCGGTATTATTCATGTTATGGCTCATACCTTTGCAAAAGGCAAATTGTAGAATTTTTTGTATGTTTTCGTGCCGATATGGTTTTTATATGAATGATTCAGTTGTGTATTCGGGCGGTGGCAAACAATTTCCAGTCTAGTAAGTATCATTTTGATTTTAATTTTTCATCAATGGAAAAAATCCGCATGTCGTGAACAAAGTTTAAGTTGATGTATTTTACTGCATATAAAGACATTTAGAGGTTTCCTCAGGAATATGCATCTCATTTTTCGTTTTTCAGAATTGTTTAAAAATTTATGTGGTTTGGCCTTATTGGGCCGATATTTCAATAAATCTCCTAGTGCACTTCTGTTTTCAGCTACTTCAAGGTGCGAAGTTACACTCTTTGCTCTTTACACGACTCTATTTAGGTAGGTAAGGAATTGTTGCCATTGGGTGGGGATATTATGCCCGCTCTTCTGTGATCCTGATCACTCTAGCCATATGAATTTAGGTAGACAAGTATTAGTTTTTCTAAATTCCTGGATAGTACATACTGTGGAAGTTTCGTTATGCAGCATTATTCAAATTCTTTGGTCGCCATTGAAATCTCGAAAACTATAACGGTCGGTTAATTTTTATTCCGAGTTTATTTGAAGATATTTTTTGAAATAAACTCCTTTTTGTGCCGAGAGTATGAAATTTTTAACGTGGTCGGATTTTCACAATTCTCATAAGTTTCATTTTTTCAAGTGTGCTGCTTATAGTTTTATCATATTTTTTGACCTTCTCTTGAAACACATAGTTCTCCTTTACATATATACATTATTCAAGATCACTTGATTGTCACAAATATACATTCACAGTGCACCTGAAGAAAATGCCTAAAATTGTATATGCATTAAATAAATCCAGGCCAACTAAAGGTGTCCATGTCATAATCCGAAGATTATTTCACTAAGCCAATTTAAAGATGCCAAACAAATCTTTTGGGCCACAAATGAGATTAGTGCCGGTTTCCTAAACATTTGTACCTACTCGTCTAGATATGCGTTTTTCGTGGGTGGTCCTCACAAAACATTTTCACAGAAACTTAATCCCATCCCAATATTGAAGGACTTACCTATTAACCGAATCAATTCGAGCAAAAAATTTAAATACTTTTTAAAAGAGTCTGTTCTCGGCTTAAGGCAAAAGTCAAGTGCCAATACGGGTTGAGGGTGTCGAATTAGAACTGCTTGAAGTAGTCTTTTGTGAGAAGCTATAAAAAAGGGATTAAGTTTTCCTAAGTAGAAACTTTTGTGGTTTGTTGACTATTGTAACATTTACCTATTAGTAACAGCATTGTGCTCTGAAAAATGTGATTTATGCGTCAAGTCTAATAGTTTCTTATTTATTTTGAACTTTGCTGTATTCACTTGTCACAATAGATATTTCTACAAATGCAATACTAATGTCTTATTATCCCTCTGAGTCTTCACCGATGAATTATGGTATCTGGAAATTGCACAAGAGCGGTTGCCAGATTCTCTTCGTATGCGCTCGTAAATGATTACAACTTAAACTGAAAATTGTACCATGTGTGCGTTATCGCTGAAAATTCATGTGTTAAATTTGACATTTGCAGAGATGAGGTAGAGAGCGTTTACACAAATGAAATTACCCGTTGTTTTCTTCATGATGGCAACTCAGATAGGTCGTCGCGGTTAATTCACGAGATTCTCACCAGTCCGTGCTGTAGCGACACGCAAATTGGTTTTAAATTTCGTGTTGAAATATCCTAAAAATTATCGATAATTTGCTTTGCGCGTATTACTCTTCATGGTTTTATTGAATTACTAATGCTCTATTTATA
Organism: Euwallacea fornicatus; assembly: GCF_040115645.1. Lineage (NCBI taxonomy): Eukaryota > Metazoa > Arthropoda > Insecta > Coleoptera > Curculionidae > Euwallacea > Euwallacea fornicatus. The sequence continues at coordinate 2,867,066 of NC_089570.1, forward strand.
CATTTAAATCAACTAATTTTTCAGGGGCAAAGTTATGGTACATACACAACCAGTGATAGTATCACGCCAAATACACATATTATCTAAATTTATTATCGTCGCAGAACAATTAATAAATTAAATAATTAATTTACCGGTGTAGCTGTCTCGTTTAGATCTTATCGGACAGGAATTAATGGTCAACACAAGAAGATATTTATTTGTAAACGATACAACACCACCAACTATTCTAAAATCGATTTTGGTTTGTGTTTCTGGTGATATATCGCCAGGCATGTGATATCCACCACTTCCTGATTAATGCAAATTTCAACGTTAGAAGATTGTTCCCGGTTCAAATTTGCATTAACGTCGTCATCAAGTTGATGATGTTCCGCATGATAAAGTAGCAGACTTGAACACTCAAATGAAACCTTTGACTTATCCCTCATGGTTAACGGTATGACGCAGAAGCTTTATGTCCAACTAAAAATTTAGGCTAAAAATGGAGATTCTCGACTGCTACCCATAATACGATGATGAGCGTTGTTAAACCACCGTAATACCAGTTAGTGGTCTCATTATCTTCGGGTTTTATGACAAAAGAGCTCGAGATAGGCATCTTTTCCCAAAAATTCCGGCTTGATGTTATGACACACCTGAGTTACAGTTTCAAACGTCGCGTCGGCCATCGTTATAAATTTGATGCGTATCAAGACGGGTCGGGATAAATTATTGATGATCCCAGAACAAAAAGCGAGCGAAACAAGTTCTAAAACATGCTCACATTAAGCAAAAACGAATGTTAGCGGCACCTCTTCGTTTTTTCTTGACCATTTTTCTTGAGTTCTCGCAAAAGTGCTGTTAATACCACTTTAAGGTTACCTACCTAATGCAGCGCAGTTTTTTAAAGACAACGCAAGATTTTAAGTTTGAGTTCTTGCCGTTGCTAGGTATTTGAAACTGAAAAAATACCGCAGTCTTTAGGAAATTGACGTTTCGAAAGAAAGCAAATCCATGTGGTTCCTTAACCAGAAATAACACTGCAAAATGTCTAAAAAAATTTTGTTGAAAAATAGTGAGCGCGACTATTGACTTAAAAGTGCAGAGGAAGGAAGATTCTTTCATCATCAGATTTGATGCCATATTGGAATCGCGCAAAATGTTCGAAGGGAGTATCATATTTCACGCCTAAGAAAAGCGTATCCAGTAAAATTTTACATAAAACGCATCGGCAAACAACAAATCTTGTTTTATCTCTCCCAAAACAATACTGGCGCAAAATTGAAGGGTATAAATTGAAAGCATCCCCGGAACGAGCGGCCCGGGAGCCATCTACCTATTTTCGAAATAGCAGAAAACACGCCGGCGACAATTATTTTCAATAGAACGCGACGTTTTTTCGAAAAAAAAACACATTTCCGATCAACGAAACTGGGCCCCGGGGCTCGGTTTCTGTCTTTAAAATAAATCCACAATTTTAAACCTTATTTTTGGAGCCGCCCCGGATCAATTCCGTCGAAAGTGGTACGTCCAAAAAACTATTTGGGTTTACGTCTTTAGGTCTATACAGATTTACGGTTTTCACTTTATACGAAATCGCTTTATCCTTTCCATTCCATCACGGATGTGGCATTTTGATGCACAAAGCCGATATGGCGCAACGCGTAAAAGAATGAATGCTAAAAAGTATCGAACATGAAAAACCCATGAGAGAACTTTTTTTACAATTTTCAACAAATAAAGAAACATAGATTTTTACATTAAAAATTCTAGTCACTTTTACAAAAGAAATGAATATAAAAATTAAATAAAGCACTTTTTAATGTTGTTAGACTCGGTACCGATGCCTCTCATCTCAACTGGATGAACACAATATCTTGAAACAATAATAGATGTGTATCGAGATGCCAGGTAGACAACGATGAGGGATCTGTATGATCTTCGGATTATTGGTTAGAGAGTGACAGGGTGAAAAAGGTCAATGGGAGAAATCGGATGCTGTATGGTGTATTAAGAAAAGGGAAACTTTGTGATGAGATCTTCGGAAGAAATCCAGAGATGAATTGGAATTAAGTTCCCTGGATGTACTATTACAAAATATTTTCTGAGATTAAACAACATAGGAGATTTTTGGTGAATAGAAACTCCACATTTGCCGGCGCTGGAAATAAAATCAGGTACCGCATACATGAACTCAAAATCCTCTCAACATGTATCTGAAAAATCAGGATTTCATTAGTAAAAGTGTGACATCGCGGTCACCAGTAGTCAGTCAATTTCCCGATCCCTCTCAGTGCATTAGCTCTGAGTAATGGACTCTATTAAATTATTTTTTTAAATCGATAGAGCGAGCAAAAATGTTCAACAGTTATCTTGATATAAGAGTATGTTCAATGCTATCCTTGCGTGCTCCGAGGACATGAAGATTGAATTTACCTTCACAGAAGTTGCTGCAAAGTTGCAATCAGATATGTAGGACTAGGCGTAAAAAATCCACGCACTAAAGAAAATCAATTTATAAATATTTACTTTCAAAACACAATTTTCACGCCGCATCAGAGCCAAAAGTCGTTTGTATCGCATTAAACGCCATTCAGCCTCGCCAACAATGGAACATGGGTCTTTTGTCGCTGTTAGTAGCCAGTTGCCCGAAACGGTGATTCCATTGTGCACAGTTTAGGTAGCAAATTAAAAATAAACTATGTCGTCGGTTGATCTGGCTGTTCGTCATGTGATTTTGAGAAAAGAAACCCATATATCTCTTGGCACCTATTGAACGGCTCCATGAAATCAAGAAATCCCAGAACCCTGCAGCTGATTTTCCAAATCATTTAAGCTATAACGAACTTCTAGTAGTTCCAGTAACAGTTCATCAAACCGCAATCCAAACTCACCCCATTTGGCTCCGTTTAAGCAGGCCATCATCAATTGTTACAGATCGCTTACCCACCCCCGGCGTTTAAATTACGCCCTAAACACAAAAGTTCCCGGGGGAGCAATTCGACATCATGTCGTGGTCGGTTCCCAAAAACGGCAGCGATTGTTAAGGATGACGGCACTAATCGATTGGATCTTAATTTTTCTCCCCACCTCACTCCCCTCAGGGAATGTCGCATGGGGTCGATAATTGGCGACTAAGTGTATAAATCCCCACGATCTGTGGGGTGCGGGTAATTGAGTTCTTATGCGCCCCCTATAGCTTGTCTTGTTAGAATAATCTTCAATTCAGTAAATTCCGCAAAATATACAGGGTGAAATATCTATCTAAAATATGTCAACACAATATATGTCATAGTAAAATAGTCAAGATTAATTAAAGACCACTTTTATAAACTATGATAAAATTGATTTTACAATTTTTGTTTTATTTGGTAAATGTTGGGTTACTTAGGGAATCAAAAGGGTTAAACATAATAATTAGTTTTTAAAAATTGAGCAGAAAATGACAAAGATATTAAAGAACTACTGCAAATATTTAATTTGTTACCAAATTGTATCGTTGAAACAAACTTAACGAATGCAATAAACAAAGAAAATTAATAATAGGTGTGTCTGCCTCGGTCTTTTTGACACCGTCTGGGCACAGAGTTGTTTAGGTTTTCTGTCATTTTCTTTAGAATGTTGTTTCATTTTTCCTGGCGCACTTTTGCCTGGTCCTATAAATTTTCGACAGTCGGACGATCTGTGATCCTTCTCTGAAGAACCTCCCAAAGATGTTTAATGGAGTTCAGGTCTGCGGAATTGGTTGGCCACTCCAAAACTTCGATATTGTGTTCCAGAAGATATTACGTTACTAATCGGTACTGGTCTCGTTACTAACGATGGGAGGTTTAGTATTATCCTGTTGAAGAAGAAAGTTTGGACCTTCTTCTGACGTAAATTTCTACAGACGTACAGACGACTATTCACAATTCCATCTCGAAAGATATGTAAAGTGGTGCGCCTCAAAGAAATTCCTCCTTATACTCTAATGAAGCCCTCTCCAAAACGGACAGTTTCTCTAACATTTGACGGTAAATATGACTCACCTCTACGTCTCCAGGTTCAAATACGTTCATCGATATTTTGACTCATCTGTAAAAAAGACGTGTTCTCATTAGTCCATATCCAAAAAGGCACTAAATGCAAGCATAATAACAAGTGTTTCTTAATTCATTTTGACAAGTTTATTTCCGATTTGATGCAATTTGACCAGCTCTACAGGGTGTATGAATACGCATAAGTACTAGATGCTAAAGGGTAAACATAACAGACCGATTTGACTATAGTGTGCTTACATTTAAGCTTCATTCTACAGTGATCTTAGTTTTAAAATGTGCCCAACACATGCCTGCTTCCACCCACAAGCATACTCAAAAATAATTGGCGTAGTTCCTTATTTTAGAAGGCAGCAATTTCCAAAACATTTCCCAGTTAAATGTTTCACCCTATATATGTGAGAAAATAAACAGAACCTACACGTACTGAAAAGGAGCTAATTGATGATTTTCACCTTTTATGTCTTATTAATATCGACCCATGGGCCTTAAAATATGGGCAAGCATAAAAATCGCGTATTTTAAAGCCTTATATTCGACGAAGATAATATATAAATCCTCAAAGAGAGATATGAGCAGGACCTCGTTACGGACGCAACAGAGATAGAAATCTGAAAGAATGCCAATGATGTATCGACGAAAAAGGCCGATGTTCGGTTGTTTAAAGTGTTTTTTGTTTAGTTGCGTTGTGTTTTGTTTCGACACGAACAAATGAATGCTACACTTCTCGCACTCCCGATGTTCGTTTGTTTTATGGCCTTGCTCTTTGGGTGTTTTAAAATTTTAATGCTACGTTTAGTCGATTTCCGAGAACTAATCGGTTGTACGGAAATTTCAAATCCCAGATGGTCGGTGGAATGTCAAACCTTCGCCGGCCCCAGAACTTGATGTTGACAAAAGTGATTTATTTTAATGATTGGGGACTGTTAGGAAATTAGAGTGAAATAGATGGGAAATCTCATTAAACCATTTTTAATAAAGAAATTTGCTCTATGAAGTTGAAGAGATTGAGTGCATTTAGACGCTCAAAACGCTTCGCTACTGCTTAGACGAAAAATAAAAAACAATTTAGATGTACATGTACAGTGAAGCAAATAATTGCACCCCCAAAATCTTGCTTTTAAATGATTTTAATGTTCACTCCTTAATAAATTACCATTCTGAGATTTTACATTGAACGCCTTGAACATTCATCAAGAAATTAATAAAGGACGGTACCCATATTAATCATTAACGTTTCGATCTTCAGATTATATCTGGTTAGTGATCAGGATTCCTCGTTCATGACAAAGAACGAATTTAATAGATTTTCTCTCTTCTCGAGGTGGATCTACTACCTCAATCGAAAAACATTATGAAGGGCTCTAAATTCACCTTCTAATCGGCTTCATTGATGAAATTGATTACCGCCATATATGGGCAAACAGAAATCACTTTATCTCTCTCAACAAGTTAATAAACTCAACAATCAAATGGCATATCAATCAGGCTGAACGGGAGAGAGAAAAAAGTCGGAGAGATAGCGCCCGTCAAATTCCACCTTGATTGGTTGTTAGCTGGAAAATTAATAGTGTTTTTTGTTTATTTTACATGTTAATTGTGTAAAATTCACGCGCTTATTTATTCATGGGTTGCCCCCCCGCCGGGGAGCCGCATAATACATCTCTCTTTAGAGGCTGCCATGACGGGCGATTTTTTATTTTTAGGGTTGCCAGCGTGCTGGGCTGCGCTGTCTGGCATCGTATATCTCTCGTGTTTGACATCTTGATACACTGTTTAAGGTACCAGATATTACTTTTTAAAACTGATAAAGGTAATATTTACATCTCGAGTAATTAAGAAGTGAAGCGTGATGGGTTTGAGGACCTTTCATGGTCAAAGAAGAAAAAAAATTTTCTCCCGGTAGTGTATCAAGAAAATATAGAAACTCATTAAAAATGCGACATCTCTTTAATTGAGAGCGTTGAGAAAGCGTTGCGGAGGCATCAAAACGTGCGAAATTACCAAAACTACCGCCTTTAGAATGATAGTTTTTCATTTGGGAAAATAACTTAAGTTCTTTTAATGTTATGTCGCTAGTTTTCTTTGAAAACGCAGATGTATGTCTGAGATATGTTCAAGTTCCAATAATTCTCAGTGCAGCCAACGATGGTAAGGCAATACTTGACCTAATCTCAGACATGCTATTTCTTCAAGGCTAAGCAGAACGCCAAGCCCTTCATTATATCTCCAATCTTGAATATGCAAATTATCACATTATTTATCAAAAAGTAGGAAAAGCCAGATAGAGATTTTCGATAATAGATCAAGAGGTTCTAAATCTTTAATATCTTGATGGTATAAAAATTTCCCAAAGTTACTTTATTTAGAAAAATCCTTGATAATTGCATTTTTTTAAATTTGTGACATATTTACATTTTTCTTTAGGTATATTTGAATTCACCATTAGCGCCTTATAGAATGTTAGCAAAAAGTTTAGAGATGATTTAGGTGTTACCTTAGAACATTTCCAATGCAGATTTGTAAAATATTTGATTCACTCTGGGACTTAATTATACCCGATCTGATGCTACTTAAGTAGTTCATCATACTTATTTCTCTAGATAAATGAATTTTTTGAAGATGTCGGGTAGTCCAGAGTGTTTTATATGAAACATGCTTCTTAGATAATGAAGCACAAAATTTTATACTTTAATTCAAGTTCGAGAATGTTATTAAAGCTTGGAATAGGGATTTTAATTTGGCTTCTTGAAGGAAATAAATATATTTGTATCTCTTTAAATTTAAGGCAAAAATTATTAGTATTCTATTGATTTGTTAGGCATTTTATATTAGCTTCTAGAAGCATAGTCTAATGTCCTGACATAAAAATAAGTGCCTTTTCGTAAATGTTCATTACCATCTTAAACAAAGAATGTCTTCCAATGAAAATCAGATTTCTACTGCTAATAAAGTCTCGTAATGCATTTCTATTTTCCTTCTAAACGTCTTTATTACCAGGTTGTAGTTAGTGTATCATAGTTAAAGCTGATTTATGAAGCTGTCTTAAATCTGTTAAAGCCTTTCATATGTTAATCTGCCCTGGTAGAGTTCGTTTAGCAACATAATTAAAACTGAAAGGCATCAATTAACCTCCGAAACTGGCCTATTATTTGTTTAACAATCGCATTAACTCTCTACCGCTCGCCCAAATTGTTGACCCATCAGTTCGTAATAGCTTAAACGTAAATACGTAATAAATTAATAACTGTTAAATATTAAAAGGAAACCAGTTTCGGGCCTATAACACTAAATCACTGTCAAGAATTAAAGTTTTAACAACACGTCGAATTATTTATATACGATAGCTCCTCTTAGCGAACCAAACAGATGGTTAATTGCTGAAATACAATGTGTTCTGTAATAACCGGTTAATTTATTTTAGTGTTAATTAGGTGTATTTTATTAAACAGGTATTATGGCAACCACTAAATTGATGTACCATCCGTTACATGCATTACGAGAGACATCAACGCCGGATGAGGTTCAATTAATAGCTCTAGATGAGACTCCTTAGAGTGTCGCACTTCATTAGTTTTATCGATGATCGATTAACAAAAACCCTGGAGTTAGTTTTGTCAAGTTTTTCGAATGTAACATCATATTTTAACCTATACGATTGCAATAGGCAGATCCGAAAATACTTCCCAATATAAATAATAGTTCAATATCTTAAAGAATCTGTACTTAATCAGTACTAAAAAATATTTTTTTCGAATCTACAAATGACAATATTACTGTAACGAAGAATGCAAACCCCCTAGGGGACGACGCTGTGAGAAGATGACGAAACCGGTTGGCCGTTGAGCGACGGGGGCGTGATTTATCACCATGCAAACAAACTGCTCCAGAAATTTTTAGATTATTATTTTTTCGAATTCAGAAATGTTTTACTCTTCGAACACCCCGAGCTTGATTTAAAGTTAAATAGAGCAAAATTAGCTTCCTGGAATTTTTTTTTTTGGTTTTTACTGCTTTTTTGAGTTTCACAAAAAATTCGTATCGGTTTGCGAGGACTTCTTCGATGTATTCCATATCCAGAGCAGTTTTTGGCATCAACGAATTTTACATGGCGCACATATATTTTTAAGCGTCTTTTCAACTGCGAGTCTCTAAGGGAGAATCGTAAGAATTTTCATGTTTTACAGTGAATTTTCTTGGTGATTAGGTGATCTTTTATGGCTACCCAGATCGCTATGGGTGAGGTACTGAAATGTTGCGATTGCCCATTTTCTTGCGACCCTACATATTTATCTAAGTTTTGTATTTACCTTGTCATTCTATTTGGATGCTCTGTATATTGCGCAGTCTCTCACAATGTCGTTTATTTTCTCTCCACTTCATAAAAAGAGAGCTTTGAGACCAATAACAACTTACTAAAGTAAATTTCAGATTCCAAGTGCCAGTTGATGCTGCATCACTGCGGAGAAGGTTTACCCTGTGTTATACGGTAGGAAAATGGAAGTCTTACTTACCGTTCTGAATTTTGTCAAAAAGTCACGTAGATGAAGGTAAACATAGTGAACCGCTGTAGATATCTCAATTCCGCAGCATAAACATGACCAGGCGTGTAATATTTTAAATGTTAAAGTAACCGGGGCCTTATCGGCATTATTTATCTCCGTACTCCCACACGGTGCACACCTGAAAATTAATTTAAAAAATCCTTTTCACCCATCTTTGTGTTATTATAAACGGCCGTTTAAACCTCTCCGCTAGCCGTATTATTAAAATAACGCATAATGTCCGGCATTTATTATCCTTGATTATGATGTACTCGTATTCTCAGAGGTACAAAGTGATGGTAATGGAAGCTTTCTTATTAACACAGTCTCGGTTGAGGGATCGCTTATTATCCATGGTTTATTTACTGTTGATGTGTGTGAGTTATTAGATGCTGCGTCTTCTTCCGCGCTTGGTGAGGACGAGACTTTTGATTTCGCTTCCCATCTGAATTATAAGATGCAGCGTTTTTTTTCAGCACTTGATGAGGATAAGATTTTTTTGTGTCAATTTCCATCAGAGTCATTATTATACATGCTGCCACTTCTTCCGCGTTTGGTGAGGACAACATCGCTGCATTCGATTTCCATCAGTGTTAAGATGTTGCGTCTTCTCCGTGCTTGGTGAGGATCGAATGTTTGACCTTACTTTCCAGCAGAGTCACTGGATTCTGTCTCATTTCGCGTGCTCGGTGAGGACCAAATTTTTTACTTCGCTTTCCACCACCATTTAAGAAATGAAAGAGGTCTCGATTTATATCGCCAAGGAAAGAAAAGAATTGCATGTGAATGAAATCGTACATAACCGGACAGATCAATTTATTTTTTGTGCATATAGCGACCTGAGTGTTTTTATTTACACGGCCCGCGAATATAAACTCTTTTGGCTGTGAAGCCCTGGCTGCAGCAATAAATTAGCCAGACACATTCTGAGAATATTTTTAAAATTATTATGGTAATGCGAAAGGCGTACACTGTTTGGAAATGTAAATTGACGGCCCGGCTCGAAAACGAGACGGAAACAACGGGCGAGAACGAGACGAGCGCTTGTTTATTGCCTCTAACTTCCACTAACCAATTATACCATGTCTTTCGTGACAGGTTTAATGGTAATAGACGCAAGAATACCTTGTTAATATATAATTTGCTGCGTTGAGTTGAGGCCATTTAAGCTGCGTATATCTTCCCTAAAATTATATTAGTCTCTTCAGTTCGGGTTAATAGACCTAATTAAATACACAATGCTTGCGGTGGAATTTTAAGGACCCTTAATTTCCTTTAATTATCGTTTTGAGCAAGTTTTAGGGGCAGGGTTCAGAACATGCATAAATAAATCCATTATAGGAAATAATTATTATATTGCAGTAAAAATTGTTATAATATGCAGAGCGCCTCTATAAACAACCTCAACGCTTTATATCAAAACTGCCCTTTAGTTCATATGTCTAGGGCAGATCTAAGGTTTTGATGGATTCAACCCGATTAAACCATTAGTCCAGTGTTTTCATGGGAAACCTTCAGCTAATTGTGTTTTCATTAATTTCTCAAAACCACCATTTTGCACGATAATGTCTTTTACCCATACCCATTTTTCTCCCAGACAATGATTGTGACGAGTTTACTGGTTACAATTATATGATTGTTCATGGAAAATAAAGCTCATCAAATTTAATTAAAAAAATTACTGGATTTTCTAGAGATTTCTTAAAAAACTACCGTTGAGTAAAGTCGATTTATTGTAATAACGATTTTGCACACGGAGAGAAAACATTTGGTACCAATGATGGTACTGCCAGTTTGTTAAAAAAAAAACAGTCCTCAAAATCAGACACGTATGTTCAAGTTTTATTTACAACGTGTCTTGATTTTGACAACATTTCCTATCTTGCGATTAAAAAAATGATAACAACTTCACAACTTTGATATGTACCAATATAAGTAAACGTGGGTGCCATCTATATGTGTTACGAATTTCTAAATCTTCTGACGTTTTTAGGTTTTGGAAAGAACGAATTGGTGATCCACCCATAAGTTATCAAACACACTAATCGCCCCATCGTCTGTTGATTTATCGGAACCAGTCTCGATAGATCAGTGCCTATATATCCAAACTAAAATACTGATGTTTTCGATGGTCCAATATTCCCTAAATATCTCTGGGATGGTTTGGTTTCAGTTGAAACGCACTGCATATCACAGCTTTAAAAAATTTACCCAAAAATTACCCATTAAAGTGTTATCCCTGGCACGTTCAAAGACAACCTAATAAATTTCCAATAAAAAGAGAATGAAATTAAGCTTTTATTAATGACTCAGGAATCCGAGCCACGTCATATTAATAATCCACCGAACGTTCGGCCTTAAAGATTTCATTGGCACCCAGGTATATTTATAAATGGAACCCAAACTCTTGTGGTTTCATTAGTAATCTAATCTCAACCTTGTTAAATTGCTTGTCTCTCTCGAATGCCCATGTTGGTTACCCGTCCGTTTAACGCTTGACAAGTGTATTGTAATAAAATATATTTATTTAGATTGACCGTGTCGAACAATGGGCAATGCAGTCGCCCATTGATATATAAAAGTTTAATTATATCACTACAAAAGAACTAATAAAATCAATTTATGGCCCAGGCAATTATTAGCCTGTCTAATAAATCAAAACCATAACTTATAGATCGATTAAAATGTTATTTAAAAAATGTACTCAATTAAATTTATATTGCCAGGATCGGATTTGGATACACAAATGGAAAAACTATGGGAGGGATAACAAGAGAAAACTTATGGACTGTCAAGGTTCGGTCTTTTAAATATTTCTTAGATAAGAGTTAATGGAAGTGAGCATAAAAATTATATCTCCAAAATATTAGTAAGGGTTATCAAATCTAAGAATATATATATTTTACTTTGTATTTGGAAAATTCCATCGTCTATAAATCCACTAACATTGAAAAAAAAACAGAAAAAATAATATTCCTTTTTAAAAAAGTCCTTATTCAAATATACTGATTTTTCCCGCAACTGTACCTACATCACAAAAGAAGCCATTCTTCCATGTAGAGGTTGTCCATTTTTTTAATGCAGATTTAGAATACCTCGATGCTTGCGCAGATTAACCACGTGAAAAACTTTTACATAAAGGGCATACTACTTAAGACCGGCTATCATTCCGCAATTTTTTCAATCTTCTAATTAGAGCTGTTTTTGTTTAAAATGCCCCAAAATTTCAAAAATTTGAACCTTTCCCGTAACCCTTCGAGACCACGATTGGCCAAATTGGTCTCTTCGAGCAATTACTATAAACATTTTTACAAACAATGTTTAAGTTTTTTTTTTTTACTCACTTGTTTGGATGAACTTTAAAATATAAGTAGTTGTTTAATTTATTTGTTATCATTTTTTCTTTGTTGCATTTAAATAAAACTTTAAATAAAAAAAAAGAAAATTCATTTTGACATGTGGTTTTTATATTTATGTTATTGGCAATATTGTGTTTGATTAATTTTGGCTTTGACTCTGACCAATCGTGGTCTCGAACGGTTACGCGGAACATTCAAATTTTTGAACTGGTCGGTTTTGAATACTATGACCTCCATGCAAAAGTTTTTTAATTGACTAATCCATATAAGCGCAAAAACAATAAAAACTGATTTCCCATGTTAATCTTATATGTCCAGAGTTCGTCTTAACACCTAATATTTTAACAGCCAATAAACAGTAAATATGTTTTATCTTTCATTGTTGAATTAAGCAATGAAACGAGGCATGATCACATCTAATCAAGTGATGATTATTACTTATGGAACACGTCCGAAAAATCACCATTACCTCACGGGCGAAATTAATTAAAACAATAATATACCTCTGCGTTTCCCGTTCTCTTCTCGGCCTGCACTCCACATCGCCCGCGTTTAAATTCTCATAAATAACGCACTAACAATCTACTAGTGACAGCTTGTTAAGTCCTAACCACAGGTTAGGTTATAATTAATGGCTTACGTCACAGCATAATTGTTGACTCGTCGCTATTATACCCACCTTTAAACGTGTACGGCCATTTGTTAACGATATTGGGGTATTTCAGGTGTTTATGTTGGCATCCCTTTTTACATGCACCGAGACGTGTTCGGCATGCAAGCCCGAATTCTATGGAAATTAAGGCCAAAATGCATTTTGGAATGACTCTATATACATTCAACAGTAATTACCCCCGACATTCTTTTCACCACTTTAGTTCGAAATTAATTGGATGGAAGTGAACCTCAGGCCAATAAAAGGTTTGGGGAATTTATTAAATAATATTTCATAATTTTGTTTCTGCGGCCATGCGGCAAAGTGGGCTTACTCGCGACTTTGCCAGCTGGACATAGCAATTTGCCATATGTACGTAGGAAAGAATTTTTTTTTACATGACATAAAAGTTCAGGAAAATCCCGAAAAATTTGAACTAACTATTAGAATTCCGAATTGTAGTACAAAATTCAATGAAATTGTCCAGTTTTGGCAGTCTCTCGGAGTCGCATATTTATGAAAATTCCATATAATCACTGGATATTCAAAATTGCTAGAAATCTACAAAGATCCCATAGGAATTTCAAGGAATTGTTACTAGTTTTAACTTGATCAAATTGTGGCTCCGACACATTGTAAAAAAGGAAAATTTTAATTATAATTTCTAATAAATAATAAATTCTGTTAAAAAATATCCCATTTGCCAAAACTTTCAGTGCTCCAATAAGTTGCAGATCATTTGCTGTCAAATTAAGAAAAACTTGGTGTCTTGTACATACGCCTGGTACATTATATTTGAACGAGAAATGTTACAGGCCCGGCCCTAATAGAATTTTAAAAATATTTAAAAAAATGCAATACAATTGCATATAGAGGGCATCTAGCAGTGTCAGCAAATGCTATAATAAAATCACACAATATATAGGGTGTACGGTTTTTTTGTGGCAGGATTTTTCTCAAAATGCTGCACCAAACTTCTTAAACCAAAATGTCATTACAAGGTTATATGTACAGATGCCGAGGTACGGGGAGTCAAAAATTAAGTTATTTTATTCCAATTTTACTTATACATAGTTTTCGAACGGGAATTTCTTTCAAATTTTCAATCATGATAAACGATCTGATACAACAAAATTTAGTTTAATAAATATCAATTTAACCCGAAGCTGCCCTTAATCCAGTCCTGTCTATGAATGCGGGTATGATTTTTGGTAGAATAAAATCGACCTAATCGAACACGAAACAAACAAAGGCATTGGGTTTTATATAATATAAGCTTTCGAACAGTGCCTAATTAATTTTGTCGATTATGTAGGAATTACTGCGCTATTAATTTATCGTCATAAAATCAGTAGTTAATATAAAGCTCGCGTGTAAACAATAAAGTTGCATATTATAATAGCACAGAACCTTTAAAGTAGAATTGCACCACCATAAAATAGTTTGCCCGCGACCACTTAATAATTAACCGATATTCAGCTTGTTGACTGAAGTGAAATAGGGGTTATATAGCGTCAAAGGGATTAATGAGGGATCAGCAGGATATAAACTCTTTATTCCCGCTGCCATTTGTTTTACACATGTTGCCTAGGCAACTTTCTCGCGCGTTATAGCGTATAAGATCAGGGCCCCAGCCGGCGTTGGCTGCCGCTCTACCCCACTGCGCAGCCGCAGTTACGCAAAATCAAGTTTGACATTTCAAATCATTCTATAAGTCCGATATAATTTGCGTTTTAATACTCTTTAACGTTAGGTGTAATGGAAATTAACTTAAATTGCCGAATTGGTTTTTGGGAATGGAGTGAGCTGTTTTAAATCAAATAAAACTAATCAAGTTGCCTAAAGGAAACTTTCTGGTCGATACCAAACTTCCCATAGTTTCGATTTATGTGCCTGATATAGGTCTCAGTTTCGTGTTCCAAGACCGAGGCCAAGGAAATTAGAACTAGGTCTTAAAAGAAGAAATTAAAGTTTCGATTTTGGTGTATAGCCCGTTTTACAAATATAAAATATATTATATGTCTTGTGACTCAGGGAAACTCTGCGTAAAAGTTCAAGGTGCGCTGAAAGCATTCTCAGTTAATCAAAGTTCTTAAATCAAAATTTTAGAAAGGGGAGTCTGGCCTTACTCTAACTAATCGTTTTCATTTCAGTAAACTATTATTATATTTGCAAACTTTTCGTCTTTTGTGCTTTTTCGCGTCCTTTGCTAAGTCATTTATGTCATATTCAATCTGACTTTAATTGGCACAGAAAGTTTATTTAAATTTCATAAAATTTCTTTTGCTTCTAGATTCTTTGTGTTGTTTTGTCGTCCAAAATTTATCACATCGTTATAACTCAACCAATCGCGTCTCAAAATTCAGGCAATTTTTTTAGGGAATTATTGATCCTAAAATAAATTGATGCAAATTGTTACATCCTTACCTCTGAACGACTTTGCAGATACTTTTAGTTGTTCGATTGTCCTCTCAAAAATTTGCACAAATTGTGTCTGTCTATTTCAGTATTATTCTGATTTTTGACCGAGCTCGTATCACGGAAAACAACGATATGGAAAACCTAATGTATGCAAAAAGAGTTTTGAAGTATGCTGGCTGCGGGTTTTGGTCGTTTTCGACGTAGGTCGAAACGCAGTAGCCCGTTAAAATTAGATACTTTGTGATCATTATTATGGAGGGCGAGGCTGAGCGACGGCCTAGGACGGCGGACATCCCTGGCCAGCGGTTTTTCTTATAGGTAGAGAGACGGTCATTAAAACTTTTACGCACGAACCAGACTTGCTAAGGCTGTCTCTGACCCTGTATCTGGTTATTGCATCGTTATTGCATTAGGTGCAGGTTATGCTCATAGAGATCCCGATTGAACCATTAGGCATAAATATAAGTATTAACATAATGATCGGAATATATTTGTTTGGGTTATCTTGAGAAGAGCAACAGAAGTCATCGTAGATAAGCTCTTTAAACACCTGCTCCCAAATCTTCAAATTCTACCTGGTCTTCGAGAGTTAATTAAAATTTATTAGGGTAGAGGCCGTTTTATATTTTATTAAATCGGTTTAGGGCCGGATAAACATTTCGACTCTCGTAATGACCTAATAAAACAAAGACTTTTAAACCAGGAGAAATATAAAAAGAAAATTCCTTGCAGCAAATAAGACGTTAAAATGGGTAATAATTCTAGAGAGGCCTCATATTTTTACACCGATTTTATCGCCCGGTATATGTTAGTATCATAATAAAAAACGTCAAAATTCTTCGGCTATCTAGATGGTATCTCTATTTTTGGGCTGGATGGGTCGGTAAATGTGTCGACCCCTGGTGATTCTGGTTATGCTTTTGTCAAGGATCAAGTCAATCTTTATTGACTCGGCGTATTTATTCTTTACCCGTTGTGCTACGGTGAAACAACACACGTAATGTTTTTATTTTCTTAGAATCCGATGCCGTTATAATGAGGAACGAGGGCTTTTGTAGACAACTTTTTAAACATTCAATATGTTTATATTTACAGCACGCCTTTCCGCGTTGTTTCGAAGCTTTCTAAACTCATCTATCATCTTTTGATAACAAATTGATCTGTTAATCAATTATTTTAGTCCAGCAAAATATCTAATAGTTGATGCGGAATATCTATTTTGAGATTTAATCAGCGCTTACCTCAACGCACTCTCGTTTCGCTTTCAATCAGCCCTCACGATGATTCAATAACAATCAATTCAGGTCGGTTCCTGTGTATTTCTCGATTAAAAAAGTTCTGATTTATGCATCAACATTAACTTATTATACTCTTCGATTTAATCCAATATATCTTCGTACAAAAATGGACGGTTTCCGAAATACAAGACGTCAAAGTGAAAATAAAAAAAAAAATTAATTACTTCGTTTGTAATGGTACTATCTAAACAAAATGTCACATTGGGGAGTTGTTAAGGACGGTAAATCACAACCCGTTTACCTTTTTGATGCATATTGTAGAAGGCGTTGTCAACACCAGGGAAACTTTAAAGAGTCATAATTGTTCCATTAACCGGCATAAAATTTATTTATATCTAAATTTATGTTTTCTTATATGTTTTATGAAAAACGATATCTTGGTACAAGTCCCTAGGGGCATTCCTTTTTGAGATATTTGAGGTTTAAAGTTCCGTGCATGTCTTGAAAAATAACTTTTAAGTGCACATTTATTTGTACAGTTAAAATGAAAATAATCGAAATATTCAATTTTTATTATTAATTTTTATATTCATTTGATTATACTAATTTTTTATTATTTATTTTGTTGTCCTGTACGAATGTATTTCAATGTTATTTTTCATGACATACAGCAAACTCTAAACTTTAAACATCTCAATATGGAATACCCGTAGGAACTTGTGCCAAGATACTTTTTTTTCATAAAACATGTAGAAAAACATAAATTTAGTCATAAATAGATTTTATATTGGATGTTATAAAAGTCAGGCGCCTTTAAACAGAGTTCACATAGCGCTGACGGCGCCCTTTAAAACGTGTATCGAAAATGTAAATGGATTCTGGTTTCTCGCGCCTAAAAACTCCCCGATGCATCATTTTGTTTATATAGTACCATTAAAGAGGGAGTAATTAATTTTTTTTATTTTTTTTATTTTCATTTTGTTGCTCTGTATTTTTAAAATCTAGCACTTTTGGACTAAGGTAAATTCTGTTAAATTATCATGTTTTCTCTTCATAAATCTGTGGAAGAATATTGTACAAATGTTTTAGAGACACTCTATATAAAATTGGAAATCAAACGACGCAGTCGTTTCTAGAAAAAAACAACTTAAAAACAAACGTTTTATATGCATTTCGCCCCTTAACGCGTCAGGTTGAATTGTTGCGCACGAGCCGCAGGCACGGGCGCCAATCGGGCGAGCGTTGAGAGACTTACTAGCGAATTCGGGTAACATATACATATTTTCCACGATCCCAAAAGTGAAAACGCAAACAAAATATAGGAAAAAAACTACCGGAATAGGAGTTGGACCATCGAACAACTTCATGCCTTTTCATGTCGTGCTGCTTCCTGATTGGCCAAAACATAGCTCGTTATGATTTTCTAACACTTAACGAACGCTATTGTTAACTTTCTAGCTTTCATTCACCACTCTAGATATTTATAACTCTACATAACACTCCATTTTGAAATTGTTCAAAGATGGTGGAAGCGCTAAAATTTCATTTGAAGAATAGATCCTCAAGTTCGATAATAAGTCCACCCCTCCCCCTCACCCCCTTCGCCCTAATGGGGCTGGTTAAGCGGAGAAAACTATTTGTTAAAAAATCGAATGAAATGTCATACACTGCGCGCGTAAATTATCACAACTTAACAAATATTTTTCATATCTGGAGCTCGTATTTCCTTTGGGGGCACTCGAGTCGATTGCGTGTTGTTTTACCATAACGGGCCGAGCGATTTAATGAGGTTTTTATGCAGCCATTGACACTCTTTTGTCGAAATAATGACTTTAGGGTTGTCGGTCGTCAGGGGTATTGTTCACGTAACGCTTTTGTTGTGCTTTTGTGCAGCATCCCCATCTTCGTGACGGTTCCAGTTTATATTTCAAATGGCTCAGTGTTATTCCGCTTTTAAAAGCTATTAAGGCGCTTTGTGTACAGGACAGGGGACAGTGGCTTGTATTATTTGCCGCCAATTATTCCAACACAATTATCTCCACGGGAACGAGATTTATGTAGGTTGAAATTTTCGATTCCTGGAAGGCACTTCGTGCATATAAAGTAATGCCCACTTAATTAATTCCAGTTTACTCACACCACAGATCCGACGAGGAGCGGATTTTTATACGTTTTGCCTAAATTAAGTCAAGGTTATTAGAGAGATTTAATCGCGATTTGAAAATGATGAATACCGAGAAGGGTAAAATAATCGTGGCAAATTATAACTAATAAATTAGTGGTCAGAAGAAAGAGACAAACAAACAAGGCCTATTAAACAAGCTAACATCTTGATAAAGGCCATAGTTCCGTGGAAAGATGGACTGCGATGTACGGGCATAACATTAATTTTAACCCAACAGCCTGTCTCAAAAAGATATCAGATTACGTGGTTCTCTAAGAAAAACTCACCATTTAAGCTACACCGTTCACGTGATTAACAGGTCACAAGAAAGGGAATTTTGTCGTTCTCTTTTTATTCTGGTTAATTTAAGCTTTATCTGCATTTCGGCCTGTTAAATTAATTGCTTATAATTGAGTCATTGAAGAAAGAGAGGCTCAGGCGTGTATGTTAATTGCGGCTTAAAGATCGAGGAATTGTTTTAATGAGGGGCATCAAATTTGTTTTTCCTTAATTAATTGGACATCCAACTGATTCCAAGGAAAAGAGCTTGCTGGTCACTGGTCAGCTGGTTATCATATGAGAACCCTGAAAATTTATTTGATCGCTTATGACCTTTGGTGAGTCATTAAACACGTTGCCTGGGAGCAGACAGATGGTCACCAGTGCCAGTTTAGAATCTGCGAATTCTTTGGTTGAACTGTAATGCCTAAATAGTTATTTACGCAAGAAAGGAGAAAAGTGACACTTTTACTTCGGCAAATAATTTTCACAGAAGTAAAAGGCACTCTAGTCTAGAATTTTACGACCAATGTTCTGTCTCATAAAGCAGAAGCAGGTGATATTTAAGCAAACACACAAAAAAGTACATGGAACAAGTAAGGTCAAAGATCAGCAGGCACAACATCTGAAAAGAAACTCTTTGTTTTCAATTTTAATATATTAGCAGTTAGTTGATTCAATGCATATCAACACTAAATAACGTTTTACTCATTTATGGTTAAAAAAAATCCACTTACACAACTGCTAGTATGTATTAACACTCATTATAATTTCCATAATCAAATATTATAGAACCGGAACCGCAGGAAAATAGGACTTTTCCTACGACTTTTGATCTCGGGGGACGTGGCCTCACCGCGTGGCCGGCAAGGGTCGCCAGACTTAAACCCCTCAGATTTAGTTTTTTTTCCTTCAAAATAAGGTGGTAACATAATAATGTTAAACTCTTGATAATGCTTCATAAAAATATGTTTAGAAGTGCACACAGCATTCAATCAGAGACAAAAAACTATGTGGTTGGTTTTAAGAAAATCACAACTGACATTTGAACAGTTTTTGACTCATGTTGTATAATTGGAAATAGGTCTAAAATGCATATGAAATAAAAATTAAACCGATATGTCCGAGCGAATTTTTTTAAATCGCGTTATTCCAAATACATTTGATATATTCCATAATAAATCACACCCTTCTGTGTCCTAAGTAGGAAAAAGAGGATTCTCCAAATAATTGTTATCTTTTGAGATCATACATGTATCTCGCTATCCATTTTCTTTACTTCTGCGACATAATTTGTATTAGAAGCAGCAAACGTTTCTCTTTATTTCCTGTAAATTTTAATTCTGTAACGTTCCTTCAATATAATCTGCAGATTTCGGTTTACGCATATTCAAATTGGTGAAAAATACTGACTTTACATAGAATAAAACTTAAAATCCATGTCATATTTAAAATATAAAAACTAACATTAGTCAAGATCTAGAGGAGATAGGACGTTTATGAAAGACTGAAGGTGATTCAAAAGTGAGTTGGAACTGTAAGTACTTTAAGTCTTTCTATACATTAAAATTGAACCTTCTTAACACTGACAGTGGCCAAATTTGACAGTAGCGTGAAGTTAGACATTTAGCAAATGTCAAATTTTATCAGAAATATAAACTTCCTTATTCATTAAATATTTACACGCACTTACTGATTATACATTCATGCTGTTATTGTGCATTTTTTACTCACCGAAAAATCAACATAAAAAATCTTAATTGTTCATAAGTTGAAATATGAACATACAGCTTCTGTCAAATACCCGCTCAATATTTAGTTATTATCAGCTACTAATTTCTAGCAATACTTATTTGTCCGAATCCCCGAAAGAACTCAATTTACAAGCCCATTTACAGCTATTAAGTTACAAACAAACCCATGTTGTCACGGATCTCCGCAATCCTGTTATTTATGGATCACAAATACATTTAAAGTATCGCATGGTAACATGATCCCATCCTGTAGCACCTCTTAAATTCAAGATAAATGGCGCGATGAGCTAGTTATATGCAAAAGAACTGGACAAAACCGAGGATAATTATAACTCGTTTTAGCTCTTTTGCTCGATGTATGAGTGTTGAAAACAACACTTTCCAGTTAAGTTTTATACATTGTACAGTTAGCCCTGATTGGTTGGAAAAGCGGTTTGTAGTTCGTGATATCTGCTTATTACCCGATGCGCTGCCGCTCCAAACTTGGCTCCAATTGACTTTGTAGCCAGTAATTGCACCCCATAAGCGAGACTAAATGATACCTATCTGATTTAGATATGCGTAATTACAGTATTTTAGATGGTTTAAGACGTTCCAAAGAACCTCTATTAAGTGCACGATGGAGGAATTGACGTGGGTTCGCCCGCTTTTTGCAGATGGGTGAGATGCAGAAAGGGGCCGGTTCTGAACCGTATTTGCATACAATAATAGCAATAATGATGATTATGATGATAGCGGAATCTAATGACCGTCTGGCTTTATCTGAAGATTAAATTATATTTTCATGCGGAAGATTATTGGTTTCTAAAGAATGTCATTTTCCATAGCTAGTCCCCATCTAGCTCCCTAATAAATACATTTCTAATAAATTCTAACGAGTTTCTAGATAAAGTAGACAATTTTGGTATATAGGGTCCAACACTGTGTGAAAGGATGAAGTTATTACCAACAATTAACTCTCGGCATATTTTTTATTATAGGGCCAAGTTATAGAAGGTGATTCATGGTCGGTGGTAGATTTTATGTTTGATTGTAGAACGGAACACACAAACTTTACAAATACTTCACATTTATTGGGCTTGCTCTATCGCTCTAATGTATTTTTACCAACTGCGACATTGCCGGATATATAGAAAAGTACTAACATCTCCGATATATAAAACACCATGTGCATCATTTGATTTTTAGGTTCGTTACTTCTTTTAAATTATTTTTGCTTAACAATTGTTATCTCTAGCATTTTTCAAAATATCAATTAACGTTCTTATTTTTAATAAAGTAATTTCAATCAAGTTATGATCAAGTATAATAAAGTTCTTAATTAATGTTATTTACACCAAGCAACCTAAACTAGCCCAAATGACTTGAGTTCCAACTAAAACTTACATAAACAATGAAATAATACAATTGTTCAATATTTACATTGGAAGTTGAAGATGACCGTCATTGGATTCCAAGCGTTTCAAAATGCGCACATTTATGAATTGATTTGTGGCCCTCTGGATCTCATTTTCATCAAGCTAACGAACACGGTTGATTTACATGTAGGTGCAATTTCTTTTTACCTTTTACTGGTGCAATGTAAACTTGCTATTTTATCTTATCACACACAAGTATAAATCCAGTGGGGTAAGATCTGGAGATCAAGGAGGACAATCCTGTGGATCGGAACGTCTACAGCATCGAGCTATTAAACATTTCAAGAAGTGCTTGTGTTAACTTATGGCTGCAACCAACCATGAGTCCTAAAATAAATAAAAAAAGGGAAAATAACTTGGAACTATATTTAAAAAATGTGCCGTAATATAATTTTTTTACTAATATAAACGTACATAATTGTGCATTTTCCGCACGCAGAAAGTAGTATTCTCATGCTGTATTATTTTTTGGTGTACGTTTTGTGTTAATATCAAGTTTAAATTAGACTTTCTCACCATCCTCATGCTAACATACATACATATGTATGTAGATGGGTAAACTATTTTGAACATGCGATTGTTCTAATCTTTACATTAAAACTAATATAGAAATAAATGGTAATTTTTAAGAATAGCATATAAGACATCTAAAGCACGTACAAAATATTATAACACAGGTATACAAGAACGAGATATTTCGTAAGGTACAAAAGTTTTAAAGGCTTTTACACACGAACATTACACGATCATTTTTATTACAATTGCAACAATATTGCAACTAATTGACGCTTTTAAGATTCAAGATCTCACCATGCACGCATCTTAAAGATCGTTTTATTCACGCAGCAGCGTGTATTAAATCCCCATCATGATGCGTAAGTAATGAAAAAGTTTTTCTATTTAATTACGGTCGGAAAGAAAATATTTTTCCGCACTCATGTCATGGAAAATGTTTTACCCTCACTCGTTAGGAAAATAACCATACATCTTCAATTAGTCTGTACATTACGGAAGGGCTTAGCGGATAAAATGGTTGTAAAGTAATGTGATCGCCTTGCGTCATTTCTTCAGCAGTGTATTTACCCAAAATCATCGAATAATGTATAAAATCCTCCAAATAACTTCTCACTTAGCACAACATTCAGAGGCCTCTATTTCTAGAAGCTATGACAGACCCGCTGTGTAAGCAACTGAAAGTCATATGAATCAAACCTTTTATCCCAGCTATTATCACATTATTTTCAGAGTGGAATTAATATCGGATTTAAGTAATCCAAAAATACATATAATGGAGAGAGAGCACATTTAAAATGGTGTAAATTTCTAAATGAATAAAACCTTCATCGGCTGCGGTAAGTGGTTTATATCAGGCCCTTACTAAAATAAGTAGAGTATGCATTAAAATTTCAAACGTCTTAAATGTGGGGAGAAATGATATGAGTTGTGTGGGTATGCAACGTTTCCGGTCAAAAATAATTCGCATAAGATTTAAATTTTCGATATTTGTAATAATTGAATGGCGCATAATGGAGAAAGAGTGAGATTTAAAACCATTTTCAAATCACATATGAAAGTAATTAAAAAATTAACTGCTACATGTTGAAATAAAAAAGTCAGTTAAGTAACATTTTTTTCGTTGTTACTCTCGTTACTAACTCCCTCTGGATCGCGTTCTTAATTATCTTAGCACATTATTCCTTCCTTCCCATTGCCACCAGAATTTTCCCTTCTTTCGTTGTTCTCAAGCTTTGAATTTCCCTATTTCCCTTCTTATTCTTTATAGACTTTTTTCTTTTATCCACCGTTATTTCCAAATGTTCTCCCTGCACGCGATCCACAACCAGAGAATAGATTTCTTTATTTTTATTTTTATTTCCCCCCTTATTTTCCCATTCATCTGTATATATCATTACTTTAGTTATTGCCTCCACAAACACCGGTTCCGCCGTTTTTCTCACCCTCTACCTACACATTCCCCTTAATCCGTACATTGCCACACACTCGTCACCTTCAGTTTCTCTCTTAAGTGTTCTTAGATTTTTCCAAAGATCTTCCTCACTCCCAGTAAGCACGGTTCTCACTATCTTTTGCCATAGTTGCCTGTTCCCGGTCCCAGATTTAAATCTATAAAGCTGTTCAACAGCCTCAAAACCATACTCACACTCCATCAATTCCGGGTGTCTCCTCATGTATTCAGCTGGCACTCCTTTCTCCATCCTAACATCCCCCATGTCCACCTTCATCACCTTCATTATCGTAATTTTACTTTTTAAAGAATCTCCTATTTTCATTTCTGTATTTATAAAAGCCGAGTCATGCCAATTATTTTGTTCTATCTTAGTAAAATCACCATAATTTTGAATCCCCACTACTGTTTCTATGTCCCCTTCCCTACCCGTTTGAGTTCCCTATTCTACGGGTTTTACTCCCTCAGTTTGTATGTCAGCGTCATAGATTATATGTTCCGCTTTTGCATATTTATTATTTTCTAACCAATTTTTTATTATTTGACTGTTAAGTACTTTTCTTTGCTTTCCTAACCTTCTACTGATTTCTTTTATATCTCTATGAGGGTTTTTTTCAATCCTTTTATCTAATTTTTCAATTAATCCCTTAACTCTGGCAACAGCTTTTGTCAATATAAAAAATTTCACACTTTTCTTTTTTTATATATAACTCTCCCCCAAAATTTGGATCAATTGACATATTTAATATTTTCCTTTTCTTTTTATCCTACTCTTCCTCTCCGGACTTCCCATAGAGAGCGCCAACAGATATCTCTCTAAATACTCCCCCTTAGTAATCTTGAGTAAACTATGCCCCCAAAATCCTTGGAGCCAGCGCCAGCTATCGAGGCTCCCACTCGGTCGGAACCTGCGGCAGGATTATCACCCGTCTGGGGTACATTAATGTTTTGTTTACTCATCATTACACCCAATGTGTCCGTCTGCCCTTCCCCTACCCCTCCTGCAGGAATCCTTCCGAAGGGGGCAGAGGAGCAGGAGATCTGAAGCTCTCCCACCACGACAAGATGGAGACATCGCTGAGGGGAAACTTGAACTAACGATCATCTTCTACATGGGGAAAATAGAGGGCGGATCCGTTCCCCCTATGCCCGCCCCGAGGGGCGGAGGCAGGAGAGACGAAGAGGTGATGTTCATCTCCAAGAGGTTGAAGGAAGAGGGCACCACCTACAGCGACACCCTAAAAAGAGTTCATCAGCTCGTATCCAAAAGCGGGACA
Organism: Euwallacea fornicatus; assembly: GCF_040115645.1. Classification (NCBI taxonomy): domain Eukaryota; kingdom Metazoa; phylum Arthropoda; class Insecta; order Coleoptera; family Curculionidae; genus Euwallacea; species Euwallacea fornicatus. Next base: position 2,892,157 of record NC_089570.1, read on the forward strand.
CGAGTTGACATCGACAGTGTCAGGGAGACCCGCAAAGGCGAGCTCCACCTGGTGCTGTCGTGGAGGAGGAGGATGGGGGGGGAGTGATTCTGAGAACTGAGTAAGTAAAAGGCAGAGTGAGTGATTGAGCTATGTAGAATCATGACTTCTCAGATTAGCGGACTCCGATGCCTCCATATTAACCTGAACAGGAAGCGGTTGTCTATCGTCCTACTGAGCAAGGTGATCAGGAAAAGAGGTATCGACGTTGTACTGGGACAATTGCCGAACAAGGCGGAAGGGAACGAAATCCGGGATCGATGCAACGACACCTTCATATGGCTAGCAACCATGTGAGGATGGAGTCAATTCATAAAGGGCGGGGCTTCGTCGCGGTGGAGATTGGATAAATCACCCTAATTTCGGTGTGCTTCTCCCCGAATAAGAGAGAAGTCGATTTTGCGGCCTTCCTTAGTAAGCTAGAGGGGTATGTCCAGGGGAGGGACGGTAGGAGGGTATTTATTGCTGACGACCTGAATGCCAAAAGTGGGCATTTCGGCTTCGACGCTCCAAATACCTACGGTCTGATCTGGAATGAGTTTCTGGACGCGAGAGAATTTACTCCTCTCAACCTTGGGCGGGAGTGGACCTTCGGTACCAGGAACGGGAGATCGTTGATTGACGTCACTATGGCTGGTATGACTGCGTCAGGTATGGTTGATGAGTGGCGTGTAGAGAGCGAGTCGGAGAGTGGGAGTGAATACCGGTACGTCTTCTTCTCTATTAAGAGAGGGGGAGACGCACAACGGGCCAGCGTTGAGTGCAAAAGAGTGAACAGACGTGGCTGGATTGTAAATGCATGTGAATTGGAGCGCGTGCGACTGTACGTGGCAGAGAGAGAGGGCGTAGGTGCGGCTGACGATCCGGATCGGATAGTGAAGGAAGTCAGTCGTGTCTGCGATGTATGTTTCCATAAGAAGAGTGCGAGCGGACGGAGTGTGCGAAAAGCTGTATACTGGTGGAATGATGAGCTTGCGAATCTGAAACGGGCGTGTGTGCGTGCCCAACGACAGGTCACGAGAGAAAGAGGAAGGAATGTAGCGGTCGAGCGAGAGAGATGTGAGAATGAATTAATTCAGGCGCGAAAGGCCCTCAAGACATCCATACGGAACGCCAAGAGGGGGCCGTGGAAGGGGCTATATGCTGACTTGGAGACGGATGTCTGGGCTCTTGGCTACAAGATTGTGGCCGGGAAACTTGGGCATCTCAAGCGAAGTCACCTCCCAGAAGTAGAAATGCTTCGGAAGGTGGATGAACTTTTCCCAACGAAGGAAAGAGTTAGATCAGCTACAAGGAGGCCAGGAGGTGAGAATGTGCCTCGGATTACGATGGAGGAAATTTACCAGGTAATCGGGACCCTTAAGAGCCGCTCCAGGGCTGGACGGGATCCCGAACGAGGTCTTGAAACTGTATCTCAAGGCAGAGTTCCAGGGAATAGCGAATTGCACAACACGCATATTGACCTCGGAAGAGTTCCCCAAGGCCTGGAAGAGGGCTCGGCTAGTCCTCGTGGAGAAGGCAAAGCGTGATCCGAGCGCGAAGCTCAGCTACCGGCCCATCTGTCCCACTGACGAATTCGGAAAGGCAGTCAAAAAAACGATCAAGGCCAGGCTTCTGGAATCTGAACTTTTTACGCTCGATAATGTAAACTGTTTACACAAGATAATGTCAACTTTTTACACTTGATAATGTGAACAACGCGTGTGCACTCGACAACGTAAACCTTAACATTTAATTTAACACTTATGTTTGATATTGCCGTAAAGCAGCAGCAGCCCTTTCATAAAGACCACATAATTTTCGTTGAGTTTCGATTCATCACTTGTACACCTTGTAATTTGAATTCACACAAAAAAAACAGCCAAGAGATTTACGAAAAAGATTTTACTGTTCGACAGTGTCAATATCGTTTAAAGATTTCGAGATACACCACCGTCCTTTTGGTCGTCCCGAATTTTTCTGAAAGCGACCGTAGAAAGAAATTGCGATCCAACCTCTCCCAACTGAGTCAACCTGAAATATGTACGGTCAACATGGAGGTAAAGTTTTCAATTGAAATTTAGGGAAGTAAAATATAAAATACGATTTTCTTGAATTTCAAACGTCAATTGTAAGTGCCCCCGGTTTGAGGAGCCAAAATCATTTGTAAATATTGGCTCTTCCGTAGCCAACTCTAGCGGTTTCTAAGATGTTTTTGTTTTGAGCGTAGAGTACATTATACACAAGCCTGTTATTAATTAATAGCAATTAAAAATTATTGAGAATTCGCGGAGTATCGTCATCGGTAATTTTGAGAGTTTTTTACTTTTGGTAATTTGTTTTATCACTAAATCGGTCAAAAAATAATTTCTTAATCTTCCTTTACTTAAGAGTTGTTGATTTTACGTGAGTGATGCCATCTGTGAACTTCATCACTAAATTTTAGCAAAGTTACATACTTTTAAGTATCACCATCTATGAACTCGGCTTCTAACCATTAGCAAAGTTACATACTTTTCTACAGCGCCATCTATAAATTTCATCCTAAACCTTTAGCAAAGTAATTCTTTTTTTTCCTTCCTGGTGCCCTCTGTGAACCCTTCTCGTGAACACCACCAAAGTTGTTTTAATGTTAAATATCCGAACATATCGAATGACAATTATGACATTCACGTTTCAGTAATTGGACCGCGAAAGTTCTTCGTTTGTTTTCAATAAACGAAAAGTGGAAATTAACTTGAAGTTTTAGATTTGAAACAAAAATATAATCTCATTCAAAACAGAAGCAAAAAATAAGAAAGGGTATCATCCAGGTCGATTAAAAGAATATCTAAAGAACCAAGAAAGAGGAAGTAAGAAAAAAAAAGGAAACTCATTCCTAGAGGATCTTTCAACGATTCCTCGTTTACAAAAAGTAGACTCCCGTATTCCCGAAATATGTGAACTAATAATAAAATTTCCCTTCCTCCCAACGCAATCAAAACTTATCACTGATGTTGTCCTAAAGTAGAAGACCTTTCGTAGAGGACTACATTATTTTCATTGACTGTTCCCCTACAATTGGAATTTACCCAAAACTATTCCTCTGTTCTTAGTACTGAAACTGAACCGTTCCACTCCGACGAAGTGAAAAGGATTCTACTACCCACTAAATCTAGCAACTATCATTATTCTTCAGAGTCTTCGAGATATAGCATTGGATGGGTGCTCAATTTCTTGGATGGTGGAGAAAGTAGGGCTTTTCCACGGCTTCACGGCCTTTACCAAGGTACGTACAGTCAACTTTGGTCCATCATTTTTAATTGTAATTTAGGATAAGTAAAATTGGACTTTCTTGCGTTTCAAGTGTGAACCGTGAGCACCTCCGATTTGGGAAGCCAAAACCATTTGTAAATATTGGCTCTTACGTAGGCAAGTCTAGCGGTTTCTAACATTTGTTTTTTTGTGTAAGTGTAGAGTACATTAAGCAAAAGCACGTTATTAATAACAATCACGAAATCTTGACAATTGGCGGAGTAGGTTTTGTTCTTGTTCGGGAAAGATGGTGACACGACGGTAAGGTGGACAGTGACTTTGTCGTCGTCATCATCATCATTACAAATATCAATGACTATCAGAACGTAATAAATTGTACACGATCGTTTTTTCGTCAAAACTCCGACTTCTTTTCCGATCGATTTGTTCTTATTTTTAAAATAACAAACGTATTTGTCGAGTCCTTACCGGTGGTATAAAGTGTTTCAGCCTGGAAGCACCGAAAGTTTATTTGGGCGAGGACAATATTATAATTTACCAAATAGCACTTTTTAAACCGAAACGCGGAAATTTATTTAACATATACGTTTCAAAACGAAAACGTTTTGTCATTAATTACAATTGAAAAGCGTTCATCTCGTGCCAGTCGTCGACAGAGAGAATGTAATACTCTTAACTAGGAGAAGGTGAAAAAGAAAACAAAAACCCATTGCCATTTGAATTTCTAGCGATTTCTCATCATCGGTTATTTTAAGAGTTTATTAAATTTTTATGTTGGGTAGTTTGTTTCATTTCCAAAACGAACAACGGATATTTTTCCTTTATCTAAAAGATCGATTTTTTTTCGTGTGTGGCGCCATCTATTAACTTCGATTTCTATTCCAACCAAATTACAGTTTCCTTCCTTATTTCACACCCGCCATCTACCGTCTAGAGGCAGAATCTTTTACAGATTTCTTCTCATTCAAATTACAGTTCCCTACCTTGTACTACATTCGCCATCTATCTTCCAGGGGAAGAACCTTTTACAGATTTCTTCCCAATCAAATTACAGGATTCCCCCTTGTTCTACATGCGCCATCTACCGTCCAGGGGCAGAACCTTTTACAGATTTCTTCCCAATCAAATTACAGGATTCCCCCTTGTTCTACATGCGCCATCTACCGTCCAGGGGCAGAACCTTTTACAGATTTCTTCCCAATCAAATTACAGGATTCCCCCTTGTTCTACATGCGCCATCTACCGTCCAGGGACGGAATCTTTTACAGATTTCTTCCCATCCAAATTACAGTTTCCTTCCTTGTTCTGCTCGCGCCATCTACCGTCCAGGGGAAGAACCTTTTACAGATTTCTTCCCCGCCCAATTACAATTTTCCTCACATGATTTTTCACCCGTATTTTGTTCATCTGCATACCCATAGGCGTAGGAGGCGCATTTAAGACGGCTTGCGCCCCTTTAAAACCATCCCCCATCACCCCAAAAACAGGCATACGGAAGGATTGATTTGGAAAAAAAACCTATGAACTACACCACTAAACACACTAGAACATATCGAATGACAATTAAGACATTCCTTGTCAACAATCGAACCGCGAAAGTTCGTTTTGTGTTTTCATTAACAGAAAAGTGGGAATTAACTTAAAGTTTTAAATTTGAAATAGAAATATAATCTCATTTAAAGTTGAGAAGCAATAAATAAGAAAAGGTATCACCCCTGTGGATTGAAAGACCATCTACGGAACCAAGAAAGAAGAGGTAAGAAAAAAAAAAGAAGCCCGTTCCTAGAGGATCTTCCAAAAAGTCCTGTTTTGCAAAGTATAGGTTCCTCTATTCCCGAAATATGAGAACTAAGAATAAAATTTCCCCTCCTTCAAACGCAATCAAAACTTATCGTTGACATTGTGCCAAAGTAGTATTCCTTTCGTAGAGGACCACATTATGTTCATCGACTGTTCCCTTGCAATTGGAATTTACCCAAAACTATTCCTGTGTTTTTAACAGATACAGAAACCGAAGCGTTCCACCCCGACGAAGCGAAAAGAATTCAACTACCCACCACAGCAAGTGACTACCATTATCCTTCAGAGTCTTCGAGATATAGCATCTGTGGGGTCCTCAATTTCTGGGATGGTCGAGAAAGTAGGGCTTTTCCACGGCTCCACGGCTTTCACCAAGGTAGGTACAGTCAGCTTTGGTCTATCATTTTCAATTGCAATTTAGAAAAAGTAAAATTGGACTTTCCTGCGTTTCAAGTGTGAATGGGGCGCGCGCCTGCCTTTTCGGTGATTCAAGCCCTAATCATTTGTCAATTTTGGCTCTTTCGAAAGCAACCACTTACTCTATACTTTCAAAGGTTCTCACATATTTAGCATTTACCTGGAGAAATTTGCTTATTTCATCTTAGGGTATTGTTCTATTAACAATGTGAGAAACGTTTATCGGAAGGGACTATCTATTTTAGCAAAATTACAATAATCTTTGTTTAAATTTCCATTATAGTAAATCAGTTCATACGTTGTATCACCAAGTTACATTCTATGAACGAAGACACATTATATCACCAATATTTATTTTAGCAAAATTACAATAATATTTGTTTAAATTTCCCTTATAGTAAATTAGTTGATACATCTTTATCAAGGTTTATATTTATGTGGCTACCACAATGTATCAACAACGTGTCTTTGAAATAATCCACCAACCTTTTGTAGGTAGTTTAATAATTGAAAATTGTAACATAACAACACATTTTAAATAGTGGCATAAAAAATAACAGTCATAGATAAAGAAACAATGTTAATTAATATACATATAATTATTTTCAGAATTTCATCCAATGGTTTTCTTTAAAAATTGCCATTTAAAGAAATCCATCATAGGTGAATAATAAACACTTAAACATTCCATTCGGGGAATTCTTCCTATGAATCGTCGTTACTTCGCTTTGTATCCGCTGTGGCGGCGACGTTGCCATTTTTGTCTCTCTCCGAAAATTGCAATAATTTTATAATTTTCACCTTCTTTCGTTATAACAAACGTTTACTTTATTTATACGAGATGTGTTTGGTATTAGAAAGCTATAATTTGCCATTGGGGAAAGATAGAAAAGATAGATTCCTCAATATATTTCGTTTCCCATTTTTTAAAGCGATAAGTGCTTTAAACTCATTACACAGGGATACATACGAATATGATTTTGAAGTAATTAAAACTAAAATTACTTTGTTAATAATTGAAGCTTTATTTAGCACTGGTTTAATGGAATTTGTTAATGTAAATTAATCGATTTACAGGTAAAAATTTAACAAAAGAAGGTGAATGAGAGAGAGGAGATGGTACAAAGGGGGTAATGAGGGGATGTTGAAGGGTTAATTTACATGATTCGTTTATGCAAATTGACCCCCCAACATCCACAATGATGAAAATAATTGAGGAAACCCAGTAATTTTCAGAAAAGCATTCATTGGAAGAATTCCCTTATTTTTTTGATTTCTTGCACAATCCGGCAACACTGTACGACACCGGGCCCAAAGAGGGCCCGGCAGAGAAACGGACGCAACGCAAAGATACGTGGAGAAGAAACCCTCCAGGTACCTTGACGAGGAGTCGGCCTCTCGACCGACCCCTCTTTGGGGGTCTTAACCCAATTGTTAGATCCGGCAGAACAACAACGACCACAAGCCGGAGTCGCCCCCCGGTGAACGGGCAAACGGAGGAATCATCAATGGGGCCAGCACCGATGAGGCCTTCGTTCACGACGCCCCCCGAAGAGGTGCAGCAACAAGTGCCGCTGTCGTTAACTGGTCCAGATCCCGAGGGAAAAGACGGCGACAGCCACCGAAAACTTTACTAGTCTAAGTTCTAGGATTTTGCGAGGAGACGGTTTTTTACCGGTGGTTCCATCTGCGGCCACGATAGGAATCGAACGGTACCGAAGGGCCATCTCAGAGGGAGCTGGTGCTGATCGTCACAAGTCGGAAAGTCAGCGAAAGGGAAGGTCCCAGACGGCAATTCGTTGCAATTCAATTCGACGCAATCGTCGGGAACCACCCGTTCTATCCTCACAACGTAACGAACAAAGGATTAATTCCTTGTTCTTGAATCAAAAACGGATCAATCCACTTATTTCAAGAGGAACGATCCAGATTCAAACGTTTAGAGGGAATAAAGATGACAAAAATGTCGTCGAAAGAATGGGGGGCAAAATGGGGGCCGAGACGGAGGATCGGAAAAAGGGCGTTAAGGTACATCAGGTAAGAACCCAAAATAAAACTTTAACAGAGAAGAGAACAGGAAAATTTGGTTCAGGTTAGCAGCAGCAGCAGAGGGGCACCAGCAGCAAGGGGACACACCATTGGGAAGTGGCTCGATATGGTTATCGAGGCTGCAGATAGGGAGGGTGTCACCTACACACGGTAGGGGGCGACTCGCTAAAATAGGTAAAAAGCAGGGTTCACAGGGCGTAGCACCTCAAATCCTGGGGACCTAGAAAGAAGATTGGCACCACCAACTTCAAGTTTAAGGTTCTCGAAGAACCTTAACGAGCAAGTAAGCAAGGGGTACAAGGAAATTTTGGGCAAAAATTTCCACATTTGCATAAATTCGCTCCTAATCAATCGATTCACACATCTAGCTTTTACAAAAGACACACTTTGATACATTTTCAATAGGTAGGTAGGTTTAGCTTGACCAGAACTTTGACTCGAAAGAGTCTGAGTGACTAAAGAAGAGGCAGGATGTCATCGTTTGCCCCCTTTAGCAAACACGGAACACGTTTTATACACGGGTTCACTTTGACAAGACAAAGGGGGGCCAGGGATACATCGAAGTTTCATAGGCATCGACTCTTTCAGCAGGAACAGGGAATTGGTATTTGTTAATAATTTTTTAGTAACCTTTTTTAGCAGCAGAAATGGCATTTGGTAAATTCGTAAGGTACATTTGGCGTAAGCAAGGTAAAAAGGAGCAGAGAGCAGAACTTGTCGGAGAAGAAAATATCCTAGGTAAGCACAGAAATTTGATTTTAATTTGAATATCGAGTGCTTATTTCCAACAAGGTACAAGTCTATTGTACAGCAGTAGTGTCTCTATACAGGGAACTAATTTAAAATTCAAAATACAACAGTTATAATATACAGTTATAATAACTGAATTTTTTAATTGAAAAAGTAGGCATTCATCCATTTTAACAATAAAACATCTTCAAATTTAGTTTTTTTTTTTAATTTTATAGGGAACATAAGAAGCTGTAAAATATAGACACATAAAAGGAATTATTTTTTCTTTAAACAAATTATAAAGTGTAGGATCTTTCCTTTCATTTCTTACACAGCTATTTTAACAAAAACCATTATTTACAACAAGTAGATAGTTTACTATATTTGAGTAGAAAGTTCAACGTAGAGAGAATTTTTACTTGTATATTATTATTGTTTTGGTAAACATATACACATTCATACACTGACTCATTTGTTTGAGAGGTAGTCCGTAAAAAGTTTATCAAAGGTACGATTCAGCATGGATTTTTAAAAAATTATGGAGCTCAACAAAGTGCACATTTTCATAAAAAATGGCCCGGTCAATGTAAAATTTAAGGCCTACTGTGACAGTTTTCAAGAGCAAAATTTTAATAAATCGTCAATATGACTTGTTAAAATTTTGCTTCTAGAAACTGTCCCAGTAGGCCTTAAATTTTACATCCACCAGGCCATTTTCGATGAAAATGTGTAGTTTATACAGCTCTATAATTTAAAAAAAATCGGGGCTAAACCGCACAATTAATAAAACTAATGCAAATTAGGGGACATGTTTAAATGAATATTTTTTCATAAAATATGAGAAAATATGTGAAGGAACCTTCTCTTAAAATTAATGATCTCACTTAACTTGCACCCAACATGTATATATTTTTAAATACTCGAATACAGTGTATTTCCTAAAGGTAAGGAAAATGTTTTATACGAAATTTATCAAAATTTACAGCTACAGTTTCTCACTGGATTATTTAAAATGAATTAATTTTAAAATTTCCTAAAACTGTTGAAGAATAAAATACTTAAAATTACTCAAAGAACAATCCAACCCCTAACTACTAATTCACCTATTATTATGTAGGAAACACACTGTAAATACACACATTTGATTCTGGAGGTGAGATCACCTAAATTATTACCAAAACGTCCATCCAAAAAATAATTTTAATTCTCTTCTTCATTCCTTTAAATATTTGCATCGTTTGCATCGAAGTAACAAACACCAAACACCCTGTAGATTTACAGTTTGCATTAAGAAATAATTCCAATACTTCAACTTATTATTTTTTGTAAATGCACAAATGTTGATACAAGCCTTTTTAGGTTAACCAAAGGATATAAAAAAAGGAGGAGGAGGAGAAGGAGAATACGACGGTAGCAGCAGCACAAAGACAAAAAACAACAGCAACGTAGCAACGTAGCAACATAGTTACATAGCTTCGAGACTCTGCAGTGGATAAGGAGGATTTAAACAAGAACAGAAAGAAGATTTTCTCACAACCGATTCACGTCACCTACAGAGAAGAAATATCATAGGTACAAGATCGTTCACGCCATTTGGCAATAAGTTTTCAGCAATTTCAAAACTCATCATAGTATTTTGTAAAAACGTAACTTCAATACTTTAATCTCTCTAACGTTCAAGTCGATTACAATACGTTCCACAGAGTATCTGATATGGCGCGAACGACCCTGTATTTAAGTTTAGATTAAGCATTTTTCGGGGTAGTCATCATTCGAGTTAGCAACGAACTTTTAAAGAACGGATCGGGTGAATAATCCTCCCTCACACCCTCACACAAGGGGCGAGTCTCAAGTAGGAGTTTTCTTTTTCTTTTTCTTTTCTTAATACGAATCTTCAGGTTAAATTTATCAGAAATCCGAAATATTAAAAACAACTCAAAACGACTTCTTTACCACTCCAAAACAATCATTCCGTTCCATACTTTTTTTTGGACAAGATATTTTAACTAATACAAGTTTAGAGTATTTTTATGACACGTCGTGTTTTTGTCTTTTCTTTTTGTTACACTCACGTTAAACAAATGGTGGACAAGCAGCAATCTCGTATCACTTTCTTTACGAAACCTGAAACATAACGGGTTATCGAAACAGTGTTTGAACTTTTTAAGTAGTTTTTCAAATTTTAATTTAATGAAACACTTCACAAACTCACTTTAATTTTTTTATAACTTAAAAATAGGGTTTTGGCACCAAACAAAACAACACAAATTTTACACTTACCAAATACAATTAGAAGAGAATAGAAAAGAGGAACGAATACGTCTCAAGCACAAATCTACATTTATAAAATAACAACAATAGGAACAAAGTCAGCATTTTACGGTTAGCAGGACATTCGGGTGGTTTTTGAGATTTCTCTTAACTTTTCGAAGTCGACATCGCGACACAAATCGAAAACTCCTACTTAAAAAGGATCTCGTATATACACGGTGTAGTGACTGGTATTAGTTGGCGAACCTCGGCTAACCGGAGATAGTCGAAAAGTGACTGTTGCAACAATAACTCTGGCGTTTCTAAGCATATTTTAACGAAATTTTGCAGTGACGTATAGCTCGATTAGGCTAACATCTAACATTCGCCAAGGTTCGGGAAACGTAAAAAATGAGAGCCAAAGCACACGTTTTCCTAGCAACTTTTTCTTTTCTAATTTTTTCGATCGTTCGGCTCTCTAACAATTCACTCGGTCGTTCATTTATATTTATTTGGATTTCTTCATCGTCATAATAATTTAGATTCCCAAGTTACTTTACAAGTTACCTTAGAAAATATGTCAGTTTAAGATACCTTCTCTAACAGAACCAGAACGATTTCATTTTTTTTTATATTCAAGTCGAGAACGTAGTTTCAAAATATACATATACACACACATATTTGCCGGGTTACTATTACATTTATCAGGTTATTATTAATTTGCCAGGTCACTATTATATTTTTCGGGTTTTTCTTTTAATTTTTTTCACGAAACGGTTTAAAGCTACTCATACTGAAGGGTACTAGTAGCAAGGACGAGACTATTAGTTCTCACTTTTATATAATTCACGTAATTTTTATTTTTTCTTTTTTAATTGAAAGCTATACGTCACTGCAAGGTTTCATCAGGGTAAATTCAGTAATTCAAAAGACATTCGAATAATACCGTCGATTACACGATTCGAAAAGAAACGACTAAGACACTTTAAGCGGCAATCCACCAACGGGTATTAGTAGTGTTAAGTCACCAATCTAGATTTTTAGAACAATCGCAACGAAAAAACCGCAACCCATCACTCCTCCTTTCTTTCTTTTTTTGTTCCTAGGAAATCGGTAGTCTCTTCTCTCAGGTCATTCTTTCTAATCTTCCTCTCTAGTTTCGTTTTACACGACGGGTTCTATTCTTTTTCCAAACCCAAAACCAAAGCATCCAAATCAGTGATCTGTTTCGGATTGTTTTTGAACTATTTATCGTAAACACGTCAAGTCGCCGACACACATTTATTTATATTTCTCGTATAGATTCACGGAACATCTCGGTTAAATTTGAAGTTCAAACAAACATATTTAAAAAATGTACATACAAGCAAATAACACGAGTCGACTTCAAAGTTAACATTAACCCAATCTACGCGATTCTCCGTTAACTAATTCACGTTAAAAGTATCTCACGTTAAAAAAAAATATTTACCAAGCAAAAAAGGGTTCTAGAAATTTAGGATTAGCGACTTTATACCAACTAGGGTTTTAAAGTGTCATCGTCGTTTTTATTTTAACTAAAAAACTAAGACGGTAAAGAAAGTGTAATCGACAGGAATATCGTTCGGGAGCGGATCGATACATTACGCGATTTTCGACACACAGGGTGATTTTAGATAAGTGGGACAGGCAAAGATCTACAAAAAAAACATTCAAACAAAGTCTTCTTTATTTTCGGGAGCTCAACTTTTTTTACGTAATTTCGTTTTTCCGAACACTTAACTTTTTTTTTGGAGATTCGAATTCTTCATCGACAGTACAAATGTTTTTCGCTAAAAGTAACGAAATTCACAATAATAACAATAATAATAATTTTGATAAAATCAGACCAGTAGCATTCGCGGGGTGAGTTCGGGGTAAAAACATTTTATCATCGCCAACGAAGAATTCGAATCTCTAAAGAAAATCGAGCGTTACTTTCGAAAAGAAGGCGACTCAAAAAAAAATCGACATCAAAAGTTGGGGTACCGGAAATAAAGGGGGTCTCAATATTTTCCTTTATTTTCAGTAGATCTTCCCGGTTACAAGATATTGGCTCGTTTCACTTATCTAGAATCATCACCGCGTACGATTCATTTTTATTTTATCCATTATTATTTTTTCCTTTTCTTTAATTTATCATTTCTTTTCATTTTTATACATACTAACCAACAAAAGACACCAAGCACCAGACTACAATTAATTATACGATACCGACGAATTCACAGACCACTCTCGTCCCATCCCGATCGCGGTATCGCGGTATCTTCACCCCTTTTCATAGAAACAAACGCCCTAAAGACCGAACATAGACATAGACACAAACACTATTATTCACCGACATACATATACATTTTTAAAAATATTTTTATTAATGTTTTTTTTATTTGATTTGTATAATTTGTATTACTTATTTATTAATTAGTTTTTTTAATTTCTTATTTCTTTTAATTATTATTTTATTTTTCACTCTTATTATTTATTCATTTTTTTTTTAATTTGATTTGTATAATTTGTATTGTATATAGGATGAGTCAGGAGGATCGTGCCAAACTTCAGGAGTATTTCGTACACGAAAAAAAAATTCAAACGTTATCCGATTTTCGCTTGTTCACAAGTTACGGCGTAAAAAAATTATAAATTAACGTTTGGATATCATAGTAAATGTTGGGTAGCGGCGTGAGGTCTGGAGACCTCGAAGGCCAACTAATACATCAATATCACCAATACCAAAAGTACGTTTATGGTAAATAGAATCCTAGTGAGAAAATTCGATTTACGCCATAACTCGCGAACAAACGAAAATCGGATAACATTAGAATTTTTTTTACATTTATTTTTCACGTACGACACGTTCCCGAAGTTTGGCACGATCCTCCCGACTCACTCTGGATATATATGTATTTTTTTTGTCGCAAGCACATCTTTCCGATTTCAAGATATCTGTTTTTGTCTCCCTTAACTAGAATCACGGTGTACTCTTGAAATTTTTTTGTTTTTTTAATTTTGATTTGTATAATTTGTCTCATATATATATATATATGTCGGAGATTTATCAGTTCTGAAGTGTGGAAATGTACAACGTGAGTTAGCAATAAGGACCATTCGTGAAAACCAGGACGAACAGGTGCCATTGGAAATGGAATGGGAATCGCGAAGAAGACAATAATTAACAAAAAGGAAGGTAGCCGTCGAGCAGTAGTGAATTCGTGAGCCTCGTTTTTATTTTTTTATCATACCATCAATCGATACGAAAAAATTATCAATGACGGAGAACATCGCTGACATTACTTCGACACATATATGTCATTGATAATTTTCATGTTTTTTATTAAATAAATCGATAGTAAGGCAAGGCTAACGAATTCACTTCCCTTCTTTTTAATTACTGCCTTCTCTACAGTTCCCATTCCCATTCCCCGTGGTCCTCTCGACTCAAGGGAACGGTACTTGTTCGTCCTGGTTTTTGCCACGGACCGAAACTTCACACAAGATCCTTAATTGCGTCGGTAATAGTGACTAGTGACCTCGTTCGACAGTGCTTCATCTCCACGATAAACCTGTCAACCTGCTCTGCTCTTCAGCCTCATTGCTAACTCAAATTTTACATTAAAAACTTAAGAACTAACAAATCTCCGACATATATATGTAAGATTTGCGGTTCAAGGGTGAAGAGGAAAACACAATTTTCAGAGCACTTCTTTATTCTCCGCGAACCAAAAATGGAATCCCGATACAACCCGGTATCCATACACAGAACACATCCCCTCTTTTCGAGAGAACCGATAAGATGGAAGGGCTGTCCACTCTTTTCCCACGGGTACCAAACCCCTAAACGTCATTCTCACCTATGCCAAAGGAATTTATAAACAACCCACGCTAATCCGGGGAAGTTTGGTACCAAAAGCTTGTACCACTTTCAGATAATGCCAATTAATAGTCTTAACATATACAAGAAATGCGAAGAGATTCGTGACAGCCCTTTTACCATTTTCTCGCACTTATCTTGGGAGGAATTTAGAGCCAGAACCCCATGATATTTTCGGATAATTGATTAATTGTTTCAACATGGACAAAGAATGCTCACATATACATATTTTTTAAATATTTTTATAAATATGATTTTTATTTGATTTGTATAATTTGTATTACATATTTATTTATTCATTTTTTTATTATTATTCATTTTCTTTTCTTCATTTTTAATTCTGTCTCTTTTATCATTTTTTTAAAATTCTTATTGTCTTTATTTTTATTTTGTAATTCTTATTTCTTTCTTTATTTTTAATTTTTTCTCTTTCAGTTTTATTATCATTTTATTTTAAATTTATTGTTGTCTCTTGATCAATTTTTTATTTGTTGCTACCTATTTTTTCTTTATTTTTATTCATTAGTTTTTTCTCTTTTTCATTTTTATTTTTTATTATTTTTCTATCATTTCTTTTTATTTTATCTTTATTTTTTTCTCTTTGGTTTTTAATATTCATTTATTTTTTAATTTTTTTATCATTCAGTTTCTTTATTTTTGTTTTCTTTCTTTTAGCTTCAATTTTTTTATTATTAATTTTCTTTTCTTTTTTATCATGTTTAATTTTTATATTTTCGTTTCAGTTATCTTTTTTTCTTTACTTCTTTCATTGTTCATTTTCTTTTCTTTATTTTTATTTTATTCTTTTTTTACTTTTGCTTTTTATTCTCATTCTTTTTTCATTTCTTAATTGTTCATTTTTATTTCTTTCGTTTTCTTATTCATGTTCCTCTCTTATTTTTTTTATTGGTTATTCTCATTCTTTTTTCATTTTTTAATCGTTCATTTTTATTTCTTTCGTTTTCTTATTATTCATGATCCTTTCTTAATTTTTCATTTTTAAACTTTTATGTTTTTCTTTTCTCTTTACTTTTTTTCATTGTTCATTTTCGTTTCTTAATTTTTATTCCTCCTTTTCTTTTTAATTCTTATTGTCTATTTTTTATTCTTTCTCTTATTTTCTTTTTTTTTTATTATCAGTGTTTTTATTCATTTAATTTTTTCTTTATTTAGATTACTAACTTTCGTTCCTTAATTTTTCTATTATTCAATTTTTTTTTTTTCTTTTATGTTTTTAATTGATTATTTCATTTCTTAATTTTTATTCTTTCTTTTTAATTCTTATTCTTTCATTTTTTATTATTATCTTTTCTGTACTTTTTATTCTTTTTCTTTTATCATTTTTGTTTGTTTAATTGTTTTTTAATTCATATTACTTTTCATTTTAATTTCTTTATTTATATTTTTAACATCCTTTCTTTAATTCTTTTATTCTTTCGTTATCTTTATCATTTTTTCTTTATTATTCTTTTATTTATTTTAATTTTATCTTTATTGTTCTTTTTGTTATATTTCTTTTCTTTTATTTATTCTTTTTATTATTATAAGGTTTTTTTTAATTGTTATTTGTTTATTTATTGTTATGTTTGTTGTTTGTGGAATTGTGTGTGTGAAATAAGAAACAATGAAAATATCTCCTGTTGTTTTATTTAGTATTAAGAACCCGGGTTGGTAAGAAAACAAGTCAGGTTAGTTTAGAAATACAAAAATAAACAACCCGGGTTAGCTCAAAAAAACAAAAGAAAAAGCTCAGGTTAGTTCAGAAAAACTGAAAATAGAAACGAATCTACGCCAAAAATATAAAATAAAGTGAAAATTCACTAACTGATAGAATAATTTACAAAATATACTAGTTCAGGTTAGTTCAGGTTAGTTCAGGTTAGTTCAGGTTAGTTCAGGTTAGTTCAGGTTAGTTCAGGTTAGTTCAGGTTAGTTCAGGTTAGTTCAGGTTAGTTCAGGTTAGTTCAGGTTAGTTCAGGTTAGTTCAGGTTAGTTCAGGTTAGTTCAGGTTAGTTCAGGTTAGTTCAGGTTAGTTCAGGTTAGTTCAGGTTAGTTCAGGTTAGTTCAGGTTAGTTCAGGTTAGTTCAGGTTAGTTCAGGTTAGTTCAGGTTAGTTCAGGTTAGTTCAGGTTAGTTCAGGTTAGTTCAGGTTAGTTCAGGTTAGTTCAGGTTAGTTCAGGTTAGTTCAGGTTAGTTCAGGTTAGTTCAGGTTAGTTCAGGTTAGTTCAGGTTAGTTCAGGTTAGTTCAGGTTAGTTCAGGTTAGTTCAGGTTAGTTCAGGTTAGTTCAGGTTAGTTCAGGTTAGTTCAGGTTAGTTCAGGTTAGTTCAGGTTAGTTCAGGTTAGTTCAGGTTAGTTCAGGTTAGTTCAGGTTAGTTCAGGTTAGTTCAGGTTAGTTCAGGTTAGTTCAGGTTAGTTCAGGTTAGTTCAGGTTAGTTCAGGTTAGTTCAGGTTAGTTCAGGTTAGTTCAGGTTAGTTCAGGTTAGTTCAGGTTAGTTCAGGTTAGTTCAGGTTAGTTCAGGTTAGTTCAGGTTAGTTCAGGTTAGTTCAGGTTAGTTCAGGTTAGTTCAGGTTAGTTCAGGTTAGTTCAGGTTAGTTCAGGTTAGTTCAGGTTAGTTCAGGTTAGTTCAGGTTAGTTCAGGTTAGTTCAGGTTAGTTCAGGTTAGTTCAGGTTAGTTCAGGTTAGTTCAGGTTAGTTCAGGTTAGTTCAGGTTAGTTCAGGTTAGTTCAGGTTAGTTCAGGTTAGTTCAGGTTAGTTCAGGTTAGTTCAGGTTAGTTCAGGTTAGTTCAGGTTAGTTCAGGTTAGTTCAGGTTAGTTCAGGTTAGTTCAGGTTAGTTCAGGTTAGTTCAGGTTAGTTCAGGTTAGTTCAGGTTAGTTCAGGTTAGTTCAGGTTAGTTCAGGTTAGTTCAGGTTAGTTCAGGTTAGTTCAGGTTAGTTCAGGTTAGTTCAGGTTAGTTCAGGTTAGTTCAGGTTAGTTCAGGTTAGTTCAGGTTAGTTCAGGTTAGTTCAGGTTAGTTCAGGTTAGTTCAGGTTAGTTCAGGTTAGTTCAGGTTAGTTCAGGTTAGTTCAGGTTAGTTCAGGTTAGTTCAGGTTAGTTCAGGTTAGTTCAGGTTAGTTCAGGTTAGTTCAGGTTAGTTCAGGTTAGTTCAGGTTAGTTCAGGTTAGTTCAGGTTAGTTCAGGTTAGTTCAGGTTAGTTCAGGTTAGTTCAGGTTAGTTCAGGTTAGTTCAGGTTAGTTCAGGTTAGTTCAGGTTAGTTCAGGTTAGTTCAGGTTAGTTCAGGTTAGTTCAGGTTAGTTCAGGTTAGTTCAGGTTAGTTCAGGTTAGTTCAGGTTAGTTCAGGTTAGTTCAGGTTAGTTCAGGTTAGTTCAGGTTAGTTCAGGTTAGTTCAGGTTAGTTCAGGTTAGTTCAGGTTAGTTCAGGTTAGTTCAGGTTAGTTCAGGTTAGTTCAGGTTAGTTCAGGTTAGTTCAGGTTAGTTCAGGTTAGTTCAGGTTAGTTCAGGTTAGTTCAGGTTAGTTCAGGTTAGTTCAGGTTAGTTCAGGTTAGTTCAGGTTAGTTCAGGTTAGTTCAGGTTAGTTCAGGTTAGTTCAGGTTAGTTCAGGTTAGTTCAGGTTAGTTCAGGTTAGTTCAGGTTAGTTCAGGTTAGTTCAGGTTAGTTCAGGTTAGTTCAGGTTAGTTCAGGTTAGTTCAGGTTAGTTCAGGTTAGTTCAGGTTAGTTCAGGTTAGTTCAGGTTAGTTCAGGTTAGTTCAGGTTAGTTCAGGTTAGTTCAGGTTAGTTCAGGTTAGTTCAGGTTAGTTCAGGTTAGTTCAGGTTAGTTCAGGTTAGTTCAGGTTAGTTCAGGTTAGTTCAGGTTAGTTCAGGTTAGTTCAGGTTAGTTCAGGTTAGTTCAGGTTAGTTCAGGTTAGTTCAGGTTAGTTCAGGTTAGTTCAGGTTAGTTCAGGTTAGTTCAGGTTAGTTCAGGTTAGTTCAGGTTAGTTCAGGTTAGTTCAGGTTAGTTCAGGTTAGTTCAGGTTAGTTCAGGTTAGTTCAGGTTAGTTCAGGTTAGTTCAGGTTAGTTCAGGTTAGTTCAGGTTAGTTCAGGTTAGTTCAGGTTAGTTCAGGTTAGTTCAGGTTAGTTCAGGTTAGTTCAGGTTAGTTCAGGTTAGTTCAGGTTAGTTCAGGTTAGTTCAGGTTAGTTCAGGTTAGTTCAGGTTAGTTCAGGTTAGTTCAGGTTAGTTCAGGTTAGTTCAGGTTAGTTCAGGTTAGTTCAGGTTAGTTCAGGTTAGTTCAGGTTAGTTCAGGTTAGTTCAGGTTAGTTCAGGTTAGTTCAGGTTAGTTCAGGTTAGTTCAGGTTAGTTCAGGTTAGTTCAGGTTAGTTCAGGTTAGTTCAGGTTAGTTCAGGTTAGTTCAGGTTAGTTCAGGTTAGTTCAGGTTAGTTCAGGTTAGTTCAGGTTAGTTCAGGTTAGTTCAGGTTAGTTCAGGTTAGTTCAGGTTAGTTCAGGTTAGTTCAGGTTAGTTCAGGTTAGTTCAGGTTAGTTCAGGTTAGTTCAGGTTAGTTCAGGTTAGTTCAGGTTAGTTCAGGTTAGTTCAGGTTAGTTCAGGTTAGTTCAGGTTAGTTCAGGTTAGTTCAGGTTAGTTCAGGTTAGGTTAGTTCAGGTTAGTTCAGGTTAGTTCAGGTTAGTTCAGGTTA